>NW_027325377.1:23372193-24572193 GCF_036924035.1 Leuresthes tenuis | reverse complement strand
AATCAGGTGTGTTGAAGCAGGGAAACACCTAAAACCTGCAGGACAGCGGCCCTCGAGGACCGGAGTTTGACATCCCTGGTCTACAGGAATGTGGGGAAAACATGGCACCAGGATAAAAGATGGAGAGAGAGAAGCCAGTGGGGGTAGCCTTGGGTTCAGGTAACCATGGAGACGATACTTTGACTCGTACGACCAACCTTAACGGTGCTTCCTGATCGCTGTGGCCTCTTACAGCAGGATAATCGCCCCCCCCGTCGGACTGCAAGAGGAGATGGAGTCGTTGACTTTGCTAATTCTGCTCAGCAACACCTTCAGAGGTCTAATGGAGTCCATTCCTCCAGGACAGGACAAACATGGGTAGATATGGAGTTACCTGGGTGTAAAAACTCTGATCCTCCTCTGTTCTGTGTCGTGTTGCCCCCCCCCGGGAGTCTGGGAGTAGTTAAGCTCAGGTACAATAACCCCGAGAAGAAGAATAAATGTATCTCTGCTCTGTTAAAG
Organism: Leuresthes tenuis; assembly: GCF_036924035.1. Lineage (NCBI taxonomy): Eukaryota > Metazoa > Chordata > Actinopteri > Atheriniformes > Atherinopsidae > Leuresthes > Leuresthes tenuis. The sequence goes on along the minus strand of NW_027325377.1, from coordinate 24,571,692 downwards.
CTTTTCGTCCACCAGTATTTCCTCATTTCCTTCCTTACTGTCCCTTTTAATCCCAAAAGTAAATTTAGGAAGGGGCAGAGAAGCAGAAAAAATCCCTCAATGGATGATTCATCAAAATTTCTTGAAGCCACTCTGTATTACTCAGCTAAATGAGCCAAAGGGGGTATTCACCAGACAAGGTGATTGCCTCTTTCTCTTTTTTTCACCCTTACAACCAACAGGGAGATGAATGGAGCACTTTATGATCACCTTACAGCCATTTCTGGTGAATCTGTGTAAAATGGCTCCTTCACTGACCAGATGGGAGCTTTTTAAAGTGTAAGGTGCTGAATTCAGACCTCCTCAGCAGTGTAAAAAGCTAATTGTAAGCAGAGTAAAACAGCTATTGCATGTGTAATGATATGCATTGCAATGCACAAATGTTAGTATTTATTTTCCTGACACCCCCGGGGGAAATATGGCTACAGTCCCACTGTTTAATGTTAACCGCGACACAGTTTAGTTACAGGAACATAATGAATGTGGGCTCTGACTCCCAGCTTTGTTTGCAAGTCTTTCACACACAGTTAGGGGAAAATATTTCTTAATTATCCCTCTTTGTACCCACTACCTTCTCTTATTGGGCTCATATGTGAGCGTAAGAAACTAATCAAAACATAGATTATCCTTTTTAGCTTGTTTCCTTCCATTTGAGGCTTTGTTTGTGGGTCATTAGCTGTCGTTGGACTTGGTTTTTGCAGGTTATTCCTTTGCTTACTTTGCTGAGTTGCTGCTGTGGTAAGTTTCGGGTCATTGTCCATCTGAGCAGGGAAGTCGCAGCCAACCATCTTCGCCGTATTTGGCTGAATCTGAGCAGACAGTATATCCTCAGGATCCATTCTGCTGATTCTGTCTTCTGTCACATCCTTTGACTTTGCAAATGAAAAGGTTTTAGCTGCAGTGACATCATTCATTAGTTTGTAAACTGCTGTTTTGAAGCCTGGAGTTCACCATTTGGTCATGTTGCTGTATTTTTGGAGCCAGTAATTATAACACGGTAACATCTTAAATGTCTTAGCGTCACATTCGTAGCTGGAGGGGTCAACTTTGTCCAAGAAAAAGCTTGAATATCAGGCATTTACTTTCAGAGTTCCACTCATAAAAGGGCTGTACATTTAGTGCCTTGAATATATCGTTTTTACGGGATTTTTACTGCAGTTGCACAAGGCCAAGCGTTTCTTATCTCCCAAATGTCAGGCTCAGTGTGGTTTCTGCTCACCTTCGGGTGGGATTTCGAGCAGAGTTTAACGAACCAGGATTAAACAAGTTAAAGTGTTGTGAGTAATTTTCTGTATATTCTACACTAAGTGCAGCAAAATAACGAGATTAATCTGATTTAGCAGTTGTGATAATTGGTTCTCGGTTGACATAACAGCCTCCACATGGTGTGATGGTTGTCTTCCGCTCTTTTTATCGTTTTATTTCGATGTCCTGAATGAGCCGCTTCGTTTGTATCGAGCACAAAGTGATTTGAGCCTTTTTGAGACTCATCAGCGTTCTAAAAAGAGCTCAGTTTTATGCAAATTAACAGTGAATTTCTGTATGTTTGCTGAAAGTGAGGCGGTTACCGGCGGCGGCCGCTGTCCCGTCCCAGAGTGGCTCACCATAAACGTCCAGCATTACAAGTGAAGACAAAACCCTAACGAGCCCACAGAAGAGCATTATCTGACAGCCTCGGTCCTAATTAGCGCCTTGAAGATTGATATCAGTGTAATTACCCACTTCAGAAAAAGGGCCGTGCTCTGGAACCAGCCAACAGTTTCTGTTTCACAGAAGCTCCACATGCCAGTGCTTTTTCCTCCTGCGCCCTCAGCTGTCCTCCCTGCTTTGTATTCCTCTTTAGCTTTTGCAATAATGATGATTCTGACTTGCAAAACAACAACAAAGTACACATGTTCGTTCCCTTGCTTACAGATAATGCACTCAAGTATGGAGAGCCAGCTGCTGCCTGCAGTACATTATGCTAATTAGCAGTTTTGAAAGAACAGATATGCATGCAGCTCCGGTTCTGCCTTGTGCGTAACGTCTGTACCAAACCCGTGTTTAGGTTTAGTTATGCTGCAATGGTAATGCATGTCTTTGTTCCATTTGTCACATCTGTTTTGTGTGCATTAGGTCAGAGTTTTTAACTCTTAGTAAACATCATCTGAGCCAAACCGCATGACACACGGGACACGAAGTATGTTGGGCATTTAAATTGCAAATGAACGTATGCATCCGCCTTTAATGCCGTTTTGAGGGCTTTAAAAACCTGCCAACAGCTGTCGAAAGTCATGCTGTGTGATGTGCGTACCTCCGCCTCTTTATTCTGCATCGCACGACACATCAGTGGTCGGGTTTGTGAGCCGCAGTCGCTGCAGAGCGGGCTTATCATTCTGCATGCTGCGCACCTTCGGAAAAGTGCCATGAAACATTCATGTGGCCTGGGATATGTTCCACAACATGAATACTTTAAAATGTAGCCCTCTGCTGCAGGACTGTGCATGGAAGAAACTTTAATTCAGGATTAACACCTCACAGAACAACTGAATGTGCATATTGTAGGAGCTTAAGAACACCTGTTTATCTGCTGTCGAGGTATCTTCAGCTGCTTGATCCCTTTCTGGAGCTTTATATGTTTCTTGGCTTTCTGATAATCTGAAATGCTCTTTATTGAATGTCTAAAAGGATTTTAGTTGTAGATTAGAGAATGTATTTCCAGTCCTTTCGACAGAAAATACCTTGGAAAGGTCTCCTCCAGCCAGGCTGAGCTTTACGTGAGCCTCGGTTCCTCTGGTGCAGCATTTATTTTCCACCGGCTCCCATAACAACCTCCTTGTTTGCACAGCTTTCTCTAACATTCACCTCTCCCTCTGTGTCGGTGGACTTTGGGCTTGTGGGCAGAAAGGATGGAGACGCACACACACACGCCATGAAATGCAGGACTATTGATCTGTCGAGCAGCGGTGGTCGAGCAGCCCGGCCTGGCCTCACCCCTCAGGTGAGACACACAATCGGCGGCGGATATGCTGCTCCTAAACTGTCTCCAGGCCCCTTTTCAAATCCCAGCAGATTCACAGTATTGATCCTCTTCCGCCTGCATCCTCTCCACCTCCATCATGTCCCCTTTTTTGCTGCTTTTCTTTTCATCCGACCTCGCTTTTGATTCCCACTCCCAGAGGAAATTCAGCAATAAATAAAAGACCAATAGTTTCTGTTCTGCTCTGGTTTTTGTTCCCTGTCCATTTCTTATGAAGGAGGAGGAGGAACCGGGGCCCGAAAATCATGACAGGAGTCAAATCTAGTTAGAGTTGCTGTGGAGCTGGAGGTGGGGGGGTGCTGTCATGCAAAGAGACAGAGGAATGCAGAAGAAAGTATTAGATTTAGATGATTGCACGCAGGCTCCTTTACAGAAATCCTCACATTTGTCAAAAGTAATGTGTTGAACTGAACTGAGTGAGGTGAAGAAAAAAGTGTAAAGTTGCTGTTTCCCATTTTCTCGACGGGTTGCAGTTTAGCTGCTGATTTTCTGTCCTCTGAGGGAGACCTTTCTCCCAACTCCCCGTCTCTCTGAGCTCGTTGTCATTGTCAGGATGTGTAATGGAGATAATGCTGTTAATGATGTGCGAGTGCTTCCTCGTTTCTCTCTTTGAAATGCACACAAACACTGACGGCAGCAGACTTTTATTTCATTAGAGCTGGCAGGACGACGGCGAGGCAGCGGTGGCTTATGGGCACAGACGACCTCGCCGTGGGGAAGCAGGAGCTTTAAACACTAATTAGGATGACTTTGGGAGACAAAACAGGCATGGAACGGAAGATGAGTGGAGAGGTGGATGGAGATTTGAAAAATCCAGAGGGGAGGGATGGTGGAGGTGATGCGTTTGAGTGAAAATGACAGATGAAACGGGAGCCAAAGACAGTGATGGGAAAAGATAGACAACAATGAACACAGACAGCCTCAGCAGAGGAGGGAGCGTCAGGGTGAGAATCACAGATAATTAAGACAGGGACATTTTAGAAGTGGAAAGTGACAGCTTTCCCTAAAGCAGGGACGAGTTTTCTAAAAATAGCCGATTTATCCACGGCGCTGCAGCTCAGGAGCTGTTCACTTCCAAGACTCCTCACCAGAAGTGTCATTAGTCACTCACTGCCTGTTGGAAGTGATGCAAACACGACAACGACGGGATCAACGAGGAGCGTCTGACGCCAACAAGTCGAGTCAAAGGGTCGCAGCACTCTCTGCTGACTGTAACAGCCACCAAGTCCTGGGTGGAAAAACACAAACATAGAGCAAAGTTTGGCAGTGACAGCCTGGGACCATCAGCAGCTGATGAAATCCAGCCGTCTAACTGTACATTTGATGGAAAATAGGAGCATCGGGGTCTTACAGTATTGATGTCGTGATTTGATCTAAATATTTTGAACAGATTCAAGGATTTGTGCAGTTTATACAACAGTTTCTCACCAAAAAAGGAGGAAAATGAGACTCATGGTGGTGTTTTTATCTGTTTAACGCTTTGGCAGCAACAGTCATGGAGTGGAAATGGGATGTAAAACTAAAACTAAGGCGGTTTGTATGGATGTGGCACATTCCAGAGTAAAATCCATCCGTCTAACTGTATATTTGATGGAAAATAGGAGCATCAGGGTCTTAAAGGATTGATGTCGTGATTTGATCTAAATATTTTAAACAGATTCAAGGATTTGTGCAGTTTATACAACAGTTTCTCACCAAAAAAGGAGGAAAATGAGACTCATGGTGGTGTTTTTATCTGTTTAACGCTTTGGCAGCAACAGTCATGGAGTGGAAATGGGATGTAAACCTAAAACTAAGGCGGTTTGCATAGATGTGGCACATTCCAGAGTAAAATCCATCCGTCTAACTGTATATTTGATGGAAAATAGGAGCGTCAGGGTCTCACAGTATTGATGTCGTGATTTGATCTAAATATTTTGAACAGATTCAAGGATTTGTGCAGTTTATACAACAGTTTTTCACCAAAAAAGGAGGGAAATGAGACTCATGGTGGTGTTTTTATCTGTTTAACGCTTTGGCAGCAACAGTCATGGAGTGGAAATGGGATGTAAACCTAAAACTAAGGCGGTTTGCATAGATGTGGCACATTCCAGAGTAAAATCCATCCGTCTAACTGTATATTTGATGGAAAATAGGAGCGTCAGGGTCTTAAAGGATTGATGTCGTGATTTGATCTAAATATTTTAAACAGATTCAAGGATTTGTGCAGTTTATACAACAGTTTCTCTTGAAAAAAGGAGGAAAATGAGACTCATGGTGGTGTTTTTATCTGTTTAACGCTTTGGCAGCAACAGTCATGGAGTGGAAATGGGATGTAAAACTAAAACTAAGGCGGTTTGCATAGATGTGGCACATTCCAGAGTAAAATCCATCCGTCTAACTGTATATTTGATGGAAAATAGGAGCATCAGGGTCTTACAGTATTGATGTTAATCGTGAAACTGTAGTAATGTCGTGATTTGATCTAAATATTTTAAACAGATTCAAGGATTTGTGCAGTTTATACAACAGTTTTTCACCAAAAAAGGAGGGAAATGAGACTCATGGTGGTGTTTTTATCTGTTTAACGCTTTGGCAGCAACAGTCATGGAGTGGAAATGGGATGTAAAACTAAAACTAAGGCGGTTTGTATGGATGTGGCACATTCCAGAGTAAAATCCAGCCGTCTAACTGTATATTTGATGGAAAATAGGAGCGTCAGGGTCTCACAGTATTGATGTTAATCGTGAAACTGTAGTAATGTCGTGATTTGATCTAAATATTTTAAACAGATTCAAGGATTTGTGCAGTTTATAGAACAGTTTCTCTTAAAAAAAGGAGGGAAATGAGACTCATGGTGGTGTTTTTATCTGTTTAACGCTTTGGCAGCAACAGTCATGGAGTGGAAATGGGATGTAAACCTAAAACTAAGACGGTTTGTATGGATGTGGCACATTCCAGAGTAAAAAATGACAACATAAAGAACCACAAAGGGCCTAAATTATGACGGCAGGAAGATAAAAAAGGAGCAAATTCTCTGAAGCGTGCAGTAAACGTGTGCAGAACATGTGAAGTGTGCCTTTAAAAACATCCTGCAGACTGTCAGAGGGACGCCGAGGGAAGCTTTCAGGTGCAGAGACACGCGTGACTTCACTGGAAAGTAAGGGTTGTGTCAAAAGAAGATGTATGAGGTCCACACAGATGTAATGTCTAATCCACAATGACCTCCATGCAACCCAGCGTTCTGCCCCAACTTCTTCACATAAATCAACCTGTTGGAACCGCTGAGTCGAAACTAAGTGGAGGTGTTGCTATGGCGCATGTGTGCTCGGATGAAAGTGGTTCGGCCAAAATACCCCGAAAAAACACAGAAGAAGAAGCAGGTAAACAGTCTAATCGCACACTTGCAGATCTCTTGTGTACCGCAGGTTTTCAGGTGAATGGCTGCAGGTTCCAACAGCATCTCACTGGCTGCTCCAGCCTCAGAGGACGGATGCTGCGTAGGAGTGTGTGTGTGCCTGGTTTCTTGTGCCTGCAGGGTGTTATGTCGAGGAGTCGTCTCTGGCCCTGAGCTGAAGTAGCCCATCCTGCCTCTCACACTCATTTCACTGCTCCACAGTGGCCTCCCTTCAGTAAATAACACCATTCATTATCCGCACCGAGCCTCAGAATCAGCCCTAATGCAACAGATTGAAGCGTTGCTGAATATAAACAGAGTCCTTGTATCTGCCAAGTCAGACCAGGAGCTGCTTTTCAAGGAAATCTTCATGACTTTTGCTTTCTGGGCAGCTTGACTGTGAAATGAAATGTTTACACATTATGTTCTGAGCACGATTTTGTGAAACCCTCAAAATTCACAGAGTGTGTTTGGTTTAAGGCGATGGAAGCTGCACCTTAAGGGGATTGGGACTAAACAGCTGTGCAGCCTTAAGAAAACCACTAATCAGTGAGGCTCATCGGAGAAAAAGGTTTCAGTTTGTTAGGGAGCAGAAAGATTGGACTGTGGAGCAGTGGAAGAAGGTCATGTGGTCCAGATTTACCCTGTTCCTGAGTGACGGGAGCATCAGGGTAAGAAGGGAGGCGGAGGAAGTGCCTGGTGCCTCCCTTACAGGCCTGTGGGGGCAGTGATGTGATCTGAGGCTGCTGCAGTCGGTCAGATGGAGCTTCAGCAACGTGATGAGATCAGCTGACGACCTGAAGACTGAGAGACCAGGTTATTCCATCGGTGGAGTCTTTCTTTCCTTCATCAGGCTCAGATTCAGGGAGACCCAGCTGAGACTCTCTGGGATGTGCTGGAGGAGACTTCCTGCAGCGGTCCGACTCTCCCATCATCACTGCAACATCTGAGAGAAAGAATAATGCGACTCTGGGAGGAAATAAATGTTGAATCATCGTTAAACAGAGCTAAAGGCGTGTGACTTTTGGACGGAAAGAACAGAAATTAAGTGTTAAAATTCACATGAAAGTGCCAGTGGAGGGATTCTGCTTGGGTTTATTTTGGGTTTGCTGCTAATGAGACCGTCCCCAGTCTGCTCTGATTGGCCTGAGGAGGCTCCGCCCATTATTCTACATCTTTGTGTGCCAGATGGTTTGGAAAAGGAAAAGGGTTGGCACAACAAATATCTCTGGAAGTCTTCTACTCTTCAATCAGTGAGATTAACCAAGTGGAACCTCGTTTAAAAGGTCGTTTATGAGCTTTAAAAGCTGCTCATAGTATTAGCCTCAGACAGATATTTAGATTCATGATGAGAAGTCTTCAACAAACATATGAAATAACTTCTGGAAGATGCAGAAAAAGGGACATTTAGACCAAATGTAACGCAATAAATCTCAAATCCACCTGAACTGGGGGCAGAATGTGTGACGGCTGCATCACTAAAGCTCAGATTGTTGGACGTCTCACCACAAATATTCGTCTTCCTACATGATGATGATGTCGCTACAAACATTGAGAAGAAGAAGAAGGGCTGGTTAGAGGCATTTGTGAGTAGGGAAGAATTTAGCAATTCTGGTTCGATTTTCATCCAGTTATATATCGTGCAAATGGCTTTGGTTGCAGTAACACTTTAAAATCAAGTGTGCACCAACATTTTACCCTCAACTTCAACTAAAAGCTGGCTTAAGCTAAAAAACAGGAACTTTTTCATATGAACATTGACATAAAATACAATCTCAATTATCAACTTTTGCACGTTAAAGAAAAATCAGCAGTTTTAAGGAAGGATACGAGACCTTTTAGGATTTATTATTATTCATACAGTAAGTCGCTAACATGATTACAAACATTGAGAAGAAGAAGAAGAAGAAGGGCTGGTTAGAGGCATTTGTGAGTAGGGATGGGAATTGTTAAGAATTTAGCAATTCTGGTTCGATTTTCATCCAGTTATTTATCGTGTAAATGGCTTTGGTTGCAGTAACACTTTAAAATCAAGTATTTTGCAACTTTCAACTTCAACTAAAAGCTGGCTTAAGCTGAAAAACAGGAACTTTTTCATATGAACATTGACATAAAATACAATCTCAATGATCAACTTTTGCACGTTTAACAGTTTTTATGCAGAAAAATCAGCACTTTTAAGGAAGGATACGAGACCTTTTAGGATTTTTTTTTATTATTATTATTATTCATACAGTATGTCGCTAACATGATTACAAACATTGAGAAGAAGAAGAAGAAGAAGGACTGGTTAGAGGCATTTGTGAGTAGGGAAGAATTTAGCAATTCTGGTTCGATTTTCATCCAGTTATTTATCGTGTAAATGGCTTTGGTTGCAGTAACACTTTAAAATCAAGTATGCACCAATATTTTACCCTCAACTTCAACTAAAAGCTGGCTTAAGCTGAAAAACAGGAACTTTTTCATGTGAACATTGACATAAAATACAATCTCAATGATCAACTTTTGCACGTTAACAGTTTTTATGCAGAAAAATCAGCACTTTTAAGGAAGGATACGAGACCTTTTAGGACTTATTATGATTATTATTATTATTATTCATGCAGTATGTCGCTAACATGATTACAATCAACAGGACCTGGAAGTTTTACGTTACCTGGGACTTTTGAGACGGAAGACGCCGTTTCCCTCGCCAGAGTCGCCGCCATCGCTTAGCAGCGTGTGAAAGACTTTATATTTGTGCAAAGTAACTGCTGTGTGGTCAAATTAGTCCTTTTTGGTGAAATTTAACCAAACTTCGGAGCGCTTCTGCCTCCACGCCATGTTGGAAACATCATCTCCATGTTTTCTACAGTCGTTTAAGGTCTCTTTTTCAGTGTTCCTCTTTTTTTGAGCAGCCTATTCCTGCACTTTTAGTTTTAAAGCTTAAAAACCTCTCAGAAAGGTGCTGCTGCTACTTTTCAGGCAGCCGATCATAGAGCTGAGAGGCAGATCTCATGTGGACATATGCACCACTTTAACGGTTATTATGCTAAAGGCCCTGTCCGAACTGCCAGAGATGGTAGAGACCCTCATGCTTTAATGTGTTTATGTTGAATTAAAGGCGTTTTGAGTGGCTGAAAAGCGCCAAAAACTAAAGGTGATGCAGCTAAAAGGCTTTTGTGTGCTTTAAGCAGCAAATAACCCGATTCCTGCTGAGAGTCACGACCCTGAAGTTCCTCATGATGACTGATGGCTGAGAGGACAGGCAGGAGACCGGCTCAAACAATGTTTGTGGACAGAAGTTATTGCACGATAGTAAATCAAATAAATATATATGTTTAAAGGCCTCTAACAGCTGCATTTCAGATGGAAGTAGCAGAGGTCTGTCAGCACGCTGTTTCCCATCCGATGTTTGATTTAAAAAGATAAGAGGTGTTACATTTATTCCTTTCTACTTTTTAGTTGTTTGGCTGTGCTCCTCACACCTAATACACTGAAAACTAATTTGATTTAATGGGTATTTTAGTCGGTAAAGACTAAACAGAGGTGTTCTTTGTCCATGGTGATACGATCCCAGAATAAAGACTAAATAAAAAGATCCTCAGCTGCAGAATTTCCCCTCAATGACTCATGATAGCCAGAGAGGTTTGACCTCATTCTTCACTGTCTGACAGAAATCCTACATTTAAAAACGGTTGTTTTTGTGAGCCCAGCTTGATATTCGTAAGGCGGAAAACATCCCAAACTGCACACTGTCAGCTCAGCCCAGAGCCTCTGTTAGAGAATCTTAATGCAAAGACTCCCAGAGAGATTCAAGTGTGGATTTTTCCTGGAAAACTTCCTGTTCTCTGTTTGTTTAGTTGTGTCCTCACAGTGCAAATCTATCGAGCTTCTTGCCTGTTTCTCTTATATCGTCACGAGCGTCAGATCCAGTGCAAATGAAAGAGGAAGAACTGGCCGAGCGTGATTCTTCCACCTGCATGCATCGCTGTAGGAGGATGTCGGAGGCGTGATGGGCCTCGTGTGCCGGCTTCTCTGGGCCAGAACGCCGGCTGAAGGTCAGTTTTTGTTTCAGGGGACCACATGTTTTGTGTCACGCTCTCGGAGCTTTAACCCGGCTCGTCTTCCTGGCCAAGGCCTTCACACCTGATTAGGAAAACGTTATAATGCAGGAGACTTCCTGCATTTATAGGTCCATGACTTTACTCCTCACCAACCTTTCACAGATGGATCTGCACCAGTTATTCTCTGACTTCTCCTTCAGTCATTTCTGACATTTTCAGTGGATTTGGGCTCATTTTGCACATCTGCAAAAGCTTCCCATCCCATAAACATGCTGTAATTCTACCATCTATGGTGACAGACCTTTGCTCTGTTGTCTGTGAGTTCTGCTGCATGCTGGACACACTCCAAGCTGAATTTGGGAGGTGGTTTGAGTAATTTCAGACACTTATGTGGCAGGATCGTTCATTTTCGGACGGCCCGTCGTGTGCCTCGCTGTGAAAAGGAGAGGCACTTGGGAGCACTGATCTGTGACTGTTTTTGGCTCGTCAGAGATCGTTTTGGCATGTAATGGCTGTTTCATCGGAGCCAATTTATCCCAGTTTGAAAATATTCCTGATGCACACTGGTGAGTTGCAAATGCTGAACCATGTAATTCGTTAGCTAAACATTTGTCTGAATTGGTGAGCAGCTCCAGAGCAAAGTTATTAAATTGAGATTCGTTGGAACAACTGTTCTCATTTCTCTTCAAACATTCAGCTTCAGATTTCTTTTGAATAGCTTTCGTCTGATTTGGAAACGTTACGACTGTTCAACAGATTGTTTCAGAGGTGCAAAGACTTTATTTTGAAATAAGAAATTAGTATTTGTTGAGATAATTTAGATTATCTTAAGAACCTCCAATAGATTTAATTTAATTTGATCATGAGGTGGTCAGTTTACCCTCATAAGGTGCAACTTTCCTCTAATTCAGCCCCGTTTACCACCTATACAGCCATGTTTTTATGGAATCCTGACAGGAAGTGCAGGCTTTGGTAGAATCTGCAGCAGGCTCTGGAGCAGCCAGCTAATATTAGCTTAGAGAAAATAAACCTGCTCCAGTATGATGCTTCTGTACCTGCTCTGGAGCAGCCAGCTAATATTAGCTTAGAGAAAATAAACCTGCTCCAGTATGATGCTTCTGTACCTGCTCTGGAGCAGCCAGCTAATATTAGCTTAGAGAAAATAAACCTGCTCCAGTATGATGCTTCTGTACCTGCTCTGGAGCAGCCAGCTAATATTAGCTTAGAGAAAATAAACCAGCTCCAGTATGATGCTTCTGTACCTGCTCTGGAGCAGCCAGCTAATATTAGCTTAGAGAAAATAAACCAGCTCCAGTATGATGCTTCTGTACCTGCTCTGGAGCAGCCAGCTAATATTAGCTTAGAGAAAATAAACCTGCTCCAGTATGATGCTTCTGTACCTGCTCTGGAGCAGCCAGCTAATATTAGCTTAGAGAAAATAAACCTGCTCCAGTATGATGCTTCTGTACCTGCTCTGGAGCAGCCAGCTAATATTAGCTTAGAGAAAATAAACCTGCTCCAGTATGATGCTTCTGTACCTGCTCTGGAGCAGCCAGCTAATATTAGCTTAGAGAAAATAAACCTGCTCCAGTATGATGCTTCTGTACCTGCTTTGGAGCAGCCAGCTAATATTAGCTTAGAGAAAATAAACCTGCTCCAGTATGATGCTTCTGTACCTGCTCTGGAGCAGCCAGCTAATATTAGCTTAGAGAAAATAAACCTGCTCCAGTATGATGCTTCTGTACCTGCTCTGGAGCAGCCAGCTAATATTAGCTTAGAGAAAATAAACCAGCTCCAGTATGATGCTTCTGTACCTGCTCTGGAGCAGCCAGCTAATATTAGCTTAGAGAAAATAAACCTGCTCCAGTATGATGCTTCTGTACCTGCTCTGGAGCAGCCAGCTAATATTAGCTTAGAGAAAATAAACCAGCTCCAGTATGATGCTTCTGTACCTGCTCTGGAGCAGCCAGATAATATTAGCTTAGAGAAAATAAACCAGCTCCAGTATGATGCTTCTGTACCTGCTCTGGAGCAGCCAGCTAATATTAGCTTAGAGAAAATAAACCTGCTCCAGTATGATGCTTCTGTACCTGCTCTGGAGCAGCAAGCTAATATTAGCTTAGAGAAAATAAACCTGCTCCAGTATGATGCTTCTGTACCTGCTCTGGAGCAGCCAGCTAATATTAGCTTAGAGAAAATAAACCAGCTCCAGTATGATGCTTCTGTACCTGCTCTGGAGCAGCCAGCTAATATTAGCTTAGAGAAAATAAACCTGCTCCAGTATGATGCTTCTGTACCTGCTCTGGAGCAGCCAGCTAATATTAGCTTAGAGAAAATAAACCTGCTCCAGTATGATGCTTCTGTACCTGCTCTGGAGCAGCAAGCTAATATTAGCTTAGAGAAAATAAACCAGCTCCAGTATGATGCTTCTGTACCTGCTCTGGAGCAGCCAGCTAATATTAGCTTAGAGAAAATAAACCTGCTCCAGTATGATGCTTCTGTACCTGCTCTGGAGCAGCCAGCTAATATTAGCTTAGAGAAAATAAACCTGCTCCAGTATGATGCTTCTGTACCTGCTCTGGAGCAGCCAGCTAATATTAGCTTAGAGAAAATAAACCTGCTCCAGTATGATGCTTCTGTACCTGCTCTGGAGCAGCCAGCTAATATTAGCTTAGAGAAAATAAACCAGCTCTAGTATGATGCTTCTGTACCTGCTCTGGAGCAGCCAGCTAATATTAGCTTAGAGAAAATAAACCTGCTCCAGTATGATGCTTCTGTACCTGCTCTGGAGCAGCCAGCTAATATTAGCTTAGAGAAAATAAACCAGCTCTAGTATGATGCTTCTGTACCTGCTCTGGAGCAGCCAGCTAATATTAGCTTAGAGAAAATAAACCTGCTCCAGTATGATGCTTCTGTACCTGCTCTGGAGCAGCCAGCTAATATTAGCTTAGAGAAAATAAACCAGCTCCAGTATGATGCTTCTGTACCTGCTCTGGAGCAGCCAGCTAATATTAGCTTAGAGAAAATAAACCAGCTCCAGTATGATGCTTCTGTACCTGCTCTGGAGCAGCCAGCTAATATTAGCTTAGAGAAAATAAACCTGCTCCAGTATGATGCTTCTGTACCTGCTCTGGAGCAGCCAGCTAATATTAGCTTAGAGAAAATAAACCAGCTCCAGTATGATGCTTCTGTACCTGCTCTGGAGCAGCCAGCTAATATTAGCTTAGAGAAAATAAACCAGCTCCAGTATGATGCTTCTGTACCTGCTCTGGAGCTGAATGGGCTTAAATTCGACCGTCACATCTCGCTCCTGTTGGTCTTTTCTTCTCAGCGGCTCGAGCCGAAGCTACCTGGGAAACGTTTGTGATCAAGCAGAGCTGAATATCTGAATTTCTGTCGGAGCTGCAGTGGGAGCTCCTCGGGCATTTGTGCGAACCTGATGATGAGAGGTGCATCAAAAATCCGACTTTAGTGATGCTGATGCTGCAGTTCTGTGGTGTGAGATGGATGCTGGCAGGCTTGCATCATGCAGTGTGGAAAGAAGCTCCATTTAGGTGCATGTCCACATTTTTCTCTTTCTGAAAGCGTTGTGGATTCTGCTCTGGATGCCACCAGCCATTAGGGGTCAAAGGTGACTCAGTGAGAGACAGAGGGAGCACAAACTGTCGATGTCTGAAAATGAAGGGGCCGGCGCGGGTCGTGCTTCCTGACAGAGGTTAAAGCTTCACTTCACTTGTGGTTGCGTCAGGAATCTGTGTTTGCGTGTGCTGTTTACATGGGGTCAGGCTCATTTGTAAGCTGTCAAACAGAGAGATCAAGAGCAGCTCAAAGGGATCAGTCCGGCTCTCCGAGGGAATGCTTTGTTTGCTCAGACTGCAGGGAGGGAGGAACAGTCGAGCCCAAAAGTTGGAATATTGGAAATAATTTAGCAGAAATAAGGCAGAGAAACTTAAAGATAAATCAAAAGGAGGTAATCGAGTGGTCATGAAGTTCAGCAGATTAAAGGAGTAAATTTAGAGGAAAACAACTTGAGGTGAAGCAAAACTGTGAGACTGATTAATGGCTGCCAACAAAATAAGGCTCTAACTGAGGGGGAGGTGTGAGGAGAGGAGGGAAATGCTTTCCTGCTGCTTGTACTCATCTGAGTGTTAATGAATGTATGCAGAGACAAGCAAGAGTTTCATTATCTCCACAGCTCTGGAAACTAAACTGGATGAGTGGTGCACAAAGGGAATTAATTACAGAAAATCAGTCAAAAGTCTTAATTTTATCGTGGAAAAGACTGGAACACTCGACAAGGACATTTTCCTCATCAAAGATTAGATTTTTCACGTCTTTATTATTGACTTTTGACACAAAACGTGACACATTGCAGGATGGAGACACTGAATTGTGAAGCAATACTTTAAAATCAATAGATTAAGTAACTAAAGGGCTGCTTGTTTTGGTCCAGATAAGCAAAGTTTATATGTAACAAAGCAAAGGAGTTCATCACAATGATGAAATCATGTGGTTTAGTCCTCCAGAGTAGCTTTGCTTTCATCATTTCATCCGTTTCATCCTCTGCATATTGGATGTATATTATCACTTTATGCTCCCATATTCTGCTTGATTTCCTTAAATTAGGAGCTAAAAGCACAGCTTTTGTTGGGCTCTAGTTATCTGATTTTCTGAATGTTCCAGTTCAGGTGATTTCATTAAAAGAAACTCTGGTTTCCACATGTGACTGATGGGGGAAAAGATCTTTATAGGTTAGGATTTACCAACACAAACGGACCAAAAATTGTTGATTTTTGCATCTCTACTTCAAATTAGATGTGAATTATGAATAAAAACTCTTTATTTTCCTACTCGGTGTATTGAAAGGAAAGATTTAAATGGTCTTCTACTCATTCTTTGGCTGTGGTGCTTCTACGGCAAGCAGCTGGGCAGCGAGCACTAAAACAAATTTCAAATACTCCCGAGGAGCAGATTTTATCAGTTCTGTTACTGCAGATTGGGTCAATCAATAATCGTTTAAAGGGAGCTCTTGGATGTGGCCTGGGAGGGTCTGTAATTAACTGCTAAACAGTGAAATTGCCAAAGACATCTTTTAAATAATCAATGTGTGAACTCCACCAATTTAAACTGGAATGGCCTTAAATTGTCAACCGAAAGGAGATAAAAGATCAGCTCAAATATCGTCCTTGGGTAAGAGCTGTGGGAGGTCTGAACACATTTTTCCATACATAGGGGGAAACAAGCTGTTGTGTACGGTTCTCTTTAGTTTCTGCTGCTCCTCACGCATCATTTATCCCATTCTGTTCGGACTCTTATGTTGATTTTGATTAAAATCTAAGCCTTTACCATTTCTAAAAACTGTGTGATTCAGATGGAAAAGGAGACACCGGACTGATTGTAGATGCAAATGAACGAGAGGTGGAAACATTTGGACGGGGGAGCATCAATCACTGCTGGACCTGTCGGCTCTGGATGAGCTCATGAGCGTGTGATGATGAGACGAACAGGTGGACAATGAATCATATGAATGCAGGACGGTGTGGGCCAGCTTTTCTGAACATTCCCACCTGCCAGCTCTATTCAGGTGGACACCATCTGCACTGTAAGATGTCTGCCGCTGTGTGTGCAGTGAGAATGGGGGGGAAAATGTGTGGTGTTCTGGTCTGGGGGGCACCAACTGGACCCAAATGCAGGTGTTTTGGTGGGTTCAGGCTGTGGAAGGGGTCCAGAAGCCTCCAGGACCCTGAAGACATGGCATCTGAGGGACCCCAGCATCCACAGGACCAACGACGGCTCTGTGATCCAATGTCCCGGTTCCTAACACTCGGACCTGCTCAGTATTAGATGGATGGTCACTTTATGGCAGATTGATGTAGATTTCATCAGAAGGAAGAACCGAGTGGCACCTTTTCATCATCTCTTATGTCAGCACCTGTCCTTCTCCGCTCTCACACTCCCTGCTACTCCTATCAAACTTTCCCCACCACACCTTCTTTCTTTCCATATCCATCTGCCTATCCGTGTCTGAATCCCATTCCATCTTATTCTCACCTCTCAAACCCTCACCCCCCACCATCCGTCCCTGCCTCCAATCCATCCTATTTTACCTCTGCTGGCATGACTGATTGGTGAAACCGGGCCGACTCTCCTGCAGAGCATCCCTTCCAACCACAGCTATGCCAGCCTTCTGTGCCCAGCCTCTATGTTCATTGATTACCCCACACTGCAAGGAGATAATCAGTGGGTGTGACCAGCTTTTGAAACACGATGGGCCCATGCTTGTGTTTAAATGAAGCCGATCGTGCTGGTTTTTAATCAGAGCTGCAGAGGACGCTTAATCAAGCAGTGTTTTGATGGATTCACGGAATGGGAAACCCATTCATCAAGTCAATTACACATTAATCACGAGCTCACCCGCAGATTTGAGAGTGAGACACGAGGAGGGACTCGTCTTTGTTCTCAGAGCGAACAGCAAGCGGCATTATGTAAAACCCTCTTATCCACGGCAATCAGTCCGTGAATTATTGTACAATAAAACACGGTCCGTTGATGGATGTTGATCAGCCAGCCATTTCTGTGTTTGACAAAAGCAGATCCTTTAAGTGGCTCCTTTTGAACAATGCTGGTTAAATTTCCCTCCAAGAGTATTAGTCTACATCAAAGCGCCAAGTACAGTGGAGTAATGAGTTTAAAAAGATTACCGACTGCGTTATTTGTACAGAAAACTATGAACAGAGGGATTTAATATGAATACAAGCACGTTTACCTCCAAGAGAGGAAGATTTAAATATTAATCATATTTTTTTATTGCCTTTGAAGTACACTTTAGACGCTACAATCTGCATAACTTCTCGAGCCACTTAGTATTAAGGTCACAAAAGGTAAATTATTCCTACACACAATCTCTGGTGGCTTGCATCAATAAATCATGGAGGCTGACGAGCTTTCTTGAGTTGTTAAGAAATCAAGGGTGAAATATGAATAATGAAAGCCATGTCAGAGTGAGTATGTGAATGTTATGATATCGCTTGTTGGCTCCAAGCGTAACGCATGTTGGCAGCAAGCGAGGTCAGTTATAGTATGGTTTTCCTGTAAATTATGGATGTTTTTCTATAAGGAGAAGGGGAATTACAGCTTATTGAAGAAAGGTGGATGAATGCTGTTGAGGAAAGTTGTACTTTTAGCACTTTGTGGTGATGATGTCGATGCATGACGTCAAACAAAGTCATGCATTGTGCTGTGTGTGTTTAAAATGAAACTTTATGAAGAGCCTCCATCATTCACAGGTCATTTCAGTCAGATGTAGACGATTTAATGATTTGGGAACAGCTCCAATTCATCAGTTAAACTCCGTAACGCTGACTTTAAATTTACTTAAAGCATAAATTTACTTAAAGGGGAACTCCGGTATTTTTAAACCTGGTATTAAACTCATGATTTTTAAAATATTTAGATAACTCGAGATCCATATAACGGAGTGAACGGGGCTTAGAGCCTCTAAATAAGGCATTATCTGTCTTTATTTCACCAATACTTTAAGAAGAATGAATGAATGAACGTGTGCTATAGCTCTGTTAGCTCATAGCTGCTGTTATGTGGCTACTTGCAGCTATAGGAGAGCTAACGGAGGGATTTCTACACAGGCACTCTACTGGGACCACTTCATCCACACGCCCCCCTGCAGCACAGTTTATTCACTCCGTGCTCTGTGACAGTCGGCTAACTTCACACAGAGTTTGCTGCTGATAGTTTTGTGCAACATGGCAGGATATTTATCAGATTTTGACGATGTGAACCGCGACTTTGAGTAAGATGGACGTTCTTACCGGAGTGAATGAGCTGTGCTGCAGCGGCGCTTTGATGACATCATCCCAGTAGATGAGTGTGTAGAAATCCCTCTATAAGCCCCCCGATAGCCGCCAATAACAACAACACAGCAGCTATGAGCTAACAGCAGCTATGAGCTAACAGAGCTATAAAGCGCACGTTCATTCATTCATTCTTCTTAAAGTATTGGTGAAATAAAGACAGATAATGCCTTATTTAGAGGCTGCATCCTCTAAGCCCCGTTCACTCCGTTATATGGATCTCCAGTTATCTAAATATCTTCCGAAGGACGCCGACTTTCACCAAACTGTTCTCAGTGAGTAGATGAACGTATTTCATGCCAGAAATAAGGTTTAAAAATACCAGAGTTCCCCTTTTATACAAAAGGAAGAAAAACCACTCACAAATCTGCCTGTTCTGGACTTTTTACCCAGAAAACCGGCGGTAAATGTAAATATATTTCTGATAAGATTTACTGTCTTTCTGCGTCTCTGTTGGTACCAACAACATGACAAACCTTTATCCAACACGACACTAATGTCCTTGTCGACGGTGCAAAGCTATTTAAAACTATCCCTCCATCACGTGAGCTGGCAAACGGGGGCCAGATTTACTAAGTAGGGCAAAGCAGCGTGAGGCTGCCATCCTCAGGCGCGATCCGTTCTGAGCACGATGACACGAAGCGGATCCATAAACACAGAGGGAGGAATCTTATTTCCATAATGAACAAAGCAGCGAAGCAACTGTTGCCTCTGAGAATGGATCACAAAGAGCCGACCTGGAGATGTTCAGGAACAACTCGTTAACACAGGCTCCTGGTTGTTGATGGATTTCATGAGCGAACCAGTCTCTGGGAAAATAGGTTTCTATTTTTGTAGCTTTAAATGAGAATATGTACATATTTCACACGTAATTTAAATGCAGTCTGTGGGACTGGAGTATTTAAAGCTTAAAGCCAAGTGTTTTTCCTCTAACTGTAAGGATGTCTTGACCTTTTAAAGTTCCAGTAAGTATTTCAAACAGCTTCATTGTGAAGATGTGAGGATCTCAACCTCACTTCTCCTGCTTCCAGTAGTTCCTCCTTCGTACAGTAAGTGATATTTGAATAATGTGCTCCTGAGCTGTCTGGAGTTTTACTTTTGGCCGTTTCCTGAGTGACACGCAGTGATTTCAGCTTGTTTATTAGCTCCTCTCACCTGGTATTTTATCTCCTGGCCTTCAGCTGGTGGCTTTGGTTCCTGTGTGAAACCAAGCTTGACTTTGCACGAGACTTTCCAGAAGTTTCTCATCTTTTAAAAAGAAACGGCAAAGAATCGGCTCATCCGGCATGTCGAAATATTAAAGATGCATTACAGAAGCAGATGCAATCCTGTGCGCACGTGGCCAAGGTTGTGCACAACGTATTTAAGTGGTTTGCATCGTACGTTGCTGCCTGGTAGCCAAGGACCTACCAAAGCTGTACCCTTGACTTTGAGGAGCAGCTAATGGAAAGTAACGGGAGAACAGGCTGCAGTATTCTATATTAATGACACATTTGTAATGATTGGTTAATGAATATCTGTGAACTGATGGTGCTGACCTCTTTCCTCATGAGTGGATCTGTGGATTAACTCTGAACCAACCAGAGCAGAGCACGAAATTAGTAAAGACTCCTTCGTTTCTAATTACTAAAACATTAGTTACAGTATTTGAGCACCCTGAGTAATGGTGTATAGTATATAGCCGTTATCTAATCGTGCTGTGCTGCTTTATCATTGTCTTATGATGATTTACCTCATCAGGTTTCTATTTTTTGTCCTTATTAAATATTTAAACTGCAACAATATAACTTCCCTTTGGAGAATAATGAAATATCGTCAAGTTGAACTGAATATAGCTGCTTCATTTATTCATTCATTTATTTATTAGTTGGTCAAGTTATTTAGAACATGAACATTTTTATCCCACTTGATGCCAACAATGTACTTCTGTCGGTGCACGTTAGCCCACATGCGTGCCTTCCAGTCCACAGTGATGGACCTTGCTTGAGCACACAGGGGTTTTAAGGATTTAGGACCGCAGAAGAAGAGGTAAAAAAAGGAGTGAGCGAGTCTAAAAAGCAGCTAAATGGAGCGACTCGGGAGCAGACGTGTCTGGAAACCACATTTGTCGGGATCATTTTGCATCACAGCCGATTAACGCGGTGATGGAACATTATTTTTTAATCTCACAAAGCAAGTTTGTCTTCCTCAGGTGCCTCTCATTCAACGTGAAATCAGTCGAAGTGGTTGCTTTCAGGGCAGTGGACACTAAATGCCACATCAGCGGCGTCGTGTCAGACCCTTGTTTACCAGCCACTGGTTTGTTTCAACCTCTTGAATGTGAAATGGCAGCTTCGGTGTACCTGCTGTGTTATTCATAAAGAGGATTAAGACCTGTGCAGAGCACCAACAGATGGGCCGGATGACAAATCCAAATGCATTCATTTGCTGTCTTTAGTTCGCTCTGTGGTCACGATGTCGTGGCTTCACTCAGTAATTTAACTGAAAGTGATGTTACACCAGAACAAAGACCGTCAATTTTTATTGACTTTGTGGAACTCTTCTTTATCTTATGCATCAGAATATCTCTGACATTGTTCTGGTTTTGGCCCCCCGGCGGGTCAGATTCAGTCCAAATGCATAACCGGACGATTTCACCCGTGCCCACTTTTTAAGTCGTGAATGGCCGAGTGTTGTTGGCCAACCTTGGCCGCTGGATATCTCTCCCAGAGCCCGTTTCTCCTCTGGCAGTCTCCAAGACCATATTTCATCTGTCACTTCACATCCAGACTTGGAGTTAGCCAGCTGGCCTTTCTCAATCACTGTCCCCAGCCAGGAAGCCATAGGGCTCTCTATCAGCTGCAATTTTGAGCCAGGAAAAGTCACACTTGTCTCCATGTGCCAAATTAGGAAGAGACATATGCACATTATGTTCCTGATGCATGGGAAGGCTACAAAAGCAGTGACAGTACATAATTTCCGCTTTTACATGGTGCTTTTAAGTGAAGCTCAAATCGAAGCTGAACCCTGAGGACGGACAGGCTCACGTAGATGGGATAGTTTTATGGAACTGCAGCCTTGGGAAGGTTTATCTTTCCTTCCGTTCAACCTGCTTCACTTTCTCATATGGATCTTTGCCTGCAAATCTTCATTGACGTATCGCACAGCCTCCGAAGTGAACCCAGATAACCTCGGCAGGTTTAAGTCCTGAGCCTGATCATTTGCTAAAATCAAAGGAAAATGCTGAGCCGCACAAAAAGCTGCCGTTACTCGGTGACCTGTAACTGAACCGGATTGAATTAGTCTTTTTATTTTCTTCCTACTGAATCCATTTACATACTTCTCACTTGTTGTACCACGCTGCCTATTCAGTTGGAACCTAATCTATTCCTCTGTCACATATCCAGCCAACTGATAGCTGGGCAACATGTTTAGACTCTGGTCCAGCGACCTGACTTTGAATAATGATCCCCCCGTAGCTCTATGTAGATTAGACTGGTTAGGAACGTGCAGCCGGGATCTATCTGACCACTCAAATGAGACGCAGCAGTTTGTTCAGTTACTGGGCTGCAGGCAGGAGAAAATGTGTATATTTCTGCAGGCAACACCCCAGAAATGAACTCTTGCTTGAGTGCGACTGTCGTGTTTAT
Source organism: Leuresthes tenuis (assembly GCF_036924035.1). Classification (NCBI taxonomy): domain Eukaryota; kingdom Metazoa; phylum Chordata; class Actinopteri; order Atheriniformes; family Atherinopsidae; genus Leuresthes; species Leuresthes tenuis. Next base: position 24,549,715 of record NW_027325377.1, on the reverse strand, counting down.
TTGTTAAGACTCTTAAAAGTTGTGAGATGAAATATTTGAGTCTTACTCATAAGGAAAACCTGAACCAGTCGATCATTAATAGGATCATTAGATTTGCTTTTTAAGATGTGTGTGCTTGGGACAAAGAGATGATGGCTATTTGTTAGCAAGTTTATAGTGATAATCAGGCTTGTGGTGACATTGAATGGGTCGGCTAATGTATTATAAAAGCCAAGTAGTTGCATTTCAACATAAAAGGTTTCCTGTTAAAATGTAAGTTTAAACTATCACAACAGCACGGGCCTTTTCAACAAAACACTATTTAGAAGAATTCACTGATGGAAAATCTACCATCTCTCTGTAAATACAAATACTTTCTCACCATAAAAGGTTTTAAAAAAAGGTCAACCCAGACTTATAGCCTATTGCAAGTAGCTTTGGAACACAATAATCCAAACGTCAGCACAAAACTAAAATAGTAACTCCAGAAAAACACTCCAGAAAGACGTTAAGAGAGCCTTAAAAGAAATACTCCACAAAATGTGCCATCTGTGTTTGAAGAGAAGCTTCAAGAGGCCGTTAGCCGTTAGCCTTTCTAACGTTAGCCGTTAGCTGTTAACCGTTAGCCTTTCTCTCAAACCAAGTTACACAAAAGCTACGATTCTGGCGCTTTTCTTTCTGTGTAATTTGGATTTCCTTTGGATGATGTGCCCCTACTTTTTTCACCTGAGGACACTGAAGAAAACGGATTTGAAAGTAAATAATTCTCTTCGTTAACGCCGATGCCTGCCATTGTCAAAGTTTCGCCCGACACACGCAATCAAGTAGAGTCGTCTGTGATTGGCCCAAATGAGCCGCAAATGGAGGGGGCGGGACTTGCAACCTGTCACTCAAATATTGAAGAAAAGTCAAGTGTAACTGAGTTGCTTCGCTTGGGCTGTAAATAATTAGCCCGTTTTCACCGATTTCATGGGTTTCAGTTCAGATTTTGCTCCGCCTCTGATCAAAAATTAAAAAACAATTTGTTTAAAGTTTTTATTGAAATATTTATATATTATATTCTAATTTTTATTTAATAATGTAGGGAGGGCTGAGCCCTGTTAGCCCAATTATACCAGCCGTTCCCGGTGATAAGTTATTGAATTTAGTCAAATTAAAGCCGTTTCATCCACTCCCAGAGAAACTCCCAAACATAAGCTCCTCGTATATTTATGCACCTCTTCATGCTGCAGAGGTTTGTCAGTCGGTGTGTTTCAGACATATTGGGATACTTTAAACGTGGTTGTGTTTCCTGCCCCTTTCAGTTCCCTGAGGACGAAGCAGCAGGAGTTAACTCATTTTGGGATACAACCAGCAAGCTTCTATTTGAGCCTTCGTGGTTTAAAAGTGTTGACATGTCCAAGGCCTGTTGTAGCAATCAGCAGCTGCAGCCATTAATTGTCAGACAATTAGCTGATGAGGAAAAGGGGCGGGGCCCAGATGTGCTGTTTGAAGGGGATCTGGAGTGCCAGAGGAGACCAATTCATTTCACCGACCATGACAGCTCCCCGCCATTAGATCCTGACAGCTGTCTTCACTGGCTTTGATGTGAGAGGGCTGAAGAGGCTGAGGGAGAGTGGAAAGATAGACGGAAGCAAAAAGCAATATGGACACGGAGAAAGAGGATGACTGTCTTCGATATCCAAGGACAAAGTCCAGATTGGAGGGGCGTGTGTAAATGATTGACAGCGCTTTGCTTTTGATCAGCCATGGGAGAAATGAGATGGGACAAGCGTATGTGTGGCTGTGGCGTGTGTGTAGCTAGGAGACAGTCCCCATGGAGATGGCTCGACTAGGCATTCAGCACGGAGAGGAAGTGAGCACAGAGGACAGTGTGTTTGTCTGTGCATGTCTGATTGTGCTGTGCACAAGTGTGACAGTGATGTGATGAGAGTGTCCACCGTTTGATCCCTTGGTTCTGGACTGCGACACCATGTTTCTGCAGCTAATAAAGAAAAATTCACATGCAGTGGAACAGGGGTCCTCCAAGGAAGGACCATGCTCTGCCTCTGCTGGTTCGATGGAGGCAGAAACACCGATTGGTTTGGGTTGATAAGAGCAAACCTATCGGAGGCAGCTCATTTTATTTGTCGGTGTGTGGAAGGGGAGATTTAAAAAGATAAATAAAAACTCTGTGAAATGTATTTCTTCCTTCGCTAATGTTGTCATCAATAATTCCTGAGGTGGAGCAGCAGAAGTTAAGTGACGTTGTGCAAATATTATCGCCTCTGTTAGGGTAAATTAAATATTCAGACGACTACAACTATTTATAACGCGGGGTATTTGTCCTTTGGTGGGCCGGCCGTTACCCAAGGCACCGTCACTGCATACATTTACAGTACAAACACAGGGGCCTGGCAGCGCCGAAATGCTAATGGAGCGCCTGTTTTGCATGTTTCTTACCCCTCCACAGGGATGATGATCAGAAATATCCCCACTTCCTCCTTGTTTAAGATTAGGATGATGTTGCAAGTTTTTAAAACCCCCAAACACTGAAAACTACTGCGTAACCTGTGGTTGAGGCTGGAGGGTTGTGCGTGGGCCTCAGAACGAGGATTTACTCAAAACTACATCATTATTACAAGCCTGCCTGTAGCCTACGCCTATTTATAAGCACATATCACATCCAAACTCCAGGCAGGTCACCCGGGGCCCGGGTGTTGGTGGCTTCCACAGGTGCAGCGGTGGCCCTCAAGAAAGCATCATCAGCCGTAGAACTTGCGTCTTGCTGCTCCTCAGTCATTCGTGGTTGATTTCTTAGTGAATCCAAAATGTGCAAGGAGATTTGTCTTCTTTTAGACATGATGAATGTATTATTTAGCACCGGAATTGAGGGTTTTTTAATTGATTTATTTATATTTAAAGATTAAGTAACATTCGTTTTCAGACACAGCGCCCCCACGCTTCAATGGTGAGGACTGGAATTGCATGCAGGCCGGTATCTTTATTAAATTGAAATGGCGGTAATCGCCCTCATGCACAAATCATACATTAAAAATAACCTCATTTTACACATGATCCATGATAATGACAGTACAAAAAGAACAAAAAGCAAAACAAAAAGGAAATGCATGGGAAAAAACAGCATTTTGCCAATATTTTAGAGATCACAAATCATGTTTTCAGTGGAGCTCATGTCTCATTAAAGGGGGCTGAGACCCCCCTGGCTGCCCCGTAGTTTGCACCCTGGTTGTTGGTATATATGAAAGACTACAGACGAACAGTTAGCCTCATGCTACTTAGCATGTACAGTGTTTGTTGTTTCTGTTGAATCGGCCTTTTTGCAGGTGTATGCATGCGTTTTAAGCCCTTTTTTAGATTATGTGTCGTTTGAGTGATTAACTAAGCAGGAACGTGATTGGGCTGCGCCTCTGAAAAATCTGTTTTTTAAGGATAAGTGCTGCAAATATATTGCCTAGGGATGCACCAATCTGCTTTTTTCACCTCCGATACCGATATGAAGTTTAGTATCGACCGATCCGATACAGAAAAACAGAATTATGGTAAGAAACGGTAAGTTTCATTTCATGGAAAAGACTGGGATCATTATTTTATGCAAGGCAACATCAGACTTAAACATTTCTTTCCTATTTTTTTCAAAACAAATAAACGGATATAAATTAACTGAATTACTTATTTAATTAATAATTGAGCACCAGTAGAACAATCCTAACCATAAAAATAGTACAAGTGAAACTGGTTCAGTCGGTGCAATTAAGGATTCAAAAACCAACGTAAAACAAAATATTAAATAATAAAAGAGCTGAAATTGAGAAAAAATCAGTAGCTTCTCCAGCTTGGTTAAAAAAACTGAGGTAGTCCCAATTTAACAAGTTATTTCACCACAAGAAGGTGCAGAAGGCCCTCGAATGATCAGCTTGATGATTAGCATCGCTAATATTGTCCAAGCCTTTGTTGTGAGCTCTGAAAACGTGTGATAGGGCAAGGGATGCATGGAAAACTGCATTCCAGTCAACTATTACCATTACAGAGTTCCTAAAAGCAAAGAAACTGGGGTTTCTTCTCATGAGCAAAGCAAATATTAATAAATCTGGGTCACATGTTTCCATTGGCTGGTTTGAAGCCAATAAACTAGCCTGAAGGTGAAGCTGTGGGTTACCTTCTTAGAAGTTGGATTTCAGTAGAAGAAGTAGTTGTTTGGTGGAGATACAGAAGAAGAAATGAAGAGAGGTCTTCTTCAGAAATCAGTTTAATATCTGGGGATGTTTGAGATGTGATTTGATTTAACTTTTTTCCAGGCTCAGAGCAGAGCTGATGAGTCCCGTCACTGTCAGGTGAGATTATGAGTTTCCTTCATCTTCTCTTATTCAGTGATGGAAACCCAGCCACTGGCTCCTAAACTTGAAATAAGTTGTTTAAAAATCAATCTAACCCTTCCGATAGAGATCTTGGTCAATATCTATCATCCTGTCCATAAAATCTGAAGGATTACTGTCTTATGTGATCCCAACTTTCATCTCAAAACTAAAAAAGAAAAAAAGGATTTTGCTATCATTTAAAAAAAAAAAGAAACCTCAAAAATGAAAATATTTCCATTTAAAATGTTCTTTTGAACCTGCTTTGTACAAAAAAAGTTACATAATGAAGAAATTTTATCAGGAAATTAGATTTGGCTGAACTTGAGGAAGTATTTTTGTGTGGAAATAGCATAGCTTTTACTGGCTCGTATGAAGAAAAGCATCAATAACTGTACAACTCCACAAAGATTTCAGTGTACACGTAGACAGCTGCTTAATTATGACACAGACTAATTATTTTCCTCTTCTTATTATTTGGACTTGTAGATTAATGAAACAAGCAATAAGATGTGCAGCCTTTTAAAAACTCAGGGACATTAAACCAAAATTTGCCATTTCAAGCAACACCGGACAGTAAATGCTCTCTTAAATCCAATCTTCATTAACAACTACACATCATTTCATCTGTAATTGGGAGCAGTTGTCCGTGCACGGCGGTTTTTTATCATTCTCCATCTCAATGTCGATGCTGCTAACAAGGTGATTGGCTCCCAGATGCCCTCAAAGAGCCATGAAACCGGGTCGTGCTGCAGAAATGCTGGTGGGCTCCCTGGCAGCTACACATGTCCACGGAATTTGAAAGCATTTTATTGCAGTAATCGATACTGGATCTGAGACACGACTACTAAAAAAGGCACAGATGAGTGAAGCCACTGGAGATACGAATGCTTTGACTATTGATAAATGATAAAACGGCATAAGAATGATCTCAAATTACAATTTAACGCCCTTCTGATGCATGTATTCGCTGCACGTGTCCCAGGTGGGTTACATGTCAGATTTAATTCAATGTTACATGTTAGATTTAATAAAGGAGTGGCAACAGGTAGCCGCTTAAATGTAAAGATAATGTCTGCTTAAAATGGAATTGTCTCTCATATTTATTCAAAGCCCGAAGGTCATCGGCTTTAACCCTTTTATGGGGGTTAAAGGTTTCACCAAACAGAGGTGCTTAATCATGTGGAGGAGAGGAATATTAATCAAGTTAAGCCAAAGCCACACTTTAAGCTTTGCATGTGCACAAAGTAAAGATGGCAGAGGATCCAGAAGAAGAGGAAAAACTCAATAATGAACGTGGGTAAAGTATAGTTACTTCCACATTCTTCAGGACTAAAGCGTCACTGCAAGACAATTTCAGGCATTTTCTCCTGGTAACATGAACATAAAACATGAGTAGAGTCTCTTATTTAGCTTTAAATGTGTCGTTAAAAGCTTCTTGTTGACCAGCAGCAACACAGAAGTTGTAGCCTGCATTTTTTGGATGTTACTGTACATCCATTCAAATAGAAATGCTTTATTTGATATGTTTCCACCATGTTACAGCTTATAATTAATGTTATGAACCGTCACCGTTCAGGAATCAAAGGGAACAGCCTCAGACAACCTGATTAACAGTGTTTCGGTCAGTTTTATTCATCGTAAGTCGTCATAATATGTTTAGAAATAGTGTTCAACTCTGTAAGCATCATCCCAAAGGTTCAGGATCATCTCTCCCTATAAATGCCTTTTATTTGGTCTGAAATTAGCCCTCCTAACTGCGTTTAGTAACTGGTTCCTGTGGTCGAAATACAGCTTGAGATAAATACCAAGTAACACCAAACCCTGCTGCCCTTTACTGACAAAAATGATGGAATCACAGCTGAGCTCAGAGATGTTGTTGATGGACACACCAGCATTAATTCCCCTGAAACAAAGAGCAAAGTTAAGCCTTTCAGTTTAAATCTGAACCTTAAAGCTCCTTGTTTTGAACCACTGCAGGAGTCCATGTTAAGAAATAAGATCTCTTATCTATTCCATCATTTCTGGGAGCACATGTTCATTCATTTGTAGGCAAAACACTTCCAGACTTTTAATAAAATACTTGTACAATGTAAAGGGATTAATCTCAATCTACTCTCACACCCACTCAGCGGATCTGATGCCTTCTGGCTCATCTCACGAAGCCACATGCAGTTTTACTCTGCTGCAGTGAGAATAACCAGCTTTGTTTTCTTTGTTAATAAACTTAATTTGTGCTGCAGTCTACCAGCTGTCATTTTAAAGCAAGTTCCAGCACAGTATAAAAAAGAATATCAACACCACACCTGTCACTATTTACAAGCTCGCAACTTAAAATGAGACGCAGTGTGGCAGAAAACACTTTGCATATCGGCACCGTTTCTGCTTTAAGAACTTCGGGGACAGATGTTGCGTAACTTCTTTAATTGGCAACCTCTGGCTTACTCATTTACAAGATATGTTTTCCAATGTAAATGAGAATATGTCTTACAGGAGGGGGTTGCCGGGGGCAACGGAACACGCATCTGGGAATAAAAAGTCATGTGTGTTGTTTACTGGTTGAAAAATGTAACCTTAAACCTGCTCACCTGCCACCTGTGCTGCAGGTTTTTCATCACAGAACTTCTCTCGTGCTTATTGTCTGATTACTTGAGGTATTTATTAGACGAGAAAAGCTTCACGTTGGTAATGTTTCTGTTTAAGAAAGCAGCCATAGCTACTACAAAGTTTGACATACTGGGAAATGCATGCATTTGGTTGGAGAAATCGGAGAAAAATGCAGATTTCACTCCCCATATGTGTCCATTTCCTTAGCTTAGCATGTATGCTAGTAGCAGGGGCTAGCAGTTAGCTCCACGCATTTTCCGTGGATCCATTTCATCCATCCTTTACGGTTTCTCCTTGCTTTCTAACTGTTAATGGCTCCTTGCTGCAACTGCTTTTGTACACATGTCAGAGAGATAGTGACCGTATGTAAAGCCCTTTTCACACCCGAATTCAGCCACGTTGCTCACCTTTGATCACTGAAACAGAGGCAGCATAATTCCTCCCTCTGAGCCCTCAGATAGTGCAGCAGCATCTCTGTCTGGAGTAGCGAGTTGCACCATGACCTTGCTCTGTTTAAATATATAAATATAAAAATAAATATAAAGTATACTGTATGTTGAGTGCATTTAATGCAAGTTTTGAGCAAAACCCAAGTCACCTTCCTTTTTCGAAGGAGTACAAGTAAAGTGTGCATTTTCACCTCCCCTTTGGCAATATGTTTAGCACAAGACCTTGGTGCAACATATGGACCCAGAGAGCTTCATTAAAATCAACAGATGGGGAAAGGCTACAGCTTTTCCTCTCTCCGTGCACCTCAAAGCACATCTCTTCATAAGGAGTTCCTTCAGAGGATCCTGTCCAAGGTTACCCCTTTATTAAAGAGCCAAGTCTTTTCTTTCTCACTCCCAACAACCACTGGAGCAGATACATTGTTGAAGACCTATTTGGCATATAAATTTGATTAATATCTTCCTCTTCTGAACAATGTTTGAAAAAGGAGTGTTTTTTACATATGATGATGCCAGAAAATGCAAAAAAAAAAGAGTAAAAGTAATAGAGTGATGCACATAGTTTAAATAAGAAGTACCAGGAGCTCTTCTTCTTTGGAGCTGCAGTTTTCCTGGATTATTTGTTTGTGAAGCTATAGTCTGAGTAAGTACAGCTGTGTGAGTGTGTGTGAGCCAAAGCTCATCTCTTTAATGGGACCCATTCTTTGTCTATCGCTGACAAGCATGGCCGCTGTCCCAATCCCCTTCAATGTAGTTTCATGCATGGTTGGAACTAATTATTATGCATGTGGACACGGTGCCAGTTCCCCAAAATAATTGAGGGGGGGGGGGGGGGGGGGGGGGGGGGGTACTGAACTGGTGGGAAAACGGAAACACAGAGCCTGTCACTACTTTGGAAATAAGACATGAAAGTTGTCACGACGGGAAGGTTTAGTTATTAAACCATCACAGCACTAATCCTCATATTTATCATATATATGTTCAAATTTAACACGTATTTTCCATTCTAATACTTATTTTTCTCTCATTTGGTCCAGTTTCTGATGTATTCTGACGCTGAGTAATTTTTCTGGCCGGGTTAATGTTTCGCGCCGTTCTCTCTCCACGTCGGACACTATTAATGCAGCTCGGTCCACTTTTAATTGAGAACCACAATTAAAAAAAGAACTTCCCTGTGGGATCTTATGAAAAACGTCTCATTTTTAAAGCTCAGGCTGGTGCCGCTAGCCTGAATAATGACCAGCTGACACCGGCAGAACAGCCAGCTGGACAATAAAGAGAGCTGACAACAGGTACGCTCCACAGGTAGTAGTTCTAGTCCAGTTGGCTTCCAGCGATTTGTGGAGACAGTGTCAGATTTCTTTAGAGTTCTTGCTAAGCTCTTGATGTGATTACCCCACATCATCTGTGGACATACGGAGGTTAGAAGGGCTCTTTAGTTTGTACATTCAGCTTTCTAAATTCTTTTTAATCCAGGTTGGGCTGCTAAACCCCTTAAAATGCTCTTTCTTTCCATTGGCTGGCAGCCAGTTGAACAATACTCAATATTTTCCTTGATTTGACAGATATTGGCTTTTAACACCTGTTAAATGTTGTAATACAGCCTGTGGCTGAACTATGGTTTCCCCGACATATAACAGAGATAGTAGTTGGAGGATTCTTCCACACAGAGGTTGTGCCTAAACAATATTTATCCATTTTACAACATCAAACCTGTCCCATGTTAGTATCTTCTGATTGGCCTGAATATGCTTCATACAGCAAATAAAACATGAGCTCTGAGCATCATCTGGTATCCAGCGTGGTGCCGTGATAGGAGGCCACCTGTGCAACAAGTCGTGAAGTTTCCTCGCTGCTAAGTATTCCAGTCAGCTGTCGGTGGGATTATAACAGAGTGGAAGCGATTGGGAACGACAGCAGCTCAGCCAGGAAGTGGTCGGCCAGGTAAGATGACAGAGCGGGGTCAGAGGTCGCCGACTTTCTGCAGAGTCAATCGCTACAGACCTCCAAACTTCATGAGGCCTTCAGATCAGCTCAAGAACAGAGCGTGGAGAGCTTCATGGAATGGGTTTCCATGGTAACTGCATCCAAGCCACACATCACCAGGTGCAATGCAAAGCGTGAATGCAGCGTGTAAAGCTGCCGCCGCTGGACTCTACAGCAGTGGAGACGCCTCCTCTGGAGGGACCAATCACGCTTCTGATGGAGGAGTCTGGGTTTGGCGGTTGCCAGGGGAACGGTACTTGTCTGACTGCATCGTGCCAAGTGTAAAGTTTGGTGGAGGGGGGATTATGGTGTGGGGCTGTTCTTCAGGAGCTGGGCTTGGCCCCTTAGTTCCAGTGAAAGGAACTCTGAATGCTTCAGATACCAAGAGATTTTGGACCATTTCATGCTCCCAACTCTGTGGAAACAGTTTGGGGATGGACCCTTCCTGCTCCAACATGGCTGCACATCAGAGCACAAAACAAGGTCCATAAAGACCTGGATGAGCCAGTTTGGTGTGGAAGAACCTGACCTCAGCCCGATGGAACACCTTTGGGGTGAATTAGAGCAGAGACTGAGAGCCAGACTTCTGTCCAACATCAGTATCTGACCCCACAAATGGAAGAATGGTCAAAAACTCTGGGAGAGAATCTGGTTACTTGTGTAAAAGAATTAATTTATTGAGTAAAAGCGAGTTGACAGAATTTGTCGCTCAAGGCGTCGACGAGATAACGTTAATGAATATGTGGTGTGTCATTACACCCGTTATTGGCAACTTTTCCTTGAAACTAATCAAATTCTAATTGCCACGTGCAGAATTGTTTGTAAAATAATTATAGCGTTGGACAAATTAAGTTGATTAGAGCTGTTTTATGTGAGCCTCTCAAATTTCCTAAAGCTTCTTTAATGTGAGAATAACTGCATTTAAACTGTCCTACATGTGACTCCTTATCCATTTAACATTAAGAGAAAATCCTTTCCTTACATTCTTGACAAAACAACGTATGTATCTGAGCTTGAAACTCTTTCTTTTTGCTAGTTTATCACAGAGCAAATGATTCAAATAGAGTTTAACAAACAAAAAGGCAGAAAGAGGAAGCAGAATTTCAGTTAAAGATCAAGTCGGTGCTTCGTATCACCCGAGGCCCATAAATGCGTCTGTTGATGACAACATTAAGTGTCTCCAAATGATTGCTCATCACAAAGCTTGTAACATATAACACACAAAAGCATTTTTTTTACTGGGAGAATAACTTGGCATGATGCTTTAAGCGCTGAGGGTACAGTATTGCCCTGACTGAACCTCTGCTGTCAGTGCATAACATTGCTAATGATAATGAAGCCTGCTCTTAGTATAATGAGCACTATGTGGAATGGCCTTAAGGCACACTCAGGCCTGCCTCTGCAGCACAGTAAACAGTGGAAAGGTTAGTTTTTTTTGAGGAGAGACCAAGCTTTTACTCTCATTTATGATTGATTTGTGCTGCAGCTTTGACATTCAGTCGTTCAGCTGCATATTGTGCTATATACTTTATTCCTATTGATTTAAAAGATTCCACTCATCACTGTAAAAATGAAACTTTGAGAAGTCTCTCTCTCTGTGGGCTGTTAAGTCTCCCACTTTAAGGAAGAAGACTTCCTTTTAATTTGCCATCACTGTGAGATTTCCTTGCTTTATTGTTCTTATCCAAGGCCCCTCTTCACCTGTCCCCCCTTTAAATGCCCTTGACATCTGTTAGCTGAAATTCTTGCTTTTCTGATCTGGGCCTCTGGTTATTAAAGAAGAAAAGTGGAGTTTTGATCTTCAACCTCCTGCAGAGCTAAAGCTCTCTTTATTATTTTTTTCCTTCGTTTAGTTTCAAGCTTCTGTTTCATATTTCTGTTTCTTTGAACTAAATCTTTATCCCGCCTCTCGCGGTTCCTGGAATTAATCCTCACATCGAGGCAACATCTAACTACAAACTATGTGTTGATGTTGCTTTTATGTTCCAGGTGCTGCAGATGTAAGAGCTTGGGAAGGCTGTGGTGCAACATGTAAGCAAGAGAAGAAACGGCAGCAACGATTCAGACTGCTAATCGATGCAGACTCGCCCCTTTAAAGGTAAGGAATAGCTGCTAATTCTTCATTTGTCTTTGGTGCAGCCGACTTCATTTGTGTGTAAATAAAACTGATGAAACCTAAACAAGAGCTGAGGGCTAATCAAGATGATATGATATCATATGTGTGATATGGAAACAAAGCACCGTTGCCCCACATGGGTTCCTCAGTTAATTATAGCACATTTAAATGCACAAACACGCACATCCACATGCATACAAACGCTCATGGAGTCCTGCTGCCCTGTTCAAAGATCCTTTTTAGATCATACTGAAGAAGATTGGCTTTGAGGTTCACTGTTAATCGACTCAAACCAGTCGCACAGCGTACTTTTGATGCAGACGTTGTGTGTTTGCAGCAGACTGACCGTAAAGAGACACAATCCAATGAGTGCCTTGGCTGCATTTGAATGGTCATCAGGCTCCCTTTGGTGCCTCGCTCATCAACACTGAAACTGAGCCTGCTGAGCCTCCAAAAGCAGTGTGTAGTGGTGTGTAAATGAGCAAGAGAAAGAGGAATTGTTTTGAATAGATGACTCGAAATGGTCCTAATTGATTGGAAAATAAAATACAATTAATTTCTAAGAACTACGTCCCTTCTTCAATCAAGAAAATTACCATTTTCTAATGACAAGAACTGCTCTGACACATGTTTGTGTACCTTTGGTTAGTCTGTGTACTCCTTTAATTTGGATGATAATGGATGAAGCTTTTAAGGAACGATTCGGGCGTCAAAAGAGTAATTTGGCGTCTAAACAATGCTCTGCTGTGGAAAAGATCAACAGAAAATCATATTTCTGATGAGAAACTGATGCCATCGTGTTTCTAAACTCCTTAAAAAGCCACTGGACTCTTTTTTTTTAAACCTTGCAGAACAGAAAAGCTTCTGGTCAGCGTCTCCAGCACAGAAAGCGTCCCATCTTGACAAATTACAGCTTCTTCATGAAAAGCCATGTCCATGTCATCTTTTATCCAACACCATTGAGGATGCTGTTAGTTTCTCCATCCACAGCTGCTCCTGTCTGCTTCATACAGGGCTTTTCTCTTTCAGAACCATGGTCTAAAACCCATTACAAAATGCAGTCAGACGGTTTGAGGAGATGAATCATGTTTCTGCATATCGCTGGTGTTTCAGCCCGTTAGAACTAATCATTTTGTCCTTTTTCTTTGTGAAATGTGGTCATGCTTTAGACTGCCTCTTCCTCCCAGCCATGACTCCTTTTATTTCACAGCAACACGCTTGTGCATGACATGGCTGATTTACAATACATGCGCAATGCCAGCATCGATGATAGTTGGTGTAACATTTTTAGAAATTAGGAGCCATTTCCGTACAGATGGGGATAGGAATGCTTTCTTTTCAGTATGTTCTACATTTTTTACTTCATATAGAAGCTTTGCAGAGTTGAAACCTACACCAAGAAGAATATTTGTTATTAATTGCCTGAAACCCACATGTTTGTAGACTTTTCTTCCTTTATTTAAAGACAGAAGCATTTTAATTATGTCTTAAAGGACCACTTCATCCACACGCCCCCCCCTGCAGCACAGCTTATTCACTCCGTGCTCTGTGACAGTCGGCTAACTTCACACAGAGTTTGCTGCTGATAGTTTTGTGCAACATGGCAGGATATTTATCAGATTTTGACGACGTGGACGACGACTTTGAGTAAGATGGACGTTCTTACCGGAGTGAATAAACTGTGCTGCAGGGGGGCGTGTGGATGAAGTGGTCCCAGTAGAGTGCCTGTGTAGAAATCCCTCCGTTAGCTCTCCTGTAGCTGCAAGTAGCCACATAACAGCAGCTATGAGCTAACAGAGCTATAGCACACGTTCATTCATTCATTCTTCTTAAAGTATTGGTGAAATAAAGACAGATAATGCCTTATTTAGAGGCTGCATCCTCTAAGCCCCGTTCACTCCGTTATATGGATCTCGAGGAATCTAAATATCTTCAGAAGGACGCCGACTTTCACCAAACTGTTCTCAGTGAGTAGATGAACGTATTTCATGCCAGAAATAAGGTTTAAAAATACCGGAGTTCCCCTTTAAACAAAAGGAAGAAAAAACACTCTGCCTGTTCTGGACTTTTTACCCAGAAAAACGGCGGTAAATGTAAATATATTTCTGATAAGTCTGTCTTTCTGCATCTCTGTTGGTACCAACGACAAACTTTTATCCTAACACGACACTAATGTCCTTGTAGATGGTGCAAAGCTATTTAAAACTATCCCTCCATCACGTGATCTGGCAAACGGGGGCCAGATTTACTTCCGAAGGACGCCGACTTTCACCAAACTGATGAACGTATTTTATGCCAGAAATAAGGTTTAAAAACACCGGAATTCCCCTTTAAGATTAAGACGTTATTGTCATGTAGATACATGAAAGACACGAAATTACTCCTGCAGTATAAGAAATTATTCCACATTAAAACATCTGCCAAGATCATATTTCAACATTTTAAATGAGCAAAAAGCACAAAAAGAGGGGAACATGTTTTTTTGTATTATCATGAAAATAACCACAAAGAAAATAAATATTTTAAAGCATTTTCTGATAAAAATGGGGTGTGTTCTTATTATTATATTCTTGTAGACTTTTAATCAGGCTTCTGAATGGGCGAAACACTGTATTTATAAGGCCAATCCAAAGAGAATCTTACTGCAGGAGGTATAATAGTCTGAGACAAGACGGCTCTGCTGCTTTGGGAGGAAGTGGGTCATGTCTAGTTTGAACCCAAGCTTGTTTTATTGTGCATCCAGAAGAACAGTTATCAGAACACAAATAGGCATCTGGAGCTGATGTCTCATGATATAAGATGTGCAAAAGCTCAGTTGTGGGGGTGGAATATGGATTTTTGTATGGGTCAGAGACAGTGAGCGCTGACTGAGACGTGCATGTAACCACAATGCAGTTCAGTTTGTGCAAGAGCAAGGCAAACATGAGAGCAATTAAGATGGGCTTAATGAGATTTTCCAGCGCTTTATGTAAAGCAGAGTGTGTATGATCTCATGGTTGTGCACGTATGTATGAAAAGGACAGAAATGTAAACAGTTTCATAACCTTTAAATACATCCACTGATGTTACAGATGCACTCAGAGTCTTGTTATCGGGTAACAAGGCATCTTATTGGTACGAAATGCTTTGAACATGTTGGAAAAGGGAACAAAATGATTACATTTAGCAGTTTAACTAACAGTCATTTTCACGTGTTCCTGTGATTACTCACATTTTCAAGAGTGGAAGCTGTCATGAAGTGGATTCAATAAAGCGTAACAACAAGAGTTCATTTGGGCACAAGTGGAGGCTTTTAGTGAAATGTCGGCATCACTAATAATGTCTGATCTGTTTATGCAGCTTGCTTTTTGAGAAGGTACACGAACGTGTTGATCTGGGCAAGTGTCTGTTGGAATGTTCTCTGAATATCAACCAGGACCAGATATGTTGAGGATTCGCGCCTCTATTCGGCCATTTTACTGTTTTATTTACTTTACTTACTGGAAAAGCCTTTTTCAGAGTTGTTTTTTGTTGTAAAGTGGACGGGAAACGTATGTAATATCAAAACTGTTGATCCCTTTGGACTTGACTGCCCTAAACAGCCAACATCAGCTGCTCTTTTATCCACATAAGGGAGCTAGAATAAGACTGGCATATGTTTGTCTAAATCTCAGATGACTTTGAACAAGTGTCTTAGATCATAGCAGAATACTTGGCAAAGTATAGATTTGACTAAAAATACAAATTTTCTTTTCTATATCGTGATATATATTAAGGTTTTCCCTGCATGAACCTAAATGCATCAAATTTCACTGGAAATATATAGAAATAGGGCTGTTAGTGCAAATTAATGTACAGGAATAGTCACAAGGTTTGATACCCAGAATAAGTGGGTTCTAATTAGATTCCTGGTCCACACTCCATCACAGCTGTTAGCAGGAAATGTTGTTGAAATATTCGAATCGGTGAAGACAAATTGCTCCTTTCTCTTTTGATGATGGGGGCACTATCTCATGGAAAGATGACCATTGTGAAAGAATGTAGGGAGGTATATATCCTCCAGCACGCACCATCACTAAGGGTGCAACGATTAGTCGATAAAAACACGATGTATTTAATTGTCGGTTACGTCATCACGTCTTTTTCACGCAGTCGAGCTGAATGTAATTTTTCGTACGGAGTGAGTCATCTTACTTCCTCCCTATCTCTGCTTAGAGATGCCTGCACCTTACGGTAAATAATAGCTGGAGATGACCTGTAGAAACCTGTAGAAATGGCTGCAGCTGAATTATCGTCCTCTCTTCTAAAAGTGTCCAGGGTCTGGGAGCATTTCACCCTCAACACCCAGAAAAAATAGATTACCTGCAGGTTTTGTAAAGCCGACCTCAGTCTGTCAGGCATGAACATTTGAAGGAAGCAGGTTGGAGCTCTGGGAGACGCAGACTCACCATGGTAAGATATTTAGCTTGTTAGCGTAGCCTGCTAGCTATAAATAAGCGGAGTTGTCTTGGATTTTAACATTAAAATTGTATTATTCAACTTCAGTCCAAAGTTACAACCAGGCTTTATTCTTTTTCACTTTTTGGTATTTATTTGACTTTTTGGTGCATTACAGCCGCACTCTTCTTAGCATTTTCAGTTAATGTTGATGTTAAAAGTCAAGATGAAATATGGCTTGAATGTATCCTTTTACAGTTTTAGATTGTTTTAATTAGTAATTAACCGATTAATCGTTTCAATAATCGATAATTATTCGATTATCAAAATAGTCGTTAGTTGCAGCACTTCACATCACAGCCTTATGATGGTACCAAATGAAATGTAAAGGGATCACCAAAGTCAGTAGGCTGTATGCTGTAAATGATCTAAGATACAGACTATAGGCATCTAACATAAAGTATGAATAAAACAATGAAGTGCAGATTTTTAAGTGCTGATGACTTTCAAAATGAAAAGTGGAGGCTCATCGTATTAAGTTGAGATTAAAAATCCACAAAAATACATCGACTAAAGACAGGATGATGCATTCTCCCTGATGTGACCGGATCAGAGTGCAGGGTCTGCAGGTTTCCAATCAGGAAATCAGTGGGTTGTGTTGCACACTGCTGTATGTGAGCACATGAGGTCAGTCACACACTCAGTGGTTTAGAAAATGACTCAGTCTGACCTTAGTCCCAACTGACAGTGTGTATGAGCTAGATGCCCTATAAATTACACAATGGACCCAGTGGCTGGTAGGTAAACAGACAAACCACAAAAGGTCATCCTATATACCTCCTAACAAGATTAAAAATGATTCATGAGGCCTCAGTAATGCTTTTTACCCTCATACAGAGAATATTGCCCAAGTTACCCAGCGAATGCAAAAGAAAAACTGGATTTTTAAACTTTTTGAATACCAAAAAGCTTTCGAAGGCGAAGCTTTGCCTTGCTTGCCAGTTGAGATAATCTTGAGAAAGATTTCATATTCTAGTTTACTGACCATATGTTGCAGTTTTAAACTAGATAGAGGAGACTATCGCTGCCTTCCTTCCTCTGCTGCAATCGATTTACATTCACTCTTAGTGTTCACTCGAGCTGTGCTTTTGCCTGTACGGCTGTGTTTCATTGCCTGTGCACAAGAAATATTGTCCCTCTTCCTATCTGTGCATGTGTGCATATACTGCATTTGCATCCGTATGTGTGAGTCCTGAAGCTGCGGGCCATTTTATTATCTAAATGGGTCCAGGCAGCACTGGACTGGAACCAATCACAGCAACCTGCCATGATAGAAATCCAAGGGGACAGTGACTACTAAATTTCTTCACTTTTCCCACTTAAATTGGGTCCTTCTTTACTTTATATGCACATGAATCAGCCAAATATGGTCATTTTCAAAAAGCAGAAGTAATAAAATTGTCAAACAGAAGACCACTTGGATCCACAGAGCCAAAGCTTGTAAATTTCCATTGTTTTTATGGATCCAAAAGTGTTTCTTCTTGCATTTCCTCACCAGAAACGCAAACCATAATGAGAATAGAACAAGTACAATCTTTTTCCGTGGGGGAAAATGATATTTTAGGGTGAAATGCAGGGAATTGAGAGACACAGTGAACCAGAGAAAAGATTTTCATGGTCAACAATGCCAGTCAAATGCCCACAGTTCAGATTGAGAGTCATTTTATAGTATTTCATGCTAGTGACTATGTAGCTAACAAGCTAGGTTAAGCTAACAGGCTAGGTTAAGCTAACAGGCTAGGTTAAGCAGTTCAAACGAGTAAAAAGCAAACATGTTTCTGGTGAAGTTAATTTAACCAAAATGGTGGACGTTCTTTCTCAAAAGGAGCCCTGATATCCACCAAAATCAAAACTATTGTTAAAGTACAGTAACTACTAGCTACAAGGGAAAATAAAAGGGGGTGGGGGGTCGCAACAACATATTATTGGTAGCATATTATTGCAGTTACTGTGACCTCTGAAGACAGGGCAAAAGTGTAGTCAGTATAGTCTGTTTGCTGTCTATTTTCAGCAGTAAAAGGACAGTCTTCATCATGATTACCAATAATCCTTCAGAGATTATGAATATAACAAGAGAGCCTATCCTCTAAAGCTCCAAGCTAAAAGCGGTAACAACCGAAAGCTCAACAGAACGCTTCAGAATAGCAGTTCAGCAACCAGTTGGTGACACTTTAATATCTACATCTACTTCTTATATATGATAGCTTTGTAAAAAGGACTAAAATAAGTCTATTGAGCACCCAGCAGAGACAATAAAACACCCGACTGAGGGAGGATTCAATCCAAAAGCTTCCTGACATTCCAATTGTTAGCCTCTCCATGCTAATGCCCATTCAAGGCAGCAGATGATCTGGTAAGTGTCTGTGTGAGATGGTGCAATAAAGAAGCCAAGATAATATACATTGGCATCCTATATTGCTACAGGTAGGATTTAAGTGTGATAACAGTCATTATTGCAAGACTAACCAGACATATAGTGAC
This sequence comes from Leuresthes tenuis, assembly GCF_036924035.1. NCBI lineage: Eukaryota > Metazoa > Chordata > Actinopteri > Atheriniformes > Atherinopsidae > Leuresthes > Leuresthes tenuis. The sequence goes on along the minus strand of NW_027325377.1, from coordinate 24,531,266 downwards.
ATAAATCGGTCGTATTAGAGCTGTAGTTTATGCTTTAACTTTGTTAATCTGACTGGTTGATGTCAGCTTGAGTAAAGATGGACAAATATTTGAGTCAGTCATCTTCCAAGTACTTTTTGAAACGGTTTATGATGAAAACTAGCCAGATGGTTCCATGTAACTGTGCTCGATTAAGGAGGAGTTAAGCTACATCATTATGGAGCCACAAAGTCCATGTAAGGATAGGTTGACATAACATTGAACTTGGAAGATCCGTTTTAGTTTCTTCTATAAAGATTGGCAGTAACCAAATTGTATTCCATCATTTATGATAATTACCTAGTTTTTTCACCCCTAAACCGTACCAAAGTGTTTATGCTTGAACGTAATACAGTCTAAAATGAGCAAAACCACTGGATTCTCCCTCACTGCCTCGGTTACCAGGCTGATGTGAACCTTTTTGCCAGTGGTCCAAAGACTCTGTGGGTGCGGCTTGTATGGCTCAGACATTTGGAGAAGTTTGGAGGTTTTTCTTGCACAGCATTCAGAGGAGATGCTTCTGAGTGGTTCTGCCACCATCCTCCACTGGTCCACAGCTGGTTTTTCACACTGTATTTATTAGGGGTCTAGCAGAACCCTTTTGTTTTAGCTGTTTTTCCTATTATTATTGATCTACTTTCCGCTGCAATTGAAGTCTATGGCAGCCCATAGAACCGTATGGTAAAAAGTTGTGAAATTTGGCACATATATTTAGGACCATCCCATTAGCAAACTCAACAAATTTGGTGCCGAAAATCCAAACTCTCTAGCGCCACCAACATGTCAAAGTTTGAAGCACATTCATCTAAATAACTTTTGACTCGTTGGTCCAAATTTCAAAAACAAGGTATCGTTGGAATCCTTGGATCATGACGAGTCCAACCGATGTCAACCGACCCTATGACGTCATTCGCGCCATCTTGGATTTTCCGCCATTTTGAATTATATCAAAAACCTTCAAAACGCATTACAGGTCACCCAGATTGTCTGATTTCCACGGGACTTGACACATAGAATCTTCAGAGCAAGCCTCATAAAAGTTATCAAGTGGTATTATTAAATTCGCTTCCGTTTGGCAGTAGCCGCCAATCAAACTCAGCGCTCACACGCCAAACAGGACGTGAGGCCATATCTCTGCAACCATTTGATCTTTTGACTTCAAACTTATAACACAGACTCATGACCAAACCTTTAAGAGGCCCAAGAAGTCTGGTGAACTTCCACCCAGAGGAGGCGCTATAAGTAGAAAAACTGCATTTTGCTCATAGCTTTGGAGCTGTTGGTTAAAATTGGACAAATGAGGTACCGTTGGAATCCCTGGATGAAGACGAGTTCATCTCAAACACCAAACTTGGTGTGTGGACTCATGATGCCTTCCTGAGCAGCCGCAGGCTTACCTGCTGTTCTGCTAGACCCCGTATCGCTGCTTGCAGCTATATTTTTGATAAAGGTTTGCTGAAATGAGAACGATTTCTATCTATTGCAGCACTCCTGTTAAACTTCTAAGATACTCAGTTTTGATTGGTCACTGGACGTTGTCTTCCAGAGAACCGTGGTGCTACAGCGCAGTAATTATAATATTCGTTTTTCATGTGCCCATCATCAAATCCCCCAAAATGACAAAACAACCTCCTTCAGAAGCCACAGCCTTTGTTTACTCGATATTATTTATAATTTAAAAAGTATGAATATTGAATACAGCAGCCTTATTACTCAGTGCAATTTTAAAGTGGTTTGAAGGCATTAGAAGCATGAATGCTGGTTTCTAATCGCGATAAACACCTGCAAAGCAGCTACTTGGCTTCAAGGGAGTTCCATGTTATGCCGTATTAGCAGCGTTGTTGTGACCATGCCTTGGTCTCTGTGTGTGATAGCATGAATCAGAGAAGGAAATGAATCATGTTTTGTTTGTTTTGATTAAGGAAGAAAATGGCACTGAGCACTTGAGCTGCTAAATTTTTCATAATTCATGAATTAAGAATGTGACGATCCCCAAGGAAAGACGGCAGGAAGGAGGTGAGTCAGAGGAAAACACTTTTTTAAACTCTTGGTTTGACATATTTGTTTAAGTCTGGGTGCTTTGTGCATGTGGGTTTCCTTCGTAGAAAGCCATGGGGCATAATGCAGCTTCCATGCCGTGAAGAGGACTCCAGAGGACCACATAAATCCTTGCCCACACATCTTAAGTCATAAGCACACATGCATGCTTAGTCAAAGTCCACTCATGCATAACAGCAAAGCTGATGATCTCAAAATGTAATCCATCCCGAACAGCCGCTTTGCTCAAGCCTTCAAAGCCATTTCAAAGCATTAGCTTCTCTTCAATTTACGCTGCTATCAAAATCCATTTATCTGTGTTTTTAGGCTACTTAATTCAAATCAATGGCAAAAAAAACAGGTTACAAAATCTCTCAGGGCTATTTGAGGGTAGGGAGGAGAAAAGGAGGGAGCAGAGAGAATATTGCAAAGAAGCGCATGTGAATATGAGAGAAAATCTACTTTAATTCATTTGTTGTGTTTTAAATCAGGTTTTATATGTACTGCCTGGCCAAAATAGTCTTAAAAAGTCACCACTTTGATTTAACTAAGAAAATATCTACTGGAAAAAGTGCTGCTGTTAAAATTGTGTTTGATCTGGCAACAAGTAATCTAACCCTAACTGTCATGTTTAATAGTGAGAATAAGTGCTAAATTCAAGGTATTGGGGCTAAACAGCTGAGTGTGACTTCAGAAACCACTTTTCAGTGACCCTAATCTGAAAAAAGAGGCTTCAGATTGCTTGGGGAGCATAAAGATTGGACTCTGGAGCAAGAGAAAAAGGTTATTGGATCCAAGTGCAGATTTATTCGCTCTATTGACTGTTGCATCAGGGTAAGAATGGCAGTGGATGAAGTGCAGAACCCAACATGCCCAGCACCTGGAGCCGATCCCAGCTGTCTTTGGTGAGAGGTGGGCTACACCATCAGAGGCCTGTAAATGTACCCATATCTAGTTAATAAAAGGTACATTTGGAATAATGTTTTTAACACCTGTAAAGTGTCTGCATCTTTTCAGAGTTCATTAGGTTCAGGGCTCAGCTTCACACCTTCCTCAACTGAGCTGCTGCTGAGCCACGGAGGGAAAATCCACTTGATCTAAATGAGTGCTGAGAGCGACTGAGGATTTTTGCTTTCCATGAAAGTGAGAACTCTTTGAACTCAGCCAGGGAAATGATTGTTGGCCGGAACGGTTCAGTAAGGAGTTTGCCAGCAGGCTGCCCCTCTTTCAGTGAATTTCAGTGTATGAGACCAGGTGATGTGAGCAGGTATGTGGAAACAAAGCAAGTACCTGCACTTTGAAATCAAGTGGATGAAAGATGCCTAATTCATGGTACGTATTAGGGCTGCACAATTAATCCTATTTTGATCGTGATCACAATTAAATTAACCTGATCGTCAATGATATTTACATTAAAAATGCAGCTCTGCTGCCTGCATCTAACCACATGTTCTCAACCAGTAGTCCACCAACCACCAGGGGGCGACAGCATGGTTAAGGCTTCATTGAGCTGCCTGAATAACAAGTGCACAGTTAGACAGACTGCAGGCAGCTAGTTAAACAGTCTATGAGTAAGACTGATGAGAGGAAGTCGTGTCAAAAGCCGAGAAGAATCCAGAAGCATCTGAGGACGGCGAGGAGCTTGAGCCTCGAAACGGGGCGACATCCATTGGCTGGAATTGATTCGGATTCAGGGCAAGTGACATTAAACAAGAACAAGTTGTTTGCAAAGAGTGCAACAAAGTAGTGTCTGCCCCAGAGTAACACCACTAATTTATTAAATCACCTGAAAAAACATCACAAACCTAAATATGAGGAATGAATGAAGGCCAAAGCTAATGTTAATTCACAAAATCCGTGTCCAGCGCCGACCCAGAACCCGATCCATCCACCTCCCAAAGACACGCAGGAATAACAGCGATATCTTTTTATTTGGCCAAAGACGTGTCCGATCAATACAGTTAGTACTTTAAAATGTTAAAGTATTGGGTTTTGGTTTTTATTTTGCATTATTTATTATTTATTCTTATTTAAAGTTTAATTTTTCACTAAAAATTGTTAGTACAATAAAAATAAATAAATGGGGCAATAAAAATACATGTTTTTCCAGACATGATGAATGACCGTGATTAATAATTGTGATTAATAATCGTGATTTCAGTATTGATCAGAGTAATCGTGATTATGATTTTGGTCATAATTGTGCAGCCGAAGTACGTATGAGTGGAAAACTAAAGTCTAGTCAACAACTTACCTGTTGAAACTTCACCTGGATCTTGGCTGTAACTCACAATTGGTTAAAGACAGGTTTAAGAAATAGAAGGGAAAGAAAAAGGCATAAAAGTGAGACTTATCATTATGGGCTGCTCACAGTTACCCTCTGGTTTTCAAATGCAAATCAATATTTGGTGCAACTGGATGAAAATAATTGGCACTTTGAGAGTTGTGGTTGCAAGGAATCGTGGGAGGAAATGATCTCCTTCCTTTCAAAAGGGACGGTCCAATATTTCCTACAAAAAAAAACATTAATCGGACCCATAACTAACAGCCGGATCTACAGCAACTTGTTTATGAAAGTCAGCGACATCTGCGAGGAGAGGCTCTGGATCCAGAGCTGAAGCACAGCAGAGAGGGAGGGGCATGGACCAGTAGATTGAATATTTTATGGTAAGAATTTAAACTGGGAGTACATGAAATTATATTTACTCCACAGTCCATATTTTTTATGCATAAATGTTAAGATAATACACTGTAAGTTATGCACTATTTATTAAAAAAACTTGGACTAATTGCTGTAAAATAATATTTGATACTGTTTTATTTTTTAATTTCCACTGAAAGAAGACACAGAAGCACATTTTTCAGTACAACTGATCTTGCTTTTTTCTGTCTTTCCTTCATGAAAAGTGGGAGGAAATGATCTCCTTCCTTTCAAAAGGGACGGTCCAATATTTCCTACAAAAAATACCATTAATCGGATCCATAACTCCACGGCTGTTAGTTACTAACTTGTTTATGAAAGTCAGCGTCATCTGCGAGGAGAGGCTCTGGATCCAGAGCTGAAGCACAGCAGAGAGGGAGGGGCACGGACCAGTAGTTTGAATATTTTATGGTAAGAATTTAAACTGGGAGTACATGAAATTATATTTACTCCACAGTCCATATTTTTAATGCATAAATGTTAAGATAATACACTGTAAGTTATGCACTATTTATTAAAAAAACTTGGACTAATTGCTGTAAAATAATATTTGATACTGTTTTATTTTTTAATTTATCGTCCACTGAAAGAAGACACAGAAGCACATTTTTCAGTCCAACTGATCTTGCTTTCATTGCTTTCTCTCATGAAAAGCGTGATGCAAACACAGAAACACACAGTGCACTAATTACACGAGCTTTGGCCTGTGCAGCAGTTTGATTCTGTGCCTACAAACAGGCATCTGTGCAAAGGGCAAGCAGAGTGAGCGCTGTGACATTTCAGAGCATCTCGCAGTCGTTCATTCATCCCCATTCCTCTCCTGCTCTCCCTCAGAGTTCCTCTGTAAACCAATACTGATTCCAAGCAGCAGAGTGGCTGACTGAGTGGCTGACTGGTAGACACACCGACTGTGCCCAGGGCTGGATTAATGTGGTTACTATCGAATCCCTGGGTTAGCAATCGATCCGTCTGTTCGTGGCATGAATGTGTAAGGAGGGTAGGATAAGTGTGCTCGAGCCCTTTCTGGTTGTATCTGCAAGTGTGTGACCTTAACACTGTGCTTCTTTGCCTGGTTTTGAAGTGGTGCACTATGTTGATTTGATTACACTGCTCATGGTTTTCTTTTGAATTGCATCAGGGTCAAATGTGCCCTCGGTGTTTCCTCCCCAGCTCTTTCAGTTCTTGTTAATTGCATCTGTGGGTCATGTCGTAGTTGATCACCTGTCTCCATTTGGACTATGCATGGAGAGCTGATTTCATGATGGGTCTCTTCCTTGCCTGGCACAGCTCTATTAAATCTGGTCTAATTTCATTTTCCTTTGTGATGTGGCCACGTGTCTCCAGCACACAGGTCTCAATGAGGTCAAGATTGAATTGGGTCAAGACATATCAGCGTATAACGAGATAAACTTTACCTTTGGTTCCATGGCACCATGTATTTCATGTGTGTTTGATTTTATTGTGTTAACATGGCCCCATTTGTATGTTTATGTGATCCATGATGTGCCAAAAGCAACAGTTTTCTGTTCTTCTTCTCTGTCGATACGTCTTTTATTCTTCTTTTTTTCCCCTGTCCTGTCCAGCATTATGGCAGCAGAATTATAATCTGAATACCGTTGAAGCCAAACAGATTTGCTTTATGAATGTAAAGCTCCCCTTGATAGCTAAAAACTGCTTATTTATTTATTTTTGTGACAATATTTAACATGTAATAGTGCTGGACCGGACCGGGGGAAAGAAACGGAACAGAAATAGAAAGATACAAACCATGAAAAAGCAGAAAACCAGCTGCAACACCTGTAAAAACAGAACAGAAGACTTACAGACTCACCTCTGAGGGGAATCCAGCCTTCGAGCCACCAGGAGCAGCTGAAAGCAGACAAGCAGAGAAAAAACAAACACACAAAAGAACATAAGTGGCAGCAATCATATACAACATAACTGTGGATATAGATGACCTCGAACCACAGGATAACACATGAACTACTGGGTCTGCAAGTAATGCTACTGGAGTAATGAATGTGTGTGCATGAACATGACACCGTCTTTTCTTCTTCTGATGTCTTTAGTTTTTGATAATCAGTGGAAGGAATGCTTCTATGAGGTAAATATCGCCTCAAATTAAAGGCTGTTGGTCTCTACAGAGATCTTTGTGACCCACTTACTTACTGATTTATTCAAACGTTGGAGTTAAAACAAAAAAGTAACGACACGTTAATGAAGATACACCAACTTCTAAGGAGTTATTGCTGTTCCTTTCTGAAAGATGAACATTATTCTTCCCACATTACTTTGTTAACTGCAGCTAACGCTAACAGCTTAGCTAATGAAGATGAAGTACAGCAACTTCTAAGGAGTTATTGCTGTTCCTTTCTGAAAGATGAACATTATTGTTCCCACATTACTTTATTAGCTGAAGCTAACGCTAACAGCTTAGCTAATGAAGATGACGTACACCAACATCTAAGGAGTTATTGCTGTTCCTTTCAGAAAGATGAACATTATTGTTCCCACATTACTTTGTTAGCTGAAGCTAACGCTAACAGCTTAGCTAATGAAGATGACGTACAGCAACTTCTAAGGAGTTATTGCTGTTCCTTTCTGAAAGATGAACATTATTGTTCCCACATTACTTTGTTAACTGCAGCTAACGCTAACAGCTTAGCTAATGAAGTTGAAGTACAGCAACTTCTAAGGAGTTATTGCTGTTCCTTTCTGAAAGATGAACATTATTGTTCCCACATTACTTTGTTAACTGCAGCTAACGCTAACAGCTTAGCTAATGAAGATGAAGTACAGCAACTTCTAAGGAGTTATTGCTGTTCCTTTCTGAAAGATGAACATTATTGTTCCCACATTACTTTGTTAACTGAAGCTAACGCTAACAGCTTAGCTAATGAAGATGAAGTACAGCAACTTCTAAGGAGTTATTGCTGTTCCTTTCTGAAAGATGAACATTATTGTTCCCACATTACTTTGTTAACTGCAGCTAACGCTAACAGCTTAGCTAATGAAGATGAAGTACACCAACTTCTAAGGAGTTATTGCTGTTCCTTTCTGAAAGATGAACATTATTGTTCCCACATTACTTTGTTAACTGAAGCTAACGCTAACAGCTTAGCTAATGAAGATGACGTACACCAACTTCTAAGGAGTTATTGCTGTTCCTTTCTGAAAGATGAACATTATTGTTCCCACATTACTTTGATAACTGCAGCTAACGCTAACAGCTTAGCTAATGAAGATGAAGTACACCAACTTCTAAGGAGTTATTGCTGTTCCTTTCTGAAAGATGAACATTATTGTTCCCACATTACTTTGTTAGCTGAAGCTAACGCTAACAGCTTAGCTAATGAAGATGATGTACACCAACTTCTAAGGAGTTATTGCTGTTCCTTTCTGAAAGATGAACATTATTGTTCCCACATTACTTTAACTGCAGCTAACGCTAACAGCTTAGCTAATGAAGATGAAGTACAGCAACTTCTAAGGAGTTATTGCTGTTCCTTTCTGAAAGATGAACATTATTGTTCCCACATTACTTTGTTAACTGAAGCTAACGCTAACAGCTTAGCTAATGAAGATGACGTACAGCAACTTCTAAGGAGTTATTACTGTTCCTTTCTGAAAGATGAACATTATTGTCCCCACATTACTTTGTCAGCTGAAGCTTTCTAGTTGAACGGTTCGGTTCTGTAACTCAGACAACCTGCAGCAAGGTGTGTTTCCAACACAACCCTCCAATCAGAGTGCCATCAGCAGAGCTGTTTCAGTTGGAGTCAGAGTAGGGCTGTTGTGTTAAAACCACCAGCTATTTAAACCAAAGCCTGTCTCATATGTGTCAATAAGACCTCAGAAAATTGCCTCAAATTGTTAAAATGGTGCATAATATCTCCTCCTTGTTTGGTCCAGTGAATGCACCGTGACCCATCACTGACGTCACTTTTCTTTTGTGCTGGATGAAAACTCAAGGATCTACACAACTTCAGTTCATCCTAAGGAAGATTATGTGCCAATAGGTGCAACAGAGGTCATGGTTTCTGGTTTTGTTTGGATTGTCACCTTCTTTAGGTTTACTTCCTGTGTTTTTCCTTTGTTCACATACCTCCTGGTTTGCTTTGTCCTTTTCCAGATCGTTCACACGTGTTACAACACCCTGCTTATCATGTCTGAATTGATCTGTGAGGATCTGATTGATCAAATTCAAACTAAATTTCATTTAATTCAAGCGTATTCCAAGTAATTTCTTTTATTCATCACTCAAAAAATGGGTTTATTTATCACAAAGTGGTAAAACTAGTTTGTTTCACATTGATCTTGAGAAGTGAATGGAAAAAAAAATCTTTATGAACAAACTGAACCCATAAATGTATCCACAGATGAAATACACTCACAAACCCAACCCTGCAGCGATCACACCCCAGAATTTTGGCAAAAATAATCAAGTCATCCCTGCCGTTCTCTCGATTACCACTTATCACCTCTGGTCTTTAAATCACTACTCTCCACTTGCTTCCTCACAACCTGCTGCCTCGCTGTCTCCGTGGGTGGGTCTCTTTGACTAAGACCACGCAGCAGCATGCAGCAGCTGGTGATGGATTGTCCCATTACTCTGCAACTTCCCTGCTGTTTGCCTGAAGTCGACCACAGCGCATTAGAGTGGATCGTGAAGTGTTTGTGTGTGTGTGAGTGCAGGCACTTTTGTTGCCCTATTACTGTAAGGCCTTCATGGGCGTAGAAATATAATTATCGGGTTTCTTTTCACAAAGCACCTGTATCCTGTGGTCAGATGGCTTTTTGATGGCTGAGTTTTCAGGCAGAAACATCAGGTCAATTAGTTGAAATGTGCCGGAAAGGTCCATTTAGAGCTGTAGTTTGTGGTGATATTCAATGATTTTATCACAAGAAGCAACACCTTCGCTTAAGTTCAATGTTTCATAGACTTCTGAAGAAAATGCAAAGTTATTTTGGCTTTAGATTTGAATTCAAACGTGAGAAGAGAGGGAGCTGGTTGGGAATTAATACAAAGATAGATAAAAACAATTAACTCATAACCTATATTCCAATCAAGCAGATAAATCCAGTTTCATGTCTGAATAAATGCTAACCGGCCCAGTTGATTTTGGACCTAGTTGGCAATAGAAAAAGATCTGATTGACTTGTTTAGGTGCAGAAGTCCATCTTTAACTTCAACTCCTCAAGTATTTTTCCCCATCTGTCCTCCATTTTCCCAGCTGGCTTCCAGCAGTGTCTTATTGAACAGAAAGACTGGTACAAGAGGTCAAACATTGTTGACCTTTGGCGCCCATAACGCCCATGGATTAGTGCAGAATGGAAGGAAGCCAAGTGATATTAACGATGTTCGGTTTCTTTTTCTTTTTTTTCCTCAAACCACAAAGAGCACCTTTGGTTTGTGGAAACTGTTCTGGGCATCTCATCCAATAAGTTTGGCTTGAACCCTAATGTACTCTGTCCCAGCTAGAAGTGATTGCCAGTCCTATCCAAAAGGGAATCGGGATAAATTTGCCAACATGAATGGCTGTTAATAAACCCATGAATACAAACAACCTGCCAGACTGGAGTATGAAGCAGGTGCCGTTGCCAAATACATCAGTTTGCAACAGGTTGATTGATTCTGTGGCTGGCATACAAGAGCCGGGCTTGTTCACTCTTGGTGAAACAAGGCAGCTGTAGGGTAGCAGTGAACAAGCCCAAGATTACAAAGCAAAACTGTCCTCATCCCCAAAATGGGACCATTTGTCTACGAGGGTGACGGTTAAACTATGATCTTTATCCAGCCATAACCAAGTGATGTTATTTCCTGAAGCCAGACAAAAGTGTTACAGTCATTCAGTAACCAAAACCTTCCTGTGACATCACATGAATCGTTTGGTTCAAAGAACAGCAGCTGCAGCACCAATCAGCCTGTGAAGGGATTTATTGGACTCCAACATGGGTCATATTTACCCGCCTGAACACGCAACCGATATAATTGATATATTGATTGGAAGGCTTGGTGTACAAAGCTGAAGTCAATATGACACAAAAACCACTGACAGGGATGAGACATGCGGCATCCTGAACCTGACTGATGTGGTGAGGGGTTCAAGTGGCTTTGCTCAGCTGTTTGGGTCAATTTGTCTCTTTGTTGCACGTGCATTTTGGCTTCTATATTAACAGATTTAAGTATCCAAACTGGCTGTGTGAGCCTGCAGTGGTGTGTATAACAAATAATTAATGGTTTGCAGTTCATTTTGGGAACTAAATATGAGTAAATATAAGTTACTTCTGGGCAACTTAAAGGGGAACTCCGGTGTTCTTAAACCTTATTTCTGGCGTGAAATACGTTCATCTGCTCACTGAGAACAGTTTGGTGAAAGTCGGCGTCCTTCGGGAGATATTTAGATAACTGGAGATCCATATAACGGAGTGAACGGGGCTTAGAGGATGCAGCCTCTAAATAAGGCATTATCTGTCTTTATTTCACCAATACTTTAAGAAGAATGAATGAACGAACGTGTGCTATAGCTCTGTTAGCTCATAGCTGCTGTTATGTGGCTACTTGCAGCTATAGGAGAGCTAACGGAGGGATTTCTACACAGGCACTCTACTGGGACCACTTCATCCACACGCCCCCCTGCAGCACAGTTTATTCACTCCGTGCTCTGTGACAGTCGGCTAACTTCACACAGAGTTTGCTGCTGATAGTTTTGTGCAACATGACAGGATATTTATCAGATTTTGACGATGTGGACGACGACTTTGAGTAAGATGGACGTTCTTACCGGAGTAAATAAACTGTGCTGCAGGGGGGCGTGTGGATGAAGTGGTCCCAGTAGAGTGCCTGTGTAGAAATCCCTCCGTTAGCTCTCCTATAGCTGCAAGTAGCCACATAACAGCAGCTATGAGCTAACAGAGCTATAGCACACGTTCATTCATTCATTCTTCTTAAAGTATTGGTGAAATAAAGACAGATAATGCCTTATTTAGAGGCTGCATCCTCTAAGCCCCGTTCACTCCGTTATATGGATCTCCAGTTATCTAAATATCTTCTGAAGGACGCCGACTTTCACCAAACTGTTCTCGGTGAGTAGATGAACGTATTTCATGCCAGAAATAAGGTTTAAAAATACCGGAGTTCCCCTTTAAATATCTGCACTTTGAGGCATGCCAACCAAGCTTTTACCTTATTCCAGCCATATTGGAGGAATAATGTTCCTTCCCTTCAACATATATTTGTGAAATCCTTTCCCAGAGGCACTGAAACTGCTCTGAAATAATTTCTAACACAATATCTTACTTAAACGTGTCGAGTTTGTCTTTAATGTCTCAGCCGTCTGTACATTTAGTTGTTGCACACAACAGAAATGCAAACCCTAAAACTGAAGGGGACATCTGTGGCTGAGTGTGCTTGCGGTCCATTAAAATCATAAACTCTCACAGTGACAGAGAAATTAGACTCTGTTTGGACGTGCCAGGATGTTCAGTACCAGAACACTGCGACTGCAGAAGCTCCAAAAAGCAATTGTACGTCCAATAAATGAAAGATTTTATGATATTATTCGACATTTACAGAGCAATCCTGTTTTTGCTGCTGCAGTTTGTGTCTGGAGGACACTTAAGGTTCTTGGAAGCAGTTTAACTCCCCTCACTTGGATTTTTCACCACCACATCCCACACGTATCGTAGATATTTTCCTGCCTCACGCCCACTTGCATCTCCAACATGTCCTCCCTTCATCCTGTGTTCTGAATCAACTCTCGGTGCTGTTTGTGTTTAACCACTTAGTGACTGTAATGGACAAAAAGCCAGAAGGTTCGACATGCCTTTGGGCCAACTCTATGAATCACCAGTGGACGGTTACCAGCTGCTGTGGCCTGTGAAGCATAACTACTTACTTTTTTATTCCTCTTTTTTTGTATCATATCAGACTCACAAGTAGTCCAGCGCCTCCCTTACTCCTCCTTAATTCATCAGCCTCCAGGCCCCTGTCCACTGAAGTGCTCCTGCTCCCCTGTATTATTCTATCAGCTTAAATCTGAGAGGAGTCTCCTTCCTGATTCATTTAATCTAATCATAAGCCTACGGCCGGTTCTCCTCTCACGCTCTCACACACGGACCAATCACTTATCGCACTCCTGCTAATCAATCCAATTAGTTCCACCTGCAGAACACTACTCCAAGCTCATGATCCCGATGCAAACATCCAGTTCAGGTTGGTACCTTTTTTATTTTCCAACCTCTCGCATGTTGATTTTTGCGCTCCAGTGTCATCTTGTGTGAAGTAGGTTAATGAACCTCCAGGAGCCATCAGCCTTCGTTTATACCTGCTGCTTTCCAAATTAACAAAATGAGCTAATTCTGCTTAAAATGTTTTAAAGAAATCAACCCACCGCTGCTACTTAAAAATCCCTAAAATGTTCCTCGAATGTCAAACTAAATAAAAACAGTAGATGTTATCTACCTTTAGTGTGTTTCTTTCTGACAATCCCCAGCTGGTGTATTTTCCCTCTGATTTATGAGCCACTTTTAAATGGGAGTAAATAGTTTCTGAGGTTAACAATCTGAAAAAATAAAGTTTTTCTGTCATTTCACATCACTTAATGAAACACTTTTTCAGCACCTCTGCCAGGATGTGTCGAACTTTACTCTTAATTGGTAAATGGACTGTGCTTTTCCAGTGTTGACCACTAAAAGCCACGTTCACATACAGCTGCAGGCTGCACTGCTTTCTTCTCTCTCACACATGCACACCGATGGCGTCTGTAGGCAACCTGGGGTTCAGTCTTGCCCAAGGACACTTTGACTTGTTGTCCAGGGGAGCGATTGGCAGGCGACGGCTCCACATTCCCCTTTGAGTTAAATCATGAGTTAACCTTGAGTTTCATTAGCCTGTCTGACGGAGTTGAAGCATGTCGATACAAACCAAATCATCTAAAATCAGCAGAACTAGCTGAACTTTAATATTATTTCCGAGCAGGTTGATTTCTTACAGAGGTTAGACTTGGTTTGACTCAACACAAGTGTTCTCATCACTGAAATAATCTCCATTAATTTGCCCTGAATAGTAAAGTTTGGATGTTAGATGCCTGGAATTCTGCCTTTTTCTTCAGACGCCTGCTAGTTTTATAGCATTCTTGACTCTTAAACTATGACTAAAAAAGAAAAAGTTCAGTCATTTTCCTGCGATCAGTTCTGTTTATCTCATACCGCTGCATATAATTTGTGTTGGTGTGTATTTTCTATCATTATCACAGTATCAGCTTGCAAGATATCAACATTTCAAAGATATTTTGACTTGAAATTGATCAAAAAAAGCAAAATTTTCTTATTTTTTATCTTAAAAAGACAGAAAAGAAGAGACGGTTATTTTTCAGTGCATCAAAACACAAAGTAAAATATCACCAGTAATATTAAAGATAGTTTGAAAAAGTCAAAAGTGGTTTAAATGTTTCATGATGGTGTCATCAGGGCACAGAAGAGCTGCTCAGACAGCTGGAGAAAGGAGGAGCATCTCAGGTGAGTCTGTGGATCAGTGGCATGAAATATGGAGGCCGTTCAAACTTAGTAATAAAAATATAAACACAGCAGTCTTGGTGTGGTGCTGAAGAGTGTGTTTGGTTGTTCTGAATATGGAAAACTCTCCACCTGCATTTTAAGAGATGCTTTTTTTCAGATCCAGTGAGAGGAAGTGGAAAGATTAGAGTCAGAGAAAGCCTGAGACCTGAAAAGTGACAGTTTAGGATGTGCACAATGAATAATGATAACCCGATCGGCAGCAGCTGTGTCCCCCTCAGCTTTTCTATGCTTTAAAGCAACATGATGCAGCCGAAACACTGACTCAGATTAGATTCGACACATTTTGTTACAGGGCAGAGGACAAGTACTTGGACAGAAAAGCTTTAATGTCCCAGCCATGGCCAAACGTTTAGTGTAAGCACCCTGTGTGAGCCTTATGCTTTGTTTCTACATGTTGATAGTGCCGGTTTAAATGCTAACATCAGTGGAACCCTGGTGATAAACTGGCTAAATGTATATTGTAAAATCAGCAGCATATGGTACATTAATTTGATTAACTTTGATGGTTTATGTTGTGTTTTGTAGTTTTCTGTCAAACTTTAGTTTGTTTTTCAACCCGTTCCCACCTGCTGAGTATAAGTCACCCCCTCTGTGTGTAACCCCCCCCCCCCCCCCCCCCCCCCCCCCCCTCACAACCTGATCTAAATGCACTCAACTAGCAGCTTTGTTGTGGTGAACCAGCCCAGTCTCACGGATAAAAGAAAACTGCGTATTTATGCTGACACATCTGCCTTTTCATGCCATCCAGGGTGACTTAGTGTGTGATGTTTTCAGTAGGAAGTCTGGTTTGTGTGTTTAGCTGAGTCTGCAGTAATCCAGGAAAAGGATATTTTGATGTAAATCAGTAAATATTGTCTGTGAACACGAATAGAAATAATTATTTATGAGGCTATTTCGGGTTTTGCCATGAGATGTAAAGATGTACTTAGTTGTTATGGACATTCCCTCTCATTTGGGGCTCCATTAAGACCCACAGAAATCTTTTATTCTGCAGGGACTGATTTGCTTTTGGAGCCAGCCTCAGATTGCCATTTGAAAAGCTGCAGTTTTTGGCATCTCTGCATTGTATTTATGGGACTCGGGTTGCTACAGTCGCAGCAGAGCAGACGATCACAGGGGTGCGAAAAAAACAAAGGAAGCAAAACAAAGAAGTACACACAGGAATGTGATGGTTTCAAAATAAAACAAAATAAAACGGGAAATGTTACCAAGAAAAGCCATAATTCAGTAAATTAATTTACTGCCTGTATTTGGATGGTGCTCTGAGTCAACTTCTAGTAATAATTCTACTATTCTAATTAAACTAATATAACTTATACAAGCTTATAAAGGTCAAAGATAATCACCTATTTGCTTATATTTTGCTCTTTGTATTGATTTATTAGATTATGTTTCCGTTACAGGAAACCATTTCAGCATTTTTCTCTCATTTAAACTAAAATAATTAAATTGGTTATGAATTTAGCTAACTTGATCAAAGCCAGTACCTTTTCCTTCTTGATGGGAAACACTCCGTATGTTCGTTTCTTAGACTTTAAAGTTCTGATCCTGGTCTATAAAGCTCTGAATGGTCCAAAATACATCAGTGACCTCCTGACCCACTTTGAACCTCCCAGACCCCTCAGGTCATCTGGATCCGGTTCTTTATCAGTTCCCAGAGTCAGAACCAGACCTGGAGAAGCTTCATTCAGCTTCTATGCTCCACATGTCTGGAACAAACTCCCAGAAAGCCTCAGATCAGCTGAAACACTCAGTATTTAAGTCCAGGCTGAAGAAACATCTATTTTCAGCTGCTTTTGAATAAGCTTGAGTTTCAAAACGGAATCATGTTTTAACTCCTGATTTTATCTTTCATATATATAATTTTTTCTGATTTGATCTATTGTTCTTATTTCTTTCTTTTGCTTAAATTTTAAATCATGCTTTTTATTTCTTCTGTTTTAATGTCTCTGTAAAGCACTTTGAATCACCTTGTTGTTGAATTGTACAACACAAATAAACTTGCCTTGCCTAAATTTAAATGACGACAGAAAAATAGACGTTTGTTGGGCTGTGGACTTGGATGACTCTGTATCGATGCAATGACTGAACGTGAATATTCTGGCATAAGTAGATGATAACAATAGATTTGTAAAGGAACGTCCTTACCTCGTGTTCAGATGCTCCAGAAAATCAAAGAACAAAGGAGAAGTTGTTGTTATCTTGCTCCAATGTCATACATTTGTTACTTTAGTATGACAGAGAAAGACGCCTCAATGATAAAAGATGTAGATAAAATGCATCAGATGTTTCGAATCTCCCGTTAAAAAATGAAACATTTTGTTTGTAGATGTAACATGAGGAGCTTCGGTAGCTGTGTTCATTCTCACCTAACATTAGGCAGGAATTAATGAGGCACCATCAGCTTTGTGATGGAGGGTAGAGAAGGATCAAATGTAGGTAAAGCTCTGCAGACTTGTTCGGTTGTAGAGAACAGTGGGTTTCACCAGCTGCTCCCATAAGAAGCTTGACTTTACAGCAGTTGCTTTACCTGCATTCTTCAACCTAATTAAACCACTGGTCGAACACCCTTTCGCTGCTTTCCATTAATCTGTCAAATATAAATACCAAACTGGTGCTTTTCTGTTCCTTTTTAGAGGTGAATCAGGCTGAACCAAGTTACTTATGTGCCACTTTCAACATGAAACCAGTGCAAATGGCTGCAATCACAGCAGGAGGGAACTAATTCTACATATGATCATCTGTTCAGGGGAATCTGACATATCTACAGTGAGTAACTACAGCTCAATCATTTTTCACCCAGTATTTTAGAAAAATGAGCTAAAGAAAAGTGTTTGAACTGTAGCAAAGCGTCCGCTCTCTATCTAAATATGTTTTAAAATTTCAACACTGTGTCTTATGGTAAACGGCAGCTGTGATTTGAGAATAATGACTGTGCTGAGATAGCATCCTGTGGGGAAATACCCACAAAAATGTTCTTTTAGTTGATGTTGCAGTTAAATTTAACCCTCACAGTGAACCACTGACTGTTCAATAAGCCTAAACATGTATAAAAGTGCAAAATTTAATAAACCTCCAATCACCACCTGTTTTTCACAACCATTGGACACTTGGCAAAACCAATATGAATTAATATGGTTCTGTGAATCTATTAGGACAATTATATTATACTATACTTCTTGCACTATCCAGTCTCATGAGAATCTCAGATATCATGTATGCATTGTGACTCGAGCCATAATTTTCACAGTCTGAATGAATGACGTGGGACATAACTGAAAAAGTGACCAATATGTGAATGATTAAATGCCATCCCAACAGAATGATGAAGCCATTAATGTTGCATATTTCATGTGTGGAGAAGAGCCATCATTTATGTAGTGATTCCAGTATCAAAGTAGCTGAGATTCATGTAGATATATCAAATCATTAACAAATTAAGTCTATACAAGTTAATAGAATATAAGAGCATTAAAGATTCAGTTTCACATGATCTAAAATGATTAGAAGTAATATTTTGTGGATATGAATTATGACACAATATAACTGATAAGGATCGTTACTGTCAACAGCTAACTTTTAGCCTAGCTTGCTAGCTTCCACTTTACAGTCATACATTGCAGTGACTCCTCTCAAATGTAAAATGTTGTGGAGTTAAAATGGTTTTAAATTAGTGTATTATCTAAACTCAAACACTTTTTTTTCAAAAACATGCAAAAATCTTCACTGGTTTTGAAAGAAATATTAGAAAAGTTACATCCTACATGGTTTGCTACTGTAGTAAACGGCTAACGTTTAGCCTAGCTTACTAGCTTCCACTTTACAGTCATACATTGCTGTGACTACTCTCAAATATAAAAGTTTGTATAGTTAAAATTGTTTTAAATTAGTGTATTATCTAAACTCAAACACTTTTTTTTCACAAAATCTTCACTGGTTTTGAAAAAAATATATGGAGAGTTACATCCTACATGGTTTGCTACTGTAGTAAGCAGCTAACTATAGAGCCTAGCTAGCTAGCTTCCACTATACAGACTTTTCTCTTAAAATAGTGTAATATTAAAACTGAAACACTGCTAAAACTCTTTTTTTTAAATTATTTAGATATATGGATAGGTATATAATAGGTAAGAAAAATCCAAATATCTATTCAGCTGGACGGACGATGGAGGAAAGTAGAAAAAGATTAGGAACCTAAGATATTCTCTCTTTATTCCTGGGACAAAATTAATTAAGGTAAGGAAACCGTTTATCACAGAGGGTGATGGGAGGTTATGAGAAAACAGTGTAGATGGTGGTGGACAAAGTTAGCAGTGATCAAGGACATTTGTTTTCAACCAGGAGACTTGAGGCATTAATACTCTTCAAGTATTTGTACAGTGAAATGCTTTATTGTTAATTTTGTCATGAAATGGTCGCATTGTTGCTGACTGCTAGCTTTATTTATTATTTATTATTATTATTGATTTAATATCATGTTAATTGAAAAGCAGAACCATCTCCTATGCTACACTTGAAATAATTTCAACAGATTGTGACTGCAAGACATCAAGTTTCCCCTTTACTTGTCAGAAATTGTTCAGGTGCAATTACTTCTGGTAGAAAAGACAAAGCTGGAGAGGCAGAACATAACGAATTCAAGGCGTGCAAGGTGTCATGCCAGAAAAGACAGAAGTGAAGACAAAATTATAGAGGGAGCGGTGAAGGACAGAAAAAAGACAGATGGGTAAAAATAGATACACTTGACAGCTCCACCCCTTCACTCCACTTTGCCAGCATGAAGCTTTACACCTCAGCAGTATTTGCCCCCCAAACAGCTCCCTCCGTGGGCTGTCAGCCTCGACACTGTCCCTTTTCACACCCAGAAGCTATCCACAGTCTGACATTCCTGCACAAAGCCAACTAACACACAGACAGACGTACACAGACTCTAAAATCCAGTACACAAGTATGCTGTCAGGTATGCACACTGCAGGTATGACGATGGGTGCACACACACAAAAACCCACGCAGACTTGCTCAGAAGGCCAAGTGAGGTGGAAGATGAACCCTTTCAACTGTCCACCTACAGACTGAGAAGTTGGAGCCTTTCCAAGGGACACACACACTCAGTCCTGTCACTTTAACTGTGCTAACCTGCAGAACCTTGGATCTTGATGGTAGAATGAAAAGTCGATGACAGTCCTCTGCATCAAACAAGGAAGTGAAGTGAAGTAAGTGACAGTGTTTCGTGGCGGTAAAGGCAAAAACCTTGTATTGCATTCCAAAAACAACTCCCTAAAAAGCAAATCAGAACATTTATATTTGTCTAATAGCTGTGAGCCAGTTGATCAGTGCAAAGTATGTTATATAACCAGTGGCTGCATGTTTCATAACTGAAATAGTAGATTCAATAAATGATGAACTAACCTGCTGAATGTCCAAATCAGTCTGTTTTTTTAGTTAAATCTGAAAGGGATTTATGGATAGTTCTTCCCTGGACAAAAAAAGGGGGGGAAGATCACCTAATTACATCCCAAACCAAAGAAGAAAAAGCAGAAAAAGCACTGCACCAGTTGAATTAATTGTCTGTGACTAAATGACCAGTCTATGAGTTTGATGTAATCTCCCAGGAATAATTTGCTTTTCATGTGTCATTGAATGAAAACAATGAAAGAGCAGGAAGCCAGAGAATCGGTTTTTGTGACTGTTTGACTTGGCAAACTGCAAAAAATACAGATTAACACCAATCCAGATCAATAACAATATGTTGCACAGCTCAGTCAAACATCCCGACAGTCGCCGGTATCAGAGCAATTGACGCCTCGTGTGAAAAGGTAATGATTTTTTTATGCTATCCCACTCAGAGCAAATTTGTGCATCAGAGAACTGAAATGATGGAAATATGAAATCATTTTTGCATTCTGCAAGCAAAGCCAATTAGGGCCCTGACACATTATGCAGTATTTAGCTGGGTAAAATAAATGGAAATTGGAGCCGAATAACATCGAGGTTGAAATTAAGAAAAAAGTGAAAACATGACAAGCTCTCCAATTAGTTATTACAGATAACTTTGGAAATGTGCCTCCCATTTACTCAGGTCTTGAGGAGAAACAAGGTAGCTGAACTTTCTGTAATAATTTCTTTTCTGTATTATCATCTAATTCAACATGAATAGCTGTGACTGTATCTGCAGAAAAGGTAGCTTACTCATCAGTATTGGATCAAATGAATCTACATATATCAATATCTTTCTTGTACTTCTTATCAGATTAAATTGCAGGAAAGGCTGAGAGGAAATAGTTGTACAAATATGCTTTTTATACGTATTTGATAAGAAATGTGAAGTTGTGGAAACAAGTTAATCCTTCAATTCTAAAGTTTTACGTTTAAGGACATAACCTGGAAAAAGTAATAGCAAACATATGGTTCCTAATAGTTCTTAGAATTCAATAAATAAACCTCATATGAACAATAACGTGTGACATAATGCACTGTAATGTGTGAAAAACTATGTACTTCCA
Source organism: Leuresthes tenuis (assembly GCF_036924035.1). NCBI lineage: Eukaryota > Metazoa > Chordata > Actinopteri > Atheriniformes > Atherinopsidae > Leuresthes > Leuresthes tenuis. Next base: position 24,510,428 of record NW_027325377.1, on the reverse strand, counting down.
TAGGAAGGAGGAGGTTGGGCAACAGTCGGGTGACGCTGACTCAATCATCAGAAAATAGAAGAAGCAGAAGCTTTAACAGTTTCTGTTTATAGTGTGTTAACGTAATGCCAAGAAGGAAAGAATTAGACAGATGGGACCAAAGTTGGGATGTTTGACCACAACTTAAAGCACCACCTTTAGTGAAAACCACACACTGAGTTCTGGCACACACTTCATAACAACTGTCAAACACAGTGATGCAGGGCTGATGTTTTTAGCTTGTTTTGCAGCCTCAGTACCTGGCTGCCTAAGGGTGTGCTTCATTGTTTTCGCTCCATAATATTCAAGTTTTGGACAACAGCAAGCTGCCAGAAGCAGAAGGGGATTTTAATTGTGTGTACTTTCTATAACCATCAACCAAGGGGAGCTGAAATGTTAAAAAATTCATTTTTCCCCTTTCGAAATGTTCTCTGCATCAAAGTAGAACAGTCTCTGAGCAGAAACTGTTTTGGTTTCCACTAAATGTGGATGTCTTTTGCCAGAAGTGTGACTGTTGGCAACCACACGACCTTGTGATTGATAACTTGACGGCATGAGAGTGTGCTCTAATCCTCTCGTCATTGACTTGTCACGTGGGACGTCAAAATAAGAACATTGGTGTTTTGCTAGCTTAGTTAGCAAGACTGTGCTAGCTTTAGCCACTGTTTCCAGTCTTTATCCTATGCTTGTCTAACCAGCTCCCAGCTGTAGCCAACTGGTTGGTTGTTAGATAAAGAGATGGAAAAAATGTAACTGAAATTCTGCTTTTATTTCTCAAGTTAAAAACTTCACACACTATAAAGATTATATTTAGAAAACGGGACTGAAAAGTCCCAGTTAGCAAGATTGTGCTAGCTTTAGCCACTGTTTCCAGTCTTTATCCTATGCTTGTCTAACCAGCTCCCAGCTGTAGCCAACTGGTTGGTTGTTAGATAAAGAGATGGAAAAAATGTAACTGAAATTATGCTTTTATTTCTCAAGTTAAAAACTTCACACACTATAAAGATTATATTTAGAAAACGGGACTGAAAAGTCCCAGTTAGCAAGATTGTGCTAGCTTTAGCCACTGTTTCCAGTCTTTATCCTATGCTTGTCTAACCAGCTCCCAGCTGTAGCTAACTGGTTGGTTGTTAGATAAAGAGATGGAAAAAATGTCACTGAAATTCTGCTTTTATTTCTCGAGTTAAAAACTTCACACACTATAAAGATTATATTTAGAAAATGGGACTGAAAAGTCCCAGTTAGCAAGACTGTGCTAGCTTTAGCCACTGTTTCCAGCTCCCAGCTGTAGCCAACTGGTTGGTTGTTAGATAAAGAGATGGAAAAAATGTCCCTTAAATTCTGCTTTTATTTCTCAAGTTAAAAACTTCACACACTATAAAGATTATATTTAGAAAATGGGACTGAAAAGTCCCAGTTAGCAAGATTGTGCTAGCTTTAGCCACTGTTTCCAGTCTTTATCCTATGCTTGTCTAACCAGCTCCCAGCTGTAGCTAACTGGTTGGTTGTTAGATAAAGAGATGGGCAAAAATGTCACTGAAATTCTGCTTTTATTTCTCAAGTTAAAAACTTCACACACTATAGAGTATATTTAGAAAATGGGTCTGAAAAGTCCCATTTTCATAAATATTAAAATGCTTTCCCAATGATAGCAGCAGTCACCACTCCAGATGGATTTGTACTTCTAAATTTGGTTTGTACATGGCCTTTAAGGCTTGACAGCGGATCAGCTGAAAGGTAGGAAGTCTGCATTTACCTGAACAGAGCCCAGGTATTTGTGCTTTGTCGATGGAAAAATACATTTTACAGATATAGCTTGGTGACTCACCACAACACTCCATTTAACCAATTTTTGCAGGAAGCACACAGTCTGTACTGGCGATGCTGAGGTAAACAGTCACGTCAGTCTATTCTGAGATTAATATTAGTCCATTATTCAGCTCTGTGCAGAAACACGGATCTGTGATGCACCAAATATCCTCCCATACAGAGCCTCGAGCTAAGAAATGTCAATTCTGGACAGACACAGCATGAATATCAATCATCCAATCATCACAAACCTCCAATAAACTTCACAACTTATGTAAGATGATCTGTTGCTATAAAAAAAGTCTTGATGGGGGTCGTTAATCATTCTGATGATTAGGAAACCAACACCAAACACCTTGCAGCTCCCTTATTTTCTTTCTGCTGTGATGTCCTGTCATTTCCTCTGAATATGAAATGCACGTTTTGACTTTGTGTGTCCTTGCTGGAACTATAATCTCCAGACACTCTGTTGCTCTTTGACTTATCCGTCTCTTTCTGAAAGAGTTGCCAGTGCATTGTGTCGGTGAATATGAGGAAAAGACGCCAGTGGCAGATTTGAGACAGGACAGTGTCTCTGCTCTATGGGCTGATATGCCAACGGCGCTTCTCACCTGCTCAACCTTCTCTAATTACTTACCAGCCAGACGTAGACACTTTGTGTTTGCTTGAGTGTGTGCAAGCGTGCATTTCTGATGCATTCTTTGCAGCTGGGCATTTTCCATCAGAATGGGACTGTGTCTCCAGAGCTCTCTGGCTAGCTTTGAGCCTGAGCATTGAAACCCATTTGAGGGTATTATAGACTGAGCTAGAAAGGTACTGTGAATACTGGAGTAGATTATGGAGTGACTCCCTTGTGCTCCTCTCTGCCTCTTCACATTACTTCCAATCTACACACAAGGTCTGTGGCTTTGCCTGTCCTTTGGATCAAACCAGATTTTCATGTAGTCACCTGGGAGGGGGCCAGTTCGTGCTGCGTTCAAAGGCACAACTGTTTGGCCCTGCATTTACATTCATCAAACAATTTAGGTCGGGACTTGGCAAAGTTAGACAATAGAAAATCCTAAGGAAATGCCAATCATTGCAACATAAACAAGAAATCCCCACCAAATCGCCAATTCCTTCTATGTGCTTTTATCCCTTGAGTTTACTGTTTATTGCTATTCTAGCCGCCTGAGATTGTTAGATGGCACAGACACATATCCCCAGATCTCTTTTTATATTTAGCCTTCTAGGGGCAGGTCTCGCATGGCTGCGTGAGCCTCTTTCTCAACCCTGTGCTGAGAATCCATAAAGCTGCCCTGAGGATTCAGGCCTGTCAATTTGTGCTTCTTTTTTTCCTTTTCTCTGGGAGTACTGATTCCTGCCCTTCATGCTTCTCCTCTATTCTTCAGATACAGGGTTGAGATGGGGTAGGGGGGGGGAAAAGATAAAAAAGAAAGGCAAAATTTGCCAAAGAACCAGCCAAAGTGACTGGAGTTGTGAGGTCTACAGTTTGAAGAAGACGCTGGGGTAGAGTCTGCAGAAGAAAGGCGGCCTGGGGTTGGACAGAAAATATGAAAGGGTGCGTAGGAGAGGCCAGAGGGCTTTAGAGAGAACAGACACTGAAGTAAGGATTTTAAATGCTGAAGGGTAAAGCTGGGAGCACCAAATGGATTTGAGAGCATGTTTGGTGTCTATAGGAGAGCTGGGATGGAAGGAGGGCACCAGGGTTGGAAAAACAGTACAGAAAATGAGCAAGGGAATTACAGGAATGATGGACAGGGTGGAAAAGAGGGAGGAAGGCAAAGCCACAGCAGCACTGTAACTGGAGGAAAGGATAAGGGAGAGATTAGGCTGCTGCCTTGATGTGTGATCGAGCACACATCAAGGTTTCTGACTCGGCATGGATGAGGAAGCAGATTTCCGAACAGCAAACCAATCTAAGGCAGAACGTATATTATCTTTGTTGGTCCACAATAGAGGCTTAAACATTGTGCCCGATAGTGTCTTCCTCATTGATTTCAGTATCAAGGAGCAGCTTTCATTATGACATGTGTGCGATGTCAACCCACATACTTAGGTAAACCTGTGATTATGCTCACCACATTGGTAATTATAGTGAATTATGCTGTTGACGCATCACTGTAACTATTTTATGCAGGTTATTTAGGCATTGTGGACTCTCCCCAGTCTTTATCTTTAACAGCAGGTGCTGCTACTGATAAAAATGTTGTCCCTATACCACAGGAATAGCACTAGAAGGGGTCACACAGGTGCAGCACGCATACAGGATGCAGTTTTGGCTTCTGTGTTTACTTTTAAATGGTCGTTTTTTGACTGGGTCGCATGGCAACAGTCTCCAGACCTACCTCTCCACAACCCCCCACCCAACGCTTTTACAAATGGACTGGAAGGCATGGATGTAAACTCTCCATCAGGTGCTGGATCTGCCCTGAGTTCTTCTAACGGTGGGAGTTCACCTTTTTCCTGACTGGGAGCCATTTCCTCAGCCTCAGAGCTGCATTTCCTCATCTCAGCTGCTTTAAACTAAGCTGCAAACCACCCCACTGCTCACTGGTTGGGTTTAGATTCGATTTGGGCTCACACCCTTTAACATTCACTCGTCACCATTAAGCTCCCATACACAGAACAACAGCCTACGTATCTGTTGCCATCTCATGATGAACAGTACTATGTTTTCACCGTGTAGACGAGCCTATTGCACATTTTCTTGTGGGACTGGACTGCAAACAGCCCAAATTATAAGAGAATAGAGAACAACTTCCCTTTTAACTAGCAACGTATTTGTTTATGATCTAATTCTCAAAGTTCTTGGCGCATTTGGAAAGCAACCATGTTCTCAAAAGGGGATTTATTTTCACTGAGCCACAGCCTTATTATGGCGAAACAATACCCATCAGTAAAGTGTCTGTAAAGAGACACAGTTCCCCTCCCATAAATGGTCCTTTTACAGGCTTTAGACTGAGCCTGGCAGATTTACACCAGCGGGAAATTTACACACAATAGCTTTGATTAGACCTCCTATTCCCAGAATTCTGCTTCCAAGCAACTCCATAGCGTCTCTTCCAAAAAAGCTCATGTGGGATCATTTCAAATTCCCAGAGAAATGTATTCATTACGATGCAAATTAGTATGGGAGCCGTTGACTTAAAGCATTCGCCATACTTCATTTCAGAGTCTGTAAATGCAATTAATGGGACCTCGTTCACAAGAAAGCGAATTGCCGGCAGATGATTGTTGTTGTGGGGATCCTATTAAAAAGTTTCTCCCTCCATTCGAACAGAGCGTTGAGAGGAAACAGTCGCCATCGCGTCACCACGACATAGGCCCCGTAATGGGATAATAAAACCTCTTTCATCTGCCGTGAATAGAGCGATATTCAAAACAAAGCAACAGAAAATGATTTCCGACATGATTTTTGAGAGCACCCCATTCAATTACCATTCTTGAACAATCTATGCAAATCAGCTACCTGCAGCGCCCAGCTGCGACGGATGGCGTGTGAAATCCTGCTTAGTGGGGATCGGGGAGGAGAACCGTGGAGCCGGGAGAGGCAGGAACTCAAATGATATCCGGTGCATACAGGGGAAAAAGGACACTCTCCTTGTTGAGTGTTTTAAAGGCAGTGGTGGGGTCACAGTTTTCAGAGTAAAGCTGCAAAGACGGAAATCAGAGGAGGTGCTGTTTCTAAATGACTGTAGTGATAATGTGTGATCCAGCAGGGTCAGAGGCAGGTGACAGACAAACAGCCCACAGCTAGCAGAGATGTGTGCTGTGTCTGCTGCAGCTGAGGACAGAAAGAATGTTTTAGTTCAGCTCCTTACTTTGGTTACGCTTGAAACTCGAAGCTGCATTTGCAGTCGATTCAGTCTGTTATAGCTCATAGTTTTAATCTCAGTTGCTGTTTCTCTTAATTTTCTCTCTCTTCGGTCTGAGGATATTTCCACGAAGCGTCAAACACGATTACAGTAAATCGACTTAAGATCGACAGCTGCGATTTCAGCGTTGATTTGGGGTTGAAAAATGGACATCTGAGAAGTTCTTTCACCCCCTTTACAATGTCTGCATTGAATCAACGTGACGGCGGTGGTTAAAATGATCACATTCCTTCATTTCACATGTCATGAAGATGTCGTTTCAAGTTATACTTCCTGTGTGCTGCCAACAAGATGCTCCCAGGAAATTTCCACGATCACTAAGCAGCTTTAACTCCTGAACCGACTGATTTCACATTCTGGTGTTGCCTGTCGTAAGAACATGGCGGCGGAGCCCATCGTAATGCTGCTAAAGTGATGATATCAGTTTATATTGTCAGTTCTGGGCTAAATGGAAGCGTTCAGTCTTCCACTTTTTGACTTATTTTAGCTTATTTCTCCCTTTTAAGAGTAGTTATCGGTCATCGAAAGTGCAAAGAAACAAGTAATAACTTCGTAATGATATGATATTAACACCTTTTCCCCATTCGATTATCCTCTGGCTTTAGGCAAGCTGCCAAGCCAGCAGGCGCCGCACAGCAGCACCTGTTATCTGTTTGTAAATGACAGCAAAGAGGTCGGTGCGTGGAACAGTGGGGTCACTTTGTTCCCACCACCTTCTCTGCTTGTTGCTGGAAGGCTGACGCCGCCTCAGCTCTGTTTTCATTCGTCAGATGTGTGCTCATGTGTGAATTTGCTCTTTCAGGGCTTCACCCTCTTCTGGACCACATTCAACTTGTTGCATGCTAAGTAAGAGAGTCGGAGCATTTATTCATCACTGCTTATCGGTACTGTCTGGACTGGATTCACGTGTGCACACCAGCTCACGTGCGCATGCATTCACTGTGGATGGCCCAGTACCTGTGGGATCTGAGATAATCAGAGATGTCAGCAGAAGGTACTGGAATGAAACCTGCATACCTGCAGTCACACATCTCTATTACGTAGAGTGGATAATTACATTTTATTATCAAATCATCTCTGAGCTGGATGTTCTGTGACTGCTGTTTGGGTAATGGCTAGCTGACAGAAATGTTTAATACCACACTGAGCAAATTGTTCATTATTTATCTAACAGCATCTTTTTTACCCGTACAGTGCAAGTAATTCCTTCAAGGAGAGAGTCCAGCAGTGATTTAATGTCTTCTCATCCAAGTGAAAAGACGCTTTCTCATGTGAAGTACAGGTTGCATGGTGGGAAATAATTTAACATTTGCATTGCATTATCATATATTCCACAGTTAAATTGGAAAGATTTATTTTAAAATGCCTGCAAAAACCCAATGAAACCCATCAGTTTGGCTCACACAACCACAAAGTTATTGCTTAAACAACAACTCGTGCTATGCTAGCTAAGTTAGCTTTGCTATCAGACACAGGACTGAAGGATCCATTCTGAAACAACAGATGAAGGTATGATCAGCCTAAACCAGAGGGACAAAGTCAGCAGATGCCTGACTGCCCCAGCAGCAGAAATGCAGGTTCCTGATGGCAAAGCAAAGCTCAGACAGTGTTGATGATCAGCATGTCTGGCAGCGTGACTGCATAGGCCTGCATGGGCCTGCATAGGCCTGCATAGAACTGCATAGGCCTGCATAGGCCTGCATAGGACTGCATAGGCCTGCATAGGACTGCATAGGCCTGCATAGGCCTGCATGCTTTCCACTGGCTTTGTGTCACTGGTGTTTTATGCTGATGTGACAGGGGAATTAATTTTGAAGTGTATGGGCTCAGATTCCGCTAAATACAGAAATTAAGGGCAGAGTTAGGCTTAATTTATCGTCCAGCCCTGGGAAAAGGAGGAAGCTCATACTTTGGTGATGTTCACGGGTTTCCTATAAATTATGGGCATGTCTTTTATGCACATGTTAATTTTTCAATCACTTTTAAGCCCCTCAAAATGAGGGTTCTGCATATCCAAGTACAAACCCGTCCTCCCTTTTGCTTCTTAAATTAAAGCCGAGTCTCTGCAGTGAAAACAGCGGCGATGAAAGACGAAACGTGTCGATCCACAGCAGCACATCATGTCACCGCTTCACTGCTTGGGAGTTTTAAGCTCGTACTCGTGTGTTGTTCTCTGAAATAAGGCGGTTCCGCCCCTGACATTATAACAGCCTGATTACAGGAGCCTTAATGAGAAACCCATACAGAGATGTCAGTATGGCTCTTGTTTGACAGAATTATTGCAAAGAGGAAATTAATAACATCGTCTTGCTTGACTGGTTTATTATGTACAAGTTGAATTTACTTTTTTTTATCATTAAATGACGCATGCCGGCCAGTTGTCAGACGACAGGTTTGTTTATCTGCGTCTGTTGCTATTGCTGAGGGCCACAATGAGAAATGTAACCAATACATTTTATCGGTTCAACAATTAACCGGCTGAGCTGCACAGCTCCAGCTTTAAGTCTGAGATCTTTTTTCTTCCCTGTTCTTCATTGTGAATGAAGGGTTTCCTCACTTACACTTAATCTGTGACAGTAAGAGGGAGTCTGCTGGGGTGCCAATAAGAAGACTTTGTTCACTTAAATCACCGAGTTGCAAGCTAAGTTCAAAGGGCTTCTCTGTGGCCCAATAAAGGGGAAGTAGCTTGTGTCTGGACAGATCAAAGGGAGGAAGGAACTTAAAGGTCAGGTCTGAGACGCTGCCACAGCGAGAAGAAGCAGCTCCCCGCCAGGTTTTCCATTACTGACACAATAACTGCTCAGCTAATGCTAGGTGATGTGTTATTTTACCTGTCAGGCCTCATTCAGAATTCCATTATACGTCAAAATATTCTTTTCACAACCGTGTAAAACCACAAGGAGCCTCGGTGGGAAAAAATCGATTAAATGACGCATTGATTTCCCTTATCTGAACACGTGATCTCAAACATTCACCTTCACTGCTTTTTATACGCTCGTTATCTGTTTTAAATGTGTAAAAATCAGGATCTTTGAGTGTTTTTGTGTTTTTTTTTGTATTCTTGTTTCCAGTCTGTTTATTTTCCATGAGTTTCTTTGTCACTTCCTGTTTCCCTCAGTTCCCTGTTAGACCCCCACCCATCTCCAGAGTTAATCATCCTCAGGTGTCTTTGCTCAGTAATCACTCCCCCCACAGCATTTAGTCTCCTGGTTTCCTCTCATTGTTTGTCAGATCCTCACCGTCATTCTCGGGTTTTTCTGTGTTTCCTCCCGAGTTTAGTTTTGTTTTCCTTCTTGTGCATTTTCTAGTTTTTCTTTGGAAATGGAAGTTCAGCCTCTGGATCCTTCCTTCCTGCTCCTGCGTTCCGTGACAAGTTGCAGCATTAAAATCATAAACTTCTACAAGTCCTCCGAACATGAACTACAGGGGCATCCAAGCACCTTTGCAGGTGGCAGAAGGTAAATATGACCTATCAGCGTTCCCATCATCATTCTCAAGTGTTTTCTGTCACAAACACTTCATGTTTCCACCATTTTATACAATAGAACCACTTGTTTAGGATTATAAATAAAAACCTCTTGGTTAACACTTAAAAAGCAATAACGGTAAGAACCAAAGTACGATCACTGTGTCATGGCATTATTTCACGTGTAGTTGCTCTCATGGCCACTAGAGGTCGTATCGTCTTTGCTTGCACTGCCTTAAGCTAACAGAAGAAATTTTGTGATGTTTAAAACCAGCGCTTCATGCGTAATGGACTCGCTGCAGTCTTTTTCCTCAAAAACCGGCGCCGCAACTGAGAAAATCTGTAACTTTTACACTAATTTCACTCGACCGTTTTCCACTCACACGCCACACAATAGGTTACAGAGGTCGGCATGTGCGTGACCAGTTAAAACGACACCAAAGCACCCGGAACCACAGCTAATATGACGTAAACGTAGGCGTTCACTGGCCCTTTTTACCCCATAAACCAGGTAAAATTCCCCCTCAAACCCAAACAGATTTAATCTTTGAAAGTATGGACCCTGCTTGCAGTACCACTGGTGGTACCAAGCAGCATTAACTGCTAAGTCTGCTTAGTTGTGAGGTGGGGCATCGATTTATTGGACCTATTTCTCCAGTGTATCCCTCCACACCTGGATTGGACAGAAATCTGGAGACCAAATCAAGAAATCTTCTTCAAACTTATCCGAGTCCCACGACACGTTTTCCCTCTGAAATGGGCCTCAGTCTTTGGAGACTACAGTTGCCATGACATGAGGGGATTTACGAATATTTACGAAGGTGATGTTTGTTAAAGGAACATCCACATAAAAGCCACTTGACCCAAAGCATTGCACTGTGTCCGCTGGTTTCCCACAGTGCCCTCCAAAGTCATCTCTTCCTTGGGTAAATGATGCATGTGTACCCATCTTTCCACATGATGTGAGATGAAACTTGACCAGACCGGGTCACCTTTGTCCTGATCCTTCTGGATTATAGAGGCTTATGACAGTAGACGGGGATCAGGATCGGCATCCTGACCAGTCTGTGATGTGCTCTGTGTGCCGTCACCTTTCTATCAGAGTCGGCATCAAGGTTTCCTGAAGTTTGAGCTCCAGCAGCTCCTCTGGGGAATCGAACAGCAGCTCACCAGCTGTACTGCTTTCTGCTGAATTATTTGTGTGCAGGAAAAGTTGCTGTTTTGTGTTTCTTGGCAACAACATATGTGCAATGTTTAAAAATGCATTTTTTATGAGCTCTCATAATAAAATACCTAAAATCTGCCTTGATCTCCACCCCAAGAGATTGTAGTTTCACTATAAAGGCTCAAAAGTGGTCCATTTACACCGTTTTCCCACTGCAGAGCAACTGTAGCACTAATGACCTTTGCCCTCACCTGCAGCCTGTTGAGGTCTGGATTTAAACGTACATGATTTGTATTAAATGCTAAAAACACATGTTTTAGGCTTGAAAAATATGCATCTCAATGGCATGCGCATTGCTAATTTAAAAGCTCAGAGACTCTATATGTCCCACTCAAAACAACAGCCTGGCGATGTGTTGCTGTCTTAAATCAAGTCCATGTGTGTAAGATGTTCATTTTACACATTTTCTGCTGTTTTGTTTGGTTTTTTTTGTTCAAATTTGTATATTTTTTGCTTTCTAGACCCATAAAATACCAACATCTTCGGGGTTAAAGTGCTCCACGCTCCTGAAACCTGTCTTTCTGCCTTTCACGGTTTGGTCGTTGTCAGAATAACTCGGATCTTCATGCTTGCCTCTTTTTTTCTCAGCATCAATAAGGTGACTGCTCACTTGCTGCGTAATTTCCAAGCTGTGACAGGTGTCACCGTAAAAGATGAACAGCATAGTTCACTTCACAGGTCGGTGGTTTTAATGTTGGCTCTGATTGGTGGATTCTTCCTAAAGTAGCACCTCAGAAATTTGCAGTAAAAACCTCACTCACAGGCACAAAGCATATCATCCCTGCAGTAAAGTCTGAGGCTACCTGAGGCACTTTTAAACCGTGCACCGTGTGCCCTGCCAATCTTTTATAACAAGAGAATCCTACCTTTGTTATCCTTGCTTCTGCTGCTGAACGGGAAATTGCTTTTTACCAAATTAAAGCTTGTTAGCTGTAAAGTAAGTGGGTAAACCTGTCAGTTTGCAGCTTTGGGTCATAAAGTAACACTAAAAAGTTTCAGAGTTAATTTTAGAAGATGATACCATTTTAATATTAATGCAAATTACAAAACTTATAGTGAAAATGATCATTTTACACACCCAATTCCCCCCAAAAAGTTGTCTAAAATGTAAAAAACATTCAATTGTGGTGATTTTCAAGTGTCATAAACAAATATATAATATTCACAATGACATTAAAATCTGTTTCCTACTTTATCTTGAGAGTAAAATATTAATTTATGGGTTAAAATCATTTAATTTTGTTCTCATTAACACGTTTCAAAGCATCGGCAGTTTAAAATATTCTTCGATTTAAAGTATCTTACTGTTTTCTCACATTTTGTGTCACATTGTAAGAATACTTTGATTCCAGAGGCTCAGTGTTGTGCAGCAAACCTGCTTTTTCCTGGTTTTCTGTGGTGCTACTGGTGCCCTACACCCATGTACGGCTCAATCATTAGGTCAGTTCTGTCTGGGCTTTAGCTATCGACTACCGATGGGGGATCCCACGGGATCAGAGCTGCTGTGAGATGTCAAAGTTGCAAAGACAACCAAGACAAGCAGTGTTGCAGCTTGGTGGTGACATTGAGCACTGAACTGAGGATTAAAGCCGAATGAGAATATGTTGGTGTGGAAGAACTGGTTCCAGCTGAGACCATCAGCTCAGAAACACACTGATCTGTCCGGACCCCCGGAAAAGTATGACTGGGTCTAAGAAAAGAGTCTTATTCAAGCCTTTATTTGCTAAATTTACTCTTAAAGACCACATTAAAAGCACAGGAAGTCTATTGGTAGTCGATAAGATGACGGATCTTCATTTAAGCAACTGGACCTTCATTTTTCTCAGAGGTTCAGTCAAATTTAAACTTGTTTCTTTGTCTCTCCTTGAATAGAGCAGATGAAACATGCATCTTTATTCTATGTGTCTGAGAGTCAAAGTCTGTGACTTTAACTCCTTTTCCTTTGCTCACTTCTTTTTAACCAACGCCTGCTCATCAGCAGACTTGAGCTCGAGTGCAGATAAGAACTTTTCCTCTTCTCTTTAAGTCTCTTCTTCCCCATTGTTGCCCTCTAAAGCTGGTTCTCCTCACCTTTAATGAGAAAACTCAACTTTGCTTCACAGCAGAGGTTTCATCGGGCTTTTTGTGCAACTCTGTGGTGGAAACTACATTATAACAAGTTTTAATTCATTAGTTTTAGCCTTATCATGTCACCAATAGGCTGCTGTTACAGATGCGCCTTCAGGGTTTTGGACAAGACCAGCAGCATACAAATAGTTTAGCAATTCTTCTCAGAAACACCCACAGTGTGAACAAACTTTTAGGTGGAATGATTGACTTTATATCCAACTGAAAACGGAGTCCTACTGTCTACTGTGACCAGTCCAAGACCACAGATGGAGGCAGAAGTACACGGTGAAACTGTGATGTGCCAAATAAGGGGGAGAGTTTGAAAACCACGCTTGGATGTGCACACAGTGAGTATTTTTATCCGTGGAATTTGCCTCGGCTCAGTCGCTTAGATTAGCTTCCCTGAATAGATGGGCAAGCAGCAATCTCTTTCCAAATGTTGGAAAAATAACTCGGCTTAACTCCACTGATAATTTATTTAGATGGTATTTCCTTTTCATTAAACACAGACAGAAACATGTAGAAATAATAGAGGAGCTTTGTGTGCTTGGCAGATTTTCTATCGAACACAGCGAGGTTTCTGGGGGACGTTCGCTGCCTCTGTGCACTTTTTGAACCTGATCAGGAAGTAAAAATGGAGGAAATGAATGCAGAGGAAGAAAGGAGGTGATTAGCAACTAGTTAAAGGTCGCTGCATGAAAGCGTTTCCATGCTGAACTCTAAAGTTTACAGAGCAAAAAGCATTAAAAGAGACATGCAGCGCCCCTTTTTTAAAGGTTTACTGTATTTCCTGAGGTCTCAAATAACATACTTTGGTCAAAACACTACAACAGTTCCCTTTTAAACCATGAATTTACAGCTCTTTACATCGCTAGCTTTTGGTTATTATTCATCTCTGTTGTCCAAGTTCAGCAGGTTTGCCTGCAGTGGGAGTATTTTCTCTTTTCCAACACTGAATTGTATTGAATCCCATTCATTTACATCTATTTGGGTTCAAAGAAAGCACCAGAATGTGTAAATCTTGGATATTTTCACACTGAGCCCATGAAAGTACAACATAACCTGGGCTTTAGCCTGCAAATAATTAGATTTAACAGACATTTCTTGCTTGTTTACACATATCCTTCATTGCTCCCTCTGTGGTTGGACCTTTCTTCTGTCTTTCCAGCAGCAGAAGTCCAAAGTTTGGGCATCTTGAATCTACCGAAGGAGTGTGTTTATCAGATTTCTTTTTCCCCAGAGCTTCTCAGCTTGACAGCAGCTGGTGGATGTTTCTCATGAAATCCTCATCCCCGTTATGAAACGACATTTAAAGTCAAGCAAATATTTCTGAAATCCATCTGAACTCCAGCAGAGGCCAGACATCAGCGCTAAGCACCAGTGAACACACACGGGCTTTAGAACCAGCACCACAATGCACATTGATGTGAGAGGGGAAAATGTAATATCTTATTATTGTTTGCAGCTGGAAGAAATAAAGTGAGTCAGTCTGTGTCTTTTATACTTCTTTGATGCCTTTGAAGCAATATTAGAGTTGGTGTTTTCATGCTTCGTGTGTCTTGTGCTGTTTTGCAAAAGTGAAAGAGGGAAGGGGGAGGGTAGCATATAGGCCACAGCTCACGAGTTATGTCTACAGTACCAAATGTCTGAGTGTGGGACATGAATCCAGATATCGTGCAGTTGCATTAATCGTCTGTGTGTTTTCGGAGGAAATGGGCAGGATTTGGCCCAGCTGCCACAGTCCCTGATGCAACACCATGTAGGAGGTAACATGCCAGCTCCTTCCAGCTGGGGCTGTAATTGACTGTCTATGTTGAGTCTGTTGCTTTTAAGATCACGGTTGCTGCCACAGGAAAGGAGGAGAGGGCATGAAGGGAGAAGGTGGGAGATGAGTGTTGGAAAGGTGCAGAGTTGATTTCTTTTCAGGGGGAAAAATCCACTTTCTCACAGTGTTGCTGAGACAAGTTACAGAACACAGCAATTACATAGAGATTTGGAGGTTTACAAGGACTGCTGGAGACAGTTGTAGCAATTAAGTGTTTTATTACCACCAGTATGGCTTACAAATGCTCCACTTTAGAGCACTTTACAGCACGGCTAAGCAGGGATGACTTGGAAAGGAAAGAATGAAGGAACTTGTTGGAATTTATGACCGTCCTGTCAGAGCATTTCTAACAGCTCTGAAATTAAATAGCAAATGTTTAAGATTGTTAAATGAGTGCTAGTGTTAGGATGGTGTGGGCAGATTATACTGAGGTGGAGGAACAGGGGCCTCCAGAGGCAGCTTGTCAGGATGGAGCTCCAGAGGTGGTGCTGTGGTCCAGGTGTCAGTCCTCGGAGCTGTCCTTGGTACCGAGGAGCTGTCCATGTTTTCAAAGAGCTGTCCTTGGTACCGAAGAGCTGTCCTTGGTACCGAAGAGCTGTCCATGTTACCGAGGAGCTGTCAATGGTACCGAAGAGCTGTCCATGATTCCCGAAGAGCTGTCCTTGGTGCCGAGGAGCTGTCCATGGAACCGAAGAGCTGTCCATGTTACCGAGGAGCTGTCCTTGGTACCGAGGAGCTGTCCATGTTACCGAGGAGCTGTCCATGGAACCGAGGAGCTGTCCATGTAACCGAAGAGCTGTCCATGGTACCGAGGAGCTGTCCATGTTACCGAGGAGCTGTCCATGTAACCGAAGAGCTGTCCTTGGTACCGAAGAGCTGTCCATGTTACCGAGGAGCTGTCCTTGGTACCGAAGAGCTGTCCATGGTACCGAGGAGCTGTCCTTGGAACCGAAGAGCTGTCCTTGGTACCGAGGAGCTGTCCATGTTACCGAGGAGCTGTCCACGTTACCGAGGAGCTGTCCATATTTTCAAGGAGCTGTCCATGGAGCCGAGGAGCTGTCCATGTTACCGAGGAGCTGTCCTTGGTACCGAGGAGCTGTCCATGTTACCGAGGAGCTGTCCACGTTACCGAGGAGCTGTCCTTGGTACCGAAGAGCTGTCCATGTTACCGAGGAGCTGTCCTTGGTACCGAAGAGCTGTCCATGGAGCCGAGGAGCTGTCCATGGAGCCGAGGAGCTGTCCATGGAACCGAAAAGCTGTCCTTGGTACCGAGGAGCTGTCCATGTTACCGAGGAGCTGTCCACGTTACCGAGGAGCTGTCCATATTTTCAAGGAGCTGTCCATGGAGCCGAGGAGCTGTCCATGTTACCGAGGAGCTGTCCTTGGTACCGAGGAGCTGTCCATGTTACCGAGGAGCTGTCCACGTTACCGAGGAGCTGTCCATATTTTCAAGGAGCTGTCCATGGAGCCGAGGAGCTGTCCATGTTACCGAGGAACTGTCCATATTTTCAAAGAGCTGTCCATGTAACCGAAGAGCTGTCCTTGGTACCGAGGAGCTGTCCATGTTACCGAGGAGCTGTCCACGTTACCGAGGAGCTGTCCATATTTTCAAGGAGCTGTCCATGGAGCCGAGGAGCTGTCCATATTTTCAAAGAGCTGTCCATGTAACCGAAGAGCTGTCCATGGAACCGAGGAGCTGTCCATGGAACCGAAGAGCTGTCCATGGAGCCGAGGAGCTGTCCATGTTTTCAAAGAGCTGTCCTTGGTACCAAGGAGCTATCCTTGGGGCCGAAAAGCTGGTCAATGTGGCGCTCACCCAGGCACCGGTGCTGAAGCCTCATCTCTCTGCTGTGTTGCTGTCCGTGCACCTGACACACTTCAGTATTCTTACTTAGCCGGGTCTAAACAGGAAAATGTGTGAGTAATTTTGTCCGTGTGTTGGGTTTTATTATCCCCGTTGTTTCGGATAGGGCAGCTTTCACACGAGGATGACCTGTATTTAGTGATATCCAAGCCAAATCTTGTGTTTTCATCTCCAATCCTAACCATATTGTCATTCAAACCAAACCATAATCATGTTTTATTCATTTATAACTTGTTATAGCCCTTTCAAAGCAGAGGAAAACACCTCTTCTGAGCCTTTGTGATATAGTAATTTTACTATTTCTGATCATGTTTGACTGTTGCAGGTTGTTGCCATCTTAAAAAGGTAGATACATGCATCCAATAATTCTGAACTGGAGAAAATTTACAAATCATATAAGCCTTTAAATGCTGATAATAATGTGAGGCTGTTGTTGTTTTGTTGTGGTAGGTATATGACAACAGTTGACTAAAAGTAGAATTCCTTCATTTAGAATACATACATGAGAGTGCTGTGATCAATAAGTGATTACAGTTTCCCTCAGGGTGGCTAAAACTACCAGAAAAAACATCGAGAATAAGAAATTAAACAGTTGCATCAGATGCTGGACATGTGTCCACTGTAAGTACCTCAAAACTCCAATTAAGTCCAGTGGAGCAGATAGATTCACAGCACTGTCTCAATCATTTCAAACCTGCATTTAGTGTCAGTCAGCGGGACTATCTGCTCTGCAGAAACTGCATGAGAGGAGTATTGATTTGTTTGGGACAATAATTGCTTTTCTGTGACTGGGGGTCGATCCACGTTGGTAACACGAATTGGGCTCAAGATGGCAATAAAATCCATTTCAGAAGGAAGTTATTGTTCGTGTAGATGTGTTTAAACGTTCATTTACATCTCTGAATTCACCTTATGTCGGTAAAAATGACTGGAAACACGCTTCAGTTGATCCAGAGAGGGGAATAAGTTGCATTTGGTGCGAATTAAAGCTCACAATGCACACGCGCAGTGTTTGAGCAGCATCTCTTCTTGGTTGGGAAAATATCACCCATTCACTGTCGATTGTGATCAATTTATTACACACCGGGATATTTGCCAATAGGCTACATTGAGGTAAGTTGGTTTCTTTTGCGCTACAGCTCGAATTTCTTGTGATTTCTGTAAGCCTCGCGCGACTTATTGCTGACGTAGTATTGATTATCTGAATGTTTCACTTTTCGCACGGTGCGCTTTTTTCCCTCTCCCACAGTCTCTGTCTCTACCCATTTATTCTCCACCCTCCGTTTGCTCCTGCAACCATGCTGTGATCTTCATCTACTTCGTGCCAAACCCGTCAGATTGAAGGAGTCCCCCCCCCCCCTCCCCCTCTCCTCCCCTACCTCCCCCCTCTCCTCATTATACGACCAATCCACCTCCATCCGCGCTGGCGTTTATTCACCGGATTTCATATTATCCAGTTTATTTTTTTGTCTTTTTCTCCCCCCCCCCGTGCCCCGGTTTCTAACTGCGTTGTCCGAATGCTGAGGCGAAGGAGACGCGTGGAAACCGACCACAGGTGAAATGAGCTTTTACGACGCTGCGGTACAGATGATTGAACACTTTGAGCATTAAGTGGACTGTCTCTTCAGGCACCAGCGCACTGCGCCTCCTTTTATTGAAGTAGGACCGTCATACTTTGGAACAACTAAGGGAACGTTGCCCAACTTGTGTTTTTGACCGCCTAAAAAGCACGCGTTGTTTCTCAGCAGGGTTTTCCTGAGAAAGATGTGACCTTTTCTTTTGCGCACCGGCAGCCTGACGACCAGAGGATTCAGTGACCGCTTCTCCGTCAGTCGCTCGATCTCGGCATGCCTTTTTGTGGGATTACACGCGGAAATATCAGTGTCGTGAGAAGCCGAGTTGGATTGTGAAATTTTTCTTTTCTTTTTTTTTTTAATTTCTGTTTGTGAGGAGGAAAGTCTCCGTTTCTTCAATGGCTCCGGTGTCCAGGTTGGGAAGACGCACAGATGCCGCTCGCTGGCCGATGTCGTCAACTTTCTGGGCTGTTGTGCTTCTGACAGCGCTGCTGCTCCTTTACTGCGGTAAGTCCCGCCGCTCATTTTCTGGCCACACACACGCACACACACGCGCGCACACCGTGGCACGTTAGTGCGCAGTGGGTGACCGTGTCATGTGGGCACGCTTTGACATCAAAATCACGCCAGTGATGCTGGCAGCCGCTCTCAGCGTATTGATCTCAGTAGTAGTCGAGGTGTCATTTTTGACCCCCTCCTCTCTCAACAGTTATTGGAAAACGCATGGGACTCCCAACTGTGCGTGCACACACGCGCACTCTCTTAGTGTTTTTCTTCCTGCTCTCACTTATGCAAACACACAGGCGGGGATGAGAGGGCACTTTTACCCACTGAGGACCCGCATGAGTGGAAAATGCGCCACATTGTCAGGTGGAAGCACTTTTCACAGGATAGGAGGATTAACTTGAGTGTGTCAGAGGCCTAATTAGGTCTCTCGTGGCGCTCTTTAATTCCCACACACATCACCTTCCTGCATGGTAACCCACTGAAATCAGACTGTCAGGGATCAGTCATGCTGTCTCTGCACCAAACAGAGGCTTAAGGTGTAAATCAGACCCTTTTAAAAGTAACAGAAAGCCTTGTTAAGTTGTTCAGTAATTTCAGTGCCCCCCCCCCCACCCAGCTCTGCATTACACCTTCTTGTCTCCAACTGCATCTGACTCAGAAATCCAGCTGGCTCTGTGCACCTCGGTCTGCTATGTGTGAAAAACGGAGGCTGTATGCGATAGCCATGATAAGCCCATTAAAAAATAAATAAATGAACGGCTGAGCTGGTGATTAATATAATCATCTTGTTCTTGAGCATTTTTTATAGAAATGAACAGATTCATCAGATGATCTTTTGGCAGAGTTCTTCTGTCATCTTCTTTTTACAGTGGACAGATGACTGAGTTTTGCTTTGTAATCACACTGATTCCAGGTTAATCAATGGGGAGGGAAGGGCTGCTTTATGAGAAGGAATAGAAGGAAAGCTTCCAGAGAAGGAGGGAGGGCTAGTTTCCTTTCCTCTTTTATGGTGCCTTCGGCCATGTCGATTGATCTTCTGCTTGTGTCCAATCAATGGTGCTTGGATGTTTGTTTCGGTCAGCAGTCTTTTAGACCTCGACCTCCTACCTAGCGACACGTATTCCTTCTGGAACTTCATAATCGGAGCGGTTTTGACTCTTGGATTTATATTTTCCTGTTTCATCGCCTCCTCGCCCAAGTTTTTGTGCCCAAAGTTTCATTTGTCCGGTGATGCAGAATAACAAAATATCTCATCTTTCTGTTTTTTTCTGCCTTCAGTGTGACACCGAGGCCTTTTTGTTGTTTCCTCCTTTTTTGCTCTTTTGATTTTTTTTTCTTTTTGCGTGAATATATTTCTGAATCTTTGAATCTGCAGCTCAGTACATCTGACAACTGTGAACGTTTTCTTTCTTCTTTTCCGTTTTCATCTCTGCTGTCTCTGTTTTCCTGGATCTCTCTACCCTCGGCTTTGCTCTCACAACCTTTGATGCCCCTTCAGTGTTTTTGTACATCCTCCATCTCCATTTTCTGCTCAGCTATTTCATGTCTCTTTCTTTTTGTACAAACTGTCTTTTCATTTATTTCCTCTCTTTCACATGTTTTCGGAAGTGTTTGTTCTGAGCTCAGCTGACCACTTCATGCAGTCTGTTTCTTCTCTTTGCCAAAAAAAGAGGTTCATATTTTCCATTTTTTGTTCTTTGCTCACATTAGAAGTTGGTTCACAGAATAAAATCTTCATGGCTACAGCTAATCGTTGCTTCTGTTGGTTACTGGATTAATCTGGAAGATAATCTGAGGTCGGTTTAACACCGAGGATAAAAAAAATCGGTTACAAATTAATTTTCTGCTGGTCACTTGTTGATTTTTACTTCTATTACAGCATATCACATTCTGTATGTACCTAAGGAGTGAACCGCGGGGATGTCTGCACATTCAGTCATATACATGTCCACATACTGTATGTAAACAGATGGTAAACTTGGGCTTTTATTCTCCTCACACTGTATTTGTGTTGTGCTGTAAATTGCACTTCTTACTATTCTGATTGACTCCTGAAGTGTTAAGCTGCAGGACTGTTATTTATACCTCGTGCCATTTTAGCTTGCGGTGCTGTTGTGTTGTACAGGCATGAGGTGGAGTTGAGGGGAGGCCCTGTCATTATGACCATGACTCATATGGTGCCTGTCACCCAGAATCAACATCCAACTTAACAGGAGCTGCCGTCCTCACTCAGGCCTTTCTGAGAGGAAGAGATTGAAAAGAGGAGGGAGGGATGGGAGGGAGGACAAGAAGAAGGGGTGAGCAGGAGGTGGTTTGACATCCGCACTCGAGTCTTGATGAGACAAGCGAGGGATGTGAGGAGGGAAAGATCGGAGGAGTGATGTGCTGGAAGAAGGAAAAGGACTGATGAAAGGGATGGGGGGGTTTAAAAAAAAAAAAAGAGCTGAGGTTGAAAGAGGGTAGTGCTAAAAAACACATAGACATAAAATACAGCAACCCAGCAGCTGAAGTGTTCATAACATAAGAGTGCTTTTGGAAAGTGTAATCACAACAAAACGCTCCAGTACGCTCTGATTACAGAAACCAACATCAACAACGCTGTCGTCTGTGCACTAGCTCCCTCCTCTGGAAGCTCTCAGCCTCGGTTTTGTTTGCAGACGGAGCAATTATGTATTCATGAGGCTGTAGCCCTGCACATGAGCTCAGAGAAAGGCGGATGAGAGAGCCTGCAAGGGTAGCTAATCAGTATGCTAATCTTAGCTCGGGATAGCTGAGGACTGTAGAGCGGCTGCGGTTCGGGTCTGAACTGCAAACAGAGGGAATGAGGAGGAGAATGAGGGAGGATAGAGTAACGAGGAGAGAAAATGGAGGGGAGGGTGCAGAGGGAGTGAGGTGAAGCCAAACTCTTTTCCTCTTAGACCTCCAACAATTGCTGATTCATTCCAGTCTCGGCTGTGATGATGTGCACAGGCAAGTCAAAGCACGGAGAGGAGAAAAGTCAGTCTATCACAGACCTACCCATACTTATACCCATCCATGAGCATCACCCTGCGAGGTTATAGATTTTAACGATGCTGAAACGCACACAATTGAAGGTTTTCTGCTGCTGTCAGGGACAAAAGCTCTCTGCTGCCACTTAAAGTCATTCCCAGCATGGTCTCCTGTGTTTCCTGCCTGTTTGTTTATGAGCTGCTATAGTTCTGCAGCCGAATCAATAGATGGTTGACTGTTACTGAGAACGGCAGCTTCAGGGCATCCACAGAGAAGAAATGGCGTGTTGCGCCCGGGCGCCTCTTCCTGTCGCCTGTACACTTCAAAACACATAATCACACATAGGTTGACGGGCACGTACACACACACGTGTGTGTATACATAATCTCTTCTGAAGCTGATTCACCAGCTGAGGAGAAAGGACTCGACTGACCTCAAAAAAAAAAAGAAACCCACAAGAACTTGTTGGTAAATGCACGTGCATGTTGGAATATCTTCTCCTATTTTCAGTGTAGCCCGAAGCCTCTTCTTCTGCTGGGAGGGAGACGGAGAGTGGAGCTGCTGTCGAGAAGCAGCTGAAAGGGCTGCCGATGGCCTGGGGATGTAAATCCATAAAAGGAGTCAACTTGTTGAGTTTTCCACTGAGAAAGCAAAGAGCTGCATTGTGGACGGCGGGAAATGGGGTCAGAGATCGCATCTATATTTTAACTGCTTTATAAAGGGGAGCTTTGAAAATTTAAAGGCCTTGATGAGTATCCTTTGAAACGGGGCTCTGTCATTTGCTTGTACTCTGCAAAGACCAAGCTGCAGATGAAAATCGTCAAGTTTAATAAGGCTGGGAACTAATATAAAGCATTTGGTGCCTTAGAGGATGAAATATTAAGAAGCAATGGGCTTGTGCGTGCAGGAACCCATTGACATAAAGTGGGAGACAGCAACGTGGCCACAGGCGGTGTTTTGTTTTTGTTTGTACTGAAAGACTCCAGTCAGCTCATCGCTGGGCTTGTCATATGGAAATAAGCACAATTTAGACTGTCAGAAGTGCTTGTTGATGGGCTTGCTGCTGGTACTTTTGGCCTTTGCTGCCAAGCAATGGCATCCATGATCTGATAAGTCCTAATAAAAAACTGCTTGTACCCTTTGGGCTGCACATTGCCACATAGTCATGATGAAATCATGTGTTTAAATCAGCTAATTTCTTTATTAACTTCTTAAATTCACAAAAGCAGGTCTGCCTAAGTGGAAGTTTGACTCTCAGGAGGGCAGAGCTGGTCTGTTGATCATTCAGATCAACAGCTGAGGATTGTTGGAAGACATTATGTCTTCCATTAGCTTCCATTAGCTGTACATTTTGTTTAGCGCTGATTAGCTGGTGTTAGCATGCTAACGGGATAATATATTAGTGCTCACATTCAAGATGTTAGCAATGTCTCTGTGAGCATGTTAGCATACCATACTGTACAAATCTTTGATTTAATGTGTTAAACTTATTCTGAAAGTTGTTCAGAAATGAGACACATTTGCCTTTGCTTATTGTTAGCTTCATTTGTTGACTCCAACATTGTGGTTAGAGCTAGCTAAATTCCAGAGCTGGTGTCACACTAGCATCCACACTTTATTTTTTGACCTACTACAGCAACATTGAAACTGACTGCTCGTGCATGATTTGCATCCCAATCCCAGTGCTGCTCTCTGGCACATATCTGTAGTGTATTCATAGTAAGCAGAGGCCCTTCAGGAGGGAATTGCAACAGCTAGTGGTTGAAACTTTACTTGGGAAATGGTGAAAACCATTGTGAGGTGGGGCTGAGGGGAAAATTGAAACAAGGTCTTATCGTGTTCAGTAACAAGTGTCAGTTATGCTGAGTAGAAGCAGCAGAGCTGCCTTCTCTGTAAAACTGAGCACAGCACTCTTGTTTTACATCAAAACACAACAGTCAAAGAGAATTATTTAGAAATTACAGATGCACTGTTCTCCCAAAGCCTCTCACTGAATCAATGAGTATTGGCCTTTTAGCTGACTATCTGAGTTCAGCCGAGTGGGGAAAGCAAACGCAATAACACTCAGTGCCTCTCCTTCCTGTGATGCTATCTGACCCTCTGCTTGTTGGTAAAAGCATTCATAGCAGGTACGTTAGGTTAAAACGTGTTTTTTTTTGCATGATCGTGGAAGCGGAACGCAGGACTGACGCTGTTTACAGATGAATGTGTTACTGATTTCGTCCTCCCTTCCACCACCTGAACATTGCTGTGTTTAAAAAAAGGAAAGACAAAAATGGACGCCGTAATGGCATGCTAATATGCCGTGACATTTACTTAATGTGAAAACAAATTGCAGAGTGTTTGGAGTTTGCAGTTAGGCAAAGTATCACGGTAGCAGCTTCCATGGCTAATTGCACCTTAAATGCTCCGTGTCCTGTTGTGAATTAATTTGCTGTCAATGTGACTTTAATTACCAATAAAACTGTGTGTATAATATTTACATATCATATCATAAGTGGTGTATGACTGCAGGGCTCAACAGGTCACAGTAAACGAAGTGGGAGACGTATGTAGCTCTACGATGACAGTATAAGTGGGAGTTCTCCTGTTGGGGAAAAAATACAAACAAGGAATTTAAAATTCAGGAGCTTCTCTGAAAGCTTTTGATTAATGGTGAGTTTTTGAAACCAATCCTGCAAATTGGGTGAGACGGCTTAATTGGGTCTGAATGTGGACGGAGACTTTTTTCCTGCCTCCAGAGGATTCACGGATGTGCACTTGTTTTTGCCCAAGGCAAGTAAGCCCATTCAGAGGGAGATGCTAAAGCTACTCCGCCTTTATTACTGCAAAAAGCAATTGCTTGGAAGAAAATGCCAGAATGGTGCTTTGAATTCCTGCAGGGGCCCATCACCGAGACGCAGCCCATGGAGCTGAGACAGCTAGCATCTGGAGCAAAGACATGGCGGCAAAGTGGAGAGGCGGAAAAGGGGGAGAGTGGAGGTGCAGGGAGGAAAAGAAGCAGCAGAGAGGCACTGAGAATGAAGGAGCCAGAGAGAGAAAAGCGATGGAGACGGAGCGCTGGGGGAGATGGAGAAATCAGAGTGGGAGAAAGACGGAGCAGGAGGTTGCTGAGGGAGCAGTGGAAGGATCCTGGTAGAGGAAAAAAAGGACTGCGCAGGCAATGAGACAAAAGACAGACAGACGGTCCACCAATTGACAGCCGGTTGGGGGAATGAAGTCGGCTAACACAATGAAGCAGTCGGCAGACGACATGCCGCAGAGTAGCAGGGATGCTCTCAGAAGTAGAAACAAATATTACATTAGAGGAGACAGAAGCCATTTGTCACAGCGGGAGGCCTGAGAGGTAGTTAAGCTGCAGAATATAGGCACCCGCGGCCTGGTTGATGCATGTCGCCATGAGGAGGAAATTGTGCTCAAGTCAACTCCGTTCAATCAATTGTCTGGTGTCCTTCAATGACTCCTGCACTTAACAAGATAACACCGGCGCAAAGTTTTGCCAGCCCAACTCTTGAGAACTTGTTATGTGGCCTCAAGGGCCTCCTCTCATTCCTTTCCTCCACTCTTTTATCCTCCCTTCCTTCACGTCTTGCCAGCTCGTCAGCCGCACCATCTCCACATCAGCTCCTGGTGACGTACACGCTGACAGCCACGATTCAATGTTAATGTTGCCGGATGCTAAATCTCCTGGACATTTATGGCCTAAACGACAGCTGCAGCCTGTCTGCGCCCACATGTCAGAGACTGTTGAGATTCTGGACCAGTTTGAGTGACTGTCAGTCAGTCAGACACCTGTTCAGTCAGCTTGGCTCCGTGCCCCGGGGTGCATTATGTTGCCCTCGGTTTGAGTCCTCTCCACTCGGTGGAGTGTTTTCATAACAAAAACACAGATTTTCTTATCCTTTACTCCTTCTACTCCAACTTAAGCTGCTGACACATTTCATGATTGATATGGAAATTACAACGCGCTTGCCATCATTTATCTTTTAGCGTAGCTTGCTGCTGCTCCAACAACCATTTTGGGATGCAGAAACGAAGAAATGATTTGCAGTTGCTGTTGCAGAGAGCATAAGGGATATACAGTAAAGATTTGATTTGAGACCCTGCATAGCCCAGTGGATGAGGAGGGCTTCCTGTTTTAATGGGAAAAACAACCACTGTGCCTACGACTTAGGCAGTAACCTCAATATTTCCAGAGGTACATATGGAGCCTCAGAAGCAGCAAATATCTCTAATCGGATAAGTCAAATGTATTTCTGAATACATAAATAAATTATACAGGGTAGTTAAATTATGCAAATGTATATAGATCCAAAACCTCCCCATTTTCCTCCAGTGCACCCGTGACAATGAATTTCTACATTTCATATCTTCTATTTCTGCTGTTTATGGCTCGTAGCATGTTAAATCTGATTATTGGCCAGCACAGCATTTTCATTTTTCTTGTTCTGAACAGTTTCTTCCAACGCAGACTTGGAAGAAAGTCCCTCTTCATTGATATCTGGCATTTTATTATCTAAATCAGTCTTTTTCTTAACCTAACCAGGTTGCTTTGATGCACTTTTACGTTAACCCAAATGCATGAAAATACAGTCCTCGATAAAACTTAGAACAACAATGTCGAGGCAGGGAGTCAAATGACCAAAAATCCAGCTAAATCCAAAAGAGAGGATCCTGCAAACGAGAACCAAAAACTCGAGGGGATATATACTGAAGGAGGTAATGACACACAGGCAGCAGCTGGTAACATAACAATGAATTAAAGCCAATTAAGATGCACCAGAAAAACAGAATCAAGACTAGAATTCCAAACATGGATCCAAAGGATGAGATTAACCAAACTTAGAAAACTGATCTGAGGCAGGAAAAGTTATTGAACTTAACCAGGCTTCAGGTGAGTAATTAACCACCGTTAACCCGCCCAGTTCCCAGTGTTGGTTGGTTTATACGAAGCACACCGGTGCAGAAAAGGGCACACTCTGCAGTGCACGAGAAGTTTAAGATGAAATTGTCTGGAAATGTCAAGTGGATATTTAACTGGATGATATTCAACACTATTAAAGATATGAACCACTTGTGTAGTCTGTTCAAGACTGTCGTCACTTACTTCTTTAATATTTGACTATTTAAACAAGCTTTGCTAATTGTTTGGGTCATATTGCTCATTTGTTAACAGTTTAAAGTGTTGTTTCAGATCCAAAGACCTGAAAATGAATGGGTTGTGACGTATTATCCTCTATTCAAAGCCAACAGTCAGGTTTGCATTCAGATCTCCACCATCCAGTCCGACAGATGTTTGAGACAGAAGAGAAGCTCGACAACAGTCTCATCTGAGCTTAAAAACTCTGTAAAGTGCCCCTCCAAAGTTTCCTTTAGCTGTGGGAATGTTGGAAAATAAGTTAAGATTTTAAAGCCTCTGAGTGGATAAGCCTGATTTCACACTGCAACAGCAGGAAGGACTAATGGTATGACAGAAAACACAGGAGGATGTTTCTGCCTGAAAAGAGATGAGGCAGTCAGATGAAATAAGTGGCTGAGCTGAACTGTTGCAGCTTTAGCTTCTTGAGAGTGTGTTAAAGCTTCCTTGGAGCTTTAACGCACTCTCACTACACGATCTTTATTTGATAGATGTACTTTTTCTAAATTTGGTTGGTTCTTCTGCCTGGTGACAGTGTTGTTGCATGGACCGTACTCGGTACAAAGAGCAGCCTTCTTGATCCACCAACTCTGCGCTGTGGGTGATAATTAGTGCCTCAAAAGTTCAGGATAAATGCTCTTTATTTCTAAATATTACCACAGTCTGATAGTCTTTCTTTAAAATGTCTAAAACCTATAAACATTGTTCTGACCTCACTTGATTGTTGCAGATGATGCCCGCTCCTGTGCACGCTTTCTGCCCTTTAAACTTCCTATCATAGGGCATGTGCATAACTAAGATAAGCACAAGTAAAAGAGCTGGGATGGAAAGTTTAAAAGACCTAGCCACCCCTCTCAGACTCCTCCCTTCACTCTACCGGCAGCAGTAGCTCCGCCGTGCAGCGCTGACCACCTGCAGCTGCCGGGAACCACTCTGTGGAGGTTAGTTAACACAAAGAATGTGTTGCATATTTTTATTGAAACCTTGGTTTTCCCCTCTAATATCAATTATCAATATGTTAGGGAAGGTATTAGCATCGCGCTAACATCCCTGATAGGTCCGTGCATCCATTTTCTGTATCAGCTTAATCTAATTTAAGGTTGTTCTTCAGTCATGGACAGTTTAGAATCAACATTAACCCAAAATGCGTGTTTTTGGATGGTGGGAGGAAGCCACACGTGCACGGAGAGAACATGCAAACTGCACACAGAAAGGCCTGAGCTGGGATCCAAACCAGGAACCCTCTCGCTGTGAGGCCACGGTGCAAATCAGCATTTTTCCTTTTGTTTGTGGCCGGTTGCATGCAAAAAGTAACACATCATGATCAAGAGATCTTCCTAACAGTAACTAATAGCTATTAACCTGATCATCAGACATATTGGGTGTATTCTCAGCCTAAAAGTGCACAGTTTAGTCTGTAATAACTCATCAGCTGATTTTAACCAGCTTTACTTCCAGTAAACACAAGTTGATCCTGAACACTCAAGATGTTGCACCTCACACCCAAAAAACCATGAAATCTAAATGCTTCATGGTGTGGCTCATTACGCTTCCCAGCAAAAGCTAATTCCACACATGTTTTAACTAGAAATATGGACAAATTCTCTGCTGTGGTTTGTGCATGTTAAGCATCTTTTGTCAATCAGCCGCCCGGGGGCTCTGCTGTGTAAAAGCCGCCTGCTGTCTGCTCTTTTTCCTCTTTACCCCTCTGTCACAGTCTCAGGGAGGGATGGGAGATGCAACAATAGAGGCAGAGAGAGCGGAAAGCAGAGGGGTGGGACAGAAGGGTAGCACCGCTGCGAGGGATACAGTTGGAAATGTCGCCTGAAAGTGCTCAGCGAGCTGCAGCAGTGTAATTCCAGCTGATACTTCCAGACATTCTGAAACATGCCTCGGTTATGTATGCATGGCAGGCTGGAGGCGATTTGTTATTTCTCTCATGCACTCTTACTATCTCAGTCTTTCTTTCTGTTAAGTATTTCCTCCCTCCACCCCCAGTCTCCTCGCCGCCTGCCGCTCAGTCTCTCCCTCTAAGCCTTTGGCAGTGATAAACCCTTCTATTGTCACCCTGACAGCAGAACATGCGAGTTATGCCTGCCTCTTTAGGGTTGAAGAGCTCATTAAGACTTCTCAGCAGGGACCCTATAGGCAACAATATACTGTACGTGATATTGCACAATTGGTGAAATTCATGCAAATTCTCTCTTTTATGAATTCTTTTATCCAACCTTTTGTGCAATATTACACTCGTTAGGGAACTCTATTTCATGTGAAAACCCACATTAAATGCAAACAATGCTGTAGCTCTATAATATGATAAAAAAGCTAAATGTGGTTTATTTTGATTTTATGCTTTTTCTTCACAATTCCCCCTGGTTTCCCTCCATGTTGGGTATCATCTGGGAATACATTGAAGTGGTGTAAAAGTCTGATTGTGGTGCCATTTGTGAAAATGACACATTACGACTCGAGAGAAAACACCATTAAATCTCAAGCCTAAAACAAGAATATTATCCATCATTATTTCCTGAAAAAGGCACAGTCTGTGGAGCTGAAGCACCAGCTCTGGGCAGATGGACTAAAACACAGCAGCTGAATGATATCAGGGAAGTCACTGCAGGCATAGTTGTTGTTTTCCAGCTGCAAATATCAAGCCCTGTCAGGCCATAGCGTTGACAAAACTGAGATATGACCTCATATTCTGAACTGTTTTCCATTATGTGCAGCCGTTACATGATGATTAAAGATTGTAAAATTACATTCGTAAAGGTTAGATAACAGTTCACGTCTTTGTTTACTTTTGTGAATTGTACCGTGGCTTCATTTTTAATTAAAATAAGGGACATTGCACAACTATAACATACTCTGACAGGTGTAAAAGGCGTGAGGCGGTGGGTTTCCAATTATCTTTTTATTTGCTTTTCAACCTTTAAACATGTACAACACAACAGATGAAGTGCAAAATAGAATAAAATAAAATAAAAACATACTATTGCAGAGAAATATTTATGAAATAAATGAATCAAATGAATAAACCGAAGGTCGAAGCTCATAGGTCTCTTCTGTCTGCCTTGCTGTAAAGAGTGTCAGAGGTCCATTAACGGCCCCCATATCCTCAGGAAGATGTCCCTTTATGTTTTAAAATGGATGTTTAAGTCCAGTCTTAAAGTTTCATTCAGTTTGTTTGAACAGATTAAGTGATGGAGGTCTCTGCTGAATAGGATGCATGCAGGATATTGTGTTGATCCTCTTTGTGAACGTGGGATGCAGTGTCCTGGTTGGTGTAAAGTCTGCCAGTTACCGGGGGATTCAGGACTCAGACGCAGGGTCGTTTGGATTCCAACAGGGTTTTTATTATTTAAAGACGGCACACAGAGCACAGCAAGGTAGGGCCATCTCCCCGCAGAGCAAAGGAAAGGCTGTGGAAAACTTAAACGCTCTCCTCAGTAACTAAGCGGAGGAGGAGCGCAACTATGAAAGTTACAAAACATAAATCTCTCCAAACTGGGAGGTAAACAGAAAAGCTATGAACACTTAAACAAAACAAAGGCCAAGCTCTCCTAATGAGGCGGTTTAAACAAAAGACTCTTTACCAAACAGAGGCTCTTTGAAACTTTACCGATAAACTTAAAACTCTCCTTTAACGGGGGCGACTATGAAAGGTTACGACAAAAATCACGGAGGAAAACGGAGGAAAAAACAAGGCTGTGAAACTTAACGTGTTAATAAATAAACTAAGGCTAGGGATAAGAATAATTTACAGAACAAGGCAGCACTGCAGGAGAGTCACTCGCTTCAGGCTCGTGGAACTACGGATCAAGGCTTGAGACAAAAGGCTGGTAATGATGCTCAAATAGAGACGACATCCTGGCACAAGACAAGGGAAACTATTTGAACACATGAGGGACCAAGGGGAACAGGTGGAAACACTTGGGAATCAGGGAAGGCAAGATACCTGAAACGAGAGGAGAAGGTCAGCGATTTCAAAATAAAACAGGAAATGAGGAGACGAGACATGGAACAGAACATAAACCGTGACAAAGTCCAGCAGGTTCTCCTCAGCTTTAACAGTCAGATCATGTTCAGCCCTCCAGAAAAGCTTTTATATATTTTATCCTATATGTGTTTTACAGCATCTTGGGGATGAATTAGGAAACATTTTATTTAAAGTAAAATTTACTTGAATCCCTATCTCTGGCTCCATCAAAGGCTGCTAGAAACTTGGGTGTCATGATTGATGACCAACTAACCTTCAAAGATCACGTTACCTCGGTTACTCGTTCAGCCGCTTTGCATTACTAAACATAAGAAAGATCAGACCATACCTGACCCAACATGCCCCCCAGCTCCTGCTGCAGGACATGGTCATCTCCCACCTTCACTCCTGCAACGCTCTCCTAACTGGTCTCCTAACTGGTCTCCTAACTGGTCTCCTAACTGGTCTCCTGACTGGTCTCCTGACTGGTCTCCTAACTGGTCTCCTAACTGGTCTCCTGACTGGTCTCCTGACT
Source organism: Leuresthes tenuis (assembly GCF_036924035.1). Lineage (NCBI taxonomy): Eukaryota > Metazoa > Chordata > Actinopteri > Atheriniformes > Atherinopsidae > Leuresthes > Leuresthes tenuis. Next base: position 24,479,514 of record NW_027325377.1, on the reverse strand, counting down.
GGTTTCCTAACTGGTCTCCTAACTGGTTTCCTAACTGGTCTCCTAACTGCTCTCCTAACTGGTCTCCTAACTGGTCTCCTAACTGGTCTCCTAACTGGTCTCCTAACTGGTCTCCTGACTGGTCTCCTGACTGGTCTCCTAACTGGTCTCCTAACTGGTCTCCTAACTGGTCTCCTAACTGGTCTCCTAACTGGTTTCCTAACTGGTCTCCTAACTGGTCTCCTGACTGGTTTCCTAACTGGTCTCCTAACTGGTTTCCTAACTGGTCTCCTAACTGGTTTCCTAACTGGTCTCCTAACTGGTCTCCAGCCTGTGAAACCTCTGCAGATGGTCCAGAACGCGGCGGTGCGTCTGGTCTCGGATCAGCCTAAAAGAACACGTCCCCCCTCTGTTCATTGAGCTCCTCTGGCTGCCCTTAGCATCAGATTCAAGTCCCTGATGTTAGCTACAAAGAGCTTAATGGAACGGCTCCATCTACTTGAATGCTCTTGCAAAGGCTTCTGTCCCAACTGGGTCCCTCCGTTGGTCCCAGGATTGTCGTCTAGCAGCTCCTACACCACGCCTAAGACAATCCAAACTCTGTTCATGTGTCGTCCCACGATGGTGGAATGACCTACCGAGCGCTACCAGAACAGGGGCGTCCCTGTCTATCTTCAGGAAGCTCCTGAAAACCCAGCTCTTCAGAGAGCATCTCCTATCCCAGCACTTACCTTGTACTTCCCTACCCCCTCTATCTCTGCACTTTATCTTTCTGCACTTCCTTCTATGCCTGCACCCTATCTCTACTCTGTCCCCTCTGACAGAGTCGGACTCCTGGGTTCCTTCTATGTAGTTTAATGTTAGCTTTATAAAGCTGTTATATCTTCATTTGTAAGTCGCTTTGGATAAAAGCGTCTGATAAATACAGAAACATAAACATAAAGTAGGTCATGTGTCACTAACTTTATCACAAGACAATGATGTAAAGACATTCTGACATATTTTATTCCATATGTTCATCACCAAACTCACATCCAAAATCCCTCTGCCATATATTCTTAAATGGGGTGAAGGAGGAGCTGTGATGGTCTCACAAAGCAGCATAAAATACTGATGTCCCAGGGACGAGCGTCCTTCCCCCCTCAGGGTATTAATTAGATTTGTAGAAATACAGCCTCTTATATTCACCACTCTGTGAAAAGTTTTAAGGTTTATTTTGACAGTGATTTTAAATTCAACTAAAGGATTTCTCAGTTGTTAAGTCTGGCTTCTTTCACCTGAGACCCAAACTAAAGACCCATCTTGCCTGCAAAAATTTAGAGAAGGTGATTCATGACAACATGTGGGTATCAACCAGTCATCCATGCATTGCCTACAGCTAATGCAAAAGTGTCCTGATAGGGAAGTAAAAGAGGGACCACATCACTTCAGTATTGTCCTCCTTCCACTGGCTTCCCGTTCACTTCTGGACTGATTCTTACATTTTATCTCTGATCTCTACTCTCTGAACTCTAATCTCTCCAAGCGGCTTGATTTCTACATTCTACCCAGAACAGCTGAGATCATCCAGCCAGTTGCTCCTGCATGTATCTGAAACTAGGCTCTAAACTAGAACTTATCACCCCACCCTGGAGCTGCTCCCAACCTCCAACACTTTAAATCACTTTTAGAGACCCATTTCTTCTCTTCAGACTTCCATTTGTGTTGAGAATGTCTCAATCCATGGGGTTTCAATACATGGATTTTTATACTTCAGATATTCATGCCAGACTCATATCTGGTTGGTCTTTTTTTATACCTTGAGGGACTGGACTGCTACGCCAGACCCAACATTGTGCTGTCACCAGTCGTCGGTTTGGACGTGGTTTAGCTCAGATATTAATGAACACATTGTTACAGTCTGACATCACCTCGTTGTGTTGTTGTGACACATGTGGAACATGCTTATTACACATTATGAGACTGAGCTGGAATTGCTCTACAGGTTGGACAATCCCTGTCAGAGGTCCAAAAACAGGGAAATTGTGTCTGAAAACTGCCTTTTTTAGTGTATTTGTTTTTTTCTGACCAAACTTACATAGTTCTTCTGCGTGATTTTAAAAAGGAGCATTTTTACAGCTTTTCATTGGTATTTACTGTGTGTTAAAGGGTCCAGAGAGTAGCCTTCCACACTGACCTTAAGTGCCTTGCATTGCTCGACATGACCGTGAAACCTTGAATCATCCTTCAGATTCAGATTGGAGACACAAAAGTGGAAGTTTTCAGAAAATATTTTGAAGATATGTTACCAGTGTGTGTGTGTGCAACTGAAAAATCAGTGTTTGGTTATTTCTATAGATTTTGTATCATGTCATATCCCTAATTAACAGACAACAACATATGTTTTCCAATTCTCAAGCTATGAATAATTGCCAGGGAGTTTAATGTGCAACAAACTGCATATCATCAACTCAGAGCTGTTCTGGATTCCTTAGAAATATTAGAGGGGGATTTAATTTAGGGTAAAAAATGATCTGTTATCACAGGAAGATGCATGTGTCACCAGCTCCCCAATTAAATCAGAAGCTTTTGGTAGCAAGCAATGGTTGATGAATCAATCCTACACACTCACATAAATGTAATTACTTCATTTGTCAATGTCTGGGGAGGCTACATTGAGCGCTGCATACCCAAAGCTAGCAGCGGTGAAATGAATAGAGAGAGAACACCTTGCCCTTTCTTCATCTTCTGTAAGGTCTGTCCCATACAACTTAATCACAGCTATAATCATTCTGTAAGAGCAGGATGGATCATTTTATCAATTCCATTCGGCCTGTGCAGGACATTAGATGTGGGATATGAGTTTCACATCAAAGTAGACAGTATCCCCCACTTTCACACCCACCCACACACAAATACACATACACAATTTATTGCTGTGCAGCCCTTAGTCAAAGAAGCACATGCATTATTCAACAGAATGCTAACATCAATTAAAGAGGCATCATATATATATATAAAATGTCATTTTTTCCCCCTGCCTCTCTGTTATGGAGGTGGAGGGTGGTTGACATCTGTTGTTGTGGGTGCTGTTGAAGAAATGTGGCGATCAGATGATGGGCGTAATTTTTTTTGCATTCTTCTCCCTTCTTGCATTGAGAGGACAGATGTTGGCAAGCTAATTAACAAATCCTTGGGCAACGTTGAGGCGCTTCTTTGCATTCAGAGGCTGCTGGAGGGGAAGGGAGATGTTTTGTTGGATCACACACAGACAGTATATCAATACACGAGCATGCACACGCTGCACGTTTGTGTGTGCATTCACTTTCTCCCTGCACTACAAACCGCCACCTCCTAATCCCCTGCCTTTTGGAGTGACATGATTCTGAGTGCCAGTGAAATCGAAATGAGACACACAAGACAGAGATGAGGTGGTGTGCCTTGTTTTCTATTTCCTGTTGACATATCGTGTCATCACCACCTCTATCAGCCATTTCAATTTTATGTGCTGTGAGACGGCAGCATTGTGTTATTGCTTCGGCAAACCAGATAGTATTAAACAGAATATTTCCACATTTTTGCATCAGAGGAACACGCGGTAATTATGAAACCGGTTTCTTTGTTGTTTTTAATACATTTTAATTGGAACATAAGCAGATTAGGCATTTCTATCAACTGCACTTATCTGCTTACCTCTGTTTATCTTTTAATGAAAGTTTTAATCTTTTTGAAAAGGTTTTAACGTTAGCTAGCATAAACAGAGATTCATTTCTAAATCCGATTAAATCAGCAGTTAACTTAGTTTGACAAAACTTTGACATGTGAAAAATTGCAAATAAATAAATCTCAAATTAAATACCTCTTTAGGTTTAGTTTTAAATCTTTATTAGATGTCTTTCTTTCACTCCAGTTTTCCCTTAAAGCACCAACCCAGTTCCTGCCGTTCTTATCTTCAATAACTAAGAAATTTCTTTCTTTCTCGTCCAATAAAATGAAAAAGCACTTTTTTATTTTAATTCTTTTTCTTTTGTTTGTTTGTTTTTAAGATGTTGCCATACTGCTCCATAAATTCAACCAAAGTCTGTCTCAAAGGTGGAGAAGATCTGAATTCGTTCAGGCTAATATATTTGTTTTAGCTAGCAAGTAAACAGCGTAGTTTACTTAACTACTGTTTAAATCGATAGGGGAGTTTTATTGGGAAATACTGAACCACTGAAAGTTAACGGCTATAAACTATGTTTGTGAATACAATCTATATTTGAATCTCTGTGTGATTTTTCTTTTCTAAATACATTAAATTTAGCATTAGCAACTGTGCTAGCTAACACCATATTTAAGCTAACATTAGCTTTTGTTGTTTGCTATGACCCTGCAGGAAGAAAAGTGTCAACATAAATGTGTAATAGGGGCATAAAAAAATGTACTTAGAAATATGGTGGCCAAGAAAGTCTGAAGGTGTAAGCTAGCAGTTGATGTGTTCAAAGAAGCAGTTAAAACATGCATATTACCTCTCATCCTCAAACAGTGTCTTTGAAGGGACATTCAGGCATTATTTCACAAAAAATAAACCTTTAGTACAACTACTTAGTTGTTAATGTTTGCATTATTTTGACAGTCAGGTGATGATCCTGTTTGTGTTCATTACAACACGCAACAAGTTGTATTTTCCTGCTCTAAAAATGTTAGTTTAAGCTGCTTTAATGACCTGCATTTCGTCTGTGAAAATGCAGCTTGTGGTACAACATGAGCTCTTGTTTTGTTTTTCCAGTTTCATGCCAGCACCAGCAAATTTAAGATTCTTGACTGTTGATCAGGTGAGAAGCTGCTGTACTTAGAAGTGAGGTTCCTGTCCTTTGAACACATGGTTGCTGGTCTGTTAACCTGTCCAGGATGAACCCAGTGTTGGCTCTGGTAGGTTCCAACCCAACTGGACTCTTAACAGGACAATGTGCCTTTAGAAGCAGGATGAATGGGCATTTAGCTCGCTAACAAGTCAGTGGTTAAGTATGGGTTATTAAAGGTAAAGTACTTGCCTGAATACCTGGTTATGTATTATGGCAAATCCAACATTTTGTAATGATATTTAAAGTATACAAAGAATCAAATCCAAACATAAGCGTCTCAGTCTGCTCAGATGTTTGTTTGAGTGCTTCTTTCTCATTTATCTCCTCTCATAGACATTTGTTTCTCACAGTTTCACTGCTTTTCTCGCCATTGTTTGCATTCGCTGGGAATAAATCTAAATAACTGGTCAGATGTTCATTAGGAATGAGGGAAAACTTGTTTGTCACGAGCTTTGATGCCGTTTAATTTGTTTAAACAGTTAAAGAGGTCTTTAATCTTTGGGTTTTTGTTTTTTTTGTGCAGTTTGCATCCGGCGTGCGTCTCAGAGCCAGCTGTGCAGTCATGAATGCTGCATTATTTTCAGACTTGAATGTGACGTGTCTCACTGTATTTTCATGAATGCTTAATTCGAAACACAGTTGTCTCACAAAATGTTTTCAGTCGCTCTCCTGTTTTCTCTTTCTTCTCCTGGTGAGCTGTTGGCTCATAATGCCCTCGGGGTCTTCGGGTTGACATTCACTTTTAGGCTTGAACTTTATATGACTCATCTCCGAGTGTCTGATCGGGGTTGCTGAACTGGCCCTGGCCTTGTTGTGGCCTCGACTCACTGGAAGGCAAATCACTGTTGGTTGTTTTGGTGAGTCCCCACTGGGAAGTCTTCTCTGGGACATAAACACACCAAAGCAACACACCAAGCTTACTCTCTGGTTCTATTCTTTTTCATATTGTCAGTCCACCACAGAGAAGCTCACATGAACTCACACAACTGCTTAACCTTAGCTTTACACCACTTTTGGCCCCACTTAGTCTTTATTTTCATGCTCACAGTTGCCTCTGAACACATTTGAAAAGATGTACAGACTTGGCTCAACACACACACACTTCTACAAATGCAAATTCATGACAGGGGACCAAATGATGAATCCTCCTCGTACTATTGCATGGAAATGAATGGCCACAAGGGCAGAAATAGAATTTCTCCATGTCATAACCTCGTTCTTTTCTCTCCATAACGAGGTCACCTCAAATCAGCCCTCACACACTGGGAGGCAGGCACCAGGAGTACGTTAAGGGAGTCTTTGAACATCCAGCTGGGGCTCGTGTGAAAGCAGTTCTGTTTCAGGGTTTCTGCTGCTCACTTGGAGCAGATGGATTCATTGTGTGACTGACTTGAACATGAATCAGGATCTTACGAGGGAGCGTGCATCTGATTGCAGGCATCCTTTTCAGTCCATGTGTTAATCTTTCTCTCCGCCCCATTTGCAGACACAAACCTCCTCCACACTACACCTATAGCCATGGGAAGTTCTGCTCCCTTGGGAACCACCAAGAGAGATTAACTGCATTTCTCTTTCCGTGGTGGTTCGCTTCTGTAGTGCTGCTAATCTAATGCGCACATTTTTCAGCGAGGCCCTGCATCTGTTCACGGAGAGCACAGCTAAATTTATCACCCAGGTTTAAAAGTATGGTAAAATAGCACATTAAGCAGATGATATCACAACGTATATGAAATGATTACGCTGGCTCCTGGACAGAGAAGAAAGAGGCAGAGGGGACCTGCTTAATTAAATGCAAGGTGCACAGGTATACAGCACATTGCTGGTTTTCTTAAGAACAAGCAACTTAATGTTAACTGTGAAGAAGGAAGCTGTTTATATGGTTAAAATATTTCATCCCTTCTCTACCCCCGCCTGCCCCTCCTCATCCTCATCCTTACTCCTCTTCTCTGCTGTGCCATTGTGCCTATATTATGCCTCAAATATTCTTCTGCTTGCAGGATTTTCAGAAAGCAGCCAAATGGCTTCCTCTGTGGCTCCCTCCTGCAGCATTTGTAATCTCCTTTTCACCACAACAGAGCAGAGCACTTCTGAGTCCATTAAGACTCAAAAAAACCTTCTGCTTGACATTGTTAAAGTTCCAGTATCTTGTCAAGAGTCTGAACTGACTGTCTTTAAGTAATTAATGCTCCCAGTTGAAAGACTTTTTTAAAGGACATGCGTTCGGCCACCCCCAGTCAACTTCTCACTACCTCTGCTCAAGTACAAACGAATCAACATGAAATCCCAGCATGTGGCGTTACGCTGAACAATGCGCTGTGCTGCTTGTAAAGCGCACGAGCTGTTCCCTCATGAGCATGGAAAATTCAGCCGCTGTTCAGGAAAGGATTTGAGCTTGTATGCAGAGGCCTCTGAATGAGGCACAGATTTCTTGCTTGTTCTTTTATCAGGATAAGAGCGCAGACCTGGGAATAATTCCGGCTGAATTGAATGCTCACTCTGTTTTTCCATACTGCTCCTCCGTGCTCCCTGAAGCATCTTCATTGAATAGGCCTGGATGCTGTAACACGGAAAGTGGGAAGGGACCACAAATGCTGCCAAAAATTACGATGGTGGCCCCAGGGTGAAGCAGTCAAAAGTGTCGGTGTCTGTGTTTGCATACTCTAAGTCATCAATATCAGGCTATTATACACTGTATGTACAGATTATATCAGCTTATAACTGCTTCGTAGATAAAGAAAATGCTTAAAAGACTGAGCAGTGTCGAAGCTTAAGATGCACAGTCTTCGGGAATAGTTCTCCAGGCTTCTTGAAGGACATCCCAAAGCTCTTCTTTGGATGTGGGCTGCCTTTTGTTCCGTTCTCTGTCAGATGATCCCACACTGCTTCAATAATGTTGAGGTCCGGGCTCTGGGGAGGATTCATCCCTCCATAAGACCTGTTGCCACTGATTTTCAGTCCACTTCTTGTGTCATTTGGCACAGCTCAGCCTTTTCTCCCTGTTTCCCTTCCTTAAGAACGGCTTCTTGACAGCCACCCTTCCATGGAGACCATTTCTGATGAGGCTTGGGCCAACAGTAGATGGATCAGCTGAAGGTCCAGATGCATCTCTCAGGTCCTGTCAGGTCACAGCTGGATTTTTTCCTCTTTCTTAAGGACATCACTTTCAGATCCTGTTCATCTGCTGTAGATAGTTTTTTAGGCCTGACACTTCTTCTTTTGTCCTCCACTTGTCCAGTTTCCTCAAATGTTTTAAGGACACACTGCACACCATGCTGAGATATGCCAAGTTTTCAGCTAATAGCTCTTTGGGAATCACCTTGTTGCTGCAGAAATCCTATTTTCTGTCTGTCAAACTGTGTTTTCTTTGCTGTTTTTCATAGATGCAACTAAAGAAATGGGAAGAAATTATGTGTCTTTGTGGCCAGCTGCTATAATGCCTAAATGTAGAATTAAAAATTAGACGCAACATTGGTTCAACCCTCGAGTTAATTGCCTTTATTGTTATGCTTAAATGATTCATGAGTCAGTGTTCAGTAGGTTAAGAGACAAGAGACAAAAAACTAAAACTAATTCCTCTGAAAATTGGAGAATAGGATACAAGGACTGAACTGAAACTGAGTTTAAAAAGAAAAATAACAACCAATGTCTGAAGAAAAACTTTAAAAGACCTTCAAAAAGCCTGGAGATCTATTGCTTAAGACCACACAAAGATTCCAAAAAAAAGTCGGGCTCCTTTGAAGTGAAAATACAAAGAAATCATAAAAGAAATATATATATATAGGCAGTAGCAGTGGTAACGTTGTCAGAAATGAATGAATAAAAACCATAACTCTCACTTTGATTAAAAAGGTGTGTTGCAGGACCCAAAGCGCCTGCAATGTGCATCAGAACTGGATCATAGAGCAGCCTTTATCATGTGTATGAAGGGGAGTGAGCGCACCTTCTGTTGCTTTGACAGGAACCTTCCATCTAAACTGTGCCATAAGAGGAGTTCAGGGGTCGTTTGAGGGGTGCGACAAAGAGATAAAGGTGTTAACGCTGTCGGAACATTTCTATATCCATTAAGACCTCACTTTACAGCACTTAAATTCAGTTTCCAATTCAAGCCAAATCACAACAAATGTCATCTTAAGGCACTTCAAAGACACGGCCCAGACTTACAGGATCCCTTAAAGTCTTGCTTGCCTTCAGAGGTCTTATGGAGCTCACGCCCACACAGATCCGAGCTGTTATGGCTGCTTCAGGTGGGATATTAGGGTGGTGGTATTCGTGTTGTCAATCAACACTTGATTTGCGGGTCTTGCCTGTCATTCTTGTTGCATATCTCTTACTTTTACTGTTATGGACGCAGAGGCTTTTGGCTTTGAACAGAAATGTGCGTTTCATTCAACTGACCACCAAAACATTCAGTTCAGTTCGATAATGACCAAGGTTTCAGTCCAATTTTAAGAGCAAAGTCCCTCAAAAACTGCTCGAAATGACCAAAACACTTGCCCAAAACTTTTAATGGTTGCATCATAAAGAATATGGCAGAAAAGGGCTGTAAAGCGTCCTTTGTGCCAGCAGCAGACCTTGTGTTTGCTTCCTGTGCTCCTGCCAGGCAACCCCTGGTGAGTGCTTAGCCGTTCTTTAAATGCTCACTCGCAGATGTGTATTAGGTTACCTTGACTGACAGCAACTGGGAATACAGCCTTACAGTGAAGTGGGAAGACAGACCTGGAAATGAACACACACACCATTTGTTTTTTAAGCATATACCTTTTGCTCCCTTATAGAATCCTACCCACAAACATGCTGCATTGCATTAAAAACACATAAGTGGCCCCTGTGGGAGCATGTAGGAGGTAAATACAGGGGCAGTTCTCCTGCCGAAGGCATGTTAAGTCGATGCACTCTTAGACAACAGGCTGTAATAGGCTTTGCCTGAACTTGGTGGGAGTGAGCTCTGAAACAGGGTCAGAACACACCAGAAATGATCCGATAGCGCCCAAGTTTGTTGGCAGAAGAAAAACGAGCCAGACTTGTGAAGTGAAAGCTGTAATGACGTTGGTGCTACCATTGGGGCTCGGTGGCTGAGAGAAATACAGCTGTTCTGTGAGGGGAATTTTAATAAATGCAGGGAACTATGGTGTTTTTTTTTCCTTTCTGGTGTTCATTCTCAGCCTTCTGTGCCTTATTTTCATGCCTCCATACAATCATTTTGCAGGCCTTTCTCGGGAAAGCCTCTTTTCGACATCTTTCACCATCCTTCTTTCTTTCCTTTGCCCTTTCTCTCCTGCTGCCTAATGCTTGTCATCAGCAGCATCCGCAGACCAAACAGGTTTATGGTTAGGCCTCTGGCCCTAAAATACTCAGTTTTGATGCAGTGGCGCATGTCGATGACATCATCCCAGTAGACGAGTGTGTAGAAAGCCCTCTATAAGCCCCCCGATAGACACCAATAACAACAACACAGCAGCTATGAGCTAACAGAGCTATGGGCTAACAGCAGCTATGAGCTAACAGAGCTATAGCACACGTTCATTCATTCATTCTTCTTAAAGTATTGGTGAAATAAAGACAGATAATGCCTTATTTAGAGGCTGCATCCTCTAAGCCCCGTTCACTCCGTTATATGGATCTCCAGTTATCTAAATATCTTCCGAAGGACGCCGACTTTCACCAAACTGTTCTCAGTGAGTAGATGAACGTATTTCATGCCAGAAATAAGGTTTAAAAACACCGGAGTTCCCCTTTAACTTTGACCCTCGGGCTCGCTCCCTTTAAGAGAGGAAAAATAGAAAAATAGAGGTACAGTTTGCACATTAATACACATCAATGCATCCTGCTGTTTAATTTTATTATATTTGTAGTGTTTTTACACATTTTTGGATGATAAGCAATGATGCTTTCATCTCTTGGTTTATTTGGACTGACTGAACTGACAGATTACTTATTAAATACAGTTTAGTCATCGAAAGCACAACCAAAGACAAACGCATCAGTTTTCACTGTAATGGATGTGATCGTGACTCATTAGCTTTTAATGTGTTACTCCTAAATAGGTCTTAGTTTGAGTTTTTTATTTATAGGAATTTATAGAAGGATGAATATACAATAAGATGATTTATATTAACCCTTGTACCACATTAGTAAGCACTGTGAGTACAGGAAATGCTCAGTCCTGTGTTTTCGTGTAATTTTATGGTAAATTTCTGCCGTAATAGCTGTAGACATCCTTCAAAGATCACACAGAGGACACAGCGTGCCGCCAGATAAAAAGAAATCTGTTGTAATATTTACATTTTCCTTAAAAAGACCACTTAAATGCCTCTTCCAGGACAATAGTCTTGGAATAAATGAACATTTTATCCAAATAAAAGGACATACACCAGTGGCTTATTGTTGTGAAGCTGCTTGGTGGAGGGAGAGTCATCCCTTAAATACTGATTAACTCAAATATCTTCTGAAGAATCAAAAGCAGTGACAGGAAATCGAGGAGGATCATGTCAAGTTTTGCCTAATAAATCTAAAAAGAAGTTATTGATAACTGATGATGAAAACTGGAATTTCTCACCCATTACAATTTGTTTTGAGAATTTTTAGCAAAGCTACTTGATGCCATGTAAAGCTTGCACTGTCCTGGCATCTTGATTGATTGATTTATTTGGCAGAAAACTGAATCAAAACTTTGGATGCTGCTTAAATGAAGCCATCCTTGTTGCTCAGGAGGTATCACACGGCTGGTAACGCAGCAGCAGGCTGTCGGCTGTAAAGGATGAAGTTGAGGAAGTCAAGAAAATGGAAAAGACTTCATTCCACGGTTTTTGCCTTGAGTGTCCTTGTGTACTTTGAATATTCACGACAGCAAAGGGGCAGGTAGACTCTGGGAGACTCCCAGCTGACCCCCGTGGCAGTAAAATTGTAATAATCCAGAAACCATCAGAGGAATATTAACTCAGGTTTGCTGCATGTCCTCTTCTATGTTTAACTGTTGCCTTTTTGAAATTACTGATATTTTTTTGGGCCAAAAAGCCACACAGCTCCCCACTGTGACTCCAGCTCCAAGCCTTTACATGACATTACTGGGTCAAACTATTAATACACACCGCAGGGGGTTTCAATGCCTCATTGCTTTCTTCTCTTTAAATATTACATTTATTCAAGGAATGCTCTCTTTGTTAAGGAACTGAAAAGTGGGTTTGACAAAAAAAAAAGGGCAGGGTTAAGGTTTCATGTCACGTTAAATGGTTCTTATTTTGAAAATGTGTTTTTTTTTATTGTAGTGGAATGAGAGAAAAGAGGCATTCAGTGGTTTTAAAAAAGGAACAGATTTAGAATAGTCTGACACATTAACGTCACATCAACGTCATTCCTGAACTTCATCAAAATCCTCTTTAAACTAAGTCCCTCAGCGGGAAACCTGTCAAGAAAATCACTGAGGAGTCCAAAGTGCATTGAAGAACTTCTTCCCCGGTACAGATCAATTTTCTTTGTGATCAGCCAAGCTTGATGAGATAAAAGTGTTTCAAAACGTTTTAAAGGCAAAGCTGTTTTCCTCTCTATCTCCCCAGTCAGCCACTTTGAAGGCTTAAGGCTGCCCCCCCCCCGCTCTTTCTTTCCTTTTGTAGACTACACCGAGGGTGCTGATGTGGGCTTCTCATTTCATGAGCACAGCAGGAAGCAGCAAGAGGCCACCTCGCAAATGATCACAGATAATATTGAATCATTGAATCAGACGCAATAACGGAGACCATTATCTGATCATCTTGCTTTTACGTGCTAAAAAAGAAACCATATCTACATTTGCTGTCTCTCTTTTTACAAGTTCCAGGTGTCAAATCAAAGCCTCGGTTACCTCCAGAAATATTATGGTCTGATTCAGATACATTTGCCTATGAAAGGAAAAGAGGCTGCATTGTGCATCCCAGCGTGGTTGAGGATTGAAACCTCCATGGGTGGTGGCAGTAAATGCAAATGCCAGGCTCTGGTGTTAGCCACTGGTCCTGCCAAGGCAGCCCCCTCCATATAAACAGGATTTCCCACCTTGGCAGGCTCACTGGCATGGTGGGCCCTTGTGGTTCTTTGAAGTGACAGGCTCCCTAAGTCCCCAGGGAGAGGCTTGGGATCTGCTCCCTCTGCTCGCACAAATACTTGCCAGCAGACAAATACACACATACTGACATTCTGCTCTCGCTCAGTCGCGCACCCAGAAAATATGATCCTCCACCATGTCCGGCAAATGCACACACACCACGCTTGCATCTCAGTAGCCTCTGTGCTGATAAAGGGCAAGCAGGAAGCACCCAGAGTGCACCTGGCTCTGTGTTGATAAAGAAGCAGGTCGCGGCTCCCAGCATGCATCCGGGGATGAGCCAAGAAAAGTAGGCTGACGGAGGAGGCTGCAGACAGGAGCAACATTATCAACAACTTTATCAATCGTGTTTTATTATTTCATGTGTTATCACCACAGCTAAATGTCCACACGGATAGCTTTTTATCCAAGTTATTAACTTACTGTTTTTGTGCTTCCACCACAGCTAAATGAACATCTTTGCAATGCAGTTTTGAATTAATCTTGTGAAAGTAACTGACAGGTGGATTAAGGATGGATTTGATGTCTTGCTGTTTTAATATGGAGATGAAACATTCTAAGACATCTAAAGTTTGTTATTTGGTGGCAACTCACCTCGGAACCGTTTATTTTTGGCTCCCAGTGTGGGGGGTTAAAGCAGGTGACGTATTTTGCATTGGATGACAAGTGAAACGCTTACTCATGGTACAAACTCCATATATCACGATAAACGCCTGCACTATACTACGAAATGTTATGCCAGTGCTACATTATTAGATTTAAAGACATTTAACTGGCAACATCCACTATGTTAGGCGCTCTGTCTGTAGCATTGATCATATACGAGCTGTTTGGCTAGCTAATTAGCTACATTTGATGGATTGATGGCAAATCAGGACAGAAAATCAATCACATTTCTGTTTTTAGACTGTTTCCCCCAGTTTTATGGTCTTCTTTTGATATGCAATGCAGTATAACTGCCTGTTCACTAGTCGAACAGTTTAAGAGCAACTTAACTCTTTAGCATTGATAGCAAACTTGCTAACAGAGGCCGGTTATTATCAGGCACTGATGTTTGTGCTAAAGTGCTTGTATTTTAGTGCTGTCTGGGGTTTATCTGTGTTGAACTTTCATTTTTGCTGTAGTATTAAAAGTGTAGTCAGTGGGCTGGCAAGTAATTGTTGCAAAGTGCAGCAGGTAGCAGCACAATAGCAGGGAAATGTGACAACTGTTATTTCCATCGGCTCCACGACCTTGTCAAAATTGACTCGCTGCCGAAGTAACCACAGTGGAAAGAGTAATGAATAGGAGTGTCAAGAAGAAGTGTCTGACACAGGCACAAAGTTGTAAAAACTGAGTTTATCCTACATGCTTAGCATGGACAGTTGCTACTTGCTCAGGAGCTTGGTGGGAAAAATAATGGGAATGCAGGAGAGCTAAAGAGAAAGAAAATAGGAAAAGAAAGGTCAGAAATGAAAAGGATCAATTAGGAGAGAGAGGCTTTCAACTTAGTGTTGGGCTTTGAAAGGGACTTCATCAAAATCAGTCTCCTTGAACCTATTTTCCTCCTCCTCCTGTTGACTGTGGTGTGCTCCATTAGCCAGGGGCTTGGCAGTAGCAATGGCAACATTGCAGGAGTTGCCTATTATCGATTGGCTCATGCCTCCTTCATTCTGTCACTTTTAGATCTGAAAGTGAGGGGACACAGGGGAGTGTGAAGGGAAGAGGCCTGGGGTATCTGCAGAGAAAAACAGTTGTATATATAGTGTCTAAAGAGTGTATTTTGAACAGAAAAATAAGGTTTGTGGCCACACTGACTCAAACATGGTCATCCTGCTTGTGAAAATGTAAGAAATTGATAGAAAAGCGCTGACCCAATCTGATCCGAGTCATTTAAAATTGAGCATCGACAAACTTCCTGCTTTAAACAGCTGTTTAATTAAAACGTTTTCAGGTGAAAGGAGCAGATCCAGATCCCCGTCTTGTACTCGGAGCATCCTTACTCATATGTGCTCCACACAAGCCTAATTTAACTTTTAACAGAGAAAGGAAAAGGCCCCACAGAGCATGTCTGTTGTGGCTTCTCAACAACACTCATATTTCATTCCGTTGCACCTCAACCACCTGCCTGGTAAGTCCCTCCCATGCTGCCAAACACTCCAACCTTCAGGGCATGGAAAGTGCACATGCGGAGGTGTACTGCTGGGGTGTTTGGCACTTTTGGCAGCAGAGCTTTTGGCACTGTTGGCCTCGGAGTGGGGCCTCCATATATTGGGCTCCTTCCACAGCTGTGATTGGGATCTGAGGAATTATGATGGATCAATGTCTCGGGCCCCTTGTTATGTTCCTGGAGCTGTTTTTATTGATCCATTTCTGTGTTTTTTAAGTCTTGCCTCGCCTGCATCCCACTGAGGAGTGGAGTGATTGGGCTGGCAAAAATTGCTGAGGGCCCACAGAATCTTGCCCTTATAAACAGTAAATGCATGTAAATAGTCATGTCCTGTAAGCAGTCCAGATGATAGATGTTTACCTCAGGGCTCGGTAAATCACACGGTAGGAGGAATGGAGTGAATAGCTTGACCGGCTTTAAGGAAAGACTTTTAATTACACACTGAGGTACTGATCTTTATGGTCTTTCCAAGGAAACTAGAAATGTGTTTTTATTCAAGATAGAATTAAATTCAAGGATAAGTATACACAACAAAAATCCTCCTGAATGAAGTAACTACACTGTTAAGATAAAGATGGTGGAGCAAGTGCACAGGAAGAAATAGTAGTAGCATAGCCAGTGACATATAATAGAGAGCAGACTTTCAGGCCAAGCTCTCAACCTCGTCCCATCAGTGTTAAATAGCCTAATGCTTTGGGGACTCTACTGAGTCTGTCTGTGGAGCAGCTTTGTGACTGTTACCATTGAAGAATACTGCTCTACTTCAGTATGATGAGCTGCACCGGCTTCTTTTCTCTACCATCACCAGATGGTAGCTCCATGCTGAGTGCAGGCTTGGATCTTGCCTGCCTAGCTTGTCCATCCACAAAGTGTCTCCTCTCTTAACTTTGCTTCCTTTACACGCCACAGGACAGCAGAGAGAGAGGTTCTCACAATATATTACTTTCTCTTTAAGGAACTAAATTACTTGGGTGGGTTTTGGGATACAAATTACATAGCATGGTTTAGGAAAACGTCAACCTTGCTAAAGGATATAGCGCTAACCTTTTCATCATGAAAAGAGCTAACAAAAGCTTTAACTAATGTCATGTTTTTTTTAGTTTTTTTGGGTTAAATTGAGCAGTGAACAAGTTTCATATAATTTTAACATTAAAATATGTTCCTCATATTGATCCTCATCACATGTACCACATTAATATAGCATGTTAGCACGCTAAAAAATATGATTTATGTGCACATTTGTCACCAGACAAAGAATTATACCGTTTTACTCATAAAGTAGCGTCTTTAAGTGATTTTTTTAAATGAAGATACACCCAATGAAACGAGCCAATTAAAAAAATTCTGTTTGCCAGAGGTAGTTTTTCTGATGAATGTGATTTATGTGAAATAATTAAGCTAGTTTATTATGTTTGACTGCAGTGGAGACGCTGAGCCCACTCAGCAGGACTGAGCGAGCTGCCAGCTGTCTTGCAGTCAGGTAAAATGGATAAATCTTATCTCTTTTTGCCCAGGAATGCTGTCAGTTTTAGATCTTTTGTAGATGTCATATGAGATAAACATGTGGCTCTGTAGATTCCCGAACATTGCACCCACAATGCCACAATTAGCATTTTGTTACCGCCAGTTGAAGTTATTTCACATGGAACTGAATGTCATTGAAACACTTTGCATTCAAAAAGCCAGATGTTAGCAGATGTTAGCAAGTTTCTTGACTTGTGTAAGAAGAGTTTTAGCCAAAAACAGGGGTTTTTTTGTAGTTTTGTCATCAAAAATCAGCTGGTTTGCTACCAAACATACGAGCCTCTGCATACAAGCTGCATATTAACTTGATTGATGTATGTTTATATTCAGCAAAGATGTTTGACCCGATTCTAACTAAATTTTTTATTATTTCTCATGCTTGACACAAGCGCACCAGCCAGTGTTTTCATCCCCATGAAAGAGCTTGCCACTCGATAAGTGGTGACGCATGAAATCGGTTCAAGCTGCTCGTGTGCATATGTGTGTGTGGCATCCAAGCATCATGCGGCCACTGTATCAAACAACAGAAGTGTACGCCAGCCACACCTTCGCTCCTCACATGAAAGGTGGCAGGAAGCGACTATTTGCAGTTCTCGGGGAAAGATGGGGGAGTGCAGGTGGAAGGCTTTGAATGGGTGGAGGCAGGGATGGGCGGATGGGGTGAACGGATGGCCGAGCGGCCCGAAGACACTGCCAGGCACCCAACTTCCCTGCACAGATGGAGCCGCCTCCTCCTCCTCCTCCTCCTTCTAACACTGCTCTGCAGAAGCCAAGCGGTCCGCAGACTGGATGTGTGTGAAAGATGCATGTGTGAGAAATTTTAGGTAGTGGGGGTTTGTGAGTGTGCATGTGAGCGGTGGATTATTATTTTTGAAGAATCCGAGTGTGTGTGAAGGATTTTGTTGAGACACGAGGAGGGGTTATGCGTACAATATCGCACAATGTGAGGTGGTTGGAATGCAAATTCCCTCCTGAGAGTGAAAACACACGCCTCAGCTCATTTTTATGCATTTCTTTTTTTTTTTTTTATGCTTACCGTGCTTAAATCAATCAATAAACAAAGCAAACGTGGGGGGAAAATAAGAAAAGTTGCAGTTTTTGGGGAGAATATTGTCGGTGGATAAATATGCAAATGCCCGGTGCTGCTGTGAAACATCACTGTCGCCCTCCAAGCATTTCAGGCCTACTTGAGATGCAAACACATGAGTGATCAGAGACGGGGCTTTGCATGATAGTTCTCTTCTTCTGAAAGCTTTCATGACACGCACTCAATTTCTGCTCCTTGTCTCCTTTCTTTAATCCCATCAGCCATCTCGCCGTCTCTTTACCTCTTGCGTACTCTCAATTAGCAAACTTTTCTTCCTCTTCAGCCCCACTGTCATTAAGATGCTGTCATCACCCCTGCGGTTCGTGTGCAACCTCCTCCTCATGCAGGCGTGTGTGCATCATATAAATGGAAACATTTGACTCTGATTTGACTCCACCTTGACTCTTTCGTGGATCAGCCCCCGCAGTGAAAACCAGACCAGACATCTCTGTCCTTGGCCGCCACAAAAGAGATGTTTATCAAGGACTTAGGTGATGTTTTTGTGAGCTTGTGTCTATAAATACTGTACATATATGCATGTGTGTGACAGTGGGGGAGAGATGTGAGCGGCTGCCTTTGACTCATGCAGGATGCAACCTTGTGTGCCTTTGCCTGTATATCTGGGCAGGCGCGCTGATCTATAAATTGTGTGTGTATGTTGTCTCTCTCACACAAGCATATAGGCAGAGATATGGCTTTCAGGGCAGGCAGGCAGGCAGGCAAACGTGCCACTTGCCAAGACCCTGCAAAACTAATCTCAAGTCTACTTTCGCTGTCGGGAGATTGTTTGTCTGACAACCCTGAGGTGAGCAGAGAGGGGATGAAATCAAATCTTGCTCTTGTCATCAATTCAGTTCTTCGGCTGAGGCGTGTGCGTGAAAGTGACAGAGCATGTGCGAACAAACGCGTGCGCTTTCACGTGTCTCCTTTCTGAATCTCATGTATTCGTCAGTAAATCAAACATAAAGGAGACTATGAATGTGGCTGCTGCTCCAAACGAGTGTCATCCACTCTCTGCTCCAGTTCTATTTGCCCTTCAACTAAAAAGCCTCCTGAGACGAGACCGTATGAATGGGTGAGAGCGTTTGTTTTAAACCTGGAGCTACAGTACACAGCGCAGGTGGTGCCACGCCTTCTGTGCTGTGGAATATGATTATAAAGACGGCGCCGTTACATCTCTGCAGCCGCGGATAATGGGATTCCAGGCCATATTTTCACGGTGTAAAGAGACAAAGCCCGGTTGGTATCTGGGCTGATCCCCTGCCTGTTTAGTGCTTTCAGAATGAGCGTGAGCCCTGCAGAGGCCAGAGGATGCTGCTCTGTTTGTTCAGTGTTTGTCATCTTCTGCACATTTTCCCACTTTATCTGTGATTGCTTTCATTCTCATTTCTGCATCGTATGTTTCTCCTCCATCTTTCTCTCTCTGCTTCTTTTTTTCTTCTTAATCTGTCAATATTATGCTAAAGTTGACTCATCGGTGAGGTACCTAAAATATTACTCTGCTAATTAAAAGGCTTCTATTTAAAGGAACAGGACAGCACATCTGCAAGCTTCCGCTGCCGGCATAGATCGTTTTCCGGTATGTGTCGAAGAAGCCTCATTTTAGGGTTTTTTATGCCATATTTTAGGCTCCAGTCTGCAGTTACATCAAAGAACGGACTGACATCACCTGATTAACTTCAGCTTAAACCTCCTTTAGTCAGTACTTTTAATGCTACCATTGAATCGAATGTCAGTGTGTAGGAGAAACTGTTCTGAGGTAACTCCACCTGCCAAATTTAAAAATTGGTGGAGACCAAATCAGACTTATTACTTATTTCCAAACATTTAATTTAGAATTGCAGTGATTAATCAGTTAATCTGGTGTTTCAGATGCTAAACTTCATGTACCAAGTAGTTTTTAGCATAAAAACTGAGCATAAAACTGTATTTCGTTAGCTTTACTGTCCACGTTTTGAATGAAACGGTGTAAAAATCCCTCTGACTGGTTAAGTGAAAGCCTCGTGTCTGTGTGAGCGAGCGCGGCAGTGTGTCCATCAGCAGCCTGTTGTGACAGGCAGACTGTGTTGGTGTCTGACTTTCTGCTGAAGCGTTGCTGCAAAATTGTGAATCATCTCACCCTTCATGTCACTCCATAAGCTCTACTGGCTGTCTCCCTCATGCCCCGAGAGATGAAAATTAGTTTTCCCATGTCTCACCCTTTCCCCTCCTCCGTGGCTGCCTGGCTGCTCTCTCTCTCCTCGTCCTTCCTTGGTTTCTCCCTCTTTATGCCGTCATCTAATAATCACATTCCTTTTCCAAACGCCTGTCCTTTTTTTGTACTCGCAGATGAATTCGGGGATGACAGGGTGATTCAAGGTTACAGCAATTTAAAGAGGAGACTTCTCTTTTCTCTCCGTCTTTTTCTTTACTTTGTGCCAGACAATGCTGATACCAAATATTATCATCTACTCTATTTTCGCGATACAATTTTATTTTGGCAACGGAGGCCAAAGCCTCTCCCGCTTGAAGGCTATTGCTGCATTTCAATTTCCGCTGTATTGCTTTTCATCCTGTAGCAGGTACGCTCTGCCATATATTCCGAATGGAATTGGCTGTCTCACTGAAACACATGCAGAATGTACATAAGTGCCTTATAATAATCCTAAATTCATTTAAATGTCAATCATGTGATTTGCTCCTTTAAATACAATTTAAATACCTTTGATAGGATTAATAAGCATGCACATCCTGCAGCCCTGCAACACTGCCTGTAGATATAATGCTTATTGTGAGAGTTAGAGAACAGCTTTGATATCATTCCTGTGCGATTCAAAACTTTGATCCTCACACATTTGCACAGAATAGGAAACTTCACTGTGTGCATTTGACTCTGCATACGTCATGCTGTGTAACTGAATTAAGTGCCTTTTTTTGCTGCTTTTGAGTCACTGTTACCAAAGGAAGTGTTGTGATGAATCCCCACATTTCATGCCTCAGAAATGTGGAATGACCCGGCTGTGAAAATGAGCACTAAGGCGTTTCAGATTCATTGTTAGAACAACATTCCCAGGAGAATGGATCCAAATTTTTGGACGAGCTGCTGCTCCCAGACGAGCCAAATGGGCATTTTTTTGTAGATACAAGTGGAGGTGCTTTAAAGAAAAGATTTACAGGCTTTAATTCGAAGCTTAGCTTCGTGGAGAGACTGAAAATTGAGAGAAAAAAACATTTTTTTTTATCCTGAAGGCTCATCAGAGCTGCAAAATCCGTGCCACAGGGAGTAAAATGCTGGTTTGTTAACCAGTACGCATTGTGTGGTGGGAGGGACTGCAATTTAACAGGACACTTGATTTGAATTAAATTAGACAGACTTTGTATTTTTCATTTAATCGTGGCTTATTGAATACTTTGAAACAGCAAGTTTAGGTGCCCAAACTGATCAGGTTTAGGCAGAACTGCTTTGAAACACCCTTTAGGGCTTGTTCATTGTTGCAGATACAGTGGGAGTGTTCACTCAGTGCAGATGGACTTGTGTTCAGTCCTCCAAAATCCAAAGAGCATCTACAGTATTTCCCTCGTGATTATGCAGCGTGTAGGAAGCACCAAAAAGGATTAAGTTTAAAAGCATGAAGAAAATACAGCCCAAACCAGAGCTGCTCTGGGCAGTCCTGATTATTTTAACACTTAGTAAGATCTTCATCCAATAATCTTCTGTCTTTTCCACTCCAGGGCAAAGCTAAAGCACCAACAACTCGGGTTATTCCACACACAGTGTTGCTAACACTGCCCCCAAGTGGCAACAAAATGCTGTAACATGTCGACCTGAATCCTGACCGTGTTGCAGAGCATTTGTTGACCCAGTAGTTTGACATCTAAAGACCCTGAGAGAGGAGCAGTTTCTTATGTGTTGGCAGTGAGAAACAACAATCTTTGCTCCATAAAAGACATTTCTATACATTCCTCCAACAGAACCTTACCTTTCCATAACAGCATGAATGAAGCACAGCGTTAGCTCCGACAGGCCGACAAGTCGAGCTCGAATCAACTGATCAACAGTTTGGTTTGTTGCATAGATGTTTCCAACCAAAATATAATTTCTGATGGTTCTAAGTTAGAGTAAGACTGGTATTGTCACCCCTCTGAATGCAAAGAGTATCGATCTCTGCTTTAACTCGTAGATCAGAATCAAGTTTATCGCCAAGTAGGTTTGCACATGCAAGGAATTTGACTTGGTGCAGAGGATTAAGTTTAGACAATATAGAAATATATGTATAAAGCTTCAAAAATAAGGAGCTACAGTGCAAGCTGAATGCTATAAATACTATAAATGTGCAGATATACAACAGGATGAAGTGGTCCCAAATAAATAGAGACTGAAGGTCTGAAGATGCTACGCTAATGTAGCTTGTAGCTCTGGAAGGGGATAGAGTCAGTGTTGGGGGGGGGGGCTCTGGGCCTTGTTGATGAGGCTTGTAGCGGATTGGAAGAAACTGACCACAGCCTCCTGCCAGAGGGGAGTGTTTGTGACCAGGGTGGGAGGGATCAGCCACAATCTTCCTGGAAGATGGAAGATTGCAGCCAATCACCTTCTCTGCAGCCCGAACGACTCGTGCACCCAGATCATAGATGGACCTGATCGTCTCACCTTCCTTTAACAGGAAAATGAGCCAGAGTCTGCAGAGCAACAGGCTACAGTTGCCTGTACTGCCCACTGTCCCACAAAAAGATTCAAAAGCCCGTGTCAGTAAGTTTCATTAAGGTTTGAAATCTTTCTATTCACACTTTATTCTTTCACCTGATCTGCCCTGAATGTGCAGACGGGACATTTTGATCACATTTAAAAAGCAGAGACGATGGTCCACAAGTAGAAGATTGATATGAAAATTGAAACTCAAGCCTATTAACTTTCCCTCAATCGATTCAGAATAACACAGAAAGCGCGGTTCATTTAATGTTGATAGAATATTGATCTTCAATTACATCGTAACAGATTGAATATGACATCCTCATTACAAAAGTTGATCAATATTTAAATGATGAAGTCAGCTTTCTTTTTGCATTGTGTGCATTCAACAAAGTGACTATTTAGCACTTGTGTGTGTGTGTGGGGGGGGGGGGGGCTTTTTCTGGACCCTTCTTTTCATTTTTGAATACTTTTTGGTTTAAAATGAATGTAAAAGTGAAACTAAATAAAATGTCCTTTACTTGTACATGAAAACGATTCATAAATGCAGCGGATGACGTTACAGATTCTGCGCCTACGTTGGTCCAAATTCTACTAAAAAACTGAGCCTTCAAGACATCTGGAGATTGAAAATCAGATTTTCCAGCCTCTACAGACTCCAATCAAACACGTATTTTAAAGACTTCAGTCTCTGAGGCAGTGTTGCTGATCTCTTTCACCTTTGTCAGTTAACAGCTTTTCATTAAAGGATTCGTAGCACATTTATTATGCTCCATCATCAAGTTATTGTTACCAACAACTCTCCAGAAAAGTGCTTGTCGTACATTTACAAGCGGTGGCTGTTATTTGTTTTTTGTGCATTAAGATTGGAAATGAATGGGCAGTGAATGGCAATGACACACTCTTTTTAACATATAACAGATTAGGTGTTTAATGCATGTTTTTATCATACATCCCACCATATTTATGAGGTTTTTTAAACTTTACAAACAGATATGTTGTCTGTTGTCATCTTGGCATCCCCATAAATACCATTTACAAGATTAACCTTGTTGTATATTTCTTTTTGTTATTTACTGATGAGACTCAAGGTGTTAATCAAGCAGTCTTCAGTCTGTTTGGTGTCTGCATTGGTCTTAAATATTAATTCAGTGTAATTAATTCTGCATTAATGTGAGCTTTAGCGTCTGACGTTTGCAACTGATGGACAAAAGTATGAATGATGGCCATAATGCATGTTATATGTCGAAATGACGCCTGGTAAAGTGATGCTAGCATAGAACAAAGAATTTCAGCCTAAACTCCACCAGTTCGGTTTGATTTCTAACAGCAGCCATAACACATAGCTCGTACATACATACATAGGCTCCACATAACAGCAACATACTATAGCTCTGTTAGCTCATAGCTGCTGTTATGTGGCTACTTGCAGCTATAGGAGAGCTAACGGAGGGATTTCTACACAGGCACTCTACTGGGACCACTTCATCCACACGCCCCCCTGCAGCACAGCTCATTCACTCCGTGCTCTGTGACAGTCGGCTAACTTCACACAGAGTTTGCTGCTGATAGTTTTGTGCAACATGGCAGGATATTTATCAGATTTTGACGACGTGAACGACGACTTTGAGTAAGATGGACGTTCTTACCGGAGTGAATAAACTGTGCTGCAGGGGGGCGTGTGGATGAAGTGGTCCCAGTAGGGTGCCTGTGTAGAAATCCCTCCGTTAGCTCTCCTTTAGCTGCAAGTAGCCACATAACAGCAGCTATGAGCTAACAGAGCTATAGCACACGTTCATTCATTCATTCTTCTTAAAGTATTGGTGAAATAAAGACAGATAATGCCTTATTTAGAGGCTGCATCCTCTAAGCCCCGTTCTCTCCGTTATATGGATCTCCAGTTATCTAAATATCTTCCGATGGACGCCGACTTTCACCAAACTGTTCTCGGTGAGTAGATGAACGTATTTGATGCCAGAAATAAGGTTTAAAAACACCGGAGTTCCCCTTTAAGGGAAAAACTGAGTGACTTCTGCTCAGATGTGAGTTACGTTAGCAATTAATCAAATGTGTGTAACATGAATAATGAATAAAGAACTGCTTTAATGCTTAAGTCAGTTTGGGAAACACTGAATCAATTATAAAGAATGAAGATGTTTAGATTATATTTACAAATGTGTCATAACTAATATTTAATAACTACATTTAAGAATGATCTTACAGGCAGTTCATCGCAGAGTAAATCCTTCAGGTTGGACCTGCAGACTGTACATAGTGTCTTATTAAAGCTGCCAAGGAGATAAAATTCATGGAGAAGGAACATCTCTGTCAGATAATAGAAAAAGTAATAAAAGTTGTCTGTTCTTAAGGCTCCTGATGAATCGTCATAGAAATGAATGAGCCGTAAATGACACATTCTTTGCAGTTTCTATCTTAAGATGTTCTGCTGCAGCTTTAATTTTCAGAGTTTTTTCCCAGCGCATCAGTAATATCGTGTGAAAATGATCCGACATCTCAGCTAATAAATGTTTTACTGAATACAAAGATGTAAATATGAACGATGAAGCCGTGTGAATGGATTGTTTCCTGTATGCATTAGATGATTAAAAGTAAACAGAGAAGCGCGACGCCTGCCACATACTGAGGCCTTTTGAATTCTGCTCTTTCTTTGAATCAAAGTCGACACCGAAGGTGCTTTTTCCCTCCTCCAGAAGACGAGAAAGTCCAGGTTTGTAACTGATGTGCACACCTCAAATAAGGGTTGAAGAGTAGTCGTCCTTTCCTGAGCTTTTCTCCATGTCATGATGCCCTGAAACACATTGCAGGTAGTCCTGCCCGTGGATCATAATATGTTTAACGAGTCCGACCGTGTCTGACTTAAAACACGATCCTATTTGCAGTTTTGTGTTCACGGTTTGTCTGCCATCAGATCGAAACCTTTTGACTCCTGACAGGTGCAGCAAAGTTAAAGGGAAAAAAAAGTGAAAATGTGAAACAGTGCGACTGCAAATGACCATGAGAATTAACGCTGTGGAACGAAGACTAATTGCCTTCCAGCTATTTAAGTATTGGACTGTAAAATTGGTTTTTAAAAATGCATGAGGACGAGGAGAACGTTTTTATGAACCTTCCAGATCTGACTGGACTGCTGTTTGAAACACTGAGGGACATAAAGGAGTGCACTATCCCGCCGTGACCCCCATCGCTGTATTTCCTTGGTTTCTGAAATATTTATTCAATTATCTGTTCATTAGGCTCTTATGGGACTTCATTTAGAGTCAACCTGATCTCAAAGGCCCAGAGGCAGTTTTGTTTCATGACAGCTACAGCGTGTTCATCTGCCTAGAAAATATTGGCTCCACCTGTTAGAAGACAAAGTGGGTCACAAGAAAAGCCATCTTGGTTTGCTGCTGCCTCAACTTTAATCTCCGATTAAACTATAAGGATCTGACTGTTGGACACCCTGCTGGACATGGGCCTTATGTTCCAGCTTTTCTCTCTGATTAAGACCTCCTTCAGATTTATTGGCCATGGGAAATAATGGGAAACACAGTGAATGTAGAAGTTTTAGGCCATTACTCATGGCTTTTATTGGCATGGGCGCTGTCTGGCGTAAAGCCAGTGACCTGCACAGAGGACAAAGCAAGTAACGCCTCTCCTGGCACTTTGCAGGGGAAGGCAGAGCGGTGAGGGGGTGGTGGTTTAGGCTGGGAGGAAGAGAATGAGGAGATGTGACAGCAGTGTAGGTGAGTAAAGTGAAATTGTTAAATAATTCACAAAAGAAGAACTCGGTGCTTGGAAACTTGAAAAGGGGTTAGAAAAAGTGCAGGATAACATCCTACCTGGATTTTTAAGGATGTCAAGATCGAAAAGTTGTTCTCCGAGGCAGCGCTGCAGATGCTAAATCCTGCATATGTGGCCATGAAGAAAGAAAAACCGAATATTTAAAACTCTATCTTTAATTAAAAATGGTACAAAGATGTATTATAAAACTTAAATAGAGAAATATTCTTTTCAATCAACAAAAACCTTTAAAAGCCCTCTGTGGGCTTTCAGAAAGGAAAAGTTCAACAGTTTGGAGCCTTTTCCGGTCACATGGTCTGTTTCCTAATGTTTCTGTGACCCGTTTAAACTGCACACTGAGCAGTTTAGCACCCCGGTCACCTCAGATCACCTTAAATCAGCTCTGGATCTGCAGCCAGGAGCTGTGTGAGGCTTTTTTACCCAATGTAGAGACATGTAGTCGGAGCTAATATTGACCACTTTTGCAGCTTTGACATTTAAAAGAAGAAAAGAAGAAAAAAAGGTTTAATTTGGCAGTTAGTATTTTAAAATGGAGAGGGCTGGATGAACTGACGTCTCAACTGTATTTAAGCATGATTGCAGCTAATTTTCCAACCACATTTCCTTTTTTTTCTACTTGAGGGGGACCCAAACTGCTTCAAACATACAAAGTAGTACAGAAAATCCATCTCAGTGTATGTGTTTTGCTGCTGAATGCTCACGATGGCACAGGACCAGCGGAAAAAAACAGGCTTTTGTGTGTGAAAGCTGCAGAATTCAGTCACTCTGTATGAACAGATGCATTTTACAGGTTCAGGTGTGCTCCCCAAGGTGTCAAGACCAAGTTTAGAAGAATACTAACCTTCTGAATTTCAGTTTCTCTTGTGGATCAAGCTATTTTTCGCTCTCGGAGCACCACTTAAATTGGCTGTTGTCCGCGTACAGACTTCCATCTGCAGTGCTTTGCTCTGCCGGTGAGAAAAGTCTTTCATGTGTTGGACCTGCACACCTTCACAAATGTTTTCGTCCCAAGTCCTCGCAGAGGATGCACGTCTGTGTTAATTGCTTTCTGTGCAGCGGATGGATGGATCACATGCAAACTTAGTGCAGTGCAAACACGTGTGGACTCACACTGAAGCGGGCTCTGCAGCGACTGTTATCAGCTAATTAGTCCTTGTAGCTGCAGGAGCCGACCTTATCGACACCGCAGTGACAGCTTTCTGGTTTGAGTGGCGCCGTCAGTCTACCAACCGACTCTTCTAATTGATTATTAAACACACATAAGGCTGAGGAGGGAGTGCAGCTCTCAGATGCTGTGGTCACATGACCAGTCTCTTCCAAAGGACTGGTTGATCACTTGAGAGCTTACAAGCAAAGTAATGAAGACGTTTTCAGAGGCTTGGAGCTCAGTTTTATTCTATAGCAAGCGGACAACCGTGGAACAGGAAAAATCAAAGTACCTCTGGATGTTGAATTATTTTACGGCTTCACCAATGAAAATCATAATCAATCGATCCGGTTCCAACTTGTCAGATGAGCTTTGCAGGATGTGAAAAGAGTGATGGAGCCAGAAAAGTGTCTAAAACTTGAACTTGCACCTGTGTGTTTACAGTAGAAGCAGTGCTTCTCCGCTGGTCTTTGACCCCCGATCATCAGTGATGGGGGGGGGAAATGTGTTGTTTTCTTCTTTCTATGTTTCACTGGACCTGCACCAAACTGAAGTTCATCATCATCATCACCTCCTTGCCCAGTCCAGACTGTTGATTCATCACTGAAGATCACTTCAGGCCAGCTTTCCAAGTCGATCTGAAGCAATATTTTTGCAAAGCTGAACAAAAAAGGAAAGAAATGCTCAGAATTCGTAGTGTCAGAGGGTGGCTCCACTGCTAATAGCTGTAACTCAGCTCCAGATTTCACCTCTTCTGTGGTAACGGAGGCCTGGATACTGACTCCTGTTTTCAGACATATTTCTTTGAGTTTTCCATCCAGTATGTTGCCTTTCTTTGGATTTCCTTGCCTTGGTTTCCACTGACAGCTCTCTTGTTGGGGTCATGTTTCCTGTCAGTCAGCCTGGTCCTGGACCGGCTGACTGCAGGTTCATTTGCATGTTTAAACTCTTACGGGGACTCGTTTTAGTGTTTTAATTCCAACTCTTTTATTCACTCTTTCCATTGTTACAAGACCAGAATGCTAAGATATTAAGTAAAACTGTTTTTCATGTCTGATATCCACCTCCCCACAAAATGGAGCTGAATGAACATCCTTCAGGAGTTGATTTACATATTTTTTGCCAGGGGTTGTAATTTTGGTCCTCCTCCAGTTGGATTGCTTTAACTCGCGGGATCCTGATATCCTTTCGCACATCCAACGGAGCTGCAAAGGCTTCTTTTGAGAATCCTGTACATTCTACTGTAATGAGATTTCAGGCTGCATTTGTAATTGGTTTCAGGGGGTGTTGAGTATTCTCAGAAATGGAGCCTGAGGTCGGGCTAATCAAAGCCACATTGCTTGTTTCAATAACCGAGAGGCTTGACTAACAGGGAAGAGCAGAGTTTCTCTTGCATTTAAGCAGCATCTATGGATGAGATGCATAAAATCAGCACTATTTAAAAATAGCCTCTCACCAGAAAGATGCCTTTTAACAATTAAACGACTCAACTACCAAATGACACCGGCTGCAGCTCACTTTTAGTTAGGCCTGTAAGCGGAAACATTATGTACCACCAGGCTTTCTCATGCTTTGTAGCTGGAGGAGATTATTTGGGGGAGTAGTGACGTAACCTGGAGCTAAGCAGAGGGAGGAAAAAAAGTCGGTCTCGGTAAGGAACACACACGGGGATGGAAGTGTGCAGGCATTACTCCCTGCGACAGTTTGGATCCTCCTTTAATGTTTTGAATATGCGCTGCTGATCTTTTAGGAAAACTCTTCAGATCCCAGATGCTCAGATTTGTGGGGAAATGTTTTCAGCGCGCAGATGAATAAGAGTGGGGATTATTCCCAGAGATGCATAGTTTATGAGACTGACTGTCCCCGTGCGTAAATGGCAAGAGTTGCATCTGACTGAGTCGAGACGGAAACCGAGAGGAGGGTGGAAAGACGGAGGGAAAGAGGATGAGAGGAGAGAGAAAGTGACGGAACGACGGAGCGGTAGTTGTTCCAAGAGAAGGACGGAGCGCGACAGGAGGAGGGAGGGAAAACGCGTGCCAGAGAGAGGAGGAGAGAGGGGGCTGCGAGGCGACTTGCTTGGCAGTGTGTGCCTCTGCCTCTCCAGCAGTGGGAGAGATGTGCGGAGAGCGGTGATCATCATCTGCGCCCCGCATCGCCGTGGACCGCCGTGCGCACTCGAAGACCCGCCGAGGGGCGCAGCCCGCTTCGTCCCGTCTGTGGAGAGTGAGTAAAGCTGAAGATAGACTCTTGGAAGGGACAGAAAAGGAGGAGGAGATGGAAGGAGACATGCCAGCCCTACAGATGGGTTTTCGGGGTTAATCGCCCCTCGGTTTTGGAGCCTCTCTGACGCACCGGCGGCGGAAGAAGCGCGCATATTTTTCTTGTCGGTTTTACGGAATCTCAGCCCTTCTTCTTCATTACATCTGAAAACCGGGAGATTTGCTACATGATGAATCCAGAATTACACAGCCAGCAGAACACGAGTCGGTGCGTGTCTGTGAGCTGAGGTGGAGCGCGTCTCATCCCGCTGCACGGCTGTCTGTGTCCGCCACAAACCTTCCTGCGCCAGGATGCAGCTGCTCAGAGTTGCGTGGGCACTGACCGGAGCGGCGATCTGCTGCTTTCTGATCCTCCTCATCCACTCCCGCCTGCTCAAAGAAGGTAATCACTCACAACTCCACAGATTGAGCTCTCACTGTGATGTCTTAACGCGCCGTCGCTTTTATTTTTTATTTATTTATTTTAAGTTTTCCGCAACAATAAGTCCAATGCGGAGCGCCGGACGCCCGTCACTCTGAACACGAACACCCACTCAGGGGGACAGGGACACCGATTCTCTCGCACGACACACGGATAATCTGCACTCCTCATCAACAAGTCATCCTCCCGACTGATCAAAATCCTAAAAATGATCGGAGAAATAAACTGACGTTGAAGGCAGCAGCTCTCTGCGTAAAGATGCTGATTTGCTGTAATCGTTTTCAATAGATGGCACTAGAGTCTAGCTTTAGGGTAACATCGAGGTCAAGCGGTTGTAATGTCGCTCCACTCATCTTCTATTGTGTTTTCTGACCCTTTTACGTCCACGCGGAGATTTATATTAATCCTGATGGTTACTCACGTACATCTCCCAGCGAGGATCAGTGCTGTCTGTCCACCGTGCGTCTGCCATCTCAGCCCGCAGGCATGGCTGCATCGTGGCGTGAGGTTCACCTCTCTTTTTTTTTAGGAGGGGGGGGTCTAACTAATGGAATGTCATTTGCTGACATTCAGCAGTGACTGGCACGCGGGTTAATGAGTCATAAGTTGACTGATCTTTAAGAGAGTCAGATTATTCCCCGGAACCAGTCATTAATTCCACCTTCAACGCAGCATAATAAATACAAATCACATCTGTCTGCAGGAAGATCTTCACGCAGAGGTTGAACACACTTACTGCTCAAACTCCCTGTGAAAGTCAAACGGTGGAAGCCAGAGAAGTCCTGTGTTGTGTAAAGCCTTTCTCCAAAAAAAGAAAAACTACTCTTAATATTCCCTTGATGCATGCTCCCCCCTCCCCGGGGCGCGCAGTCTGTTTTAGGGACGGTCACGCATTTCCTTTGTGGGGATTTTGAAAAGCTTGGCTTGGGATGACTGCCTCCATTTTTGGACAGATATTCAGGTCAAGCAGTGGCAAACAGGAGAAAAAAACAGAAAATAAACTGGTCAGGCAGCCGAAAACACGAAACCCGGGGAGTGAAGATTCTTCCACTGGAGTTTTACTTCACTGTAGCATCCTTTTCTGTGGAGGTCAAAAAGAGGACTGTGGCCATGTTACAGCACAACAAACCGCTGCTCGTGGCTGTGTTAATGCGAGGGACTCTCATTAGATTCAGGCCATCAGCATTGTTGAGCTTGTTGACTGGCAAGGCAATATTTTTGACCTTGGCCACTGAGTTGTTTATCTGTGTCATGTGCTTCTGCACGGAGTCTCCCCGCAGCTTGCATTTTCTAACTTGGCATCCAATAGCTTTCAACTTTTGTGGGACAGCCGCTGGTCACTCTGTGGCGAGAAAAGATGCTGGTTGCTGCCACTGTGGCTTGTGGAGAGGTCTCCGTTTGAAATCCCCTGCAAAGAGATGAAGAGGAGCTGCACAAAGGAGGGGTTGAGACGATGCTCACTTTAGACTACAAGAATGAGCAAGGTCATAGCTGGCTGTGAGGCCTAATAATGCAAACTGATAAAATGAATTCAAAGGACTGCATTAGTGGTGGTCTTTAGGGGATGAGGATAATGAAAGGCATGCACAAGAGGCCGAGAAAGAACAGACCCCTTTTATTCTCGTCTCACACACTCTTTCATGAAGAACATCTTGGCTGCCCGATGTCTCCTCAGCGTATTCGAACAAAAGGGAAGGGAGTAAATGTATTTTTAGTTTCCTCTGCCATGTCACGGATTGATCGTGTCTGCTGTGTTTTTATGCATGTAGGTGTGTGTACAGATGTGTGTACAGATGTGTGTGTACAGATGTGTGTTATCTGAAGGGAGCCTGTCAACAGCAGGGTTATTTTCACAGCAGTGAAGGTGGGAGCGTTCAAGCGCTGCGGTGGTGATTTTGGAAATGGGGATACTCACAAGGAAACAAAATGTCACCCCTCTGCCAGCCGAACACGCCACAAACACGTATTTTTGGGGCTTGCACACCTCATTGCGTCAGCTCTTTCGCATAATGTGAAACCGGGTCTTCTTCTGTGAGAAACCGAGGGTGGATCAGGACTGGGAACATATATTTAAACAGTATGCACTTAGAATGTAGATGGATTTTGTGCCATAAATTTCCCACAGTGTCCACTTCAATAATTCAGGCAATAGAGCAAATCCCATTTTGCTCTTCATTGGCCTAGATATTTGTCACATGGCAATAGAAAGCCTTGACAGGTTGGTGGAATAGTTCCTGCAACAGAAATCTGCTGGTGAGTCCAAGGCAATCGAAGTAAAATGAGATGAAACTCTGTGAAGTGGAATGAATTGTGGCATAAAATTGAGACCTTGTGGATTACAATTACAGCTAAAAAGATCAGACTTCTAACAGTTCTCTTTTTATGTAGTATTAATGTGGAGTGAAATTAGCCTCAGGCTAAATTAATTGTCTAAATGCCCAAATATTGAACTCGCAACAAGATCACTTGAAGAAAACTGTCTGCTTGAGGGCTGCAAATCGAGAGAAATTTTTATAGAAGGTACAAATTTAATAGTCTGTAATGATTGGTCTGTAACTGCTGGATGACGTCCATGACGCTCAGGCCTCAGCCAAAGGTAGAAACATGAGGGTCCTTAACAGAATGCATCAACTGCAAATTGTTTGGCCGGGACAATGACACCATCCCTGTCAAGTCTGGTTCCATGAAAGGCTTTTCTGTTGGCCTCGAGGCTCAAAAAGCTTGATTTACAGCCCAAAAGGCATCTAAAGCGATCAATGCAGGTCTATTTTTTTGTTTTAACTGGTAGCCAATGTTAATT
This sequence comes from Leuresthes tenuis, assembly GCF_036924035.1. Taxonomy (NCBI): domain Eukaryota; kingdom Metazoa; phylum Chordata; class Actinopteri; order Atheriniformes; family Atherinopsidae; genus Leuresthes; species Leuresthes tenuis. The sequence goes on along the minus strand of NW_027325377.1, from coordinate 24,446,761 downwards.
TCCTGGAAAAAAGATTGATAGATTCATGTTCAAACGAAGCAGAGTATAGATCCAAATCAGTCTCATGACGCATGATAAAATACGTGCGCTGGTTCATAGAGAGCAGTGTCACAATAAAGGTTCTTAACATTTCCTTCCTCAGTCCTGTACTGCAGCTTCTGTCATGCTAACGTTTCTGCGCCTGTCGCCATGTGACGACGTTGATTCTCGCAGATGTTGAGCCTCTGTAGGCGAGGACAAAACATCTGTATTCAGGGAAGAAGGGCTTTGTGTAGGTGGTGTTGAACCCCAGACTTTTAAGTCACAGATTGTTGGTTTAATCCACTTTTTCACCTCTGCTGTACTCCTGCGAGGACTGACTTTACTACTTCACAGCCACCTGATTGTGGTCAGAAAAGCGAACAATGGTCCGGACTTCACGGTTCAACACTCGACCCGAAACAAAACAGCTGCCTTCCGAAAGGTTTCTTCTGCAGATAATCCCCAATCTCTGGTGAGACTGGGCCGAACATTGAGTTGGTATCGTCTCTGTTGCATCAGGATAAAAAAAACAGCCTGATGTCTGTGTCACAGCCAGCCGCACAACAGTGGAGCTTTTTGCTCAAATTGGGTTTCCTGCTCTGGACGCTCGCCAGGTGGATACAGTGAAATAAAAAGGTTTTCATAGTTTCGTGCCCTGTGTTGTTGGTAGGAAATGGAAATCGATTTGGTCTTTGTGACAGTTATACTAACAATAATGTCACTTGGAAATGTTGTCATCTCTTGCCTATTTTGCAGAAATATGTTCTTTTGGACACATTTCTGAGTAGATCTATCTGAAACAGCGGACTGGAAAAGATCTGCCTAATGGCTGCAGTTATTGATCTCCTGGTGGCACTGCAGGCTGAGTCGGAGGGGGCCGAAGTGACGGAGATATGTGCAAACACACACTGCACCTGACATCCAGCAACCAAAATCTGTCTCCATTTACCTTGAACAGAAGCTCGTTCCTGGGGACGAGCGTCTGTGGACTGGAATGATGCTTTTTGGCGTGGGGCGTCCGCTCGGAGCGGCTGCCTCAGCCAGATTTGGGTCAAGCAGCGGTAAAAGCTTGGTGTCATGTGCGCACGTTTAGAAAGGAGAGTGTCTCATCTTCTCAGGTGGATAAACTGATATCAAACTAACAGTTCTGTCGATCACAGGGGGGGGTCATCAGGTTGCTTTCGAAGGTCCTTCTGACAGAGTCTCTAATCAGGTCACCTTTGCAAAGCAGATAGCTTCGGTCCCTCTTGGCTTCTGTAACATGCCTCAAATGTACCTTGAAGGATGTGACCCCCCTGCCTCATGCACTCCTGCATGAATCTGACTGGTCGCGCTCAAATGAAAAATCAGTCCGACTGTGTTTTGTTTGCACTCAAACTGTCCAACAGCAGCTGCCAGCTGCATCCAGGATGCCCAAAATCTTCCACACAAGTGCTGATTATATTGGCAGTTGTTGCTGTTTTCCTTTTTTATTGGATGCTATTTTGTTTACTTGCTGCAGAGATTTCAGTACAACTGCTCGGTTGCATCATGCAACCTGCGAATGCCATTGTGTTTTTCCAGCTAAATATTAACAATTCGCTTTGTGCCTCAGCAGCAGAAAAGCTTGAAAAGGCAGATGGTTGTTTGCCATCCGTCACCTCCGTCTAAGATATGTTGTTCAATTATATTTGAGGTTAAAATAAACTAAAGAAATAGCTCTGACTTGAGCTTTAGCAGCAGAAATGGAGTCTTTAAGTATTCTTTTTAAGCATCTTTTATTTATCTGCAGAAAGGAGGGATTTTAGGGAACTGAGCCCTGGAGCAACGCTTCAGGCTCAAGCGAGATAAAGATAATGTGCATGTATTTAATGCTGCAGTAATACTCCTTTAGCATACAGAAGCAATGTCACAATCACTGTGTTTTACTTGGCAAATCCCTCAGTGTATTCAAATCCCTCACAGCAATGGTGCACATAGGTAAGCACTCCCCCTGCATGTAATCTGCCGTAAACTGCTTTAAATTGAGCACGATTTATCTTTAATGGTCTGTATCAGCTGTAATCCATAAGGGTGATGCACATTCATCAATTGCTTAATTGATTCATTAGTTAGCAGGTTTGTTAATTAAATCACTTTGATGAATCAATCACAGTTGCAGCAGAAACCTGTGGTGGTTTTTCTGGGTGATCTAAGCTGGGCCAAACGGCCCCCAGGTGCCCAGTGTCCCGGAGCACTGTGTGTGTCGTCAGTATTTGCTCCCTTCACCGTTTTTCACAGTTCCCATTGATTGTGGGACGGTAAAAAGTGTGCACTATTGCACCCAGTTTTCCTAAAGTCCTATTGATTGTGCTCTGGCAGGACAGTGGAACAATAAAAGAAGAAAATGGCAGCAGCTGGGGTTCCAGCCTAATGAAAAGCCGGCTGTAAGGATGCTCTCTGGACCCCAGTTTTTACTAGAGTGACTCACTGGCCTTTGGAAATAGTGATATCAGAAATGTACGACCCTTACACACTTCATTCCCCATGAAGTGCGCCTTGAAACTCCCAGAAGCCTTGCTAATCCAGGCTTGTAGATACAGATTTAAACTGCTCTGTAAAGCAAAGACATGCAACGGTGTGTCTTCCATCCTCAGGCACATTAACGTAATACAGAGTCTGGTAACACATGTAGTTAACTGTGCCACAGATCAGCAAGCTAACTCAGATTGTTAGACTGTGCTGTTCCTGGATGGAAGACACTGGGACCCACATAAAGGATTGGATAATTTTAGTAGCTGCAGCTGTATCTTTAATTAAAACCAAACTCAGTTGCCAGGGAATGTGTTCTGGTCACTGCGCTTTGATGGAGCTCAGCTGTATGAATTAGTCATGTGGGGGTGTGTACACACATGCAGTTATGAAAAGGAAATTATACCCTCTCTCAGTTCTAAGGTTCTGCATATCAGACTGCTCTTTATTGGGTCTTAAAATTGTTTTAAGACAAGCTCAGATGAAAAAAAACCACATGCTGAACACATTATTTATTAAAAAGGAAGCCAAGATGCAGCATCAGTGTGTAAAAGAAGCCAAGTATACACTTATTATCCTCCTTAGTAACTAAGAGGCTAAGCAGCAGCCAGGTGCTGCTGAGTAAGTGTGTTAACGCGATGCCAAGGAGGAAAGACATCAGCAATGAGCTTAGAGAAGCAGCTGCTGCTGCCCATCAGTCTGGGAAGGGTTATAAGGCCATTTCCAAACTATCTGGAGTCCATCATTCTACAGAGAGAAAGATTATTCACAAGTGGAAAACATTCAGGACAGCTGTCAATCTTCCCAGGAGTGGACGTCCCAGCAAGTTCACCCCAAGGTGAAGAAGCCCAGAGCTACATCTCAGACTCTACAGGCCTCAGTTAGCATGTTAAAGGTTAAAGGTCATGACAGCACAGTTAGAAAAAGACTGAACAAGGATGGCTTGTTTGGAAGGGCTGCAGGAGAAAGCCTCTTCTCTCTAAAAAGAACATGGCAGCACAGCTTAGGTTTGCAAAGCTGCATCTGAACAAAGCTCAAGACTTCTGGAACAATGTCCTTTGGACAGACCAGAGCAAAGTGGAGATGTTTGGTCCTAATGCACAGCAGCACGTTTGGAGGAAACCAAACACAGCATATCAGCACAAACACCTCATACCAGCTGTCAAGCACGGTGGTGGAGGGCTGATGATCTGGGCTGGTTCTGCAGCCACAGGACCTGGGCACCTTGCAGTCATTGACTCCACCATGAACTCCTCTGGATACCAAAGTATTCTAGAGTCAGATGTGAGGCCATCTGTCCCACAGCTAAAGCTGGGCTGAAACTGGCTCATCAACAGGACAAAGATCCCAAACACAGCAGCAGATCTACAGCAGAATGTGGGAAAAAGAAAAGAATCAAGGTGTTGCAATGGTCCAGTCAGAGTCCAGACCTCAGCCTGACTGAGATGCTGTGGTGGGACCTTAAGAGAGCTGTGCAGAAACCAATGCTGCAAACCTCAAAGAGCTGAAGCAGCGCTGGAGAGAAGAGGGCCGAGATTCCTCCAGAACCATGAGAGAGACTGATAGCATCATGCAAAAAAGGATAACTTGATGTTATTGCTCATAATAATGGTTCTTCAAGCTACTGAGTGGGAAGTGTTTAGTTTTTCACCCACTGCCTCTGCATTCTGGCTTAGTTTATGTTAAATAAGTAATGACGCAGTGTAATATCTCGTGTGTTGTTCACCTAAGGTTCTACCAACCTCGTTTAAAGACCTGGTTGGGAGCAGCGAACTCTCTTTTTCGCACGACTGTATTCTGAACAAAAGAGGAAGTCTGATGCACAGAGAGGAGGACAATAAAAAAGGACCAGGTTCTGGTAGTTTAAAGGTTAGAGACTAGCAGAGCCATTTGTCAATCGGCTTGCCAGCCAGTGGGAGAAAGATCCTCTCAGATCAGCATTTTCCTCCAAGGAGAGGCGGATTCTGCTGGACCCATTTTTGCAACACTGGCAACACGTCCATCATGAGCATCTCTCTAACAGAAGCTCGTCCCTCCCCCCTGGATGATCCAACCTCAGGCTTATTGAGGATTCATCAAAATATACAAGCTCAAAGAGTGCTGATTTAAGGGAACTTAGCTGAACCCTCTGTCCATTTTATTCATAGGCTACCTCTCTGGGATATTGATTACTTGACCACCAAGGTGCTTGAGTGTGATGTGTCCTTACATTCTTGAGGAAATGATTGGTGAGAAGTGTGTTTACCCTTCTGCAGTTTCAATTTGTGCTTCCACGCAGTGTCAAAGGTAGAGATGAGGTTATTCCATTGTTCAATCAATCGCCGTGTCTCTGTTCATCAAGCTGATCAATAGCTACTTAGGAAGTCTGATCTTCGGTGTGTATGAGATCACAGTCGTTTGAAAGGATATAGAAACAAGGCTGTTTCTGCCTACACAAAAGCTGGGCCCCGGGAGGCCATTGTGAGATAAATGTGGCGTCTGTGATAACCGGCTCGGTCGGGCTTTATGGATCCAGAGTGTTCGAACCGTTTTTCTATTTCCATCCGACAGAAGTGTAGGTTTAATTTGACATTAGTTGGCCGTAGCGCATTAGCTTTTTGTGTCAGAAGAGCAGAATATCACCAACGCTACGCTGCTCCACCGCAACAAATTGCATGTTGCTCTTTAGAAAACTAATGGAGGCTTTATCGATTCGAACAAGGCCGGCCTCTTGCTTTGTATCGCCTGTCAGATTGTGTCTAAAGCAATTTCATAAAGATCATTATTTTCTTTCTCGGGATGTCTTGCAGCCAAACAACATCCTCTTTCGTTCATTCCTGCCTTTTGTACTGCTTGTGGCGACGGCGCTTATGGCCCAATTGAAAATGAATTAGAATAGAATGACACATAATGAAAATCACTAAAAAACATTGGCACGTCACATCCTCTTAGCTTGTCTCGGCCTTGAATAGATTGCTTGTGGGTATCCAATTCCTATTCTCAATCTAACATAGTGAAAGAAAATGGGTTTAGCTCACTGTAAAGGACAAGCCGTGTCGTTATGGGTCATAACAAGCGCTGCCACTCATTTATCGTCTAATGCCATTAAAGCGTGCGGTGGGAAAGGTGTTGACATGTGTGTTAGGCTTGCATCGGCTTTGCAGCTCACGTGGCGATAATTGATGTAGCTGGGAAGCGTTACGGTGTCAACCGACAGTTTCCATGACAGAGATTCGTCAAATAACGTCATGTTTGCGCTTGTTTGCTAATTCTTGCACAGGAGGAAGTTTGCTTTCACTTCCCGGGATGATCGGACGGGTTTTTCGTGACACAGTGAAGTCTAAAAAGCAAATATTGTGACTTGTGCACAGCTGAGAAATACCGAAAACACAAGTTTTCTGTTAAATGTGAGATAATCCCTCAAATATGGCAGTTAAATGTTTTTTGGCTGTCAGCTGGGTCTTTGGGCATCTGTTCCAACTCCCTCTCTTCCTCTGCATCTGTTAATAGCCTTTTATTTTACAATTACATCATTGCTACATATAGTTTTATGCTTATGTTTACAGCTCTTTCGATACAGCAGCAGGGAGGATGGAGAAAAAAACCCAGCAATTCTGCTTGATCATAATCATTACAGTCCATTCCAGACGGGGGAGAGGAACTTCATTATTGTACCTGCAGGGACTGTTAAAACCAATCTCATGAATACAGAAAGCTTTCTTCTGAGGTGTGTTGTTTCTCCTGAGTGCTGCTGCTCGCGATTTGTCTTCGCTTATAAGTAATACACACTGCATATGCAAAAAATTTATAAGGCATGCTATATTCATGGGTGCTAAAGCAGCTTGAGTTTGCTTTGTGTCTGTTTGAGCTCAGATAGAGGAGTGTGAAGGGTGCAGGAGGGTCACAGCGTTTCCACACCCATTGTTTCACCATCTGTGTAATGCATCTTTTTCTCTATTTGGTATGCATTGATGTGTCTTAGTTTATCACTCATCTTTTTCCCTTTCACAACACTTGGCTTCCCTCCGCTCCTTGCGCAGTACGCGCACGTTCTCCGGTGTTTTATGTTTCGGAGGTTATTATTGCCACGAAAATTAATGGGAAGGGCATGAATCAGATGTACCCCAGATGGCGTTTCCCCGCACAACGTGAAACACTGAAAAAGGAGGTAGAAAATCATATTTTAATAATGATATGTTCAGCAAATGAAATATGCCAGGTTTGCACATTTGCCTTGCTGAACAGACAATAAATTATATCTTGTGCTCGGCGACATGAGCCCAAGGATAAAAACCAGAGAGAGAGGGAATGGGGCCTGTGGGGTGCAATGCCCTTGGCTGTATGACATGTGGGTCCCGGCCCTGATGCCTCTGAGCACATCTGTACGATGAGGTGTAACATGCAGAGGTAACCAGCACGAGCTCACGAATCTCTCCCTTACTCTCGTTAAAATGCAGCAGGGCCCGATCGACCTTATGGACTGTCTTATGTTTGCTGGAGTACATTGCAAAGCAAATTCCTGCAGCTCCAAGTTTAATTCATCAAACAGACTGTACGAGTGTGTGGAGCAGCATCACACACTCCCAACCCATCGTTCTTCAAGATTGTGTTTAAATGCTGCAAGCAGCAACGCAGCCACACAGGCAGCTGTGTGTGCATATGGGTATAAACCGCTGGGAAGGGTCATTCACCCACATACCTGCATTCACACTCAGCTCGGCGGGTTCTTGGGGGATTCCTGAAAGGATGAAATATCGCCGCACACAGTCCACATTAAAGCAAACATAATATACGCACTCACAGAAGCCGTCTTGTCACCCATCTGCTCGCTCCTCTTCATGTCAGCAGCTTGATAACCTGACGCTAAACATGTGTAACATCACATCTGCAAAATGTTAGCATCATCTGTCACTGGGTTGCCACGCTTTGACAGATACAGTGCTTTCCAGTTATCATGCGAAGACTTGACATAATCTCCTGCTCGTGCACAAGCACACGCACGCAGCTCAAAAAGCAGATCTGGCAACATGGAGGCAAGGCGGAAGTAAAAGCAGCGATATCTCAGCCCTGATAATGTCTGATAGGTAAACAGAGCACTGCCACCCACCTGCCTTTTGGCCCAGGTGCAACCACTTGAGCAAATTGCCTCCTTAATTGATGGACTTGAACTGGTTGCTGGGAGCAAGCGTGTGCACGTGTGTGTGTGCACGTGTGTGTGTGAGAGTCAGACTGCTGGGTTTGCTGCTGCTGCCCGTGGCTTGGGGAGCAGTAATAGTGGAAAGCGAGATCTGTCAGCCAGTAATGAAATAATTGGCACACGGGTGCACGCACACATGCGCACAATACATGTAAATACACACATGCACTTTTTTTTATAGATTTCTAGCGTGCACTTGCACACAGACACACTTACAGAGCCCTGGCCATGAGTGCAGATAACAGCCCAGTGAAGGAGCCTGATGCACCATTTCCTCTGGTTGTAGCTACAAATGAACTCGCCCAGCAGCAGAATATGGACACACTGTGTTAGCTAATGAGGCGGAAAAGGGACAGACACCTGAAATCCAAGGGTTAAGAAAGGTGAAGGATGGCGGGAAATGACACTGTCGACGGATGGGAGGGAAAAGAAAGTGCGCGAAAGAGTAAACAAGTAGAACGATGACGGCGTCTGAGGAGGGAGAGAAGGAAACGGGCTCAGAGAGTCGCAGGTTGTTGCCGCTGGGTTGCTTCCCGAAATAAATTCTTTTTTTTGGGGGAGGGTTACCATGGCAACTCAGGTGACGGCAGACACAGATTGGTCGCGCTGGTAAGCTCCACAAGTGCCAAAGAGAGAGTAAAAAGAGAAATCTGAAGTTTCCATCCTTCTCAAAGTGGGTCCAAGCCTGTTATTTAGGATTATCAGGCCCCTCCGTCAGGGAGATTATGACTGATATATAAAGATATTCATACTGGGCCAAGAGTTAATCAGCATTTCAGATGCTTATCGCTGTCAGCATTCAAAGCAAGAAAAAAGAAGTGGAAGAGGCCATAACTTGTGTCTTAAGTTTGATGTTAATGTGCTTAATGTCAGTGTCAGTGCCTTCAAAAAAGGTTTGAATAAGTTGCAAAGTTAGCAAAGTGCAGCAGTTTAATCCTTTAATCAAAGTGCCACTTCGATAACTGCAGATATGTAATATTAGCGAGGCAGACTTGATATTATTAAACTGTGTGTGAAGAGAATTTAGTGGCTCTAATTTAGACGGATAACGTTGGGCAGTTTGTTGGAAAAAGTTTCTAAACGATCTCGTGTCGGACATCCGTCTGCGGTGTCATTCAGATGGAACCACCCCCACTAACTGTTGGGCTGGCATGGGAAGTGCAAGAGATACATGAGGGGAATTAAGTGCCAATTATGGCAGAGAAACTGAGGTTTTGCCTCATCTCAACAAGTAACTGCTCGTTGAAAATTAGTTTGCTTTGTGGTGACGTACACAGTTCAAAAAGCCAGTAAATCCGCTTTCATCCCAAAGTCCTAAAACACTCTGTGCTGGGATAACCTGTGATTATTAGATTGCTTTATATAATGCTTTATATTTTGAGGGGATTGATGTGAACATCTGTCATCTAACAATATTCATAATGCAGCAACAGAGAGGAGGACATTTGATCTCAGTATGCCACAGCGGACAACTAGCATAGCTAGCAACTAGCATATTTTATGATTTGCAACAAGCAAAATGCAAATAAGCAAATAAAATGTCTTGATACATTATGTGGATATCTGTCTCACTAATCTGGAACAATTTAGTGACAGTGTAGCTATGTTTGAACAGCTAATTGCATGCTAACAGTGTGTTACTTTGGGTTGCCGACAGTGGTTAATGGCTAATGGCTAATGGTTATGTTGTTGTAGTGGCATCCATCATGGGTTTCGGTCGCCCCACTACTGAGAGGTGATGGAGTAATGTGCATTTGTATTTTAAAGCAACTCTTGAGAATTTGAATTTGTTTTTCAAAGGAGCACTCAAAAATGCTAAGATTAAACGCAGATGCTAATAGCTAACAGGCTAACCGACGACTAGCTTGATTGCTGCATTTTCAACACATTGAAGTTAAACTTTGCCTTGTATTTAGCCAGCTGGTATTGAAAGAAGGGGAAGCTGTTATAATATAGTGATTTGTACATCTTTTGACATCTAATCATGTTGAGTCGTCATAATTTACCGTATATATTGCATTAAATGTAATGGCACAACATCAAACTGTTGGTACACATTTAACACTTCCTACAGCATGTAAAATCAGCTTCACTTCTGAATTTAAATTGATTTAAAAAAACCTTTATTGTCAAAGCAATATAATAATTACACTTTTCAAAATGCTGTTGAGATATGAAAACTTAAACTGAGGTTGATGATTAAATGTGCTGGTGATCACGTATAAAGTGCTTTTTCTTGTGCTATTAAGAAATTTGCTTTATGAGCAAATGTATAAATAGCTGCCTTAGTTAATTCTTGTTCAATCCACCGTCACATTTTACAGCGCCCAGGGATGTAGTAGTTTTAGTCGAGAGCAGGACACTCACTCAACATCCTTAAAATAGCCCCACGGTGTTGCTGTGCGAAGACATGTGTCTTGTAGTGTAGCCCTGTGGAACTGAGAGGAGCCAGACGAGAGGACATAGTTAGAGTCGAGTGTGTAGATACAGATGTGCGATAGCTGTGCCAGGGGGCCGTGTTGGTTTCTGAATTGTCAGTGCATGTGTTTTTGTGCATGAATGTATCCAGGCAGGTGTTCTTCTGTGGCTTCCCTGCCTATATGATGATGTGTGTGAGCAGAAACAGCACTCTGTGTTTGATTTCCTGTTGAATTTGTGTGCCTCGAAGCCTGCAGCACAGCTTCCCAATAATTAGCGCCAACAGCAGGGGGAGAACGTCGAGAGAAAGCAACACACGCAAAAAAATGAAGTAGAAATACAAATAAGTGCAGAAAATGAAGCCGAATGCCCCTTCCTCCCATGTTGTGGTTACCGTAGAGATCCAGATAAGGATGTTTCCGTTCTCATTCTGCTAACAAGGCCCCGCATTGGCTGTGACAGAGTCTGAATATCAATTACACTGTTTTGGCACCTTCTCTACTGGAGATGGAGACAGAAGTAAGACTTGTGGGAGCAAGAAAATGCAATTTGGGGGGGTGGTCATACAGAAAGAGAGATGTATGCAGGGACAGAGACGTGCAGTGGCTGGAGTTTACTAAATAAAATGATGCCTGTTGGGAGCGAACTGAGAGGGAAAGGAAGCAAAAAAACTGCAGAGAGCGATAAGATAAAGAAACAAGACGTTTGTGAGAGTTTGGGGAGCTGTAAACAGCTCTCTCCCAACTCTATCATCATTCTTTTCACTCTCTATGGTGATCAACGCAGCGCAACAAGGTGCGTTGGGGCTGGACTTTATGCCTAAAAGCAACCGCTGACCATCATCTGGTAATAACAGCAGTGACCTGATGAAACCCCTGATGTTGTCACCGATGAATAATTTATCATTTCTGCTGTGCTGCAGTGAACACACAGTCTCCATTATGGCACATTCACTGTCTCCGCTCCAGCTTTAGCCCCGGGCTTTATTACTAATGTACACACAGAGAGTGCATGCATACACACTTACTCAAATGCACACACATCCTCATAAAAGGAGAACTTCCTACATACTTGACTCCTCTCCTCTCCACCCTTTTCCTGCATCTCCATTTTCCCTCCCTTTTGTTATGCAAAATGCGGTGGCTGTTGTAAGCCGGGCCGTTTCTTCTGCTGGAGCAAAGCAAAACAGGCTGTGAAATGAGAATTCAGGATGTGAAAATAAATAGATAAAAAAATCCTGGACGCCGATGTGCTCGAGTCCTCCGAGAGGCACATAAAGGAGGCAGCGCACACTCCCAGAGCAGCAGCAACGTGTCACCTTTTGCTGTGATATATACGCAGCCTTTTTTGTTATCTTCCTGTATCTCTCTTCTGTTTCTCTTCCCTCTCTAAATGGAAGCAGAAGCACTTCTTAGTCAGTTATGCTGGAGTCAATTGCCGGGCACCATCTTTACTTTACTGTTTCATTTGAAGAGAGGCAACTCTGCCGAGTCGTTGGTCGGCTGCGTGGACGCGTGGTTCTCTTCCGCTTTAGAAATGGTTTTCATTATATCACGTTCTCTATTTAGCAGTTGAATAAAAATGTTCTTTCACTCTCTGCTGCAAGCAGCTTCACAGCCACTTTTACAAATTCAAAAATGACTAAAAGAGCTGAAAGTAAAACTTTGTGCACGAAGTAACAGCCGCTTAACAGCATTTAAAGACTTTACATCCATTTTTCCCCAAAAGGAGTCCAACTCTATGAGACTTTTTGACCATCGGGCTGTCCTTACTGTCCTTTTGAGGTCCAGTGAGAGATTCTGAGGTGCGTTTAGGGTCGTCGTCCTCTCGCAGAATTCATCCAAACTTTAACAAACTGTTGTGTTTGCCCCCTGAATCTAATTGTGTTTCACTGAATCCATTCTTCCCTGCACAGTGTTTGCATCACAAACCCAAAGAGGGATTGATTCACTCCCAGAATTTGAGTAAATTCTAAAGGTTTTATTTTTTCATGAAGGTCAAACTTGTCTCATTGTTTCCATTATGAAGCCAATAAACTGCAGTACTGAGGACTGTTACACAAGGACTGTTGTAGACATCGGATGCCTTTTAGTAATCTGCCCAGACAGAGTTTATTAATTACTCATAATCGGCCATTAAGTGTCCACATGGATCCAGGTTTCAGTGCAGAAGTCTCAGAAGTTGAAATAAGAAGTTTACTGAAAGTTAGAGCACTGTTTCAGAGTCTCTCATCACTGCTGCAGATACAAGCCATCAGCTACGAGCTACAGATACAGCACGCTGTTATTTGGCCGTGCGCCTTCTGGAATTATTAACTGGAAGCTTTGCTGGAGTTTGATGTGTTATTTTCAAGCATGCAAAGTCACAAATTATGACTGTAGCCGGCTGGAATGGATCCCGTCGTGGACTTTTGCCCTGGAATAATTCACATGAATAATTCAGTCGCATAAATTTCGACTGAGGGTGCATGCTGATAAACAGATGTGCTCATTGAAACTAGCACTATAGTTAATTGTTTATTGCACAATGTATGTAATGTATGCCAATCGCACTTTTAATCGAAGTGCCATTAAGCTCCAAAGCAGCAATATTTGATGCTGGGAACGAGTCGGAGGTAGATTTTCAGGATATGGGTTCGAGTTTTGTGTGTGTTTTTTATTTTCCACTGAGTTTTACATCAAAACTGCTCTGTGATCCCACTGTTCTTCTGTTTTTATATTCATATATAATTATGTGTGTGTGATCTGATGCTAAGTCCAAAGAATCGGCATCATACACATGAAGTAAGTTGAAGCTAATCATCGATAGCAAGTGATATAATTACTCTTTTTAGGCAGGAGTGTTATTAGCAGGTATAGGATGAAGTTTCAGGTAACCTGTAATGTTCTTCAAGTACAAACACCAAGTCAAACAGTCCAACTCGAGACCTCGATCACGGGTGCAGCAACCAACGAGGCACCAAGTGAAACCCGTGCCCCAGCCTGGCAGCCATGCCTGGGTGCTGCAGCTGCAGCTAACACCCGGCTGCCATAGCTTTGAATTCTTTGCAGAGCTGCCATGTTTGGTCAGAATTCTTATTGAATTAAAATATTTGCAGTTTTCTGAGCGAGGTCAAATGAGCTGCCTCTCACATGGTTGCGTAAGCTAGCAAAAATAATCCCACAGTGACTCACGTGCATGTGAAATTAAGCTTTCCTCCTCAGACATGGTGGAATTTAATTAGTTCTGTCATATATTTTGCTCTGATTATTATTGGGGCCCTATGGAGGGTATCCAAATTCATAATCTCAACATTTAGCGTGGTGGAAGTTCACATAAAGCCAGCAGTGCTTGCGACGTTGCCAAAGAATTCTTATTCAAATGCTTGTAAAATTAGCATCTTGTTTATTATAGCGACCCACTGAGCTGAGTATATTTGTCAGTACCTGCTATGCTTTCCGTACCCCAAGAAACTCTGACTGCACACAACAAAACCTTTTCTTTTAACTGAAATTGTATCCTGGAGGATCCAGTATGATGTCCATGCCAAATCCCCACCTTCGTCCTGCAGGGCATATTCCGAACTATTTCAGTATTTCCCTGTATGCCGTCTTTTATTCCTCTTCCTGGCGTTGCGGCACCCGAGGCACCAGATTGCGATATCTCTGCAACCATGGGGTTCGGCAGTATGGTGCGTTATCGCTGTTGACACACTTTAAGAGGCACCACACGTGCACAGCTGATACACACATGGCAGGTACTGCATTGCTCAGATAAAAAAAGATTGTGACTCTCTCCTTGTCAGTTTACCTCAGGGGCACGAGAGAAACAAACCTCACAATCACCCCCTGAAAATGACAGAAATGCCATTTCATATATTTTCCCACAAACAGTTCTGCTCTGTTTGCCGTTTCTTTTTTCCAATTTTAAAGTGCTTTACACCTTTTATTTTTCCTGCAATTCAACTAGAGATAGCATGACTCATCAATCAAACACTGATTTAGATGTTTGTCTGTGAACCACATGCTATGTTATGAGTATATATTTTAAAACAGACTTTAAATGGACAAAAGAGTTATTTATCCGCATTTCATCCTCGAACATTAATGCAGTTCCTGCTGTTTTGCTGTGCTTCTCACACAAGTAGCCAGGTTATCTCTTGCCTTATCATTATCTCCTCCACCAGCTCATAAATCTGTGTGCTGATAGTGCAGCTCTGGCATCCTGATGCATATTCATAACAGCACCACCTAAATATTCATGAGCAAACGTCTGGCCAAACAGCTTCCCCCTCCAGAACAGTGAAATATAAGACCCAGTTTTCCTTTTTATGTGCTTGTTTTCACTGCAGTTTGTGGCAATGTGTAGGGAGTATTGGAAGAGATGATGTATTTGCATGTCTGAAACCAGGAGAGTTATGGGTGCGGAAGTTTCCCTGCGACTGTGCAGAGGCCTTCACGGAGGTAACTCCCACCTGATTCTTTTTCTTTTCCCTCAAAAATTGTCCAGGGGCTTGTTGTTGAAAATGAAAAATGAGCAGAGTAACAACTTCTGATAGGTTTATTTTCCAGAGATGGTGCACATACATCAGGGGCACAGAACAGTAAATGACATATTACCATAGAAATTAGAGATGCACCGCCACAGACTTTCCTTCCAGCCAAAACATAACCGTAAAACTTTGTGTTTTACAAGGTGAAGGCGAGGCCCCTCCTGGGTCTCTGGCTGAGTCAAATTTACCTTTAACTGTATTTTTGAAGTTTTTGTCTCCAAATATTTGCATTTAACTCCACAACAGAAGCACCTTGTTGGGAGCTTCTTTCTGATTCATGCGACACTGAAGTAAAAATCATTTAAGTTATTCTTCTCGCTTATTCTCCAGATGAGTAACCTTATCGCAGCTTGATGTTTTTTTTGTACACAAGAGGTCGTTCAGTTCTTGCTAATGTTACAGGGTTCAGTCACAGCACAGACATTTAAATGGTATTTAAATATGACAATCACACTGACCTTTAAAACCTTTAAGAAAGTCTCCACTTTTTAACCTTTATCTTTGTGCCTTGGTCATGTGGCGTAATGATGGGCCAACTGTTAAAAACAAATCTTTTCTCTTTTTAAACTCAGCTGAACAAAATAACCTTTAAAAATGGAGGAATTCTTCGATTAATGGGCTCAATGAACCATCAATAGGTGGATTTCAACCTCTAAAATTGAGAATATTATGGACTTGACGGGAGTTTAAGATGATGATGATTCATTTTTTTAAGATAACACTTAAATCTTTACATTAGTTGCGTTTTAAATACCTTTCTGCAGGATAATGATGCTGCAATCAAGTGTTACAGTAAAGATAAATAATGTCTTTACATAACAAGACGTGCTTAAGCTGCACCAACTTGCGACATCTTGCTTGGAAGTGCGACGCCGTCTTTCCTATTAGAGGAAGCATATGCTGACTTTAAATTAGAGTCAACTTTAACTCTCTGGTGCTCATGTGACTGCATCATAATTATCAGCAATTTAATTTCAATCCTATTTACAGATGGTGCAAAAATAAGATACTGAATGTTCAAACTGACACAAAAAACATGTCAAAAAACAAGTATTATTTACCTAATCTTCTCAAAGAGGAAAGTTTTAAAGATGGCTGAGCTCTCTTTGGAACAAATTGTGACCTGGGAGTAGTTAGCTTTGCACTCTCTGCAGATTTCCCTGTTTGGGGGGGGCTGTTTAAGCTTTGATTTAGACACAATTACAGAATCCAAAGGGAAGAAAGCAGTGAGGCAACGACAGGGCTGATATACTTTTACCTTTTTGTCCTGGTAATGATTCAAATGGATCCAAACAGAGGGAACTCAGACTAATACCCATATCTCAGCATGGTGTGCAGTGTGTCCTTAAAACATTTGAGGAAACTGGACAAGTGGAGGACAGAAGAAGAAGTGTCAGGCCTAAAAAACTATCTACAGCAGATGAACAGGATCTGAAAGTGATGTCCTTAAGAAAGAGGAAAAAATCCAGCTGTGACCTGACAGGACCTGAGAGATGCATCTGGACCTTCAGCTGATCCATCTACTGTTGGCCCAAGCCTCATCAGAAATGGTCTCCATGGGAGGGTGGCTGTCAAGAAGCCGTTCTTAAGGAAGGGAAACAGGGAGAAAAGGCTGAGCTGTGCCAAATGACACAAGAAGTGGACTGAAAATCAGTGGCAACAGGTCTTATGGAGGGATGAATCCTCCCCAGAGCCCGGACCTCAACATTATTGAAGCAGTGTGGGATCATCTGACAGAGAACGGAACAAAAGGCAGCCCACATCCAAAGAAGAGCTTTGGGATGTCCTTCAAGAAGCCTGGAGAACTATTCCTGAAGACTCCTTAAAGAAATGACAGAAAGCTGGTCTCAGAGGGTTCAGGCTGTGTTGGAGGATAAAGGAGCTCAGACCAGAGATTCACTTTAAAGCTGCTGAGAACTGAACAAATCTTTAGAAACTTCCATTCATTTTTGTTTCAATAAATCCATGACACCTATTTCTTCTTTTCAAAATACAAAGAAATGAACGGGAGCTCAAGACAAGAAAACCAGAATACAATAAACCCAGATTTTATTCACAACAGAACATAGGAAACTCTTCTTCTGAGAGACTCTGCCTCTCTGAGGTACTCTTTTTATACCCGATCATGTCCCATTTAACCTGATTAGCTGCAACATGTTCCTCCGGCTGTTTATTTTCAGTATTTTTCTTTCCTTCCCATCCTTTGTGCCTGGAGCTGTTTGGTATCAGCTCCAAAACTGTCTCATGTCCCAACATTTCTGCTGCATTAGTTAATTTTTGCTTTTAATTCTCATTTTCCTTGATTGGAACTTATTCTACAACAAAATATTGACTCTTGCAGCTTTTTTCCTTGGTTTTATGAGCAGAAACACAGAATTAAGATGTGGGACTAAAAGAGAAAGCACGCACCGAATTATTCATCTGAAAAAAGAAGCAAAGAGATGGAGGAACAGATTCTTTCAGAGCTGGAATTCCTGAGTGTTTCCACGGAAATGAAAGCCATCCTCAACAATAGTCGGACATGAGATGAGCTGCGAGCCTGGTGTTCTGTGGCTGTCTCATTGTCAGTCAGTCAGCTGTCGGCAGTATTACTGTGATTGTTAGGAAAAGGCCTTTGTTCTGACAGGAGAATCGTCTCCGTTAACTCAGGTCATGGCACAAACCGCTCAGGTATTTCCTTGTTTTTTTTGTCTCTTTTGTATTTCCGCTTGATTTCTCCCTCATTTTCATCAGCTTCCTCTTTTTTCTTGCTTGCCTCTTCTCCCTGTCCATCAGCTCTCTGTTCTTCCAGCTCTTTGTCCCAGACATGATGACTTCTGCACACAGAAACACAAATTGCCAACTTTGAAGTCTGAACGAAGTGACAGCTGTATGCCTCCTCACTGTCTGCCCGGCTTTAATGGCGGCCGAAAAGCGCATGATGGTAATTGGGTGGGCTGCTAATCAGCCACAGCTCAGAGGGGTTGTTCTGGTACTGTGACTATTTCCCATCATGAACCCTCTGAGGACATCATGGTGACTGACCTTTAGCTAAACACTGCCCCTCGTAGATCAGTGCCTACAGAGCCTCGTCCACAATGAAAACTGTGGCATTTTTAGCTTAACGCTGCATTAAAACGACGCTTTAGACATTAGGCTCATGCTCTTTTCTTGCAACTATCACTGAGGAGACTGGAGGTGCATTTTAATCTGGAGGAAGACAATCATGTGGCGTCTGACACTTGATGACAAGCCCAAACTAGTCACATGCCATCATTCTGTGAGGTATTTTTCAACATTTTAAAGGGTGTTTGTTCATGATCTGAAATGCTTCAGACTTCCTCCTCCTTTCTCTCTGTTTTGACCCTGCTCTGCGTTCTGGACATCTCCTCTTTGGGGTCTCATTTCAGACATTATTCGAGCTTTGGAAAGCTCAATCAGCTGCTCCCACATGCGAACAACCTTCCCGTTGCCATGGTTATGCAAAATAGCAGCTTTTAAACAGACTAGTATTAACAGACTAGTATTAGACTTGTTTGAGTTCCTCAAGCAAAGTATCCCTGATATAAATGGATCCTTCCATCAGGACTTTCTCCACCATCGCACCACCCTGAAGTGCTCCTTTAACAGCGTTACTGAAGACATTGATTAACGGTCCACGCTCGACAAAAGCATCCAAAATCAATCAGAGAAATTACAGATTAAAGCAGAATATTGAGCAATACAAGGATGAGGTTTAAAGAGAACTGTCCCAACTGGATTTTTCACAGTTTTCACCTGTATCAGTCATGAGTCGACTTAGATGTGGTGAAATAAAGTGAGTTAGTAGAAGAAAATCAACTGTGTGGAAGAGCTCAAAGAAGCTGCAATTTCTTATGATGTAATCTTGTCAAAGTAAAGAAAGAATATAAAAAACAGGGTCTTAAATTCTTCCTGACAGCTAAACGAAAGCCAAATGTTTTTTATTGAAAAGCCAAGCACAGATTCCCAGTTTCTTGTGCCAATCATGTGTTATCGCAGAAAAAGCTAAATCCTGATTGGACGATAGCTGAAGGCTTCAAAGCTGGCTGTGATGTGATTGGTCAACGTTATTCAGACCTAAAAACAGACACCAGAAAGCCAAAATCATGTCATTTAACTACGGATTCTGCATATTCATATGTTTTTCAAGATTATACCTTTGTTAAACGGCTCAAAAAAACACTTTTACTTTCAAACTGTAGATTTAACGTTCAAGAATAATAGAGTTAATCAGTTAAAAAGGTCACATCCGTGTTTGTTGCTGCTCCTCAACTGTTAGCTTCCATAAATCCAATGAAGACCAGGCCAGAGCTGCAGATGTTTCTCTAAACTCCGACAACATAAGCAGCTCCTGCAGAAATAGTCTTTGATTACTTAACTTTCTTTACACAGAAAATTCAAAGCAAAGTTTGCAAATAGCACGCCGCTGAGCTGTTTTCGTGCCGTCGGCTTCAGGCCCACTGGTGGAACACCTCACCTGAAAAGCAGCCAACAGCCAAGACCCATCAACGAGAGTGCAGCCTTTGAAGGGCTGAGTCTCTCTGTTTTCATCTCTTGTATCCCAAGTTGTGCTTACAGGCTCTTTTTCCCCACGGGACACAAAAATATTAACTTTCAGCCTGGAGCAGCTGCCAACTTCCTGCGCCTAACAGCATTTCCTGTCCATCACAGAGGCCGCTGTTGACAGGTGTCCTACGGGCTCTGGCTGCTTTAACTAAAGCCGTGAAATTCTCTGTTTGTTTATTTGAGTGTTTTTATTGAAGGTTACGCTCCTAATTCAACGATCCTGACCCCGCGCAGTGCATCTGTGCCACATTAAACTTGTATCCGCACTGCCTGCTGCAGACGTTTTTTTTACAGATTTGCTGCCTCTTCATATCTTAACTCTGTTTTTAAATAATTAAACATCTAGAAAGTGTTACCCTCCCCCTTTGCTTTCATGGGTCACGATCTTCATCAAACTGGATGTTCACACACAGCCTTCAGTGCAGCATTTACACTCTTATCCATCAAACGTTTTTCATATATTGAAGACCTTTCTGTCTTTTCTTTGTATCATTACCCCTCAGACACGTCCATTTGTTTGATGTAAAGTTGAAGACATCGTCCACGCCGGGTGTCATATAATCGAAAACATTACAACCATATACGGCTCCAGCAGTTTTGCTAATGACCCGTCGTGATGAATCAGGTTCTGAAGTTAATGGGATTGCGTGTCTTCGTGGAAACACTCAGAGTTGCCTGAAGGTTGGAGGAGGTCAACCGACATAAGTGAACCAGAAGCTCTTATGCGGGCGGACACTTCACAGCAGCTGTGTTGCTGTGGAAGTAATTCCTGCTGAAAAGTCTCATTATGATCAAGAAAACAGACCGATCGGTGCTATTATTACAGACACCTCCCATTTCCCTCGCGTTTCACGTAAAGTCTCTGATTACAGCACAGATTTCATTCTGTCTGCTGTGTTCTCCTTTAAAAATGTTGCACATGCTCTCAGATTAGCATTAGCAGCACTAAAGCTACATAATACAGTGTGTGTAAACTTTGACACTGAGGTTAGGGCTCCATTACTGTCTGAGGCAGATTTATGTTTCAGATGTTTTGTTTTTCACGTGAATTTATAGTCAGATTTACTTGGAAAACAGAGAAAAAAACCTTAAAATGCAGGTTAACAACTCCACTGACTGAAATTAAACACTTTAATGCGTTAATTAAGATTAATTAATTACAAACAAATTAACTCGTTATAAAAAATTAACACATTTTAATCGCACCGTGGAACGTTTCTCACAGGATGAGTTTCAGGCATACCAGTTATACTGGAGCACCAACTAACGTTCATGACTTCAGACAACAACAAACCCCAGTGAACAATATTAAACATGAAGGAAGAAGCTGAGACCGCTTTGGTTGGACTGTGGATGGGAAATTTAGTTTTAAGAAACAGACGGATGGGATGGTCGTAGCGTTGTCGTGGGTTGTGCAGGCGCCCTGTTTATAGAGGCTACAGTCCTCACTGCAAACGGCGCCGGTTCGAATCCCGCATCGGACGGATGGATGGAAGTGTGCCTAAGAGCACGGTTGGTTAAGTACCACCTTGAAAAAAAAAACGTTTTGTTGCTTAAGCTTATGTATTCAGTTATTATTCAATGTTATACTAAAATCCATGTGAAAAAAAATGCTTCTCACTGTTCTCAGGTCAAATATTTATATGCGATTAAAATGCGATTAATTTACGATTATTTTGCGATTAATTTGCGATTAATTAATTACAAAGCCTCTAATTAATCAGATTAATTTTTGTAATCGAGTCCCGGCCCTATAAACAACATTTCGAGCTCTTTTAGTAAAAAACACCGCTCAGTAGTGACCTATCAGGAACAAGCTCAGGTGAGATAAACAGAAATATGGATCCAAGCAGGAGTTACAGATCACAGTCATAACTCTCATCCTTATTGTCATCAGGAAAGGACAACGATTAGGAGAAGTAATGGAAATAGAAATAGTGGAAAAATGAGCTGTTGTCCTGCTAAATTAGCAACGCTAATGAACGATAAAGTCTGCCATCAAATCTCAGAGTAAAACAAAAATAGAGGTTGTTTACTGCTAAAGTAACAGAAGTACGAGGATCAGCTGGTGAGCTTTAAGCTTTATTAAACTCTGCCTCGAAAGTGTGCTAGGTTTTATGAAGCCCTAGAGGTCAGAGCAGGAGAGGGAAGCATTGAATTAGACATAAGACTATCTCTGCGCTCTGTCACTGTTGATCCATTGTCAAACACCCCGATGCAGATTGAGACGTCCAGTAGAAGCGGCTGCGCTGATTGAACCGCTATCTATCAATGTCACAGGACTCTGGCTTCTACATCCCATCTGGAATGATATTAAATCTCTGAGTACATCATCTTCCTGCATAAAATATGTACTACATATGGGGGTGTTTGTTGTTACTGAAGCTTGAGTTACGTCTTGTTTCCTCACATTTACAAAGTGCACTTGGGCAGAAAAGCTAACTCTGTTAGCATTTTTAGGTCAGAAACACTGTGTTTACTGCAGCTCACTGTACCCTAAACTGTGCAGTTTGAAGCAGAGCGTCTCCCCCATGTAACCTGAAATGTTCTTTGCTACTTTGTGAATTAAACAATCTGCAAACTGCACTTTGAAGCACAAAAAAAAGAAGAAAAATTGATGGAAAACCAATCAGAGACAGACACAGGCAGGGGAAAACACATCAACACAAAGACGGACAGATTCGAAGACAGATAGGACCGGCCGAGGCCTGGCAGACGTGGCCGTGTTTGTGAGGATGTCTTTATGGCCCAGCTGAGCCTGGGCAGAGCAGAGCAGCAACACAGAGGCCAAGTTAAATGAAGAGGGGAGATTAAAGGCAGTGCCGGGGCCTGCAGCCTCTGTATTCAATCACAGCTCTGCTCTGCACCTCAGCCTGCATGCTGATCGAGCTGCAGTGAAAGGAGCCATGCACCCTGCCACTCCCCTGCACAGTGCACAGACTACGCACTTGTAACTCTGCAAAAATTTATCGGCCCTTTGTGCAGAATACACAAGTGGTTGACATCAAGACTTTCCTTCTGAAAGGCATGTCTTTGCTCAGCTAATCCTTACAAATTTAGACAGTTTAAACACATTTAATAGGAGATAAAATACTGAGGAAGCTCGTTTTAAGCGTGAGCCGGCAGCAGCAGAACCTGGAATAAAACATGCATGTTAGTTCCAACCCGACCACACATACTGAACACACCGAGATGCTTTATTATAGATTTTCACACATTCAAGGCCGGTCTGCCCTGATCGGGGGCCTAATGTTATCTGACAGACCTTGCTTCTGTCTCCCAAGGGTGAAGAACAAAAATGACTGCATTCCCACTCATTTACCCAGAGGTGATTAGTCTGCGAAATCCTTGCAAAATTTAAGTGACTTCACCTTATCATTATTGCCCTGTTGTGATGTATCCTCAGGGTGTGTGTGGGGGGGGGGGGGGGACGAGCCTAATTGCAGTGGTGAAGTGCCGGTGGTATGAGTGTATATGCAGAAAGCTTTCCTGTGTTACTCAGGGTTGCTGAGGTCATTTGTTTTCTCTTTTATTCCCCACCGCTTTAATTGATGATCATTCATTGTTTCATGCTAAAACATTGTTATTAAGCAGAATTCATCATTCTAAAACACCAACACAGGGGAGAAGAGGGAGTCTCGTGGGAAAATATCATTTTTAAGGGCCTTTACACAAGGTCACAGAAGGAAAAAGGAGCCCTGGTGTCATTATGGAAAACCTGTTAAGCTGCAGCTGGACAGAATAAACACATTTATTTTAACAGCAACTCAATGCAGTGGTGCATGGGTCTCAGAGGCTCTTTGTTTGCATGCAGTGGTGGGATTGGGAGGTCTCCTTTTAGCAATTAATTGATTAATCATGCATAACCATGAAATGCCCAGGGTGAAGTCCACTAATTGCTTTAGTGTAAATGGTATTCCAGAAACCTATCCATAATTTTAATGCATTTAAGACATTCAGTTCTCTACATTACTTCTGTGAAATTTTAAGCCGTTCAGTTGTGTTTGAGAAAGCAAAACTGAATAATAAAGATAACTCTAAGACTTCGGGTACTTTTCAAAGTCAAAGATATGTTCTTGGACTAGCAAAGACTCCCTCTTTGCATTTGGAAAACAGAACAGACCTGATGAGTCTGCAGGTATAGATGATGGCAGTGGTTAGCAGTAGCCACCTTAACAGTTATTCATATAGTCGATATTTGCTTTTCTGTATTTTAACATAGAAAAAAAAAATAATATGGTTAAAAAAAACAAGAAAAACCTTAAATTTAAATGCATTGATCCATTTTTTGCCTTCTTGGAAGTAGGCAAAGGGCTGTGGCTGCGTTCAGATGACCGAAGTCATTTGGTGAGATGTGATGTGGCTTTTTCAGAACTGTGTTTAGGATCCTTCCTGGACTTTGAGAATCAGTGGTGTTACACACAATGTGCACGAGGCTCTGTGCATAAAATAGAGAAGAAGAAGGACTTAAACGAGGGTAAAGGGTCACATACATGCCCAGTTGTCTGTGTGTGCTGTGACCCTTAGAGTTAACATCCATGTGCAGCAGCACTGTAAATATTAGCATGCTAACATGCTCCCACTTAGCAGCTTTAACCACTATGCTAACATCTT
Source organism: Leuresthes tenuis (assembly GCF_036924035.1). Classification (NCBI taxonomy): domain Eukaryota; kingdom Metazoa; phylum Chordata; class Actinopteri; order Atheriniformes; family Atherinopsidae; genus Leuresthes; species Leuresthes tenuis. The sequence goes on along the minus strand of NW_027325377.1, from coordinate 24,422,945 downwards.
AATATTTGCTGATTAGCAGGAGCTTTCCTTCTTGTTCTCAAGTATGAATGAAGAAGCTGAGTTTCTTCCTTTGGGCTTATTGACTCGTTAGAATGACGAGGAAGCAGAAAAGATCTTTATGAAGAGAATCGGGGACAAAGGTTCAGCAAAGTTCAGCTGAGATTACTTTGACATGTTCAGGTAACTGTTTGTGTGTACGAGGCAACCTTTAGAGGACTATAGTCTATCCTGTGGTTATATTTGGCATTTATACGCTGCATTTATGCTTGTATTCTTTTATGCATGTGTATTCCCCGATGCGTTCGTGTGTGTGGGGCTATGCTCATGCTTCAGTGGGATTGCTGCTTGCCCAAGCATTTTAGGGAAAAATGCAGCAAAGGAAAATCAAATCACTTTTCCGCATAGGAAGTGAAGCGCTCATACAAGCTCACGTCACCCGAAATAGAACGGCCAGGCCACCCTCCCTCCCTCCCTCGCTGGCTCCCTTGACATGATGAAGGACTTCTCCCAATAAGAACTGTCTCCAGAACTTTCTGTGACTCATGGTGACATCAGCAGAGTATTAATGATCTCAGGGCGAGCTTCTGGTGACTTTTATCACTCTGAGGAATGAATAATGACAACTTTAGATCATTATCTCTTAGCTAGCGGCTCATTTTTGGTAGTTGTGTGAATTACCTGTTGCAGAGGAAACAGGAACTTCAGCATCAATCCAAAGATATTTGTTCTTTATCCGCACAAAAGATGTTTTCTGCCTTGGCTTTTCATGTTTTTGCTTCTTTAACGAGGACTGAAGCTCCCGTGTTCACCTGTAAAAACGGCTGTTGTGGGATAAACGAAGGAGATTTCTAACCAGTAGGAGACCAGCTTTGATGTCTTCAGTTTTAAATGCATGAACCTAACCAGGTAAACCGGGTCCCCAAACTTAACCAAACAACTGCAGACGTAAGAAGCTGTACAGGAGACTTCTGTATCATGTCAAAGACCACAAATAAATAGATTACATTTAGCTGTTTTACAGAAACTGCTGTTAGACTGTGTTCAGATGATTGTGGCAGGTTGTTATTGGACAGAATTAAACTACCTGTAAGTATCTGCTGTACTTAGTGAACTGGCTTCTACTGTAAAGTAAGAATGGCATCAATGTTCTCATCTGCTCTTAGTTAGAAAGTGAGATTTCTCAGTCTCTGACAGCCCTAATCAGAATTTCTTCAGTTATTTCTATCACGCTGCTCATTTGGCATACTTTTAAACACCAAGGACACACTGTTCCCTCTTCAGACTGCTGTTGGTGATCAGGGTCCAGACTATAAATAAATTCCAATATAAGTGGCTGTCTGCATTGTTTCTGCACATCTTTTTGAAGGTTTCATTCAGGCGCGGCGTCATCCTCCGGCTCCTTTACCTGAAGCTGCTACTCCGTCCTGTTCCGCCGTGTTCAGCTGGCTCCTCCATCCTCTGGTCGAGCATGTTAAAAGGATTCATTTAAAAACTGGCCTGCCAGCCTTCGGGGTAGAGGGATGACATTAAGGCTCTACTAAAGCAGTATTTGGATCCAAAATGGGATTTGTGACTGGCAGTCTTGGCCCCGGACTTCCTTCTGTTATTCTGAGCAGCTGTAGCATGCTGCAGCGCTATAGCATTTCAGTCTGGCATGTGCAAACATACATGAACACACACACATCCTCTGTCCTCCAGCAGAGCAGCTGTGATGTCAGTTTCCAGCTATGTCAAGCTGCCATGCGGTATTTCTGGGTTAAGTGGGGAACATGTGGAAAAGACGAAGCTTCAGACATCGCATGTATCATTTTAATGTAAGGAAGAAGCTTTATTGTTGTTCCTACTGCCTCGCAGACAAGCACCGGGGCCATTTGGGTTCCTCTGAGACACGATGACGACACCGTTTGCTTATGACACAAATCAATATGTTATATTTCAGCATTTAAGGCTCTTTGTCTTACGCAGCACATCCCCAGCGCTGCTGCCGAGGTCGCAGTGCTCTAAGCATGCCAGTGGCAGTCGCTCGATTGGCTCAAACCACAGAGGTCAGAATTGATCCGCTGGCTGTTAGAAATAAAGATGTGATGAAGCTTCTCTAAGAAAAGGCTCAATTTGATAATGCTTTCTTATGCAGCGTAAGCGTAAGTGTGTGCTGCCTCCTCTCAGAGTCTGATGTCATCAGTGCCAACCATCCGGCTGATGCCAGCGTGGTCAAACACTGCGGCTGCCATCTTTGTTTCTCAGCGGTCATTTTACCACATCGCTGTTGTCTCTAATTTACCTTGATTTGGGGACGTACCAAAACGGACTTTTTTTGTCTCGGCCACCTCGGCTGCTTCAAGATGAAGCTCAGCTGAAATGGAGACTGATGGGTCCTTCTTCTATTGAGCGAGATAAGTTTGGGTTCACCTGGATTTCCAGCCCAGTTTCTAACCACATAGTCAATGTCGGCTGTGACAGCAAATAAATAAGTAAAAAAATCAATTTAATTTAGTGCTTTGGGTCCATCTGCTGTGGTGCAGATTTACAATAAGCAAACACTCTGTGGCTATTTGTACATCTTTCTTATGCTCGCTGCCAAGAGTTTTACTGTAAAGTGAGGACTAATTAAAAACTGTTTGTTGGAATGAACTTCAGTAAATTTCCTGTCAGACGGCACTTTTGTGCCGGATTAAGGAGGACGTTCGGAGATCCTCTGGAAATGGCTGCTTCTTGTGCCGCTCAGCATGCAGTCCCAGCATGACTCGAGCCCACTGCGGATATCCAAAGTACTAAAAAAAACCTCTACTTACCTCTCCTCCTAAGCCGAAACTGCACTTCTTATAAATGTCTCAGCAGTTGATTCAGTGGACTGAGATGCTTAAAAAGCTGCTTCTGTTGCATTTAGATCGATTTAGCTTTAAATTTATAGAGCTCCTGAAAAAATGAATGGAGATATGCTCTCAGACAAGGAGTTGAGGAGAAGATATCTCCCTTCACTGGAACTGTGCTGGACAACTGTGCGTGTCAATAACATTAGATTAGGCCGTATGCTCTGCCACATGAATCCATCTTCTGCCACAGTCAGAGCTTTCATTTCATTCTACGGCGGCCACACATACATTTTAATCAGCCATTTGGCCGGCCAAGCTGACAACTGCTCAACAACAGAAGCTGATAAGGGTGATGATAAATCATCATCGCGCTGCTGGTACATGCTTTGGGTTAGTTTGAGGACTCCTGCCAGTTGTAGATTTTTCCCAGGATTCATGAGGCTATTCCAGAAAACAGGATTACTGGTTTCCTCTCTTCACTATCCAATTTGGGATGACTGTGGGGGAAAAAACCTCCAAAAAGGATAACATCCTGCATCTTTGTGTTTATTTGTTTCCTTTATTTGCTGTGTTTTAGCACCTTGGAGCTATTTGTTGTAGAAAAGAAGTCAACTCTCACATTATTTATTTCATAATATAAGAAAAAAGGGAAAAATTGTGGTTCTAAAGATTCAAATTCACTCTCACATTTCCCCATGGACTCTTCTCCAAATATTTGAGTATTAAAAATTGGAAAACGTTCCGACTTGGGAAGTAAAGTAAAGACTAAATAAACTAATTCCTGAGGATGATAAAACTGCTGAATATTAACCTTTTTAGGTGCACCGGACGGCTTTTTGAAAAGCATCATCGTTCCATTTTTGTGGTAATTTCTTTATTTTTGTGAGCGAAATGTCTTGGTTACAATTTGATGGTCTTGTTTGACTGTTCAAACATTCAGAAACTGATGTGTTAGGGTAAATTCAGCATACATTCATTCATACATCCCTGTTGAGCTCTGTTGGTTGAAGGTAATATTATAGCATAAGGACAGTATTAGAGTCCCTTAGGACAAAAAGAATATTTTTAATTTCTCATTTTAATAATCAAGTCATGTCGAGAATAAAGTCGCATAATTAAGATGAAATCAAACCTCGTGCCGAGGCATACAAAATGCCTTGATTGTGATTCAGAATAGGTTTTAATAACAGGGAAATGATCTCTCTTTTAGCCCATAAACACAGTGTGATAATGTGTGTAAATACTTGAAAGAGATTTAAATTTGAATTGCTTTATGTTCAGAAAGACAAACCACACAGAATCGGATGATGTGGCCACATTTCTTCAAGCTGAAACAGCTGGTAATGGACAGATGTAAGGGTATCCATGGTTACACAGCTTTATTCTAAACACTTCAACTTTATTCTCGAAATGGGAAATATAGTGTGACCCTAATACTCCGTCGTAGATTTGTAAGTATGTTGGCATGCTTACACTAGCCAATTTTGTACAGTCAGAGCTGCTGTCGTTGCCGTAGGCTAGTTTTTAAAAAAGATGCACCGACTGCTCCGCTCGTGACCGGAAATGGATGATTTTTGGCTCGAAACTTTTGACCGTTAGCGCAAGGTGTCAGAAATTCGATCTTTGTTTTGGTCAAGTGAACGCATCACACTTGTAACGTTAGCCTGGCGCAGTCAAGCTAGCATATCGTGTGTTTACGTTGGACTTTTCTACTCAGGGAGAGAAACTCTAAGCTGCAAATTGTAATAACTGTAAGGTTTTCGAAAAAATAACGCCAGAGGAAGCGTAAGAAGCTTTCAAAAGAAAAACAGAGAGCTGACAGCATAGTGAAACCACAGAGGATGGAGGTACGTGGTTGCTCAGTGATAGCTTTTTCCTATTAGCGCCATTTGCTAGCTCACGGCTAACTACAGGTTTCCTCTATTTAGGGAAAAGTTTTCAAATAAAAGAAGAGTCGCACTAACACATCTAAAACTCTAACGGAATGTTGTATGTGTGTTTAATTAAATACAGAAAGCCTCATGTAAACAAAACCTGTTGACAACACGAAACACCTGTAAATATACAATAAACAAAGCGATATTTTTCTAATTTACCTCTAAAAACGAGTCATTTAATTTGTTTATCTGTTGTCCAGCAATGCAAACTGCTGCCAACAATTAAATCTAACAATACGAATGATTATGTAGGTGTTAAATGATGAAATAAAGTTTGCATTTGACTTTTATAACTTAAATGGTTGCTTTTAAATGTAATTTGATCATAATTACCAACTTTTCCCATTAATGTTGGATTAATTGCATTTTATTAGTATTATACCTGTGTTTAATAACCAGGAGAACTTTACCTCCTGATTTCCAGTAAAAGTTATTAACCTTAACAGAAAGCTGTGAAACCCATTAAACTTATTTATGCCTTATATTTTATCACATTGATGCATTTTTAATTCAAACAATAAGTTGAGACTGAAATCTGTGTGTTTCTTCTAATTTTGAGTGATCTGGACGTGCAGTAAAGCTGTTTCCACTGATTTAAAACTCTTTTTTTTGTCCGTAAGTAAATGAAAACTGACAAATTTAACAACGATGTTAAATCAACAGCCAAGTGCGACGTGAACTGGAACAAATCTTTTAAAAATCTGTTGAACAAGGAGTTTTTTAATCATGGTGCAGCTCTATAAAAAGCAACAACATGCAGTTTCCTGGTAGCTGCAGCTGCGGCACTGAAAACAAGGCCAGTGTTTGATGAAATGCAGTCGATTAATGAGCTCCAGCAACTCAAGATGGAAGAACAGTCGAGAATCGCAGCTTCTAATCAGCCACAGTCTTTGAGCTTGTTGACTTCACACGGGGTGCGACGGTGCCACAGCGATCCGCGAGATTACATGAAGCATCCGCACCGTCTGTCGAGCTTGTTGCAGTGGAGGAGTTCCAGAAAGGGAGCAGGAAGAACAAGTTTGAGTTTGCTTTGGGTCGTATCCACAGAGATTTACACATGCAGGAGCTTAGATGGCAATTTATACACCCAGAGAAGAGGGGAGGAATGGAAGTGTTTACCTCTGGTATCATTGGAGTTTGGTGCCAAACCAAAACAAATCATAGAAATAATCTCTTATTTAAATTTTTTCTTGTGAAGAAAATAAAATGGGTTCATGTTGAAACATTTTCAATCATTTACATCCAAAGGTTTTGCAGAAATGGCACAAAAAAAAGTTAATTAAGAAGCTAAATATGCTATTCCCGCTGTCTTTCTCTCAGCCACGGTCACCACAGGTATCTATGTGTGGATGAATCCTGATGGATCCCCATTACCCTGAGTGTGACCCCTCACAGCTCAGTTCATTAAGCCAGCCACCCAAGTGTTCGGGACTCCAGTCCAGATTTAATCACAGCTTCCATCCTCTTGCCAATCACAATTAGATCCTGATAAGCCTCTCTCGGATGGCACCCGAGGGCCTCTGCACACAGACAAAGGTTAATTTGCGAGCAGCAAGGCCCCAGCTACAAGGCCAGAGGTCACTTGATTGAATACATGGAAAGGTGTGCATGTGCAAGATGGTGGGGCCAGGCAGCAATTACAAACTTCATCAGTATTCATGTGTTTCATTCGTGGGTAATTGGTGCATTACCTTGAAAGAGGTGTGCTGATTGGATGTGGCCCTTTATGGGAAATGGCTTGTGGGTTATTTTGTGGTGGCTGATGTTTCCCGTCGTCTCTGAGCTGCTCAGCAGAGTTCCTCTTTGGGCCCCTGAGAGGTTCAGGATTAAAGATGATAAAGCGGACAAATCTGAAGGAGACCCAAATGTAAAAAGCAGGTGTTTTTCCTGCTTATCCAAACCGGTAAAAGTCATTCATATAAAAGGAGTTATTTTAAAAAATGGGCTCTGAAAACGTCTTTTTGGTGTGACTTCCAACTGAAAACTGAGTCATAAAAACGCACTCGTGGCCTCTGCTTTTTGGATAAAATCGCATTACAACATGTTTACAAATGCAGAAAGGATCATGGTTGCTGGTGCCGAGCCCTGCTGATGGAGGTTTAAAGCATCCTGAGCTGGACCACTGAACATGTGACACAGTTTAAATTTTACAGAGTCGACAGGCTAGTTTATTCTGCCCTGTTTATGATTGCATCTCTCTGACCTCACGTCCTGTGGTGCAATGTCATTTCCAGGCCAGCTGGCAGCGGGGACATGTGAGATTGTGACGCTGGACAGGGACAGCAGCCAACCGCGGCGGACCATCGCCAGGCAGACGGCCCGCTGTGCCTGTAAGAAGGGCCAGATCGCCGGAACCACAAGAGCCAGACCCGCCTGTGTGGACGGTAAGAGGAGGGGGAGGGAGGGGAGATCCTGGCTTTGCTTGCTTTGTTTAAGGGGCCACTTAGTGTTCAAGTAGTTTTCACTCCAGTGAAAGCTACTCAAACATGAGCAAGCTGTTCCTGAGGCATGCTTGACTTTTGCTCTGAATTGTGTTGGCCTTGTAGCACAGTAAGAATATAACATGTTATCCAAATGTTCAGCCGCATCAACAGTCTTAGGGCAGCTCCTGTAGGGATGGCTGTGGCCTGAGGTGGATAAACCTTCAGTGTGGAGCTAAGTGGATCACAGAGCTGTCTTTATGTTAGTAAAACCTGCATCAAATCTATTTACAGTTGAGTCATTTTGAAAAGGCTGCTGCGGGGCGAGTTTCTAAATCCCACACCGACAGATGGGCTTATATCTCATGGAATAGTGACACTATTTCTGTGATAATGTCTGTTTTTGCACAGTTGAAATCATGACTGTTAATAGAACCAAATCTGCTATTCGCCAACCAGTTTATCCATGTGAGGTTCCCAGCTTTGGGTGTTTCCTTGTTGTCTTCTGTGTCCAAACCTCTTGGTTTTGGACTTTAAACTTGATTTGAGAAATGTGATTTGTGACATTTGCTCCTATTTTCTGAGATTTTAGACCAAACTATCCAGAAATCCATTGTGAAAAACCACAGTTTTCAGCTTCAGTTAGAAATAATCTGCCTGAGCTACATTTCCTGCATTCATGCTTCATTCACGTCACATTTACACCAAGAAGATGATTTAGAGTTTGTGTGTTTTATCTTTTTAACTCTTTGACATATGATAGAAGAACAGATCAGAGCGCCACATACATTTGTAACACTTGAAAATGAGTCCTGGTGACTTTCCTTCAGATAATGTCTGTGGGGGTTGTTTCTTAAAGGGGAACTCCGGTGTTTTTAAACCTTTTTAACCTTATTTCTGGCATGAAATACGTTCATCTGCTCACCGAGAACAGTTTGGTGAAAGTCGGCGTCCTTCTGAAGATATTTAGATAACTGGAGATCCATATAACGGAGTGAACGGGGCTTAGAGGATGCAGCCTCTAAATAAGGCATTATCTGTCTTTATTTCACCAATACTTTAAGAAGAATGAATGAATGAACGTGTGCTATAGCTCTGTTAGCTCATAGCTGCTGTTATGTGGCTACTTGCAGCTATAGGAGAGCTAACGGAGGGATTTCTACACAGGCACTCTACTGGGACCACTTCATCCACACGCCCCCCTGCAGCACAGTTTATTCACTCCGTGCTCTGTGACAGTCGGCTAACTTCACACAGAGTTTGCTGCTGATAGTTTTGTGCAACATGGCAGGATATTTATCAGATTTTGAGTAAGATGGACATTCTTACCGGAGTGAATAAGCTGCTGCAGCCATGCTGTGGATGAATTTAATTTAATTTAAATCATTTTATTACATTTGTATTCAATCTTATCTTTATTGCTCTGATTTTTTATTTTTATTCCTTTCCTTTGTTTAAACTTGAAATCATGCTTTTTATTCTTTTTTAATCACCTCGTCGTTGACACAAATAAACTTGTTGTTTTTACCTGGAAAAGTGATTGAAGCTCGTTGGTAGAATTCTTCTTCTTTCCTCAGTTCTGAAAAACCCATAATTGTATGAAAAAGGTGACAGCATCCTCGCATCTTTATCCATCTTCCCCACCATCTCGGCGCCTGTTGCTCTCACCATGTGGCCCCCACCCCTGGAGGGGAGGGTGGGGTTGTGTGCTCAGGTGAGGAAGGACTGAACGGCTTCATTACAAAGACAGACCTGCGGTGAGCAGCAGCTTCGGATGTCTTGTTTTGCCCGTTATTCGGCTGTGTCCTCACAGTTGTGTCTCTGATTGGAGGCGCTGGGGATCCCCGGTGCTCTGTTGGACTGTTTTTTACCTGCTGGTCGTACGACGGACGCGACTTTGCACCACAGTATGTGAAAATGGGCCAATTGGAGGTGAGATGAACTCTTCTCCCAAATCCTTTTCTTCCTGTGTGGTTTGATCAGTGTTTGACATCCAAATATAAGCGCTCAGACATAGAAAAGGTGTTTTTAAACAATAAAACGTCCCCTTTAACCCTGAAAACGACCGTCCTGTTGCCTCCGACAGGATCTGGCAGGCGAACTGCTCGACCGTCTACGACATGTAGGAAATGAAAAAACTACCAGGAAGGAGAGATAAAGGGCTTTGTGTCCGTATTAGTCTTTGCGATGCCTCCCAGGACGTGTCTCACATTTGTAACGTGAGCATCTCCTGACCGTTGGTGCATTTTAAAAAACTCCAGGCGGCCTGATGATGATCGTGGTCATTTAGGGGTTAAAGTTCAACGAACAAACTGCTGATTTAGGACACGTCTGAGATGTTTTAGCACATTTCTGCCACATGTTTGTGAAGGTGTGCACGAACGCAGAGGCACATCTGTGTGCTTTTTTACGTCAGAATCCATCATTTCCATCCACTTTGTCGCACAGCTCCCCTTTGGTGCTGTTTAGATTACAAAATCCCACAGCTTGATGATATTGCCATGCAAAGCTGAGAAGCGTGCCTCCACAAATGCAATCTTATTTGTTTATTCAGGGGCAGCGTCCTCTCGCTGTGGGGGGAGGCGTGAGAGCGGCGAGGGGAGCTGACAGAAAAGACGTCAAATGCCACAAATGGGATTTCAATCAGTTTTAATCTACTGGAGTCCTTGAGGTCTGCTCGGTGTTGTAATATGCCTTTGCCTTGGCTGACATGATCGTGTCCTTCATGCCTCAGAAGCTGTTCACATCGGTCATCCGGTGCGTGCAGGATAATCCGCAGCTCCATCAACAGCCTCGCTCTGCACCTGGTAATGAAAACAGGGAGTGCTGAAGAGTCATTCTCTGTGGTGCATTTCCCATCCAGGTGCTTGTTGTGTGTTTATTGCTTTGAGGAGGTGAAAATAGGAGATAAGCCGTCAGCATGATAAGGGGACCAGCTCAGACAAAACATCTGTGGCATGAAATGCTGTCTTACTCTGACCCTGCCTCTAACTCCATTCATTATGCCTTCCTCTCTGCTTCTGTTCGTCCCTTCTGTGTCACACATCCTCTCATTTCTACGGTCTCTCCTTCTGATGTACGTCTGTGAAGGCTCAGCCCATTTCAGGCCTGTAATGCAGCCTCGTGTTGCATAAGTACACCCTCCAGTATCTGCAATTTCATGCTCTTGAGCCTTTTTACAGCTGCACTTGGTGCCTTTTAAGGGAGCTGATACTTATTCGTATTAGGAGGATGAGAGACTGTGAGACTGGGCCGGAGCAACCTGCTCACGTATGGGTCTCTGTGGTTGTGGCACCGATAGCTCAGCAGGGAGTCCCCTCTGAGGTGAATTCTGGTTCTCCTTTTTCTGAGCTACCGACTGACCTACGGATTATAATCTCTGGTTTTATTGGGATGTTTCTCCATCAATAACTTCCCTCAAGCTGCAGCTTTTACACAGCTGGGCTGTAAATGTAACCAAAGCTAATCGTGGCTCATTGTGACGGTTAAATACTGAGCTTTAAAATGAGTCCGGACATTAATGGGTGAGATCATTTGACAGTTGTGTAACGATTGAAGCTTGACAGGCTTAATTCATAAGAGTTTTCTCCTTTTCCCAGTATACAACCAGGGCAGGAGTGTTGATTTATTGATCAAAGTCTGTCAGACTCTGACACAATGAGTAGCAATTAGGCCCCTCTCAGCTTGTTAAGTATTGGGTTTTTGGTTTAACTATTACTTCAACAACTAAAACAAATGACAAGTTAGCCGCCAGATAATTGGTTCCATGTCGAGCAGTGAATTTAATAGCTTTATATCTTCTTCTTCTTCTGATTCTTCTTCTTATTATTATTATTATTATGATTCATTGTTCGTCTGACTCTTAATCTAATTCTTCCTATTCTGATACTTCTTCTTCTGATGATTCTTCTTCTTCTTTTGATTCTTCTGACAATTCTTCTTCTTCTTCTGATAATTCTTCTTCTTCTCCTCCTTCTTCTTATTATTATGATTAATTCTTTTTCTTACCCCTAATCTAATTCTTCCTATTCTGATAATTTTTCTTCTTCTTCTTCTGCTTCTTCAGATAATTCTTCTTCTTCTGATTATTATTATTATTATTATGATTAATTATTTTTCTTACTCTTAATCTAATTCTTCCTATTTTGATAATTCTTCTTCTGCTTCTTCTGATAATTCTTCTTCTTCTTCTGCTTCTTAGGCTTATATGTTTCCTGTTTTATTTCCATTGTAAAGATCATTACTGGAACTGTGCAGCATGTACAAAGTGCCACAACCAGTTTAAGTCTGATTTAAATACATTTTTAAGGTCAGATTAGTCTGGACATATTCACTCATTGTTTAAAGCCTCCAACATCATGTAAAATTGGGTGAGACCCAGATTTACAGCAGGTCTGTAAAGATGAACCAGATTATAAAATCACACAACAAGGAAAGCATGAGTTGGCCTTGAAAGTAGAATATTATCATTTAAAACTTATGAAATGTAAAAGAATAGCTCCAAGATTAATTTAAACCTGTTTTGTTTGATATTTTTGGCCACATCAGGTCAGTGGAAACGAGCCGTAAAAGCAGCATTTTCATAGCGTGCCGTTAGCCTGTTAGCGACTCGTTAGCATTGTGATGAATTACCACAACAGTGTTTGTTAAAGCTGGTTAATGAGTCCAATATTAATACTCCTGCTTCCTGAGGGAGAAACCTGGACCTGTAGCTGTTGATCCACAGAGTTCACCTGTGGAGCAGAGAGACTGAGAGGAACCACAGACTCAGGGGGTCCACAGCTTCCATGTTGGCACAGTGTTGTCATAGAAACACTGACTATAGCTGCTTAACACTGACGCTTTCTTTTATTAAACGTAACCTGACGGTGATCCACCATTGTTGCTTGTTTTTAAATGATTTCAGAGGCCCATAAATCTCCCTGTTGTTTCTTTATTCTTTCAAAAGCCTTTTGTTACAGATCGATTAAAGACAGAAACCGGCTACAAATGCAGTTTTTATTTTTTCACTTGCTGATTTTTCTCTTCTTTTCAGTTCACAAAGTTTTTTGGATTTAATTGTGATATATGGCGCCTTTCAGTTTTAATCAAATTTACAGTTAAATACCCACAGAAACAGCTTTATGTGCTATTTACTGACATTTTCATGCATTCTGTATTTTTACTTCCACTGTTGCAGCTCTTAAATGGAAACATTGCTTCTTTTATAAAGAACTTACTCCTCTGTTTCTAACACATTGTTTGCAAATGAAGCTTTACTGCCAACTCAGTAAAGCTCCATTGTAATCTACAGTGATGACTCTCCCCACTCGACGCTCATCCCTGGATAGCTTGCTTATGAGAATTGTAGCAGTGAATCAGGCAGTGATGCGTCAGTCAGTCTCTGGGCTATGAAACAGTCCCTCAGCTTCAGTCACTCAGCTTCAGTCACACAGCTTCAGTCACACAGCACCTGATTTGATCCAGAGAGGAAAGGAGGGGGCAGTGTTGGGTAAACAAGTCGTGTCATCTGTGTTAGCCGGTTAGCAAGCTAGCAGCTACTCGCACTTTGAGCCGTGGGGCTGGAAGAGGAAAAGATGGCCACTTCTGACCCTTTTCGGCTCAGACTGAAGACGGATGACTGTGGGCTGTGGCCTTGTCACAGGGGCAGGCAGAAGTGGACGCCTCTCCTTGGGTGTTCTGGTTCCTAACTGGGGCGGGACACTTATCATACGGTGCTTTTTATATACCGATCACAGCCGGGACATGCAGCTCCTGCAGAGCGCCCCCTTTTGCATCTTTTTGCTCTTCTTATTCTCTTTGGTGTCGCTGACATTTGACAAAATATTTCTTTTTGCTAAAATATTCAGTCATGAATTATAACAGCATAATAAAAGATGGATATCATGAGTCATCTCAGTGTGGTGTTCAGCAGCTTTTCTTCACTGTTGCAAAGGATTTTCTGAATCCATTGCTTTCACTACGTCTCTGTTGGGTTCTCTGTGGCTCTGAAGCATCCTTTAGACCCTGAAATAAACCGAATGCAAGGGAAATTTCTCCCTAAAAGAATTAGATCTGCTGCTTTGACACTGAACACCGGTCGTAAGAAATCCATTTCTGATTTCCTTTACCAGCCAGGTGAGAGACTCCAGGCTGCGAGGAGACGGTGAAAGGTCTGTTCCAGCTTCAGGCAGCGATGGATAAAGAGTGTCACACCCCTGAATGTTAGACACTTAAAAACCGAGGCCGCAGTGTGACCGTTTCCTGTGCTGAGCACCGATACTACGATGATAAATTCATGCTGCGGCATGTTGGCTGTTTGTGTTAAAGTGACGGTTCTGAGAACCAATCAAACGTCACGGAGCCAACTTACTCCGTCATGCTGTTGGTTTTACAGGGTAAAGAGTCCCAAATGAGCTTTGAATCTCTGGAAAATATTCCTGCTCTCACTCCAGAGGGACTGGCATCAACGCCCCCCCCCCCCCCCTACAAATAACACACAAACACTGATGTTTTATAGTCCAAGCAGGACTATAACACATCGAATGCTTGTGTTTTCCCTGCAGGGTGAAAAAGCTGCCGAGTGGTGCACATTAGCATAAAAATAATGCAAAGTGTGGCGCTCCGCTTTTCATTTGGTGGCAGAGTTGCATTTAGTTTTCCATCCATTAACCTTGTGTTATGTTCCTTTGTGGCTGCTGAATTTCTCCAAAAGTCAAATCCATTGTTGCACAGTTACCAGGAAAACGGACCTGCTGTTGTATTTTGCTTTGAATTATGACTCGAAGACAGATATTCAGACTCAAAATGAGTCATATTTGTGGGAAGTAATAATGAAGTTGACATATGTGGAGGACGCAGCTCTTATAGATTCTCTTATTCCTCATCTGCGAAGCTGCCATGTTGGTTCCTAAAACTTACTTTGGGCTTCTTTTGTTAAGATCCGAGTTGTTTGTCTTTCTGTCACCAGCTCTGTGAAACACAGTTGGTGCAGAGCAGGATGGTTTCGGTTTGCTTTGGAGCAAAGAAAAAGCCAAAGCAACGCTTCTTTTGGGACGTAAGGAAGACCTGGAGCTCCCGACGGATCCTGATAACTGTTGCAAGTCCCAGAAAAAGCCCAAATCCACCTGAAAGACCACTGTGGGATCAATGAATTCTGTGCGAATCCTTCAGCATGCACACTGTAAATATTTAATGTTCCAGATGATGAAGCTCACACAGATGCCACTTTGCATTCATTCAGGAGTGCAGTTAAGCTCTCTGTTAATGAAGCTGCATTATCCCTCTGCCCGCTGCACATCCACTGCATTCATAAATTTGCAGGCGCGCTGTGATGAAGTGGACCCAGGTGTTGCACGGTTCTGAGATGTTGATAACGTCACAGGTTATTGATGCCCCATTGTTGCTCTCAGTGTTTTATTATAATGAATGCAGTTAGGATGAGAAAGAGACCGCTGAAGCCCTCTTGAACTGCACGATAAGCGTATATAGATGCAACAGAAAGCCGTCACATTAAGCTTTATGTCCTTTTATTTATTTATTTTTGCTCTTATCGTTGTTATTCTGGCGTTACCCCAGCAACAGCGAGTCCAGTAATTACCTCCTGGGTGTAGGCTATAAAAAAGAAGAAGAAGAAGAAGAAATAATTTACCCATCATCCCTGCACAGTTCTGTGCTGATTTAAAGGCAAATCACTCAGCTGAGCATCAACTCAGTAGTAAGTGTTCATGAAGAGGGATGTTGGCTCGGTAGATTGCCTTCCCGCGCTCTGTCTGATGTCAAATGAGCCATCAGCCTCTTGCCTTGAAGTATTACAGAGCTCTTCATAAAGTGAGATTCTCAGCAAGGCCAGTGCAGCAATCTCAGGGTAAGCCCATCGGACTCATCT
Source organism: Leuresthes tenuis (assembly GCF_036924035.1). Classification (NCBI taxonomy): domain Eukaryota; kingdom Metazoa; phylum Chordata; class Actinopteri; order Atheriniformes; family Atherinopsidae; genus Leuresthes; species Leuresthes tenuis. The sequence goes on along the minus strand of NW_027325377.1, from coordinate 24,407,908 downwards.
GGACACCTCGGCCTGATAAATCTGTGGCTGACTTCCACCTGGTCCTGCAGCAGACATCATAACAAATAACTGCTCTGCTATAATCTGCCTTGAAAAATAATCCTTCAGCGTGAAAAAAAAGTCGAACACAAACAGCAGATGTAATTTTCTACGAGGAGGAGGAGGAGGAGGAGGAAGTGTGTGAATATGAGCGGCGCGGTGTTAGATATGCTGAGATGCACTCGGACAAAGTAAAGCCGGGGATTTATAGTGGAGAAGCACGGGGCCTCGCTGCCTTCAATTATCCTGATGGGCTGCTCCTGCCACCTACTGCCGGCAGAAATAGAACAACGACGCGACACAAAGGCAAACAGACCGTCACCAGCACGGAAATTGCTTTCATTTTTCCACAAGTCTCTCCTTCTTTCTCTTTATATCTTCATCTCTGGCCCTCCTAAACGCCTGGCGCCCGTCCTCGGCGGCCCCCACAGGCCCGCTCACGGGCACCGTCGCGGTTGACGGTCCGCGCTCTCGCAGTCTCCACCTCGCTGGCCTAATTGGAAGAGAAAAGTTCCCCTGTCGTGAACGCATGTCCAAGGGGTCTGTTCGTCAGGCTACGGGCGGCGAACAATTAATGAATAATTACTGCTTCTGCAGACCCTCGCGGGGCCCGGGGCGCAATTTATAGCAGGAGGAGGGTGTCGAATGACTCTGTAGACGTAACTACTGCTGAGACTCAGTAATGGATATATCACCCATCTCTAAAAAGCCGGCGTACGTGAGATGAATCTAATAAATCTAAACGCTGTTCTGCTTGTAAATCAACGGTTTCAATAACAGATTATAGCCTATAAAAGCTCTCAGTTTGTACAGTGTTAGTCTTTTAAATCTTATATAGTATTTGAACGCCTTAAAAGAGGTCCAGGGTGCAATTTAAGACGACAGGGAGCTGAAAGCTTCCAGATTTAAATGTAAATCATTGATATCTGGCTAAATGTTGGGCACCTTTAATTACCAAAAGGCTGGACTGTGTAATTATGAGATGTGGATCATGTAAACCGGACGGTTCTGTGGTCGTAGCAGCAGGTTTCCCCTCAGCCTTTAATTCGTTTCCACCTCCTTTATTCCACATGAACACTTTTTAATTTGTCGGCGCCGATTTCTTTGTGAAGTTCCTCAAATGCATCATTTCACACTCGACTACAAGTCGATGTGTTGCTCTGTTTGTGCAACTCTGAGCCCCCCCCCTCAGAGCCTTTATCACATATATCCCAGCAGTGTGCCGTTATATGAGAAAGCAGCCGGTTACTACAGTGAGACGCGTTTAATGACGTCTTTTACGTGATCTCTGGGAGACTGTAAATATGAACTATGTGCTGCTATTTATCAGCCTGGTCTCCGAATAAAAAGGATGAGATTAGCACACCTTTCATCATGCTTCTAAGTGTTTTTTCCCATTATTTTCCTGAAATCCCCTCAGGAAGCAGCATCTGAAATCACTTCCACGATCTCGGCCTGTCAGACTTCATCGAGGACTCCAGTAAGAGCTGCAATCTCTTCGCACTGCACAGATGTAAATATTTTCCCTTCTGGCAAACATTTAGACACCATTTGTAAAAGACAGCTTGCTTTATAGTAATTTTCCGTATTTGTCTGAGTGTCAGCCGGTGACAACCTTGATGAAACATGTTCCCTTTTTGGACTCTGAAGCTGCTTTTCCTGCCAGCTCTCCATGAGGTGGGCCAATCAGCTCGTGCAGCTCGATTTCTGCCGCTGACGGACGGACTGCAAGTCTTCACTCACTCATTCACTCCCTCGCAGCTCCGGTCCTGCACATTCGAGCCCATCTGGCACCGGGAGAGAGAGCGCTTTTCCCTTTTTAACCCCCATTACTCACGAGGTGCTGATTCCATATGATAGGTGTCAGAGCCCTGCAGTGTACATCTCCTCCACTCCCACTTATCTTCCTTTCATGGGATTACTGTACTCTTTATGCCTTCCTCTACAGGAGCCAAAGGGAGTCGGATGGCTGTGGCACCAGCTGCTTATATGGTTGAATGGATGCTGGACACAATGTAAAGGACACCTCTGTAAGGAGTCATGGGTCTGAGGTTGCTTTGACTTCCAGGGAAGTGGACATTTAGGTCATTTAACACACATGTTGGACACTTTGCTGAGAGATTAAAACGGCTTGGGATGGATTTCTTTGCTGCAGAATTAGGGAAACTCGCGACAAACTGCGTTTGTTTGCTGCAGCAGGAAGCAATTTGGTGGTCAGTGGATGTAAATATAACACGGTTGTGATTATTCTTTATCTTCCTCATTAAAGCAGCCGGGGAACAGCTGCACGAGCAGGCAGGGCAGCTAAAGAAGGGAGGCACTCTGTTGTGACTGAAATGATAAAATGCATAATTAGGTAGTCAATGTTGTGTTCCATCTCGCTCTCGCGTATTCTCGCTCTGTCTTGCGCTGATAGGTGCAACTCTGTTTCCTCTCCATTTTCAGAAATGATGATGTTCATTAATGCAATGCAGGTTCAGGCAGGCCCCTCTTTCTTCCTCGCTGCCGTGTTTTGTCTCTGGTAATTTAGCTTTTATTGGCTGGCTTAGCATTTTCATCTGAACACGGGTTCATTTAATAATGTATGCGTCTCGCTGTTGTGTAGCGCTCCAAACCCACACCTGTAATCGCCGTGCAGCTGGCTGCACTCGGTGAGATGGATGCGCCAGCCGAGTGCGAGACAGAACAACGGCTCCGACCAGAGGAATGTTGACTGCTCTGTGAACAGTGGTTAGATGGAAAGGCCTTGAAAGGAATAGTTTAACATGATCAGGCAGCTCATTAACACACAGCAAAGTATTTTAGAAATGGCTTTAATTTGTATTCAACCCAGTTTGAGACCATAGATTTAGCTGTTTGGTCACATGTTTAGGTGTTAATGTGTGATTAGGTCCAAGAAAATGGATATTTTTGGTAAAATGGGGGCTACTGATTCACAGGGTGGTGATGGACAAGACTTCCAGAGCCCTGCTGGTTGCCTGGAAAGCCAAGAGACGCCAATAAAAACTACAAAAGGTTGTTTTATGCTGGTGTTTTCACACTTTGGACAGACCTCGGCCCCCTTTCTTTTGGATAAAGGGAATAAACATGTTCCTTGTGCATCATGCGGATCTACTTCAGTGTCCTGGGCTCAAACACGCCCTTTACTGTGTGTGTGTGCTGTTCTGAAACATAGGTCACCCTCCACTCTCATCTAATTGTTCTGCAATGCCCTGCGAGGAGGATCATGGTCACAGTTGTCTTTGTCCTTGGGTGGGAACAGCGCCGGTTCACCTTGCCAGTAAGAATAATATAAGAATAAAAACGATGGGGGCTTCTTGTTGAGTAGATGTCGGTGTGTCCCCCCCACAGGACGGACATCATTATCTCCACCTTCACACCGTCCCGTCCAGGGAACCTGTTAATACCCCGTAAAAAAACATATTCATTTAAGAATATTAATACAGCTCTCTGTGTCATCTGTCGTCACGTGGGGGCAGTTTTTATAAGAGACATAAGATGGCCAAAATATTATTAGTGTGGTGGTGACAAGCATATGAAGGCAAGATGAATCTGGGATAAAAATAAAGGGGAATGAATACAAATGGTGTCTCCTTCACCCAGAGGGGGGAATAAATCATAAGTGGACCGATGTGTCTCCCGTTGCTGCTCCTTCCCTACCTTTCCTTTTTGTTGCCTTTCGCCCCCTAACTCACTTCCTCTGATTAGGTTGGATGCAAAGTGTTCTTTTGTATTAATAAACCCATTTAAAGAGGGGAAAGAGCACTTGTATTTATTGTGTGTAGGTGTCCGGGTGGAGGAAAGCTGCATGCTTTCGCCACTTTAAGTGCTCTCCCACTGCACTGCTGCATTCAAAGATAGTGCTTTTCAAGATAATTCAAACATCACTTTCCATTTTGACAACAGCTGCTGTCGTAACCTGATATTTACTGAATATGTGGTTTTGAACTTCAGTTGTGATAGTTAAGTGTTCAACGAGTCCATTGACTCAGTTTGGCTTTTAAAATTTAATCACAGACTATTTTTTATTCAGAATTCACTTTTACAGCCTCATAAAACCAAACTACTGTTGGTGTTTGACCATTTAAAAGCATGTGTGTTTAATCACTGTAAGACAACACATTAGCATCTCCTGAGCTAGCCTTGGCTAAAGCTAAATCTATATATTCCTATAGATTTACCGTCATTATAATGTTCAACCACAACATTTCTTATATTTGAGTTTATTTCACATTATTAGCTCGGGGAGTTTGTGGCATGATGGAAGAAAAACAAACTTGTGGTTGATGTCATGTTCTTCCTGTTGGATTTATCGTTGTGGTGTAGCCATGAAGCAGTTCTTCTTTCTTATTAGCGACAACGCCTCGAGCACCGGAATAAACGGTTCATAAATTATTTTTTTTAGTTCCTATTCACCTTATTTGTCATTTTTATTGGCAGCAGCTGGAGTAAAACACTAAGAATAAACCAGTTAACCAACTAATGTGTCACAGTTTCTGCTCCTGTTCTATGCTAATGGATCTACCCAATTCCCTCCTCTTCTTCACCTGTTCTCTCCCATCTGCCTCCTCAGTTTCTCTTATTTCTTTATTCTATCAGCAGTCCTCCTGCCACCAAAATAGCTAAATCCTGGTTTGTTATTTATTAATATATTTTAGAGATACTCAGATTAAACCAAATAGACTATTTGAAAATGGATTTTTGCTCTGACAGTTCAACATCTGCTGTTTTATATTATATTATAAACTCTGTTTTTATCTGAAAGTTACTTTATTGTGAGCTCTTTTATCTTATTGGACTTTGATGTAATTTACATTTTAATTTCCCATTGTGAGATAAGGTTTATGTTACATTTGTAGGGTTTGGCTTTGAAACACTTGATAAATGGGCTTTGCTACAAAAACAAGTCAGAACTACGAAGCTACACTAGATGGTTAAAGATGCCTCCGTTTTTACCAACCTGAGCTTGCATTGAAGCAGCGTCACTCTGCTGCTGCAGCACTGCTCGTGCACTCTCTTTGTCAAAGTGCACAAACTAAGCAAATGCCAGATTTAGATAGATTATAGTTGTGTGAAGCAGAAAGTTAGCCTCACAGTTCTGAGGAGCACGGCTCTGATAAGTTAGCTTCACAGTTCTGAGGAGCAGAACTCTGATAAGTTAGCTTCACTTTTCTGAGGAACACGGCTCTGATAAGTTAGCTTCACTTTTCTGAGGAGCAGAACTCTGATAAGTTAGCTTCACAGTTCTGAGGAACACGGCTCTGATAAGTTAGCTTCACTGTTCTGAGGAGCACGGCTCTGATAAGTTAGCTTCACAGTTCTGAGGAGCACGGCTCTGATAAGTTAGCTTCACAGTTCTGAGGAGCACAGCTCTGATAAGTTAGCTTCACTTTTCTGAGGAACACGGCTCTGATAAGTTAGCTTCACAGTTCTGAGGAACACGGCTCTGATAAGTTAGCTTCACAGTTCTGAGGAACACAGCTCTGATAAGTTAGCGTCACTTTTCCGAGGAACACGGCTCTGATAAGTTAGCTTCACTTTTCTGAGGAACACGGCTCTGATAAGTTAGCTTCACAGTTCTGAGGAACACAGCTCTGATAAGTTAGCTTCACAGTTCTGAGGAACACAGCTCTGATAAGTTAGCTTCACTTTTCCGAGGAACACGGCTCTGATAAGTTAGCTTCACTTTTCTGAGGAACACGTCTCTGATAAGTTAGCTTCACAGTTCTGAGGAACACAGCTCTGATAAGTTAGCTTCACAGTTCTGAGGAACACAGCTCTGATAAGTTAGCTTCACAGTTCTGAGGAGCAGAACTCTGATAAGTTAGCTTCACAGTTATGAGGAACACGTCTCTGATAAGTTAGCTTCACAGTTCTGAGGAACACGGCTCTGATAACTGGTGTCAGAATAATGCAGCAGTTGTTTACTGTGGATGTTTCTCACTTTCTTCCTGATTGCTCTAAAAAAGCTTGTTGGTGCTGCTCTGTCCTGCGCTGTCAGCCTCCTCCACACCGCAGTGTCATCAGTTTTCAGTCATCACTGTGAGAAAATGGCAGTTTTGTGTTTTGCTCCTGGCTAAAGGCACTGTAGCCTTCCAGAGTAGCAGGTACATCCATGAAGCTTTTAAATCCATGGTGTCTCTTGTGTTCATGTTACATTTATTTATTTAGCTTTTGCTTTCAGGCCTCTGCCTGTTATGAACCATCTTATTTTGGACAAACAGGCATGTTAAACTCTGCTGTTATTGAGAGAACACTTTAAGTAAGTAATATCCATGTTTTATGGCATTTTTATGCTCTTACAATCACTGAACACTTTAATATCAGTGCCCTTTAGCTTTAGCAGGTGAGCTCTGGTGCACACGCTTCTCCTTTGGCTCTCAGCACCATGCAGTAATCCACATAAAACCCCATGTCCATCTGCATGTGTTTGAGTAATTCCATTAATTCTGTTCAGTTGTCCATCCTGATGTTACTGCGGATTAAAATTCTCTTGACACGTCTTTGGGCACGCCGACATGGCGTTAAGCCAACACATCCCAACTAGAGAGCAGAAAGCTACGAGGCTATCCAAGGATAGATTGGACACATTGCCAACTGACGGCAGGCTAATATAGAGAAGTGAAACTAATTTGATTGCAGGATGAGAACATGTGAGGGCATGTGCATCATGGCAACTGTGTGGTTATGGTTATGACTTGAACTGACAAGGACAATTTGTGCAAAACTGTGTCTCGGGGTATTTGTGGTAACCATGTGGGATGAACATTAGGCTGATGTCCTAATTTATTCTTGTTTTTTTTTACCATGCAAACATCCATGTAATCGGATGGCTGAGAGCTTTGTGGCATTTATTGGGACTTTAACGCAGGTTTTGTTCTTAACAAGCAATCTTGGGTATTTAAAGCAGCAGTTAAGGGTGCACAAAGTGACCATTTCAAGTCTATCTCCATTTATTACCCACATTCAACCCATTTAGTTTACATTGTGTCAACTGAGACTGCCTGCCTCACAGGAGTAAATATAATCCTCACTGATTAGAAGTAAATATTGAAGAAGCACAGGGCACATCCTGACTGATAGACGGGGGAAGAAGTAAAGCCTGGCGTTACAAACCCTTCTTATCAGAGGTTTGGTCCCAACACTTAGGAGCATTTACCTTGAATGCAGCACTTTGGAAGCCGGGGCAGGTTATATTTTCTGCTCTGTTCCTGTGAAAAGCAGAATTATATTCATCAGGTTTCAGGTTTTGCTGCTATTTCAAGAAGCTGCCTGCACAGAACCAACCGTCCTTTCACTGCAACCATGCAGACAGCTGGGAAAGATCGGGAAATCGATGGAAAATCGATGGAAAATGCAGCTTTTTCTTAGTTTCACTGCCCTAATCTCTTAGTGGTCTTTCTGTTCTGTTAAACCAATCGGAAGTGACCTTTTGGAAAGCTGCAAAGCAGAAATGTGAATCGGCAAATAAGCCAAACTGTGTCCAGAGGGTGGTGGTATACGGCGGCTATGTTGCTGACAGGGTTGCAATTCAGTAGAGGAAGTAGTTTGCCAAAAAGGAAAGAAATAACCTGTGGCTGAGATCGGCTCGAGAAAAACAGAGTTCTTCAGGAATTACTTTAATCTTTATGCTGCTCTCGTTCACATATTTTTCTGTTTTCTTTGAAAGGCGGCTGAAAATCGGCTGAAAATTACACATTCCCAGAGCTCTTCTTTCTGTCCACAATAACTTCCCACACGGCTGCCGGCAACAAGCAAAAATAAACTGAAGATTTAAAGGGAAAAGAGACAGAAAACACCAGTAAACACACCTTATATGATTAGAAAGAGTCCAGCTGTGCAGGATGAAGCTAATTGGCCCCGCCCTCTCATCACTGGCACTAATTACACTCGTTAATATTAATGTGCTCGTTAGCATGTGTGTTATTAATGAGCTGCGTGTCCATGTTGTGTCAGTGGATGTGTTTTTATGTCCTCTGTTCAAAGGTAGATTCTGCCCCATGTGAACATCCATTTTGAATATTTAACCTTGTGGGGACTGAGAGCTTTGATGCAACATTCCCTTTTATGGGGGATGAGGAAGTAAACAGAACAGAAGAGCTGGGAGCTGCAGTGACAGCATGAGACAGCTATCCCTGTGAGTGGTTACCGTGGCTGCGGCCTCATAACCCTGGAGGGAGTGGGAGTGTCTTTCTTTCTGTCTGCCGGCTGTTCAACTCAGACTCTTTTCAGCCGGACTCTGCACCGAGCTTCCACTTGTGAGTCGTTTTTAAATTCAGGTGCATCTGGGAGGAGCTGCTTCTGGGGTATGAAAATAAAAAGACAGGAAAAATGCTGCCATATAATTGATTATCTTGAGCAATAATGCTGCCAAACCCCCCCTGAGTGACCAGTGAAGCTGGTTCCTGTTAAATGCACTTTTCCAGCACTGATGAGCTGTATCACTGTCTCCTTTTTTGCTTTTGAAGGTTTGATTTACCCAAAAACAGCCATCTTAGGAGCTTTATTAGTTTCTTTATGACTGGAAACACTGGACTGGACTTTATGAACACGAAGGAGATCTTTCTGCTCCTTTTAGCAGCAACATCTGATTATTTTTACCTACTTATATCACCTTGGATTCATTTATTTAAAAGTGAGAGGTGGCTTCACTTTTTGTGGCTCTTTCTTTACTTTCTTGGCAATGAAGTTGTATTTTAAATTGAAATATTATTCAAACGGCTGCAGACGCATCGCAGCTGAGCTTCTTTCTCCTTCGACCTTTCTTCTTCTTCTTCGGGAGAATATCGCAGGTCGTTTGTTTCGCCTTTTCAAGCCTAAAGGATCAAACCTTTAGAACGGTTTTAACACCTGAGCCACGGCCACTTCACTCTGAGAGCATCGTTGCTGCTTTATGTCCCAGTTTGACGCTGGATTTGAACACTTCTATGTTATTTTCATGTTTTTACAACCTTTTAATGTCACTACTTTAAGCTGAGCTACGATTACTGATGTCAGTTGTCATGGAGACGTCACGACAGCCGTCACAAACAATCCCTTCCCTTCAGAAAAAGTGCTATAAAATCATAGAATTTAATATTTTTCGTCAGCTTCAGCCCTGATCAGAATGATAAAGTTTTAATTGATTAATTTTTTTCTAATTAATCCCTTATTATAACAAGAAAAGGTGGATTCACAGCTTCACCTCACAACTGATTCAGACTATTTCTGTTATAATGTAATGTAATTTATTTTTATGTAGTAATATATGAAAAATAATTAAATGGTTTTCCATGTATTTTTAATTACTTTATATATATTTTTTTATTTCCATGTTTATTTATTCATTAATTTATTAAACTTTTTCGAATTACACCCATTTATTTTTCCACATCATTACTTTTTCGTAGTATGGTAATGAAGTGGGCGTGACTAACCTCTAACTGAAGCACGATTGGTCAGCTACGAGAACCAATCAGCCGTCCATAATTCCACAGGAAACCAAGTGAAAATAAATTAATTAATGTGGAAATGAACAAATAAATAAATAAACGTGGAAATAAAAATAAATGTGGAACAAAATATAAAGTAAGTAAAAAATTAAAAATGCGTTTAATCATTTTTGTTAATAAAACCAAGTGAAAATAAATTAATTAATGTGGAAATGAACAAATAAATAAATAAACGTGGAAATAAAAATAAATGTGGAACAAAATATAAAGTAAGTAAAAAATTAAAAATACGTTTAATCATTTTTGTTAATGGCAGTTTTGATGCTCCATACAGTTAGACTCCTCCATTAGCTCTGCTGCCAACTAGTGGTTCAGTATTTAATTTAATGAAAAATGCTACATAATAAATATAATAAATGGGGTTTGAATGGCTGTCAATGGGGAAATGTGTAACTTTAACTCTCACAGGCAATAATATTGATTAAAAACGAGTTTATTATTGTGTTGGAGCTCTGATACCAACATGAGACGTGATGAATCTGCGTAAACTCTCCGGCTCTCGCTGTCTTAGACTCTTTCTGTGATATGTGCAGATGAAGAATGACTCCTGAGGGAGACCAGATCATCTCCTGAGACGGGATAAAGTCAATATGGAGAGTTTCAGCGAGCCCACAGGGAGCAGGCCACCAGAGGCCGGACCCATACCGACTGATAAAGAGTGAAGGAGGAGAGCGTGTTCTGCACGGTTTGAGTGCGAGCGTTACAAAGTCAGGTCAAGAGGATTAAAGAAAGTGACAGAAAACTGTTTTTATACGGTAAAAATCCACATTTTATTGATTATAAACCGATAAATGCATCGTTTCCCCCCCCGTGAACCACTGAGGTGACGTTTCGTGTGTTCAGGTTCTCTGATGTGCTTTAAAATGGTTCGAGCAGGTGTGTTAAACACCAGAACCGGGCCTAAAAGGTGCTTTTAGTCCCGTTGTTACTGTCTGAGTGCTGTGAAAACATCGTTTTATCTTTACATCCATCTTTTAATTTTCAACCTCTTTGCAGCTCGTTAAGAAGATGAAGAAAAACGATTGTGTAATCCATTTATGTGTTTTTTTAATAGTCCTAATGTAAATTAGTGCAGTAAGGAGTTACATAATGCATTTAAATCTGATTAAATATGCCATACATCACAGAGAAGAAGTACATCTAACAGAGCTTTTGTTCACGGGCTAATCTGCTAACATTAAAGATGGAAAATGAAGTCATTTAATGAGTTTTCTTACAGTTTCTGGTAAATAGGCAGCAGGTCGCCCCTCTTAATAAAAAGATAAAATCTGCGTCTTCTGTTGGGTGTTTTTGTTGGTTTCAAATCCACGTTCAACGTGAACCGAGAACACTTTAAATGGTCATGCAGGAAATAACCAGATAGAACACATTGATCAGGGATTAAATTAGAAGAATAAGTAGCCTCAGCTGCTCAGAGGTACCAAAAACTTTGTTTTTCAGCCCAAACCAAGTAACTTCCTTCCTTCTGACCAATGACGTTATCGTTTAAACCCAACCAGGAAGTGGCAGCAGTGATGTCACGGTGTCTTTATTAAAGCTTTATTTGTGCTTGATGTGGAAATAGCATTGAGGTAATTTACTGATTTATTATTTCACACAGGATCTCCAGTTTTACCAGCTTCAATGTTTAAAAATAACTCTTTAAAGCCTGATCCGCTACCATTGGTCAGCTCATTCTTTATTTAAGGTCAAGAAGCCTTCCTGGTGATGTCATCGAGTGTGAACGAGGCGTTTGAGGACCAGCGGCTTCTTCGCTGTGGCACAGGAAAGCATAATCTGGCCTGTGTCGTTCAGAGTGGATCAAACACACACAAACCCTTTAATCTCACCATGATGGCCGACAATCCTCAATCTCTTTGGATGTGGGAAATTGGAGTGTTTCGGCTCATCTTTGCTCGACGTAATCGAGTTGGTAGTTGATCTCAGAACCAACGGTTTCTCATGCAGACGCTTCTCATTCAGCTGGGCAGATGTTCACGTTTCATCTGTGGAAACTTGTGTGTTTGGTGGATAAAAGTAGAAAACAGATCGTGCGAGAGGAGTTAAATAGCCTGAGGAAAAGGGAGGATGGCGTGAGGCGGACCGAGCCTCCGTGGTACCTTTTCTCCCATGGTGCCCGGTTGTTGGGCTGCCTTTAAATTTGTCCGGGGACAAGGCAGCACCAGGTATAATCCACCTGCCAGTCCCGTTCAGCATCAGCAGCACTGTGGCAGGAACATTCTGCCCCCCACTTTAACACAAAATACCATCAGTGCGGAACAGTGGAACCCATTCTCCTCTCCTGCTTTTTTTTTTTTTTTGTCCTCCCCTTTCCTCCGGATCTCAAATGCACCACGAGAAGGCGAACGTGGGCGGTGATGGAGAAAGACGGAGAAACGGAGGCCGAGTATTAGTGAGGAAGGAGATGAGACGAGGGGGGGGGAGTGACCCCAGGAGAGGGCTGAGATTGATTGGTTCATTTGGATTGGAAAAGTGGATCTCCCCCCTGAAAAAAACAAAAAAAAAAACTTGTTTCCTTCCAAACCAAATGACAAATGAGCTATTGATTTGTTGTTTACAATCATGGGTGCACGGCGCCCTCCGTGCACATGATGGACCTCATAATGGCCGACTCTCTGAGGTTTACCGGCGCCGCTAACTGGCAGCCCTCCACTCCGCACCCGCCCACCGGCGCCGTGAGAGACGCGCCGACAGGCAGGAAATGACACAAACTCCTGGTTTTTAATCGTCTGAATGCAGTCCATCAGGCTCAGAACATCCTCGGGTGGCGGAGGATCGATGCAGATACTGTAAGGGCGTCAGGCGATTGACAGCGAAGCCACGGGCGGACTTCATGTTCCAAGAGCCACAACAAGCCAGAGGTTATTGCTGCTCTGACCTTTGCTATTGATCCTCGCTGATCCTTGGAAATGTCAAGTTAAAACTCAGCAGCCCACCCAGCCAAGCTCAGTAAGAGCAGGGAAACACACACATAGGGACAAAAGGGAGATTCCTTCAGCCTGATTTCATTAAAACGCAATCATGAGACAATATTCCTGCTAATTATGATGCTTATTGTGTCTGTGAAGGTGGAACAATGCAGAAAGCCTTCATCACCGTCTATTCACACTGTTCATCAGCGAGCTTCAAGTTTCAGTGGGAATTAATAACATTTAATTCAGTGGAAGTAGTTCAGAGGGAGGACAGGTGAGCTCCATTTAGACATGTTTCAGCTAAATGAATCAAAGGCAAGTTGATGAAATATCAGCGTCTTTTTCACCTTCTTCTCCTCCAACGAGGCTTTTTCTTTCCTTCAGTTTCCGTAGAAACAGGTGCAGGAAAGGATCCTGAACTTGAATTCAGTTGTAATTAAAGTGAAACGAGCTTTTATAAACGGTTCAGTGTTAGCTGTGTGAGACGAGCTAAAGTCACAGAATCTAACAGGTAACTCCTGTTAAATAGGTGAGGAATAAACCTGCTGGAGGGACTCAACTTTGGGTTTAAATGCAGATGTGGAACAGATTTACTCACGAATGCAGATGTGCTGCTTTGCTTTACTTTACTTTGCCCCCCCCACCCCCCGGAGGCTCTCAGTGGGAAGTATGAGTCAAAGATTTGTGAGAAGATCTCACATTAATCTAAAGTTAGCAGTTTGATGGAGAATAAAAAGCAGATTTTGATCTGTAACTCTGAGGCTGGAGGGTTTGTGTAGGAGTGGAAGCTGGACTGCTTGTTGCTGGCAGGTTGGGAGGAAGTGACATCAGAGGATTCGGCGGGGGGGTGGGGGGTGGACACAGAACTCGGCCAAGTTGTACTCTAAATTTATAACTAACGTTCCAGGCAGTGCAGCCGGAGTCTCGGCTCATTTATTGTCTCAATAATGCTCGTCTGAGGGTTTCTGCTTCGGTTATCAGTCACAGAGCCGCCTTAACTGGGTCAAGACCGCTGGGGGGAGGCGGGGGTCAGTTCAACCTTTCCCTCCCTCCGTCCCCCACTCGTCTTTGGAGCGGCGGCGGTGGCAGGAAGCACAGCTGGGGCCCCGTTATCACTCACACTTAGAGCAGAGGGGCCTTGGAAATTCAGAGTACGGGGACAGATATATTTGGAGCGTTTATCCTTTGAAATGCACATGCGACCAAGTGAAGGACACCTGGTGCAAGCTGGATGTAACGGAGTCAAAGCCCCTTCCTGTGGCTGCGTGACACGCAGCAAATGTGGCTTTAGTCTGGGCTTCCTGACTCGGACCAGGAGGCATCGGAGATCTTCTCAGAGGAAAGTAAACTGCAACACGAAGGCGAGAGAAAAAGAGCGTAAAATGAAGCCTGATTCTCAGGAGGAAACGTTCATTTTAGAAATGTGTTTAGCGTGAAGTGAAGCTGGTAAATGCTGTGAAAAAGTGTTAATTTTGTCTTTATTAAGAAGAAAATGGAGCTAATTCAGTAGAAGAAACAGTTTGTTGTGCAGATTAACTGATTTTATATGTTTTTATGACCTTTTCAGAGCCTCAAAGTGAGCGAAATGAGCAGAACGTGACATTATTCCATTTCTAATTCATTTCTTCTCCTGATTATTGATCTGTGATCAGCTCTGAGCTGCTGGCTCCACATAAAATCATCATAACGAACACAATGTTCTGTGAATATAGTTTAAAGCTATTTTAGGCATTACATAGAACTGAATTACTCTGATATTTAAACTTATTTCAACAATTAAAGCATCAAATAACAGCAAATTATTACTTGAATGAATCTAAATATATTTTACATCTATATTTACTTCATTTTTATCACTTTAAAGTTGAAATCTTACTTCATTGTTCAGGAGGTTTCACCTTGAGTTCAGCTGTGGCAAAGCTTGTTTAGTTCTGACTCGCAGCTGTTTCACAACCTTATAAATATATAAATATATCTATAAATAAAACCCCTTTAAGCCTCTGATCCATTCCTATTTCTTTGAATATATATATGTATAAATAAAGCGTTTTTTTTCTTTTGATATTACCATAAAACGGGAAACAGGTGCAGTAATTTACAGAAATGCAGGATATAAGGCTTTAAAATCAATATTTATTCTGAGATATGCCAAGTTTTCAGCTAATAGCTCTTTGGGAATCACCTTGTTGCTGCAGAAATCCTATTTTCTGTCTGTCAAACTGTGTTTTCTTTGCTGTTTTTCATAGATGCAGCTAAAGAAATGGGAACAAATGATGTGTCTTTGTAACAAAGTGCCTAAAGGTCCAGTTTAAAATGGCTTCTTTGCTAAGTTGTCTGTTCTGTGTCGACACAACACTGGTTCATCCCTTGAGTCAGGAGCCTTTTTTCTGTCTGAATGCTTCATAGCTCAGAGTTAAGTGGCTGAACAAAGAAAAAACTGGACTGAAAATGAGAGAAAAAGCAGAAAATGTCCAAAGAAAAACTCTGAAAGACCTTCAGAAAGCTGGAGAACACTTTAAAGATGAAAGAAAGTCTGTCTGCTTGGAGGGAAAATGCGAAGAAACGCCTCAGAAACTCAGCATCATCTCTTTGTCTTTAAACCTGCTGGGTTAAGGATGTGTATCTGTGTACGAAGAAGTGAAAAATGTGTCTGAGTCTGAGAGTCCTCCACAGTTAAAGTATCCAAAAACACATCTTGGCTGCGGTTTTTCTTCTTCTTCTCCAGAAAAGTGCCACACGTGGAGGATTAATACCACATCCTGGCACATTTGTTTGTCTCGTTCAGAGTTGTGTTTTGGAGCTCCGGATGAAAGATCCTCAAATATGCGCTCATACATTTAAAATGGCTTCTTTGCTAAGTTGTCTGTTCTGTGTCGACACAACACTGGTTCATCCCTTGAGTTAGGAGCAATAGAGCAGGACTGGACTGTAAATATCAGCAAAGATTGAATCATTTTGCATGTGTAACCAGCAGAAATATTCCTTCATATTAATATGATCAGTTTTGATTTCTAACAGCACGCTTAATGTCTCCACAGCATGTAAACATCCATCCTTATGAGGCTGTATTCCAGCCCGATGGCCTAAAAACAGGAGGAACTAACCACATGTGAGGAAACAGTCTTTCAGGTCTCTTATAAGCTGCCGTGCATATAGTAAGAGCAATAATTCTGCCTTTATCTGCTTTAGGGACTGCGCTGGTTTGAGCCATCGTTCATGCTGTAGTGCTGTTTTGCTTAATTGGAATTTGTTTATTGGGCTTTTGTAGGGAAGCAAACGGGGAATAAACAGATTTATTGGGAGCTTATGCATAATTTAAGGCGGATTACTTTGGATGTAGAGGTCAATAAGGCTAAGCAGACAAGAAACATCAGCATCCAGGAAGGAGAAGGGGCGTCACGAGGGTCCGGGCCTCCACCGGCTGTACAAAGCCTTTAAGGAGCTGCTCACAGGCGTCCTGAAGCTCTCACACACCTTTCTCAAGCATCCATACACACCAGCAGTTAGCAGAAGGCGAGTGCGACATGCGCAGACTAATTATTATCCCCGTTTGTGGCTGTAAGCCGTTGTTCTGTGTCATTTATCATCAGCTGTAATGTGCCAGGATCACGGTGGTCGTTGGAAGCCGTTTGTCACGTTTCTTTCCTCTTTTCATCACTGAAAATGGCTGTAAACCTCACGCAGTTCAGCTCAGATCATGTGGAATATAGAGAATATTAAAGCTTCCACAGCCCCACCCATCCTGTGGTCACCCTCTTTGTAGTTTTGGTCGATGGTTGCTTCAGCATCCATCCAACTTTTACTGGCTTTTAACAGCTAATCTGACACTTCAGAAAAGTGGATTTAGTGCTAAGTCGCACTTTAAACTCTAAGAAGAATGAGCTAAGACCTTAAATTCACTTCTGCATGACTGCAAAGTTAAAAAGTAGCAAGAGGAGACGGATTTGTGTGTGAATATCTGTGTTTGGTGCACTGCTTTGCTTCTCCTTTTGTTACAGAGGAGGAAAGATAAGGGAAACACCACTTCGGTCCACGTATGAACGCAGCCAACCGGAATGAACCGGCCTTTTATACTTGGTGTACGAGGAGCTTTTTGACTCTTAACAAACCCCATTTTCAGAAAAGTTATGTGTTTAAATCCTTCTTCAACAGAAAGTTGTACTAAAGAAATGACTTTTTGTGTCGGAACCAAACAGCCAATCACAGGAAGTCAAAGTGAGCTGCTGCAAATAAACGAGTCGTTTGGTTTATTTGCGTAAAACTGTATTTGTTGTCAGAGAAACCTGGACCTTTCAGGTGTGGAAACGTCTTTAATGGCTTGTAACGCACTCTAAATCTTTGAAGCCAAGTTGCAAGGCTTAGATACGAAGCACAATGCAAACTCTGTCTGCTGGGTATTGCATTCTGTGTTCATAAGCTGCTTCCAGGTGTATCTGTCAGGGGTTTACTGCTCAAAGCTGATGTACTGGTGTCTCTGTAGACACTGCTGGTAAATGATCTCTTTCCCACAGACTCCTGTTCACGCTGACATTTCATCCTCTGGCTGACTGTGCCTTTGGGCTCTCCTTTGTGTGTGTCTGGCGGATGTACATGCAAGCGTGTGTCCACCAATCTGAGGTTTCATTCAGCTGTAAGGAAATGTCAGAGCACATCTGCGAAAGAATGATATCAGCTGTACCTGGTGGCCAGTACACACACAGACACACATATATATGTGTGTATGCTGCAGAAAAACCCTGAGGAACAGTGCGTCGCACAACCTGCCAGTTCTGCACCGCTGAGGCAGCTAGCATAAATAGCATGAATAGCATGTGAAGCAGGAAGGAACTGAGAGGGTTTCATTCATTCTCAGAAATAGAAAGACCACATCCTTCTTTATTTAGTGAGAAATCCATGCATGAAGCTGGACTTTTTCATGACTTGTGGCGACATCCTCAAGCTACAAATGAACCTGTTAGTTAGCTTAGCGTTTGACTTGATTGAAGGTGGATTTAGTCTTTTTAGCAGCGAAGCTAGCTGTTTCACTCCCTTTAAGCTGAGTGCTAATGTGTTAAAACACCAAAGTAACACAAACGGCGGTCCGTTGGACCAGCAGCCACAGTAGTCTGGGAGGTAAAGCTGGAGCTTATGCCAGCGGAGTCTGTTGGCCGATACCAGAGGGAGGAGCAGCTAGGCTGCTAGTTGTTGAAGGAAAATACTTTAGATGGAGCACACTGTTAAACTTGATGCTTTGGTGGTATAAATAACTCTCCAAACTGCCTCTGATTTGAAATTAGAGCTTCAAATAGCATAAGTTTGAGCTTGAGAGCCCTAGTTTTTGCTCCTGCAGCCAACAACAGGACATCGGGGGTGTTTTCTCACTGTCTTGGGGGTTATTTCTCATTCTTTTTGTGTCTTTTCCGGGTGAAAACCCAGGTCTGGAGCGCCGTTTATCCTACTGAACATATACCTGCTGGAGTTGTTCCACTCCTTCCTGTTTCTGTCTGTCTTCATGTATTTTAAGTCTGGTTTTAGTCAAACTAACACTATAATTCTCGTATAAAAATACCAAGAGATGAATGTGGTGAGAAAATGGAGCAGAATAAGAATTAAATCCAGTCTATTAAACCCAGTTGTGAAGTGGCACTGCCTTTTCCCATTAAAGACATTCATTAGGCACATCCCACGACTGAGAGGAAGCAGTTATCTCTGTTTTGGGAAATTTGAGTAATTAATATCACATTAAAGCCTCAGTTTTTTGGTTTTTTTCTAACGTCTGTTTGGTGTTTTAATATAAAAGCAGAGTGCAAACAGAGAGGAGGTATATCACATGTATATGAGTGATTAGGACAGAAGATGCTGCATTCATGGTGGTGTTGGGTGGGCTCTCTCTCATGCACCCACACTGAAAACACCCACACTCTCACACATGCGTGCACACAGACACGGGCGGAGGTCTGGAAATGTCAGTCAGCATGCTATCTCATTATTTTTGCCTCTTGAAGTTTCATGAGTGCAGAGGAGCTATTTGGGACACAAATTCACTTTATCACAAAAAAGGCAGAAAAGCTTTTTAAAAAGGGGGCTTGACAGCTTTTAGTGTGCAGATACTCATCAAGGCCGCCAAACGGGTGGAATAATCTTATGAAAATCAGGCAAAGCAGTCGACTGGAAAGGAACAAGGAAAGGGGAAGAGGTGAAGAGAGGAAGGGAAGGGAGGAGAGTGGGCATAAAAGTGCTAAAAGAGAGAATAACGGCTGTGAGGAAGGGGCAGATCAGCTGTGAGCGGAGGGATGTGTATAAAGAGGCGCTGGCTAATTACAAAGCTCTGGGATTTATTTCTTTGCATTGGGTTTCTCTCTCACATACTGCAGAGCATCCTCTCTAATTCCTGCAAGGCTTGATTCTCTTTCAGGGAACGTCTGCCTACCACAGCAGGTCAGATAGCACGGTTAATTATCCCGATAGTGGATCCACTGGAAAAGGAGACATAGGAAGGGATTTCCATGATTAAAGCCAATCTTACAGCCTTAATGGTACTCAGTTGAGCCTTTTCAAGCTGTCTTTTGTTTGACTTTGTTGCCTGACATGCCAGCAAAGACCTTATGTGTGTGTCTGTGGGTGCGTGTGCACATTGTAAATGCTGGCGTGCACGTGCACGTCCCCAGGAGCTAAATGAAGTGCTGTGCAGAGTGGTCTTTAACTGCCAGATCACTAGCAGTGAAAGTGAGGGTGCACACTTACAGAGGAAGGACTACAAAGGAAGAAAAACTGTGACACAGTCACAGCACGACGCGGTGAATTTGCTTAAAAGGCCATTTGAGTCGGCCTGAGCTGCGTGCCGATGCATTAGAGAGGGAAGGGTGGGCGTGGAGCGAGCTCCATTTTGTGAGCGGCCCTTTGTAGCGACCCAGGAGTCATTGATGCTGATTGGCTTCTAACGAACAGTCTGCCGCGGTCTCGGCTGAAATAAAAAGATGGAAGTTTGACCGTTTGGCTGCAGGAGGAGTTGGGTTCTTTATTTGAGCTTTCTGTGGACCTTGGTGGGGCTGAACCTTCCTCATCGGTTAAGTGTTCCCTGCGTTTTATCTCCTCTTCCCCGGCTTTTATGGCTGCTCCAGCTGGTGGAATCAGCTGAC
This sequence comes from Leuresthes tenuis, assembly GCF_036924035.1. Taxonomy (NCBI): domain Eukaryota; kingdom Metazoa; phylum Chordata; class Actinopteri; order Atheriniformes; family Atherinopsidae; genus Leuresthes; species Leuresthes tenuis. The sequence goes on along the minus strand of NW_027325377.1, from coordinate 24,388,348 downwards.
TTTAAGATGCAGGGCAGGAAAGGTTGTAAACACAACATTCAAAGCCATTCATGCAGGTTTAATCAGCAGAGAGGATGCAGGGCGTCGGATGAGCTGCAGTCACAAGAAATGAGTCCAACACACAAATTAAAGCACTCAAGAACAACAGGGAATTCCACAGATTTCCAGTGAATGCAGCTGAAGATGCGTTTATTCCAGCGAGGTCGCGATGAGAAGCTATAAAACATTACTCTGCTTGTTTTAAGCCCCAAATAAAAACAACATGAACAGGTCAGAGGGAGTGTTCAGCACACTTAAATCTACCCTGTGGAGGAAATCCAGTTGATCCACAGCTGGAAGGATCCGGCTCCCTGAAGAAGCCTCAGGCTGTTTGAGCTCATGGTGCCGCTGGTCAAATCGCTTCCTTCTCAGAGGCAGAGGAGTTAAGCATCAAGACATGTAAACATGTAGTTTTGATGCATTTGTAATTAAATTACTTCAAACTTTATCTCGGCGGCTGAGACCTGAAGTGAAAGGAGAGCCGTGGGTAGAATAAAGTGTAAAGACTCAGGTTTGAGTAAGATAATGAACTCCCTCCTGTTGCATTAATTAGTGTCAGTCAGCCGTCTCATCTTCAGATACCAGTGAAGGAAAGAGAAGGAAGCTGTGTGGCGTGTTGGGATGGGAGCGCCATCTTGTGAGGTACGTCCTCCGTCACCTGGACCTGCTACTTTTTTAGCCTCGTTAGCTTTTGCTTCCTTCGGCTAAGAAGGAAGAAGAAGAAGAAGAAGAGATGGGAGAGAGGCCCAAAAACTGAGTGAAGCCAGCGTTTTGCTGCATCTGATCCCCTGCAGAATCTGTTTTATGAGAGTTTTGTTTTATCTGCAGCTCTCCTGGTGCGAGGATGAAGACGAGCTCTACCTGTAAAATTGTATAAAGTTCACTGAGTGAATGTTGGGGGCCAGAATTCCTCCATAACATCACCCAGAAAATGATTACTTCATGTTTTTGCTGCTCAAAGTGGTTTTACAAGGTGCTGAATCATGAAGTGAAACATGCAAGTCGATAGTTTGATTATATTCGCTCCAAAGTGGACGTAAAACAAAATGTATCTCGCTTCTTCTTCATGTGAAGTGGTTTTAACAGCCAACTTTAACCCTGAGACGATGCTTTGGGTGTTTAAAATCAGCTTGATAACGTTTAAAATCAATACTTTGATCGAGCTGTTCTAACTTCCTATAAACCAAAGACACTAAAACCCCTCAAACTGTGATCAATAGTTGTCCAGAGGAAGAAGAACTCAGTGTGATGAACATCAGCAAGGGCGTAACCATGGTTTAGACATTGGGGGGGTCCAAGAAAAACAAAATTGTTGAGTGCATTATCTACAATTCTTTATTTATATATGAAAACTTGGACATTTAGAACATAGTTTAGAGGACTACATTGACCATATAAATTCACATCTAAAGGAATAGTGTAATTTCTCCGAGACAGTGACTGCCCCCCCACTTTGTTTTGGTTAGTTGCTTACTGTTTACTGACCTTAAACACCTACCAATTACAATTATGCTCTTCCAGTAGTTCTGTAGCAAATAGGACAGCTTCCAATGGAAAACGACCAAATACCCAAAGCATGTTTATGGAAATATTTTAATAAGGACAACTAATGATGTAACAAATTACAGACTTTTCCTTTAACAAAAAATGTGCCGAGGACTTTTAAGTCCAGCTTCATTTCTATTGTGTCAATGTCTCAAAATGTGCATTAACAATGAAAAGTCTAATAGTCTGTTATTTTTGTTTTAAGTTGTTTTATTTTGAAAGGGGGCGGAAGTTTATTTTGTTGATTCTGTGTTGGATTTCCTGTTCTGGTACAATCTGCTCCGTCAAAAGTAGAAGTCCAACGTAAAGATAAGGAGAGCCGCTGCTGAGACGGCGGCGCGCCCGGTGGGTCACTCTCATTGGCTAGAGTGTTAGCATCAACAACGGCGACCGCGGCGCAGCCGTTACGTTCCCATGGTAACACACGCAAGCGCGCCCGGTGGGTCACTCTCATTGGCTAGAGTGTTAGCATCAACAACGGCGACCGCGGCGCAGCCGTTACCACGGTAACACACGGAAATAAAGTGAAAATAAATAAGACATAACAAGAGACCGATCCCTGGACAGGGTTCATAAAAGGAGAACATGCATTTTACATATTTTCTTCTGTATATTGGGGGGGAACAGGTTGGTATTTTCTCAATGTTGGGGGGGACACGACCCCCCCAAAGAATGCGTGGTTACGCCATAGTCAGTTAGACCATGTTCTAAATGTTTTAATCTCACAGTGGCTCCCAAGCAGGGGTCCAAGCCCCCTGGAAGCATAAGATTTCTAAAGGCTTCCAGAGTCCGATTTGTGCAGACGTAATAATATCACTTTTATCTTGTGTCCGGCATCGTTCCGCTGCCTGCTCAGACCATATCTGATGGGTTTGTAATTATCCTGGAGAATGCTGACCTCCATTTATTAGATCTGCATCTCTCTCCTGCCATCTGAGACTTGGCATGGTATTAGAACGAATTTATTGGGCCAAGATGCTGGCTGTTGACATGAGTGTTATCAAGTATTTGGTGGGAAGATAAGTGTCCTGTGTAAGGCTTGATAATGCTCCCCGCTTCCCTGTTCCTTATCTCCTGCTGATACCTTCACTTTCACATTAGCTCCCTTTAAATCTGTTGGTGTGTGGTTATTTATGTCCACGCACGCCCGTGCGAGCTGCATTTATTTCACATGGCCCTTAAATCTAATAAGTTTCAGCATAAGCCACTGCCCTCACACCAGCTGCGACGTGGTCCAATGGTATCGGGCGGCGTCGCTGTGAGCCAAGATGCTGCCGGCAGATGAGTTTAGCTGGTGATGCGAGACCAAATGTGACGGATAAGGCTGGTGTCTTAACTCGTCTTTATGGTTTCTGATAGATCGTATGATGCATCAGTGTTATTGGACCAGTCAGCTGGGAGCAAACACGTCCACTGCAGTATTTATGGTTTATAAGCTGAAACATTTTCACTGACACTGTTGGCTGCAAAGATGTGAAGAGAAATGTTGTTAAAAAGGTGTAATTTAGTGGAAGTGGTAGTATTGTTGGGTGTGATGTAACTGCTATGGACCTCTCCCAGCTGGAAATGGACCAGTGTAGGTCCACCCAATGGGTAATGGATCCTCCAGCTCAGCAGAAAAGGCGTTGGGCTTCATCCTGAGCCATCGTTAAAAAGTAGAAGTAAAATGTGGCACCATGTTGGTGTGGATTCGTTCATCCAGGTCACGGTAATCCTAAACCAGGTCCTCGAGGGCCGCTGGCCTGCAGGTTTTAGAGGTTTCCCTGCTTCAACACTCCTGATTCAGATGGATGCATCATTAGCAGGCTGCTGCAGAACTTAACAATCTTCTGAAGAGATCCATTTCATCTGAATCAGGTGTGTAGAAGCAGGGAAACTCGAGGACCGGATGTGGGTATCCCTGCCCTGAATGCTTGAATCAAAAGAGTCCCTTTTCTTGGTTTGTAAGACCTGGAAATCCTGTTTTGTGTCATCGAACTGAACCATTGGTGGTTGAGAGTAGGAAAGTCGATAGTTCAGAGTCTATAAAAGTGAAATCCCAAATGCGTTGGATGAATTTTGGAGTCCTGATCCCTTTCATTGCAACAGCCTTTATTATGTAACCGTTGGACCAAAGCTCTGAAATGAGATTGGGTTGGATGCTCGGGTCATAACGTTCAGTTCAGTGTGTTGTATATTTTTAGAAAACAGATCAATTTGAAGATGAAAGCCAGTATTTTTCAGACTCTGATGTGTTTTACGTGCACCGAACCAAAGCCAGCTCAAAATCTGCTGATGAAACAGACTAAAAACGGAAGCTTTTGAGTCCAAAAGTCTTGTTCTTCAGCTGCATTTTCAGCATATACAGATTTTATGAAATGAAGCTGAATTTTCAGTGTTTTCTGACTTTTAGGGGGCAGTTTTTCTTGCTGCTAAAGGTGCAAATGAAAGCTTTGATTACAGACCGTAGGAACTGAAAACAAGTTGTAGCTACAACGTTCAACAAATGATCACATGACATGGATGCATTTCTGAGATGTTGGAGCGCAGACTTTAATCAGAGGAACAATTCACAGCCTCCTGACCCTCTGTTAATGAGAAAATCTAGATTTGAGCAGCATTATGTTGTGGTGGTTATTGTCATCGTGGCGCTGTGGTGTCGGCAGGATAAAATCTCCATTAATCACCCCTCAAAGCAACTGGAAATCTGTTCTGTCAACTCCAAATGTCTGTGTGGTTCTCATTATTAAATCTTATCTGACACCCCCGTGATAACTTATCTCTCAGCTGTCATCGCTGATGGAGCCGTTTTGGAGCGCTCGCTGTCAAAAAATGACATTTTCCAACCAACGCACACGCGTGACATCACTTATTCCCTCATTACTGGTGTTTGCCAGGCGCTGCCATACATCTTCATCAGCCGGGGGTCACCCCACTGGATGGCGACTCAGAAGCTAAACGAACGGCGGTGGATTGAATAAGTGACCTTGCTGACAACATTCATTTGATGAAGTTGCAGAAATGGATTAAATAATGAAAAGGAAGAGATTAAAAAGAAAGACACTGCCAGACAATTTGTGTGTTTTCAATATGTCCTCTCATTGTCTCACGTGCATCCTTTCGTCCACGTGCACGCGCCTGCTTTACAGCCTCTGCCCTTCACTGAGGCCGTGGATTTACATGAAATGGATGTTTAACTGTGGCACCGACATGTGAAACGCATCAAATTGGGTGAAAAAGCAAAACAAATAAGACGTTTAATCATTTAATAATGTTAAAAAAGGAAAAAAAGGAGTCGCTGCTGCTTTGTGTGTTCGCAGAGTTGTAGTTTGGACTTCTGCTAATTTTTAAATTGGGATTTTAAGACTTTAAAACCTTTAAAAATGTAAAAAAAAGAGATAAAGCAGCAAGTTTGTGTGTTTATCTAAAACTCATTAATTACAACAATAAACCAAAATCTGTTGAAAACTGATGATTTCTCACTTAAAACAATATTTGATGTCTATTTTTTTGAGCTACAAGCAGTTATTAATCTTTAAATTGGTCAATTTAGTCAATTTAATAGCCCAACTGACATGTTGTGGTTGTTAATAAACAGGTGGGACTCGTGGAAATATTAGATTTGATGTGATTTTAACCTGTTTTTTCAGTCTGTGGCGCCCATTATGGCATCAGAAAGGAATGCCTCACACCAACCACGAAGCATGGGGGTGGAAGTGTCATGGTTTGGGGTTGCTTTGCTGCTACAATAATGGATCTTTGGGTTTTTGCAGCGTGTTGAAGGTTGCGTGAAGATGATGTGAGACCCTGAAGGGGGGGTGGAGCTAACTTATTAACTTAGATTTTACTGAAGGATGTTCCAGATGTTTGAAGCTGACGCAGCAACCCGACACCGGGGCTGTGATCAAACACCTTCTCCTCAGAGGAGGGCTGTTATTAACCCAAAAAGCCCCTCATTTCCCCGCACACATTGCGTAATGAACCATGAATTGTGCTTGTTCACTACCAGCAGAACCCTGAAAGTGATCATTGTTTACAGTGAAACCTCCACAGGTGCCTTTAAGGTGCTTCTGGATCATTTTGGGGTTTTTGTGTTGTCACCATCCAGGCTGTTAATATGAATGATGGCGGTGCAGGTTTGATGTAGATTAGAGATGTTTAGACAGTGATTTATTCTGCATCACTGCCTCTGATGGACAGCAGGGCTGATCCTCTGACTGACATGTTATTCACCACTATTGATTATGCCCAAAGGGACACTGATACTAACGTTTTATTACAAAGCAAACACTGTAACGGTTGGATTAATGAGCATAGTAACACTTGGTGTGGAACAAGCTGGAGGTTTCAACTGCTGCTGCTCCTATTTCTTCATTTGAAGTTGCATCTTTTATGTTAATTCAAGCAGTTTCTTTGTATATTGGAGCTATTTTCTCTGAAGTAGCAGGTTTCAGGATAAAGTTTGTTAATAAGTGACAGATGATGACCAGCTTTTAGCACAATGTGCACCTGTCAGTTTTAAAATAACAGGCATTATGTGATGGTTTTCCACCACCTGGAAGAGCTGGTGTCACACACTTATTTGGATGTGGTCACCCTATTTTAAAGGGTTCCTCACGACGAGGTGGAGGCGACTCTGAGCCGCTTCCTGAGGGCTGAGAAGGAGAGCAGAGCAGATTATCTACCAGCGATGAAGCTAAGAAACAGAAGCAGAGCTCCGACATGGCTGTGGTTTGACTGTCAGTGTGTTTGGGTGAATAAATGAAACCTACAGCACACGTGTGTGGAATAAGTTGAAGCCTCGGGCTGTGGTAGGAAATGTGGAGGAGGTTGAGACAAACTGTGTTTGGATGGATCTGACTGCTGAGATCATATTTGACATGAGTATTATTCCTCATCCGTGGTGTTAGAAGCTCCTAAATATCATTTGCAGTGTTTGATTTTGTTTACCTGACTGAAATGAGCTGCCTCCATGTTCCTCTGTTTCCCCCTCATGGCTCTTCATCTGCAGTCTGTGTTTCAGCATCTTTCTCTGCTCCTCCTCACCTCTCTAACCGTCCTCCCTCTGTGTCTGCAGCTGGAATAGTTCGGAAAAGGCAGTGGTGTGAGATGGTGCCGTGTCTGGAGGACGAAGGCTGTGACCTGTTAGTCAATAAATCCGGATGGACTTGTACGCAGCCCGGAGGCCGAGTCAAAACCACCACGGTGAGTCCAGGCGGTGTTTGGGTTGCATGAGGTCACACCAACCACTGGGGACACGTTTATCTGTCTTTACAGCAACGATGGGACAGTTGATGCCGTTCAGAGGACGTCACGTTAGAGCTCTGATCTGCAGGCAGCTTTAACTGCTCTGCTTTCTGGAAGCTTGACCCACTTCATCTTCAGTCAGATCAAAGGCAGCTGTGTTCAGTGTCTGGGTGACCCATCGGTTCTGTGTGTGGTTCAGTCGGGTCAGCAGCCACGCATCACATGTAAAGGCTTCTGGACTGGCTTCACTCACTGATTAAATGTGGAGGTTGTTAGCTGTGGAAGCTGTGATTCTCCTCTGTCTGTCAGGGTTGGGAGAAGAAGTGGAGTGAAAACCCAGGATGTGGTTCTTAATGTCAGTTGGATCAGTGTCAGTTTCCACATGGGCCAACATAAACTGGTCTGAAAGGACCAGAATACTGTCCAATAATGACAGCAGCTGATAAGTTAGTGTCAGTTGGAGACTTTTGAAGCCTGTTAGATGGATGCAGCATCTTTTATGTCTTAGAACTTAGAAATGTCCGCATCATTTCTTTGTATCTGTGTAAAACTGAAGGATCCACGCAGGAGTTTTGGAGCTGAAGAGATTGAAGATCCAAATCCAAAAGCACCCGACAGACCAGAGCCTTTTAATTGGGATAAGTAATGGGCAGAGCTGCTGAGTTAGCGACATTAGCTAACGATGGCTAACGCTGAGTACAGAGTGGTGCAGCGTTGGGCTGCTTCAGTGTGGAATAAGAAACTTAATGTCCAACCATCACGTGTGGGGCTAATGAAGAAGGATGCTCTGTGTCTTTGTTGAGCTGTGCTCCTCACTGTTGGCAGCCTGATTGAGATGAAGTGGAAGTAAGAGCTGCAGCTCTGGCTCCTTCATGTGGAACTCCATCAAGTCTCCAGAGAAGTCCTCCGATAGGAAATGAGCGCCACACGGTTAGTTTTCTTTTTGATGTTTTCAGGCCACTGCTCTCTGAGCTCAGTGCTTATATAATATATGCAGATGATTACTTTGGGTCAGCCTTTCTGCATGGCTACTTCTACCTTAAAAGACTGATTCTCTCCCACCCACACGAACTGCACGGGCTTTGTTTTTGTCCTCATTGGCAGCAATTAGCTTGAGATAGACTGGGAATGTTAATGATGGCAACAGATGTGAAGCTGCCGCCCGTGCATCCATTTGTAGTCTATGAACCGGCCTTCTTTCCTCCCACTGTTGTGACCTTTACATCCACTTTGCAGGAGATGTTAAAACTCCTGTTTCTCTGCCTGTTAATATTGTAGTAATTTAACAGGCTTCAGTTGGGAAAAATGTTATGTAACAAACACACTCAGTCACTCTCTTATGCTCTATCTATGAATGTCAGCGAGGACCAGTGGGGCATCATTAATGCATATGGCACGATTTAGTCATCGGCTGACTAAGTTGTTTATGCCCTCTTAGTGGAAGACAAACATACATAAAAAGACACGATGAACAAGACGTGACTTCCTGTCAGTCAGGAGCTCCTGAGCTGAGCCACAAACTTCAGTTTGAGCTGTGTTATCTGGAGCCAGTGCAGGATTGTAGAGAATGTGGTATCCACCGAGGGTTTGAGAGCTAATAGATCCAATGCATGTGTTGTTATGTAAGTGATGACGACTGCTGGGGTGTGTTTTCACATCTTTGTAATTCTGAATCTGTGGCCCCACATTCATGTGAGCTCAGTCCCTCATTGTTCACTCTGCATCCTGCTCAGGCTGTCAGTCAGCGCCGCTCTGAGCGGCTTCTGCTGGACAATGTGCAGGATGTGACGGGTCTTTCAGTGGCAGCTCGTCCAATGGTTGCACGGCTGCGTGCACTCGTCTGTGCCAGGCTGAGGAGTGGCTGTGTAAGCGGCTTATGGTGTCCAGGAGTGTCATAGCTGGCAGTGTTGCTGTAAAGATATACGGCCCAATATTCGTCGTCATGATTGGACATAGAAAGCTTGTTGGAAGTGACACATTTAGCTTTACTTTCCCATGAAAAATGTCTGTAATGAAGAAAAAGGCTGGAGGAGGAACTGAATCGGGTCGATGTGGTCAGGAACATGAGAGATTGGGTGTAAAAAGAACACTTCAGAGAGGCAGAGGTTTGGCAATCTGCAAATCAAGTGACAGTTGATTGTGGTTCAAAGCTCAACATCTGCTTTGTTATTAGTGGAAAGGCTGCAGCTATGGTGAAAAGCATGTAGAGGTTTTAGAGCAACATGTGCTCCCATCCAGGTGATGTTTTCTTCTGGGAGAAACTTTGATTTAGAGTAAAGTTTGAGGGAAATTTGGGTCATTACCTCACAGCCAGGACTGTAACTTTAAATTATCCCCAAATCCTTTAAAGGCTGAATGTCCCAAACAAATGTTACATAAAGCTGTTGTTATTGGCAGACTTGGGGGAGAATCCCTCACCAAAACTAAACAATTGACTCCCTTGCATGTGTCTAGTTAAGAATGACTAAATGGGTCTTTGTCCCATGCTTGAACCTCTGCAGTACGGCCTGAAAATGGCTGCTGGCTGTGCACAGTCCAGTGAGCATGTGTGACCTGTGTTTCAGGTGTTTCTGCACAAACATCAATGCTAAGAAAGAGGCAGGTTCTGGGGGGCATTTGAGTCAATCTGAGTCAATCTGAGTCAGCCAAGCAACATGTTTAAGAGTTATTGTAGTAGAGTGTCAGGAGGTAAAATACGCTGCTGAGAGGAATAAAGGGAGCAGTGAAAGAGTGCTTCTGAGGTGTCAATGAATGAAATGTTCCATTTGAAAGTTGTTATTCATTTAATGGTGGAATGTGTTGTGAACAAAATAAGATAAAAATGATCAGTGTTGATATAAAGTATTTTCCCACAGAGGTGTAGATTCAATTCAATTCAATTCAATTTTATTTATATAGCGCCAGATTACAACAATTGTCATCTCAAGGCACTTAAGTAATATAGTCCAATTCAAGCCAATTGGAATTCAATTCATTGTAATCATAATCCAATTAATTCATATAGAGCTAATTCAAAAAATTAATATCCTAGCTAAGGAAACCAACAGATTGCACCGAAATGTGTCTTCAGTCCAATCTCCCGTCCTGAGCCTGAGGGACTGTGGAAAGGAACGACTCCCTTTTAACAGGAAGAAACCTCTGGCAGAACCAGACTCAGGAAGGGTGGCCATCCGCCTCGACCAGCTGGGGTTTGAGAAGACAGAAAAGAGGGAAAAGAGGGGGGAAAAACACCATAACGCCATTCAAAGGATATCTGTTGGAACAGGGAAACATAGGTTAATAACCACAATAATGTCACATGTACATAAAATCAATTTTGAAATTAAACAGGGGGAAAAAGAGAGCAAAGTGAGGAAAGGTGTGACAGATGAGGTCCCCCAGCAGTCTAAGCCTATAGCAGCTTAACTATGGGATGTTTCAGGATTACCTGAGCCATCCCTAACTATAAGCTTTATCGAAAAGAAAAGTTTTAAGCCTAATCTTAAAAGTGGAAAGGGTGTCTGCTTCCCGGACATTTACTGGCAGCTTATTCCACAAGAGAGGGGCCTGATAACTGAAGGCTCTACCTCCCATTCTACTTTTAGAAACTCTGGGAACAACAAGTAAACCTGCAGTTTGGGAGCGAAGTGCTCTGTTAGGAAAATATTGTACAATGATGTGGAGTCCTGCTCAAAATAAAAGTGGGAAATGTTATTACAGGCTGATCCAAGTCCAGTGTAAATGAGGCTCAGTAGTCTTTGTGTCTGTGTGGCCTCCACCTGTCTGTATGACCTCCCTACAATGCCTGGGAATGGCGCTGCAGATGTGGTGGTGGTGCATGTTCTCCTGAGGTCTCTTCTGGCACATCTGGATTAAAGCATCAGTTAAGTTGGGGACAGTCTGGTGCAATGTGGTGTTGGTGGCTGGAAGGAGACATGATGTTCCACATGTGCTGGATTGGACTCAGGTCTGGGGAATGGTCAGGCTGGTCCATAGCATCAGTGGTGTGGTTGTTCAGGAATAGCTGACACACTTCCCAGGGTCCTCTGCACCAGCATGTGGTCTCATATGGGTGCCTGTGGTGAGCATGTAGAGGGCTGTGTGGCTCTCTGAAGAAAGGGCTCCATAACTGAGCTACAGCCAAAGTGGTTGTGCTGGAGGGTGTTGCAGGTGGAAGAATTTTCTCCAGGTCTCCAGACATGTGTGAATTTGTGCTCATGTCTGAGGAGCACATGGTGCCAATGTTGGTGTTATGTGGCAGAAGCTGGTTGGCCTTCATGGTGCTGGGCTGTCAGCATGAGCTGCATGGATGGACATTGGGCCCTGATCCCACTGTTTTGGACAGAAACATGCATGTCAGAGGGCTGCTGCAGGTTGTTTTTGCAGGGTTTAGGCAGTTTTGTAGTGGTTTTGTGGCCAATAGCTTTTAATTTCCACTTGGTGTGTGTTTGATTAGCACAACAGCAGGTGAAATTGATTAATAATCAGTGTTGTTTCCTAACTGAGGAGGTTGATTTGACAGATGTGTGGTGGAGGTGGAGTGGCATTGTGTTGTCTCTGTTGTTAGTGTAGTTAGTAGGAGGTGTTGTGGCTGTTGAACAGGAAGCTGCAGCTGACCTTGTATTTAGTTGAGCTGTATGGGAGCTGAGTGTTATATTCAGCCTACAGAAAGTGGCTCAGTGGCTATTATTTGTTGTGTAAAAATAACTTGTTTTGTCTCTGTGTGACTTGTTGTCATCAGAACTTGCCATGTTTGTCTCCCTTGTCCTTTTCATGTTGCTCCCCCTCTCTTTGTGCTGTGATGCATTCATCTTAGTCTGAGGAGCACGCAGTCATGCCTCTCAATTAGAAAGCACACATATATATCTATAAGGAATGAAACAGAGTATGGATTTGTGGGAGAAGAGGTGCAGCAGAAACATGTGAGATTGATGGGCTCGTTGCTTATGGCTGACAGTGAGGTTTTGTGGCAGTGCAGAAGGACACCTGTCGTGTAGGTGCTGCAGCACATAAGTTATGACACAGTTTGACTTTGTGTTTCCAAAGAGTTATAAATGAGTGTGTTCACTTTTTATGGGGGATGTGTCCAAGAAGGTTAAGTTTGTCAATGTTAAAGCAGTAAAGTGTTGTTTAGTGTGTCACTTGGTGTTGTTTTTGGCTAACCTACAAGTTACAGTGTTGGGAATGGAAACAGCTTTGTGTGTTTGTTGGTGTTAGGTCATGTTTAGTATTGGCCTGGTGTCACTTGTGGCATCCTCCATACGGTTATTGTCCTTTACTGGAATCAGGGTGTGTATCCCTACTGTGGTGTGACTGGTATTCAGTTGGTGGGTGCAATTAGGGGTGTGTCAGCGATTATTCTCTATCCTTCTGCAGGTGTTTTGGGTTCAAGTAGATGAAAGGAGGTTCTGATCTGATGACCCTAATAACATGTTGGTCAGTGCTGGTCTATATTGGATTTATAGGGAAAGATTCCAGTCAGTGTGGTCCAAGTTGTTTAGTAGCACAAGTGTGTTGTTTGTTTTGTGAGTTCAACTCAAGTTAAATTGAGTCTGTGCTGGTGAGGAAATGATTGGAACCCATTTATGGGCTATGGTGTGTGGACCATGAGAAATCAATTAGAGCAATTAGGGGTGTTAATGAATGGGTGGTAACTATTGTCTTGGTTGGTTCTCATTGGATGGTGTTGGCTAATTGGCAATTAGCTAAGATGTGGACAGCTGTGTCCCATATAAGCGAGGCTCCTTTCTGGAGCGTCAGCGGAAGCGTCAGCCCTGGTGTTCAGCCCTTGTCGCGTGAAGACCTTAGAGGTAAAGACCTGCATGTCTACCTGCGCATGTCCACCGAGCAGGGACACAGCCCCGGGGCCCTGCCCCTTTGGCCTCACCATCTAAACCCTACAAACCAGCCCCAGCATCTCCCCAAAGAGGTCTCAAATATGGTGAGCTCTGCAAGACTTTTCCTATCCTGGCACCTAATTTATTCCTACTGTTCTCTCCCACCACTCCTGGGAAAAGTTCTGGAACAACTGCTATACCAACACTTTACTGACCTTCTCCTCTCTACCAATGCTTTTGATACTTTCACTCAGGCTTTAGCCTCCACCACAGCACTAGGACAGCTCAGATCCAGGTAACAAACCCTATCCACCTGAACTCAGACAAAGCTGAACACCGCTGCTCAAGTCCTGCCTAAAACCAGGAGATACCACCAGGTCAGTCCATTACTCAGGTCTCTGCATTGGCTTCCTGTCACTCGGAGAATAGACTTTAAAACAGCTCTGCTTATACACAAGTCTCTTCATGGTCTTGCACCAAAGTACATCTCTTACATGTTAGAGCCACATGAACCAACTACAACTCAGAAAACCTCCATCAGGGGACTCCTGCTGGTGCCCTGAGTCACGGCTAAACAAGCTGAGGCTACCTTTCAGTCTTATGCTCCAAAAATCTCAAACAATCTCCCAAAACATGTGCAACAGGCCTCCAGTCACACAATGTTTCAATCAAGACTTAAAACTAGTCTTTTTAACTGTGCTTATAACAACTGCACACTTAACTCTTAATCTAATGATTGTTCACATCTATCTATCTATCTATAGCACTTTCACATTCAATCCTCAGCCCCATTCTTTTCATAAATGCCACCATGACAATCAATCAACTTTCAAGACCTATAATATTTCCTTCCTTTCCAATCTATTTCCCTTTTACATCAAAATCCAATGATTCCATGCAAACATTACTTGATGATATATATTCCATTCAATCTGCAGGATCATCTCACTTTCTTCTCCTCAGCTTTTAATCAACTTCAAGTGGACAACTGACACCAGTTCCTCCTTTTCTTTTACAGCATTTTGACTCTGCTTGTTACTATTTATTTTTTTTCTACTATTACTAACACTATACAAGCCACTTGTATCATTATTGCTGCTTTTCACATGTACAGCACTTTGATCAACTCCACTTGTTCCTAATATACTCTGCAAATAAAATCTTACTTGACTCAACTTAATGGCTTTGGCCTTTCCACCTTATTGTCTTTCTTTGGATATCCATGAATCCCATTCCTGTTATCTCCACCTCACATAGAAGGTTTTACACAACCACAAACCTCCTCTCTCTGTGATGACACTCCCCTGTCAAACTGCAACTAACAACCACTTTCCTCATCAACTATGATCCTCATCACTTAATTAAAACTTAATGACTAATCACTCAATTACAAGGATTCACACCTGAAACAGGATACAGTTAAGCCACATTTCATCTCAACTTTTAACATCAACTGAAAATGCTAAGCAGAGTGCTGGCTGTAATGCACCAACAGTCAAATCAATACCAACAAGTGACCAACAACACAACATGGTTGTAACTGTGACCTTGAATAATACCATTTTAATTTTGCCCTTTCATGTTGGCACCAAAGAAAACAAAATTTAGAGCTGCTAGGCTAAACCAACAACCTACACATCTTACCATGCCAAGTCCACATCTCCCTGAGCTCCAAACATGCTCCCATGCAGCCAATTATTATTTACCATAACACACATGAATCTCTAAGCACACACAGGTAGTAAGTGACATGACTCACTTCATACTAAAGACAACACTGAGCTCAACAGCATGAAAAAGACAGATGATGACAGAGCCAACAGCTATTCAATACATCAGTAACTACTTATCAACTCATTCCTGCATCCAAACTCCCTCATCTGTGGAGCTGTGGACTTGCCAATCAGCAGGACACAAACCACACTTCATTACAGCTTCTGCCAACCACCAGTGACTTCACATCCTGGCTCTCAACAACACCTGAATTAAACCCAAATAAACTGCCACCCCAGCTGCACTTGCAACCAACTACACCCACCTTACATCTGGACAAGGTGCTGAAACAAGTCTGCTCATTTCCAACAACTGCTGAAGACCATCTGGATAACTGCACCAGTCTAACTCTTGATGATTGCCACATATCATCCACCAGAACAACTCACTTACTTTTTACAAGAACTTTTTCCATGACCTACACACCTCACTCACTTCCATCCCTGAGCCTCACAGTCCCATAATGGTCCTTGCTGACATAGACATCCACCTTCCCAGTCCTAACTCTCCAGGTTTTCAGACGTTAATGCACTCATTTCACCTGCAACTAGTCACAATCCTCCAACTCACACAGCTGGCAAACACCTACACCTCATGTTCACAACAACCTGTGCCACAGAGACCCTGTCTGTCTGTCACGCCTCTGCACTTTCCTGACCACCATCTCATTCAATTCAGACCAAGTCTCCCAAGAAAACCCTGTGCTTTCACCCCTATGATTTCCTTCCACAACAACCTGCACCACCCACTTCTCCTCCATTATTGCCTCCACTCCAACCTCCAACCCATTCTCCTCCCTTGAGGTTAATGAGGCCACAGACTCTGCTCTACACTAAGCTCTTGTCTGGATAGTCTACTCTCTACCCTCTATCCACCAAACCCTCTCCATCCTCCCACTCCCACCCTTGGCTTAATGCTACCCTCCTATCACTGCACACCAACCTCAGAGCTGCACAAAGGAAATGGCACAAATCAAAAGATCCTGCACATCTCACTAAATTCCAAGCCCTACTGTCATCATTCATCATCATCTAAACTCTGCTTAACCCTCTGCCTCCGCCACCTTCTATCTGTCTGGCAGCAAACACCTTTACCTCAGTTCTTACTGACAAAATGGCAGCAATAAGCCAACAGCTTACTAATTTCCTTCATTCATCCCTCTCACTCAGAGCACTGTGTCTAAACTTCTCACGTGTAGCCGTCCTACTACATGCCCGCTGGACCCTGTTCCTGATCATTTATTCCAATCCACTGTTCCTACGGTAACTGCACCACTCACGCATGTCATTCATGCTTCACTGGCATCGGGCACATTTCAAACCATGTTTAACCAAGCTCAGGTTACACCGCTGCCCAAGAAACCTTCCCTCCCTCACACTCGAGCAGTCAACTATCAGTCGGTCTCTCTCCTCCCGTTTCTGTCTAAAACCATTCAAAGGGTCTTTTACAAGGTCACAGATTACCTCTCACACAACGACCTCCTTGACCCAGACCCATCTGGGTTTAAAAGTGGCCACTCCGCTGAAACAGCTCTGTTGGCTGTGACAGACGCCTTAAAAGAAGCCACAGCAACAGCTGAGTCCTCACCACTCATCCTGCTCCACTTATCAGCTGCATTTGATGGTGTGAACCACAGCATCCTTTCGGCCGTACTCTCAGGCGTGGGCGTTGCAAGGAGGCCACACTCCTGGTTCCAATCATACCTAAACCATCCGTCATTCAAAGGATCCTGGCTTGGTCACACTTCTGCAGCGCACCGCCTCGCCACAGGAGTCCCCCAAGGTTCAGCACTGGGACCTCTTCCCTTTGCCATATACACCACCTCACTGGGACAGATCATCCCATCACATGGCTTCTCAAACCACTATTATGCTGATGATACCCACCTCTATCTGTCTTTCCCACCTGACGACCACACAGTCTCAGCACGAATCTCAGACTGTCTGTCTGACATATCGAAATGGATGAAAGCTCATCAACTCCAACTAAACCTCTAAAACCTGAACTGCTTGTCTTCCCCGCCAAACCAACCCTACATCACAGCATCTGCATCCAAGCTGAATCCCTAATTCTTGCTCCATCAAAAGTAGCTACAAACTTGGGTGTCATGATTGATGACCAGCTGACCTTTAAAGATCGTGTTGCCTCCATCGCTCCATCGCGCTGCTTTGCATTATTAAACATGACAAAGATCAAGCCGTACCTAACCCAACATGCCACCCAGCTCCTGGTGCAGTCTGTGGTCATCTCCTGCCTTGATTACTGCAACGCTCTCCTAACTGGTTTCCTAACTGGTCTCCAGCCTGTGAAACCTCTGCAGATGGTCCAGAACACAGCAGCGTATCTGGTCTTGGATCAGCCTAAAAGAACACGTCCCCCCTCTGTTAATTGAACTCCTCTGGCTGCCCTTAGCCACCCGCATCAAATTCAAGTCCCTGATGTTAGCTACAAAGAGCTTAATGGAACAGCTCCCATCTACTTGAATGCTCTCACAAACACCATCACAACTCAATCACATCACAACTCAGTCACTCCAGTCATCACAGGATTGTCATCTAGCAGTGCCAACACCACACTGAAGACGATCCAAACTCTTTTCATGTATCATTCCACGATGGTGGACTGTCCAACCAAGCACTACCAGAACCCTGTCTATCTTAAATAAACTCTTGTAGACCATCAACTTCCCTCTATGCCTGACCTCTATCTCTACACTGTCACCCCTAACAGAACCTGACTGGTGGTTTTCCTTCTGTGTAGCTTATTGTTAGCTTGGATGCTAGCTGTAATGTTATATCCTCATATATTAGTCGCTTTAGATAAAAGCATCTGATAAATGCAACAACATAAACAGAACTTCTGTCATATTATCCATGTTTATTATCAACCATGTTTTAGTTTGAACTCCATGCTCTGCATTACATCCACCTTGTATAGTAGTACAAACTCAGGCATATGATGGATGACCTTTAAACAGCAGCATCTCAAACATTTATAGTTCCAGTGCCTTCAGGAGTCCAACTGCAGCTTAAAGAACAGCTGATGTACTACTGCTCCCTTCATGCTTATGTACATTATCTCACAATAAAAACTTATTGTGCTCAACATTGTGGAGATTAATGTCGTTTCGGTCGTTTTTTTCCTTTTCATGCATTGGATATAATGATGCTGCTCTGTTGGGTCAAAGAAAGTCAAACATGAATCAAGAATTACTCAAAGCAATGTTGACTTCCCAAAAAGGCCCAAGTACACAAATGTTTCTTTCCCTCCAAAATGCTAAAGATAGAAATATCCATTATCACAGACTTACAGCCTTTGTAAAAAGCTCTCTGTTAGCAAAACGATATGTAGTCTCAGCAGTCAATTCTTATATCTCTGATTCAGTGAAAGCCTCACTGCTGTCTCTCTCTCTCCAGAGAGGAGGCTGCTCTGTGCTTTGGCCTCCACCATTTTAGACAGGCAGATGAAACGCCGCACAGAGCTATCTCCCCTCTGCATGCGCCAACGCGGGGCGCTCGGCGAAAAGAGGCAGCGTGAGCACGCCGTTAGAGGAGGAAAAACTAAATCACCTCAGGTTATCTGCCGGCTTATGTGACGGCGTGATAAGATGAACCTTTCAAAGCACAGCGAGACAGAAGACGTCTGACGTGAAGCATCCTGAAGTGTTGAGTGATTTTTCAGTTGGTGGCTCTTGTTAAGCTCTTCAGTTCCTTTTCACAAAGTCCTGCAGCAGCAAAAGAAAAGAAACCTCTTAGAGTGATTATTACACTAAAGACAGCCTTTATGAAAGCACAGTAAAACTGATCATCTTTCCAATAGGCTGATGCTGACTGGCGTGTTAATGGGGTGCTCAGAACAAGTGGCGCCCACTGACAGAAAGACGGTGATTACTGTAATCAAGACTTTTCCACCACAACACACTGCAACCTCAACTGCTGAGGAGAGAACACCGAACATGTGATAATGTATGAGCTCATGCATTCAGAGGTACCGCGTGGCAGGAGGGAGATGAGCTGGTTTCATTTCAAAGGGCTTCTCTGAGTCTCCCCTTTAAGCTTCCAGGGGTTTCAGCCATTTAAACTCCTTCCATTGGGGTTTGCACGTAAGATCCGAGGGCCCCTCCACCACAGCCTGGACCTGATGGGATCCCCCTGCCATTTCCATACAACCCCCACCCCCACTGGATATGGGTTGGTACCTGCCTTGGTAATTGATCCCTCTGGGCCCTCAGCGGGTTGAACAGAACTGTCGCTTCCTTCTACAGGGAGCCAAGTCAGCACATCACCTCGGCCGGACTCCTTCAAAGGCCTCCATGTTGGAAAGATGTTGGCATTGTTAGTGGAGTGAGTAGCAAGAGGAAGTGACATGAAGAAGCGTGTCTATTTAAGTTCCTAACAGCCTAAGAGCTTGTGGGATTGATCTGCTGAGTGAGCAGTGTTGCTTCAACTCAAAGCCTCTGCCAGTGAAAGGAAAAGTCTCTGCTCAGAGCTCCGGCCAACGAGGAAGTCACTTCATAAAGCGGCGACTGATAAGTGGCTTATGTTTGCACGGCTCATCTCCAACTTATGTGCTTTATATTTTGCCAAAATACAAGAACAAAGAACTTTGAAACATCTCGATCTTATTGTGAAACTGCAGAATCAAATGAAGCTCAACTTTGAATTTTATCTAATGAGCCGTTTCTAACAAAAAAAAAAAAAATCTAAATAATCCTTCAGAGTTATTTGGTTCAGGCAGGAGCTCCAGGACTAACGTTTGCATCTGAGTGAAGGTTCAGCCTGTGTAGATAACTAAAACAAATGGATCTGCAAAGTAACCCGAGCTGGTAATATCACAACCAACGACTTTCACCGTCTCATTTAAAGCCTCACTGTGACGTTTCCCTTATTATAGGCATTAAAAATAAGTGAGGATTGGACCTCTGCTGGAGCCGGCCACCCCTCCATGTTGATCTTTAGAGCCGACACTGCAGCATGATGTGTCCTGTTGCTATTAACGCCACTGAAAGATCAACCTGTGTGTCAGACAGTCAGGGGATGGGGGTCATCTGCGGGACCAGCAAAGTCTCAGCGAGCAGAACGCATTTCAGCCTCACTATTGGCTGGATGAGGAGCTCCAACGGGCCCCGCTCACCATAATCATTTTAAAGTTTTAATACCACTTAAGGAGGACTCTCAATAAAGAAAATGGCGGGTGGTGGTGGTGGTGGTGATGTGATTGTGTCTAACTCTGGAAAATAAAATCATTGGCTTTGATAACATCGCGCCTTCCCCTCTCCCTCTCTCCCCTCAGGCTCTATGACGCGACAAGAGTCCCCCTCGACACTCTTGCACTATGGAGAGCATTGATGACCCCCTGACAGACAGCCACAATCCACCTACCAACACCACCACCACCACCACCACCACAGCAGCTCCACCCACACCCTGGTGCCACAAAGGCAGGAAGCAACACGAGCAGCCGCAGAGCACCATGGGCCTCATGGAGGCAGCGAGGTACAACAGAAAGCACCGTTTTTTCATCTGACTTTACCCACATTAGCCTGAAGCTTCAGCAGAAGATTGGCTCGGCTGATGTCTTCATTTTTCCACACGCTCGCCATTTCCCTCCCGTGTGTTTAACCACAGAAAATCCATGTGTGCAGCAAAACCAATAAAAGCCGCTGGTTTTATTTTTTTTATTTTCAGCTTGCTTTTGCTCTGCTTTATTGGCTAACCCTGTATTTAGTCTTTAAAGCACTGTGTCAGATGGCGTCTGTGCACACAAATAAAACACGGCGCCAGACGGGCTCCGACATCAACACACGGGACTGCGAAACAGAGAGTAGCCATGTAGTAAATTTAACCTACAGCGTCATAAAAGAGATGAGGCCGAAGCCATAAAGATGCCCGCTCTTATGGAGGGCTGGAAAAGCAGCCTCTTCTGTTGGTCAATACTGTCGGCGTTTATGGGCCGGATCTGATCCGGCTGCTGGTCTGCTGGACGCCTCAGACTATAAATAGAACATGAAAGGCCATCCCGGCTCAGATTGGACTCAAACATTTGTTCCTTTTCGAGTGTAAAGACCACACGCCGATCTGATCTCATCCAGCAGATAAAATCTATAGATTACACAGAAGGAAATGTTGCTGGCATCCAAAACAAATGGGTGACATCTTGTTCTCGCTGCCTGGCGCCACCGCGGGTAAATCTGTGCTAATGTTTTCTCTGGAGCATTAACTTCTGATCGCATTGTGGGATGCGGATAGCGCCGTGTGTTTACTTTGATGTTCTGAGGAAATGCAGTATGAAAGGGTTGATAATGACATAACACCCCAGATAGCTTTGAACTCCCTCCTCATGTAGAACAGGGACTCGTGTCTGGAGGCTCGGGCATACATGTTCGTGTATTTTCATCTCAGCATCTGCTTCAGGCATCATCCGACTGCACAGGATGTAATGAGCTATTTCCCGTCCCTCATTAACCTGTGGATGATTCCTAACCTTCCAGTTGACATGAATATTCATGCAGCTATTGTGCAGGAAGAAAGCGGCTTCTTCTGAAACAACAGCTATGATGCAAACATCCAGGGTAGGAAATCATTTCACCGCGCAGCAGTTCATCAGTGGCACACTCTTTAAGCCCACTTTGGAGAGGCAGCGGCGCCCGTCATCTGTCATGCACGTCCACTCACACATTTGCCACGGGTCACAGCCATGTGACATTTTCAAGGGAGTCAGGAGGAGTTCACACAGAGGAAATGTCAGACCGGGACCACATGTTCGTCTGCATTGGCCCTGCTGGGGGCTCCATATGCTCTGTGGTTCTCTCCTGCATTTGCATGAATTCTCACTGGAATAAGCACAACAAATTTGGATCAAAGACGACACAAATGCGTTCGCATTTATCCGTCAAAGCTGTGCCCAAAGACAGCGGCGCGCTGTAACGTCCCTCAAATCAAACGTTTTCCTCGTCCTCCGCCGGCTGCCCATCGATGCATATCCAGTGGATATCCTGCACGGATGACATCACACGTGAACACGGACGCCGTTCTGTGGTGTCGTACGAGCAACTTATTTCTCTGTCATCATTTACTGAGCTGAGCATCATTAATATGAAGGGCTCCTCCACCTCTGGAAGAATGTGAAACTGGACCTCTGCTTGCTTGTGAATTAATAGATTTTTGTTCTTCACAGCAACTTTTCTAATAAGTAAAACCTTGTTACGAAGCTACAGAACCCGATAAAGCTGCTGGTCACAGGGGGCCTGCAGCCTATCTCAGCACCAAAAAAACCTGTTCAGGTTTGGTTTGAGAACAGCTAAACTCGGGAATTACTGAGCAGGATTTCCCCGTCAGGGGGAGCAGACGGACACCTCCTCACACAGCTGTCCTGTGAAAGGCTGACGTGACTTTAAAGGGGAGCCGTTTGGGTTAAAAGACTTTTTCTAATCACATCCGTGGCTAATAAAGCATTCAGCTGTTGGGTCTGTGGCTCCAACAGAACTGACATGTTTCATATTCCCAAAGCAGAAGACATTGTTACCTGTTCTCCATTCAACACCTGCACCTTGTGAAATGATCAACACTTCTTTCTTATGAATTAATCTTGTGTCAGTTTGGCTGCTGGCAGAGTCCAGATGGCCTTTATGTGTTTTATCTTTGTTATTCATTTACACTCACAGAAATATTCCTCCTGCAGATATCATTAAACTCATGAAGTTATTCATTCCCATGAAGAGATCTGTTTGCTTTCTTTTAATCAGCTGCTAGCTGTAACTTCCAGTTTCCAACAATCAACTGACTTTAAAACTGAAATCAACCAACAAACTGCAGAATTAGCTCAAATCTTTCTGGTTTCCGTTTGCAGTCCGAACACGGCCGAGTGTGTCGGCTGAAATGTATTTTCTCTCAAACACAGAGCAGGAAGAGTTAGCCATGATGTCCCAAAGGCTGATTACAGTCAAAGCCCTGAAGCACTGCAGACTGAAGATAGACGGCAGCTAACTACTTTGAGGCTAGCAGCATGTTAGCATAGCTTAGCATAGCCTGTGAAAACTGCACCCTGAAGCTCGTTATTCGTGTTGTGATTGAACTGTGATAAAAAACCAGTTCCTCTAATCAATCCTTTGTTCTTGTCGCAGGTCTCGTAACACCAGGGAGTGACAGAGGGAGAGCGCCCTCTCCAGGACAAACTCTCTGTGAAACCCTTCCTGCTTCCTGTCCCCCCCCCTCCCCCGCTGTCTGTCGCTGGGTCAACACGTTGCATCCACCTCCTCACCACTGCATCTGCCTGCTCTGTGAAATTAGCAGCACCTGCTCATGCCACGGAGGACCGGACACCTTCAAGTCCCATCAACGGTTTTTTGTTTACCACTGGAAGTCCGCGTCGTTGGAGCCGCTGACTGCGTTCGATGAGGGATTTCCCACCTCGCTCTCCGTAGTGCAGGAGTTCCAGAGCGTAGCCGGGATCATTACAGACCAAATCTTGTCGCTTCTCGGACCGTCTCACAAGGCCGTAAGACACTAAGTGAGCGCGCTCTGCTGTGAATAGGCCTTCTGCTGGAGGAAAACTCCCATATTTTTATAGACCAAAGAGCAAACAAACATGATTATTCAGACAGAGGACCTGTCCCCACCCGGACTGGTGCAGCCGGTGGCGTACCTTCAGTCCACAACCAGAGGAGGACTTTTAAACCTTTGCAGACACTGTTTTTTCTCAGACTATGTCCACCACTGTATTTTGGAACTGGAAATATAGGTACTACATACGTATAACTGTGTATCGCAAACAAAAAAAAACCATAAAAGGAAAAAAAAAAGAAATCCGATTTGCATTTTTCAGTAGCTACGGTTGGGTTGGTTGGTTGGGTTCGGACAGCTTTCTGAGAGAAACGAGGGTAAATCATATCAAAGAACTGATGGAGGGATGCTGTCACAAAGAAGGAGGAAAGAAATGTCATTAAATGTATTTTGAAAGGCCCTAAAAAGTTATATATTTAACAGTTTTATATGTTGTACCTTTGTAGAGAAGCTTATTGGACTTGAAATGTGGTCACAATGGCAGTTTAGTAGGATGTGAACAAATGCTGTTGTTCTCATGACTGCTGGCTCGTAGTCTGGTTTTCTGTTCACACCTCAGTAGCTGCTTTCTTTCATGGTCATCTCCAAGTCACAGTCTACCAGAACCATTGATAAAAAAAGGATTGAGGACTGGTGTGCAGCCAACTGAACATTGTAAATCTATGGTAGTCAGTGGAAGCCATTGAAATCTGCTAATTTGCTATGATATTGTATTGTACACGGTGTGGAATACTGACTCATTTCCTCTCTCTGGGTTTTGATCTCTTAATTTATTTGTGTGATTGTGTTTGTTGACACAAATCCAGCCTCTCTCTCTCTTTGGTGGCGACGGCGGCGGCGAGCAAGACGGCGGAAGTGGCTATAATTACACTTTTTTTCTTTTCTAAGAATAAATTAAACACATCAAAGAATTGTGCCCCGGAAAATGAGACCGAGGTCATCATCGGGAATTATTGAGCCGATCTCATTCAGCTGGTACCGAAAAAAAGAAAAAGAGTCAAGTTTCCTTTAAAGTGATCACATCCCTGCTGGAGTGAAGCCTTTAAAAAGCCCTTTTCAGACATGCTCGTTGCGCTGATTTAAAGTTTAAACGTGCGTAAGAAGGAGAAATTCCCTCCAATGTATGTCTGAAAAGGGCTTAAAACACATGAAATAAATTGAGATTATTCCTGATAAAGTTGGTTCTACTGGACACAAACAGGAAGTGGAAGAACTATGAAGCTTTTAAGACTATTAAACCTTGTTTTCTAGATTTCTTTTGGAAAATTATTGTTATTTTTCTCTTTATTTCACAGAATCTGAATGATAAAGCTCCACCAAAAACTTTGAGCCGTCAGTTTAAAACATTACGATATTTCTGCCTTTTTTTCCCCCAAAATACAGAGAATAAAGTTAAAAATAATTATTCTGACAATGTTTGGCCGAGTGGATCCTCTTCCTACTTTTATTTCACAGAATCCCAACATCAGCCCGGTTTAAATCTTTAATAAAACTGAATTATAGAGATTTTTCCCTTCTGTCGGATCTTTTCTTATTTGGTAAATTAATTGGACAAAAGTGAAAATCAGCTGAGAACTGAGGGAAACCGGCGCGGTCCATCTACAGTCCAGAGAAGTGGACAAAAGAAAAGCCAAACCTGCGACATGAAAACAGAGAAACATGGCAGCAGGAGCTCTGCACCGAAGGTACCGAGTGTTGCTCGGCAACACTGAGGCCGGGTGGACGGTTCCTGTGAGTTTGGGCTGCATTTGGTGCACATTTGGTCACGATTAAAGACATCAGGGAGGCTTATGATTGGCCCCAAATACAACGACCCCAAACAAAGATGAAGAAGAAGAAGAAGTCCTGGAGGTGAAGGTTTGGGCCCCACAGATCTCTGCATCACTCTGATGGAAATGAACCGGTGATGCTTCCATTATCAGAAGCACTTTACAGCATTTTCTTTTTACGATCTTTTTCATTCACTCCATGAATTTGGCTCCAAATGACATTCATAGGTTGGCCTGTAATTTTTAGGTTATTTCCTCAGTGATAAAATATAAAAAAACAGTAATTCTTGGGGGATATAAATGTTTTTTAAATGGGTTTAAATTCTATAATCAGGACATTAATTGGAATAATGTCCCTTTAAACATTATATTTTAACGAATATATGACTCCATAATGACTTTAATACAAGAGCGGCTCATTAAAGCTGCAATGTAGTTTTTAATAAATTACATACGTGCACACCCCCCCCGCCACCATGTTGTAATTCCACTGTGATATATCAGATACATCCCTCCGAGGTCCAATCTGCTCCTACATGTGCTCCACTTAAACAATAAATCAGAAACGCGTTGCTGTGCTGCGAATGCTTTAAATAGAACGGTGGGATGATGATTTATTACAACCAAATATGCTCGGAAACTTATTAAATCAAAGATTTCACTCGATTGCATTACGATGGATCCGTTGGACGTATTTTCACGCAACAGTAAGATTTATCTCCATATTCCTGTAAAATTAGCTGCAGTGCAGCGAGAGGACTTTAAGGGGTTAGGAAACACACAACCTATAGTAAATATGCAGTTTCATCGCTGTTCTCTTGCTTTGAGCTGACAAAGATGGCCGGGCTGAGCAACGAGACGCCTTCACATGTAAGTACAACCACTTCCTGGTACATGGAGACGCATGTTCCGTGGATCTGTTGTATCCTGCACTGCACCACAGGGAATAAGAGCCAACCTCTGCAAACAACAAGCGGAAATCCACCTGAATCCACTCTGACTTGACCCAGGAAACAGAAGTCTTTTGATTCCAGGATAAACACGGAGATGCGAGGTCTTAACCCCATCTTCTCCTGTTAAATCCCAGTTTGAACCATCCTGCTTCCTGATACTCGTCCTCCTCTCTGAAGAGCTTTCTCACTTATCTTCCTGGATCAGCACCACCCTTCACAGAGGAATGACACCTTAAAGGGGCTTCTCTTTTCCACCTAATTAACAATTACCTGATTAACGAAGACTGATACTAATAACCTGCTCCATATCCTTGAGGTTCCTCGCTTTCAGCCTCCAAATGTTTTAATTTTCTCAGGCCAGGACAACGTGGGGCTCCCTGGAGTCACAAAGGAGTCTGCAGAATGTGGATTTTAAGGCAAATGTTAAACAGTTGCAGCCCGTTCTGCCTTTTATTCAACATTTTTTAAAGTAAATGACAGAAAAGTGCAGCCCTGGGCCTGGATTCCTGCACATCTCAGTTTATTTGACAGGAAGCATGACTCTGTGCAGCCTGCAGTAAAACCCTAAAGGTGAAAGATTCTCCCTCCTTTTACAGCCAGATAAATCTCTGATATACCAATACTGCAGCACACTGCACAAAATATTAT
Organism: Leuresthes tenuis; assembly: GCF_036924035.1. Lineage (NCBI taxonomy): Eukaryota > Metazoa > Chordata > Actinopteri > Atheriniformes > Atherinopsidae > Leuresthes > Leuresthes tenuis. The sequence goes on along the minus strand of NW_027325377.1, from coordinate 24,362,018 downwards.
TATTTCCTCTGATGGATAACATTTGCCTGCTAATTCACATTTCATACTGAGAGTCTTTGTTTACAATATAAATCTAATTAAGTGCAGCCGTCGCAGCACAAGCTGGATCGATACACAATATGTCCAGCGCAGCTGCTTACCTCACAAGGTTGCCTCTCCCTGCCAATATTTTCAACCTATAAAACGGTTTGGATTCTCTCAGCGTGGCCAATAATCTGTGAAGGTTAGAGCAACGAGAGACGGAACATCGCCTCAGTGGGTGACATGTTTGCCCCATAAAAAAGGAAAAGATTCAATCAGAGCCGTGTGGTTTTAAGAGACGAGTTATTTTCCAGTAATTGCCACTTTATGGAGTTTTCTCCTCTCCTGTTTTTCTAATTGAGAATGAATTGTAATTAACGATAATAGTTTATCATCTTAAAAACTGTTGAAATTAATAGAACAAACAGCGGAGAACCCAACAGGTGCAGAAAAACAACAACTAAGGAGGAAGTAGTTTCTCTTATTTCAACCTTTTCCAGTGACAGAGCCCTAATCAAACTGCCGCCTGCTCATCTCTGAAGAGCAGACAGGTGCTGCTGGTGAGAGTGGAGGTGAAACAGGTGCACCAACCTGAGCAGTCAGCAGAAATTAATCGCCGAGAACTCGTCTGCATGAACCAGAATCTAACAGAAAGGTTTCAGATGAGGAAGTAAAGCCGTTTATCCTCGTATGAAACATTAAATTAACAGGTAGCTTAGCCAGAAGCCTGACACTTTGGGCATCAGAAGCATAATTAGTGTACATACCCGGCTGGGCCTTGCTACATTTTGTACCCTGACATATGAAGCGTGGGGTTAAGCTCTGCAGCTTTGGTCCTGAGCTCTGCCTTCACTCCCCCGATCAACCTCTCTGTGGTAGATGGTTCATTGTCAGCTGGGTGTTCAAGCTCCATTTAACTCTAACTAACTGCCTTTAGTCATTATTGCAGCTCATTAATGCTGCAGTGGTGCGGCTGAACAGCCCTGAGAGCAGCTGGGTGAGGAAACTGCACCCAGCATAGCTGCTCAGACCAAACAGCACTTTTATTGTTACAAAATTAATAGCATAAACATAATCCTAATAGCGCGTTTTATTATGAACCCTCATTAAAATGCAGACACCTGTAATCATCTTAAGAGCTAATGTTTATTTTTGTCTAAATAGGACATGAACAAATCTTTGAAGCCGCAGAACAAAGTCTTCTATGCCACTGGGTCCCAGCAGGGGGGGGCTTGGACCTGCGGGGGCTCTTCTGCAGGTGTCGGGGGGGAACCTATGTGAAGGGTTCTCTCTAATAAACTCAACGAAACTAATCTTTGAAGCAGTTATTAAATTTTAGAAAACACATTCACACAATTTGGGAATTTCTTTAACAGGCCGAGCAACACTTTTAGGTCCAGGACTGATGTGACACCTGATTTGACACCTGATTTGACACCTGATGTGACACCTGATGTGACACCTGATTTGACACCTGATTTGACACCTGATGTCACACCTGATGTCACACCTGATGTCACACCTGATGTGACACCTGATGTGACACCTGATTTGACACCTGATTTGACACCTGATGTGACACCTGATTTGACACCTGATTTGACACCTGATGTGACACCTGATTTGACACCTGATGTCACACCTGATGTGACACCTGATGTGACACCTGATGTCACACCTGATGTGACACCTGATGTGACACCTGATTTGTTCAGATAACAGATAAACAAGCCCCAACTCGTTCTCCTGCATGAATTTCCTCGGCCACTGATGTGCACCGCTGCCACCGCTGGTCTCAATCATCTCCAACTGTCTTTATTCTTAATCCAACGGCACCAGCCACAGGCTTGCAATGGTTTTTGCACCAGTTTTAAGCATAAATACTGTGTATACAAGGACAGTTGTGGATATGTGTGGAGCTGAGAAGCACCACTTCCACTGCAGTAAACGACAGACAAAAGGTTTCAGAAGAGCTATAAAGAAGAAGGAAAAATAAAAGAGCAAAGCCTGCAAGCTGAATCTGATGGACCAGCACCTGTGCTTTAAGCTTTTGTTTTGGCCTTGGCGCAGACAACCATATGTCCATCAACTCAAGCCCTACATCATGGTTTCATAGTGTATCTTATGGGTATGTACATTGTTTGTAATGTTACAGACTCACTACACTTCAGTCACTTCGATATAACCAACTCTGCCATGTAGATATAGCTAACTTTTCTGCTTTATTTATCTTGATGCCAGAATTAGCAGAACTTGAGATTCTCACATCAAATTACTGGATTAATTTTAAGAATTTATGAAGAAAGAGCTGAGGATCATAGAGCCATGCTAACAGGGTGCTGAGGATCATAGAGCCATGCTAACAGAGAGCTGAGGATCATAGAGCCATGCTAACAGAGAGCTGAGGATCATAGAGCCATGCTAACAGGGTGCTGAGGATCATAGAGCCATGCTAACAGAGAGCTGAGGATCATAGAGCCATGCTAACAGAGAACTGAGGATCATAGAGCCATGCTAACAGGGTGCTGAGGATCATAGAGCCATGCTAACAGAGAGCTGAGGATCATAGAGCCATGCTAACAGGGTGCTGAGGATCATAGAGCCATGCTAACAGGGTGCTGAGGACCATAGAGCCATGCTAACAGAGAGCTGATGATCATAGAGCCATGCTAGTAGAGAGCTGAGGATCATAGAGCCATGCTAACAGAGAGCTGAGGATCATAGAGCCATGCTAACAGAGAACTGAGGATCATAGAGCCATGCTAACAGGGTGCTGAGGATCATAGAGCCATGCTAACAGAGAGCTGAGGATCATAGAGCCATGCTAACAGGGTGCTGAGGACCATAGAGCCATGCTAACAGAGAGCTGATGATCATAGAGCCATGCTAGTAGAGAGCTGAGGATCATAGAGCCATGCTAACAGAGAGCTGAGGATCATAGAGCCATGCTAACAGGGTGCTGAGGATCATAGAGCCATGCTAACAGGGTGCTGAGGACCATAGAGCCATGCTAACAGAGAGCTGATGATCATAGAGCCATGCTAATAGGGGGCTGAGGATCATGGAGCCATGCTAATAGAGAGCTGAGGATCATAGAGCCATGCTAACAGAGAGCTGAGGATCATAGAGCCATGCTAACAGAGAGCTGAGTATCAACAAAAACACTGTAATTTTACAGGCCTTCAGAAACAGCAGGGATTAATATTTACTCCTGTTGACCCAATAAACCCTCTCACATCACATTATGCTACATCATCTAAACAACAGAACTGTCATGTAAGTGTAATTCCACAACTGAAAGGTTCCTCACATATCAAATATATTGTGTGCTTTTGTCATTTTGCACCTAAGCTGTTTTGGTTTGGTTCCCAGCAGATATACCCCCAGAGGGAAAAAGAGGACGCTGCTGACTTTCTTACTATTTTAAAACACAGTTTTATATCCATGGTAACGTCTGGATGATTTATAACACTTTGCACATTTCTTCCTGCTTTACTTGGGCAGCTTAAAGTTATGGATAAAAATACCTGAAATACACAAATTAATCATTTATATTAATGCTAAAAATGAATGAATAACTGGTTAAACACTGGAATATATGTTTTTAAAACACTTTAAAGCAATAGTTTGTACCCACTACAGTACAACCGACGACCCGGTCCGAGAAAACCTCCTTCCAGGAAATTAATAAAAAGAAAAAGACATAACAAGAGTGAAATGCATCATGTGTCCTGAGTGAGCCTCCGAAAAAGGCCGGGATGTGGGGTGACAGCTGGGGAACCAGCCAGCACACTGGACCACTAAATGAGAAAAATGACCAGCTTTCACCAGCTCTTTTAAAAACTCATTTACATCCTGTCAGATTCCATTATGGCCGGGGGACCTGCTCCGGAGCTGCAGGATAGGACTGAGCCCGAGTGCATCGACCGTGCCGGCCAAGCTCCCATCAGCCTGACCCGGTCCAGCAGACAGCTGATTCTCCTGTGTCAAGGCTTTTTGGCCTGTTTGGTTTTTTTCCCCCTCACCTCCATTTTCAGCCTATTTTTTTGTGTTTTTGCCAAAAACAGGACTTTTATTCTTCTGTACAATTATAGAACAATGCTCCTGTTGATTAAATCTTCTAAATGTTGAATTTTCAATAAATCATCTGAGCAGTAAAAGACAGAAGTGAGGAGAAGTGAAGCAAAACATGTAGATTTCTAAGTTCACTTTTACTCATCTTGTGATGGACTTTCTTTAGAATTTAAGGTATATTTGGTGCATCAAATTATTAACAGCAAAGGAAAACGTCCCTCCATGCTGTCCCAACATTACTTCATTAATAACAAACTGCACCCATCTATAAACCAGCTCATCATGACCAACGTTACAAGCTTTTGGGCTTACCTCACAGCTAGCATAGCTAGCATCACCTGAGCCTTTCTACCACCGAGATATCAGTTAACGGCCATAATTATGTCACTGCATCCTTACAAATCCTCCGGAGCACAAAACTTAAACCATTCTAAGTGATTCATTTAACATACTGTGAGGGAGGGAAATAAATACATCAGCAACAGCAACAAATTCACCACCTCACCAGAACTGATGGTATCACTTTAATGCCAAAATAGTTCCAACATTGTCTTGTTATTTATCTGAAAAAACAAAAAAAAGTGCACAAGCTACTCTTACCAAATCGACAACGCTTACAGATTAAAAACCCGTGTAAATGTGGACAAACTCTTGATATATTTAAGAGCCAAAGAGCTTTAAGGGTTCAATCTGTCTTTATGCTAATGATAAGACCCACAAACTGGAGGCTTTTACATTCAGTCAAAATCAGGCTTGATTCATTTCTTGGGTGGAAAAACGTTCCTTTGGCAAACACATCTTCTCAGTTTGTCTCCCATTTGCATAGCAGCCAAAAGGGTCTGTTGGACCTAAAACCTGGAGCTGAATTAAATGTCCAGTGTCCACCGGGCTTCATTTAACAACTGATTCCAGAACAGAAGTAGCTGCTCAAGTAAAGATGGAAACTGTGTAGTTTTTTATGATTAAAGTTGGTAATGATTGTTATTTGTATTAAATCCCAACAGATTTCTACTTCATAAATATGTTAATATACTTCATACTTAAGCATGAAAGCTTCTTCTTCTCATTCATTCCACTTACTGCAGCTTTTATCCTGCGTTTCTGCCCCACGACACAAATTCACGATGCTTTATGTTTAAAAGTATCAGTGATTCATCCCGCTCTGACTTTAACAAAACACACAACACGGCGGCACGCCACTCCAGCAGCTCATCAAACGGCCTGCATGTGCCCTTAGGCTCTAAGAGTAGTTAAACGCACCGGGCTCACAGTCTGTGGTCAGACGCCACAACGCTGCCGAGTCTCTCTCTGACTCGGAGCATGTCTGCAACACTCTGATCCGCTGCACGCCATCAAAGCCGCGAGGAGAACCTCGGCACACACTGGGAGCTTCATCAATCCCCTCCAGCCGGCGGAGGCAGCCTTTTCCGACGCAGTCGGCCATCGAGGATGACAACCTTGAGAAGGCGATACAAACAGTGTCTAATGAATTTTTAATGATGGAACGGAAACGGCGAGAGAGACCCCCGCTGAATGCATTACAGTGATTTGTAGGCTCACCTTTGAGCGAGGGTAAGAGGCCTCCCGCCTCAGATCATCAGGGTGTTAAGTGCGCTCTGTGGGGGAGCCTCTCGGCTCGCATTGTGGGCCAAATGATGTTTGAAATGTTTTAATCAAATTCTGTCTGTTCATTAGACTAACAATGGGCCTCATGGGGCGAGCGCGCCTTCAGTTCAGCTTCTTACCGCCCCCGGGGGAACCCTCCCGATACAGTAGGTTTCTTTACGTGACGCTCCTCTATACATTTAAATGGGCCTTTATCAGTGGCGGCAGCTTGTCGTGGTTCCAGTCTCAATCTGTGTCCCTGAGCGCAGCATATAGGGAACTAATGTTGCCTGAAATGTATATGTTAAACTGTCAAACTCCTTCTCAGATAATCCCTCTGGTTCTCGGTCACAGGGGAATGCTTTTGTCAAGAGTGAATCAAGAATATTGACTTTTCTAAACTCTATGTGCCTGTATGTGAAGTTGTGCCTCTTTTCTTCATATTTTTCTAACAAAAAACAAACTGGTGCAATTACAGTATTTACGTAGGTATTATCAGATTGTGTTTTATGAGTAAAACCACCATTTGTGCAACGAAGGGGGTAAAAGAGAACGAAAAAGGATAAAACACAGCAGCCGCTGCTTTTCACTCGGAGTCCTAAAGTGGACTTTTTGAGGGATATATCTGTGACCAAAGTGGAGCACTTCCATGCTTTATTTTTGAATGTCACACCAAATAGGCACTCGAGTGGTCCACATGCCCTTATGGAAGATCCAATTTTCCCTTTGATCACTGAGAGTGCCACTCCAGGGGTGACCTGGAAGGGTGAAAGTATACCCTTATCCAAACCTTTCACCCAAATAGCTCGTGCTTCAACTTCGACCGTAGCTGGAAGACACACAGACACACGTGTGTGTATATTGTATATATATATATATATACAAACATATATATATATATATATATATATATATATATATAAAAACATATATGAACATTTGAAGGAAGCAGGTTGGAGCTCTGGGAGACGCGGACTCACCATGGTGAGATATTTAGCTTGTTAGCGTAGCCTGCTAGCTAAATAAGTGGATTTGTCTTGGATTTTAACATTAAAGTGCAACATTAAAATTGTATTATTCAACTTCACAGTAAAAGTTACAACCAGGCTGTATTCTTCTTCACTTCCTCACTTGTTGGTATTGATCTGACTGTTGGTGCATTACAGCTGCACTCTTCTTAGCATTTTCAGTCAATGTTAATGTTAAAAATGAAGATGAAATATGGCTTGAATGCATCCTTTGTCAGTTTTAGATATTGTAAAAAATATTGTTTTTAAATTTGCCAAAATAAAAATATGCAGGTCGATGTGGAGCCTAGAGTATAGGGACCCAGATCTTTACCTTCAGAGCAGGCTGTGCACTGGACTGACCCATCTGTGGTGACAATAAGCCCCTCTCGCCCCTCTCGACCCTCTCGCCATTTAGCGAAGCGACCCGGCTCAATGCAGCCCCCAAGCATGGTTTCAGGGGCGAGGGATTAGCAAGTGACCCCTCGGCCTGGGAGATGCTGCTGTCCACCAGCCGATCGGCAATGTCAGACCTTGTTTCATCTTCTGTTATATTTTTTCTCTGTGGCTCTGTAAAATATGACGATATGCTGCTCTGGATTCTTTTAGTTTTTTCTGCGTTTGATTTAAGCTTTTGTTTTGGCGGCGATGACGCAGACAGGAAGTTGGACGAGTGAAACGCAAGAAAATCCGGTTGGTTTTCAAAATAAAACTGCTATATATATTACACATGTATATATGACCAAAAAATGAGTGGTATTAATAATCTAATCACCAGTTTAATACCTAAAAAGCTGGATGTGTTGCTCATGATCTTGGGACCAACGTGTTCCCAGAGGCAGAGACACTGTAACACCCCCCCCTTCACTGCACTAGCCTTTAATCTTAAGTATAAAATGTTCCCACATTGTCAGAGCCGTAAATCTACTTTATTGTGTTATTTCAACCTGTCAGACCTATCGATCAGTGGATTAAGACAAAGATGATGTTTTAAAGCTTTGACTGAGAGTTTCATAGCTGTCATGAAATCCAATATCAATAGGGGTTCACAGATCCTGGGCAAGATTTAGTGCTATAGACAGGATTGATGACATGGGGCTCATGCATAATTGTAGAGGTGCACGAGCCCCATCCTTCAACATAATTCAAGATAACAGTCTGCTTTTTATTTGGTTATTAGAGTCATTCAGCTGTCCGTTTATTTAAAGCATCGTCCAATGCAGAGCGGTTCATCTGCACCGTAAATACTGTCAGTTTGTCTTCCAGAAACCAAGAAAAAAACAGTTTTTCGGAAATAATTGGGTTGTTTGGCTGAACTATCACCACCAATATGAACAATATCAATTTAGTTTGTTCAATCCTCCACTGAATCTACAATGCAATTCAGTTTTATTTGTGATGGATAATTACAGACTTGCTGTTGCTCCACGGCTGAATTAAAGGGATTAACATTTTACCAGAGAGTTTGTGAACATATTCAACTTTTCTGAGCAGACAAGTGAGTCTAAAACTGGAAATAGCTGGTGAATAAAACCAGAAACAATTAGTATGGCACCAGGAGACGAGCCAAGTTTGTCGTTTCACACATTATTTGCAACATTCCCACTGCTGAAAGAGGAGTTCTGGTCCCCACTGCAGGCTGAGATTGCTGTAACTTTGCCAGGATTTCACCTTTCAGATTGTTTGTTGGATAAAATCTGTGCTTTTCCAGTGTTTACTCCCTTTGAGGCATTTTTAAAAGACGCAAACATGTGCACGACATGGGCATAGAAGCATTGTCTCAGTGTCTTTGGGCTCATTTAAGAGTTTCTACTTATCCTCAGCTTTTCTTGAAAGTCAGGCATGAATATCAGTCAGACTACGAGTTCACTGGAATTTGGGTAAAATTGGAGAAAAACTATGTTTTTTAACCACTTTCACCTGGTTTGTTCCTTACTGGAAAGATTGTCTGATTAGAAACACATTGTACTGAAACAGTGTACCTAAAGGCTTTATTTTGTCTCCACTGAAAGCCAACAATCAATAACTTTCCCCACAAGAAGTCAGAATCACCCTTCAGCTGCAAATCATGATGTCTCATAAAGCCCAACTCTGATAACAACACAAAAAAAATTAAGGCTTTACAAAGCTTTTCCTAAAAGGATCGGATATCGCTCCACAGAAATGGATGAATCACTCGAGGAAACTCGCTTCTGGTAGCAAAACTGTTGCAGAAATTTAAACACTCTTCAGAGGAGATGAGCAAAGCGAGACTGGGAACCCAACACTTGTCTTCTGAGGGTATAATCACCTTATAAAGGGCCTCATTGAGGCTTGGCAAGGAAGAATGGCTCTAAAAATCTAAGACAGGTGTCGGGAACCTATGGCTCGCGAGCCAGGTGTGGCTCTTTTGATGATTGCATCACAGATAAAACAAAATATTCTCACTTGTTTTAATCCATCCATCGATTTTTCATGTCCTGTTCAGGGCTGCAGGAGCATTATTTTAATTGGATGATGCTGGACTACGTTGGCAGCGTAAAACAGGTAAACGCCCCCTTTTGAATCAGTCTGCTCGGTCATTAGCTCAAAGCTAACCCTTCGACGAAGAAGATGGCGAAAAGAAAAAAAAAGATGACGAGTATCGTACATTTCAGGCCGAATGGACTGAAGAATTCGCCTTTGTGGAGAGAGCAAATTCTGCGGTGTGTCTAATTTGCAAAGACAAAATTACATCGATGAAACGGTCGAATGTAAAGCGGCACTTCGACACGCGCCATGCTACCTTTGCATCAAAATACCCGGCAGGAGGCAGCAGAAAGAAAGCGTGCCGAGAGCTACTAAAATATATTATATGGCTCTCATTGAAATAAATTTCCAAATTTTTTGCTTTCATGGCTCTCTTAGTCAAAAAGGTTCCCGACCCCTGATCTAAGAGAAATGCGTTTTCTACTGTTCTGAGACAGCGTGTGTTATCAATGACCATCAGTTAGCAAAATGTCACCGTCAGAGGTCAGATTTAGTTCTGGTGGCTGTTGTTCCACATTTTAACTACAGGACCTCAACAAAGAAAACTACCAAGATCATCATCACACATTTCGGTGGAGAAAAAAGACCATTTTTGTCTGTAAAATGTTATTCAAGGGGATATCAGACTTTCTAGACCTCCTATAATATTCAATAATAACCCAAATAGCACAAATACGAACAAAACCACAATCTACCGCCTTAAATTCTGCCTAAAAGCGGAGTTCTATCCTGCGAGCAGCTTTCTCCGATAGCATATTTTCATGTTTTGCAAACGTCTCGTCTTCAGTTCAGTTCTAAATAAAAATGACACGGCAACAAAACAGATATTCATACCTTCTGCTTGGATTGTCACAGTGAGATGGTCCCTTTGAAGGATTCAGACAGCACCCAACAACAGCCCATCTCTCCCAAAATGCTGCAGAAACAAAACAAAAGAAGGAGTCTGAGTCCAGTATCCTATGAAAGAGAAGCAAGGCTGAGTGACAGATGGCTGACAATCCAAAGCCCAGATGTACTGAAGTAATATCAAAGCAGGCTCTAACATCAACTAAATAGACAGTAAATATATTTATATGTCTTATTTTGGCATCACATGGACCTGCAGACGCAGGATATCGTCATTAAGGTTCCAGCCACCATCATTATTGACACAATTTAAAACACTTCATGCTGTTGGTCTTTGCATTCTTATCAATGAGACACATTAATCAATGTAAATTATTGTGAATTAAACTAATTACCGTGCAAAGAATTCAAACTGAAGATGCCTGTGTCTGCCCTTTGCATACACAGAGTGTTTAACCAGTGCAGTTTTATCCATCCGAATCCGGTGATTAAAAAAGATGCAGCACGTATTTTTCTTTTTTTAATCAAACTTAAAGTGATTTAGCTTGAGTTTGAGGCAGTGAGTGTGTTCTGTTTAATGTAATCCAGTGTGCAATGATGACATCTTTCCTGGAGTAAATAACAAACAGCTCATTAGCCGGCTAATCAGTTTTGTCATGAAATTGGAAATTACATGTGCAGCATCTCCACTGACATAATTAGCTTTGTTTGAAAGACAACACCACTGGTTGATTGTGTCACTCTGAATGACAACGTTGAATCACACAATCAATAGTTGGACAAAAATCACAAGGGCAGGACACAAGTTGAGCAAAGTAACTGAGAACCTTTCAACTGAACCAACTTCCAGGGAGTATTGCACTTTGCAACGGTGTCTGCTTGGTAAATATTCACATATTTACAGTAGTTATTAGTCATTTTGAAGTTGTGTTTTGAGTATTTCTCTGGACAGGCTTTCAGTAATACCCACAGGATCTCACTGTGATGTGTTTGAGCAGAATTACAGGATAGAAAACTAGCTCAGGGTTTGCAGAGTTGGCAGCTGCAGAAAACAGGGCTGAGGAGGTTTAAGGAATGCTACGGGTGATTAGATGGGTTGCACCATACTTTGGTTGCTATACTGTGGTTGAACAATAAAAAAGACAGTTTATGGGCTTTCCTCTTCCAGCTTTGGTGTGTAATTTATGTCAAGAAATCACTTCAGGTAGTAATTTTAGCACTGAGGGAATAGTTTAGCTCCACAGCTAAGCTAGCCAAACCTACGTTAGCTTAGCTTGCTAAGAGGCTAGTTTTAGGGTTAGCTATGGCTTGTGTTCCTGAGAAGATTCTTTTTAGAATTCTCAACATAAGTAAACCTTTTAAATCATAATAGTGATGAAATAAATAAATATATACACTGTTTTTTTATCTAAATATTAAATATTGTTACAAGTCAATCTGATTATTTGACAGCTTTTGTTAGCCTTGAGACAGCTGAAGCATGCACTCTTTTTTAAATGACACATGCTGGCAGGATGAGACATTTAAATATTTTCAGGCAAAATACACAAAGAGGATCAAATACACACACACATTCATGCTCTGTTCTGATCAAACATTAACCGAGAAAGGGCTCAGTGGAGGAGCACCTAAAGCTCCACTGAGAGTCTGTAAATTCTTCCACGACTGTCAACAGTCCTCCACGAACAAGGCCAGAAGAGTTTTAATCGCATTGTCATTCTTCAGTGTTTCTAAAGGATTAAAGTTGGTTTGAAATATGAAAATATGAAGCGGTAATGGGGTCAGGAGCCTGACAACTCTATTTCGCCATTCTGGCACCACAATAATTACTCTGAAAGCACGTCCTCCCATCATCTTGTCATTTCCACAGCTTGTTGTTATGTCACAGCACTGAAGTGAATCTCTACTTTTCTTCTTTCACAGCTTATGGAACAGAGCGACTCATCATCCCAACTTTAATTGCCATCTTTGGTTTCATGTGAAAGTGACAGGTTCCTATTTCCCTCATGTTTTCTTCCGCTTTTGTTTTTCAAGCTTTAATTCACCCGGTTTCCTTGATTTTTCTGAGTGAAGCAATGAGGTCTCAGAACATTTGGGTGGAGTGGGGAGCTGCTCTATCTGTGCAGGTTATGTTTATCAGCTTAATGTGACAGAAGGAAGTCGCAGGGTTCAGAGCGTTCATCCGACAAAATAACAGACCACAGAGAGCCAATAACTTTATTCATCATTGTCACATATCTCTGGCTGCAGTAGAAACACGAGCCCACATGTAAAAATCTCTTCTTTTCCACCCAGAAGAGCACTTTCCAGCTACTTTGACTCATTGCTTTCTGCTTTTATAGACTAAAATAAGGCAGAGCTGGGTGGATCATGCCAGTTCTTTAAAGGTAATTTAATACATGTTGTAAGGAGCTGTTCTGCTGATCAAAACACAGACTTGACTCAGATCTCAGCCATTTGTCTGCGATGTGAAAATGAGGCTTAACATCTTGTGTGAACTCTGACTCAGCAAATTAGGATTCATTTTGTGCTAAGAATGAAATTTGCTATTTTTACAATGCAAATATGCATTTTATGGCATTTCAGCAGTGTGCTGAGTAACAAAAACCAGTCAGGCCACGCCACACAGTTAGACTTTTATTAAGAGCTGAAGAGATTCGTCTGGTCTTCACTGCACAGGTCTGCAGAGATGCTCGTTGGTGCAAACGTACAGAATAAAAATGTACAACCATGCAAGCATCTCTGAAGCTGACCTACTGTACAGGCAGGGGGCACATTAAAGGGAAAACAAGGACCCCTGACCCCGACAGTGACGGATGTCTTGTCTCCGTTATGCAGCAGGGTCATAATTCTGGGATGGTTTGGGTCCACTTCACTCCTTAGAGGGAACCGTCTCTGAAAATCGATACAAAGTTCAGTTCTGACTCATCACTTTTATCACATGATAAAACATTTCTGTCCCAGTGGGATTGGTCCAACATCCATAAGGCATGAAGGGGTCACCGAGGTTTGACGAGTGCGGCACTGATGTGAATTATGTGCTATGAAAACTCATAGCCACCAGATCTGAACCCAAATTAACACCTGTGGGAGAGTTTGGACCAGGAACGTCATCCACTGTCCAGAAACAGGAGGCGTGAATCACCGGCACGTGGTTTTTTTTCAGAGCTAGGCCTTGAGTTTGTGTCCGATTCTTTTATATCAAAGTAAGCAAATCAGTCGGCATTCATTTAAACACTCACAAGCACAGCTGGTACTGCGTCATCTTGTTTGCAGAAGCTCTTTGAGGGCAGAAAAGTAAAGAAATGATCGTTTCACAATGTCCATCACAAGCTTTCGCATCGTCTTGGTGCAACGTTCTGAATTAGATGTGAACGTGGACTTCAGGGAACATCCCTTTTTGGGGAAATTGTACATTAAACGATGGTTTTTCAGTGGATTTGCACTGAAATGACGAGAGAAAACTGACCAAGAGATGAAAGGACATACGTGCTATTCTTTCTAAGATCGTGGGTGTTGCTCAGTGAGTTACGTTTGATTATCATGTGGGAGACGTGAGTTCAATCCTTTATTATAAATATATCCTTCACACCGACTATTATCAGTCTATCTAAAAGAAAAACCCCGAACAGCAACATTCCGACAGCTTTTTGCTGGGTGGGGACTTTTTATATCCAGTACTTACATTTAAATACATTCAATAGATTTTCTCAGACCCAAAAAACAGTTAACCTGCCCTTGAACGTCCACAAAAAGCTGATGCAACATCTTCAGTCCCCCGAGAGTAAGCAAAAATGATTATTCTTATCAGAATGGTTGATAGGCTTTTCCAGAATTCATGCACAGCAGGAATGAATCAGCAACTTGGCGTCTGTGTGTTATAACAAACGTAACTCTTTTATACTTTCCAGCAGCCATCATCAACTTATTCAAACTGTCCCCAAAAGACTGGGTGAGAAGTGAGGGACTGCATTTACCGGAGGAACACGGCACCTTGATAATGGAGTGTGGTGCAGGCGATTAGCACACTAACAGCTTCACACAAGAACTCTCTTTGGGAGGAGGGTGGGAGATGAAAGGGAGGACGTGACCCTCCGACAACACAATTCACAGCACGCCTGGGACGCTGACACCTCCTGAAGGACTCTGTGCCCTCAAACTAGAGGTGATGGCGTGTCTTAAACGTTTATTTTTCCATTTTTACAATCCTGCATTCCAAGAGCTGCTACTGGCAATTTAAAGGAATCAATACACACGGTGGAGTGTAAAGGTATGGATATTGAATTAATTACCTTCTGCATCAAACGATTCTTTTTCCAGGAGGTGGCTCCTTTAATTCCACTCATGTTTGCTGTCAGCACTGCTATCGTTTAAAAGTAGGAGGAATTTCTAAGAAGCCAAATAATTTGTTTGCTGGCTTTCATTTGTTTCACTTAAATCATCATTAATAAAACTTTCAATCAAACATCCAATAATGACACAGTTGTTGAAGGAAGCTTCATCACTTCACATCTTTTGAACAGAAATGGGATTTCTTGGAGTTTTTGCAGAGGTATAACCATAAAGGATGACGGTTAAGGCGCTTTATGCTTGATTTTCCATGTTTTCTGGCTTATCTGATGTGTTAAAATGATGAATTATCACCTTAAACGTCACCAAAGGCAAAGAAAAAAATGTATATTTTTGTGAGAGCAACTGTTCAGCATCTTCTTCTTCTTTTATCTTCCTGGCTAGCAGCACAAAAGGTGTGGATTTGTTCACACTAAACGGATGAAAGTTTCATGAAGAAGAAGCAGAACAACGCTGGCTTTGTGGTCAGACTGAAGCTAAAAGAGAAGAATGTTCCAACACTAAAAGGGCACAAGTCTGGACCACAAACAGTGATTTAAACTGTTTCAAATGTCTCGGCTGTGTTGGGATGAACACATTTTAGAACAAAGCTAACGGTACTTTGAGCTGAATTTATACACAGAGAGTTACTCATACGGTGACATCCTGGTGTAATCTTCGCTGTGGCGCTTCATCACGCTGCTTTCTTTCATGTTCTGGATCCAACTGTGGCTCAAACGTGTCCAAATGAATCCCCATGTGTGGTCGTAGCTTCCTGGCTCCAGGTTGGATGACAGAGTTCCAGACTAACAAAGCTTCAGTAATTCAGCCAATCAGAGGACACTTTACACAGCTCTTCTTGTTCTTGGGAGGAGGCTTTAAGACAGGTTTGTGATATTTTGACCAAAGTGTGAAACAGATTTTTCTGCAAAGCCTCAGGAAATGATGTGAAGTTGTCTTCTCAACACAGCAGTTAATTTGAGTTCAGCTCAGCTCCTTATGGACCTCGAGCTTAGACAAAACTTTCAAATGAACAGCATCGACCAGAGGGGAAAAAAACAGAGGTATGCCTCATGTTTTTGTATTTTCTGTAGAGGGAACTCATTTTATCCAGCTGTCTTTAGGATTTCCTTTAATGGTGAGTTTTTCTGGGCAGTGCAGCATCTACTCGAGGGTAAAAGTGGATTCTCTGTTTACTTTACTTGGGATATAAAGCACAACTAGAAGATTATGTTGAAACTCTGCAGTAAAACATTCTCTTGAGCTGAGAAAATATCAGTCTGCAAATGAATGCTCTCCGAGTTTCTAACGGTGATGAGCAGCTCCGCACCAGACCGGACTTCTTGGAGTGAAACAGCTGGATATAACTTTTAATTAGCCTAGTGTCTGCGCCCAAAGCTCGCCAACCTCTGAAACAGCCCCCCAGAGACAATGCTGGGGGGCTGATGGTGTGCCATGCTAACTATCAGTCTTGCTGTGCCTCATCGGTCGCCTGCAGTGTCTTTAGGATGGAAGGAAAAGTAATGCTGAGAGCGGGGGAGATGCTAGCAGGAACAAGTGAGTTTCTGACAGTTGCTCATGTTGGAGACAACAAAAGGAAGTCTAATGTGAGTCCATTATGTCTCATTCACAATCGCTGTCATCTCCTTCCATTACGATGAAAACAGAACTCGTCTCAGCTCTGACACACACATGATATCAGAGAGACTGAGGAAGGGAAATCAAAGCTAAAACATCAACAGCACTGATAATGTGCTGCAGTGAGGTGGAGCATTTCATTCCCATCCATTCTTTATCCAAAGGTGCCACCAGGAAGCTCCGGACAACAAAGCCCACTCACACTTCCTCCGAATAATCAACCGTTAACCTAACATGGATGTTTTTGGACTGGGGTATGCAGAAGGGTCCATCTGAGATCTGAACCAGGAAGCCCCGTGCTGTGAGGTGAAGGCACCAACCCCCCACATCACGTTAAAGCCCACGTTTGTGGGTTTTTTCCACCAAGTTCAGGAAGAGAATTCCAATTCCAGCATAATAAGAGCAGAAAAAGTTCAACTGTGGACTAAAGAAAGTGACTAACTGCTGTGAACAGTAGCCTTTATTTTGAGAAGTGGAATAAAACCAGAAGCTAAATGACACAAAACAAGAAATAAATGTCACCTTTAACAGGCCAATTATCAAAAAAAGAGTTACAATCATGGAGCTAAAGCTGCCGGAGCCAATACTTTTCATTAAATAATGACTTCAACACTCGATAGGTTTTCTATGTTCAACTGTGAGCAGGTTTGGTTTAAGAGTCCCAAATCATTGCATTTTTACACACATTGAAGCTCATCTTAAACAAGCCCGAGTCCGTTTGTGCCGTTTGGACCCAGTGCAAACAGAAAGAGTCACGGATTTAGTGCCGTCCACGACCTCTTATCCAGCAGTTGTCTGCCCCATCACTCAGTGAATCCTCTGCAGCCTCGGCCTGTGGAGGAGTTAGTTGGTAAGAGTGGAGCTGGTTAGGCAGCCCGCAGTGAGAGATCTGCTAATTCAGTGGTGGAGAGACAGAGGAGCTCTCACAGCAAAGCAAAAATGTGAAGTTGTGGGTCATAAAACCAAACTAACGAGCTGACAGATGCTAAAATGCTCCTTTGTTCACATTATTGTTGCCACTGATCCACTTTTAATGTAAAATCTTTGATTGATGAAGCTTTTAACATCCATTAGTGTATTATTTATAGCACTCAACCAAACGTGCACGCCCACAGAGCCAAGCTTTGGGCTTCTATAACTCTTAAATCTACCACACACACTGGCTGCTAACATGAGAAACTCAAAACCTCCATTCATGAGTTTTTCTCAAGTGTTTGCAGTGCTTTTCTGGACACTCACTGCAAGGATCTCCATCTCTTTCATACTCCTTCTGCCTGTCAGCCATGAATAATTGATAATCCAATGCGATCTCTGGCTTTAAGAGTGTGAGTGCTCTGTATCTGTCGCATAATGATTAGTTAAAGGGTCACACAGCTCAAGCCCCACAGTTGCCAGCATCCGCCCCCTAATCCTCCTTAATCCTCAAAACAATGGGCTCCTCCGTGCAAGGAACTGTGACAGATTTCTATCAGAGGGATCAGAGAGCCTTCACACTGCAAACACAACAATGATAGTCCGACTTTGAACCCAACACATGAAACTGAAAGTGAGATTCAGGGTGTGCTCCCTCCTCTGTGTGATTTGTGGCTCTTGGCTGACATGTTTACGCCATCCAACTCCTTCCTAAGTCACCGCACATCATGTTTCACAGGATCAAGTCTTAGCTTCGAGCTTTAACGTCGGCTTTAGAGCCGGACCAAACAGCTGAGGTAATCAGAAAGAGGGTGAGAACCAGTAATCCAACACAGCAACCAGATGATCAAAATGTCACCACAGGGTGATGAGATAAGTGCAGACTGGAAACAGTTTGGCTGCATAGAGTTCACTGATTTATGGAGCCACAGCACCATAAATGTATGAAGCTGTTATTTCATTACTTTCCACACATTTAAATGTCCTTGCTTGGCCCGGTTGTCAGTGAACCAGGTGCCTTTCATTCCAGCTTTTGGGTAAGTTGGCTGCAGCTTCGTATGCATGTGCATGTAAGCAGTTTACAGCACATTACAGAGGGCTGGATTCTCTGCTAAAAAACAAGGGTTCGCATCACTCTGCTCCTCATCTTCCTCTTTGATCTGTTTCCATCTTTCTGCATGTGTGAAGTCAGCTCGGACTCAGTGAAATCTCACTGACTGATGATGATTTTTCATCACATGAGTAGGCGTGGAAACCATAAACTGGCTTTTAGGAACATGACGTTTCCCAGCCTGAGACAACAAGGAGATAAACTGAAACATAAGAAGTTTGAACTGGAAGTCAAGTTCCTTGATGCAGAATGTTTCATTCATATAATTGGGCTTTATTAAAAAGCAATGAAACCTGCTATCTTATGGCAATCTTTTGACTTCTGCAGATTCCACCCAAGTCAAGGTTCTACACAGAGTGAAATCTATTGCTTTTTCAAGTGTGTTCTCCCATTAACAGTTAGGTTTAGGTTTAGAGTATCGTTTTTAACGAGCACAAAGAGTAAAAAGTAGAGCCAGGACTCGATTAAAAAAAATAATCTAATTAATTAGAGGCTTTGTAATTAATTAATCAATCAAAATTAATCGCATTTTTAATCGCATATAAATACTTGACCTGAAAACAGTGAGAAGCATTTTTTTTAGTATACCATTGAATAATGACTGAATACATAAGCTTAAGCAACAAAACGTTTTTATTTTTTTTCAAGGTGGTACTTAACCAACCGTGCTCTTATCAACGCTTTCGTCCATCCGTCCGTTTAAAAAAGAAAGATTTTCATGCCTTTCATGAACTGGCTTTCAGGAACATGACGTTTCCCAGCCTGAGACAACAAGGAGATAAACTGAAACATAAGAAGTTTGAACTGGAAGTCAAGTTCCTTGATGCAGAATGTTTCATTCGTATAATTGGGCGATATTGAAAAGCAATGAAACCTGACATCTTATGGCAATCTTTTGACTTCTGCAGATTCCACCCAAGTCAAGGTTCTACACTGAGAGTGAAATCTATTGCTTTTTCAAGTGTATTCTCCCATTAACAGTTAGGTTTAGGTTTAGAGTATCGTTTTTAACGAGCACAAAGAGTAAAAAGTAGAGCCAGGACTCGATTAAAAAAAATAATCTAATTAATTAGAGGCTTTGTAATTAATTAATCAATCAAAATTAATCGCATTTTTAATCGCATATAAATACTTGACCTGAAAACAGTGAGAAGCATTTTTTTTTTTTAGTAAACCATTGAATAATGACTGAATATATAAGCTTAAGCAACAAAACGCTGTTTATTTTTTTTCAAGGTGGCACTTAACCAACCGTGCTCTTATCAACGCTTTCGTCCATCCGTCCGTTTAAAAAAAAAAAGATTTTCATGCCTTTCATGAACTGGCTTTCAGGAACATGACGTCTCCCAGCCTGAGATTACAAGGAGATAAACTGAAACATAAGAAGTTTGAACTGGAAGTCAAGTTCCTTGATGCAGAATGCTTCATTCATATAATTGGGCTTTATTAAAAAGCAATGAAACCTGCTATCTTATGGCAATCTTTTGACTTCTGCAGATTCCACCCAAGTCAAGGTTCTACACTGAGACTAAAGAGTGAAATCTATTGCTTTTTCAACTGTGTTCTCCCATTAACAGGTAGGTTTAGGTTTAGAGTATCGTTTTTAACGAGCACAAAGAGTAAAAGGGACTCGATTAAAAAAATTTATCTAATTAATTAGAGGCTTTGTAATTAATTAATCAATCAAAATTAATCGCATTTTTAATCGCATATAAATACTTGACCTGAAAACAGTGAGAAGCATTTTTTTTTTTAGTATACCATTGAATAATGACTGAATACATAAGCTTAAGCAACAAAACGTTTTTATTTTTTTTCAAGGTGGTACTTAACCAACGACGCTTTCATCCATCCCTCCGGTTTTAAAAAAAGATTTTCATGCCTTTTAATGACCAGGACAGATGAAAAGAGACAGAAAGCAGAGAGAGGGGGAATGAAGCAGTTAAAGACCGTCCGATGCGGGATTCGAACCGGGGAAACTCATCCAGTGAGAAACGTTCCGCGGTGCAAAAATAAGTGCGATTAAAATGTGTTAATTTTTTTCTGTAATTAATTAATCTTAATTAACGTGTTAAAGTCTCGGCCTGAGTAAAAAGTAGAATATTCTACATTATTAGCCTTGCACATTAAACTTTGGCTCATTAAACTCATCATTCATGCTAAAAGTCAGGTTAAAGGTAGAGTAGAAATGCTAAAGATTTGGCACAATGTCAAACTTTTGACTTGTGTCTTTTTGTGGTGCGTTCAGGCACCTGATAAAGCGTTTGAATTCATAGACGTCTTTGTCAAACTGACCGTTTCTGGATGGTTATTTCAGCTACATAACTACACGGTTGCACCTTGCAGTTATGTTTCCAATCTGAAGATGCTATCATGATACAACTGACCCAATAATAAAAGCACGAAATGAACCGGATGAAATTTAAATCAGTGCAAACGCCTACATGTAACTGGGGTATTCATCGATTCTGAACAATTATTATGCCTCATTAAATAATTCCCCAAACCTGCAGTGACTCAGACGTGTCAGTGGATGCATTCGTGCTGAATTTATGGCGTTTACAATTACTTCCCACACGCCTAAATTATACAACAGCGACTGCCAGGGCCTGTGACCCACCTGAAGACATACGCTGAATACTCTAACGCTGAATTTCAGATTCAGAGCAGCTTCCACCCTTGAGCATTATTATAATCATTCCACCAAGCATATCACTGAAAGTTGTCTGTCACATGCACACCAAAAAATCCCCCATTATATCTAAAGCTGAAACACGCACAAAGCAGCGAATGCACCCATAAGGAAGCATCAGCACAGAGATGTACCATAACGGCCGTTATTATTTGGCATTTGCCAGTGACATCAATCAGAACCGGCCATTCTAAGCACCGTGGTGGTACATAACTGCCCGGTCAGAGAGCTTATTTAATAGAGCATGGTCTGATAAAGTCCCAGCAGAGATCACTTCATGGCCAATAGGTTGTTCAGGCAGCTAATTGGTCAAAAAATAAAACCTCTCTCAGGAATTGGATCCAATGTTATCACAGCAGGTCTGGCACACTATTAATGAGTTGCATTGGCTCCCTTTAGCCCTCTAACTCTATTTCTGCCCAGGCTGTGCATGGGGACTTGTCTTTGGGCATAATTATGGTGATGATGACCAAATGTTTACCTTATAAGCAGAGTCTGCACACAGGAGACTGCCTTGAGACTCCATGCAGTTATAATAAAGGGAGAGTTATGATGCAGGCGCACCACTTCAGCAAACTATCTATTGATTCACAAACTGCACCCATAAAGACGCTTAAAAATATAGACCAACGGACGTTTAACATCACTTTGGTTTCTCTTTCAGTGCAGTTACTGATAAGTGGAATTAGAAGGATGTGGTGGAGCTAAAGCAAATTACAGCCTCAGCCATTTCAGTTTTACTTTAAATGTTGAGATGAAGCGACAGAACACAGCTTTGGCGTGCATTTTAAGATGCTTGCTCTAATTTAACTGAACAATAACTTCTGTGGCTGCAAGTGGGAATTAGTGTTAGGGTAAAGTATAAAATGATGTGTAATAAAAGCAAGAGAAGGGGTCATAAAGACAGAAAACTGACTCAAAATCTAGCTAGCATTTTGCTATATTACATAGAGTTCATATCACATAGTTAGTGGATGGTGTTTAATCCTTCAATCCTTTATGTTTGCAGAAATAATACTTAAAAACACTAAAAAGTCCTAAAGTGGATAATTTCCAACTGATCGAACATATAAGTTGCCAAAGTCCCAAAATTATGGACATCCTTAAAATTAGAGGGACCATCCAGCTTGTTATCAGCTCTCAGTTCAAAGCCTGCATCTCTGATTAGGGGGGGGGGGGGGGGGGGGTGTGCACATCTGGAACTGGAAACCTGCACATCTGGAACGGCTCCATCAATGCTGAAAGGTACATAGAAAATACAACAAAGAAGACCCAGGACTGATGAGCAGCTAGAATCCTCTATCAGACAGGAACGGGACATCATTCCTCTCCCAGATGTCCTGCAGCTGGTCTCCTCAGTTCCAGATGTTTACAGATGTTGTTAAAAGAAGAGGGGATGCTGCACAGCGGGGAACATGGACCTGTCCCAATTTATTTGAGATGTGGTTCCTAGTTCATGAAAGAAAAAGTACTGCTTGGTGTATTTTCTTTAATCAATACTTTTCTTGTAAATGTAGGAAATCACAGCAGGTTCACATACTATCAAGCAACCTGAGAGCCAATAAAAGCAGAGGTGCAGAAAATTCTTTCCGTCATGAAGCCAAAGCAGATCTAATGTTGGAGTCACACGCGACAGTTTTGACAGTTTTTCCCAGCAATTACAGCACAATGAAACTGAATTGCTACTCTGAGGTGGGAGGCGTTCATCAACTAGTCAAATATCCACGTTGCTTAAAGGATAAAAATTGGAGAAGAAAGAAAATGTTTGGATTTGATTCATCATATAACCGGCAGCCATTCAAATGCCAAAGAGAGTCACTCTGCACATGTAATGGAGAGTGTGACATCTCTCTGATGTTTGAGCTCACAAACTGGCTCCACTCCTCTCTGTTCCTTTAAAGCTAGCAACAATGGACAGAAATACAGTCATTGGCCAGATATCTTCAAAATAACCCGCCTTTTTCTTCTTAGTTTGCAATTAAACTTTCATATTTTTCAGTGGAACAAACTATCAGGTATGTCAGGTTAACTGTGGTGCTGGATGAGGCGTTTAAAGCACAGGTAGCACCGCCCAGGACTGTTAAACAAGGATAAAAAGCTCAGCCCTGCTCCTGGAAACAGAATAAAACGAGGAAATGTGCAACATATTATCAGAAAACACACAAATGCTTCACTTGTATCAGAGCAAGGAACGACTTTAAAGGTGGAAAAGGAGCTTTTATATCGATATTTTCACATATATATTTTTTTAGCTTAGCTTCTTAGCTCCTCATCTAACATTTAGAGCCTGAATCCTGGTTACTGAAGCTGTTCTCCGTGTTTTTGTGCCGACCAACGACAGATATCACTGCTTGTTATGTCCTTTAAAGACTTTTGCTTCCATGCTGGTTGACTTTCTTGCACTTTTTGTCCATATAAGTCATCTTTGTGTCATGATTGTTGCACCTACACAAACAGCATGTGTGAGTTGGTGTTTTTCTTTGATCTCACAACAAATTCCAGAGCCACGGAAACAGAACTTTCATAAATTAGAGGTTAGAACCATTTTCTGTTGTGATGGAGTATGAGAACAGCAGGTTCCTTCCAAACTACCACACTGTGCTGTAGTTAAGTTCACTGAGAACAGTTCAGTATCACTTTAACTCAACAATATGTTTTCAAAATCACTGCCAACCCTTAAAACTTCACGTGTTGTGGAGTCTTGTAAAAATCGTGGTGAGTAAAGTCTTTCTTTTGCACATCAGAGCAACAAAATCTTGACCTAAAACTGTCCGATAAAGACATAGATGTACTTTGTTTTTATTTCTAAGCAGGCTGGCGCACTGCCCCGTGCTTTTCCAGGCTTTTCCAGGATGGGCGAATCCGATACAGCAAGAGGATATACAACTTTGAGGAAGGTATGGGTTATAGTCCCTCTCTGGGATCCAGACACAATTCAACCATAGAAACTAATGGGAAATATAAATAAAACGGGACGAATATTCAATTCAGACTGATTGCAACTCATCAACAGAAGTAAAAATTTTCCGTATTTTCCAATAAATGTGCAGCGAGTCAGACCGTTACAGGTTGAAATCCACTCTGATGAGCCCACGGAAAAGCTTCTGTTATCCAAAAGATTGTGTTTAACATCTGTCCCTTAGCAAAAATATCAGCTTTCCTAAACTACAGAATCTGTCCCTTAGCAAAAATATCAGCTTTCCTAAACTACAGAATATGTCCCTTAGCAAAAATATCAGCTTTCCTAAACTACAGAATCTGTCCCTTAGCAAAAATATCAGCTTCCTAAACTACAGAATCTGTCCCTTAACAAAAATATCAGCTTTCCTAAACTACAGAATCTGTCCCTGAGCAAAAATATCAGCTTTCCTCAACTACAGAATCTGTCCCTTAACAAAAATATCAGCTTTCCTAAACTACAGAATCTGTCCCTTAGCAAAAGTATCAGCTTCCTAAACTACAGAATCTGTCCCTTAGCAAAAATATCAGCTTCCTAAACTACAGAATCTGTCCCTGAGCAAAAATATCAGCTTTCCTAAACTACAGAATATGTCCCTTAGCAAAAATATCAGCTTTCCTAAACTACAGAATCTGTCCCTTAGCAAAAATATCAGCTTCCTAAACTACAGAATCTGTCCCTTAACAAAAATATCAGCTTTCCTAAACTACAGAATCTGTCCCTGAGCAAAAATATCAGCTTTCCTCAACTACAGAATCTGTCCCTTAACAAAAATATCAGCTTTCCTAAACTACAGAATCTGTCCCTTAGCAAAAGTATCAGCTTCCTAAACTACAGAATCTGTCCCTTAGCAAAAATATCAGCTTCCTAAACTACAGAATCTGTCCCTGAGCAAAAATATCAGCTTTCCTCAACTACAGAATCTGTCCCTTAACAAAAATATCAGCTTTCCTAAACTACAGAATATGTCCCTTAGCAAAAATATCAGCTTTCCTAAACTACAGAATCTGTCCCTTAGCAAAAATATCAGCTTCCTAAACTACAGAATCTGTCCCTTAACAAAAATATCAGCTTTCCTAAACTACAGAATCTGTCCCTTAGCAAAAATATCAGCTTCCTAAACTACAGAATCTGTCCCTTAACAAAAATATCAGCTTTCCTAAACTACAGAATCTGTCCCTGAGCAAAAATATCAGCTTTCCTCAACTACAGAATCTGTCCCTTAACAAAAATATCAGCTTTCCTAAACTACAGAATCTGTCCCTTAGCAAAAGTATCAGCTTCCTAAACTACAGAATCTGTCCCTTAGCAAAAATATCAGCTTCCTAAACTACAGAATCTGTCCCTTAACAAAAATATCAGCTTTCCTAAACTACAGAATCTGTCCCTGAGCAAAAATATCAGCTTTCCTCAACTACAGAATCTGTCCCTTAACAAAAATATCAGCTTTCCTAAACTACAGAATCTGTCCCTTAACAAAAATATCAGCTTTCCTAAACTACAGAATCTGTCCCTTAGCAAAAGTATCAGCTTCCTAAACTACAGAATCTGTCCCTTAACAAAAATATCAGCTTTCCTAAACTACAGAATCTGTCCCTGAGCAAAAATATCATCTTTCCTCAACTACAGAATCTGTCCCTTAAAAAAAATATCAGCTTTCCTAAACTACAGGATCTGTCCCTTAACAAAAATATCAGCTTCCTAAACTACAGAATATGTCCCTTAACAAAAATATCAGCTTTCCTAAACTACAGAATCTGTCCCTGAGCAGAAATATCAGCGTTCCTAAACTACAGGATCTGTCCCTTAACAAAAATATCAGCTTTCCTAAACTACAGAATATGTCCCTTAACAAAAATATCAGCTTTCCTAAACTACAGAATCTGTCCCTTAGCAAAAATATCAGCTTTCCTAAACTACAGAATCTGTCCCTGAGCAAAAATATCAGCTTTCCTAAACTACAGAATCTGTCCATTAACAAAAATATCAGCTTTCCTAAACTACAGAATCTGTCCCTTAGCAAAAATATCAGCTTTCCTAAACTACAGAATCTGTCCCTTAACAAAAATATCAGCTTTCCTAAACTACAGGATCTGTCCCTTAACAAAAATATCAGCTTTCCTAAACTACAGGATCTGTCCATGAGCAAAAATATCAGCTTTCCTAAACTACAGGATCTGTCCCTGAGCAAAAATATCAGCTTTCCTAAACTACAGGATCTGTCCCTGAGCAAAAATATCAGCTTTCCTAAACTACAGAATCTGTCCCTTAACAAAAATATCAGCTTTCCTAAACTACAGAATCTGTCCCTGAACAAAAATATCAGCTTTCCTAAACAACAGAATCTGTCCTTTAACAAAAATATCAGCTTTCCTAAACTACAGAATCTGTCCCTTAGCAAAAATATCAGCTTTCCTAAACTACAGAATATGTCCCTTAGCAAAAATATCAGCTTTCCAAAACTACAGAATCTGTCCCCTTAAACTACAGGATTTAAGGTTTTCATATTAGGGAACAAAACATAAAACATATGAGATTTCTGTCTGAAGTTAAACAGCTTTTTAGTCAGTTTGAACCAAATATGCAGTTTGTGTTTTGCCTTTGTGTGAAAGACTAGTTTTGTTCCATCTGTACAAAACGCACACAGACACAAAAATGACCAAAAATAATGACATTTTACACAACTTCAGGCTCTCTGGAGAAAACTAAAACTCCGACCAACTGTGATGTGTCAAAGAAGAGCATCAAGCGTAAAAACAGCAGCACAGACAGCGAAGAACACTGTAAGAAGAAGAAGAAAACAGAACCCGGTTACCCAACTGCCACCTCAGCCAGCAGCATCAACACTAACATCAGAGGTAAGACACAAGCAGTGGCCTTTCCAAGGATTATGAGCAAATCACAAACTAAATCAGGAATCATTTCCAAGGTTAGTTTAGATGTCAGGCTGGGTTAAGATGTGAGTAAAATGGCACGGAAGGGTTCGTAACGAGTCAGGTCCTCCTGAAAATGACCTACTAGTTATCCATTAGTATGGATGATGCGTCAGGCCTTGCTCAATAAGTATTTTTAATGTCATGATCTGAAGATTACAAGTTAATTATCTCGTTATCTTGAGATAACAAAGCTGGTTTTATAATGATAACGGTTTAATTATGTCTTTATCTCAAGATAACAACGATTGTTTTCTCTAGATTACGGGTTAATGTATCTTGTTAATTAGTCCTAGTTGAAGGAATTTCTGCTTCAGCTAGTAGCTGCACTTCAGGCTTTCTCATTGTTTAGGACACATCATTTTGTACATTTTGTGTGTCTGTAGATGTCTTCCAGTTCAAATATGAGGAACAGGAGCTGCTGGGAAACGGTGGTTTTTCCTCCGTCTTCGCTGGATACCGCAAAGAAGACAATGTCAAGGTATGTTTTTACGGGTTAGAATGGATCTCTTTGTCCAAAACGTTTGACATATGATAACAAGTTTGTCTCTGCCATGCAGGTGGCTATAAAACGTGTTCCTCAGAGCAAAGTTGAGCGCGTACCAAAGGTGAGTGTTACATTTCTTCTTCTTTAAGTCCACATGACTGTGGTTTTTGATCTGGCCGTTCGGTCCTTAAAGGTTCTGAACGGGAAGATGAGTGACGTTCCTCTGGAGGTGGAAATGTTGATCCAAGTTGGAGCTGCTCCACAAGAACAAAGCAGCAGCACGACCCCAGCTCTGTTGGACTGGTTTGACGGAGAAGATGAACTCATTCTGGTTTTTGAAAGGACGAACCCTTGTATGGACTTATTGGACTACCTAAACTGGAAGCTGGTCCGTCGTCCAGAGAGGGAGGTTAAGGTAGGTGGCTGGTAATTAGGATACAACCTATAGCAGTTTTCATGGAGAATGTCTGTCCCGTGGTCATTCCTGTGGTCGTAATCTTTCTCAGGTCATACTGAAACAGCTCGTAGATGCAGCTATAGAGATGCTCTCCAGAGGGGTTTTCCATCGGGACATTAAGCTTGAAAACATTCTGATTGAGAAAGGAACTGATGCCCCACGACTCAGATTCATTGACTTTGGCTGTGCGACCACATGCACTCCAGAAGAAGTATTCACTGTGTGTACAGGTATGCTGTTTGTCCTGCTGTCCGCTGACCTCCCCACGTCAAATCCCTCCCCATTCACCCTTCTTCCTTGTGTTTGATGGCATTCCAGGAACCAAAGTGTACACACCTCCAGAGTTGCACCAGCATCACTGCTGCATGGCTGGACCCACTACAGTGTGGCAGCTGGGGGTGGTAATGTACGGGCTGTTGCACAGGAAGCTACCATTCAGAACCAGCAGGGGAATCATGTGCAACCACCCACTGATTCTCTCCGAGTTTTCAGAGGGTAAGAAACACATCTCCACAACTTTATCGCTTTATTCTCATCAACAGCATTAAAACTGCAACATATAAAGTCCTTAATTAGAATTCATGTGGTTGTTTCAAGGTGTTACTTCATAAATATTTGACTTAGTTTATGCTAAGATGGAACATTTTGTCATCACAAAAATGAAAAATGCAATAAATTCGCTGCTTATCCACCAAATATTCTTGGGTCTTTCCAGTTTCCATTTCGTTGACATAATATCCTTAAGGGGGCATGACAACTACAAAATAAACTCATAAAATTTACCTTTTCTGTGCTGGAGAGCATATATTCAGGCGTCCAAAGTCAATACTAACTCAAAAAGGCTTAGAGCCTCTCTCTGATTTAAATGTTATCCTCTAAAGTTTTAAACAAAAGACGAAGAAATGCATCAACAGGCACAAGCTAAAGGTTTATGAAGCTAATATGTAACAGAGGAGGTTTGGCTGGTTTTAATAAACCCTGAATGCGTGACTCAAGACGAGCAGATGCCTAATCATAAGGTGCTCCAGGGGTTATTGAGTACTACTGATCTCAAAAGAGGCACCACAGTGGAAATTAAGGCTGGAATGGAGTTAAATTAAAACCTGGCTTGTCTTAATCAACACTGGCAAAGGATAACAGAAGGATATATCGTCCAAAAAATAAAAGTTTTACTTGAATTCTTATTTTTGTTTGATATCTAAGTAGTTTTTGTCTAAAACCACATACATGTTGCTTGTATAAACTGTAAGAGCACCAATACTTGAATAAATTTGACCACCCCCGTATTTCTGTGCAGACTGTAAGGACTTTTTGAGGGGGTGTCTGACCAAGGACCCACAGCTGCGTCTCACCTTGGAGAGGCTGCAGGGTCATGCCTGGCTGAAGTGACTCAAGCCCTCAACTGACAGCAGATTCAAACAGCCACATGGTATATGAAAGACTTTATTTCTCACTCAAAATGGAAATTACAAAAAACGCGACTGTTTGTTGGTGTTTATGGGTCACCTGACCCTGATTTTAAATCCACAGCAACATGCTTTAAAGCAGATTTTAAGAAAGGTGGGCAGAAAATGGCATATTTATAAGAATTTTACCTAGTCTGGAAAGATAGTTTAATAACTTATAAGGAATCTAGATCTTTGTAGAACTGCTTATTATTTATTCAGAACAATAATTGCAGGTTTCTTTTCAGCACTGTAGCCAGGCTGACCTAAGAGTACCAGCTCTGCTGAGTCATGTCTTCCTTTAACTCTCAGTATCTATTCATTTTTCCTCACTTTCTTCTTTGCTCGTGCGACTGAGTCATCCTCACAAACCAGAGTTAGTGATGGAGTTCCACAGGGATTTGTGCTCGGTCCACTACTTTTCATTTTGTACATGACTCCATTAGGTAATGTTATTAGGCAGCGTGGCTACAATGATAATAATCAGCTATACCTTTTCCACAAAGCCAGATTACCCAATCAGTTGGTAAGACTGACCTTGAATTTTCTGATTCTATATTCAGACAAGACTGAAGTTGCTGTCCTTGGACCTCAGACTCCTCTTTTTTTGGAACCAGCTTCTTGTCTTGGTTCAGGGGCCTTTATTTTAGAGATTAGGCTTAAAATGTTCAGGAGCACAGTTCACCCTTCAGTTATGCTACTATAGGCCTAGACTGATGAGGAACCTCTCCTCTCTTTATCATTTCCTCTTCGTCTATGCATATTTTATGCATAGACATTAACTTGTGTTTCTCTTTTCTTTTCTCTGCAGGTATCCCCAGCCTGGTGTTTTGTTGCTTGTCGTCTTCTCTTTCCTGTCGTATCGATCCCCAACCGGTCGAGTCTGGTTCTGCTGGAGGTTTCCTCCAGTTAAACGGGAGTTTTTCCTCTCCACTGTTGCTTTGTGCAATACTCAGGAAGGGAACTGAATTGAAGAGAAGATTTAATCCAATTTCTTGGGTTCCTTCATTAGGCAACTTGCCTGCTGTTGTGATTCCATCAGACAGGAGACACGTTAACACCAGGTCCGAAGAGCCAAAGAGAAGTAATAACCAACGGTGCTTTGGGAATATGGCAGGGCAAAGGACCGAAAAGCTAATGTAGCAATCAGTGGACTCAGTCATACTCCTGAGCCACTGCGACCCACTTCAATATGTTCAAGGACTAAATTAACTTTTTCAAGGCAACTTCCAGGTTGTTTTATAAATAAAAAAAACTATAAAAACAACAAATGCTTTTCCTTGATGTGTGTTTAAAAAGTTATTAATCAAATTAAGGCATTCTACGTGACATTAAGTCAGTGAAAACAAAACGGAATCATTTCTTTTGACACTTTTGAACTTATGACCGAGCGACCGAGGACCAAGTTACGCCCGGAAAAAGGCCCCAAATCCGCACAAGTTGAAGAAGAGACGTCCAGGATGTAGCGCAAAGCAGAGAGCAAGGAGGAGGAAGTTTACACAGTTTAATTCCCTTTAAGGGAAATTTAAGATAACCGGTAAATGAATGAGTCGACAAAGCCTTAACAGTG
This sequence comes from Leuresthes tenuis, assembly GCF_036924035.1. Lineage (NCBI taxonomy): Eukaryota > Metazoa > Chordata > Actinopteri > Atheriniformes > Atherinopsidae > Leuresthes > Leuresthes tenuis. The sequence goes on along the minus strand of NW_027325377.1, from coordinate 24,331,424 downwards.
AAAAAAGAGGTTAGACAGTACTGGTTAAATACAGGAGGCGTGATGAGACTGATGAGAGATTGAGCTAATTATATATATATATATAAATATATACAGAAATATATATATAACCTGCAGTAGCCACACACAGCAACATCTGCCTCACAGCTCAGTTATTAATCATCTTATTAATCATCCCATTTCTGGCTCCTCCCCCTCTCTCCTCCTCTGTTGACTCATCCCATCTTCCCTCCCCTCCTGCTCACCACAGCGTGACAAGTGAGTGACGACGCTAACAATAGTGGCTGCGGCAGGCCCCCCCCCCCCCCCCCCCCCCCCGCGCTCAATAGAGCTCAAGCTGCATGATAAATTACCCTCATCAGTTTGTTTTGCCAGCAGCCCACACAGGTCACCACCAAGGCCGATCGTGACATTTTGTTGCATACTGTATATGCAAATACCTGCCAATCAATTAGCACGCCGCTCCCTGCGCTGCACATCGTGATTAAAATGAATTGATTGTGAGCTAAAATCAACACCAGCCAGGCGGTTGAAAGCTCAGGGGTCAGTGGGACACAACAGAGAAAATGTCTGTGTCCTTAACACTCCATCTTTTCACTGTATGAAGCAGTGACATCTGATGTAAATGTTACCTGTAAAGGAAGCCGTCAGGGTTTCTGAAGATCAGGTGAGAGCCGCTGTCCTGCAGGTTTTAGGTGTTTCCCTGCTTCAAGACACCTGATTCAGATGAAATGGATCTTTTCAAAAGATTGTTAAGTTCTGCACAGGCCTGCTAATGATGCATTGATTTGAATCAGGTGAGCTGAAGCAGGGAAACACCTAAAACCTGCAGGACAGCGGCCCTCGAGGACATCCCTGGTCTAAGCTATCAAAGCAGCCTCGATATGTGTCCTCAGCTTCTGATATTTATCTGCTATCATGTTGCACTGGAGAGCAGCTAGTTGGTGAAAGAAATGTTCGGTAATATACAAACATTATGTACAATTGGACTCATAACACCATCTGATGTCGATTTACCCCACAATGGATTTCAATCATGTTCGATTTGAACAAAAAGGCCACTTCATAGATTTTCTTTCATGATTGCAAATAATATGTCAGCAAGTTAAATAGCTGCCTTTGTCCAAAACGTGGCAGTTTCACTAAAAAAGGGTTAAAAAAGTGGTAAAATTACCCGTCACTGAACTTTTAAATGTTCCAAAACAGTGAGAAAGAGTTACTGTGACACATTTCTGCTTTTTTTGTGGTTTTTGCATGAGACTTCTCAAGGTTGAGACATTTTATTATCATCTTATTTGGTGGATTTTAGATTTCTAGAAGCTACAAAATCAGCTAAATCAGGGGGCTATTATGAGAGTCTGAAACAGAGTTTAATTGTCAGCTTGCAGCTATAATTTTGAGAATTTGAGGATCCATTGTTGATTACAATATTCTTTGAGTTTCCTGTAAAAAGCAGCCGTTCTGGTGGGATTTTGACTTTTTCTTTGCATGTGCTGCTGTTGGCAACTTGTGTCAGAAACAACTACAATAAAAAACTGTGTTTTGAATGTAGTGCTTCGTCCTCCTCATCCTCCCATACACATAAAGGCCGCCGTATACCAGTTTTCAGCTGAGTCTGGCTGAGGTTGAGGTGCACTGATCACCATATTGCTGCTTGTATCCCACGTCTTCCTCCACTGCTGCTGAATAAGAAGAAAAAAAACATAATTTCCTCCATTTAGTGCTTGTAACTTGTGACTTCAAACAGTTACGGCTGCTGTCATCTTTGTTTTGGATTATACTCTTAGTATTTATTGCTGGTTCCAGCCTGTCCACCATCTGCCGTCTTGCACTAAACACCATTAACAGACAGAGCTCCTGCTGCAGTCACATTTCCTGCCATTTGCTCAGAGCACTGTACGCAACAGCAGTTGGACAATGTTTGAGATCCGACTCCAAGCTTTAGTTACAGTCAAAGAAGGAAATTACAACGTGGTAATTCTGCATGGAACGGCATTTCTATCCGAATATAACCTCGGTAAATTAAGTCAAATTACACTCTGTGTTCCGACAACCTGAAAACAATTGATGTTCATCCACATTATGTGATCTAATGTCCTAATCTTTTCAGGCATTGTGAGGAAAGATTGCAGCCAACTGTGACTAAATAGATCACTCAAAGGGAGCGTGAAGGTTTGCATCATCAGCCGGTGGAGAAGGTGAAGGAAGATGTCAGATTATGACTGAGAAGCCTTCCTACTGGCAGGAAAAGCCTCTGATAATGAACCAGTGACGGCTTTGATTGCTCTTTTCAGGGCAAAAGCATGACGGTGTGCAGCCTAATTTGAAACGGTTGTGCATTTGATGCACGTGAGCTTAAGGAATACCCTGTGGGTGTGTTCCTCATATTAGGATGAACAGGAAAGTTGGGGGGGGGCAGCGCACCACGGTGCATAGAGCCTGCATAATTCATAGCTCTGCATTGAGCCATAATCTTTGCTCAGTGCACTAATGAAAGCTGCAGCGCTGCATTTTCACTGCATGTAAGTCCAGCTGAGTAGATAAGGTGGCAGGAGGAGAATATTCCATCATGACTGAGTACACTGTACTTTGCTACTTTCTCCCTGCAGACACTCGCCGCTTTAATCCAGCAGTCCATCAAATGTCACTGGAGACGGATGATACAACACACCGGACTTTTATGCTTTTCAAGGCTGAGAAAAAGGAGGCTGACGAGCATGTTTTAAACAGGTTGGAGGCTTGCGAGCGTCGTGAATGCCCCATTAAATGCCCAAACTCCAGGGAGCAGAGGCAGCTCCTGCTGGCTGTTTTCTTTTAGCTCAAAAGCAAGAGTTTTTTAAATTTACCACCCAGGGTTGGGAATTGCCCAACAAAGCCAAATCTTTCCCCTGCTTCCATTTTAAAAGAACCCTGACGTTCATTTGATGGAATAAAGTGCTTCGGAGAGAGCAGCCCACCATTCGCACCCCCTCCTTTCTCCCATTTCCCTTCGCCGCCCGTCAGCTCCGCGGCTCTGGCTCATTGGGTGCAGCCGAGTGAAACCGATGCGCATGGTCGCGCTCAATAGCACCAAGATGCTCAGCACGGGGATATTAGTGTACTCTGCCAGACGGTTTGGATACAGACTTCTGACCCCACTTGTAAAGAATCAGTTTTCTATCCGTCAGCCCCTCTGCATGTTTTGTGTCCTCGTCCAGAGGTGTCCATGCAGGGCTGTAAGTGGCTGATAAATGCTGGCAGCAGAGAAGATGGAGAAGTTATTGAGTTGAGAGAAAAATGACAGTGAGGGACAGCTAATACGGGACAGCTAAAGCTATAAATATAAGAGAGAAAGAGTGGCAGCTCAGCCCTGAAACACCATGATCCTCCTTCCTTTATCTGTTCCAGCATCACGTCATGATTTAGCTGATTTTTGCATCTAGATTTCTCATCACGACTTCTGTAAAGACTCAACAGCTGTCTTCTGGATTTGAATGAGAACAGCTGAAGGCAGAACACAGCTGTCAGTCTTGTGGGCGCAGAGCTGCTTCTGCAGCCGTCTCCCTCTGGGCTCCCGGTGGCTGGCGTGTTGTCGCTGGAAAAAAGCAGGCGTGGGCTAAATGTCATCAAAAATTTAAGTGCATTATTAATTTCTATTAGAGCAAATATTTGAAAAGAAATGAGGTCTGTGTTCAGTGTCTGGGGCTAAGCTGAGGTGACTGTGGGAGATGGCCTCATTATCACAGGCGGCGGCTTTAAAGGCTCGCCGACCACCTCACCACCCGAGGTTCGGTCTTGGGCTGTTGGTGTAAGTTTAGTCTCTGAGGCAGGAGTCATCTCTCCATCACCACTATGAGCTCGTGCATTATACCGAGGGGGAGGGATGACAGCTTACAGACGGTCTGACGAACCTTAATGCAGTGAGACCCACTGTGTCCCTTTATTTCTGACTCAGCCACCATCTTCAGCTAATCGTGTGTTCATCTGAGCCTATGTGAAGCAAGGCCAGGCTGACATCCAGGCAATGAAAAGGAAGCTTAAAATGTAAGAAAAGGGCTAAGAGGCTGTCACAATGCCCGAGCTTGTGATTCAGTAGGACCCGCTCCTCTAAGAATAACTCCTCTGGGCAGAGGATAGAGTCTCAAGTTCTAGCTGCAAAGTCATCACCTAAAAGGAGGACATGCTGTTTTTCATTTTGTGGAAATCTTGTTAAATCTTTCCAAACACATCTGTCATTGTTGGCACAAGCACGAGAGCCAAATTAATTCAAAAGTTACACCGCAATGTCACATAGATGGTCGGTAACATCATTTTTCACTTCTGAGCTGAACTAATAAAGGAAATATTCACTTAAAAGGAATTAAAAACCATATTTAATGAAGAAAACATGTTAAATGTTCAAAGTAAAAACGGTTTTCTCTATTATGTTCATTTTAAATTCAAATGGCAGCGGCTGATTTCCATCTTCAGCCATGAGTGAGGAGTGACACTCGCCTAATCAATCATTAGCATATAAAAGCATCGTTAGCATCGCAACTAGCTCAGCACGACAATGAACGCAACAAAGGGCGGTTTTATCGAATGTTAAACAGACACTCCTCAGTGAAGAAGAGGAAAATAAGCCTGTTTTATGAGGCTGCCTTAGATTTAGGATGAAAAACACAACGGCTGGAGTTTAAACGAGCCCATCGGCTCACAAACAGGGAGCATCGGGGCTGCAGCAGACGGTCCTCACACAGCTCAAGGCCTCACGAAACATAAAGCAGCGCACGAGCCATTTATCATCTCAAAATAATCGTTTGCTTCTAAAAGTCACGTGAGCAGAGTGCTCCAATAGCACCAAAATCATATCAAGCTTGAAATGTTCTCACAGTTTGGGAGGTGATGCTGCACATTAGGAACAAGCCCACAGAGTTTTCTATGAATTAGCAAAAGTCTGCGTGAGGGCGGCACCAAACAGACATATTCTCCCTAAAAAATGGGACCAATCAGGGCCCTGAACCCAACATCAACCCAAGCAGAGAGTCTTCATGTTCAAAAGGTGTCATATGGGGACCTAAACAGCAGTTTGGTGTCACTGTGCAAGCTTTTTACCCAGAATATCTTTAGAAAGAAACGTGTTGGACATCTGGAAGTTTCAGAAGGTGTGAAGAAAAAGGTTGAACAACTAAAAATAAACTCTCTCTCGGGGTGTTTTTTCTTGTTTTTAAGGGAAGTCTTGATGTGGATTAGTTTGGAAATAGCCTGTGATTTAACTTGAAGTTGAGTGTTTCCCTTCCTCGGGTTTCCAGCAGCCATTTTAGGGCATGTATTTTGAGCTGCACACAAAGAGAGGACCTGACCTGATCACGGTGACCCGCTGCCTCCTCTGCCTCTGCACCACTTCACGGGATACTTAGTCCCTGCAGCAGCTGTGTTCCAATTAGAGAGCCCTGACTTTTGTGGCCTGTATTAGCATTTCATTTAGGCTCCCCTGCTCCTCGCCTTGGCTCCCGCGGTGTGCTGGTCCACCACAGACTGTCGCCGGCTCAGGCCACTTGGCTGAGGCGGCCCAACCAATCCCACTAATTGACTCCTGATCTTCCCACAGCGCGCAGGTGAGAGCCCACACCGCATTAGCTTGGATATAATGTGTAATGTGGACTGGAGTATCATCTTAACTGAGGCCTTTCCCTCTGTTGGTGGGCAAAAATGAGCTTCGTAGGTTTAAAATATGCCAAAAAACAGCTTTTATGGGGGTATTTATGCAGTTGATCCTCACATCTTTTATCATTTTCCCCCCCATCTACCCACAGACACAAGGACTTATGTTTATAACTCTTTTTAACAGCAAAGGAGTGGCTCGGTATCATATCTTAAAGCGAGATAAAATCACCAACCACAGGTCCTTTTGTACCGCGGTGTGAACATTAAGGGCGTCACAAAGGCTGCTGGCTGTGACTGCAGAGGGGGCCGCCCTGCAGAGAATGAGAAATTCCTCTAATCACGGTCTGCCTGCGGAGAAGGCTGCAGCGGGCCTGGCACTGCAGTCTTATCTCCAGGAAACACGCCACAGCGAGCCACACGTGCACACGAAAGGATGCGCACACACACAGCAAAGGTTGAGTGTACTCCCTCAGAAGCTGAGATATTCAAAAGGAAGGTGGATGCGGCACTTAACCGCGCACACTGAATCATCTCAAGTGTTCAAATAACATTATATGCTACTTTTTTATTTAAAGTGAATCCCTGCGCTGCCTTTGTTGAGAAAGATGTGTTGAAAGAAGTGATTTTAAGTTCATTTCCCAGGCTGCTGCATCTTTAAAAATAATATATGCTTGCAGAACAAGGCATGGCTTGATATCCATTTCAGTTTACACGAGTTATTGGAAAACGTGTGAGCGGCAGAGAGGATTTTACAGCGTAAAGCCACTGGGTATCACGGCAGGGAACGTTTTCCTCTCTCATTTAATTAGTGGGGCTACAATTGAGAGAACCACCAACAATCATCTGGCTAAACAATTGGTTTTATTTTTCAATGACAAGGCATCTGGAGGAATTACAGCAAGCCCATCAATTAGAGCAGCCTGGTATTACACAATCAGATATCAGCTATTGCTTTATCAATCCCACGTGTAACAGAGGAGAGAATTTTCTGCCTGTTTTCATTCTGTGTGAATCAACAAACAATGAAGAACAGAGCAGGTTTGTGCATATGAATGAAAACATCTAATTAGATCCTTGAAACTGCTTAGAAGAATCCAATTCAAAGAGAAAGAGGATATTTCTAAAGAGCTGCAGACAAAGCTGCAGTGAACTGATCAGATTCCATCGCTCATGCCCACAGCATTGTTCCAGGAAGCAGCTGGTTTCAGTTTAGCTCTGAACGATATGAAAATCAACGAGGTGACAGGTGTAATCTGATTGAGCGCTGTAATCCATCGCAGTTACTGCCAAGTCTGCTCAGCTGTATTCTGCTTCCCTGGCAGTCCAGCTTCACTGCACGCTGATTTGAAAAGATGCCCGACTCAAACTGCTTTCAAACGTCTTGTTACCGAGTCGTAAGACAACGAATTGAAAGCAAAGCTTGTAAGAGATGTTCCCCACACACAACTCTCTCCTTTTAGTCTGATACGGAGCAGCTGAACACCTTTTAAATGAAACATGCTGCAGTGATCAGAGTCGTTAATAGTCTTGGTTGGTTGATCGTGTTCGTCTTGCTGTTGGCTGCATTTTAACCCCGACTAATATGCCTTAAAGGCTAATTAAACCCACATTAGCTTTGGTTATATAGATGAGATCTTCATTGTACTCGAGATGTCTTTGTTCTTAGTGACAGACCACATTACAGCGTCTTTTTCAGCCCGTGTGCAGCAAAAGGCGACTTCCTCAGAGGACAGTTTCCACTCTGAGATCCATGGGACTGTTAAACTTAGATAAACACGAAGCATCGACACCGAAGTTTTCAGAAACTAAACAGAAAAACAGTCTCTGGGTTTTTAAATGCATGAAAGACGGACTGGAATAGTGTGAAATCAAAGCTTTACTGCCGCAGCGTCACTGAGTTTAGTTTAATAACTTGATTTTCTACCCGTGCACGTATCCTGGGACACGAGCAGCGTCCAGCTCAGCTCAACTGTGCATGTAACAGAAGTCAGAGTTTGGACTTTATTCCTGTGAAAGAACGCCGGAGCTTTCTAATAACTCCACCAACTGCTAACTCTTCTTTCTTCCTCCACTTCACGGATATTTGAAAGAACTGAGCTTCATCGGATCCGTCTTCGTTCCCATCTCAGAGTACAGCAGACGCATGTGTGGCCGGTCTACAGAAGGTCAGAAAACGGCGAGCGGCTGACTGCAGCACCGGCAGCTGCCTTTACAACATCCGTCACACTCTGGAGGTTCAGCGGCCCTGAAATAATGAAACTGCAGTTGGAATAGCAAAGCAGCAGAGAATCCAAACCAGTTCACAGTCCCCAGAACTGTTTGATCTGTTTTATGAATTACTGGCTTGTAATGTAGATTAATTCTAATGAGAAAAACTCGAAAAACAAAACTTGCAAAGAGGCTGATATGAGCCTTTAATTACCAAACAAATTAATCTCAGCTGCACCACCTCAGGAATAGTTCTTACCGTTTGTAGTCAGTCACATTTATACTCTGAGGCAGACATAAGATGCAGTGAAAGTTCATTTATCTTTGATAAAAGCTCCCGGTCGTTGAAATGAACGTATATACCGTGTAACCTTCTAATCAATCAACGCCCACTGAGTGATTTTGGACCTTAACTTTACTCCTTTAATTGAATGCAGATTAAAATGACCTCAGCAGGGCTGCAGCAAACCTACTCCTAAGCGTCAAAGTTCCCCAATCCACAGAACATACTGCATTTATCACCACCTTCGTCTCCAGCACTCCCATAGCTGCAGCTGTCCAAGTTTTTGTTGCATCGGCGAGACATCCTGACAAGAAATGGATTGCGGTGGTTTCCCGCCCCAGTAAACAGGCTTCCCGCTTGTGAAGGTATAGATGGGTTTGATATAGGATGCTGTTTAACCCAGAAACGACGCCATGGCCCCCGGGACAGCCCATTCCTCACACTGCACATCCATCACGTAGGGCAATCGAATGGATGGGATACAGGGCTTCCCCCAGGGAGGGCGAGGAAAGCAGGAGAGAGAAGCTGTACCGGGAGTGAGGGGAGAAGAGGGTGGCAGATTTCATCCAGGCACATGGTGGAGGTACCAACAGGCCCGCCTACCACATTTTCCCACTTACGGCGTTCAATTTTTAACAGCCTCTTTTGTCATGCTCCATCATGTTGTGACTACTAAACAAGAGGCAGAAGATCCGTGGGGAAGCCAGGTGGAGCACTGGGGAAATCTTCTGTTTAGGCTTGAAACACAGGATCTAGATTGGTGTAGTCGTGCTGGATTGGCGGCAGCTGTGAGGAATTTTATGTGTTTACCAGCTTATTTTGATGTGCCAGGGCTTGTAACAGCTTTTAAGAGCCAGAAAACCCACAGGAACAATATTAAAAAGCAGCGCTTTACCCATCACAGCGTGACAGCCACATACTTATCAAGTCTGCATAAGTTGAGTGGTGAAGCGGAGACTGGGAGTCATTTCAAAGTCACCTCCAAATTCTCTCCTCCAACAGGAAAACTGATCCTAAATGCACCCTAAAAAGACCCTAACTGCACCCTAAAAACACCCTAAAAAGACCCTAAATGTACCCTAAGAACACCCTAACTGCACCCTAAAAAGATTCTGAATGTACCCTAAAAACAACCTAAATGTACCCTAAAAACACCCTAACTGCACCCTAAAAACACCCTAAATGTACCGTAAAAACATCCTAAATGTACCCTAAAAACACCGTAACTGCACCCTAAAAAGATCCTAAATGTACCCTAAAAACACCGTAACTGCACCCTAAAAAGATCCTAAATGTACCCTAAAAACACCCTAACTGCACCCTAAAAACACCCTAAATGTACCCTAAAAAGATCCTAAATGTACCCTAAAAACACCCTAAATGTACCCTAAAAAGATCCTAAATGTACCCTAACAACACCCTAACTGCACCCTAAAAAGATCCTAAATGTACCCTAAAAACACTAAATGTACCCTAAAAAGACCCTAAATGTACCCTAAAAACACTCTAAATGTACCCTAAAAAGATCCTAAATATACCCTAAAAACACCCTAAAAGGATCCTAAATGTACCCTAAAAACACCCTAAAAGGATCCTAAATGTACCCTAAAAACAACCTAAATGTACCCCAAAAACAACCTGCATGTACCCCAAAAACAACCTGAATGTACCCTAAAAACACTCTAAATGTACCCTAAAAACAACCTGAATGTAACTGAAAATCATACAAAGACTAAATACCATAATTCATAACAGGTACAGTATGTTAGGGGACAAAGGTTTAGTTATTCTTGCTCCTATTTCAGCTCAGGGACCACAGACGTGTCACTTTAGCACCTTGACCTTTTGAACTTAGTAGTAACTGATAACTTTCTCCTTTTCACCTCAGAGGATGTGGCATCTTTCTGATTTGTCAGACCACAGGACAGACGGACCGAATTAGAAGCTAATCTGACAAGCTTTCTCATGCTAATTACCAAAGTGACAGACTATTCAGTAAAATGTCATCTTAAGCATGTGTCTACTGTTGTGCTTTGCTAGCTCTAGATGCTAGCTGTAGCTTCTCTATGCTAATGCCATATGGCTTCTTCAGTTCTGTGCCTTGTTGTGTTAAAGCCGGTGGAGGCAACAGATGATCCGATTGTTTGCTACATTGGGACATTGAGTATTCACCTTCTCATATTGACATCGTTCCAGCTAATCATCGTCCAGGAGCTGGTTTATATAGTATAGAGCCTCTGCCAACTGGGGGTGCGCAATATATTGATTATTGACCATAATTTGGGGTTTTAGCTGCATTTAAGGTATTTAAAACAGCCTGGATTGTCCACACAGAGTGCTTTTACCTTCGTAAAATTCACATTTCAGTGCACAATACTTTCATCTTTCCAGCTGGTAGAAAATCTCGGGAAGTGAAATGTTTTTATCAAGAAAACTGCACATTTTATCGGGCAGATGACACCTTCCTCCAGGGGGTAGCGACTGTAATAGCACGTCTGATTGGCTGGGACATTAATTATGCACTTGGCTTCCCTTGACCGTTTCTGTGTCCCCCTCGGTCCAGACTCCGCTGAGTGCTCATTAGTGAAATGGATTACTAATGGATTATTAATCTGAGAGGAGGGAGGCTGAGGCGACCCAGCTCTGAACACCTGGAAAGCTAACGGTAAATAGCAGTTTACACCCACAAACATAACATCAGCATGTTCACACGTGCACACACACACGTGCACACACTGGCTGGGTGTTAGTTAAGTCTTTTAGGACAAAAATAGCTTGACCATTTGATTTATTGTTGGCCCAGTAAATATAACGGATACATCTAATTAGTTGTAATTAATTGTCGCGCCATCTTTGGTTCTGCAGGTTTTGGCCTCCAAACGTACGGCCTCTGCTTCGTCCTCTGCTCCTCTCCTTACCACCGGCAAACAAATGGCGTCGCCACGGATCCACACACACACAAGACACGACATAGATCTTTCTGAGCAGCCGAGGCACCATTACGTTAGCTTTTGTCACCTAATTATTCCTCAGGAGAGGCAATTAGCCACCGCACAGCCGCTACGGCTGCATGATTTGAAACATACTACACGCATGCAAGCGTACATGGTCATAAACAAACACTGAGGGATCTGCGAGCGCACGTACGATGCACGTTTGCAGGTGTTACAAAGCAGCAACACACACATAAGGCCTAATCACTCAGGAGCGCGGGTCCACGGAGAGCAGAGAGCACTTCTCAGATAAAAGAATCCCAGAAACAAACCGAGGAGTGTATATTTAGACGGCTAATTTAATCAGACAAAAGCTGGGTTTTTCTATTCAGTACTTATTGTTCATATCAAAGGGAGACTTCAAAGGAAACGGCGTCCATTTGGGTTTTGTTCTTTTAAAAATAATCACAGGTCTCAGCAAAAGAATCCGTGTGAAAGTGAGGAAAAACGACATTAAAAAACGCTTCGTTGCTTAGAAATCGCCGGCTTCTTGCGGCGGGAAGTTTGCGGCGCCGGATTAATTACCCTTCGAGACAACGGCCCACAAGTCTAATGGCGCCTTATGTGTGTTTTGCCCTAAATATGTCGTGTACCTGTCAGCCACAAACAACCGGAGCTTATCAAATCTCCAACCGACCGGCTGGGACGTCACTTTCAATCAGAGGCTGATTGCAGCACCAAATGGGACCCAAACGGATCCAGAGCCGGAGTTTCACCGTGTTCTTCATCAATAATGAAGCCAACTCTGACAGTGCTCATTTGTAATTAGCCTTAAATCACCTCTGAGGAGTTCTGATTATTCAGACTACGCTTGTCCCAAATAAAGTTGTTTGTCCCATTTAAGCAACATTTTTTTTTGTTACTTTTCTGACATTTACTTCCTGAACGATCATATTCCCGACAAAAGAAAAGGCTCGATATCTTAGTTCTTCTTCTCCAATTGTTACCGTCTTGGGAGCTGATTAATTCAGTTGGCTCCTCAGCTGAGATACAAGCTTTGAAAGATACGAGGCAGGTCCACAGCTCTCCATTTTCTCTGATTAGTTACAAAGGTCTCCCTCTCAAAGCCGCCATCCCGGCCAAGATACGTGGCCAAAATAATTTGGCAGAACTACGCGAAAGCGCATGTGAACACGCACGCTGATGGAGTGCAAGAGTACATGAAACAGCCTTCTTGTAAACTTAATTTGGTGAGCGAGAGCGTCCGCCACACACTGTTGATTATCAGGCCCCGTGTTTTAGGGATGCAACAAGGAGCAGATAAAGAATTTGAATTCCTGGCAGGACTATCAGTAAAGGTTATTAAGCCGTTGTTGATGCATCCATTTGTCGTGGCTGTATCCAGCAGTGTGACATTTATCAAGTATGTCCAGCTAAATGTCACAGAGAGAGGTAGCTCGCTGTCCTGTCCCTAATTAGGACCCTGAAAGTCATACTGAAAGTCCCTCTCATCCGCTCTTCTACTCCAGCACAACTTTGATCTCTTTCTCTTCCCCCTTTCTAACTCTCGCCTCTATTTTCTGCACCCTCCACTCTTTTTTTTAATTCCCATCTCCACGGCATACCGTGGACTGTATGTTAAGCAAACTTTGGGGTTTAACAATTGATTCCGAGATGGGGATAAAGTGCAGACAAATGGGGAGGGATGTAGGCCATCCGTCATGAACACAGGACTCATTGTTTGCAGATTTTAACCTATGGGAGAGCCAGCTTCTTCCCCAGTGAGCTCCACAAATCATAGGCAGGCGAGGGAGCACAGCACAGTAGGCAGGCCTGGCCTGGGAATAGCCTGAAAAGCAGGACGGAGACTCAGCTGTACGAGCAAAGTGCCTAGCTTGTACTACTTGCTCCGGCTCCCTGCTCACCAGCCCCAGTTTTACGGCCACAAATTGATTTTAGGATCAAGTTAGTCAAATGCAGGCAAATAATTCATTAAAAAAATTAAAAGGTAACAATTCGATGTCACGCCTGTCATGATAATAAAATGATTTAAGCATTAAAGAGGCTCACGGACTTATATTTGGGTTTCATTCATGTTATTTGGCGTTTTATGTCATTAAAAAAGAACATTTTTATACACTCTATGGTTATAATGTCCAGGTTTCTGTAAACAATCACTCTATAGGTGCAAATCATTCCCAGATGGGCTTAAAGCCCACTCACAGCAGGAGATGCGGCACATTAAAGTTCACCGTTGACCTCGTTAACACTGATATGTTTAACTCAAATCACTCTTCTTCAGAGGCTTCATCTCGCTGCTCTAATCAGAGTGAGGAAGTGCTACAGATGCATGTTTGCATTGACTTAAATAGCTTTACATCAGGTGTAAACTGCTTATTTACACTCATTTACATACGATATTAGCTGCCTGTATGTGAGTTCTAAATAAACCTTCTGATGTCCTGCCATTAGTGATGATTCCTCTCATTAAAACTGTGGATTTATCGTTAGTAGGTGCATCCGTGTTCATGTCCTGGATCATATGTGTGAAGGTGCATCTGTCCACAGATGATTCCTCTGCAGAAACTGTTGTTTTTAAGTGTTTAAAATGTGCTTAAAGCTGCTAAATACAATGAAGTTGGCCAGTGAAGACACAGAGAGTCATTTCACCTCGCTTTGTCTCTTTTAAATTAACGTTTAAATAAATTACAGATTTAGGTTTTTGTGTTTTAAGAGTTTTGTGGTTTAAGAACAACACATTTTGCATGACTCATGTGTAGCTGACTGATAATTATCTGACCAACATCTGCAGACCGAGAAAGAAGTGACAGAAGTGAGATTTTTAGGCTCAGAAAGTCTCATTGTGGCTACGCAAAACCAACCAAAAACTGAAAAACTTCATTATTATTATTCAGAAATTAATTCTCTTTAAAGATGATCTGAAAATACAGGAATCTTGGATGGAGGCCTGAAGAAGCATCATCCTGTTTTCTTTTATTTTACCTCCACCCAGGCTGTCACAGAACTCCTCTCAGCCCAAAAAAACTAACATTTGAGAGTAAAAGGGTTGTTAAAAAGTCACAAAAGATAATTTTTTATCATAAAAGAGCTTGTTTTAGCTCCATTTCTACTCATATTCTGGCATTTGAGTGGGAATAAATGAGCGAGAAAGTTTCCTGCTACTTTTAGTTGGACAGTGAGGTGCACGAAGGATGGTGAATCCGATCTGGGAATAGTGTTCTGAAAGCAGGACGAAGCCTCAGCTGTGGGGAACAAAGTGCTAAGCTTGTACTACACCTTTTACAACTCACCGACCCCATTTCCTCTGGACCCTGCATTACTCTGAAGGCGATAAAAAAAGAAAACACACGGTTGTGCAGCGAGTAAAAGAGAAGGCTGGATTCAGGTGTTCGGTTTGTGGACACCTGCCCTGCTGGAGCCCTTTCTTCCCCCCACGGATGCTCTGTGGAGGCTGGGCTTCACTGTGGGAATCAATTACGCTGCATCCAAACACACTAAAAACACGGATCTCTGTCAAAAAAAGAGCTGGAAATTTATTTCTGGTCGTATTTTTAATTATATGTCTGGCAAAGGTAAAGTTTAATAAAGCTGAAACAACATTTTACATGTTTGGATCCGAGAAAAGAGAAAATACTGAAAATATAAACTATTTAAAAACGACATTAACGAGGATTTAAAAAACTAAAAAGTAAGAAATCTATTAAATCTAGTTAGCTCTCATGAATCTAACTATGATTAAAAATGTTTAAATTCACACCTTTACATGTTGTTTTCTGCAAATAGATAAAAAAAATGTCGCAAAAGTTAAAAATGTGTCTTTTTTTTAACTGGAACTAGTATCTGAAGTGATCTGAGTAACTTTATTAAAAACACACATTTTTACTGCCTGTGGATTTCAAAGTCTGTTGGAGCATGTTTTGATCATCTACTTCTGGATGAATTCTTTTATGAGACAGCTGGCTTTCCTGTTGGTCAATATATATTTCATTTAGAGGGGGGTAATTCGGTCCCAGTCGCTCCTTCCACTGCTGTGCAGCCACTAAAACGAACCACAGTGCAGCTGCAGGACCGAAGTCGAGTGTCCGCTGATCAGCGTAAAGACAACAGTAAAAACAGTGTTTTGTTTCTCTAAAGAAACGCTGGGTTCCAGCATCTGTGAGGATGTTGCTTTGAGACACTCCACCCACCTGAACTCCCTCGGTCCCACTCTGATTAAGGATCAGTGGGACGGGCCACAACAAGCCCGGTCCTCTGAGACATCAACAGAAATCTGGTGTCAAAGAGTTGTGGAACATGCACATCAAGGCCTGAATCAGAAGGAACTGAGATAAGCAATAAAAGGCTCTGGTGTTGCAGCCGTTTACTATGCAGAGACACAGTGCTGTACTGATGTTCTTCTTCCTCTTTGTGTCTCGTATTTACTGCTCATGAGCTCTTGGTTTTGCCCAGACCGGTCGGTCGTGCACGTTCGTGTTCTCAAACCTCTTTCAGAGCAACAGAGCTCCAGAGTCTTCGTCTCCACTTAAAAACACAAAAACTGAAGACATTATGGGTCGGTTTGCACATAGATGTGCATCTGTCAGCTGTTTGTTGGGCGTCACTTCCTGCTTTGCTTCAGTTTGTTCTGGACTCTCTTTTTGCTGCACACATAGTTGTTTCTCAGGTCACACGCTACACATTCAAAGCCATTAGCATAGATTTGCCTTGTAAATGAGCAACAAAGTCTGTGTTAGGAAGCTGGAAGGATGGAAGTGGATTATGCTCTGAGACTTGAGGCTCCATGTGAGACACTTTTAGACCAAGTTTGAGTCCAGTTCGACACAAACTGAAGACAAATGACCGTGACACGATAGCTCGAACACGACAACTGCGTCAAGAGTCACTTTTGACTTCCAGGAATGTGTTTGCAGACGCCTGCAAAGTCGGCTGAACATTATAATAAAAGAATGCGCTCTGTGCTGTGAACGGTGTGACTGCTGTTGCACAATTCAGTGCACACATTTTCCACTCCACAAACACAAAACACCTCCAGCTCTATTCGCATTAATCACATCAAATGTAACAACTATGTTCAGGACTTGTCTCGTGTTGCGGTTAAAAAGAAAGAAAACAGATAAATCTCCTGTCATATATATATAGATATAAAAATAAAACAGTAATATCGATCATATTTTGCTACGAAACGCGTAAAAAAACCTTAAAATATCTTTAAAATGTCAGCAGACAGACATTTTGAGAAGTTTTGGAGCTGCTGCTCCTGTGGTGCATTGTGGGATATCGGGGCCTGTAAAATCTTGCCATACATTCAGACAGCTGTTGCTGGTCCTTTAGCTTTGCTTCGCCACAGGAAGACAGAGGTCAAAGTAAGTGAGATTAAAGCTGCTAAACAATAACATGCAGGTGATTTTAATGTTGCATGTCGTTACCTTCCATGCTTTCCGTCACACGTTCTTATTCCTGGTTGCCTCGGCGCTGATTTTCACACCCTGATTTCATCCAAAACCAAGCAAAAACAGAGCAGGTCACACCGTGGCTTTAAAAACGAGACGTATGGGTGAATACCAAAAAGTTTCTGATATATTTTGTGCTTTGTTCTGCCTCCCTCCAAAACTTTGAATTCCGGATGTTTATTTTGGCTGCGGGAGCTTTGAAGTTAGGCCAGCAGAGAAGAAGAAGAAGAAGAAGAAGAAGAAGAGGAAGAAGAAGAAGAAGAAGAAACCCCTTGGAGAAGTCCCACAGGAATCGAGTGGAGTCCTGGAACAGGGAATATATTTCCACTGGGTTCTGAGTCAGGCTGCATTTAGATGAAAACACCGTGTCACAAACAATGCATCTGATGTCTTTTTCATAAGATAATAAAAAAAAAAAGATACCTCGAGCTGAACTGTGATTGAGTCTTTCCTGTTTAGTTCTACCTGCAGAGAGTGGATTCAGTTGCAGAGTGGGGGGAAAGGAACAAAGGCACATATAGGGCTTTTTAATGGGGGAGCATGTTGCATTAATGCAGCCAGCGAACGCAGTGGTGAGTATCAGGAGACCTCCTACCTGCATGGAGACCGAGCCAAAAACAGAGCCGTGGACTCGAGGGGGGAACGGCTCTGAAGCCTGAGATTGATGATGGTTGGGGTGTGCGCGTGCGTGAGTGCACGTGGACTCCAGGATCTTATTAGATATTCTTTAGAGTCGGGCCTGTATGTTTACAGGCACAGATCAGCGATGGGAGTGTGTGATAACGGCGGTAAATGCTTACAAGAAGAAACGCACAAACAAAAAATCTGTGCATGAGTGTGTGCTGCATTCCCCGGATCCGGCTCCACCTTTCTGCTTTTTTTTGTCATCTAATTTCCCCTCTCTTGTTACCTCGGGATCCCTACTGATTCCCTCTGGTTTCCCAGCTGGCCCCTGGCCTCCGGGTCCCCTAACTGAATCTTGTGCTGTTCAGCTGTCTTGGGGCCCACCTGCCGTAACGTAAATAATTCATTGAATTCCTGTGCTTTGGCAGAAAGGTGATAATGCCTTTCTGGGTCTGTCTTATCCCACAGGAGCACTGCAGCGCCGCGCAGAGTATCAAGCAGCCTGTGAGGGAGCTTTGCGTAACCTTTTGATGAGCATGTACCAAAGTAAACACACATCTGCACCAGCCTGCAGCTCGATGTGATGAAATGTTGGGATATTTGGAGGAACAGCTGCACGAGTCGGCCTGCTGTACATTCAGGATGTCCTGAGCTCTCTCCTCTCTGGTCCAGATGCACCGAAGCAGCCCCAAAACATAATACTACCACCACCGTGTTGAAGAGATGGGACTTAAGGTCGACTGTGGTGCTAAAACGTTCCGTTTCAGTGCCATTAATTAAAAAATAGATGTGTTTTCTGGCTCGCTGCAGTGTTCTGCTGCTTCTGACTGTCTCTGAGGTGGATCCTGAGCTGAATTCACTGCCTTTCACTTACTCTCTAAATCAGGGGTCAGGAACCTATGGCTCGCGAGCCAGGTGTGGCTCTTTTGATGACTGCATCTGGCTCGCAGATAAAACAAAATATTCTCACTTGTTTTAATCCATCCATCGATTTTTCATGTCCTGTTCAGGGCTGCAGGAGCAATTGTCCATTATTTTAATTGGATGATACTGGACTACGTTGGCAGCGTAAAACAGGTAAACGCCCCCTTTTGAATCAGTCTGCTCGGTCATTAGCTCAAAGCTAACCCTTCGACGAAGAAAAAAAGATGACGAGTGTCGTACATTTCAGGCCGAATGGACTGAAGAATTCGCCTTTGTGGAGAGAGCAAATTCTGCGGTTGACAAAGACAAAATTACATCGATGAAACGGTCGAACGTAAAGCGGAACTTCGACACGCGCCATGCTACCTTTGCATCAAAATACCCGGCAGGAGACAGCAGAAAGAAAGCGTGCCGAGAGCTACTAAAATATATTATATGGCTGTCATTGAAATAAATTTCCAAATCTTTTGCTTTCATGGCTCTCTTAGTCAAAAAGGTTCCCGACCCCTGATCTAAATGAATGTGAAGTCTCAATCCAAACAATTTCAGTCACAACTTCTGACGCGTCTGAAAGAAGGAAAAACAAGAATGTGTGAAGAGCAGCAGCTTTATTGGGAATTTGGCTGCACTGATTCACACTTACACATTACTGACTTCAGGAAGAGATGCAGAAAGATGGAGCTTTGAGGCATGAACATTTGAGTGTTTACATGCTGCAGCGATTCAAGCTCCAACAGTTTGCTGAGAAGCTCAACTTCATGTGATTCTGGCAGGACTAACATCCCTTTGAAAATGGTCCGAGAAATTAAATGATTGTTTTTTCCTGCTGCTCGCTGTTTCCATGACAGTGGACTCATGAATATACACGCGATCCACCGCCACAGAGGCTCCTAACTGTTCATAAGCACCTGAGGAGGGGAACAATGGTCTTGGATTTCATCCACTTCTGCACAATCCTTCTGATTGCAGACATGTGGAATCTATGCAAATGGTTTTGTATTCTTTTGCAGCCTGATAAGCATCTGAGACACTCAGAGGCTCCTTTCTTCATGTCATGATGAGAGTCTACAAACAAGTCAAGGGTTCAGACTTTGATAGATCCCGCTTCTTTAAATAAAACACAATGATTAGACATGATTGTCCCCTTCAAATCAACTGCTAATGCCAGTTCACGTGTTTTTAATCACAGATTTGAGGAATTTTCTGTTAAATTTTCATTTCTATTCATCAATTAATACCTCTAGAGTTTTGTTTTAGCAGATATATTCAAACTAACAAACACACAAGCCGAGTTTTGCTCATAGGATTGTAAATCAGAACCCAGGTTTGGCTGAAAAAGATTCAGCAGACTCTGGAGCACATTTCCTGCACCCTCGTCTTATGAAATGTGCAAAAGAAGATCGGTCCTCAGGGATGTTGGACAGAAGGATGATGAGGTTAACTTTTTGGATGCAAACAGGGCGGCCTCTATAAGAGGAAAGGTGCATTAAGGTGTAGTCTTGGCTTTAACAATCCTCTGACCGAAACAATCCTGAAAATCAATGGATGGACCTGAAAAAGCTGCCAGAGGGACTCGTGTCCAAAGTTGTGTTCTGAGCCTTTTAGATTAAGATAAAAAGAAACAGCATAAATGCTGAATATATGACAGGATTCTACCCTGAACTTGTTAAAATCGTCTCGTGCATCTGGAAAAATGATTGTTTGCTCTGCTTCTGCTGGAATTCACAGAATTTCTGCTTGAATCCGGATCTTTGAACACTCGACGCAGGCGTCTCCCGCTTCCAGAAACCAGACCTGGCAGCACGAAGACAGCGTTTTATCCGTCTACCTCAGGGCTGAGGGAGCTGAAGCTGTGTTTTCGCTACATGAAAACATCCTCTGCGTGCACGCCAACTGCAGACCGGCTCTACATCCTTTGTGGGGACGCATGCTTCCACACTCACAGCCAGACGGTCTTCATCAGCAGCCCCTGATGAATGAGGCGCAGCATCAAAGATGACAGAAGGTGTAGTCTCACCAAAGCCTCCTTGTGTTTTAACCTAATCAATGTTTTCCGAGCGTTTGATCCCGAAGGCGTGCGCGTTTTCTTTTTCCAGATATGAGACTCAGCAGGGCGGCTGTGGCAACAAAGCACGCAAAAGAAGAGAGATTGAGAGAAAGATTGGTGTTGATATGAGAGGAGTAAGATGCAATTCAGCCCAAATAGAACTGATCAATGGGCTCCTCCACTGATGCATGCTGGGAACGTGGCGGTGCCACATCTTCGCTTCGCCCAGGTTCAACGGGTGCCTGAAGGCACGATCGTCTCGTCTATTTTCTGCTTTTTCTCCCAATCAGACGCTCGTCCTTTGCTTTTCCTCCTTTGTCCCCGGCACACTCTAATCCTCTCTTTGCAAATTCACCCTCCAGTATTTTCATTAGTTATTAAAAGCTGTCAGGCCGGCGCCGGCCTTCACTCCATCATCCCCAGGAGCTCCCACAGTCCTGAGGAGAGTCCACGCAACACACACCATCTATTAAGCACAAAGTATGTGGGGGAATTCTGCAGAATATTCACTCCGTCTCACTCGGTGCCTTTTATAAATTATCATATTACTAAAGAGGCCCATTTGTTATGTATGGTTTGTTGCCTGGGAGCTCATCCTAATAGCCGTCTATAAAGCAGGGGGGGGGCCTTTGGACTCTGATGTATGCTGGCCGGAGCTCACTGTCAGCGTCGGACAAGGCCGCCATTTATCAGTTGTTTTTTTTTCTAAAAAGAGATATATTATATTAATATCATCGAGCATATTCGGTGCAGCTGAAGTCCATCACAATCTGAGCGCCGCACTCTGCTCACGCTATGCGGGAAGGTGGGGCGAGGGGGGGGGGGCGGAGGATTGGTATTCAAGATCTTGAGTGGATGAGTGGAGAAAATATCCACACAATATGCCTCAGTCAATTAGTGTGTGCCATGTTGGCGCGCTGCAGCCATACATCATCTGAGAGGGTTTAAATCGAAAAAGTGACGTTGCCAAAGTGATGACATTTTCAGGCAGCTGAAAACGCATTCCCTCTCACAATGCTGCACAGAATAAATCCTCTGCTTTGTCAAGATATAAAACTCCATCAGTGTGTTATTCTTACGAGTGCTTACTATTCATGAGAGCTATTTATACCAAGTACGACACATGGTTTCACACAGTTAAACACAACCGGAGTACGTGATGAAGAGCCGGCGTGGAGGGAGGACTTAAGCCCTGAAACCGGTCAAAAGGAGGTTTCCTGACGTAAACTACACTCAGCTTCTCTGTCGTTCGGCTTTATTTTGGAGCTTTTTAGTGTTGATCTCAATATAAAACAGACAACTGCACTACTTTTATTTTCCAGGGTCACAGACGCATGTTAAAACGACCATAAGAGACGACAAAATGAGCACGCTGTGTGACGATTCCTCCACCCTTTTTACACGACCACCTGCTGCTTTCCTTTGAAGTTTTTCTGAATTAATAATAAGGTGGTATACAAATACTTGATTTGCTTTATTTTACATGAAGAAACGCGTGCTTGGAAACGGTTAGAGTACGATTTACACAGCAGAGCGGTGGTTAAATTTAAATTAGAAAACGTAGCTGCGGCGCTGTAGCAAACACAAAGAGGCTGAAAATACACTGACAGACACCTTCAGGGTATAAAAACTGCTTTGGTTCAATAACTTCAAACAGCTATAAGATGCAGGAGGAGACTTCAGGTGACGTTTTTCACTCATAAATGATGATTATCTCACATGTACAGTGTTGTAGAAATTAGACTAAAGTAAACCTTGTGGTAGAAATGAAGGTTTGAATATCAGATGGATCAAATACATCAAAACTGATGCTTTAAAACCTTTAGTTACAGATGTTAGAAGTCCGAACTGAACTCATTTAGGTGGTAAAATCGGTAAATTCTTTCTGTTTAATATCCCGTTGAAAGGAGAAAAATCGCAGCGTCAGAGCTGCTCTGAACTTGAGTTTCAGCTGTTTGGCAGGCGGCTCGCTTCATTTGTGAGTCCTCGTGTTACAGTTGCTGGGGCTGCTGTAACTGTGGGGATCTGTGCTGGATTTATTGGTTTCAATTTCACACCTCCCCTCTTCTAATGCCCGCTGTTTCACTCCTCGCCTCGTCTCTGCTTCTTCTTTCCAACCTGCTGCTGAGCTTCACTCTTTCAGAAGTCTCCTCCTCTCGTTCCTGCTGAATTCGGCCTCATTCGCTCCCCTTTGCGTTTATCTCTTTTCCTTCTGCCGTTTCTTTTTCCTCTTTAAGCGTCATCCCCTGTTTACCCACTTTGTTGCTTCATCTTTTATTCTGGTTGCTTTTCAGCAGTTTCACACATCACCAGAGGCAAAAAAAAATGGTGCCAATAAGGTTTTAGTCTTTGATCAAACAACAGAAAATAGCAAATAAAAATTCAAGGAACGATTCTGAACTTTCTCACACTGAGAAACAGAGTTTGGGTCAAGCTAATTTATACTAATATACCTCCAATTTACTCCCCAAATCATTGTTTCAATGTCAAACTACCAGCTGTTTCCTGCCATGTGTTTCATTTAAATGTTAGAATATCACAGAGTTCCAGCACGCTAATGTCTTATTTATATTTACGCAGTAAAATTTCCCTCTTCTTCTTCTCTGGTCGGACCTCGCAGCTGCCTTCCCTTCGTAGGAATGTCTGTCGTCCTGCCGCAGAGGCAGAATGACCCGCAGGCTGTGAATTTAAAGGAGGCTGAGAGCTGGGCCGGCCCGGGCTGCACCCAGCCATATGGCTGCGTCTCTGATGGACGGATGGAGAGGAAGAGGACGAGGATGAAGCTGCAGAATGAAAGGGAATGAATGCAGGGAGGGGACTGACAGCAGAGCTACTTAGGTGGCTAAAAAAAAGTGCCTCTTTCATCTGAAGGTGCACGGCGAGGAGCAAATTACCGAACATTAATCTGGTGCAGGACGCAAGATGGAAGAGGGGGAAAGGGAGGTCGCAGGTGCACACAAGGACTCACCTGGCAGGAGAATGTGAAGGGAAAGCAAAGCAGAAACAGAGAAGCAGTCCAGCTCAGTGTGGGAAGAAAGAAGGAGACGTTAATGTGGAAGAGAGGGAAGGACGTTTAAATGTGACACCGATTCTTTACGGCAACCCGACCGAGGCTGAAGCACCAAGATGTGGAAACCAGAGAAAAAGGATTCCTGTGTGTTCAGCTGCAGCTCGACGTTAACCCGCTGATCTTTTCTGTTTCTACATATTCATTTATCTTTATTCATCATTCATTTTCTTTTATGTGGTGTGAATCCTTTCTTTTTACACTTTTTAAACGTGTCCTTTTTGAGTTGATCTTTTCATGGTAACTTCACCCAAAAGGACCCAAAATTCCCGGAGCTGGTTATTTTATGAGATCTCACTTTAATCATGAAAAGGAGGCATTATCTATTAAAGCAAATATCATCTGCACACAAAATCTTTGGGTTATTTGAATGTAAAATGGTTTTATTGGTACTGAAGTATTTAATTCAGAGGTAATTAAAAGGTTTTCTATTCAATAAAGATGTCGAATAAAACCTGAAAGTAACATTTCATGTATTTATAACACAATTTACAGGGAAAAGGTAAAAAAAACAAGTATAATTATTTGTTGTTTTGGTTTTCTCAAATGTTAAAGTATGTAAATGAGGTCTTATTTCATTAAAATTCACATCATTTGCATACAATATATATGTCTAATTGACAAACTGCAGAAAAATAACCACTTAAACATGTATTTGGGACATTTTTGTCTTCAGAAGTCTTAAAAATAAA
Organism: Leuresthes tenuis; assembly: GCF_036924035.1. NCBI lineage: Eukaryota > Metazoa > Chordata > Actinopteri > Atheriniformes > Atherinopsidae > Leuresthes > Leuresthes tenuis. Next base: position 24,307,550 of record NW_027325377.1, on the reverse strand, counting down.
GAGGCCTGTGGTCTAAAAATGTTGTTGGCCGCGATAGAAGTGTTTAGATGTTTAGGTTATAGAATACAATGCAATCACACTGGCAGCAGAGCAGCGAGAGATAAAATTAGACTTAAATCTGTGAGTCTGTTGCCATGGCGCTGGCAGTATTTCAAGTCCATGTAAAGATGCTGCAGAGTCAACTACTTCTGTTAGAGACTGTCCTCAGCCGCGACTTTAGCTCCAAATAATAGTAATTATAGAAATAATACTCTGGGATTAAAGAACTCGTATTTGGTGTTTTTTGAATAAACAGAAGCGCTGTTTGCACTCGACAGAGGTGAAGAGGGACGGATGGAGTGGTGAACAGATGGAGGATTCGAGTAGTGGACAGAGAGGAGGAAAAATAAGCAGCCAAAGCAATTTTTTGAGGACGTGGAAGAAGAAAATTCTACAGAGAGTGAGAGTGCAGAGGGCCAGATGGAAGGAGGAGGGCAGAGACGGGGGAATAAAAGAGAGGGCGGGAGACGAGACACGCTGGCCGGGCGAGGACGGGCTGCGGAGGCTGGGCGCCGGACGAGTCGCGGCGGGGCGGGCCCACGGGTGCAGCCGAACAGAGGAAACAGAGATCAATTCTGTCAGAACTGGGTTCATACCCCCGGGGCCGCAGAACTGGGCTGGCCCAGGGAGAGGCTGAGGGGAAGAGCTGCTATTTATATCACTCTGGTCTGAACTTAACTGTTTCAGAGGAGAAGAAAGTGGAGATGCAGCAGATATCGGCGCCCGTTTGACCATCAGTGCGTGAGACAGACCCACGGACGCATATTTGCTCTCATAAATCGGTCGATACGGGGTTGTTGCCTCCAGACAGACACAAGCTGAGCATCCTTTTGTCATTGCAGGGGAGAGTCGAACACCCGGCGGAGCAATGGAAGCAAGACGGAGACAAAGAACCAGGCAGCCCTGCCTCGTCCCGGCACCGGGGGGAAATCTCCAACTCCAAGGTTAATTAAGCACTGGAAATGAGATCAAGAAGCTTTCCCTTTCCGACTCATTAACCAATTACAATGCTCCTTCAAAACAGCTCCGCACTCGTCTCAGAGTGCAGAACAATTGCGTGTCAATGCAGATCAAAATTCAAATTGATACGATGAGCCGAGCAGCTCCGGCCAGGCCGTCACCGGCAGATGAACCGAGCGCCGTTTGCTGCTGATCAGATATGCAACAGCATCCTTTTCAATCCTGCAGAGAGTCGTGCTTTAAATGTGTCAGCCGAGGCTTTTTCAAATGTTTCTCCAGTTAAACTTTGAGGGATTTCAAAGTCAAACTTTTTTTTTTTTGGGGCTGTTTTTCAAAAGCAAACACGAATAAAACCCAAAGTTTTTTATTTATGAGCGTTTCTGCCTCTGTCAACAGCTTTTCCAGATCAATTCAAAGCTTATTCCAAACCTTTAAATCCGAGCATCGCAGCTCTGTGGTAAATTAAAGTCTGAATACTTTGCCTTCCTTCCCCCAAAGCCGAGCAAACCCGCACCCCAACATAACCAATGAGAAACAAACTTCCCTCTCAGGGTAATCACACAGCATGTGGGGGGGTGATCATCTCATTACCTCACATGGCATTTCATAGCAAGCCCGTTTGTTAAATGATATCCAGGGATGTACAGTCAGATGGCAGCACAGTAATTTAAGGCCCGAGCTGGCAGCTTTCAGCTTAAATCAGTCGTACAGTCGCAGTCTATCACAGCCTCGGGGCATTTCACCGACACAAGGCTTCCCTTCTCAGAGGATCGTACCTGAACATCACCTGCATGTTACCCACCGAGGATGCTGCACAATGTGGACACAAACAGGACCTTTATGGTTTAATTAACCAACTTAATGCCAAATCCCAGCCAAGCCGAGTTATCGAGGCTTCCTCTGGTTGTTTATTAGGGAACTTCAAAGGGTTTGGACGTGTGTTTGGGCTGCTAACCCTCAGGGAGGGACGAGCTGTGGTGGGCACATGCAGCCTAATTTAAAGGCCACGCTGCCTTTATCAGGCGGGAAAAGACGAGATGCACGTCTTCTGTTTTGGACTTTGGAATAAAAAGGGTTTCAGGACAGAAGGGAGGTGACGGCTTCTCATCTGGAAGCCGGCATGTTGGTGCTCTTTGACCCCGGAGACACCCAATTCAGCTGATTATTCTAATTATATATCAACTCTTCACTTTCCTCTGCCCAGGTTTTTTAAACCAACTGCCTCCATCCACGATCTGCTAATTGGAAAACGAGCCACTAGGATAAAAGTTCGAGACTTCCTGTTGGATCGGCCGTCTTTGGTCTAATTTTGGAACAAAATGCTCCGTCCACAACACTTGATCCCTCCTTCAGAAACTGCAGGGAAAGACTTGGGGAGTTTTGAGCTGGAGAAAAACTCCATTTCATTTGCAGCGTGTAACACTTACAGTACAGCGAAAGAATCCCCAGCAGCATCAGAGTGTGACATGCAGAATAAATGGAAGAAGCGAGAATTTTACAATGACTCCTATTGTATAACCTCATTTAACAATGAGGTTTGCCATACATGATTTATAGATTCCAAATGTACGATGGAGTGTGCGGCGCTTCGTTCTGTTGTTCAGAGGAAAAAAAAACAGTCATGCATGAGTAAAAAAGGAAATAAAAAGACAGAAAAAACCCGCAAGGTAAAAGGGCAAAAGATGGACTAGATAAATCCACTGTCGCCTCGTGCACACACCTCTCTGCTGTTGTTCATTTGTCTCAATTAGTGAGTGTCCATTCAGGTTGTACAGTCAGTACATTTATCCCACCCAGCCATCTATTTTCTTTACCTTCTCTATCCCTCCTTTCCTTTGCCTCCTCCTTTGTTCATTTAGTTTTATTTACAAGTTAAGTGGCAGAAATATGGGCCTGGCGTGACTCTGCAGACGTTGATGCAGAAACAAACTGACACCGAGTGTTCACAGAACGCTTTGCTGTGTCACTGATATCTGCATTTTGCATGAACCGCAGCTGTGAAAAGCAGCGTTTGGCCTGAGGCTTCGGGTCATTAAAACAACACACGAGTCGGTCTGCTGGATACGCAGCAGGTCTTCGTTTTTCACAGATTTATGGGCCCAGGGTCGACTTGTTATCTGAATGCATCTGCGACAAACACACTGATCATCACGCATGAGGCGTGTTCACGTGGAACCTCGATGGCGTTCTCCAGCGGGCTCGAAGAAACATTTTTTTGACTTTATGGCTTTTCTAACTCTGCAGGTTAGAAAGGTCACACATTAAGAAAGAAACTGTGTCAAAAGTGCTACGATAAGAAATGTTTCTGGGGTACATTACGGTGTAAAGCCTGAGACCCGAGTGGGATATTTCACCTCGTAATTATCCCAGAAAGGTTTTCAGACCTGGTCAGAGGGCAAACAACGGGTCTCCTTTTAAGCAGCTGTGGTGAATTTTTGGGCATCAGCTTCTTTACACATAAATCAGACATTCCCCACAGCGTTTTTTCACTAAACAATAAGGGTGCAACGATTAGTCGACGTATTTAATTGTCGATAATTGTCGTTACGTCTTTTTCACGCTGTCGAGCTGAACGTAATTTTTCGTACGGAGTGAGTCATCTCACTTCCTGCCTATCTCTGCTTAGAGATGCCTGCACGTTACAGTAAATAATAGCTGGAGATGACCTGTAGAAACCTGTAGAAATGGCTGCGGCTGAATTATCGTCCTCTCTTCTAAAAGTGTCCAGGATCTGGGAGCATTTCACCCTCAACACCCAGAAAAATAGATTACCTGCAGGTTTTGTAAAGCTGACCTCAGGGGAGTACGTCTGTCAGGGATGAACATGTGAAGGAAGCAGGTTGGCGCTCTGGGAGATGCGAACTCACCATGGTAAGATATTTAGCTTGTTAGCGTAGCCTGCTAGCTATAAATAAGCGGAGTTATCTTGGATTTTAACATTAAAGTGCAACGTTAAAATTGTATTATTTAACTTCACAGTAAAAGTTACAACCAGGCTTTATTCTTCTTCACTTTTTGGTATTTATTTGACTTTTTGGTGCATTACAGCCGCACTCTTCTTAGCATTTTCAGTTAATGTGAAAAGTCAAGATGAAATCTGGCTTGAATGTATCCTTTTAAAGTTTTAGATTGTTTTAATTAGTAATTAATCGATTGGTAGATTAATCGTTTCAATAATCGATGACTAGTCATTAGTTGCAGCCCTACCAGGAAGGAGAGAAAATACCATAAAATCCCTTTCAACGAGGTTTCAATCAGCTTCCCAGTCTAGTATCTAAGCTTAAACTGGACAATGCAAACAGAAGATCACTAAATTAGCCGTTAAAGCGTCTGTTTGTAGCTCATCATCTGAACCAAGTGAATGTACATACTATGTATGTTTGATTTAAACGTTTATAGCTATTTATTCTAATAAAATTAGCCAAACACAGTCTACTAAACATGGGCTATTTACTGATTTAGCCAATACGGCTAAAAGAGGAGCAAAAAAACAAGGCTTCTTAACTTATTAATGAACCAGGGTAACTAGTTCCTTTCTTCCCAGTTTAAACAGGCTGAATTCGTGGTTCATTGGCCCAACCATCAACGTATTCTCCCAGTTTTCCACATCATAAAGCTCACCTCCACCGGCTGGAGGGATAAACACAGCTACTGTTATTAAATCCCCACATCAACGTTTAAAAGTGATAATATATTCACTTTCTGCTTCTGCTGACCTTAAATGCCCCAAAAACAGAACGGTTAGGTTGGAGTCTGAGAAGCCATGAGGGATGAACAGTTTAAGAGCTCCTTCCTCTTCATTTCTAAAGAATAAGTTTCAGTAAATTAATTCAAATAACTCACACGGCCCGAGTGTCTTTAGATCCCAGTAGTTTTCAGCAGTTCCAGCACATTTTCACCACGACTTTTAACTCTTTTAACAGGTCTGGGAACAAAGCAGTTGATGGAGCGTTTGTGGCTCATACAGGAAATAATAATACGTCAGGCAGGCTTCCCAACTGGAGAACCACCCGCTGCATATTAAATTAGACTCTTTTTACCTCATTAAACTTCCGTGTCTGCCACCATTTACACGTCTGCTAAAAGCAAATTAAGCAAATTAAAAATGGAAATCAGTGTCCTCGAAGCAGTGGACACCGCTTTTAAAGGGGAACTCTGGTATTTTTAAACTTAGACCTTTATTTCACCAATACTTTAAGAAGAATGAATGAATGAACGTGTGCTATAGCTCTGTTAGCTCATAGCTGCTGTTATGTGGCTACTTGCGGCTATAGGAGAGCTAACGGAGGGATTTCTACACAGGCACTCTACTGGGACCACTTCATCCACACGCCCCCCTGCAGCACAGTTTATTCACTCCGTGCTCTGTGACAGTCGGCTAACTTCACACAGAGTTTGCTGCTGATAGTTTTGTGCAACATGGCAGGATATTTATCAGATTTTGACAATGTGAACAACGACTTTGAGTAAGATGGGCGTTCTTACCGGAGTGAATAAACTGTGCTGCAGGGGGGCGTGTGGATGAAGTGGTCCCAGTAGAGTGCCTGTGTAGAAATCCCTCTGTTAGCTCTCCTGTAGCTGCAAGTAGCCACATAACAGCAGCTATGAGCTAACAGAGCTATAGTACACGTTCATTCATTTATTCTTCTTAAAGTATTGGTGAAATAAAGACAGATAATGCCTTATTTAGAGGCTGCATCCTCTAAGCCCCGTTCACTCCGTTATATGGATCTCCAGTTATCTAAATATCTTCTGAAGGACGCCGACTTTCACCAAACTGTTCTCAGTGAGTAGATGAACGTATTTAATGCCAGAAATAAGGTCTTGGTTTAAAAATACCGGAGTTCCCCTTTAACTTTAATTTTAAGGCAGAATTTCTCACTTTTCTTGAACCGTTTGAACTGAATTTCTCACCATACCTTAGAATGAATAAAGTGTGATTTAACCTCTGTGGAACCATTCCAACAGGTATCACAATGTTCCATCATTCTGGCCATGAAATGGTTGTAAATGAGCTACAGAAAACATAACGGCCTCCCAGGCCCACAGCACATCTGATCGTCTCCGATGGGGAAAGTGAAATGTTTATGTATGGACCACACCTCTCCCTGCAGCCCCCCCCCCAAACACAACCATCATAGTCTCTCTTGCAAACGTTACTGTCTGTATGTGTGCTAAGTGTGAAATTGGTCTTTAATATTTCATGCTCTCAGCCTGGGTGGCTCCCTACAACTACAAAGACAGCTTTGTGTATGCTTGCGTGAAACCGATGCCTTGGGTGGGTTGTCACACCATTTGAGTTTCAACTTTTGATGTCTCCATTGGAGGAAGCCCTCGATGGATTACCTAATCAGGAAGCCCCCACTGTGCGGAGATGAAATCAGCCTCCTTAGCCGCAAGTGGCCATCTTTCACAATAAAGCACACGAGCCATGGTGACCTATGGTGTGTCTGCGAGAGTGTAAGTAAGCTGAGAAACAAAAGAGCCTCTTAAGAGTCACATTCCCACAGTCTGTGCGCCCGGTCGTTCAATCCATCTTCAAACAAGGCTCAGCAAAAGGTATAAACTCTAGCAAAAATCAATATTTGCATTTAGAACTGCTCAGATGCTCAGAGGTACACTTTTAGGCCATTCACTTCCAAGATACTTGCCAAGAAAGTCGCTGCAAACATCTCACAATAGCTTTTCTGTGGATTCATACCGTTTCTTTTGCTTTAATCAGGTCACATCACTGAGTTATCAGGCTTCTGTGGGGCCCACACCACCTCCTGTAGGACTCATCAGTTGATATTTAGGATGTTTCTTTATGAATCTGGTCGAACAGTTGAGTTCAAAACAAAGACATAAGCATCTAATGTGCACAGGAAGGCTCAAGTAAGGAGAAAATGGTCAAAAGCGAGTCTTTTCTTCTGATTTATAAAGCTTTACACACGTATAGTTTCCTTTTATACATTTTATTGTTCATGAAACTATACACACACATTGGGAAACTCACTCTCACTTTAGCCTTGAGTGGATAAAAACTTGGTTTTCAACACAAATACAGACGATAATGACAGCCACCTTAAAAAAGAAGCAGTTTTACTGAAATTCAATGGGTTTTATTTTGTTGGTCGAAGTTCACGAATAAGAACTGCTGAATGGAGAAAAAGATTAACTCACTTCTGTGAACAGGAAAAGAACCACAGGGAGGTAAAAATAATATGAAACCAGCATCAGATGCAGGCCACTGGGACTTTAAAAGGCCTTAAACAGCCTTTGGAGGTCTGCAGCGAATAAGAGCGAATCCAAAACATCTCACTCTCCGTTTAAAGCCTCATTAGCGAAGTCTTTCACAGCCATTACGCATGACCGACACAGACAGCTGGTTTTCATATGAATTAATGCTGCCACTTTCTTTTCACCTTATACCAGTTTGCGTGGAAGCAATCGCCTGATTGTATCGTTCCTAAAACTCACAGATGGAACCATTAAAATGGCGTTTCCACCGAGGTTTGACTGCTCCTTTGACCTCAAACTTCTGCTGATGCAATGAGCCAAATCTTGATATTCCTATCAAGGTGGAGCACAAACGCACATTCGTTCAGAGCTGCTTGGGTGGAAAAAAGTCCAGAAACAAGGCTGGAACTTTAAATTTCCAATATAGAACCTCATTAAATCTTAATACCGCAGCAAACATCCACTTCCTTTGTGACGATCGATGTTTTTATGCAGCCTCTTTTCCTCTTGCTTTAACTTAGGTTTTGGCTCAGCTGTTTTCAGCTGTAACATTCCTCCTTCAGGCAAAACTCAGTAACTCGTCGGGTTTCCATGAAAAAGCAAAGAAAATCTTCTGAAAAACCAAAACAAAGAGAATCAGACATTGGCTGAAACACAACCTGACTGAAAATAAAACCTGTAGGAAGTGTAATGGGCACCTGTATGTGAGACTCTGGGAATATCTTCAGGTCAGTCCCATTAGTTTATTGAATGCCGGTTAAGACCAATAACAGCACGTGAGTCACTTCATTGTGTTGTTTGCCAGGTCAAATGCATTTTTACGTCCTCTTAAAGGGGAACTCCGGTATTTTTAAACCTCATTTCTGGCATGAAATACGTTCATCTACTCACTGAGAACAGTTTGATGAAAGTCGGCGTCCTTCAGAAGATATTTAGATAACTGGAGATCCATATAACGGAGTGAACAGGGCTTAGAGCCTCTAAATAAGGCATTATCTGTCTTTATTTCACCAATACTTTAAGAAGAATGAATGAATGAACGTGTGCTATAGCTCTGTTAGCTCATAGCTGCTGTTATGTGGCTACTTGCAGCTATAGGAGAGCTAACGGAGGGATTTCTACACAGGCACTCTACTGGGACCACTTCATCCACACGCCCCCCTGCAGCACAGCTTATTCACTCCGGTAAGAACGTCCATCTTACTCAAAGTCGTCGTCCACGTTGTCAAAATCTGATAAATATCCTGCCATGTTGCACAAAACTATCAGCAGCAAACTCTGTGTGAAGTTAGCCGACTGTCACAGAGCACGGAGTGAATAAGCTGTGCTGCAGGGGGGCGTGTGGATGAAGTGGTCCCAGTGGTTCACCTTTAAGTGTATCAACTCTATTTCTAAACAGCCCAAAACCACCACAAGTGAGAAATATATCGGTTTTATTGCAGGTTGCGCTATGTCTGAATCAAAAATGGCTTCCAGAGTCCACCTTCGTGGACAGAGGTTACCACTTTCTTTTCGTGTCTATCAAAAGAAGCTGATCTTGGTGGAACAGTGTCTGTTATTCGGATGATATTTCTTTAAGTCCTTCTGAAGTAACTGGCTTTGCGTGTCAGACTGGAGTCAACATGTCTGGGAAACAGAGTCGTTGTATTGGAGAATCCATCTAATCGAAAGATGCCGCCTGTAATCTACTCAGAATCTGTGCATCTCTGTATGGATTTGGAAGGGAAAGGTGTGCGTGGGCTGCAGGCGCATAAACAGGAAATAAGTCAAGGTCAGACCGGCTGTGCTGCTTCTGCGGATGAATAAACTGCTGTATTACCTTTTTTAGGGTCCTGGACCCACATGAAAACACCTCCATCATACATGTACATTGTTTTAAGGCTCAGTTCTAACTTAAAAAGATGAAGCTCATTGAGCTGTTATCTGTTTGATTGACCAAACCCTTGAATCAAAGAGCTATGTGGAGGATGGAAATGGCAGTGGTTCGATAATTAGCTGCTGGATAATGGATGTCCTTCCCCTTCCCCCCCCCAACAGCGATCCTCACCTCCCTCATTCGCTGGAGACAAGTTTACCGTTAATCGACGACTCATCACAAACCATCTGAAGCTTTTGCCAACTCAGATAAGCTCTAATTTGGTTAGTTTCGGGCCTGATGACGTGAAATCAAACTAAAACGATGCAGAAACTTTCAAACATACAGAGAATGTTGGCTGTAGAGTATTTTTCTGTGGAAATCTGGTCTAATTGTTTTTGTTTGGTTTGGTACGGGCTGACCAAGCTTAATGTTAATGATTCTGAAGAAATAAACCTCTCACACTGGTTCACTTACTCTCTGTTGGAAGAGAAGCTGATGAATTATTTATTTATTCTTGGTTTTGTGCTGTTTTTCTGAGAGTTTTATTGGTTTTATGTGGTGACTGAGAGAAAAAAAATCTAGTTTCTTCTCGCTTTGGGAATACGAGCGCAGCTTTAAAACTATTTTCTCTCGTTTATTCATCTTAAATGCTAAGAATAAATCACTCAGAAGCTCAGTTAATTACTGAATATCAGTTGAAAAACAGCGATATTTGATAGGTAACAGGCTCTTGATCATAAGGCAGTTTTAGCAGGCCAAATATCATCAGATTCTCTTATTCTAATGACATGTAAAAGCCCAGAAAGGGTCTTTCACATGAGACACACTAGATTAAAGAGGCTCGTGTTAGTTTTTTCTTGCCACGGTTGGATCTTATTTGCTTATTTTTGTTTGACATTTGGTTTAAGGCCGTTTTCTGCTGGTTCGACTGAATTTAGGCGAGATGTGTTTGGTCCCGGCTTGACATGGTTGGTTCGATACATGTTTTGTTCATTCTTTTGTCTTTCCGTGGTCAGTTTTAGCCGGAGTTTGGGAGCTCAAACCCTGTAAAATTAGTCTGAAAATACCGCAGAGTTACAAGGTTTCTTCTCCTCGTGAGGCAGAAGTTTTCTTTTGTCTTTCCGTAGTCAGTTTCAGCCGGAGTTTGGGAGCTCAAACCCTGTAAAATTAGTCTGAAAATACCGCAGAGTTACAAGGTTTCTTCTCCTCGTGAGGCAGAAGTTTTCTTTTGTCTTTCCGTAGTCAGTTTCAGCCGGAGTTTGGGAGCTCAAACCCTGTAAAATTAGTCTGAAAATACTGCAGAGTTACAAGGTTTCTTCTCCTCGTGAGGCAGAAGTTTTGCCCAAAGATCTTTCATCGTGACTTGCTGTTCCTGCCATCAGGCATAACAGAATGACATTCATTTCCCCCCAATTAAAGTGTGCCACTCTGTGGAAAACTACGGGATAAATTGCCTCCTAATCAGGCAGGTGTGCTGTGAGGACTCTGGGCGTCAGAAGGCTTTAGATCATTCCATTTATTACCAAGTTGATTTAATCAGCGCTGCCCGCTGATTTGATGAATTGCTCTAATAAGGCGCTTGGTGAATTGTTAATCTTTGGGCCAAGACACAGCATTCAAAAAGTCTTTTAATTCTGCCCAGACAGATAAATAACTGCGACCGTTAAATCTGAAACATATGGGCTGAAACACGGAGGTTCCAGGTTTGTTTGAGCTTCAGATGAAGGTGTGCCATCATTTCAGAAGCTGCACGAAAACCATCTTTATGTACGGAGCCTCGGACAGCAGCTTGTTCTAAATCTAATTTATCACCAGAACACCCAGCAAAGGGCAGCGTGTCCAAGGTTTTATACTCCGAGCGCTCTTCTCCCTCCCCTTTACGCCTAATTCAGACATTCAGATGATTAATGGAACATTCATGGCTGTCATCAGCCGAGTTACGCCTCAGGCTGTAAAAGAACCGGCCGAACATGTTGAGAGAGCGCCATGTGGGACGATGGCGGTCCATCCCACGAGTCCGCCACAGGAGCGCCGAACAGACACGAGCACGCGATGGCGAGCTTTGTCTTCAGGTTCGAATCTGTATTTAACTGTTCGGTTTCCTCTCAAGGCAAAATGTGACAGGTTGACAAAATGAGTTTTCCATTTGATCCGTCAGAGGCTTTATTTACAGCTGTTAATTATGCATGGACCCTTCTTCTTTCTGCCTCAGTTTGCTCACATGGGAAACGACTGGATTTGCTGTTTGTCCTTGTTAATCATGTGAGTCTCGCTGTTTAAACTGACATAAAGGCTTTATTTTGCCTCTTCTTGGACAAAATGAGGCTAAATTCCATGGACGAGTGTGACCAGAAAAGCCCTGCAGGAAGGCGACATCTTTACACGCCGAAATGCAGAAATCTATTTGAAGAACCTCAATCCAGCAACATAACGACGATCAAAAAGCATAGATTTGTCAATGGAGACCCCAGCCAACGTTCCGGTTTGTATTCTATTCATTTTAGGCATGAAAACTGTGAGAATTAATGCAGTTTCACTGCAGGAGCCACACTGAAGGTTCAAATGTTTTCAAAGGTTTTTCCCCCTATTTACGCCGTCTATTTATAACATTTGACATGTAAACTGGGGTCAGTATGAGGAAGTTAAAGTTCTCACCTGACCTCCGTCTGCAGGACAAAAGCTGCAGTTACACAGAAGATAAATAACCTGATAAATAAATAAATCCAACATTTCAAACCTGGATCCCAGCTGTCGGCTATAAAATCTGATCCGTTTGAACAGTCGATTTCACAACAGATCTTCACCATTTTAACCGACTTTTATTCGTTTTCCAGCCAGTTAAACAGTCCGTGGTCGTCGAGACGACCGTCTTGTTGCTACTCAGAGGTCACATGGTGCGTTTCCATCAGCCTGTTCAGATGGAAAATTATGATGGAAACACCATAATTCCAATTAAAATCCCCTGATTCGCACAAATGAAAAGACGCTCGCGAGCGCCGGGTTTTGGTTGATTCGAAAGCGATGGAAACAGCTGCGTTGGTTGCGGTGTTTGGGGGTCACTCACAAGAGAACCAACATGGCGGCCAGAGGAAGGTTTGTGTGGACGCAGGAAGAAGTTTTCAACTCTAATTAAGGAGAAACAAATAACCGCATCATTGACAGTAAACAGCATATGTCAAGAGCTCCGGGTCGGGAAGCCGGTAAAACGTTTACAGGCTGGTTGTCATGTTAGAATCCCTATGTCTTGCTCCATCAAAGGTAGCAAGAAACTTGGGTGTCATGATTGACGACCAACTAACCTTCAAAGATCATGTTACCTCGGTTGCTCGTTCGTGCCGCTTTGCATTACTAAACATAAGAAAGATCAGACCATACCTGACCCAACATGCCCCCCAGCTCCTGGTGCAGGCCATGGTTCATCTCCCACCTTGACTCCTGCAACGCTCTCCTAACTGGTCTCCTAACTGCTCTCCTAACTGGTTTCCTAACTGGTCTCCTAACTGGTCTCCTAACTGCTGTCCTAACTGCTCTCCAAACTGGTCTCCTAACTGGTCTCCTAACTGGTCTCCTAACTGGTCTCCTAACTGGCTTCCTAACTGGTTTCCTAACTGGTCTCCTGACTGGTTTCCTAACTGGTCTCCTAACTGGTTTCCTAACTGGTCTCCAGCCTGTGAAACCTCTGCAGATGGTCCAGAACGCGGCGGTGCGTCTGGTCTTGGATCAGCCTAAAAGAACACGTCCCCCCTCTGTTCATTGAGCTCCTCTGGCTGCCCTTAGCCGCCCGCATCAGATCCAAGTCCCTGATGTTAGCTACAAAGAGCTTAATGGAACGGCTCCATCTACTTGAATGCTCTTGCAAAGGCTTCTGTCCCAACTGGGTCCCTCCGTTGGTCCCAGGATTGTCGTCTAGCAGCTCCTACACCACGCCTAAGACAATCCAAACTCTGTTCATGTGTCGTCCCACGATGGTGGAATGACCTACCGAGCGCTACCAGAACAGGGGCGTCCCTGTCTATCTTCAAGAAGCTCCTGAAAACCCAGCTCTTCAGAGAGCATCTCCTTCCCTGTACTTCCTCTATGCCTGACCTCTGTCACCTCTGACAGAGCCTGACTGGTGGTTTCATTCTATGTAGTTTACTGTTAGCTTCTTATATAGCTGTTATAATCTTCATTTGTAAGTCGCTTTGGATAAAAGCGTCTGATAAATACAGAAACATGATTCGACTTTCCATTAATGCGCATTTCCCAATGATTCGAATCCCTTTTGGATGCGAACATGACTTCAGTCACATGTCTGATGACATCACGTTTGTAAATGGCTCCTTTTCAGAGCGGCGTTCTGGCTGGTTTTGCTCTTGTAACGCGGTCCCAGAAGGAGCAGCGTGACACCTGACATCACTGTGTGAGACGGGAAAACCGGGGCTTTCTGTCGCTTCTCATGTGAAAACGTTGGTGATAAAACAGAGAAAAAAACTGGGTTTTCATTTCTTTACAGAATGAAAGTGTCTGAGCTGCTTTCACTGCTTCTGTTCAAGCAAGTTTAGCAGCAAGTATTCTAACCAAAAAGTTATTTTGCCAAACTAAGAATTTGCTTATGAGTAAAAAATCGGAATACTGTGAAGTTAAACCTAAAATAAGCAAATTCTGAGACCTTAAAATGTGAAAAATTAAATAATAAGAACTTAAAAGGACCAATTTTCTTATTTTTTGGGGGTTATTTGTATTTGATCTCCTCAAATCATTTCTATTTCTTCACAAAACGAGCCTCTAAAACCCTTCTGGAGTAAAGTGTGGAGCAAATAAATGATAGAACAAGTAGAAGTCAAAGCATCTGTGATTTAAATCTTATAAATCGCTGATCTGATAAAGTTAGAACCCAAATGTTTCTGCTACTCGATGGAATAAAATGACTTTCAACAGGACATTTCATGCAAGTTCCAACTGATCAGACATGAAGAACATTCACTGTCTGACTTAGATGAAATAAAATGCTAAATCCAGAGTGTAGTCACAGCCGGTGATTCGCAGCACATTGATTACGGTGACGGCTGCTTGGTTTATTGGTGTCTTCACACTGAACGTATCACTGAGGGAATGAACGGGTAGAAAAAGTGTGTTTTGCATGTTCTCAGAAACAGAAAAGGCGCTTTAATGACAGCGAGACCCACGCGCTGTACCAACCTGCGGTTAATTAACACGCTCTGTGCAACTCATTCTGCTCCGTTCTTCATCGCAGGGAGAAAAACCAAGAAAAAAACCACTTACATCCCTTGTCATCAAGCTTCATTAATAATGAACATCACCCTGATTTAAACAGGCAAATTGGTTTTGATGTCATCTCACCCACATGACATTTATCTCGAGTCTTCGTGTAAGAAGTTGGTGCCATTTTCTACAAAATGATATAAAAGTAATGAAATAATAGTGTAATAATAGCCTTTTATTCCTGCAGTGTTTCATTTAAAACCGACTTCAGGCTACTTAATAATTCATGAAGACAACCAGAACAATTCAAAGTGGCTCAGATATTGTGGTTTCCTCAGAAGCTCATTTCCACCGCTGCTTCAGGAGGAAAAAAGGCAAAGATTTCAGTCAAAATCCAGACTTTGTGTCTCAAAAATCGGACTTATCTCCAAATTCAATTAAAAGCACTTTTGTATGAACGTTATTAGAGCAGAGCAATGTGTCGCCATGGCAACTTTGGGAATAAAAACTGTATTTCATCGTGCATTTCAGCACCTAAACATGATGCTTTCCCACATTATTTAGTTATTTTTTGTACATATGCCTCTGTGAATCCTTTGCAAACATCTATCCAAAGGACATGAGAGGAGAAACCACCTTTTCTATGTCTCATAAGACAAATGTTTGTCAAACGGGACTCCATGTGTGCCTTATTGCTCGTGCACTACGTCCACAAATCCCTGCAGCAAGACCCAGAGTTTGTAAAAATGCCAGAAACATTTCCAGTGTGGGAACGACCCAAGTTCATTAAAAGCACTCGAGTCAAACTTTGATTAATGCACATTTTGAGATGCAGGTGCTGCCGTTTCATCCGAGTCACTTATGGTCAGAACAAGAGAAATGTGGCTTAATGCTTAAAAATGGTTGTTTATTGTGATTATCTAAACATCGGGGGGTGGGGGATGTCTTTTAGTAACTTCTGGCTAAAGCACAAATGCGGTAATTTGTCAGTCTTTGTCATCTTTACAAACATCTGAGGATGAACAGAGGAATCAGCCTGTGATGTTGGTAAAGGATGAGATTAAAAACTACAGGCTCTGTTTACAGCCAGCAGCCCATAAATACTGCACGTTTGCCTGATAATTGACTGACTCATCGACCCTCACGTGTTAACGATGATTTTAACGTTGTTTTCATGCATTTATCCAGAATATTAACGGTACAATTGCAGCAGTAAAAACCCCTCTGTCCTGTATTTATAAAGGCTGTTAATGCAGGAACGTGCTCTTGCTGTAAAAATGAAAAACAGAGGTTTTGGGTCCCGTCGGTTGTTGCTTGGTTTATATTTCCTCCACAGATGTGGGTGCAGTTACAAGCCAACAGCGACTGGGAGAAAACAATGTGAAATGCCAGCTGATAAATAAATATGGATGACACACATTAAAGGTTTTGGGAGACTCTGAAATGTCTTTTTTGCATTCTGGAGCGTGCTTGAGGCCGACGATGTAGGAAAAAGGTCTAAAACTTCAGCGTTTACTGATATTGTGACCCTGTAGAATAAAAAAGCATCTTGTAAATGTAAATGTAGAAAGCAACTGTATTTTTAAACGTGGACCCAAAGCACTTAAGTGCCTTTCTTAGACAGCCAAACACTCTTGCTGTTACGTGGCTCGTAAAAGCGCATGTGAGGGAATGAATGCACGACCTCACGGGAACACGTCACACGTAAACAAATTCACATGCGGCCCCATCCTGCTGTGCTGTCAGCTCCCTCTCTGTCCCTGTTCAGCACAGGAACAGATGTTCCCTCCGAGTGGCAGAAACACACCTTCAGGAACGTGAACACATGCCTTTACTGCGAGGTGACACCAGTCATACAGGGAGGGCAGCGTTAACATCACAGAACGACCTGCTCCCGCTATGCCCTGAACCCTCAGCGCTCACGTGCATCTGTGCACACACCGATGTGCACGTCATGCAGCTACCTGGCAAGCGAATCTATTAGAGAATCACTGGACATGTGCGGCCAAGTTCAGTCAAAGTCGTGAGTTAATACGACACGCTGTTCGTCAATTTCAAGAGCAATTAGTCCGTCCATGCCACTGGGGTTAGGCAGCATATCTGAGCCAGAACCAGAGAAGAAACACTGCAGATAATGATGTTGAGCTGGGAAAGGGTAGCCCATGACTTTGGTGGAGTCTCACTTAACACGCTTTCTCTCTCTGCTTTTATTCAAATGCAGGCTGAAGGTTTGCGTTCACGCCTAATTGATTCAACTCTTCCCGCTGGCTGTTCTGTCCGCTGTCACATTACGCTTAATATGCACGAAGGAGAATCAAACACTTTGTTTTACCAGTGGCCTACCACCAGGTTTCCCTCATTATACTGAAAAAAGTCACAAGGCACATTCGTAAGGATGCTAATGACCAAAAGAAGCCTGTATGCTGTCGGCCTGTTTCAGAAGAACAAATAACATGACAGCCAGTCTTAAAAAGTAGGTTTGTTTGGGCTGTTGCCATCATTCCATTTACTTTAATACTGTTTCACCATCATTTAATGCGCTGCAGCCCCCTGTCATTCGAAGTCTAGCTAACTTTATTTTAGCTCCGCTACTTCAACTGACCTGAAATAAAAACACAGTCTGATGTGGTCCAAAATGCTATCGCAAATATCGTATAAAACAGTGATAATAAATAAGAACGTGCCTAAAACCTGGCAGATGAAAGTCTGGCCTTTCTAAAGACAAACCACAACCTAAAGCATCTCTAGAGGACTGTTTGTTTGTGGGCTTTAACGCCATCTGAACCCTGTACACGCACAGCCATACACCCAAATTACTGTTATAATGCTGCTTATTTCCAAGTAAATGTTTGGGGTATTTAATCATGTTTCATTAGTTTTATCTTTAGAACAAACCACAGCTTCAGACTAACTCTAGTAAAAAGCCTTCGTAAAATCCAGTGTTCTGCTCACACACTTTATCTCATACGTTAAAGTGTTTGTTGTCTAGTTGTTGTCAATTATAAACCATCTTGGTTTGGAAAATGATTCCACATCTAACTTGGCTTAATTAAGACACTTAATTTACATTAATTTATATTAATTAAGACACTTACCGTAAATTCCAGACTATAGAGCGCACCTGAATATAAGCCACAGCCTCTCATTTTAAAAGGAAAATCCCTTTTGTGCTTGTATAAACCGCACCGGATTATAAGCCGCAGGTGTCCACATTTTAATAGATATTTACACAGAAAGATGTTACATGTGAGGATTTTTAAACTTTTAATTTAATGCGTATGATGACATAAACAAATCCATGCTGCAGATACTTTTTTTCCGAACAGTGTCTGTATCATCGATGGTTTTAACTTAAATACCTATTGCTAACGAACAAATACGTGGCATAAATGCTTTTTTCCCGAACAGTGCCTGTAACACAGATGGTTTTAACTTAAATACCTATCGCTAACGAACAAATACGTGGCATAAATGCTTTTTTTCCCCCCAACAGTGCCTGTAACACCGATGGTTTTAACTTTAATACATATCGATAACGAACAAATACGGCGGAAATGCTTTTTTCCCCCTGAACAGTGACTATAACACAGATGGTTTTAACTTAAATACCCATCGCTAACGTACAAATACGTGGCATAAATGCTTTTTTTCCCCCCAACAGTGCCTGTAACACCGATGGTTTTAACTTAAATACGTATCGCTAACGAACAAATACGTGGCATAAATGCTTTTTTTCCCCCCAACAGTGCCTGTAACACCGATGGTTTTAACTTAAATACCTATCGCTAACGAACAAATACGTGGCATAAATGCTTTTTTTCCCCAAACAGTGCCTGTAACACAGATGGTTTTAACTTTAATACATATCGATAACGAACAAATACGTGGCATAAATGCTTTTTTCCCGAACAGTGCCTGTAACACAGATGGTTTTAACTTAAATACCTATCGCTAACGAACAAATACGTGGCATAAATGCTTTTTTCCCGAACAGTGCCTGTAACACAGATGGTTTTAACTTAAATACCTATCGCTAACGAACAAATACGTGGCATAAATGCTTTTTTCCCGAACAGTGCCTGTAACACAGATGGTTTTAACTTAAATACCTATCGCTAACGAACAAATACGTGGCATAAATGCTTTTTTTCCCCCCAACAGTGCCTGTAACACAGATGGTTTTAACTTTAATACATATCGATAACGAACAAATACGGCGGAAATGCTTTTTTCCCCCTGAACAGTGACTATAACACAGATGGTTTTAACTTAAATACCCATCGCTAACGTACAAATACGTGGCATAAATGCTTTTTTTCCCCACAACAGTGCCTGTAACACCGATGGTTTTAACTTAAATACCTATCGCTAACGAACAAATACGTGGCATAAATGCTTTTTTTCCCCAAACAGTGCCTGTAACACAGATGGTTTTAACTTTAATACATATCGATAACGAACAAATACGGCGGAAATGCTTTTTTTCCCCCTGAACAGTGACTATAACACAGATGGTTTTAACTTAAATACCTATCGCTAACGAACAAATACGTGGCATAAATGCTTTTTTCCCGAACAGTGCCTGTAACACCGATGGTTTTAACTTAAATACCTATCGCTAACGAACAAATACGTGGCATAAATGCTTTTTTTCCCCCCAACAGTGCCTGTAACACAGATGGTTTTAACTTTTATACATATCGATAACGAACAAATACGGCGGAAATGCTTTTTTTCCCCCTGAACAGTGACTATAACACAGAGGGTTTTAACTTAAATACCTATCGCTAACGAACAAATACGTGGCATAAATGCTTTTTTTCCCCCCAACAGTGCCTGTAACACAGATGGTTTTAACTTTAATACATATCGATAACAAACAAATACGGCAGAAATGCTTTTTTTCCCCCTGAACAGTGACTATAACACAGATGGTTTTAACTTAAATACCTATCGCTAACGAACAAATACGTGGCATAAATGCTTTTTTCCCCGAACAGTGCCTGTAACACCGATGGTTTTAACTTAAATACCTATCGCTAACGAACAAATACGTGGCATAAATGCTTTTTTTCCCCCCAACAGTGCCTGTAACACAGATGGTTTTAACTTTAATACATATCGATAACGAACAAATACGGCGGAAATGCTTTTTTTCCCCCTGAACAGTGACTATAACACAGATGGTTTTAACTTAAATACCCATCGCTAACGTACAAATACGTGGCATAAATGCTTTTTGTTGGAACAGTGCCTGTAACACGATGGTAAGAAAAAAAAAGACAGTATCCTACCAGGAAAAGTCACTGATCGCCTTTTTCATCTTCCTCCTGCGCACTAAAACCATCAAAGTCATCTTGAATTGAATTAATTGAATCAATCAATCAATCAATTGAACAGCCTCAGAACTTAGTCACCCACTGCATCATTTGCATTTCTTTGTTTGTTTTCCATGCTGAGGATGAGCACAAATGACCGATTTACAATAATTTAGCAGTGTAAGGGTGTTTGATTTAACGTACAATTTAATTGGACCAGTGAACTATTCGTTAATTTTATTGGTCTAATGTTACGAGGCAAAATGTTTTTGGCGACATGAAAAATAAAGAAGAAAAACCATACATTAGCCGCATCATATTATAAGCCGCGGTGCTCAAAGCCTGGGAAAAAGTAGCGGCTTATCGTCTGGAATTTACGGTAATTTACATTACTTTACATTATTTATGACACTTTCACATGGAGACTTTGTAGTAGAAGTATTTCTGTCGGTATCAGTGATGGTCAACATGAATTTAGCAACAACTGGATGAATTTGGCAATAAAGCCTTTATTGGAGAAGCCTCCATATATATTCCAATGTGGACCAAACATAGCTTTTAAATGTTCTGGTGTGAGACTGTGTTGGGTCTGAGGTAAAAGAGGTGGAAGTACAGGCTCAGACATAAATATTCATTCCCAGATCAGTGGAAAGGAGCTGCAGGTGTAAATAACCATACATGACAGCTGGCTTCAACATCCAAAGACCTCCTTACAGCTCAGTTAGAAGCACGAAAGCCTTTCAAGTCACGCTGTTAACATGTTAACAGGTAACTATGGAAAGCGGTATATATGTATTAATTAAAATGCGTTTAAATCGGCTCGTCTTTACTGCTACTGACTAAACCCAGGATGGATTCCCGATTGTGCATCCGTGTCTAACTGTCTGTCAGAGTTAAGTTGGAGTGTTATTTGTATAATCAGAGAAACAGCAGCTGGAATCAGAAACATTAGGAAGTGATTAAAGAGAGTGCCTCAGGCAGCAAAAGACAGGCGAAAAGCAGCGTTCTGTAATGTAGCGGCGAGGCTCTGATCATGGCAGCAAGAGAACATGACCTAAAGAAATTAATACACATTAAAAAGTCCATTTCAGGCTTCAGGAACTCAAGGCCATTACAGTCCAATGGTCTACCTCACCCAGGAGTTCAGTTACAGGTAATTAAATCATCGTTTACGCTGTTAAAATCTTATATTATTAATATCTTTATGTCATATTATGTATCGTCTGCCTTTTAAATGACGTACAACTGCCCTGCAGCCATTTTAAGAGACAAATTGCAGCTAAAATGCTGTTTTCCACAGTTAAATTAGTCAGTTTAAGAGTTGTGGCTTGGTGAAAGTCAAATAATTAACTTAGTTTTTCCACTTTTTTCCACCTTCTTTGTACTTTTTTAATTGGCTGGTTATTTTATGTAAAACGTTATTTTGTTTCCATGGAGATCATAAGGAAATGTCACTTTCCACTGTTTTACTGCAGACAGATGGGGAGATCTGCCACCCCTCCAAATAATTAATAATCTGTAATTAATAATACAACAATCACTTGTAAATCTAATGAGTTAATACACATAATTAGGCTGTAATGTGACTGATGCCCCACCGGGGATCAGGCATGACAACATTCACTGGGGAGACCTGAAGCTCACTTATTTTGTGCACTTCCTCTGATTGTTTATCTGCATTTTCACCACTTGAGAGACCCCGTCAGGCTGAAAACATACTATAATTTACATACTAATGGAAGCAGCATGACTTGAGTGACAGACACCTCAGCCCTTCGTGGGGGGGGCGCAGATTAAGACCACAGGAAGGAGTCTCGTCGTGTCCCATCACTCAGCTACCTCCGGACGTAGCGGCCTGCGTGACGGTAAAAGGAGGACAGAGATGAGGAGGTCGGAGGAGGAGGCGCAGCTGCGAAAATAAGTAAAGGAGCAACAGCGTGAAGTCAGAGGAACTTATGGGATCGGCAGGCAGATCAGTGGCTTTCCCCCGGTGGCAGATTACACAGAATACACACAATGAGGGACAGGAGTATGGCAGCGGCTCACTTTTCTCCCCTAATTATCAGACGCCATATTGGCTCTCTTCAGGAGGAGAGGAGGTAATTTTGTTTCTGAGTCCTTTTGGGAAATTAATTCATTTTACTAAAGTGACTTGGTAATTACAGTGACATCAAGGTTAATTGCCAAATCTGTATTGCTTTGGTGCCGTCAACGTAAAAGAAATCTGTTCTCTAAACACTCACCAGCGGACGACAGACGCGCACGTGGACACGTGCACGCCGGGCCGTGTTGACAAAGGCTTTCCGTCAGCAAACAAAACGCACGGGAAGACGTTAAAGATGCGCCGCGACAGGAAGAAGGCAGCAAAGAAGAAGGTCAGAAGGCAGAACAATACCGTCCCGTATCCATTTTTAGATGGCGTGATACATGTTCCACGGCTGTGATGTCACTTAAAGACGCCGCTATTTTAGTAATGAAGTGTACTATCAGCCGATGACAAGCCGCTCTGCGGCGATGAGCTGAGCGCACAGCTCGCTGCTCGCCGAGCTCGGCCGTAAATTCACTCAGAAAAGTTTATTAACGAAACAAAGCAAAGTCAGCGGGTGAAACCTCGGTGATCATCACTGCCGAACAGAACTCGTTTATTCTCCCAGGACCAAATCAACAGTAAAAGCCGTCGCTCTCGTTAACGGACCGGAATAAGGTGCCAACTGTTATGAAATGTGTTTATTGAAAGTTTGTGGAGCTCCACAAATATAAGTGCTGATTTGCAATCTTCTCCTCACCCTTTTATCCTTGAATAATTTGAATTAAATTACTTTGCCTAATGTCGGTGCCCCTGTGCTGCCGCACCCTCCTCTTCGTACACTTTGATGTCTTCTTTAATGTGTGCCGGGTTTTTGGGGTTTGTTTCTATTTCTTGCAGAGCTGCTTCAGCGGTTCCCTCTAGACAATATTGTCAGTTCTCACATCGGTGCATAAATCAGAGGCAACGAAGGTACAAACAAAAACATTACTCTATGCCCAAGTCCAATTCTTCCTTCTGTCTGCATGCATCAGCCTGGAAAAACTCTGCATGTCAGCAGCGACCTGAAAGAAACCTCCAGCCAAAAGGCTAAATCTGCGGCCCTGACGGACCTCCTCAGGCCACCATTCAATAGCAGGAATGCAGAACCAGGTGCATTCAGACAGCTCCAACAGCTCCCTGAGGGCTGTGCTGACGGCTGAAGTCCCAAAAGGACAATTTAGCTTCACGGGCTTGTCCTTGGGTTTGATTCTCACTGCAGATATAAACACTGAGGTGTCACCAAACAGGGAGCCGGAGAAGAGTAAAATCATGCTCCAGTCCTCTGTGTTTCGTGAGGTTTTCAGAGCTGTTGTTTCTGAGAGCAACTATGATCATCGTGGAGTTCGTAGTTTCACTGCAGGAGGATGAAAACACGATGATTAGAGACACCAACTATGAAAAGGTTCCTGTGGTCGGACACATTTCTAATGAACACTTTGTGTTTGTTATACAGCTGAAACAAAGCTGAAAGTGAAGGTTCTCTGATGACAGGATGGACCATCTGTCACTTTCTAACCAAACAGACGACAGGAGCTGAGCCAGCATGGAGGAAAGAGTTCGGACTGGGCTGCAGTCACACCTAAAATCCAGCTGGAAATACCAGTGAAGATCTGAAAGAGCCCACTCAGATTTGTCTTTGTGCAGGACACTTATCGGGGGCTCACACCAAAAGCGTCGTGAGCGGCCAGCTGCCGTTCATTTTCAATGTTAGCTGGCGTCGATGAGCGGCCGGCGTTGTGAGCTTCATGAGCTTCAAGAGTTGAGAAAGGCTCAACTTTATGCAAATGAGCAGTGACACGACGCGACGACAGCCAATTAGGGCCGATCTGGATTCCGAAGACGGAAAAGAGGTGGAAAAAAGCGGAAAACGGCAGAACGCAAACATAAAGAAACACAAAGAAGGAAAAAAGGTGGAAAAAAGGTGAAAAAAAGGCGGGAAAAAAGGGGAAAACGGCAGAACGCAAACACAAAAAAAACACAAAGAAGGAAAAAAGCCGGAAAAAAGGTGGAAAAAGGTGAAAAAAAGGTGAAAAAAAGGCGGAAAAAGGCAGAGCGCAAACACAAAGAAACGCAAAGAAGGCCAAGAGTACGATCCATGGTGAAAGAGGGAACCGATGTATGGATGGATTATTATATATATCTGCTAGTTGCTATACATATAAGCCCCGCCCCTTTGGCCTTCCGGCGGCAGAAGAAGTACAAGCGGCGGGTTGTGAGCGGCTGTGGTCGCTCACAACGCTTTTGGTGTGAGCCCCCGGTAAGGCTGCGTTCACACTGCAGGTCTTAATGCTGAAAAAATCCCATTTTCTGTTCACAGCACCTCTTAAATGTGGCCCGTCGGCGGATTGCTGTGGACAGCTCACGCTGCTGAAGTGACCCGCAGTTGATCACTGATGACATCACGCCCACAGACCACGCCACGATGGTGTTTACAGAAGCGACCATGGCAACGGCAACCGGTAATGCAGGACTGTATGGCTAAATGCTAAAAATTTGTCGAGTCACACGCATTTCAACAGGTTCTCACGCTGAAAATTTCTCTGGCGTGCTGCTATCGCTACGGAAACGGCAGGAAACAAGCACGTCTCCCATGAGTCTGAGGAGAGCAACACTAACAACAACACTAACAATAATCTAAGTGATGAAAGACCTGTCCAACCCCCCCACACCGGCCGGGATTCTCACTCTTGCCTTCATTCAGAACTGGAGAGCTCTGCTAAAAAGATGGCTTCATGCGGAGCAATAACAGCCACATCTGCACAGAGAGGTATTTGGAGCCAGGAGTGGTGGGATCAGGATGTGGCTGGTTGCACGGAGCAGGAGTTCTTCCAGAACAGGAGATGATCTGGAGCTGCTACATTGGGTAGCAACATCGGCGGGTTAGCGCACCTCAGCCAACCTGTTTGGCTTCGCAAAGTCCTCCGTCTGCGCTATTGTGACTTCTGCAAATCCTCATGCCTGAATATGTTAAACTACGCCGGGGAGACGGTCTCCAGGAGGTGCTGGAGGCTTCAGGCAGAGGTGGATCCCCCTGTGGGCTGCGGCGACCGATGGGAGCAGGTATATTATTATTATATTATATATTATATTATATGATCCGTATCCGATTCAGTACCACATTTGAAAGTGGCCCGATTCTGATTAAAAAATGTCAGATTCAATGCGACTTGTGCCGTTCACACATCAAACCAGGTGGGTTTGGGTCACATATGAGCGAATAGATCAGGTCACTTCCAACTGCAGGGTGACCGAAGCCCAAAAGGCTCTGATACGTTCCTGTTTGACTGAAGCTC
Source organism: Leuresthes tenuis (assembly GCF_036924035.1). NCBI lineage: Eukaryota > Metazoa > Chordata > Actinopteri > Atheriniformes > Atherinopsidae > Leuresthes > Leuresthes tenuis. The sequence goes on along the minus strand of NW_027325377.1, from coordinate 24,282,590 downwards.
AGCTCTGGCTGACTTTCTGTCCTCATCATGCTGTGTTTTTGGCATCAGTTTGTATTCAGGCTGTATCCTGTTCAGTTTCCAGCTTTTGTTTCTGAAGTTTTTCAGCCTATTGGTATTCGTGTTCTCGTTTCACTGCAGTTCGTATTCATTGTGTGTCCCATTTAGTATTTAACTTGTTTTAGTTTCTCTATTCCAGTCATCCCTCCTCAGTGTCCTCAGTTGTCTCGTCTCATTTTCCAGTTCCTCATCGTCTCTTCCCTCCTGGGTTACCTGTGCCGTGGCTTCGTCCTGCCTGCTTTAGTTTAGTTAATAAAGCCTCTTTTCCTCTGGCCAGTCTGCATTTTCCCTTCAATCACAACAGCAAAGTTTTACTCGTCTCAGTCACATCGAAACACGTGGAAAACTCGGCTCTTTAAACGCTTTAACAGCCTAAAACAGCACGATTCGCCACTGAACACGTGAACATTTGGACTGATATTTCTCCAACTGAGTGGCTGTAAAACATCCACATAGGAAATAACACAATAAAGCAGCCGGTTGGATTTAAAGGAGTAATCGGCTGTTTGGCCGTCAGCCGGCGCTTACGGAAAGCTCTGCGTGCCAGTGGCAGCGCCCAGCCGGTGCCAAGAAAGAACTTAAAGACGCCGAGTTTAATGGAAGCCCAGAGCAGCCAGATATTAGACCCCAGAGGCTCCGTCTCCACGGCGCTGCGGTACGTGTCTGCGCATATGCCTTTTCCATCCTAACAACAGGTGCTGCAACAGACAGGATGTTCCTGGATGCTGTGGGAATCCCTCAGGCCCCCGTCTCCCGCTGCCTGGTGCAGCTGCCAACAAGCTGACTTACAAAAGAATATATTGACCAGGCAGCGACAGACAAGATTCTGCTGTGACAACAGAAAAGGTGCCAAGAAATCTACGAGTAATGAAAAAAACCTAAACGCGTGGCTCTGATTCTGTCACACTGGAGCTGGATGAGTTAACGGCACAAATCAAAGCATCGGTGTGAGAAGGTGACGCTTTAAATCACTTCTGGGTCAAGGTCTGAGACCTGGACTCCGGTCTGGCATCAAGTCAAACAGATTAACATCATAAGCAGTAGAAGGTTGATCAAACTTTGGAGTTTTTAGATTCTTAAATGCTCCTTTAATCTCTACAGGCCGTCTGTCTAACTGCACTTAGCCTATATTTGCTTTGTTAAAGCCAAAAAGTGCTTCAAGATTCAGATTCAGGCACATTTGGGAGGCTGTCCCTCAACAGGAGAGAAAGTTGCTGCATTTTCATGCAGCTTTACAGTTAAACCGGCCCAGTTTGGTCTGAAAGTGGTGCAGCTTTCACCCAATCACCATGAAATGCTGTTCTGTGTCAGGTTCGGTGCAAAGAAGGTAGGACCCAGATGCAGTACTTTCAAATCAAAAAGGTACCTGAAAACCACATACCTGATAACCTGAAAACCTGACCAAGAACCTGAAAACCTGACCAAGAACCTGAAAACTTGACCAAGAACCTGAAAACCTGACCAAGAACCTGAAAACTTGACCAAGAACCTGAAAACCTGACCAAGAACCTGAAAACTTGACCAAGAACCTGAAAACCTGACCAAGAACCTGAAAACCTGACCAAGAACCTGAAAACCTGACCAAGAACCTGAAAACCTGACCAAGAACCTGAAAACTTGACCAAGAACCTGAAAACTTGACCAAGAACCTGAAAACCTGACCAAGAACCTGAAAACTTGACCAAGAACCTGAAAACCTGACCAAGAACCTGAAAACTTGACCAAGAACCTGAAAACCTGACCAAGAACCTGAAAACCTGACAAAGAACCTGAAAACCCTGACCAAGAACCTGATAACCTGACAAAGAACCTGACCAAGAACCTGAAAACCTGACCAAGAACCTGAAAACCTGACAAAGAACCTGAAAACCCTGACCAAGAACCTGATAACCTGACAAAGAACCTGACCAAGAACCTGAAAACCTGACCAAGAAACTGAAAACCTGACAAAGAACCTGAAAACCTGACCAAGAACCTGAAAACCTGACAAAGAACCTGAAAACCCTGACCAAGAACCTGATAACCTGACAAAGAACCTGACCAAGAACCTGAAAACCTGACCAAGAACCTGAAAACCTGACAAAGAACCTGAAAACCCTGACCAAGAACCTGATAACCTGACAAAGAACCTGACCAAGAACCTGAAAACCTGACCAAGAACCTGAAAACCTGACCAAGAACCTGAAAACCTGACCAAGAACCTGAAAACCCGACCAAGAACCTGAAAACCTGACCAAGAACCTGAAAACCTGACCAAGAAACTGAAAACCTGACAAAGAACCTGACCAAGAACCTGAAAACCCGACCAAGAAACTGAAAACCTGACCAAGAACCTGAAAACCTGACAAAGAACCTGAAAACCTGACCAAGAACCTGAAAACCTGACCAAGAACCTGACCAAGAACCCGAAACCCTGACCAAGAACCTGAAAACATGAACTGTGACATTCTGTATTTGATTTGTTGCACTATCACCAGTTTTTCATGTGATTTAGGGCAAAATTGTTAATATTTTTATTTGTAACACAGCTTTGTGGAGGTTTTCGCCACTGAGAGAGCCGCTTAAAGCCAGTTGATCCTTGATCAATGACGGGACTTGATTCGCTCATTAAGCCCAGATGTGAAGGCTAATTAGGCTCACCAGTCTCGACTGGTGTTGCATCAAAACACACACACATTCACACGCTACCTCCGAGCACCCCACCGCCACCCAGACAGCCCGTGCTTCTGGAGTGATCAATGTCTCTGTCATCCAAGGCTGCGTCCGGGGCGCCAGGCGGGGCCGCTGAGCCGCGGCGGCCAGGCTCGGGGCTGACATTAGCGGACGCGGGGTGAGTGATGTCAGCCCGCTGCTCCCCGGGGGGCAGAAGAGGCAGGGGATCTGGCTGGGCCGAAAGCAGTGGGCTTGGAGAAAGGTCACTGCTCAGGCTGGTGTGATTAATAAGACAAGAAGCTGAGTGTCCGCAGCGCCCGTATCAATATCCGTGGCCACCAGCTGGCCTGACTGCATATGCAGTCTGAGAGAAGGAAAAAAGGGGAAAAATACAGATTTAATGAATCGGATAGATAAACATGGTTAAGTCTTACTGGCGTGCGTTGGTTCTGGACTCATTTGCTTGTTAATGTGAGAGGTCAGCTATCAATTAGATCACATTTATTCACAACAACAGCTCTGACTCAACCTGATTCTGGTAATGACTCGGAAAGAACGGATCCGAGAGGTGAAAGTCTGGGACTAAAATGTCAGCACAGCCTCGGCGACAAACATGACATTTAAACAGACATCTGTTTCCTCACCGAGCAAAAATATTTATCCTAAACACAGCGACGCCATGTAAATCAGAGGGGGGGGGGGGAAGCGTGATGAGCAAGCCATTAAAATAGTTCTGAATCCTTATTTCCATGCAGCGCACAGCGTCTCCCCGAGCTCGGCAGAGTCAAAACAAACGGATTTGGACATCAAATCCAAGAATAAAGTATTTCTTCTACTCATATCCATCCTACTCTGGTCTCTTTCCCCATATATTAGCTTTTCGTTAAACCCACCAGCACCAACAAGCAAATCCTGCTTCCTTAAATCAATTAGCCTCTGCATGTTGAGTGGAACTAATAGCCCTGCTGAATCCAAGATTAAATATGCTAGATGCAACCCGAGTATGAAGCGGGAGAGTTAAGATAATTAAGAGTGATAAATCCTTTAGAGGGGAAGCAGAGGAAGAGGGTGAGGGGGGGGGGAGAATCTAAATATGCCAAATGTGAGACGCACACATTCCAGGTCAAGATGGGACAGGTTAATGGGATGAAAGGCCGAGAGAGCAGGGAAAAAAGAAATGAAAGCGAGCTGGAGCTGATGGAGCGGGAGTTGTTTTCAGCCTCGCCTGGAGCTGCCCAGATGGCTCGTCTTTGTGTGGCCCTCGGTGCATTTGGCAGCAGCTACTCCTAACTGTTGGCTACTGTACACATCTCTCTGTCTTGTGTCTCTCGTTGGGAAGCCGCATTAGCACAGGCCCAGAAAGATTACCCCGCATTTCTCATTCCTCAGAGTCCTCCGTTTCAGGACGCCTGACCTCTGTTTCGCATTTCTTCTCCATCCAGATGTCGCTCTGCAAAGCAAAGCCGAAACGGCTCCTTTCCAACTGCGGATGTGCTTTAATTCATAAAGAAAGGAAGATGAAAGGCGCACCCCCCACGCTCAGCGTGAGCCATCTGTTAAGGTGCCAGTTTTCTCTCTTTTCCCGAACTTTCAGGTATGCACATACATTTGAGTGGCTCTAAGTGTTTGTTTGAGAGAACAAGCACAAAACACTGGAGACTCATTTAGAATAAAGCAGGATTTACCATAGAGGTGTGCTTAGGATCCTGAAACATCACAAACTAAATGAGTTTCTTCTGATATCAAATCTTCTTCCTCTGTGTGACCAAAATCTCTCACATTTGATGTGATGAGACTCATCTTATCTTTGAAATTAAATGATTTCTGCTCTGTTAGCTCAACTTTTAACGGCCTAAACTCTCTGATTTGGGTTAATAAAGTCATTGGATTTGCTCCCAGGTGGTGGAACAGTGGACCAGATGCTGAGGGGGTCGTGGGAAGTGGACTTTGAGGCACCAGAGACTCTTTTAGCAGCCATTCAGTCCCTGGTAACCAAAGTAAGAGCTGGGAACCTCAAGCTAAGCAGCCAGCCTGCCGGCATCGTCCTGGACAGAGTGGACACGTGGCTTCCTCCTTGTGTGGCACAGTCTGAGGTTATATTTCTCGATGTGAATGGGCCCAAAGTGGCGAATCGTGGCCTTTGGTCGGCGTTTCTTCTATGCCTAATCCTGGCACCCTCACCGGTCACACATTAGTTACTTATATTACTTATATTAGAGGGTTTGTACAACTCTTTGTGCATTAGCTTGTGGAGGTAAGAGCTACACTTAGCTACATTAGTAGTGAGCTTGAAATTGAAGTGGTGCTTCATTTTAAACCTTGCTGTTTTGTCTGATAATTTGCATTAGAATTAAAAAAAAAAAGCTTGTTTAGTGTCTTTTACTTGTGAATCGTCTTGATTTAGACGTGATATTTTTGTTTCTTTGAGAGGTGACAGGATTATTTGGAAGATTTACTGCTCCTTAAAGCACCAAACAGTCACATGTGAACAGCAGATTGATTATTTCTTCCCAGGTAGAGCCTGGTTGATCTTTACTTGTCTGATGTCGATATTTGGCGTCCTCAGATACAGTAAAGAGTTGTAAAAACATCAGAAACAGATTCATAGCGAGCTAATAAAAGCTCCCAGAGCTCTCAGAGCCTGTGAGATGCTTTATATTTCCCTGTGAGGAAGGCAGACGTCTGATTTCTATGGAACCGCGGAACAATGACTTTATTGGTGAGTGAATGTTAGCGGAGCTGTGCTGACAGCAGTAAGATCATCTGAATTTCAGTCCTAAATCACTTCCCAGAGTCCAATCAATTGTTCTCATCAATAGCTTTGTTCTATTGGACTGTCTCCGGGTTTAATGAGATAACAAGAAATACAGGCACTTTCTGACTTTCACAACTCTAACAAAGTTTTTAAGCTCTAAAGAAACACCCACACGGCTCCCCTGGGATTAATCTATCAAAATGTTAACCAATGCATATCGTTAGCGTGCAGAGCGGAACACATGCTCATTATTTCCTCCAAAGCAACAACAGAAACGTATGAGGCTCGCTGAGCTCTTCACATGGCGGCGGCGCCGTACTCTGGATGCACTCGGTGCAGCTCGGTGGCGCCTCTGAAGCGGCGCCGCAGGACGGGAGATGGACTCTGCAGCTAAGCAGCGCATCATATTTTATTAGACATCTCCTCTCGTCCCCTGGGTTTCCCCGGATCATCCCGCAGACGTCAGCTGTCAGCCGGGGGGAGCCTGACAGCCAGACCACAACAAGACAAGCAAAGCTGGAGAGCGCGGCAGCAAACCCGGCGTGATGAAAACAGCTTGGGGCCTTTTCAGAAGCAATGTGCAAGCAAGTGACGTCTTTCAAACCTGATGAGCAGACAGGGGTTAACAGTAATATCTACAATAAGAGTAGCTGCTATTTATCACGCCCTGTCAACGGCGGCCGTCCACGCTTTAATGACTGCATGTCGGGAAGGTGAGGGGTTTCCCAAATGAGTCATTCTCTGTTCCTCCTGCACACCTTCACCACAAAGAGCATCCTTCCCCTTCACAACGGCAGCCTTTGACATGAGCCTGGATAGATGTAAGACCGGCGCTTTCAGTGCACGGCTCATTGGCGTGGCAGATGACACTTATCACGGGTTGAGGGGAGAAATCCGACGAGGGGACGGGGAGAAAAGGCAGATGGAAGCTGATGGAAGAGCAGATGCTTTTCTTCGCAGGGATGAATAATAAACATTTGCTTAATGATTTTGTGAACACAGAAAAGCTTCTGCGATTCCCACAGAAACCCGTGTTAGGAGGGAAGGTGAGGCGAGGTACAAATATCTGTCAGCTCCCTTGTTAGGAGATTTAAATATTTGGGGATGCAGCCGGCGAAGTCTCTCATTTGTAATACAAATGAGTAAAGACGCGGCGGTGAAACAACAGAGGAGCGACGCTTCGGTGCAGTAATCTGCAGAGACAACACATGTGGACTGGAGGCTTTGCTTTTACCTGCTGCGGAGCCCACAGCCTGAGGGGCTCTGAGGGGGGGGGGTACATTTCACTCAGATACAGACCCAGACTGTGGGCTCAGACTGAGGCTTTTCTCCTGATCCATCCAACGGCCTTCTGACCGTCTTTTTAGTGCCTTTAAAATGAAGAAAGGGCACTTTCAGTGTCATCGTCCCCTTTGAGGGAAGCAGGCACGTCGGACATGTCTAACAGCTGGAAGACAACGCAGGCAGAAGCCTTCTCTGACCATCAACTAGTGTATTATGTTCTTCCTGGTTTGTAAAAGAGAGAATTTTCCCTCTCAGGTTATCTGCAGACAGACCCCCCCCATCTGAAGAAAGCAGGTGCAACCTCTGCCTGTTTGTACATAATAACTGGGCCACAGGCGGGCCTCAGTGGTTTCAGCGGTGACACGGCTCCAACTCAGGATATATGAAAGCACTTAATGAGCATTTAAAGTGGAAGAAACATGCATCTTTATCTTCTGGCTGGGAATTAGACAGAGTGTGTGTTTAACAGTCAGTGTTGAGCTTCTGTGTGGCGAGGAGCTCAAACTGTGCACTTATTAGCAGGACAGCAACACACATACAGCTTTAATGCTGTTAGCACGTAATATCCTCCTACTGCCTGAAAATGGGATGGTTCCACCTCTGCTAAGAAGCCAAGATGGTGACCTTTTAGGGTGAAAAATTATCATTACCTGCCTGAAACTTTTAGTTATGAGTACATCTGACTCACAGCACGGGAAACCGCAGCTGCTGCATTCAGTTAGTGTAAAATAAGCCTTTTTATCCCTGTAAGAGTCCGTTTTAGCAGCTTTTACATAGTGCACCAACCTCCAGAGAAAGGATCAACAGGATAAGATATCACTGCACTTTCTTGACTCGTCCACAGACAGTTTGATCAAACACAGAAGGTTTGTAACGGCTTCACACGGAAATCTGGACAAAACGTTTGCTGCTGGGTTTCTAAACCAGACAGCGATCCCCTGAGAGGATCTGATCTTTCTGACAAGCAAAAAGAGCAGAAGCAACATTTTTAGGTTCACCTCCGCTGCTTTCCCCTCACTTCCTCTTTGTGTCTAACGCAACGTGATCTGTGTGGCGCTCGCAGCGCCGAGGCTGGTCTGCAGATGAGAGCTGACTGCAGTTTTGTGCCGTCGCTCAGATGAAGTTCACCTCGTTTGCACCAAACAAAAACCGCACAAAAAAGACGAAACTGTGATAGTTTCTTGGCGTTTTAACCTTTCATTCTCCCCCAAATAAAAACCCTCTCAAGGGTGTCAATTAAGACAAAACAGATGAATCTTTTTATATCTCCATCCAGCACCTCTGCGAGGGTTTCCTGGAGCGGTTTCAACAAATCACCATGTCAGGTTTTCTTTCCATTTCCCAGCTTATTCTGAAATGTAATTGGGGATAATGAGCCGTAATCCATTTAAAGCCTGAGCACGCTCATCCAAAAATACGCCGCCCGTCTCGCCCCCTGACAGGTATTACGCAGGCCTGCACCTCTCGCTCGAGATGAATCGCACCAAAGAGCGACTTGCAGGATGCAGCGATTGAAAGTGACAGTGTTTTAAACTGTCTTCTAAATAAATGAATGAGAAGGCACACGGGTCAGGCTGCAGCTCCGGATCACTCCTACTGTATATATTGATACTTTCGGCTGGCATTTTCCCCGCCAACCCTTTGCAAAGTGTTGCAAAGTCTGTTCACTCAATGTAACAATCAGAAATGACCTTAATGTTGACAACAAGGACACCAGCAATGGATTACTTGTCAATTTGACTGCATAACGGAATCATGGCGTTGGAAGATGAATTACCCTGCAAACCAGGCAAGACAAGTGGTGTGTGTGTTCATTTAAACCCGATTTATGTATTTAACGGCTTACGGCGGGCTGTACGTGACAAAGTGGCACCAGCCGCCTAATTCAGATGTATTACAGCCAAGGCAGAGCACCTCTGACTGACAGGCAAAACATAAGGCTTGGAGACAATTATTCATGAGCTCTGCGTAAGTCAGTTTAATGAGAAATGTTTTGTTTTCACCTCTAATTAACTCCCTCCATCAGCACCTAGCTACAGAAGCTAAAGAAGCTGCACGGGCTCCAGGTTCAGGTGCTGCAGAACAAACTCGAGAAACGGCCCCAGAGCGAGTCGTTCTCCCAAAGTTTCCAAACCCAATGGAGTTCAGCTTCACTCGCTCGGCCACTTCAGCAGCTTCGTGAGCTCCACTCACCTGAGTTCCAGCACGGCTCGTCACCTCGTGCCCGGTGGTTGAAGCACAGAGCGCCGCACGCCGCCTTATTTCCTCTTCATGCTCCATCTTCTGGAACCTTCATCAAGCAGAGGGAAAGAAATGCTCAGACAAAAGCAACATCATTAAAACTATGAAATTCTTTCTTATTCATTCGAGCATTCGGGCTCCACGCTTCACATCTATTTAGAGAAGCCAAATTGATTCAATTTGCCGTGTTTGCGTCGCCTTTAATTCGGCGGCCTCTCGATGAGCTGTAAAACACGTCGTCAGGGAGATGGCTTCATTTGGACTTTCTGTTCTTTTCTTTTTCTCTGCACTTTCACCGCACGTGTCGTCTTCTGAAATCTCATTTATTAATGTAACTGAGCGCATGAAGGCGGTGGAAACGAGCGGCGGCGGGGAGGAAAAAAGCCTCGTGATGAAAAGCTGTAGATTAGGTTGTCAAATAGCTGCGGCGCCGATTCATCTGATGTTGGGACTGTTCAAGCAAAACAGCAGATTTATCCCTTGAAACATTAACAACAGTTGGGAAAACATTTAGCCAGATTAGCAGCAAGACAACTAATCAGACCGAGCCGGTGCAGAGTGAAGAAAGCTGAATTATGGCTGTTTCTGGTTATTTATGGTTCACGTCACACAGAATTCACTTTAATGTTGTTACTGCACAGAAGCAAATGTGAATACTGCAAACTCATGTCAGTTTGATGATAAATCGCCCTTTAAACCCTTATTATTTTCAGTTATATGATAATTTTTACTATCAACTGACCAATGAGGAAGTTGGTTAGCAGGTGAAACGTTGATGAAAATGTATTAAAATGGAGCCCAGACTGAAGGATGTATCCAGCCTATGAATGAAAACATTCCTTTTTTGGAACAGGAGCCTCACAAAATGACTATAAGTGACGATTTTTATTGATTAAATAACCCACATTAATGTAATTTCCCTTTGGTGATCTAAAGTAGTGTTGAATTCAGCTAAATTAACGTGCAAACCTGCTAGTTTAACAGGCTTTAGGAGCACATAGATGCTCCAGGAGTGAAAGAAAAACTGGATGCATCTCCATGCTTCCCCTAAAGGCAGAAGCTGCATTGATGCACTGTGATGAGACGTGTAACTCGACAGCTAAACTCAAACTTTTCCAGCTTAGACGGTGGAATTACAGCTCAAATCTCTTCTAAAGCAAACACATTTCTAGCTTTGACTTACGAGAATAATAAGGCTTCTGTTTGGCCCACACGAGTCCTCTTCAGCACCTAAAGCAAGGCTAAATCAATAGCATGTACAGGTTAATAGCAGTTGTGTTTTTGTACGCTGGCACATCAACTATTAATTAGCTGGTGATTAGAGTCAGCTGGAAAGAATGAGTCAGAGCCTGAGGAGGCTATCGTCCTTGTGCTGCCGAAGCAGAAGTGTTAAAGAGAAAGTTCCAGCTTGTGTGTGTCCTTCATGGAGTACAATCCCAAAACAATGGCACAAAAGAACAAAAAATGTCCCTTTTTATCCGGATACAGCACGGAAAATGGATGAGTGGTGTTTCACAAACTTTAAAGTTTGTTCTGAGAAATATCCTCGAGGCTCGAGGGGGAAAGAAAAATGTGGAAGAAGAGTCTTTAAAACCTCTTTTCTGTTTAAAACTATTAGGAAAGTACGCAGATCAAGCATGAAAGAACCAGCTTAAGAATAAAAAGAACAATAAATCAACGGACTCTCCCCGAGGGTCCAAACGGAGGAGCAACACATATCCCAAATAAACAACATCACAAAGACTGGCGAGACATAAAAGAAGATGAGAAGAGGACATGTGTCAAATACACGTCACGTCTTCGGCTTCGGAAAGCAGCGTGCGGCGGTAATAGATCAGGGACCTCACAAAAGCAATTACAGCCACGATTCCCAGCGTAAAAAAACAGGTGTCGAAAGATCCAAACCTCAGAGGCTGGATTTCATATTCTGTCTGTTGTTGGAGCCGAGTCTGAAACGGGGAAATGGGTCTTGATGGGGTCTGGTTTGCTTTCTCAGGAGCACAATCGCTCTTTTGTTCCTGCATTGGCTGGAATTTAACGGCATTTATTCGACAAAGAAAGCGATCTGATCAACTTCTTCACTTTCTGACTGCTGAGAATCATGTGTTTTCTGGTAAAGAAATGAGAGAATATGATGAAATAAGGCTGATAAGCACTGTTGTATGGAGCTACCGCTGTTAGCTTGGGCGCTAAAAGGTCAATTAATTCATTCAGTTTCATCAAAAGATTTAATCTAGTCATCGATCCTGTCTGGTTCGTGCGATCCAACAATGCTAATGATGAATAAAGTATCCTCCATCTTGACTCGTCTTTCCTGAACACGCAGTGTTTGTGTTTGAGACACGAGTGTTCAAAGGATGTCAAATCGATATCAGGTTCAGTTATGGCACGGCTGTGGATTTAGAGCTTAAAGAGCAGCATTTCACACCTTTTCTGCTGTCCGAAAACGTGAAAACTTGCTTTTATTTTAAATCCAGCAGGGATAAAGTAATGATTTAAATCATATGGAGCATAGATGGACGGATAGAAGTAAAACAACACTGATAATTATACCTTTTAAAATAAATATTCACAAACAAACTCAGTTTTTTCCCTTTAATACCCAGAAAACAATAAAATAACTGCATTATAATTGTTTTTAAAGGCTTTTTAGCTTAAATCCGGGCAGTTAAAGCAACTTGACCAGGAAACACGGATAAAAATGGCCCCCTGCCGTTACTTGTTGGCCGATTTGGTGTTAGGTCCCTACATTCCTACATCAATCGATACTAAAAACGCGTGACACTGACTGTAATGGAAGAAAATCCATCCACCCACTTTCTACCATCGCACCGGGTCCTGGAGGCAGGAGTCGCAGCTGAACTCTCCAGCTCGCCCCAAACATTTCTTAAAGCCAGATGAGAATTTAATCCCTCCATCAGGTCCAGAGTCTGCTCTGAGGCCCGAGGCCAAAGTGACACATTCCCTGGGAGGAAGGGATTGTAAACCAGATGTCCGAACCACCTCAACTGGCTTCTGTAGCTTCAGAGGAGCTCCTGTCCCTGATGACCGAGCTGATCCTCATGTTCGAGCCCGGATAGCCTTCACAGGAAGTTGTTTTCAGGCACTCTTTTGGTCACCAGCTGCAGCTCATGACCCTAAGAGGCTCACTCCCAACCTGCAGTGGGCAGAATAACCAGACATGGGGAGCAATTCTCAGTCCTTTACGTTGCTTAAGGTGAAATCTTTTCTTATCGGAGGGCCTGTGTCGGGATGCAGGTGAAATAATTCATCATTTCAGTTGATTTTAATCATGATGAGCCAACAGACTGCAGGCTGGAGGTAAGGAAACTAAAGCCGCCTTTGTGCTTTGGAGCTCATGTGTTTACAGATTATAGTAAACGGGAGGCCTGTGACTCACTTCTTATGTATACATATATATCACTAGTTTAATCCAGCGTCCTTAAGGGATATTTGTCTTCCTTTATTGAGCCTAAGTCACTGCATGATCTGTGACAGTGTAGAAACTGATGAGTGCACCTTTAAAAAAGATCCATTTACATTACTTATAGAAGAATAAAGCTGCTGAATGAGTACAGAACGCACAGCAGGACGGTTCCTTTATGGCTTCATACGGCTGTCGGATGAGAGATCTGTGTTATCGGGTAGCTGTAATGACCAGCAGTCAGTGAGAAGTTCCACAAAGACGTTACAGTCCCTGTGCGCAGAAGTCTTGGCGAGGCTGTTTCACATCAGCCCCATCGCCATCAAAGCGACAAGTTCAAACCTGACGCCTCCCCGCCTCGTGCCCCAGAACACGGCATCAATCAGCTTGGTTGACGAGTGAATATAAAGCTTCTGAGTGGGTGGGACGGGGGGAGCAGAAAGAAGAAATATTTTTCCTCCTCTTAATGGAGTCGTCAGCCATCACTTTTAGCAAAGAGTCACGAGGCGGATGGATGCTTCGTGGTCCACGGCGGAGAGGAAGCATCATTACCATAGAAAACATTCCAGCAAGCGACGGACACCCAGGCCATCAAAGATGATCGTCTAATAAATTCTGTGCACTGTATAATGGGAGCTGCCACTCTTCAAGGCACAACGGAAAATAATGCCCACCATTGATTTTTATCTTCCAGCGTGCTTCTGCTGATTGCTGCTAAATAGGCCTCAGCTTGTTCAGCTAATAGCCACCAGAGTTGCAAAACCGCAATGTGGCGGGCAGCGTTTGATGGCCGCTGTCCGAACCCATATGTCCCTTTCAATTTCCCCACGTCTGATCATTAAGCCAATAATCTGATGAGCAATTAAAATGAGGCTGTTGTAAACAAGTGCTCATCCGGCTTGATGTGCGGCTCGTCCAAGAGGGAAAGGCGGCGTTCCTCCAACCGCCGCTTAAATGCCAACAGCAGGTAATCAGCCATCAGGAGAGACTCTCCGTGGGCGACTGTGACAGTGGGTGAAACGCAGGCAGCTTCACAGATCCACACACAGCAAACGCACAAGGAAAGAATAACAATAGGCCGTTAATTCAGACCGTCCAAATGAAAGACGAATGCCCAAGGCAGCAAACCCTCTCCTTGTCTTAAAGGTCACAAACGATGTCTTGGTCTCTGAAAACATGAAGTCCAGACAATGTATTGCAGTGGATAGTTCTTGCAGGAGGGTAGCGTGAGACAGCCACTTCCCCCCATTATCGTTAATTACATGATTAAATTCTGCTAAGGTTAAAGACCCGTTCAAAGCGCTGCATAGCTAATTGGAGGCTGTCCGGACTTCTTCTTCTGTTCTCTGCACACACACACCAACAAATTTAATTGGTTGCATCCAGTGAAGTCATTTTACATATTAAATTTGTGAGCCAGGAAGTACCCTGTTGTGGCACCACATTTAACACAAATAAGCATTTAGTTAATGTCCTCACCCAGCAGAGAGTGCATCAGTGGAGCCATTTCCTGAGTTATTACTCAGTTTTAAGCGACCCGACTCAACACTTGTGTGGAGACGTGGACTTGGCTTAAGACGGATGATTAAAAACACAGAAATGTGCTGTGAATCCGTGCAATAATCACGCTTTAACTTGATGTTTCCATCGAAGCCAATGTGCCGGAACGCCAACAGCACGAGGGGAGTGGGACGCGCCTTCAGAGGCTAAACTCGACGCCACATATTACCGACAAACACTTTGACATTTGGGGAGAGAAGTTAACCAGTCGCTGGTAACTTCCCCGAGTTGTGTTGCTAGGCAACTGTTTCTAACCGCAAAATACTGTGGGAATAGCACCGGACCCTCAAGTTCACCAAAAAGCAAGAGACAGTGTAGCTTCAGCATGTTGATGATTAAGCCTTAAAGCTGCTGGAGGAAGGTTTAGTTCCCTTTAAAGGTGTGTTTTTCAGATTTTAGGGGAAGTCGGTTTTCCCTTTACTCCCTTCACTAAACCTTTTTCAATTCATCTGCCTCACCGTTGCGCTGCCTCCAGAGCCTTCATGTCGTCTTGTGATACTTTTTGTTACAAAATGTCTTTGCTTCCACTGCGGAGCAGTGTGGGAATTTCACATATAAAACGTGAGACTTCAAGGGCTTCGGCGTGCGACTGCGAGCTCGCGGACTCTCCCAGGACTGAATGTAATGAGCACCATGAAAGGCAGAGCTAGCAGCTAGCTGTGCAGGATGGAGATCCTCTGCAGTGCAGCTCCATAAGTTCCTTATTAAAACAGAAAGTTTTTAAGTTAACAGCAACAACCCTGGGCTTTTCAACCCACCCTCCCACTGCTGCTACAGATCCGCGGGTCCTCGACAGAGAAAAAGCTAAATTACTTGTGCAAATGGAGCAGAAAGCAAAGGGGGTGGGGGGCACTCAGAGTTTGGGGAATCCACTTTTATTTCTCACCATGAAGAAAAAGCCTCCGCTGCTTTCCTTTGCTCAGAACAGAGAGATGATCTTTGCAAAGGTCGTCCGAACCATTTGTCCCGTCTCAGAGTTTCTTCCCTCAGACGGCGAGCAAATCAGAGGAGCGCCGCCTCGGGCTTTGGCTTCGTAAACTCCAACCTCAGAACCAGCCAGAGCAGCAGGAACTTATACAATCATGATGCACTAAATACGTTGTGATCCTGTAAAAGCAATCGGCAAAGAGCGGGTTGTCAGAGAACGACAGAAACCGTAACGCTGGACGGCGCTCGTGTGCTCTGACCTGAACTTAAATCTGTCTGCTGCTCCTCCGCCACCATCTGACCTTTTCACTTCTACTGTATCTGTGCCGTAAACACCAACGAGCCGCAGGGAACCAGTGAAATATTGCTGTGGACTGCGACGACTTCTGCGTCTGTGCTTGAACGTTTACCTGCTATTATGACAAATGAGGGACGATTATTACCCAGGGTGCACTGGGGACTGCAGTCATTACTGCAACTTCCTGTTCCTGCGGCAGTTTGTCCTCCGTGATATTCACTAAACACCTGCGCCAGACGCCTCCGGCAGAGGAAGATGAGAAAATTAATATTTATAATGAGGAACAGCTTTGGACTAATAACGGGAACAAAATGAGCTGCAACAAAGCGGAGGACATTATCTGCACAGATCCGTGAGAAAATGGGGTTAAATAAAACTAAAAAGTGGACCTGAGTCCAGATAATTTCAGTATCTCGATGGATTGAAGGTCCAAATGGACAAAATGCAGCGTCAGGCACTTTATTAAAACCTGAAGTTTGCTTGTGGTTTAATGTCAATAATAAAAAGAACGATGAATACGATGAAATGAAAAAAATGATGAATTTGCTACTGAGCTGATGCATCAAAACACATTTCAATAGCTTCATGTTTCCCAGCAGCAACTCACTATGAAAACAGCTGAAATATTCTTTCTTGGGATTTCATGGAAGTTCCAGACAGACTTTGACTCAATCGAGCCCTGAAATGTTAAAGATAAGCTCTGGAGGGGCTGCATGTGGAGGCAAAGCTGCCACAGCAGGCGGCAGACGCACCTTTCCACTGTTTTCACACTACAAACCATCCACCCTTGGGTTTTCAGAGCATCTGTGGTGACTGGAGGAGCGTTATCACATGCAAATGATGAAGAAGGGGAGCGTCTGAGATTCAGAAAAACACGCAAGATGACGAGCGTCTTTATAAATCTGGCACAAAGTGTGCGTTTATATCGATTTCCACACACACACGAAGCAGGACGAGCATCGCTTCCTGCCGTCTGGCACGTATGAGCGAGCAGGCGGCGTCCGATACTCCAGCGTTCAAGTGTGAAAACGCCTCATGAAAGCATCTGGATGAGAGCTTTAGGATTTTACAAGGTCCCGTGAACTTGATGCAACTTTTAACAAGATGTTTTTTCCCCTCCAGCAACATTCATGCCCTGCTGAATCCTGGTCAGCACAGACAATATCCACACATATATATATATACATATAGATATATATGTGACTGCAAGACAGAAGCACAGCAAGAAAGGATGTGCTTTATTATGGTTGAGCGCTCAATTGTTAGAAAGAGAGGGCACTACACTGTCCAATCAGCTTTTAGGACAAGTCGACCCCACCCTCCCTCCTCTGAGGAAATATCTCATTGCTCAGTGATGAGGGCCACCGTGACAAGACGCCTTCAATTAACCTGCTGCACTCTGGCCAGTGACATTTCAGCTTAAACGCAGCCTGAATCACAAACTAGCCTCCTCCGTCTTTCCTCAGAAGTGTCTCCCTTCTAATTGCTGCCTCGACAGTAATCGTGAGGGGTGCCGGCACACAAAGGGCACCTTTGCAGATGCAAAGGGTGAATTTACTGCATTGTTTATGTGCTTTCTTTTGCCCACAGACCGCTCATCCTCACAGGAAGGTGCCCACAGTGCTCCTGGCAGACATTACTGCTCTCACAGCAGCTCTCAAAGTGAAATATTCATCTTTAAAAAAGATGTTTACAGCAGATGATTTATTTTGATAGTCCAAAGCCTGCTGTTAGAAATATTCCTATTCATGGCTGGAGCTGCGTTATGGATAGAGAGAATGCATATAGGTCTGCTCTCTCTTGTCTGGCTGATTTTGGCTGCTAGTGCCATCAAGTGGCTGCACTGTCGAGCTCTGAGGAGACGAACCACACTGCAGTCTCTCCTCTCTCTGCTCGCTCTAAGTGCTGAACTGCTTCGCCATAAAGGGACTTGATATGCCTTTTTAAATGTTCCAGACAGCTCAGTTGCTGTCATCCACGATTCATCTATATCACAGGCCAGGGCTACAAGTGCATGTGTGTCAGTTGGTTCAAAATTACTTTTAGCCCTGGTGATAGATGTGCAGCTGATTGTTGAGTAGCTGCTAGATTGAAGAGCAGTCCACCCGCATCACCTGCACTCTTCCTCTCACGATTTGCTCCGTCTCGTGGGACGGGAAGGTGGGCAGGAGCCGTGAGTGATCTACGAGTCAACCTGAGAGAGATGAGAAGGACCTGCCATTCCCTGTCAACAGGGGACGCCGGGAGGCGAGAGGTTACGCACATCGAAATGCCATTTCCTGCACTTCACTTCTTCACTCTCACACCATCCTCGGAGACCGGGATGAGAAATGTGCCTCATGAAAAATGGCTCCCATTACAGCCTCGACCCCGGCTGATCTCAGCCGTTGACCTTCACATCTTATGAGTCTGACCCCGTTGCAACGCGTCGACCTTTTGACCTTTCACAGACACGCACGGCCGTCGACTCGTGTTCTCGCCCACGTGTGCCTCCAGATTAGTAATGACAATCGAGCAAGTTGCCAATGGGACCGCAGTGTCTACTTATAGCCCTTTTCTCAATCAGTGTTAATGGATCTGCCTCGCGCCAAAGGACAAGATATTAATCTGGGACTAATCACTAGCATAGACTGCTCGTTGGGTCGGGTACAGCAGCTGAACCCCGGCCTGTGCCAATGAGCTGGATGAATATTAGCACTGGAAGCGCTAAATGTTATCAGTGAGAATACCTGAGGTAAATAAGATGTGGCTCAGTTTACTTTAAAGTCCACTTCAGTTTGATTCCAACGCAAACAGCCACATTTCTGAAAATCCTCTGAAATACTCAACTTTTCCCTGAACATTGTCGGCATACGGATGTCAGTTCCTCTCTCTTCTACCTTTCCACCTTTAACGACTTTGACTCCCCCAAAGCAGCAGAGGCGAGTAAAAATATTGGCAACTTGTGAACTAAATGAAAAGTACAGTTCTGGTCTGAGATGGAAAACTGTCACCTAAAAGATAAGCAGACCTGGAGCGGTTCCAGCTGAGGTTTCAGTGAGTTTTAGGACAGCTGACAAGTTACTGCACATTACAGCAACAAAGAGAGTTACTGCCAAGTGAAAGAATGTCATCCTTCACTTCACCTGGGTTTATGTTCCTCGTCTGTCACATGAATAGACATGAAAAGTCATTTTGGATTCAATTACAGCGCTTTGACTTCTCCTTTTGAGCCCTTCTTCAGCATCCACTCTGGAGGAACAGCAACCCGATTGTTAAAGGAGATTCTCCACGTGAGATGCATTTTTATGACTTAGCAACTGTTACCAAAAAGCACATTTACCTACTTTAAATTTTGAGGGGAATCCTCGGTTTCTCTCCGTCTCAGCCCTGTTTTAACGCCTGTTTTAAGAGTCTGTTTGGAGACTTTATCAGAAACAGGCTGATAATGTAACGTTAGCACACCGAGAGGGAGGAGAGGACCGGTGTTGTGTTGGAAACACACCTTAAACACAGCTGCAGGTTGTCTGAGTTACAGAACGGAACCGTTCAACTAGAAAGCTTCAGCTAACAAAGTAATGTGGGAACAATAATGTTCATCTTTCAGAAAGGAACAGCAATAACTCCTTAGAAGTTGGTGTACGTCATCTTCATTAGCTAAGCTGTTAGTGTTAGCTGCTGCTAAAGGAAGAAATAAATCAGTAAATAAACCATGAGGAGTTATTTCTGCATTAGCTAAGCTGTTAGCGTTAGCTGTTAGCGTTAGCTGCTGCTAAAGGAAGAAATAAATCAGTAAATAAACCATGAGTTATTTCATTAGCTAAGCTGTTAGCGTTAGCTGTTAGCGTTAGCTGTTAGCGTTAGCTGCTGCTAAAGGAAGAAATAAATCAGTAAATAAACCATGAGGAGTTAATTCATTAGCTAACCTGTTAGCGTTAGCTGCTGCTAAAGGAAGAAATAAATCAATAAATAAACCATGAGGAGTTAATTCATTAGCTAACCTGTTAGCGTTAGCTGCTGCTAAAGGAAGAAATAAATCAGTAAATAAACCATGAGTTATTTCATTAGCTAAGCTGTTAGCGTTAGCTGTTAGCGTTAGCTGCTGCTAAAGGAAGAAATAAATCAGTAAATAAACCATGAGGAGTTAATTCATTAGCTAACCTGTTAGCGTTAGCTGCTGCTAAAGGAAGAAATAAATCAATAAATAAACCATGAGGAGTTATTTCATTAGCTAAGCTGTTAGCGTTAGCTGCTGCTAAAGGAAGAAATAAATCAATAAATAAACCATGAGGAGTTATTTCATTAGCTAAGCTGTTAGCGTTAGCTGCTGCTAAAGGAAGAAATAAATCAGTAAATAAACCATGAGGAGTTATTTCATTAGCTAAGCTGTTAGCGTTAGCTGCTGCTAATAGAAGAAATAAATCAATAAATAAACCATGAGGAGTTATTTCATTAGCTAAGCTGTTAGCGTTAGCTGCTGCTAAAGGAAGAAATAAATCAATAAATAAACCATGAGGAGTTATTTCATTAGCTAAGCTGTTAGCGTTAGCTGCTGCTAAAGGAGGAAATAAATCAGTAAATAAACCATGAGGAGTTATTTCATTAGCTAAGCTGTTAGCGTTAGCTGCTGCTAATAGAAGAAATAAATCAATAAATAAACCATGAGGAGTTATTTCTCAGATGCTTCCATTTCCCTGCTCTGAAGTTCAGGCTCTGAGAGCTGGAACTGATCCTCTTTGTGGCTCAGTTCCTTCAGTCCAGCGTTGAACTGGACCAAGTTGTTAAAACAGTGGGATGAAAAGTGTTTGCTGCACATTCACAGTCTTTAGCTAACTCTGCTGGAACATTAGCCTCAGATATAGTTTATCCACTGGGCTCTTATATCCTCTGAGGCTGCTGCTGGATGGAAGATGCATGCTCCTCAATACAGCTGACAGCAGAACATTTCCACCTGAAGCAGGCTTCATCCGTCCAGCAGGGTGGAGGTGAGTGGGCGGGGCTTAGCAGAGGAGGCGGAGCCAATGTTTAAACAGAGAGGAACTAAAATAAAAAAAATTAAATACCAGGGTTGTGTTTTGGGGGAGTTTTAGACACCCTAATATATACATATATGTCACCCAATTTAATTTAGTTTGTTTAATTAATTGTTCACTGTTCACATATTTAGCATCTTACAGATATTTTACTTTACCTGATGTTGTTTATCAGGCCAAAACATTAAAGTTAAACACACAATATGTTTGACATATTAAACTTTATCACAGATAATATCAGCTGGGGGCTACTGCGAGCTCGTCTGTAGCTCCCATAAAATATAAAACTCCATCAGTAATATGTCAATAAAACCAACTCCTTGTTGTTGTTCACTTGTTTGGTGACAAGCTTCTAAATTCAATCTAAAAGGATGTTTGTGTCTTTATGAATTCAGACCTTTTCTTGGCTTTAATCAGGTCCTAATCAGACATAAATGTATGTATGAGAGCAATTTACTCAAATGTATGTGTGTGTGTGGAGGTGTGTGTGTGGGGGGGGGGCAAACTACCTTGAAATGACTGTTAATCAGTGCTATTAGCACATTATAATCACCCATGATGTGGGATGAAGACATGCTCTACAGAGACAGTCAAGAAATAGGAGAGGAATTGTTTTACATATTTAACATATTAGCGGCTGTTTATAAGAGACGTTATTAGTGGAGACGGAGACTCACACTGAGAAATCAAGGATGCAGCATCGTTGCTGTTCTTGTTACACATTTATGCAAAACAAACTGATCAGAAGTAACCTCCAGGCAATGACACAAAGGAAAACGGGAAGCAGGAGGAAGGCAAGCAAATATTTGATCAAAGTTAAGAGGAACGTCTCTGTGTTAAGCTCCTTCATCCTCTTCCAACTCCGCAGCCTGGCAACAACACCCACCAATCAAATATTCGTCAGCCTCGACATACCGGAGCACATTGTGCCGGGCCTGAAATAGATGACAGGTGTAATCATCACTGTGGGCAGGTGGAAGATTGGAGGAAATTATTTAATAGTGTGATAAGACTTGGACTGGCTGGGGTGTGCATTCTTTATTTCTTTCTAATTAACATTTAAGAATAAATATCAAACAGCAGGTGCTTCAGAAGCATTACAGTCAAACCGCTGAGACAGAATCCATATAATCGACATAAACAATGACTTTAATATGTCGGCGCATCGTTCCCCCCCGCATGTTGCCCAAATAACACAACCCAACTTGGATCATTACATTTTACAACAGAATCCTTATTAAAATTACCCAAATTGCCCTTTGAAATTCAAATTCACTATCTAGAACCCTACAGAGATAATTTCATCATCTCCATATTCATCCACAGCAGTGTCAACAACACTATCCTCCCGCATGGATGCTATTAATGCGAGTCCAAAGACTCGAGCTGAGGCAGGACCCCTACAACTCAAACATTTCAAGGTTACAGGCGGTCGATGAAAATATCCACGATGCATGCAGGGTGGACAAAGAAACATTTTTAAATGAGGATAATGGCACGAAAACTAAAGCGAGGCGATGGAAACACAATGTGTTTGCTTTTTAAAATGCTTCCAATCTGCTTTGATGTGACAGTTTCTCTCAAAGACAGGTATCACATGTTCTCAGGCTCCTATTTTTACTAATGATGCGCCTCTAAAAGGAAATTAATCGTCAGGATTGAGGCCTCAAGCCTGTAACTTCTGCTCATGTAAACCAGGGAAGCCGTCTGACTCGGTAGCTAAACAACGTTGTTTTTTAGATTAATTTTCCATTCCCTCAGTGTGTTCTGAAGCTTTTTGTGTGGTGTCACAAAGCCTTAAGTCCACACCAATGAGCTGTTCTTTCCCCAAAGACGCTCCTGAACAGCTTGGCTTCGGTCAAATAGGAGGTTTCCTTGATGGGTTTAAGGAATACAAGAAAGACTCTGAACCTGCTAATGTTCAAGAAATATTCCACAGAAAGTGCTTTCTTCCTGGATTATCTCCTTTCCGTTATAAAAGACGGTCCGATGGATCTTATCCTAAAGGAGATAATTAACAAAAGACTGGAGATCCTTTCCTTGGTAAATGGAGAATTCAAATAGGCTGCTACTTAGATTCTTCCGAGTCATTTGACCAAGTTGTAGTAATCAGAGACCATCAGACGACTCGTCTGTAGTTCTTTTCTTCCTTCACTGACTGGCGCCTTATTGAGGCCTTATTGAGGTCTTAAGGAGCTAAACCAAAAGCTAAATTAACATGTAAACAAGCGCATCATGGCCCCTTTAACAAATGCTAGCTGTGAGATTTAAATACTCGACTTTGAATCAACTTCAGGCTTTTCAGGACTGCAGGAATTCTCCTGCAAAGATCACATCTCACACTTTTTGCTTTCACATACAGCTTGATGAGAAGCCCTCCTTAATCCTCAGCCTCCAGGCAGCTCGACCTGCTTCCAAGACCTCTTGTTTCTTGCTGTTCCCTCGTTATCACAACCAGCTTGCTCGTTCCCAATGCCCTTCCTCCATGTGTGTGCGTTTCTGAATGCACCACCTGCTTTCACATGCCCACCTTGCAGCTCCTCACAACAGCACTTCCCCTTCAGCTGTTGCTCTCATATTTGGCCGGTTCTCTCATAAAGAGCGATTGTGTGGCAGCAATATGTGATTAAGAAGCATCGATCAATCAAATTATGAGCAAAGTGAAGGGTAACACTGAGCGGAAAAGCAAAAAGAACAAGTTTTCTTTTTCATTTGATTTTCTTTGATGAATGAAGTCTGTTCTGGTGGGTTCATGAGAGCCGAAACAGCTGGTTTAATACTGGCTAACAAAGTTTTTATTGTAAATGATGTGTGCCAGTACAGCTCAGACGTACAAATGATTTGCAAATAGGACCGTTCATGCCACAGATTTCATGATATTCCACTACTCAGCATGCGGGGAAATCTCAACGACAAGTGCCAGTAAAAACTCAGTTTATTCAACCAAAATGTCTCTAACTTAGGTGAGTAAAAAGCTGATTTACTGGAGCGATTTACTCCACCTTTTCTGGATGGAGGCTTGTAGCTCTGCTGCTCTTCTGAGACCAGAAGGCAGCGATGTCACGAGGTCGTGGACCCGCAAAAAAGGCAAACCCAGGAAGGGTTTTCTCTGCATGGCGTCATTGAACACGTAACTATAGCTGCGTTCAATGCACAGAAGTTGTCTTTAAGCTACTTCTTTGGTGCTGGAGTTAGAAAATCAGGATTTTATTAGAGCAGAGTGACAGTCTGGAATCAACGTTGACACCTTGTCTTAAAGGGTTGATTTTCAATCAGTTTCTGACACTTAAAGATGAAAAAAACATGTAAATCAGAGAATCTTTCTATCTGTACACTTGATGAGCAGAATATCTCGAGTCTATTTGAGGGGACAAATGCATGAGTTTTACTTTGGCTTTGAGAAGTTAGACTTTGCACGATTTTGGTCAAAATAACAACGATTTGTTTTGTAGTGTCAAACATTCTGCTGTTCTCATGCAAAGTTCAGGCTTCTCAGCACCCTATAACGGCAGCTTCGGCAGGTTTTAGCTGTTAACAATCAAAGGGAGAGGCTCCTAGTCACGAACTCATTCCCTGTGCTTCTGTGTGGTTCATCCGATTGGCTGAAGCTGACTTTGACAGACAGATGTTTCATCCAATAATCGTCCTTTTCCAAAAGGATTCTGTGAAACGAGGCGAACCAGAAACCATCTGATGTGTCAGGAGCAGATTACCTTTCCATTTTTTTATTTCCCTATTTATCGGACACAGCTAATACTCCCTTTCACCTGAAGAAGAAAGCTTCAGTGTTTGCACCCTCTTCGACTTCAAATGTTCGACTAACTGCTTTCAGATCAGCATCTATTGACACCGATGTCATGGATTTAGCAGCAAATCCAAATGCCACGGCATCAATGTGGGTCAAAGGAAACCAAAGAAAAGCCCAGTAGCTCAGGTTAGAGTTACAGGACCAAACTTGGACCAAAGCAGTCAAAGCTGCAGATCCACCTTTTCTGAAACTACAGAAAATGAACTTAAAAAGACTGAATGCAACGTTATTTAGTGTCTGTGTGACCATTATTCCTCCAAAGTCGACTGCAGAGGAGATGGTTTAAAGATAGTTTCATGACTTTCTTTTATTCCACCATAGTGGCCAATTTGTCCAGTTACTTACAAACTTCTTTGTGTAAAACTTGTACAGAGAAATCTGTATACATTTCAATTTATTTGCTGATTATTTCCTAAAGACAGATTTCTCAGAGCCAAAGTGAGATCTTCAAAAGACTTTTAATTTCAGTAATAATCATGGCAAAACTTAAAAGTGACATATTGAGAACAAATCCCTTTTTGATGTTCCTGGGAGCTTATGCAGAGTGTCTGAAGTCACCTGCAGGTGTAGAACTGCCCTAAAACACAACCCTGGTATTTGTTCCTATTTGTTAAAAATACTCCTGAAGTTGGCCCCGCCTCCTCTGCTAAGCCCCGCCCACTCTCCTCCACCCTGCTGGACGGATGAAGCCAGCTTCCGGTGGAAATGTTCTGCTGTCAGCTGCACTGAGGAGCATGCATCTTCCATCCAGCAGCAGCCTCAGAGGATATAAGAGCCCAGTGGATAAACTATATCTGAGGCTAATGTTCCAGCAGAGTTAGCTAAAGACTGTGAATGTGCAGCAGCCACTTTTCATCCCACTGTTTTAACAACTTGGTCCAGTTCAACGCTGGACTGAAGGAACTGAGCCACAAAGAGGATCAGTTCCAACTCTCAGAGCCTGAACTTCAGAGCAGGGAAATGGAAGCATCTGAGAAATAACTCCTCATGGTTTATTTACTGATTTATTTCTTCCTTTAGCAGCAGCTAACGCTAACAGCTAACGCTAACAGCTTAGCTAATGAAGATGACGTACACCAACTTCTAAGGAGTTATTGCTGTTCCTTTCTGAAAGATGAACATTATTGTTCCCACATTACTTTGATAACTGAAGCTAACGCTAACAGCTTAGCTAATGAAGATGACGTACACCAACTTCTAAGGAGTTACTGCTGTTCCTTTCTGAAAGATGAACATTATTGTTCCCACATTACTTTGTTAGCTGAAGCTTTCTAGTTGAACGGTTCCGTTCTGTAACTCAGACAACCTGCAGCTGTGTTTAAGGTGTGTTTCCAACACAACACCGGTCCTCTCCTCCCTCTCGGTGTGCTAACGTTACATTATCAGCATGTTTCTGATAAAGTCTCCAAACAGACTCTTAGCAGAGAGGCGTTAAAACAGGGCTGAGACGGAGACACTGAGCTTAAACCAGCAGGTATTCTGACTAAAGCCTGTCTCAAACGTCTAAAAAATTATGTCCGATTGTTAAAAATGGGCAGAAAATGTCACCTTTATGATATTCAGCTCATATTCAGACAGTATTAACTTGTAAAGCAAATAAAAAGTATTTCTGGCTCTGAGAAATCAAACTTTCTTGCCTTCGTATCCATTATTTCTCCTGTTCTAGGTCATTCTGAAGCGATGGTCAGCAGAGAAGCTGAATCCCTCTCCGCTATATCATCCCATCGTGCCATTCATCTTCCTCTGCCATCTCACATTTTTCATCACTTCAGTTTCTGGGGTTTGTTTGTCCAGAGCAAACACGCCGTTTCTGCAACGGTGCAAAGATGTGGCATTAATTGAGAAAAGCTTTCCATCGTTTACTTTGTTAAAGAATAAAGTGTTTGATGGGATCAGAAATGAGGCAAACTCTGTCAACTCTACATCCTGCACACGTGGGGGGAGGCCTGCAAGTCTTTAGTCGAAATGTGGAGATATGTCAGTACTTTATTTGTTTTGTAGGTGGAAACTTTTTCTCACTCCTTCCTGCATTCATTACCCAGTCTCCAGCAAACAAATGTCTCCTCTCTGGCAGATTTGTGACTCTGAACCATGGGCGTAGTAATCAGGGAACGGCTTTGTCGGCATCACTGGCTGCCTATTCACATTACTGTTTATCTCTATGTTCCGGGAAGACAGAGAGGAGAAGATGCAGATGGAGGTGAGGAGGAAGGACTGATGGAAGAGCGAATGAAAGGGGCTGAAAAAAGAAGAAGAAGAAGAAGAAAAGTGGGGTAGCGCGGCGTGGAGAGGGGGGAATCAGTCAGTCGTTTCTACGGAGCAAAAGAAGTATGAATATTCCAATTTTACCCTGCTCATTAGAGACGGCTGCCTCTTCCTTTGGGGGAAAAGGGCTGCTTGTGTTTGTTTCCAGCCTGATTATTTGCATGATGTATTCCACAGCTTTATATTCAGTGATGGGAGAAAGATGACGTTCTGGCAGGCTGACAATGAGGCCTAAGGGGCGATGAGGCGGGAACAGTCAGCTTTATTCAGTGCAAAGATCAAAGGCCATGCTTCTTTACCCCAAATTAGTCACCATTTCACAGTCACTGGAGCTCCTTTCAAACAACTCCACCGCTCCCAAACAAGACTCCTTTCTTAAAGGTTGGGCACACAGAGGGGAAATCAAAAATCAAGTACATACTGGCAGGCAGGAAACCGAGGAGCTACTTTACACTGTTTATTTTTGGATTACCAAAGAAAGTTACATCATTGCTCGCTCGCAGAGACGAGCCGAGGCAGCCAATCACGCAACCGGCACCTGACTGAAGGAGCTACAAGCAGAAATAATGAAGACAAAGCTGATGGTGGGGCGCCGGGAGAAGTCCATGTGAAAAACACGGAAAAGTTGATTAAAAGTCGATCTGGAATCTGCGATCTGTTAAAATACAAAATACAAGTCTTACCACTAAGAACAAAACACAATAAAACTGACGTAGCAATGAGTTTAAATCAGTTAAATCACTTTTTCTCAAGCCAAACCATCAACTGTTCTCAGATTCCTCCTCCAGAGAGATTATTTACGTGATTCCATGTCATTTTCAATCTCTTTACTCTAAAAAATGATGGAGATTAACATTTTTATGACATTCTGCAGATCCAATGATAATAATTAGCAGCCGGAGACTCGTCTCGCAGTGCCGAGTTAGGCGGTTTCATCCAAAGCCTGCGAGGGGAATCCCTCATTAGTCCGTTTTGGACCTCGCAGTACGACAGGTGCTTTCTGTTGTTACTGGCTTCTTCTGCCACTTCTGATTTAAAGCCACGAACAGAACAAATGGAGCAGAGCACCTCACCCAGTTTAAGCCATTTGACTGGCAGGCACATTCTCAGGGTGTCACAGTCCAACTTTCTGTCGGACAAACCTATAATTTAAGTGCTTTTAGGTTGGTTTACATCGAATGACACCTTCTAAAATGTGACGGTGCGTTTGAAGCGTTTGCCTTTATCTTTATGCGCATGTCTCATCACCTGAAAGGTCTCAGCCTGCGTTGCTTTAAGTTTGTTTAATGCTTCTTTATTCCAGTTAAAAACTGAAGAATGGGCTCCTGCACCCGATTAAAAAACATCCAGGACCCATTTCCATACATCATCTCCATTGGATACCGTTAATGTGCTGCATCCTGAAACCGCAGCAACGAGCGTGCAACAGCTTGAATTTCAGATAAATACAAACTACACAGTCGGTCCGCACATGGTGCCGTAGTGAAGCAGATTGTGACTGATTGGGCTTCACACAAGAGCGTGAAGCCTTCTCAGCATGACATCCACCTGCCCTGGGTTTATTCACTCTCCCACTTTCTTTTCTCGCTGCACCTCCCTCGGCTCTGCAGTCACATTAGCTCACAGCACTGACATGCATCAACCTGGTGATACATCAGCTATCTGTAGATTTTAGCAGATAGATAAAGTAACTATTTGTCTCGGTTTGTGGAAGGGAGGTATGCATTTATTTCTGCTCACATTGCCTCCCTAAATGCACATTTGACAGGTGTGAATAACAACAATTGGGCACAGTGTTGCGTTGTTTCACTTGATGGCAGTTTAAGTGACAGGCTATGAATCAGGGGAGATGGAGAGAACAGTGAGACAATGAGAGAAAGAAGCAGGAGACGTTCAGGGAGTCGGGTAAGAGATGAGGTATAATTGAGAGGTGAGAGAAACAGGAAAACAGTTTAAAGCATACAGAACCTGCAGAAAGCAAGGCGTGAAATGTTGTCTTTACATTTAAAATAATAATGTAGCTGAACAAAAGTTGAACGGAAATTCATGTGCAAGCCCTTTTTACGGGTTGGGAGTACAAAAGAAGACCTCCTCATTATGCAATCTGTTGGTTTCCTTAGCTAGGATATTAATTATTGAATTGGCTCTATATGAATTAATTGGATTATGATTACAATGAATTGAATTCCAATTGGCTTGAATTGGACTTTATTACTTAAGTGCCTTGAGATGACAATTGTTGTAATCTGGCGCTTTATAAATAAAACTGAATTGAATTATTATAATCATTAGCTGCTTATGTTAGCCTGAGGTGGCTCAGCCCCACATCAGCGTGTGCAAACATCACAGGACCCGATGAGTTTGCTCGTATTCAACGTTCAGGAGCATCGCACAATCATCCCAAATAATTCAAACATGGTCTCTGCACTCTGTACAGACGCCCAGAAAGAACATATCCTGGGTTTAATAATTTCTTAGTCTTTTGGAATACTTTATCCCTGCATTCAGTCCTGTTTTGATCTTGTTTTTGGTTCTTAGTTGATATTTGGCTGATGGGTTTCTGGTCTTTTCATGATTCATCGTTTTTTGCTCATCTCTACCCTGGTTTAATCATTTCTTAGTCTTTTGGAATACTTTATCCCTGCATTCAGTCCTGTTTTGATCTTGTTTTTGGTTCTTAGTTGATATTTGGCTGATGGGTTTCTGGTCTTTTCATGATTCATCGTTTTTTCCTCATCTCTACCCTGGTTTAATCATTTCTTAGTCTTTTGGAATACTTTATCCCTGCATTCAGTCCTGTTTTGATCTTGTTTTTGGTTCTTAGTTGATATTTGGCTGATGGGTTTCTGGTCTTTTCACGATTCATCGTTTTTTCCTCATCTCTACCCTGGTTTAATCATTTCTTAGTCTTTTGGAATACTTTATCCCTGCATTCAGTCCTGTTTTGATCTTGTTTTTGGTTCTTAGTTGATATTTGGCTGATGGGTTTCTGGTCTTTTCACGATTCATCGTTTTTTGCTCATCTCTACCCTGGTTTAATAATTTCTTAGTCTTTTGGAATACTTTATCCCTGCATTCAGTCCTGTTTTGATCTTATTTTTGGTTCTTAGTTGATATTTGGCTGATGGGTTTCTGGTCTTTTCATGATTCATTGTTTTCTCCTCATCTCTACCCTGGTTTAATCATTTCTTAGTCTTTTGGAATACTTTATCCCTGCATTCAGTCCTGTTTTCATCTTGTTTCTATCCCTGTTTGGTCCTCAGCTCCACTTTCACACCTGTCTCCACTCAATTAACCACAGCTCCAGCCACTTCCTCATTAGTTCCCCTCAGTATATAAACTCCTTGATAAAGCTAACTCCTTGTCAGATCCTTGTTATTTCTGCCGTACCTTCATTCAGACCGTCTCAGTCATCCTGTTCTGTTTGTTTTTCCTTGTCTGGGTGTTTTATTATTTAGTCTTTTGTTTCCTTTTCTGTATAAACCTCAATGATATCCCATATTTGGGTCCTACATCACCTCCTCTGCACCAACATCGTGACATCTATTGTGTTTAAACACAAACTTGGTGTGAAAATAATCAGCATAAAACAACTAAAGTGTCATCTCATAAGGTGATAAGGCACCTTTAGGATAAATAAAGTATTATTTGAAAGAAATACAGAATAATGCTGTTTTAGGAAGTAAATTCAGTTAAATACTCACAGTTTATATTTGAGCTAATATTATCAGGCTCGTTATTGGTTTAAAGATTGATGGAAGTAATAAGTTAATGGTAAATTACCCAAAATGTGAATCATCTAATCATAAAACAATTGTTAGATTAATTTAAACAAATGACTCTGATTAAAAAAATATCATTAGCTGCAGCCCGGCTCGTGCACGGCCCGTTTCACCTTTGCTGTGACCTCCCTTGCTGGCTCAGAACAAAACTACTGTGACATCACTGCTGTGTAAGCCTTCATCCTCGTTCTTACAATCCTGAAACTGTAATTAGTTTATGTTGGCTGCATAATGACCTGGCAGCAGCGGTGGATGACAAACGGCGCCACCCACCATCCCCACATGGTGTCATGATGAGGACAGGCGTTCTCCATCAGCCCGGACACATGCACACACATCCACACCAATTCTGGCTCCATCCTGATGTTTTATACGACGTAAGATCGGTCGATTCTTGAATGTTACACCAATAATCTGACATAATGAACACGATAGAGTGGTTTGCATTGCTAAAGTATGTCAACATTTAACTCAAAGTAGTTCTAGTTTCACACAAGAAGTTATAAAAGAAGAGAAAAAGTTCACAGATATGAAGATACGATGCCTCCGGCTGCGTTTGTATCACCTGAAGTTGTCCCTGTAGAGCCTCAAAAGATTGGTGTGCGGCTGTGGAAGCAAATGGCTCCAAAAAGTTACAAAAACCACTTAATGTGCAGTTAGGCTAAAGCTATCCTTGTACATTAAGGGCTCCAACATGCAGCTGTCAGGCAGCCTCTCCATTACACCCCACTGAATGAACAGTGCGCACACACACCTTGATGAGCTCACCTGATCAAAGTGACCCATCCATGTCTCTGTCACTTAAACTCTTGGGAATCGGACGGGGGACACACATCTGCGGCTGTAGATGGCCTCGCTAAACAGGCTATTAGGATGCATTTAGGGCTGACAGGGTCGACATGTAACGCCTCTACAGTCACAAAGGCCGGCGCAGATTGCTCAGCATTGCATTCAAATCCAAACCCAGAAGCAAGCGTGAAATTTTCTAATTAAAAAACTCTAAAAAACTAGAGCCAGTTACTGGCAAATACCATCTCCATGAATTATGTGCCTTCATCTCAAGTAAAAGCACCAAATTGGTATTTCATTGTTGGGCGAGATGCCGCACCTGCAGGGAATGATGTGGAAGACAGCAACGTCTCGCTGTGAGAGGCTGCTGCAGAGCTAAACTCAGCACGACAGACCGCATGCCCACAGAAGAGCTGGAGCCATGAAAGCACATAACCCTACCAGTATCAAATCCAAAATTGAATTTTCTGCTCCGTCGCATGTTGCTTGTTGAGATGGAGACAGGGTGAGCATTGAGGGGAAGGGGGAGCACTCTTTGAATCCTTTAACCTTTACGGCTTGTTGCAGTATCAAGCCCTGCGGACAAGATCGGATGCCGACACGTTTGTCGAGGGATGACAAATTAGCTGTCCTTCCAGATGCCTGATTGCCTGACCTTTATGCACTAAGTAGTAGCGGTGGTGAGGGGGTTTGACAGCGGTAAATGGTGCTCGTGTCAAACAGGGAGCTGCATAGGAAATGCACATCTCACCCCATTAGCCATCACATTGATGGATATATAATCAAGAGTTCAGCATATTTTTACATTTTTGTGTATAAATCCCGGAAATGACTTGGCTTAAAATGGAATCCAGTACTTCAGAAAATGGGATGAAAGTCTGTGAAAGTCCAGAAGTACTGGAGGGGAAAACATTTCCACCTAAACGAGGATGACAAACATTCAGAGCTTGGTTTTCTTATGCGTTTGCCTGAGTATCGTTTGAGTTGGGGTTAAAACGGCTGTTAAACTCGATCTGTTTGATCGTAAAGCATAACAGCCGCAAATGGCAGCGGTGCCATTTTTAAAAATTAGACTTTAAAGGTGTCCATAAGGTTCGCAACATAAAAAGCCCTCCAGACATGTGCGTGTCGTACCAGCTGGAGTAGCTTTTTCTAAAACTAAATGTATGTTCTGAATCCAGACTGTAATATAACATTTAGGGCTGACCTAAAAGCTTTGATGGCTCAGCCGCTGCCATGGTAACAGGTTCCTGCCGAGTCCCTGGAGTCTCCACTGGTTTAAAGATGTAATATGCTGTGTGTTAATTGGGTATCATGGTATCAGCTAAGCATAAAAACATGGGAAAGATGAAGGAAGACCAAGCATGACTCACCGTTCCTCTTAGAAACCACAAATGTTTGGGACAGAGTGATGGAGGCTGCATTAAAGCAGCCATGTTCAGCCCTCAGTTTGTCCCTTTAAGTCTCTCCTTCAGCAGATAGAAGCTCAGCTGGATCAGAACCAGCTGACGGGCTCGGCCATGTTTCAGCTCTGAGAAACTCTGGTGCTGCTCAGCAGGATGTTTGGATCATTATCTTGTTGCAGGATGAAGCTTTGGAGGCATTTACTGGAACTGGAGCAGATCAGATGTTTCTATCCAGCTCAGAGTTGATGGAGCAGCTCCATCATCAGTGAAGATAAGTGAGCAGAACCTGTGGCAGCAGAACCCGTGGCAGCAGAACCTGTGGCAGCCAGAACCTGTGGCAGCCAGAACCTGTGGCAGCAGAACCTGTGGCAGCCAGAACCTGTGGCAGCCAGAACCTGCGGCAGCCAGAACCTGCGGCAGCAGAACCTGTGGCAGCAGAAACCTGTGGCAGCCAGAACCTGCGGCAGCCAGAACCTGTGGCAGCAGAACCTGTGGCAGCCAGAACCTGTGGCAGCCAGAACCTGCGGCAGCCAGAACCTGCGGCAGCAGAACCTGTGGCAGCAGAAACCTGTGGCAGCCAGAACCTGCGGCAGCCAGAACCTGTGGCAGCAGAACCTGTGGCAGCCAGAACCTGTGGCAGCAGAACCTGTGGCAGCAGGAACCTGTGGCAGCCAGAACCTGCGGCAGCCAGAACCTGCGGCAGCCAGAACCTGTGGCAGCAGAACCTGTGGCAGCCAGACATGCCCACACCATCACCCCCCCCCCCCCCCCCCCCCCCCCCACCGTGTTCAGCAGAGCAGCTGCTATGCTGTGGATCGTGGTTCCTGTTGGTCTCCACACTTTCTTCCTGCCATCACTCTGATGCAGGTTCATCTGGGTCCGGTCTGTCCAGAACACCTTTTCCCAGAACTCTGCAGCTCCTTTAAGGACTTTTTGGCAAACTGTGACGTGTCCATCCTGTTTCTGTGGCTAACTAGCGGTTAGCATGTAGCAGTGGCTAACTAGCGGTTAGCATGTAGCAGTGTAGCCTCTGTGCTTCTGCTCATGAAGTCTTCTGTGGACAGTCGTCTCTGACAGAGACACACCTGCCTCCTGAAGATGGTTCTGATCCGTTGGACGGGCCTTTGAGGAAGTTTCTTTCCCACAGTGAGGATTCTTCTGTCCTCCTCGGCCTACCAGAGCATTCTTTCTTCTTCATGATCTTCCCGACAGCTGATGCTGGTGATCCTGAGGTTTGACTCACGTCTCTGATGGTTTATTCTGGTTTTCAGCTTCATAACAGCTTCTCTCATCACGTTGAACGGCTACAGACTCCAAAAAGAACTTTTTTCCACTGGTTGGAACAGATCACGGTTACCCCGATGACCCCGATTTTTCTCCACCCTTCCCCTGTGGAAGTCTAAAGGCTGCATTTTAAGCAGTTCTATCCCCAGTCAGCTTCTCCAAAGTGCATCTTCTTCAACCTAATTGAGTTGGAGGATGCCATCTCCTCTGAGAACAGGACATTAAGCTTCCCTCTCAGGGATCGGCGGTGGAAGTAAATCACTTTTAATTAGAATAAACCTAAAGATTAGATCTGGCCTTTCACTTCCAGACATTTGCATAGCTCCTCCAAACACAATCCAGGCGCCATTGGCTGATTTAGCCATGAGAGAAGAAGAGAGGAGCCGGTTGGAGCTTATAGTGTTCAACAGGTGATTTAAAAATGTATAAACATAATCCCGGTCATATTTGTTGTAGGGACAGACTTTGTGGGTTACTTAGTGATTATTTACAAAGACATTTAGGCCAATAATACTTCAGATAATGATGATATTTCCATTTTTAATGTTTAATTGTATTTTTTCACATGATTAGGATTAAATCAAAAGGAACCAACCGCTAATCACTTACCTTAAACCAGGTTTTCTCAGATTTTTTGTGTAAATGTACATATTAGATGTCATTTTGACATATTAGAGTAAAAGGTCATCTATTTTTAATCACTTCTGATATCATTCAGAAGAGAAGTTGCTAGTTTTCACCGTTTTTGGATTAAAATATTCCATTAATGAGTCGATGAGTGAAACATGATCAAACTTTCTGTGAAAATCTTACAGAAATGACAAAAAATTCAAAGGTTTTATTTGAATTTTGATGTTTTTAACGGAAAAATCATTCGCTGCTGAAATATAAGAACCTCCGCAGTTGATTAATTAAATATATACGCACACTTTTACGTTCAGAAGACAGTGTCACTATAACATGTGATAAATTGTGTGTTAGAAGCAAATCACATCCGATCTGAGGCAGGCTGAGAAGCACAGACTCTGTACATGTTCAGTGACTATTTCATTTAGGATGACTCATCAATATTAACTTGATATACGTCAACAATACATTTTCTCTTCTGTTCTACCGCGCTGTACGAGTTTGATGATTAATTTACACCCCATCACATAATCTGCTTCAGAAAACATAACGAGGAATTTACCACGTTGGGGATTCAGTTTATGTCAATTATTCAGACAAATCCTTTCAAATCCTTTTCAGAATTAAAATTTGCATTCCGGTCGTTTCCAAACATGTCGCGTCACCATAAAAACGCACGAACGTGCACATTTCAACTGTAAGATGGACACAGATCTGGTGCGAATAACAACCTTTAGATATTCAGTTTGAATAAACATGTTTTCATGGATCAGAAGAGTTGTTTCCTTTCTTTTCTCATAGCAAAGCGCACTGAATAAATCTTCTTAATGAGCTTCGTCACACTGTGGACCTTCTCAAGCATCAGAAACAGGACGTAGCACCTCTCAAGCACCTTCGTGAAATTATTTTCAGCTGAAAATATCGTCTGAAGAGGACTTGAAGAAGGTTTACATGGTTTACCTGCAAAGTCTGAGAGAGGAAAGGAGGGAACGAGTACAGAGAAAGGCGAGGAATAAGCAGATGAGGGGACACAGAAAGCTGAAGAGGACAAACGCAGCGACTGAACCCCACTGAGGGAGATGTGAGGGAAGGCGTCCCGATCTTCTCTCGTTCAGAGGTGACAGTCCATCTGTCACCACCATGGAAGTCCGCAGGGGGATCAATGTCTGCTGAGGTGGCCAAACCCGAAGCTATCTGCATCCCCATTAGTATTCCTCTGCGGTGGGGCCAGGGCCGTCTGCTGCACCGGCCCCCGGGCGCAGGCGGCAGCGCAGGTGCCATGTCGATAGATTGATAAGACAAGCCAGACACGGCCCTGGAGAGCCCGTGACTGGACAAGTGATTTAACCCCCTCTGTGATAAACTTTTAAGCAGAAGAAAGGCAAATACATATCACAGGCGCGCACGTACATGCGCAGATATGGACATCTTACAAGGATGAATGGGCAGCCCGCGAAGGACGGCAGGACAGCATAATAAAAGCAGGACGAGGCATTAATCCTGCCGTGGGGTTCGCTGATGTTTGCAGCATTACGGCAGGCCTGGGGGGGGGGGGGGGGGTAAAATTAGAGGGTCACCGATAAGTGTAGAGCTAAATCACTCTGTTGTGTCATCATTATCACACAGTCGCTGTAAGGTTGTGGGGGTGCAGTTAGGGGGGATATGTGTGGGAAAGGCTTCTGTCCTCTGTCCGATCTGCACCTTTAACGGCTTTAAGAACACTTAAAAGTACGAGTTGTGCACCTTTATAAGCCCAGAAATCGATGCTGAATGAACACAAAAAGGTTTAGGCTCAAAGAAAACACTGACCTGAGGTCAAACCCACATTCTTCCTTTATAAATACTGGGTTGCATGATTTCTGAGCGCTGCACCTTCCTCGTTTTAATCCGTTGGACCATGCTCCCTATCCTGTTCAACCAGTGCTGTTTCTGTTTTAATTGTTTCCGTCTTAGCGGCTTATGGGACTCCATCTTTAATTTAATTCTGCAATTACTTTGTTTTACAGTTACAAACACTTTCTTTCTTCAAGATTTACCGAAATGCAAACAAGTCCGGGGCGGTTTTAATATGAAAATGTGGGCAGTCGGATCATTTCATGGCAAGAAAGTGTCTTATTAATGACCTCAAAGCTACCAACAGGCAATTTCCACAGTTCATAACAAATAAACAGCCTCAGTTGACCATAATTACAGCAACAAGAGACAAGGACGGTGACAATAAACTAACCTTTGTGACTTGAACGGGGTCACGGGCAACAATACCTCCTGTACGTTTTTTTCGTTTGATTTTCTAGGTCAAGTCTGTCAACCCAGTTAATAAAAAAGGGGGAAAAATATAAAAAAAAAACAACCGAGCACTTCATTTTATGAGTAGAGCTGACCTTTACCAGAGCTCAGGCTGCACTGAGGGGATTTCAAGCCACCAATTAGCACTGGCGTTTCTGCTCCAGTGCGATCTCAGGTCTCAGAGAGACAACCAACAACATCCGCATCGAGAGCAGGAGGCAGGAAAGGGGCTCGTTGGGTCCAAGTCGTATCATCTTAGACTGCTATAATGCTCAAGTTTTACATTTGGAGCAATTAGGGCAAAATAATACTGATTTGTGGGTTAAGCTTCCCAAAACAGTGACACCAACTAATGCATTTCAAGGATTATGCCCCAATAAGGCGGGCGTAAGAGTGTTGTGATTGTCCTCTGAGAGGGTCATAATGAATGGGAATCAGACTGTGAAGCCGTGTGCTTTTAACAATCAATACCAGTATGAACTGCCGCCACCGTCATATTCATTTCTGTTTAAGCCAAATGTGAGCTGAGATCGATGGAGAGTTTCTTCTTAAATAGACTGAGCATCAAGAAGAAAGAGGAAATAAAACCCAAAAAATTAATTTCCAAAGAGTTGTCAATATTCCTGAAGTGTGGCACATGCAGCGCCCAGCTATGGTGCTGCATTAAGCTTTCATGAAAGTGAAAGTTAATTAGATATGATGACTGAACTCCCGGGATCGTAATTAGCCGAACTGCGTGACTGCTCTCCTGTAATTAAATGTCATTTTCCCTCAGTTCACTGAGCCTGAAAAAAAAAGAGGAGGAAGAGGAGGAAGAAGAAGAAGAAGAAGAAGAAGAAGAAGAAGAGGAAGGCTGCTGCAGAGAAATGTCAGCTACAACTAATTCACCTGTGCCCGGTGGCCTGATCCTGGACATTTCTGGAACATGGGCCAGTCAGGATGACAGAAAGTGGTTTTAAGCTGGCTGGCAGCGGTTCAGGGTAAACTAATAACAACGAGTCTGTGCCGGGAGCTCGCGCTCTGCTCTAGTTTCGCTATTTGCTCTGTGTTTTGGAGGCTGAGTAAACAGTGGAGGTTATCGTGTGAAGGTGAGGAAGGAGGAAGGGTCGCATCTGCAGGTGAGAATGAAATGTCAGGTTCTGGTGCGTCACATGTGAATAACCCCGGGATGAGAGAAGCCGGTCCAGCAGAGTGCACGGCGGGTCCCTCGTCATGTGTGAGATGAGAGGAGTCAAAGCTGCAGGTACGAAGTTCTGACTGACACCAGAGGACAGGCTGGAAGGACGATCGCAGCTTCTCTCCACGAATAAAAGAACAGCGCTGCCTTCGGTTTTTACCTTTGATTTGAGCATCTGTGACTGCAATCCGAGCGTTTTAAGATGCTACATCAGCAACAAGTGAATAAGAGATGGTAAAGTGATAAAACTGTGCTCTGCTGGATGTTACTTGGACACATGACACCCCACAGACCAGGCCAATGTGCCCCCTGACATCAGCTGATCAGAGGTATTTGCTGGAAAAGGATTCAGATCGTGGCCTTTGGGAGTTACCATGAAACACAATTCAATCATTTAACTATCCTTGACAACATGTAAAGCATCGGATTCAGATGAGATATCTTCAGTTACGAGGATCCATTCGCAGAAATCTCATGTTCGTGGCCTGAAAAGTTAGTTATTCTGCCAGATTCTTTTAAGTCTGTGGCTTTAATATGTTTCATACATATGTGCAACCGTCTTAATGTGATAATTAGGCTCCACTGGACCTGAAATCAGTCAGAATTCATATGATAATCCATTCACTAGAGATCTGCTGCTCCTCAGAGCAGCTGTGAGAGCTCTAAAAGTTCCGAGGCTTATAATATCAAGGGGGAGCTCTGGGAATTTTACAGATTTTGGGCTTTTTCTTATTGAGTTTGCTTTTCTAAAAGATTACAGACTATAAAAAGACACCCTCATGCAGGCATTTGCCAGACCATAGATCAACCAGGAGGAAACAAGTGCCACAGGGCTGCCATCGCTCACCAGCATCCCACATAGGAGCATTTCAAGCGACTGGACTTCAGACCCAATGCGACATGCGAGTGCTTCTTAGTGGCTTAGTGAAACCGCCACAATGATATGTTGAATTGGGCTGCGTGCTTTGGCATGTTTCTCAAACATGTCAGTGTAATAGTGTCATTCTGCAGCCTTTTGCCACGCATCCACCGTCTCTCCTTCGCATGAACGCACGGGTGGCGGCTGTCATTGACGGGAACCCCCGCAGGCTATGTTCTCCATAATAATTACTCATTTTACTGCCTCCATATATCTCCGAGATGCGATACAACCGAGGCTGGAAGAGACGGAACCTAATTACCTCGGCCCGATGGACAGAAAAGCATCACTGTGAATGTGATGAGGCTTTAACATGTTTGCCTGAGAAAACGACTCGGGGCTCCCTGCTGGGTTTTGAATTAGAAAAACAACGGGTTAAAGAAACACCTGTGTCTCAATCTCAGTGACTAATGCACAACTCTGCTCTGCCGTAAACTTATAGATATGCATCTGTGTCAATGAATGCAGCATGGGGGGGGGGGGGTGTCATCGAGATGTTTCACCTGAAGTAAAGAAGACTCTAAGCCAGCCGCTGGAATACCTTTAAGGGGAAAATAGGACATTTATCTCGGCTTCTGACAAGGAAAAGATGCTTTTGTTTGTGAAGAAAACTTGGTATTAATATTTAAGTGACTGCAAAGACCTACAGCTGTTCGAATCAATCTAAAGGTGCCATGTTGCTTTCCTCCGTTTTTATTATCTGGTGCATCGTTTCTCTGACTCTCGTCTTGTTAGATGGAGAAAAAAGGTTTAATAACAGCAATTTTGTGGATGATCTGTTGGGTCATTTATTGTTTTTTTTCCATTAATGCATTTCTAGTGACAGAAAGAGGAAAAGCCCTGTTATTTTTCTCAAAAACTACAAAATGAGTTTATATCTGGGGATTATAGCTCTCAGAAAGGAAATTGGAAACGTCTGAAATCTAAATCAACTCGTCAGCCTTAAAAGAAAGAAAAAGAAACCCAAGAAAACTGCAATCGATGCATCTCTATGAAGGATTGCTGCAGAGTTTGCAAATCCTGAAAAAAAACTGCACACAATGTAAGCAGCACCCAGGAAATAGTCCAAAGGTGAACCCAGACTAAAGGTAGATATATCACAAGTAAAAAGGCTCAAACAAGGGTCCAACTATCCTCTTCCACTTCTCTTTCCTACGGAGTGCCACAAGGTTCTGTTTTGGGACACATTTTGTTTCAAGCTGCAGATCTTTCATAGTTTTCAGATCTTTGCAGACTGAAAACTTTCTCCAGCTTAATGAAGAGAGAACAGAGTCTCTGTTTGTGCCCATGGAAGGTGATGGAAACTCTGGGTCCTTTGGTTAAACAAAGTAACAGAAGAAGAAAACAAATTAATGTAAAACGACTACAAAAAGGAGCCAGAATGAGTGGTATTAGACGCAGAGTCGATCTTACCAAGTAAGACAAGCTTATCTTGGTTAATCTTCGGTTACGGTCTCTGCTTTTATCTCCATAAAACAAGTTTGACTAGTTTAAAGCTCCGTTTTTCTTCTTAACCAGTGGAAACAAAGAAGGAAGCCGAACTGTCAGGATAAAAGCTTGAACTGTTATTTAACCAGAGATCCAGAGGCACTGATCCAGCAGGATTTTATCATAGTTGTTGCTGTTTAGACATTTTCCTCAATAAAAAGTTGAATTTCTTCACAAAAATCAAAATTAGGTCTGATTAAATCAGGAAACAGAAGCAGTTTTAAGATTAAATATCAGAGTATTTAATAGATATTCTATTAATTTTTTATGTTTTAATCAGTTTTCAGAACATTTATCTAAAAGCTTTCTTTAAATCTTTATTATATTCATATTAAACGATAAAGAAATTAAACGATTAACCAGAAGCGTTTAGAAAGTTTCCACTTTGCCAAATCTCTGCTTCGCTCTTGCTTTGAACCACTTAAGATTTTATTAATTTATTGTAATTCTTTGTAAAACTCTGCAGGTTGTTTAGAAAGCTTATGAAGTCCTCACATGTCACACCAGCAACCTCAGAGTCCACTTTAAGGTCCTGGTTTGGGCATATTGTTATAATTGGCTTTGATCTTACGACATTATAAATTCATATTCTGTATTTTACTAAATAATGTTCCTAGCTGGTACTTTTCCACTCTGCTCATACGGCACAACAGATGACCTTAAATGGTCCAAGACCTTAGAAGGACATAAACAACTGGGTCAGACAGAACATCTCTATTGGAGCAGATAGGTCTGGTCCATTAGACGCCTAAAACAGTTTATCACATCCAAAGAACACAACGAGGACAGCAGCTGGTCTGATCAGGCCACTAAAAACTGGCCAATTATACTCTGACAAGTGTGAGTAGAACCTCTGTTGATAAAGCTGAATATAAATATGAAATGTTTCTGGATATCGGGGCTCGGCCTGACGGATTTCCTGCGGGATCTCTGGCACTCCGAGTCCAGCTGCAATATACTTTACTTGTGACCACTAATAAATACTTTATTTAATAAACGATTTCTCCAGCTTGTTCTTGGGCTTCCAATGAAAAAAATCGGGCTAACAATATCTAAAGGTTCAGAAGCACCTTTCAGCATCTTTTTGACAGTATGAAGACAGGAAAGGGGGCAGAGAAAGGTGGGAAGGAGCAAAAGGCCTCCGGTCAGGACTCTAACCAGAGCTGAGCAGCAGGTTTGTGGCATTTCACGGCCGCCTTTTAGCATTTTTAAAGCAACTACAGTCAAACTCCCTGCATTTGCGCCAACATTAATTCATAATGTTCATTCAAACTATCAAACGTAGGGAAGTTTTTTTTACTATGAGGTCGCCAGAGAAAACTATTGACTTTGCTTTAAAATACACCTTCCAAACAGTGTTTTTCTGCATTATTGTGCAGATCAGTTTGAGTGTTGCAGGAAGTGCTGGAAGCCAAAGGAAACCATCCATCCCCTACCGTTGAATGGGAAACGATTGATAGCACGAAGCGCGTAAAACCAGACAACGTGCTTGGAGTGTGACATTTGTTTAGCCTTGTTGCACAGCTCCGGTGCTAAAGGAGCGTTTGCTGTGGCATCACACGGAATCTGACATTTACACCAGTGTCTGTGGGTCTTTAAATGTCGTCCTTAAAGATTACAACTTTGAATATTAGTTTTAATTGAGCGTTCTACTTTTAAACGTGTCAGGGAAACTAATCAAAAAGGGGAGAACCTCAGAGCCACAAAATAAGTGCTGAGAATATATCACCTGGATATTGTTTTAGGGGGAGTACTTTATGGCGGC
The DNA here is from genome assembly GCF_036924035.1 of Leuresthes tenuis. NCBI lineage: Eukaryota > Metazoa > Chordata > Actinopteri > Atheriniformes > Atherinopsidae > Leuresthes > Leuresthes tenuis. The sequence continues at coordinate 24,240,784 of NW_027325377.1, read as the reverse complement.
TTTAAATTGTGGGAATTTATGACTGCTGCAGTCTATGTGACATAAAGACATTAAACCTCCCAAAAGAGTCACCTCAACCCTCCTTATGCTCACCTGAAAGGATTTTTCCCTTTTTATAAGGACCAGGTGCAGGAAAGACCACCCAAGTTTCAGAAAGTGTTGCCAAAACTTCTCAATATAGTCGTCACCACCTGTATGTTTGTGACATATTCTGTCCTCTCGCTCTACTGTAGCTTTATGTCCTGCTTACCCATTTGGCTTCCTGAGGACACTTAAGGTGTCTACTGTTAATTCCACCTGAGCCCTTAATTACCTCATTAATTTCAACTGACAGGGGAGGTTAAAACCTCTCTGTGATCCCCAGGCTCCATACATGGACATTAGCCACCGAATGGGAGGCCATGGCCCCAGTCTCCCTTTTCGAGACCTCTGAGTGTTTAACAAGGTTTATACTTAATCCACAATTTTGTCTTTATGGATCTTGGCTCCGATTTTAAAAAGCAGCCTAATTGTTGATTGACTTGCAGTTGAAGGAACTTCTTCGTGCCCAGCTGGGGTGAGAAGTCTCATCTGAAAGTGAGCTTTAGGGACATTAGGCCAAACAAAGAAGCCCCCTTTACTTGCGACACCATCAGTTGAGGATTTCCACATTGGCTTAAGTTAAGCCATCTCCCATCCGGATTCATTCTCTAAAAGTGGTCACTTAAGGACAAAGGGTGAGAAAAGTACAACAGCTCGAATCCTCCTGAGATCATATCTGGACAGAGGAATAATATGAGCAGGGCTGAGACGAGGGTTTTATTGGCGATGCTGGAAGAAGAGCCATCACACGAGTCCAGCCTTCACTGAAAATGTGATTAAACAGGGAAGCTGGGGAGACAGGCGGGTAGAGATGGAGAACGGACTCAGAGGAAGTGATTGTGAAGGAATGGCAGAGAGGAAGATTGATGGTTGACTTGTCCGAGATCTGTGGGTTTTCATTCTTTTTTCGCCCCACTATCTGTGTCCAGCTACTTCCACTTGTGCCACGGAGGAGAAAAAGGGGCAGCTGATGGAGGTGAAGGCGGCAATAAATTGACAAAGATTTAAAAAAGAGAGTTTGCCAGAATGGTGATTATGGGGGAGGTGGGAGAGAGCTTTTTAAAGCTCGACACAGCCGCTTATTAATGGAAGTTAACTGCCTGTTACCTGTGCAGGAGAGGGCAGCAAATGTGTGATATCTGAAGTTAAATAAATTAAATCTGAGGGTTTAATAGCTGACAGGACGGCTACAAAATAGGGCAACAAAATGCAGCAGTTGTCTGTATTTCTGATGTCAACATATTGCCAACAGATGCACCGATAGATTAAATCTGTTGAGTGGAAAACATTCAGGACAGCTGTCAATCTTCCCAGGAGTCGACGTCCCACAAGGTCACCCCAAGGTGAAAAAGCCCAGAGCTACATCACGATCAACTACCTGGTTATGGGTGTAAAATGCTTCTCCTGCCTGCAGAGTTAGAGCAAACAGAACAGAATTTATCGAAGTATTTGCTTTGATTGAGGTTAAAAACTCCTCTGCATGTCTGTCAGGGTCGGTGCCGTGCAGATAGAACCAGAAATAAGACAGAATTATATTTTTATTATAATATATTTTGGACAAAAACCCCACATAGGACCTTGTATATTACGTTCACACTTCAGTAAAAAGCTCTGTGTCATTCTGGATGGAGGTAAATACCCAAATATCCTGGTTTATGGCCTTTCTCCTCACAAATCGTAACAGCCTTGTCATATTTATCATTTTTACATAGTTTTTTTCTACATTTATGAGCCAGAACATCTGTACAAATACCTGTTAATCTTTTTAAAAAGGCCCCCGTTTTATGTTCTGTTTCTGCACTGAAAACTGGACCAGAAATCCACCATAATGACTTAATAAAGTTGTTTCCGTACCATTTAATCCCTCGACGGTTACAAATCCAGCGTTTATGGCGGCGTGTCGCCGTGACCTCTGGCTGCGACGGCCGCAGCACAGACCAACAAAGCCATAAACCATGTATGAGGAGATTAAAACTTTGGGAGAACATAAGATGTCGTATCTGCAGCACAAAGGACTGGATATAGATTTCACCCTTTCCAATAATGTCAGATCATTTGATCTAGCTGGAGAGTTCATCGATTTGCCACTTGAGTGAATGTCAATTCGTTTTGTTGTATATACCGTGTAGAGTATGTCAATTAATGAGGCGTGTTTTGTCCCCTTTCACATTAATATCTGAGGCAAATTAGAAAGACAAATTAAATATTCAGTTTTTACAGGAGATGGAACTGTTTTATTTCTGCAAAAGCATGTAAAATAAATCAAATACAACCTTTTAAAGCTAACAATGCGACACTATACCAGCGAAAAACTCTTTAGCTGGTATGAAAATCACATTAGGGAAACGGCATCTGCTACAATTTTACAGTAACCTGTGCAAACATGACCCTAAAACTTTGTTTAGAAACGCTGTAAAACACCCCGAGGCGACAGGAAACGCAATAAATAGAAAAAGATGATAAGAGATATGAAAACTTTTCTCATACCAACTTTGCTAAACTGGGCCAAAACTACCAACAAGCAATAAATCATAGCAATTCCCAACAAATAACTTGATAATAGTGAGGGCTAGCGCATGAAAGTAGAGACGAAGCCCTGTGTGTCCTTCCCATACCTGTGGGCTTACGTCCCAAAGCGCTGAATAAACTAAACTGGCAGCTTACAGGTCCATTAAATCAACCGGGATTGTCACGGAGAGAGGAGGGGAGAGGTATTACATTTGTGTTAGTGGTCAAATATGGCTGGCCTGTGAGGGAAAAGGGCGATATGCAGCCCGGGCTGGGCTGATGGAGAAAGAGAGTGGAAGGAGGAGGGTGGGGGAGCATGTGTCAGAGCTATGTTCTTTCTGATAAGTGAGTTTTCACTTGCTTTAACCCCCCCACACCACCCCCACTGTAATAAGAGCTGACACCTATTTGTGACATATGACTGTATCTCTGATTGCCTGGGGCCTGATAGCATTCTGATGCCCCGCTCAGCTCATGATGGACGGATAGTAAGAGGGAGGAATGGAGGAGTTTGCGGCTCAAATGAGGCTGGCAGAGCGATGCTACATATATATGGTGCAGACACACAGGTTTGGGCTTCGGTAGCTGATGTGTTGCTTGCTTGTAGACATGTTCAGCGGCAGCTAGGAAGAAATAGATGGATGGAAAATTACTGAGTGGCACAAAGGACGCCTTTTCTCACACTTCTAATTGCTGGCTGCTTGGTACCACTCAGTTTGATGCTGATATCACTCTTCACGGCCTCTTCCACCAAGTCAGGGATCCTGGGTTCCTCCCAAGCTGGATGCAAGTTACGATCCCCAAGGCCGAGTTCTGAATTATGAAAATATGAACTTTCTGTGTAAGTGACAGGCATCCCTGAGTTTTGGTTCCATGAAATCCTCTTTGACTGTAGAGCTTTTAATTTATCCAGCTTTAGAAAGTAAGCCGAGGCCTCGAAGTTCTCCAAAAACCAAGCCGAGGTTTGAGAAGAGAGAGAAACTTGACTTTTTCTGTCATAAACCAGAGGAAATCGAGAGTATGGGGAGGAATCTTACAGAGACATGGCAGCACCATCAAGCTATTTTCAAAGCTAAATCTTCTTCAGATCTAGATTTTGCCAATAAAAATAAATAAATTCAAGAAAGAAACTGGAGACAAGTTCAAACTCTACTAAAACAACGGTTATTTTTCAACTTTTGGCTTTTGAGTGCAACAGGAAACTGTTTAATTGGCTTCTAGTCCCATGTCAAATGACTCCGGTGGCAGTTGAGGGTTTTTATCGGCTTCAGCTCCGATCAGCATTGATCGGGAACGTTCTAATGAGGACGCTGCTGATGTTTGGCTCAGATACCGACAGCAACAATTCGTAGGCAAAAAGTGACGACATTTATTGACGTTACCCGACTGTTTTAGTTGTTTAAGCTTAAGCCAAATGTCCAAAATCCTGTCGAAATTTTTAAAAAAATAGCCTAATTACCTCAGGAAGTCCAACACAACCTGTAGTACATCGCGTTGTCATAGTTACAGACTTGTCCCCTGAGAGTTAGTTGTATTGATTCCAGAGCATTAAAGATCAACATGGGACCATGGGACAGGATTAAATCCGCTTTTCCGGTTCGTCAGACCTGTTTCAACAGTGTAAAAACTGTACAACAGGCCTTATGAGTCCACATAGCGCAGAGTTTGTAGGCTAACAGCATCGTTTCAGTCTTTAAAATCAAATAGTTTCCATTTGCTAGCAGCCTTGCTGCTAACACACAGTTCACAGAGCAGAGCCAAGGTCCGACGCCGTGGTTTCACAGATCAATGGCCTCTCTCCTCAGGAGCGTCTCTGGCATGATAAAACACTCCTCACAGAGTCTGAGCTACATCTAATGTGCCTGGCGAAGGTCATCGTGGTTTCAATTAACCAATCTTTCAATAAATTCAGGGGTGCTGACATTCAAGTTGGAAAGATGAGCCCATTGTGAGTGACTGTTTTCATTTAGAACGGCAGAATATGGATTTATCGTTTACCTTTACATGCGTTTGAACCATCCATTTACTTTTTTCAGCTTTTACTCGACTTTTTCAGCAAACTATTTAGACATTTCTCAGCTCTCCTGTAAATTGGATTCCCGCTTACTTAATCACAAACAATTTGTACGTGGGTCTGAGTATAAATGCAAATAAGACAGCAGTATTTGGACTTATTCTGATCTGTTTTTCCTTTGATGAAACGTTCTGTTCGTGTGACATTTTCAATGATTTCTGCTTGTTTATCTTGAGCTACAAAGCCAGCAAAGAAGCCATTTTATGTGCACCATTCCCTCTAATTATCCTGAAACTCTGATAAACCCTGTAAACTCTGAGCTAATAATCACTGCAGTTAATTGTCATGTGGCTGAGGAGTCGATGCTGCTTCCTAACTGTAGTTACTGAGAATTAAACGCATCTTCAGGCTGTTTTCTTGATCGTACATATTGGAAAGTTTAGCTGCAGAATAATCTTTATGATTGATGAAAAAGAAAAAGCACTAATCCGACTCAAACAAATGTGGTGCCAGGAGACTATTCCAAGCCAGTTTTAGGACTCCTTATCAATAGAAGACTGCACACAAGTCTGTTTCTTATCTTTATTTTATTCAAAAGGGTCTAAATTTGCAAAAGTTTTGAGTCTTCAACTGCCCACAAACAGTTCTAGTGGATCTACGCCGGTGAGAAGTCACAAGAAATGGAGAAAAAACGTTTAGCAGTGAGCTATAACAGCCTTCCCTTCCATAACCAACATCCTAATTTAAGTGGGGAGAGGATGCATCGGTCCACAATGAGTCACAGTAACTTATTAAGTTGTCGAGACAGATGCAGCAGAACTTCAATGTCAACTGCTCAGGTTACCAAAATACGTCTTGGGAGTTGAAATCGTCGCAGTTCTGATCGAGATTCATCAAAGGCTTCTCAATTAGGAGGCACCTCCGCTGACACCGGAGAGCTTCTCCATTTAATGAAGTACCTCACGTTATTGCCCTGCTGGTAAATTATTCAACTAAACTCCTCACGGGAGGGGGGGGGGGGGGGGGGGGGGGGGGGGGGGGCTGGATGTGAAGACAGACAGAAGGATGAAGGGAAAAAAAGAAAATTAAAGAAGTCTCCTCATCGTTTTCAATTCATCACCTTTCCTACATATTGCCCTGCAGATCACAGAGAATATTCACCTAATCAGATTTATGATTTATCCCATTTAAATTCAGTCGACTTTCTCAAACGCTGAGAGATGGTGGGGGGGTGGGGGGTGGGGGGTGCAATTTATAATCTAGAGAAGAAAGACACCAAGAGTGGGGTGACCTCTATTTGAATGAATAAAGATTGGCTCTTTTAATGTCCCACTATTGTAGCATTTCTAATGAGGACACATTATTAACAGTTAGTGTTGGGCATCTTCTCCTGATACGTCTTATTATAGGAGAAATAATGGATTTCAAACCCAGTAACAGTACAGGCACAAAGCTACTAAATGTTTTCATGCTATGTGCAAGCATTTTATCAGACTGTATGATGTGGTTTGTTGATCCTTTAAAGCTGCTGCTTTCATTTAAAAACATATTGACTCAGTTAAAGTTAAGCTTTCACACCATTTTGCACTGTTTTTAATGTCTTGTGCCATGTTTCATGTACATAAAGGATCGTTTAGATCTTTTTCACTGTGTTAATTTTAATAAAGCAGATTCAGGGACAGTGGGAACAAACTGCGCTGCAGAGAAACTGAGTTAAGTCGTGGATTCAGACTCGTATCGGCCGACATCAGATTCGGGGACAAAGAAATCTTTCAGCAGGGTGTGAGATTTATCTTGAGAATATTTAGAGAAAGAGGCTTGATTGAAACAAGGAACCAGTGAAAGAAAGGGAGAGGAATTTAAGAGCTGATTCAAGCTGAGGGTGATTGGTCAGAAAGGGGACTTGTGATTGGCTCAAATGTAGCTTTGAGCTAAACCGAAGCGCCATTTTAGTGAGGAGAGAAACATTTGGGGTGATCTGTGTAAGTGTGACTGGACCTGAGGAAGCATCTGTTACCTGAATGCAGAGGAAGCAGAGAGAGGCTTAATGCTAAATTAAATCTGTGTGGTGAGAAACACGCTTTTGAATTCAGGAAAGCAAACAAGGCCGTCTTCTACTTGCTTACTTGACTTATGACCTAAAAGAGATAAGGATGTGTCATTTCCTTTGATTTTGCATGGCTAATGTGCTCTTCTCTGGAAAGAAAGGAAGCTTATAAAACGCACCTGACAAGACGCTAATATAGCTGTTCAATCCAAGGTGAATACCATCAATGAGGTATAGATGTGTGGCAATGAGCAGATTGCATTTAAGAGGTCTGGACTGGAAGCAAGCAGACAAAGATGATATTTTTGGGCATTATGCATGGAAATCAATGCTAAGAAATCCTCAAATACAAAGTGAAGGAGCTTCAATGTGACCAATGATGCGATCATCTCATCAGAAGGAAGGAAAATTATCTATAAATGTTCAATAAAAATAGATATGTATCCATATATTCTGCTTAGCAGACACACAATAAACAACATGGCTCCCAGAGTCATGTCAGGGACCACAACAGCCACAGAAACTGGTTTAAAGAGTGAGGACAGGCAATAAGAGTGAAATAATGAAGCGGAGAGGCAAGAAAACCAGTCAGTGATGAAGCATATAATTTCACACCGCATTACTTGCACACAGAAAACGGTAGCGGAGCATCTTAAATTTAATGAGGAAGCAGCAGAAGGTACGAAGGTTAACGCAGTCGACGGAGGACAGCTCAGGTAAAGGTTGCTGGGGCCGTTTCAGTTAAAGCCACCAGGTTACAGGGCATGAAGAAGAAGGAGAGTGGCGATGAGACGCCGTGCCGTCAGACGAATTAAGCACCTTTTCCATCCATCTGAGGCTCAGAAAACAGTTTGTTAAACATCAGACATCTTCCAACTGAGGTTAGTTTACTTATTTGTTGGCTTTATTGTACATAAATCTTCATTGTTGTTGACTTCCTGTTTGCCAGATTGGCTTTTTGGGCGATATCTGCCCCTTTTGTCTCTTACAGCCTCCTTTTCTGGCTCTCCCTGAGGTTTCAGGGCCCCGTCAGCTCACATCCCGTCCACAATCACGTCAAACACACACTAACATGTAGTAACGATGCTGCCATGCTTCATTTATGCTCGTGTTAAATTAGCAAAGCCGTCTTTTATATGGTTCAAGCAAACCAAGACGGTCGAGGTAGATCAGCCAACAGCCAGTCTGCGACACGCTGCATTATTTCACAGATAAGACTCACAAATGGGAACCATTCCTGCAGGATCCACTGCTTTGCAATGAAATGGCCGGGGTGGGGGGGGCACGTTTCATTTAACACAGCTCAATGAGCTCTTAAGTGATGCTGGTTTGACTCCTGCAGGTCGTTTGCACTTTGCTTCAATGATTCTGGACACCCTCTGACCCTCTTTTTCCTGTGGATCGAATTATCTGCTTTTAATTCCTTCCTTCTTATCTGATGCAGCGGAGCCACAAACCGACAAATAGTTCAATCATTTAGTGAATTAAACTTTTAAGTCTGACATAAATCTAACTTTTGAAGCAAAACTTGTGTTTTTGCCCAAACCGCAGAAGTATAAAAGGCATTTTCACAGCTGCGCCACATGACAGAAATCTGTTTTTCCAGCTCTAAATTGAATTAGCGAAACGTTCTCCCACCGAGTGTGGAAAGAGAGGCTGGCGTGTGGAAAATGTCCTCCGCTAAGTGGAATCTTCTGGGCGACACAAATCACGCTGAGAGGCATAGCTGCCTTTCTCCGTCGGCCAAGGCGCCACGACGACAAGCCTCAACACAAATTCACACACAAAGAGGCCCACAAAGGCACAAATGTGCCGTGCAAGCAGAAGAAAGGCAAACAAACAAAAACCTATCAAACATATACTCGCACGGCTGGGCTTCCACACATTAAAGGGTGTGAAATGAGTCCAGGGCGCGCTGCACGGTGGGGAGGCTTTTAACACCTGGACGCTAACGAGCAGGACAGCGCCCGTCCTGAGAGATGCTCAGCGCAGCTCGTGAGGTTGGCCGAAAACAATTAGCTTTTGTCATCTCCTCAGTCAGAACTGCGGCTCACAGGAGTTTCAACTCTGACTCAGTAGAGAAATTAACTTGAGCTCCATGAGAAAAACACTTTGTTTGGACTTCCAATCAGCTGATGGCTGCATGTGGCGGTTAAGGTTCACATCAAACATCAGAATGGAGAAAAAGGACTTGATCGCACTGGATTACAGCTACAGTTGGGTTCTGCTCCTTATCTGAGGGTAATTATCCTTGGATATATGGCGGTGAATGAATGGAATCACTGGCACAAAGCATGTCATACCCCGGTACCATAGGTGGCGCTGTCCCCATTTCAGCTATCGCTAATAGAGCCACTTCCTGTTGACGTCTTCACCGCCAACAACAACAAACTCAGGCATTCAGAAAGATGGCGAACGCAGAGCGAGATGAAGCTGCGTCCCTCTCCATCTGTGATGAGCTGGTTATGGCACAGACGATGCCCAACGGCGCATTCTCCATCGCCTTGTTTCTTTCTTTCTGACGACAACAACAGGAATATCGTCTCCTTCCACTTCCGGGAAAACATCTGGAGCATGCTCAGAACGCTCGATCCGATCCTTGTCAGATTAAGCTTCTTACATGAGCTGAATAACTCAGTTTTATTGTAATTTAGCCTTTAATCCGATCCGATGGCGCTCATGTAGCCGCACTGACTGATTCTGGCCGTCAGAAAGGGGCAAAACCAGATAAATTAAGAACTAAAGCTTCCACTAAGCTGCAGTTAACACCGTTTAGGACTGAGCACAAAACTACATTTGGTGCCGCTCCTGTCGGCCGAGAAGTCCGAAGCTACAGTGAAATTCTTGGGTGTTGGTGGTAAAAGAAGCGACCGCATGAATCGGGTCTGGACTGGACTCCTTCTCCTCTTCCAACGCCACCTCTCCAGCATGGTCCAAGCCCCCCCCCCAGTGGGACACACCTGTAACACCTGTGTTGGACGCCTTTCGACGCCGAGGAGCAGCGATTCTACTCTGAGCTCCACCAAGATGACTGAAGTCGTGTTCTGATCCCTAAAAGAGGCCAACAACCTTTCAGAGGAAGCTCACCACAGACTGCAGCTGAAGCCTGAAGTAGATTAACTGGTAAAAGTAGATTAACTGGTAAAAGTAGATTAACTGGTAAAATCACAACTTTGCCAACTGGATCGCATCATCAACACTAACCCGACCAAAGCTAGAGATTCTGTCCATGGAGCTTATGAGCAGACAGAAAAGGACGAAGGCAGCGCTGGAGGAGTCCAACAAACACTGAAACCACACCGTCTGACATTTCTATTTCCCCATTACACGTTTTACCCTTTTGATCTATTACATTTGCGTGTATAATGTAAGTAAAGTTGGTTAATTATACCGTTTGATGTACAATATTTATAAATCTCAGAATTCACCTGCATCACTGGGATATTATCCATTTAATGCTTTAATGTACATTATATCGCGTACTTTAGGTTTAAAAACCTTCACAGCACAGAATCCGCACTTTTAATGGTTTTTAAACACATATTTTGAGCTACTTGAGGACCATCACTGCATTAAAGGCGTATTGTTGGACTGGTTTCAGTCTGGCTGAGAGAATCTTCTGTGTTAGTCTCAATGATTTTATGTCTTCCGTTGTGGGGTGAGACTCAGGGATCTCCTCCTTTTCTCACTCGACTTGCTCCCCTTGGGTTAAATCAAATTCTGAGGAAATCTCGTACAACATCCCTCTCAAACAGTCTGTCCCACCACTGGTAAAATGCTGAAGTTGTTCACCCCCCTTTGTTGATCTCGGCTCTTTGACAGCACATGTGAAACCCACTGTTACCAAGCAGGGGGGGAGAACTGACTTTAAATTTGACTCAGCCCTTCCTTTTGTACTAAATTTGAACTAATTTCATTCCTTGTCATGTCTTCATACATGTTTGCTCAGTTTAACACATACTTGGCGTCCTTGAGGCTTATTTTTAGCATCTACTTCAAGCGTTTTCCTCCAAAGCGAAACAGCAGCTTTGACGTAGGATGTAAATTCAAACCGGCTGTTGGAAACACCTGCTTCACGTGCGCCAGCAAACACTCGGCTTTGAAGTTTAGACAACTGTGAAGTTGTTTGAAGGTCATCTACCCACCTGGAGGAGCTGCTTTCAGTGTTTTCCAACATGAAAAATGTCCACCGCATCATGCTTCCAGAGAAAGTTTTTACTTGTAACTTCTGCGCTGTAGCAAAACAACCGATTTCAGATAAAAACATCAAATGTGAAGCACTGAAAAAGGAAGATTTATCTCAAACTGAGCTCTGCTCACAGCTTGATTGTGAGGCTTTTACACTGCAGAGTTTCAAAGTTTTATCCAGCTCTGATTTAATACGATTACTAATGGTAGTGAGGGCGGATTTCAAGCACTAACCGTTACTGATGATGACAATTAAGTCGTTTTAAAGGTTTGTAACTTAGTTTTTGTCATTTAAAGTAAGTTAATTTGAGTTTTTAAAGGAGACATGCTGCAGTGTTCTGGGTGCGTTTATTCTCAGAATTTAAAGGTAGAATAAAAGTCTCTGCTTATAGATGAGAGGACTGGCACCACTTTGCTGTGCACCGGCCAATTATCTGTGCCAGGCACGGTGACATTACTGCCACACAACCCCTGCAAAATGGCTAATTGTCGTTTTTATGTTGCAACATTTATACAGATTAAACAAGCCAGATATAATGTGGCAATTAGAGAATTAGGGAGGATTTTTCCACGACTGAACAAAGCCTTGAGGGTAGTTAGTTTTTCTCTTTAGCCAAACAGGAAGTACCGGCTGTATATTTGGTGTTTGGACTCACAAACATGTTAAAACTCAGCGGGCAGATGTGTCCAAACTTTCCATCTGTTGAACTGTAAGTAAAATTTAAGCATATTTCACCCAATACCGAAAGATGCTTCAAGCTGACATGGTATTGATCAAAAGCATTGATCCACCCCTCATTTCTGAACACTATTCTACAGGCTTTCTGTAGAATCCCTGAAATCAAGTTTGACAGACAGAAAATAGGATTTCTGCAGCAACAAGGTGATTCCCAAAGAGCTATTAGCTGAAAACTTGGCATATCTCAGCATGGTGTGCAGTGTGTCCTTAAAACATTTGAGGAAACTGGACAAGTGGAGGACAAAAGAAGAAGTGTCAGGCCTAAAAAAACTATCTACAGCAGATGAACAGGATCTGAAAGTGATGTCCTTAAGAAAGAGGAAAAAATCCAGCTGTGACCTGACAGGACCTGAGAGATGCATCTGGACCTTCAGCTGATCCATCTACTGTTGGCCCAAGCCTCATCAGAAATGGTCTCCATGGAAGGGTGGCTGTCAAGAAGCCGTTCTTAAGGAAGGGAAACAGGGAGAAAAGGCTGAGCTGTGCCAAATGACACAAGAAGTGGACTGAAAATCAGTGGCAACAGGTCTTATGGAGGGATGAATCCTCCCCAGAGCCCGGACCTCAACATTATTGAAGCAGTGTGGGATCATCTGACAGAGAACGGAACAAAAGGCAGCCCACATCCAAAGAAGAGCTTTGGGATGTCCTTCAAGAAGCCTGGAGAACTATTCCTGAAGACTCCTTAAAGAAATGACAGAAAGCTTGTCTCAGAGGGTTCAGGCTGAGTTGGAACTTTGTTCAAACTCTGTTTCTGCCTCATAAACCATTTACATTTGCAAATATTTTAATAAATGTACATAAATACAAATAAATCCACTGAAAGACTAATTGTTTGCTGATTAAATACTTTTTAACAGTCATCTGTACTTTAAAACAGATGCAGATTAAAGGCATGTTTCCCATAAACTCGTTGATTTTCTCTCGTTTCCAAAGACTAAAGAGAATATTTTGCTGTAAATGAGACTTCAGTTGATCATCTAATATGATTCACAGTGAGACTGTTTTACTGCCATAACAAAAAATATTCCTTCAAGTTGCTTCCTGCTGTCCCAAGGAGTCTGTCTGACAGTGGAGGGCAGGAGGATTTTAAACCTCTCTATAACCCTGTCAATGAGGCAGCTTCGTGTGTCCGTCTGTGTACGAAAGAGTGTGAGTGCATGACTCCGACTCGCCCCCAGTGATGGTTTGGGATTGTGGAAGGAGAAAGACGGGGTCAAAGGTTAATCTGTGGTGGGCACAGTTCATCAGATTCCTTAAGTGATGTGTGGCAGCCGTGGCAGCAGGGAGGTGGATCCCGGAGAGCTGAAAACAGACCTGCGGCATCAGCAACACCGACTAATAACAGCCAGCCTCACTTAGCAAAGATGTAAACAAAAACAACTCAGGACACCGCTGCTTCCATTTAATAAGCTGGAAAATCACCAGTTAGCCACGTTTCCACTGCTACGTCAGCCTTTTGCTGGTGTGGACATGGCAGGTATTCTGTATATGTGACAGTTTGCTGCTTCTGTGCCATCACAAATATAGAGTTTAACATGCAGCGTCAGCACTTTTTGCTCACATGTGCAGGTTCAAGCACTGAAGAAATAAAGTGTTCAATGACGAGGATTCATTGGCACCAACTTGCAGCTGTTTATTGCCAGCGTGTGAACAGACCGACGTCAGGGGCCAGACTCGAGCCTGTGGCATATATTTGGTCGGTTTGTGGCATTTTTTAGATTACCCAGAACCTTGGGAGTGGAGCCCTGAACACTGCTGACGGGTCCACTTTTCACTTTTCTGACTCAGTCGTCCCACTTTTAATCTCCAACACGGCTCATAAAGTCTCTCAGCTTTAAGGTGGAATAGTTCAAACTCTTTAATCACCCAAACAGACTCGGGAGTGAATAAGGAGGCAGCAGCCATGGGGAAAACAAAGTTTCGTGGCTGCTCCGTTCTGACGCACAAACAAAAAGCCGCAGTAAAAGGTTTTAGGTTAAAACAGCTGAAACTTCATGGTTTATCTGCTCTGAAGCATTTCACACCTCAGAGGACTTAGTTTGGCTGAACTATGCCGAAAGCTCAACTTGGATGGAAACGCAGAAGGCCCGGAGCTGAAATAATCGCCTCTATTTCACTCCGTATGACACCGACAGCGTAGAACACGAGCATTAGCATTAGCATTAGCTTACAGTCTTCCAACTTCAGCTTTTTGCCCCGTTTGTCAAATCATTCCATTAAAAAAGTGGAAATGTGGACGACGTTGGGATTTTTACTTGGTTTTGGTTCAACTGTACTCATCTGTAACATATTTACGTGGCCTGGAAGTTCTTCACCATGATGCACGATAGGCGCATTCCCACTGTAGGAACCTTCTGCAGTTCCTAGAACCTTTTCAGGAATAGGGACGTTGTTTCGTGCATTCGGACATACAGGAACCAGGGACCACGTCCCTCAGTTCCTGGAACCATTTTAGCTCCTTCAGGGTCTTTTCTGGGTTCCATAGCAACATGACGTAGGTGTTTGGTGGCTGTAGCTCCGCCCCTTGTCTGAAATGTTTCCTCATACGACACGGACCCAACCGGCGCCTGTTTAATAAGTTAAACTTCGTCTCCTTTGTCTGCGGCGCTCTGCTCTCCTTCTTTCCTCCATGAAAGGAAGAAGTATCGCTGCTGCTGGATTCTCCGTCTCCTGACTCTCGCTGTGCGCTCTTCCAGCCTCCATCTTAGACGCCTGATGTGATCGTCCATGATTAATATCACCGCCATGCAAACCGTGAACACGGTGGCCTCCTCGCTCTCCATGTTAGCTTCTTGGTGCTGTTGTTTTCTTCTCTCCTTACTTTTGTTTTGTTGTTGAGTGGCGCTAAAGTAACACGTCTGTCGCAGACGGCTGCGTCACATCAGTCCCTGTGGAGGCCCCCGACTCATGTGAGAATGCAAAATGAAACGGTTCCTCTGGGGAAGGACAGTTCTTAGAACTAAATTCGAGGTGAACAGTTCTTCGAGCTAAATTGGAGGTGAACGGCTCTTAGAACTAAATTTGAGCTGAATTCGAGGCAAGGAGTTCTTAGAACTAAATTCGAGGTGAACAGCTCTTAGAACTAAATTGGAGGTGAACAGTTCTTCGAGCTAAATTGGAGGTGAACGGCTCTTAGAACTAAATTCAAGGTGAACGGCTCTTAGAACTAAATTCGAGGTGAACAGTTCTTAGAACTAAATTGGAGGTGAACAGTTCTTCGAGCTAAATTGGAGGTGAACGGCTCTTAGAACTAAATTTGAGCTGAATTCGAGGCAAGGAGTTCTTAGAACTAAATTCGAGGTGAACGGTTCTTAGAACTAAATTCAAGGTGAACGGCTCTTAGAACTAAATTCGAGGTGAACGGCTCTTAGAACTAAATTTGAGGTGAACGGTTCTTAGAACAAAATTTGAGCTGAATTCGAGGCAAGGAGTTCTTAGAACTAAATTCGAGGTGAACAGCTCTTAGAACTAAATTGGAGGTGAACAGTTCTTCGAGCTAAATTGGAGGTGAACGGCTCTTAGAACTAAATTCAAGGTGAACGGCTCTTAGAACTAAATTTGAGGTGAACGGTTCTTAGAACAAAATTTGAGCTGAATTCGAGGCAAGGAGTTCTTAGAACTAAATTCGAGGTGAACAGCTCTTAGAACTAAATTGGAGGTGAACAGTTCTTCGAGCTAAATTGGAGGTGAACGGTTCTTCGAGCTAAATTGGAGGTGAACGGCTCTTAGAACTAAATTCGAAGTGAACGGTTCTTAGAACTAAATTCGAGGTGGACGGTTCTTAGAACTCTGTCCGAATGCGCCTTGAGATGTAAACTTTGCAAGTTGTTCCAGCGTTTGCGAACTGTAGAGTAGAGTCTATTAGACTGCCAACGTATGTAGGTGCAAGACGTTTGTTTCTGTGAGAAAAAGGTGGAAAGTTGTGGTTCTTCGTGTCCGGATGGGTCCAGGATTTTGTTCGATCCCGTTCTCCTCAGCCTCAGACAGCAAAGTCACTTATTTAGCACAAGCTTTGGCTCGTGTGCTGCTATCTTTGTGTGGCATTTCGAGGCGAGAAGAGTTGGTGGGAAATGAGAAAATGTTTAAAAACACTAAGCCTCTGGAGGCAGAGCCCCTTCAGTCACCATATGAAAAGATCCAGAGTGAGTCCTGGCATACACTCTGTTGGATTACAGAAAAATATGCTTTCCATCAAAAAAATAATTAGAGCGCCTCTTAGCCGGAGCACATTCAATGAGAAGCTAAATGAATGAATAATTAAGGCAAGGAGACGCCAAAAAGGGAGGTGAAGAAGAGACGGGTGGTAGGTTTGCAGAATTAGGATTTAAAGTCAAACATTAGAAACCAGACGAGCACGTTGTTGACTCCATGGTCGGATAATTCGTGCAGCCGTCAGTACATTTCCTCACATTACTCACAGAAAGGACTTTTAAAAGGAGAAGCTCTCTTACAACAACAAGAGCGATGAAAGAAAACAGCAAACACAAAGAGAAGCCCTGCGATCCATTTACAACGAGATCAATGGAGCGTTCAAACGACCGGCTGCAAAATTAATAGATGAACAAGAATCGTACGGAATTAAGATTTTTCTTTATTTAATGTCTGTTTGTTTTTCTGCAATAAGAGCAACAAGACAATGCAACGCAGCCACCGGAGGGACTCGATTTTATTGATTTCATCCTGAGTGAAATGAATAGAGCTTCGTGCTCATAGCATAAACTGCATGTGCAATTATGCTGGTGGAGAAACACAATGCTCTCACTGAAAATAAACAAATGTTTAACAAAGGAGAAGTTTTTAACACCACTGCAGACGTCGGCCTGCTCCACCACACCTGATCCAACACTAAAAAACAGGAACTTAAGGTTAAAACCGATTAAAAGCAGAGTTTCTGAGGCGCAGAGATGGGCCGGCACCTCCAGTTTGTCCTAAAATGTGTGAGAAAAGACTTATGCTGCCTTCAAGGCCACATCTTTTCCAGGGACGTCCAAGCATCCTTCAACCAGCCCACGTAAAAGCACATTCTGCACATTACAAAGGCTGGACTGCATTAAAACACTTTGCTTTTATCTTTTAAACTCATTTAAAAGCTTCTCACTTCTTACAGTGTTTGGTTATGTTCAGATGAAGGAAATAAAGCTAAACTGTGATGAACTGCAGCCCAACATCAACACTACATGTGGAATAAATCAGACGCTAAACATGCAACGTGCACAACAGGAAGTGTGCTTCCAGGCCTGGTCAGTAACGTGCACGATGACACACTCATGGACGCACGTGACGACGCTCTGTCAATCTGTCTGAGTGAGTTTTACAACAAATGCACCAAAAGTAGAACCTGTAACATTATGCTTATGGGGGGCTGGGTTCTGTGCTCCCTGGGTTCTGTGCTCTGTGGGGGCTGCTGGTGGCCTGGGTCTCGTGGCCCTCTCTGCCTGCTTCTGATTGCTGGGGGGGGTTCTGTGGATTGTGTCTCTGTACACTTATGCACTCATAACTAAAGCAGGGTTATCATGTAGGTCCTGTGCCATGAGTATTAGCCCAGTAGCAGCTCGCTAAGCAGCTGATGTGTTATCCTGTGGTTTCAGGTCATTTATATCCACAGTTGTGTTGTATGAGATTGCTGCTACTTGTGTTCTTTTTTCTCTGCTTGTCTGCTTTCAGGAGCTCCTGGTGGCTGGATTCCCCTCAGAGGCTGTGGATTGTTGTCTGTTTTGTTTTTACAGGTGTAGCAGCTGGTTGTCTGGTTTTTGTTTCTATTTTTGTTCTGTTTCTTCCTCTTTCCTTGTCCCCTGGTCCGGTTCAGCTCTATTACATGTTATACAATGAAAGGTGGCCATTTTAGGTATCCTTTGAATGGTGTTATGGTGTTTTTCTCCCTCTTTTCTGTCTTCTCAAACCCCAGGTGGTCGAGGCGGATGACCACCCTTCCTGGTTCTGGTTCTGCCAGAGGTTTCTTCCTGTTAAAGGGAGTCGTTCCTTTCCACAGTCCCTCAGGCTCAGGACGGGAGATTGGACTGAAGACAAGTTTCGGTGCAATCTGTTGGTTTCCTTAGCTAGGATATTAATTTTTGAATTGGCTCCATATGAATTAATTGGATTATAATTACAATTAACTGAATTCCAATTGGCTTGAACCTGACTCTGTTATTTCAGTGCCTTGAGATGACAATTGTTGTAATTTGGCGCTATATAAATTGAATAATGAATATAAATAAACTAAATAATGAATAATGAATATAATAATATATTGAATTGAATAATGTACACAAAAATAAATAAATGGCTGGTTGATGGGCATCAAGGGGAGCTTTACATTCATAAATCTGTTTGTCATAAAAAGGTAATCAGATTACAGTTCTGCTGCCGTAATGCTGGACAGGACAAGGGGGGAATAAAAATAAAGAACCTGTAACATTTCATAATTCAGCTGTCGTGATGAAAGATTGCTCTCCTCGTGAAAGACAACTGAAGGGCTGATCAATAGCAGCATTGATCCATCTGTTCACAGCTTCTGTGATCTGCAGAAGTCAGAGTTCACATGGAAGCAGAAACTCTGTTTCGGCTACTAAAGAGCAACAAGAAAACGCTCAAAAAGCACCGAGTATCCCTGTTTTTCTCCCTCTCCTGCCCCCCCCTCCCTCCCCCGCTCGCTGCAGTGTTTCGCCTCGGCTGCTACCTTTTCCCCTGTAGGCCTGTGTGTCTGCTGTAATGAATTGTACTTAATTGCCAACTGGGACCCCGCAGCCCTTAAATATAATTCTCAGGACATTTAACCTGGGTCGATATAAATGATAAACACACCTTAATAAATGAGCTGGAGCTTGGAGCAGAGAAAAGAACCGTTTTTCTCTCCTGGCCCAACAACAGCACAGGTATGCAAACACACAGACTCTATTGTAAATGACTCGGGTATTAATTAGTGTTTTCAAACTAAAGCACAACATCCAATATTATCCTGCAGTCTGAGGGCATGAAAACTTAATGCTCCCCTGCTGAGGGTTTATTATTAATCTAAGATATTAAATGAAAATAAATCCCATCATATTACTGGGCTCTTAATAACGCTGTGTTCTTGATACATGCTCTTGAACCAGAATGAACAAAACGCTGAGCAAATGTGACACAGCAGGATTCAAGTCCTCAAGGGTTGGGGTTTTTTTTTCCAGCAGACAAATAAAGCTCTTTTCACATGTTCTTATGCCACGTTTCCACTTCTCACAAGCAGATTTATCTGCAATTCAACTCCAAGGTCAGACTCTGCAGGCCTCAGTTAGCATGTTAAAGGTTAAAGGTCATGACAGCACAGTTAGAAAAAGACTGAACAGGGATGGCTTGTTTGGAAGGGCTGCAGGAGAAAGCCTCTTCTCTCTAAAAAGAACATGGCAGCACAGCTTAGGTCTGCAAAGCTGCATCTGAACAAAGCTCAAGACTTCTGGAACAATGTCCTTTGGACAGACCAGAGCAAAGTGGAGATGTTTGGTCATAATGGTCGAACCAAAGCTTCAATCTTTTAATCAGTTTTCATTAGGGATGCAACAATTTGATTTATTTACCGATATCTGAGGTTTAGTATCGTCCGATACAGAAAAACAATACGGATCATTCTTTTGTGCAAGGAAACATCAGACTTGACTTATTTTTTCTTATATGTGGGAAATAAACATAATAAATGTACTGAATTATTTATTTCTTTAATATTTGTGCACCAGTAAAACAATCTTAACCATAAAAATAAAACAAGTGTAACTGCTTCAGTGCAATTAGGGATTCAAAATCTAATGTAAAACAAAATATTAAATAAAAAAGGAGCTGAAAATGAGAAATAAACAATAGTTTCACAAGCTTGGTTGGTAGACTTTCAAAATAAACAGCAATCAGCTCTTTTTATAGTTTAGTGCAAATTGGAATTAAACATCATTTACAAAAGCATCCGACCAAAACAAGAGCTTCTCCAGCTTGATAAAAACTAATGAAAAAAAAAAACTATTAATTAATTAATAAATTTAAAAAATAAATTAATTAATACATTTAAAAAATAAAATAAATAAAATAAAATAATTCATTAAATTTTTTTAAAATTTAAAAAAAAAAAATTAAATAAATAAATAAAAAAAATAAATAAATAATAATTTTAAAAAAATTTAAAAATCGGCCGATACGGATAGGCCCATTGTCACGATACAACGGGCCCATCCGATCTCCAATTTTCTTCGATATCGGTACCGATATCCGATCTAAATGTCGGAATACTTTACACTTTTTATGCCATTTTTGTCATAACTACACCCCTTATTTTAACAATTAAAAGGGTAGGTGGTGGTTAAATATATGCAAAAATGTATCATTTCTGTTGCCATGAGGCGGCGGCACACCTTTACTCCCCACCAGCTCACCCAGACTATTATTGTTGTAATAATACAACTTTGGGCCAAAATTCCTCCACAATCACGTGAGACCGATAACGTCACACAGGAAACCATTCCTGCAACTTATTGCTGCTGAAGCTGCTGCTACAAGCTGTTCAATTATGGAGAGGACTTAGTTTTTCATGCATTATTTGTGCATTTTGGAAACTTTGTTGAATAAATAATGACACGGTGTGATACGTCACGTGATGGTATTCATCTGAGGTTATAATTACCTCATTTTAAAACCTGGCAGAGACCAGATTCGTATTTATTCTATTAGTTCCTGTTACATAAAAGCTGGGAATTGAAAGAGGGTTCTTTCTTTTTCACATTACTGGTCAGATCTGCAATTTGATCTGAATCTCATCCAGAATCTGTGAAGGGAAGTAAAGTCCCAGGTGGACAGGTGGAAAAAGCCTAAAGCTAGTGATATGAGCTGTATCACTGAGTCATTTTTCATCATCTTAACACAGTGCATCACTGCATTTTGTGGCAGTTTAGCATTTCTGAAGAAACCCGTGTGTTAAATAGCTCTCCATAGCATCTGAATTTGTCCTGTGCTTGAATAAACTTCAGGAATCAGATCAGATTCACTTCTCTTCAAGCTGTCGTGTTGTTATGCAAAAGTGAGGGTTGCTGGCATGTAGTATGATGACTGCTTTTGTCTGAGATCACATACTTAAGGGTAGAAATTACAACCTGCTACTCATCGCTGGAACTATCTCGAACTCAGAAAAGTAGGGCTGAGCATAGCAATCATGAGCACTCAGGAGTTTAAATGGCTCCAGCTTAAGGTTGGCACCCTGTGCTACTGAAATAAACCCAAAGTCACTGCTATGTGGTAAAATTTTGTATATCAAACCAAACAGCCTGCAGATTGACTGTGCTGGTTATGACACTCATGCACACAGAGCCCAAAGGAACCGAGGAGCTCAGAAAAGAAGCACAGGGGGAAGGTCGGCTGGCTGACCAATAGGACAATCCACCTCCCGTCCTCTGCCTCCATCTCAGTGTGACATATGCTGCACATCCAGAGCTAGATCAAAGTAAGTGTAGGCCTTATGAATAAAAGAGTGCAACCCATCTGTGCGGCTGCAGAAGGAGAGAGCCTCTACACTATGTCAGAGGGAGAAAGCAAAGCAAATTACACATGGGGTCAGGTCAGGCCAAGGTGCTGCAGAGAGCCTCCACCCACACAGATAAATGCCTGGAAATACAAAAGATGAAAAGGTTCATTGTGAGGTTTAATGCTTCGTGAAAAGCAGTGATATCTAACTCAAGAGACTCTACAGACTGAAGCCCGTTTACAGGTTTGAGTTAGCGATGCAATCATCAGCTCAGATTGTTGTGCTTTTCTGCATCAAACTTGACTTTCTTTTTGTTCCCAAGTTCATTTTAAAACAAAGGCCACATAAATCTGCTTTGTGGGAACAGGACTGTTCTCTCTGCTCTAAAACTGGAGCCCTAAAGCTTTACTTCCTGCGTCAAAGAGCTCTGAGGAGGAAGGTTTGTCATGCTAAGCTGACTGGGTTCTGCGTGTTTCAGCACCGGTATGGTGCTGTGGGCAAATCTCAGGAGAGAATTAAAACCAATAAACAGATCTAACTTATCAGTTCATTAAATAAAGCCAATGCACCACTGCTAATCTGGTGTCAAGAACATGGACTTTGTAGTTTATTTTAGAATGAATGCCACAAACTGCATGAGCAGTCTTGTCCGTTTCTGTATTTTCAAGAGCAACAAACCCGCAGAAATATCAACTTATGACTTTTTTCAAGTCTTCATAGAACATATTAAAATAAAATGGCCCCACAGTTGAGATTAAAGGGGAACTCCGGCGTACACAGGCACTGTACTGGGACCACTTCATCCACACGCCCCCCTGGAGCACAGTTTATTTACTCCGTGCTCTGTGACAGTCGGCTAACTTCACACAGAGTTTGCTACTCGGTGAGTTTGCTCTCCCTTTAGCTCCAGCACTGCATCCTCGACGCCTCTTCTTCAGCTGGATTTGGAGCCTTATTCTGGGCATTAATCTACACTTTGGGACAGCTAAATCAGTGGTTCCCACATCCGAACCACTGACAGATGTTGAAAAGTTCTCAGACTACCAGTTGAAATCTCTTAAGCAGCACAAACTCAACCCAGTGTAGAAAAATGGCTTAAAAATCTCAAGAAGACAGAGAAAAATACACAGTAAGTCCAGAGTTACTGCAGCAGGCGATGATGGATCTCACTGTTGCTGACAGACTGAAAGAAGCAGTAAAACACTAAAAATCAGATGATTTTCACACATCTAATGCTGGTCTAATCGTGTCAATACAATATGCTTTCAGGGTAAATATGAAGCTGACTTACAGCTCTTCACACAATCACTGCACAGACACATGAAAAATGGAAAATATGAGCCATTACCCTTCCAGAGCGGTGGCTTATATCATGTTACATCTTTGTCTTCCCGGATCCATATCCCAGAATGATTTGTATCGAGCCCGATCAATTGATTTAGCTGTCCTTGTATGAAACCTGTTGATAAATAAAGCCCCCGAAGCTTCATTCATTCAGTCAATCTGGGATTAAGTTACTGTAAAAGCCTTGAACCGATATGAGCAGATGCACCTGTGAACTTCAGGTTAACGCTCTCTAAAAGTAACATACTTAGATCTGTACAAACAAAACCATTTGTTCTTGTTTTGGTCTTCTCTCAAACAGCTACCACAGTTTTATTCTCTTAGCGTTGCCCCGAGGAAACAAGCCGAGGCGAGGAAGTTCTCCCTGATGCGATATGCTCTGCACAGATGCGTTTACAGTGTGTTATTAATCACAGGAAGATCATTTGCTCCTCCGAGCTGCCCAGGAGCTTAATTTCATTTGTTCCCATCGATTTAACGGCCATTTCAGAAACAGGGGGCGGTGCGGGGAGTGTCGGCTCGATACAAGCTATTGATCAGACACTAAATGACCTTGTGTCCACGGTGACCGCGGAAACCAACCAAGAGATGCGGGAGAAATGACACCCGGCGAGGGTCTCGGCAGGTTTAGCTGGCGGGGTTGAGACGTTCCGCAGGTTGTAAGCACAGATGGACCGATGTAACACACAGAAATGAGCAACTCGCTGCATATTCACCTAACCACACAAGCATCAAACATCTCCTCCTGAGCGTAATTAATATCTTCTGTTCACATTCGTGCAGCCCTCAAGGAGCACCGTCATGGCAACGGATTACACGCTGGCGAGTTATTTTCCCTGCTTCCAACTCCTACTTGGCATGGGGAGTCAATAATGAAGACCTTGCAACCTTTGGCCCCGCTGCACATGAACTGCGACTCCCAGGTAAGGCGGCGAATCGCAGCTAACTGGAGCCTTTGGGGAGGGTCGCGCTCTCTTGGCGCTCCAACAAACAGTGTTTACAGGAATTACATGCTATAGGAGATGATTAACTACCCAGCTGAACCCAGGCACCACTTTGGCAGTGGTCCCATAACACAATTTATGAGCTTTTGTGCATTTCTGTGTGTGTGTGTGTGGACTTGAGGGGGGGGGGCTAATAGAATAATAAGGCTGCTTTTCTATGAAGCCACCAAGCAACAAGAAGTGCCACTAAATCAGCAGCTCTTTTGTTCTTTTTTATGGTTATTTTGATTAGTTTTGTTACGAGACAGAGCGTGATTTCATTCCCATTTCTAATCCTGATCTTATTGTACTAAACCTCACCCTTTCCTTTCTTTCTCACGCACACTCTGAGGTTAAAGTGTGTGCCTGCATGTGCGCGTTAAGTAGGTGAATGATGGATATATCTTGTTGCCTGGCTTACCTTATCAGCTGAAGGGCCAGTATGGGTTTCATCAGGAGCCTGATGAAGCTGGAGATACAGCTGAGCCCAAGGAACACACACAAAGCAAGATTGGCTTGTCTTCACAGCTAAATAAATGGTGTTGTTGAAGCCGAGATAGTCAAAGAAGAAAAGGAGTGACTGCTTTAAGGCGCAGGCTACTTTGATAAGGGTTTCAATGCGATTAAAAAGGTAAAAAGGAAAAGCAACGCAGGGCCTTAATGCAGCTCAAGCTGATGGGAAAAAGTTTCTGAAGTAGCGTTCTGTTCAATCGGACACATTTATGTCTCATTTTTAACCATCAGCACAGTCAGGCAAAGAGGAGCAACAGCATGACGCTCGCAGGTTTCACTGCTCTCACTTTTTAATCCAAATTCATTTGAATTTAAGGCAATTGGTTGAACGTATCTGAACGCCTGAACAACATGTGGAGCCACAGCTGCCTCATCAGGGTGATGAGAGTCAAACCTGAACAGAAGTTCCACCTTCAAGGACAAAGTCTTGGTGGCTTTGGCCATGTGAGCGGTGGCGAGGCTGCAGAACGATGAGGAAACTGGCTTCATTGTTGAACTGAAATAACCGTGTTCTTTCCTCGTAGAAGCAGCCTTTCTGTAAATATTTGTGCTTTGCATGTGCAACCGTTCGCTGTAGTAGAAAATAAGTGATTATGGGTATTGGTACAAGCTTTAACTCACTACATATTCATTTTCTGTTATGTTTGCTGTGTGAAAACAAGTGCAATCAGCACTTATCCAGGAATCAGCTGCACCAGCAGTTTCCCACCCGCTGATGGATTGACTTTCTGGCCTGGAGGGCTATTTAAGAGTCGGAGTATTTTGAGAGTACGCAGGTCAGAGCCGTGCCAGTGCAACACAGACACCTCAATTATGTTTCGCTTTGCTCTTTTCCCCCCCCGTTGGCCTCTGTGGCAGCATTTGGGTGGATCATCTTTGACGGGATTGATAATAGATGCGCTGCTGGTGTTAAAAAAACCTTGGTACAGTATCGGGAGGCGGTGTGTTTCAGGGAGGAGGAACACAACTGTGCCTGGATGCCTCTGTTGTTCTCACACAGCCCAACATGTTGCTCATGCTAAGCCTTCTATTCAGACACGGCTTACAAGGCCAGGCTTTCTGTCCTGCTTTCAAGTGCAGCCAAATATGCAGAAATAACCAGATGACAGCGTGCAACCTTGTGTTGCTCACTAAGTAAAGAGAAATCTTGTGTGCCAAGGTCAACAGGCTCCTCTGTCACATTAAGCGGTTGTTTTTCTAACCACTCCAGAGCGAAACAGATATTTAGTCGGGCACTTGCAGCATCTCTTCCTAAAGTGGCTTTCATCCCCTCTGCTTCCATGCACACGCTCCAGAGTTGATGCTGAAAACCGAGGAAGAGAAAAGGGTGAAAGGAAAGGCGACGGCGCTGCTCTGTGGGGTGTCCCGTTCCTCTCTGAGGCATGTCCTGAAACACGGTCTTTCATGCAGAAAAATGGTGGCTTATCAAAGAGCCGGTTCATAATCTGGGAAAGCAGGCAGGTGTTGACCACCTGCTTCATTTCTGTGCCAACCACTTCAGAGCTGGCGGCACGAGGACTGAAGAAAGAGCACTGGATGAAGGAAGGGAGGACAGGACAGGAGATTAAAAGGATGAAGGGGAGTTAAAGAGCAAGTCAGCGAGCAGGAAAACAAACATGAAGTGAAAACGAGAACAAACAATGAACCAAGAAATGAAAAAGAAAGCAGCAGGGAGTGAATGAGTAGAAGCTTCACACTGCAGCTGACAGTGCACGTCCTCCTCTTGTCACAGGGACAGAGAAGCCTGGCTGAGGGAATTGGGATGAGTGGAAAATGCTGGATCCTAGGCCCACTGAGCCCATCACTCTGACTAACGTCTGGCAGTGCAACACACCCCAGTGACACTCAGACGTCCCCCGAGTCTCACATGGAACAAGAGACCCTCCATTTCCTCCACCCCACTCTTAATTTTCCCCAACTCCTCCTGTTTTATCCTTCCTCTGCAGCCAGTCTCCTTCGTGTCGCCAGTTTGGACAATTATGAACTCATTTCAGCTGAATTATCAACAAATGTGCCCGTGTAGGTGAAACAAAGAAAGAAAACGGAGAGCATGAATAGACAATAAAAGATGTCAACAGCCAACATAACCTTCCAATAAGCACATTTTTTGCCACCGTTCAACCTGATGGTTACATCAGGGCCACTCAATCAACAGCAGAGGATTCGTCCTTGCAGCCCTGACATTTCTGCCTTCATGATGGCGGCTCTCACAAACTAATAACACACCTGTGGATCGGTGGATCTCAAACTCTGTACCTTTACGCTTTAATGATGATCCACAACTCTCACCTCTGGCTCCTCGGCTTTCTAAAGAACTGAGAAAGGCCACAGAAAAACCCATGTTTTGGTTGTGAAGCTCAAACTTCACACAACTCCTGCACACCTGCTGGTAGTAGCTGCTTGATCCATCAGTACATCACAGATAAACATGCAGGCACTCCTTTGTCTCAGTTAGAGCAGCTGCGACGTTCATTTGGGTCGACCAGTGGCTCCAGTCTCATTAGGAAGCCCTAAATTGAAGGACCCAGACCTGGCCTCCGAGAGCAGGAAGAGATGTGGAGTGCAGGCGGAGTAAAACCAGAGTGAACAGCCACATTAACACGTTTCCTGCCGCTATTTTCCAATTAGCTCGCTATCGATCAGCTAGCAAGCCTCCAGACGCACTGTGCCTTTCACAGACTGGGCTTCAGGCCACTTTCTGTCCAGATTGTGTTGAGATTTCATCACACAGTGGAGGTGGACAACCAAGCTTGGCTGGGAAACCATCCAGGTATGCTGGGATGGTCAGGCCAGGATTTGGCTCAGAGGTTCCTTTTGTCCCTTCCTCCCTGTCTTTACTGTGAAAGCTGGCAGAACAAGTAATTGCTTTCTGAGGTCAATGAAAGCAGAGAATGTCAGATGTGCACTTAAAGTTCACGTATCAGAGCCACAGAATGTCAGAATGGTCAAGGTTGATGTGATCGTGCAGCTAGTAGGAGGACTGGCTCTGTGTAAAGGTGCTACATTCAGGAAAGAAAGAGAGAAAACGACGTTCAAACGCATCGTTTTCTCTTTGGATGAACTCGCGGCGATGAAAAGAAAGATTTCACTCCTTCAGCTCCCATGATATGTGTGTGAGTCTAAATCCATGAGTGACACAGTAAGAAAGGTTAAAGCTCCAGTGAATAAAGAGGAAAGCGGGAATGTGCTTATGATCCCATCACACTGTGGCTCCATAAACATCTGCCTCTGATTTAACAGATTTCTAGTAAAACAAGCCGTTTCAGTTCTCCAGGGAGAAGCAGCCACTGAGATACCCGCTCAATGCGAACATGCTGTTAAGAGATATCCGAACCAGAAAAGAGAAAAGACACCACTGCCAGCTGCAGTCCAAGGTGGTGCAGCTGCATCTCTTTAATGACATCAAGGCGACAGAGAGGTGGCCGGCCTGCAGGTAGGAAACAAAAGGCAAGATGGAGGCTGAGCAGCCAAATACTGCAGCTGTCACAAGTAACTTTCTCATTTCAGCTTTAACAAACCGACCGGGTTAGAGTTAAGCTGCTTTACAGCTCTGTGATCTGCCCTGAACTCCTTCCATAACTCAGATACTCCATCAATCGTCTTTCCAGGCTGAGATGCTGAACAATTTCTTATAAAAAGTGGATTTGTATTTAAAAACAGTAAAGCTTTCCGATATATCAAATCAATAGAGTCTGCACCGTCGCTGTGATGGACAGACAAACAAAGGCATGAAAGGAGTCCAATCAATGGTTCCCCTCAACGTTTTCTCATCCACGCCACCTCACCACAGAGAAAGGCACTTATCACAACACATTAGCAGATTTTACACAGCTGTTCCAGGGAGTACATGCTTTGAATAGCCAGTGCTAAAAGTAAACAAATGAATCAGATGTTATCTTTCTGTGTCGTGTATTGTACCCTTTGTTTCCTTCGTTTTCCTCCCCTTTTCATAGTGGTGTCACCTCCAGAACCATTAAGCTCATGAGCACGGGAAACAAAAGCTCCTGTCAGAGAGGATCTGGTTGTGGGCTCGGCACAAGCTGCACCCTCTTATCTGAGCTCAGCAAAAGTTCCCATCGATTGGTCTGCTGATTGTGCGTCTGTCAGCCTACCTGTCCAGCCCTCCCTCCCACACCTTCCCTCCCTGAGCTCCCTCCTCCATCCATCCTCCCTGCCCAAGGCCTCATTGATCAGCCATGGCCTGGCTCCTGCCCACTGATCAGTCAGCTTGATGTCTTTTGTGTCTGGGTGAAGTGAATAAACTATTGGGCCAATCGAACGGGGAAGCAAGAGGGCAGCAGAGCCGGTTCTTGGCCCCCGAATGCAAGATTTAGAAGGACGGAGGGATGAGAGATGAAAAAACAGAGCAGGCAGGCAAAGACAAGGATGAGGGCTTCCAACTGGTTCTCAGCAAGATCAGAAACGCCGCATAAAAATGAAGGAAATATAAGATAAGAAAGGCAGCAGAGGGCCAAGTTAACAAAGCTCAGCAGGCTTCTCCCACAGCAAGGATCAGAACCTCAGATAAACAATAATCAAACCGGCATCCAATCCGTGTTGAGACCATCGGCGTCCCCACGGTAACTCGCAACTGTGGACAGAAGGAATAATTGCATCCATGAGACTGCATAAATTAGCTGGCAGTCGTTGCAAATCCATAGGCAAGTGGTTGAGGCCTTAGGAGGAGGATCATCGTCTCTCAAATTTCTGAGCAGAGCCTCTGAGTCACAGATGGGCCAGATTGATGAGAGAGGCCGGGATAAACCATCATTTCCATTTCAGCCCTGTCAATAAGCGTTTAATAAGGGGATATAAAACAGGAGGGAGATTAGTTATTATGATAGGTGAAGCTTTTATGATGATATTTTGTAGCAAGGTGACAGAAAATTGCTCTGATGTATGCACAGACTGATGATGCATTTGCAGCATAATGTGGACAACCAGTGGAGGGAAATATTCAAAGCAGCCACGCATGAATGCATTTATTCACACCCAGACAATTCCCAGAAACTAAGGAGCAGAAAAGCTGATGGACACATCTGTGTCGTTGTATATTCTCCGCTGAACTAAATGATAGAAATGGAAGTTTAAGAAGTATTTACAGCCGACTCGAACGCATCTCTAATCACGCTTAAAATTAAAAACATAAACATTTACCCTGTTTGGAAGCTCCTGGTTTGATTGGAGATTGGTGCATTTTCTTTCTGTCCTCCGTGTTTTCAGTCAATTGGTCCTTAGATAAAAAGAGCTTAGAAAGATTATCCCCCTGGCTTGCATGCCATTATCATTAATCAGTGTGTTATTGACTGCTCTGTCCTTTCCTGTTTCAAGTTCAGGCCTCCCTTAATCCACAGATTTTGCCCAGAAGACACACACTCGACTCTGGGAGGCTCAGTGCAGCTTGAACCGTGTCCACCCTGGCAGGCAGGAATCGATCTGCAGCGAGCCCTCTCCAGCCTCCCAATCAACATGCCCAAACATTGTGACTGCTGATGTAAATTCCCCCTCTTACAGTATCTGGAGACTCGTTTTGAAAATCTGTTACAAAAGGCCAGAAGAATTTGAGCTCATGATGGGTCAATTTTCAAATATTACTGAAGGTAAAGTGCAAAAAACTTTAAATCTACATTGTCACGCATGATTAAGACTTAAGGTTTAAAGGTTCTGTGGATCAGATCTTGTAAATTGTTGCTTATTTAAATTCTCTTTTTACTTTGCATAGACTGTATTTATAATGTAGCCTCGTGACATCATTAACTGCTTTATGGACGGTGGTTTGGCAGCTGCCTCCTTGGGTTTCTGCAAAGGCCCTTTTCTTACTGCGTTGCCTAAATCCATCAACATAATCCAACAGATTCAGGGGCAGATCAGCCTGTTGAAGTGCCAGCGGGCTGCAAACTCCAGATCTTCCTGGCTGATAAGAGAAGCGGTGAAACCTTTCAGTTCGCCCTGACTTTGCCTTCACTGGAAACTTTGTGGTGATCCTGCACAAAGGCTAAGCTGCAGGATACCTTTCGCTCTGACATCACAGTTCACACATGCACGCTGCACGCTTTTGAACGAGGACGAGGGCCCACACAGGCGATGAGTAAGTAGTCAAAGGCTTATCCACCAAAAGAGGAGGTTTGGTTTTCCCTTGAGTTGACGAATGAGACAAGTTTGGATAAAAGAGGAAACATCAAAATTATGGCGTGTAAACATCAATAAATCAGTGGTGTGGGGTGAGGATGGAAATGGAAATTAGGAGCTTGAATGTTGTGGAGCGGAAAAGACGACACCACAGCCACCATCACCGAAAGGTAAGAGTTGTTAACGGCAACCAGACTCCTGATAAAGACTGCTGACCAACACCTGACAACCGACGCTAAACCAAAAAGGACAGAGTGCAAGTCA
Source organism: Leuresthes tenuis (assembly GCF_036924035.1). Lineage (NCBI taxonomy): Eukaryota > Metazoa > Chordata > Actinopteri > Atheriniformes > Atherinopsidae > Leuresthes > Leuresthes tenuis. Next base: position 24,210,493 of record NW_027325377.1, on the reverse strand, counting down.
CTCAAAGTGGTCCTTCATCATAATCCATAACTTTAACATATGAAACCATTTAAATTAGGACATTTAGGGTGGGCTGCCTCTCTTTAGGGGTCAACATCAAGCGGCCATTAAAGGTTTCTGTAGAATAGATCATTGATATGCAGCTGAATTTCACTGCATTTACTGCCACAACAATAAAAGCTACAAACTCTGAGTTATGAGAAATAACAGCAGTAAAGCAGAGGAATCCTGATGCTTCTGCTCTGTATGGGACTGTCTTTTAAAGCTTGACTTGTTCCTGCAGGATTTCTAGAGAGAATCACCTCACAAACAGTGACAAAGAAACTACAAACTACAGCCATTTACATCATTATATCTGAAGAAACACTTGGTGGCGGTCATGCATCTGAGAGGGTGTTGCTGCTTTAATCTTCCTGTTAGCTTCTCCTGGTAAGAAGAACAACGGTGCCTAAGTGTTACCTGAACGAACAAACAAAGAAAGCCTTTAAAAGCAGACAGATTTAGTGAGAATCTGCATCCACATCAAACAGAAGCGCTCATGGGGGGAGTTTTGAACCCATAGCAGCTCACCAGCTGTGTGCTGCAATGCTGTTCAACCTCAAAATGTTAAACACACAGTCGCAGGAATTCCCAGGCGTTTCCCAGTCCTATCATGGGAATTGATGTCGCCGGGCATGTTTGTGCCGGGGTACAAATCATGCTGTCAGTTTCAGCGCGCCTGTCAAAGAAGGAAGACATCAACGCAGCCAGACGGGGACGACAATAAGCACCCTGACATGGCATGAGTCAGCGGGAGAGGAGGGGGCTCGGCCTTGGGCGTGTGCATGGACTCGTATGGCTTCAACTGTGCGTGTGCCAGACTGGTTGCACACATCTCAGGGTTGTAAATATGACCTGTGGGTGATCAATAATCTAAAGCAAAGAGAAGCTTAAGGTTTAACCACATTAACTCCATCCATGTCCCCGGTGTGTGTTTTACACACACACACACACACCTGTTTGTTTACAGGTAAGGCATGTTAGCTTAACTGTGTTTACTTTGTTTAGCATACTTCAGCCCACCTCTCGCTGTTGACTACAGCGATTCACAGCCTGTGATTTACTGACACATACAGCCTGGTCAAATAGATGGAGATAATCTATGTAAATGTAACACAGTGTTTTCTCAATCAAAAGCCATTTAGCAGCCCGTGTTTCTCCCTGTACGTGTTCATTGAGCCCGTTCCCATAGGACCTCCGGTGGAGCTGGTTTGGTGATATGAGACTGATTAAAAACATTGCAAAGTGGTTTGTTTAGTTTCAAGAACGCCGGATAAATTTGTGTTCTCATAGTGTGCGATGAATGCAATATCACAGGGATGTAATAAGCTCGTTTCTTTGGTTTTTTTCCTCTTCTCAGACGTGGAATATGTGCCTGTGAATGAACCCTTTCCTGTTGGGAGGAGACTGAAGTCTGGCTGCTCTGCTCTAAAGTTTCAGATAAGCAGTGGCTCAGATGTTTGATGTTTAATGTGAGAAAATGCTGCTGGTGACAAACCCAAAGGGAATTAGTTGACTCCACAGTGCGCTGAGATGGTCTAACAGAAAGCTGGGAACAGCCAACAGTATAAAAGGAAGCGCCACAGAGTGCAGACAAAGAGACTCAGATGAATATGTGCAGTTATTGTATCACACAACCGTATGTATACAGTCTTTACACGACCACCCCGGGTCCTAAATTACGCTTTGAACAGAGATCATCAACAAAGCTTTTTCATCTTTTCAGGACACAATTATCCAACCAGCTTCCTGCTTTTAAATCTGTGCATGTGTGTTGATAACAAGCACTTCTTCAAGCCCTCAAAGTTGCTTTCCACTCACTCAGGATTATTTCAAATACACCCAAATATGCGAGGCACCGAGAGAATATTCAGCTTTCATGACGATGTGTCACAAAAAGTCTATTTCTGCAAAATAATGTTTGTACCAAATCCTGCCGTCTGCCGTCATCTTTCACACAAAAGCTCCTGCTGGGCAGTGCATGTGTGAACAGGCAGCAAATTCTGCACATTCTCCAGTGTGAGAACGGATTCATTATTCTGTTGCGTAATTTTGCTACAAAGGGCACACGGATCTGATGACAGGTCTGGCTTCAAATTCAATTCTCCAATCGATCCATCTCACACCGGAAAAAAGCCGGACGTCCTCCCAACTCTTTCCTCTGCGTTGCCAGTTATGTAATATGAAACATTTTTCATTTCTACAGATGAATTTAAGATGAAAGTTAAGCTGATAGGATGCTTAATAGCATGTTGCTACGTGTCACTGTTGGACATTTTTACTAAATTAACCTTTTTGACCATGAGCAACACTTTCAAAATAAGTCTTTTCTAAGGTTTCCAAACTATGTGGAGGCTGGTGGATACATGCGGGATATGAGGGATTCAAAATAGGCTCCTCTCAGGACGCCCTGCCATATGTCCGTATCTTTTCACGCCTTCACTCCAGTCTCTTCTGACTGAAATCTATCAACACCATTCCTTTGTGCAAGCCAAAAATCATTTGTGCCCATCCTATTTTCCACGCGCTTCCCCTCTCCTCAGCGCATGGCTGAGCTCAGAGCCAAAAACCTGCCTCTCCCAACCACCCACACCTCCCCTCCTCCCTTCGTTCTCATCTCCCTCGCACCCTCCCCCTCTCCTGCTAAACTCCAAAGTCTCCTAATTCCTGTCATGCTAATTGGAGCTGACAGACACAGCTAATTATGTGCAGATAATCTGCTGCATCTGACTAATTATAATTCCCATTAGCTGCCGATAATGCTCATTAGATTAACTTTCTCCAGAAGAAATTGGAAATAATAGGTCGGGCTCAACGCGGCATCTTTTTGGTAGTCATGGGTGGGGAGGGAGCTGTTTGGTGCAGGTTGTTCTCGCTGGCTGCGGTGGAAATAGATACACCATCTGATCCAAATGAAATCTGATATATCTCGACTGCAGCATTTGAAACAGATACAGCCGAGAGGGAAGATTACAACACGCTGATCTGTGTCAGGTCAGATGGATACATAAAAACATACAGGATATATTCATTTATGTGGCCTCAAAGGCACTGACAATGACAGTTTCAGGTGTGGTCTGTGAGTAAAGCAGCTGGTTCAGGCAGCTGGCTGCAGTCCATTAGGCCACTCTGCAGCACGGTCTCTATAAACCACCATTCTTATTCGACCATTCATTTGTGACCCGCTCAGTCCACTGCTGAGCGATACGATCTCCGGCGTGACAGCTCTGCTGCGTCGGTTCACCGCTACTGCCAGGTACCACCTGCTTTTATGAGCTACTTGTAGGTGTGCAACAGCATATTCAGTGAGGACATAAAAGCAGGGCCAGTCTCTGCCTTAGATATAAAGCTGGAGCACCATGTTGCTCTTTTTAAAACTATAAGCTGTCCTGTAAACAGTAGATGTGAATGTACAGTGCTGTAAGTGAACAGGTGTGTCACTTAATACAGCAACAACTGTTACAAATGATAAAAGAAAGTCCGCTAGGCTTTAGCCCTTCAACAATGCCACACGAGAACATGAAACTGTGAATTCCTCTGTTGTGGTTGCCCATGCTTGCAGAGGGTCTGGACACAGAAACTGCATGTTATTTATTGATGCAGTGTGGAGCCGAGGAGTCCAAAGCCTGGGGAACACAGAGGTCCTAAAACCCACAAATAGGTTATCGATCGTGTTCAAGGGTGAAGAGAGAAAAAAAGAAAAAAAGAGTTGTATTTAACCATGAAGTACTCCACTAACCCCATAGAGTGGTTAACATTCCCCCTGCCCATCCTTTTCCCCTGCTGGGACATTCAACAGTGCTCGTTCCTATGACAACCCATCAAATCCACTCCACGTGAGCTGGTGCTGCGGACAAGCAATATATGTTGGGTAATCAAGAGCACAAAAGATGTTCTGGAACATTCACTGGCATCCATTTTAAAACCCAAGTCATAGCTGAAACCATGGCAACGATGCTTTAGGGAAGACGGAAACAAAGGCACAGTTGAGTGCTAAACTTGTGCACAGTTCCCTGGTCAAAGGGGAGGAAGGAAGGTGGTCTTTTTCTAAATAACCTTTTAAAACATACATTAATAAGAATAAAAGCATGATTAATGCGTTTCTGCATATCAGCTTGCAGCTTGTCAAGTTTCTCTGCCATAAAATAGAAACAGATCATGAGTGAAATGATCAATGCAACAACTGAGGCTATGAGTAATGAGACGTGTGCAACAGCACGTGCACGGTCCAGACTTCTTCCCTTGGTCCTACTGTTCTGCAGAGGTAAGGTGCCCATTTTTCTTGGGGATTAAGGAGCAGTGGACATCTATTGTCCTTCCAGATGGGTGTTGAGGACCATTTGGATGGCTGGATTACAGGTATTCTTCAGAAGAAAAGCAGCACTTTATCCCTGTCAAACAGAGGGATGGCCAAGGGGATTGGGATTGTGTTAAAGTCAAAGCCGCTGCTCTTCTGAAACAACGCCGCTGCTGATCTGCGGTTTTTACAGGGATTACAGGGACATCCCGGATAGCCGTGGGCCAAGATGGCTCACCATCACTGATGGAACAAATTCTGAATTACAGCAGTTAACTTGAAAGAACGAAGGTAAGACACCAGACTGTGAACGTTATCCCAAAGGTTGCTCAACAAAAGAATGGTTGAAGAACGTTAATAATTTGGAAATGCCAAGAGTTTAAGCTGCTCTGCACATAATGGAGTAAACTTCTTCCGAGCTGATGTGCAGAACTGGTCAAAAGTTACAAGAAACAGACCTGACCCGTGAAATCGTGGCGTCAATCTTAAGCCTACATTATGCCTTATAAACGGGGGTAAAACTCACGGAGTTGGTGGGCTACAGATAAGGTTCTTTTCCACTAGTACCTGCTCGCTTTAGGGTCTTTAGGGCATCTGTTGGTTTCCTTAGCTAGGATATTATTTTTGAATTGGCTCCATATGAATTAATTGGATTATGATTACAATGAATTGAATTCCAATTGGCTTGAATTGGACTTTATTACTTAAGTGCCTTGAGATGACGATTGTTGTAATCTGGCGCTATATAGATAAAATTGAATTGAATTAATAATCTCAATGGGGCTGGGGTCATTGTAGCAAGGCGGACCAAAAGTCCTCTGACATCATTTATATGCGACACAAACAGGAGAACAGCTGAGGACATCGAGGCGATGGTATACCTGCTGCTCCGTCTCTGGCTTCGCGTGAAGCCATTTACCTTGTCGGGATTCTTGTGAAGGAGTCGCCTTCATGACTCATCCAGTGACGTCACTCCCTGGCGAATCAGTGGCCTCGAGTCTGTCGACGTCACGCTGTTGGTGCTAAAACTGTACCTGGTATCAGGCGCTACGCCCTGATGTGAAACCCTAAAAACCGAGTCAAGCTGAGTAGGGACTAGTGTTGTTTTTAGCAGCCTGTTTTAATTTTAGACTTTGTGTCAAGCTGTCATTTTAGTTTTTATTAGTTTTAGTCCCGTTCAAACTCTTTTTAATCAAGTTTCAGCGAAGTAAAAGTCTGAGCATTTTAGTCTTATTTCAGTTAGAATTAACCGTGACTATTTTAGTCTAGTTTTAGTCAATGAAAATTGTATTTCAGTCTCTTTTTAATAATGCAGTATAACTACCCAAATGTTCTTTTTGTCAAACCCATTTCACAATTCAAACACGATGGTCTTATTATTATATTATTGTTACCTTATAGACTCAAGAATGCATCCGTTCCAGACCCGGGAGACGCTCTGATTTGAATTTACAACATATTTATTTTACCAACCAAACATGTGAGAAGAAATGACGAACGCCGGCTGGCCGCCCATCGCTCCCTTTCTCCCTCAACCCACCGAAGCCTGCGACTGCGCCGTGAGACACAGGAAACAGAAATACTGCAAAATAATAACAAAAACGCGACGAAACGACACGAAATAACATTTCGTCTTGTTTTAGTCAACGAAAATGAAGACATTTTAGCAGAATTTTTATTTTGTAAACCACATTTATCATTTTTATTAGTCAACAATACTGCATCATATATCTAATTATAGTTATCGTCACATGACATCACATGTCACATGATAAAGGTTCGTTGATGATGATATTTAGTCTTAGTTTTAGTAGGGACCAGAGGAAGGGCCAATATGGCCTCCCATTTATTTCTGACTAAAGCCCGAATTTGAATAATATTGTTACCTGGTTTAAAGTCCAATTTTAATGCAGGTACCTGTTAAGGCAGGGGTCAGGAACCTATGGCTCGCGAGCCAGCTGTGGCTCTTTTGATGACTGCATCTGGCTCACAGATAAAACAAAATATTCTCACTTGTTTTAATCCATCCATCGATTTTTCATGTCCTGTTCAGGGCTGCAGGAGCAATTGTCCATTATTTTAATTGGATGATACTGGACTACGTTGGCAGCGTAAAACAGGTAAACGCCCCCTTTTGAATCAGTCTGCTCGGTCATTAGCTCAAAGCTAACCCTTCGACGGAGAAAAAAAGATGACGAGTGTCGTACATTTCAGGCCGAATGGACTGAAGAATTCGCCTTTGTGGAGAGAGCAAATTCTGCGGTGTGTCTAATTTGCAAAGACAAAATTACATCGATGAAACGGTCGAATGTAAAGCGGCACTTCGACACGCGCCATGCTACCTTTGCATCAAAATACCCGGCAGGAGACAGCAGAAAGAAAGCGTGCCAAGGTGAGTATTATAACAACATTATTCAAAAGAATAAATTCAGAGGCTTTTTATACTGACATTTAGTTGAATTCACTTTTAAAATATATTATATGGCTCTCATTGAAATAAATTTCCAGATTTTTTGCTTTCATGGCTCTCTTAGTCAATAAGGGTCCCGACCCCTGGGGTAAGGTCATCGGGTGGCAAAGTTGTACCATTTAGAGTCAAACAGTCACACAGCATTTAACTGTTTATCTGTTTTACAAAGAGTTCTGGTGTGACACAGCACTGCTGGAAAAGCAGGGAAGAAGGTAAGTAGTACAGCAGCAGGGAGCAGAAGGAAGGAAAAGAGAATTTGTTCTATTAGCAGCCATGATTTTAAAATAGAACCATGTTGTAGCAGCGTGATGCGACGCAGTGGGTTTTCATTTCAATCTTTCCACATACGAAAACCCAAAATACACAAATGAGTCACAGCTTCCGTCTCCACGTTTAAACTTTATTGGGTTTCTTTTGCAGCAAAGCGGATGAAGAGTTAACCAACTGCAAAAGCTGTCTCCAAATAACAATATTTTACCTTTAAGGGGTTTCAGTAACACCCTAATAAAGTTTTTCATGTCTTGGACGTAGATTAAGAAGTAGAAGTAGATTAAGCGCCTGTCGTGGGATGAGCTTTACAAACACATTATAAGGAAATGGGTGACAGAGACGGAAATAACTGCCCACAGATGTCATTTTTTAATAATTCACAGGAAAACTGAAGGAGGTGTGGCGACAGACAGCCTGAAAAGGCAATGACATTTGGTCAGGCGATCAGCAGACTCACCCCCCCGACTTCTGCAGCATTTCCATTCCCATAATTGCCAGATAAGAGGCCTTTAACAACTATGCATCTCACTGCGTCTGCTGTAAAAAGCCACACAGCAACACTTTAAAGTGCAGCTGCCACTTTTATGAGCCCTTACAAAGCAGAAAATAAATACAGCGTTTATGTGCAAAGCCACGAGCGCTCATCGGTGGTCATTGTAGGGGTGCGGTTTGGGCTGGTGGCGCCTTACCAGCCAGGAGAGCCCCGTGTGATTCACATCTAATGATTACCGTCGTCGCTGTCCAGTAGGTACGGAGCGCTGATGAGCGCTACAATAACCACCTTGAGAGGTGCTCAGCAGCTGTAACGATGTGGCTGAGAGAGCGGCTTGAGAAGAGGACAGGGAGCTAGCCGTGGGAGGGAAAAGCTCTCGCCATCAAAACTAAGTACGCCCCTGACCCCCTTCTGTTCTGCAGCAGTCCATTTTCAGTCATACACGGACAAGTGAACTTAATCATGCAGTTGTATTTCCATCCAAACCCTTAAGTTTGCTCTTCTCCCCACATTTCTCGCTTATTATCCAGTAAAACGTCGCAGTAAGTGACTTGCACTGAGCAGTCAATCTTCTCTCCTGGTCTTCACCATTTGCATTGGATCCCAGCTGAATGGTGCACGGCTTCTATAAGGGGTAACGACACATAGAAATGTTCAAAGGAGAGCTCAACGGTCCACAATGAGCTTACAGTGAGAGGAAAAAAAAGGACCATAGCGTTCCATTTGCATGAGCAGACAGAAGGTTAATAACACAAGCCCTGCTGTGACAAAGGAGAAAGAGAACATTGAGTTGGTAGGAGGGACGGAAAGTGCTGATCCTCCACTTCCAGCTCCTGAGAATCCATCTAAGACAAGGCAGGAGCGTGGAAGTAATTAGAGCCCCGGATACTTGATGGGTTTCTCCCTTTTTCACTGCGGCACATTTCCCAAAACGCATGTTGAACAAAGGCAAAAACCTGAGATTATTTTCTTTTGGACCAGCGGTGGTTGTTCAGCATTCAGCAGGGTTCGTTCTGCAGCTGCCAGCAGGAGTGTGTAAAAGAGTTGATTTTAGGAGATTTGCCAAATCAGGAACTGATTTAACTTAATAAATAAAATGAAAAAATGACTGATTTAATTAAACATGAAAATGGGATCATGATGTATTCTCTAACAGTTCGTTTCAGACTGAACTTTATTAATCACGTGCCTTTTGCAACACAACAATCCAGTTATTGACATCCCATTTATTTAAATTTTGAGCTTTTGCGATGCAAAAACGTTCATAAAGATATTTTTTAGTAAGAATTACTTAAAAGAAAGAGAGCTCAGTTAACCCAGGACTGATGAGAGAAATATGTTAGCTGTTAGCTACAGTAACTGTTTGGAATGCTAAGTTAGCTAGCAACGCTGGGTTAGCTAATGCTACCCAAAGATTAAAATGTAATGACATGATGGGAGACATTCGTACATGTAAGCAGAGCTGAAATCACTGCACATGCTGTCTTTATGTTACCGTTTTAAAATTAGGATTTTATTAGAGCAGAGCGACAGTCTGGAAATGCTTTAAAGCCACTACGAGCCGATGTGTTGTCTTAAAAGGCTGATTTATCACAAATGAGAGCAACTTTATTAGGATTTTAGCTAAATTAAGACACGCTTAGCTTTACTCTATTTATCTGGACGGGAAATAGGGAGCAGTCTAGCTCAGTTTTTGTCTAGTTGAGGGTTTACATCCAGGAGTGATTGTCTTTGTGGTCCTTTATGTAGCCGCTGAGTGAAAAGGTTTCAACCCAAGCAGTGGAAAAGACATGCTTGGTGTTTCAGTGAGTTGGAAAATACAAACTGCAAACAAGTGTGTGAAAACTAGTTAGCAAGAAGGCCAAAAAGTAATAGCTTAATTTGCTCTAGAAGTAATGAAAATGCTTCATTTTGACCCGTAATATGTTGTAAACATGTGTGCTGCTGGATTTTTATCTGAGATATGCAACTTAAGTTCAAGCATTCAGAGCATTTCGAACATCAATAACTGATTTCATAAGCGTGATTTTGCCAATTTTGATGTCAAGAGCTGGAAACCATAATTTTACACATTTAAATTTGTTAATGGTGGCTGGGAAAGAGCGAGTATGACAGGCAGACAGTTGTGTGGGAAATCATATCAAACACAAGGGAAACCAAAGGGGATACCGAGTGACTCCAAGAGAAGAAAGCTTCTCTGAGCTGACGAGACACGCAGGCAGTCAAGGACAGCAGAAAAACTTAAATGTGACATATCTCAAGTGAAGCTGTGAATACAGCTCTCCAGCAGTGTCTCTGAGCCACCCTGCTGCATCATGGTTGAAGAATGCAGCTCAGAAGCAGCAAAGAGGAATTGATCAACAGGCAGGGGCAGGATCCTTCTTTGCCTGAGTCGCTCTGGCATGATAAAACTCCCCATTTCAGGGCTGTATGGTGGTTTGTTTTGCTGTTTTTCCTCTCATTTTTCAGGCTTTCTCTTTGTATCCTTGGATCACAGCAGCTCAGCTTTGAGTGCACTGGGAATAGAGCATTTCTTCAAGTCCAAATCAAACTCACAAAGCAGTGTTCTTGTTTTGTTTTTAATATTCAGTTGTAGAATGAGCTACAACTACATGGCTGGCCTGCTGCGACTACATCCCCTGCTAGCATAGTTTGGCTATGGCAGCATGAGGGAAACACACAAGTGGGGAGAAAAAGCTTCCATCTGAAGCTACACAGGTTTCCAACAATTAAAAACACACACTCAGGTCCACCAGCAACAAAACCCCACAGACACACATGCAGCCTATAAATAGAGATCCATGGCAACCTGAGATTTGTTGTTTGCCGTCACATGCTGCTGAGAGCGAGACAAGAGCAGGGACTTAAATAACATCGGGAGATTGGTTTGTGTGAGAGTCAAAGTCAAAACAAATTACGACTTTTCTATCACTACAGGCCTGCTGGTAAAGCATCTGAAATAGCCTTGTGCCCGGGGACATTTTACCACTGAAAGAATATGGCGGCGATATCCTCGAAGGACCTTAAAAACAAAGGGATGAGGGACGGAGGAGAGGATGGGGAATGAGGGGGTTTACTTTTACTGCAGACCACAGATGGCGACTTGACCACCCAACTGAGCCTTTTCACTTTATCTGCTGCCCCCCCCCCTTCCCATTTCACAGCAGAGCGGTGCTTTCACACACAAGGTGTTGAAAAATGAGGAATACTGTCACGCCGATGTGTCATTTTTTTTTGGTTTGTTTTGTTTTAAAGGGGGGGGGTCAAGAGGGAGGTTGAACTGAGACACTGTTTAAATATAATAAAAATGGAGCCCTCCTGTGGGGCAGCCGTGGCGGTTTTATCCAATTTCCATCATCTCGAGCTTGTTGATTCAACTTGTTTTTTCAGGCAAACAGTTCAGAAATTCTTCTCTTTTCTCTCCTTTTTCTCTTCCCTCCATTTACAGCGAACCCGGTTCCAGCACTTTCCATTTTCTTCAGCAACAGGAGCGCTTTAACCTGAGATATTCATCAGGCCCAGTCCAGGTTTAATTGATTTTTGTCCTGCAAGATAAAATAATCTGGTGCAATTGTTTTAGTTTGGCTGTGTTTTTGCACATGCTTCCAAATGCTGTTCATTAATTTGCAGCTAGTGGGTGATTTATCAACCCATTACGGTTGGGCCGGCGCCCTCGCCACACATGCTCACGCCTGCGGTTTGTTCCCCCCGGTAGGTCGGGGCGTACACAGCGTAGTGGCGGCTGCTGCTGTAATGGCTGCACTAAAGGGCTGGGAGTGAGCCAGGTGTTGTCAAACAGCAGATGGATGGACCTACAGGCAGCACACAAGGTGCCCGCCTTCACCCAGCTCAGCCTCGACTGGACTGGACTACCAGAGAAGTTGGGCAAACAAGAATAAATCAAAATACCAACGCCCAGAGACTCAAATAACTTGTAATTATAGCAGGAAAAAATGTGCACACTTGTTCGGGTTGGAAATCCGTGGAAGAATAAGCTTTTCAGGATGCAAGCTCAAGAACTTAAAGTGTGTCAAATCCTTGGCTTGTTGAGGAATAGCAACCAAAAAAAAAAAATCAATGTGGAATAAACAGAGCAGAGATGGCTAAGGCCTCCTGATCTTCCCACAACACAAGCAGACAAATAAGATCCACGTGAAAGTGTTTTCCCTCATCTCTTTATGTTTAAGTGTGAGGCAAATGAGAGAAAAACAACATTTTTCAAGCTCAGAGACAACTGAGGCATAATTTGTAGAAATTGGACGATGCTGCTCAATAACAGGAATCTAATCTTAACAGAACGACGCTCTCATTGTATTTTCTCATATATTTCATTAGCGTGGCTTGTGCGGTGTTACATTGTGCTAACTGTTGTGCTAAATCTCATGCTGTTGTTTGTGAAAACCAGCGATAAGGGAGGTGAGGGAAAACATGTTCCTGCGACAGCTAGAAAGGACCTGCTAAATGGATTCTTTTTAAATCGGTGGCAGTCACAAAATTACAAACCGAACCATAAATCTGTCTCTGGCTGTGAAGTGCTTCACAAGTTTTTCACGTTTCACAATGTGACAAACAGCCAACAAAACATAAAAGTGCATTACACAGCATTGCTTGTTGGATTAGATGTCAAAGCTGACTGCCAACAGATTGCAAAAACTTTGTTAGGAGTCCAGAAAAATAAAAAAGCAAACATATGTTGGAGTGTTTAGGTTCTGTGATGCAAAGAGAGGCACCAGAAGCCACTTTCTGTGGAGCACAGACGGGCTTTAACACCTACTAACAACACGGTTTGGAACATAAAAGGTGGAAACTGTTTCTTTAAATAATTAGAAGATGGGACATTATGTTATTATTTCTTCTTCTTACATTCCAAATAAAGTTATGTTACAATCCGCCCCTCATTCCACTGAAAAGACCTTCTGTTGTTGAAGATATCAAGTGATGAAGCCTTTAAAAGCCTTTTAAATCGGTGCTACAGTGACAGATTGCTCTTGTCACACTGGAAATAGATCCAGAGCACAACATTTCCACTAAAATAATCCACATAAAGCTTGTTAAAACAGCCCAGGTGCCTCCGAGCCCAGGGAAGTCGACGCCACCTCCGAATACGATAAAGAAAAGAGCTTCTTTGTTGCACAGTAAGATTTTGGAGGTGTGGAACTCATCGTAAAGCCTGACAAAGGTTTCCTCTGCCCATCTTTGCTATCCGGAGACTCGGGTGCTGCTTTTGGACCAAATCATGATTACAATCTGCTGGTGACATCACTGGTCTTCTAACCATCATTAATCTGTTATCTGGCCCTGAAATGCACCTGGATTTATTTGTGTTTATAAAAAACTGGAATATCTTTGGTTCCTACTATCTGCGATGACATAAATGTAAAATAAGGTTTTTCTATTTGTTTAGCTTGTTTTTTCTCCTGTACTGATCTGCCAGTCTTTACATTGCTTTGATTCACAGCTACAGAACTATTTCCGTCACTCTGCTCTCGCCCACGACTTACAACTCAGGGCAAAAAGCTGCAGTTAAGATTTGAAGCTTTTTTTAACCTTTTAATTCCACCTTTGATGGTTGCAACATTTACAGAAAAGGTCCTGAAGCATATGTTCAGGCAGCTATTGCAGCACAGTCGGTAGCTCATCTTCTGAGAGAAAAGACTTCCAGTTTTGTTGAGCTATGCTGCCTCCACTGCTCTGCATCAAAACCTTTAAGCTTGCACCTGTTGATGGTCAGCTGTGGGTTTTGGCAGAGGTATTCCTCTGTTGACCGTTAGAGCTCAGCTTTAAAAGGGGAACTCCAGTATTTTTAAGGCATTATCTGTCTTTATTTCACCAATACTTTAAGAAGAATGAATGAATGAACGTGTGCTATAGCTCTGTTAGCTCATAGCTGCTGTTATGTGGCTACTTGCAGCTATAGGAGAGCTAATGGAGGGATTTCTACACAGGCACTCTACTGGGACCACTTCATCCACACGCACAGATTCATCTTTCTCCAAATGTACCTTTTGGACTTGTGGCCAGAAAGACCAGAACACCCTTTCCCACAAGCTTTTAGGAGACTTGATGTATTTTTTTTTTGCACATTATAGTCACACTTGGAGGTTTTACTTTGTCAGAATAAGCTGCCGTTTTGAAAGTGCACCCCCAAAGTTACACAACCAGGACCAGGACTTCCTGCAGCTCCTTCAGTGCTGCTGCAGGTCTCCTGGCAGCCTCTCTGAACAGCTTTCGTCTTGTTTTTTCATCAGTTGTGGGGGGGTGTCCACTTATTGCAGTGTCACTGTTTTTCCATGTTTTCTCCACTTTTTGATGACCATCTTCGGCTTTTTTGCACCCTTCTCCTGACTTTCAGCCATCAGATCAGTTGATGCTCTGGAAGCTCTCTGTGAACCTTTGTTTCTGCTGCAGCAGGTAACCGAGTAAATGTCAGGATAAATCCCACAGATTAGTTTATTTTTCAGTTGAATTGTACAGGTTATAGGTGGGAAAAGTCTATTTTTTCAATATGACAAAAACCTGCCATTTTAACTCTACTTTTTATATCCTCTGTATTTGTGAACTTTACTTCTTCCTCAGCATAAATGTGTTTATAAATCTGAAACCCAGACTGTGAAACATCGCTACAGAATCAGATGATTCTTACTTATATCAGAGGAGACTAATTACAATTATGTGCTTCAAGAAGAATTCGTCCTATTCTACATTTCAGAAGTCAAACGTGCAGCAGACACCTGAAAATGCTTTGGTTACTGCAGTGTGTGAGATAATAGCTCATTTATTCATGCAGTGGGACAGCTTTTCTTCAGCACTGAGTGACAGGACAGCAAGATGAAACACAACAACTGCAGCCAACTCAAAAGCAAGCAAACCACTTCATACAATCGCACAAATCATCATGAATTGGTGAGCAGAAATACCTTGAACCAAGGAGTTTTCTTTCTTTCCAAAGTGGCTGCAGTAGTTAAATCGATCTTAATTATCTTTATGCAAGTAATTCCACTTAATGAGCTCCATCATGCACAACTGCTACCTTTTTCTCCAACTCTATTAATCAATATTTCCACTAAAGACCTTTCCTTCACTAATTTCCACAAATGTCTTCCATTAGTTTATCAAAAATAATGCAATGATGGATATTGTCAGCTAACGCTCAAACGCAGGACAGCACAAGCCGTTTCCTGCACTTTGGTGACAGCAGCTTCATTTCTCGGCTCGGATGCGTCAGACGGGACTCCTGGAAGGCGTGTATGCAGATGAAATCATAGCTGACATTAATAGGTAAACACACTCCATTAAAACAGCTTTCTGGCCTCACCGGCTGGGCTGTGAGCTTTGTTTAAGGTGGGGGGAGCGGGGGTGTTGTGAGGAGAGACCACTGCAGGTAATTACTATCCACACACTTATAATCTGGGGGGCAGCCAGAGTCCTTCTCCTTTCCTCTACAATCAATACGCTCAGAGGAGGTGGTGAAAGACAGGTGGAAGAAACGGAGCGAGAAACTGAGCAGGTTCCTCCATGGAACATTAATTATTTAACAGTGTACGTGTGGGCAGGTGGGAGCGCAAAGGTGTGGCCAAACGTGCACATTTTAGGCATCTGATGCAACAGGGAAATACCAGGTGGCTTTAACAGGTCCATGAGGTGAAAACAGGGGCTCTGCAAAGGGAGTGGGCCGAGGACAAAATAAAGAATATCGTTTCTGTCGAGCCAGATAGCTGCGTGACAGGAGGGTAGAACCAGATATACAGATTTATTCAAAGAAAAGAGACCCTGATGGGAGCTGATCACTATTAAAAGTCCTTTATTTGGCTGCTCGACGGGACCTTTATTTACTCTGTAAAATGTATCTATTGCTTCTATTAATTGCTCTAATTTATCAATTTTTGATTGCTTTCGTGAATTAGAACGTTCCCTTTTTTAATTACTTATTTGCTTTATTGTTCCTTTGGCTCAGGTTTCTTCCGATTAAATGCGTGATTGGAAAGCTACAAATAAATTGAGGGAACAGAAGCCCAGTTCCGCTCCTCTCCCACCCCGTTAGATAGAGCATCTTTTTCTTTTCATACAGTATCTGACCTGGGACCCGCACTCGCCTGCAGCTGCATCTACAACAGACTGGATATCGAATGAACTTTGGCCTCTTCAAAATAAGGTCCTCGCCATAAGAGGCAGCTTCTAAATGATGTCAAGTCTGCATCCAGAAGTCCCCTGAGAATTTTTCTAACATTTCTTTTAATCTTGTTCTTTGCAGACAAACTGTGACGCCTTCATAAGTAACTGCCACAGAGGTTAGGTTTTTGTCTGTCTTTAACAAAGGAAAAGCAAAAAGTACCGAGATTATTGTCCTAAAACTGAGGTGAAGCTCGGGCCAAGGAGGAAATAATAGTCTTTCTCTGACATCAGTTTGTACCACATTGGATTTCTGAGGACACAAATTGTTTGCAATCCTCATGAAAACTATCTTCAGACAAGGTCTCACTCAATCAGCTTTAAGAGCTATGAGGCTCAAGTAGGGACTTAAATTCAGGTTAAGGTTGGGTTTAATACAGGATAAAAATGTGTGATTTCTGTCTGCATCTATCAGGGTCATTTTATCTGTACAACACAATTCAATAACAAGGCGTTTCAACAGGCTTTAGAGAGAACATTAGACGTGATTATATTAATTATAGTCTGTGTTAATCAAAGTCCTTCGATTTAAATCTATCAATTTGTTCAGTATCTATGAAGCATTAAAGCTTAAAGCAACTTTATTTAGAACTGAAGAAAATCTGTTCCAGATGAGCCCCGACGCCATGAAGAAGAGATCTGAAATGTATTTCAGCCCCAAACCGTTTAAAGCTTCAAAAACCAACAGCAGCATTTTCTAATCAAATCTTAAAACAGAAGTGGCGTGATATGATCCACTTTTCTGGCATGAGAGCTCGATGACAGCTTTCTCAATCAGCTGCAGCCGCCTGATCGATCATTTAGGGCAGATAATATGTACACCACTACAGTAATCACGTCTACTGAAGATGAATGCAGGGGCCAGCCTCCTAAATCACCCTAAGATAGTGTGATTTCGTCAGATCTGGGTCCGTAATTACACCCATTTCTGACGTTATTGAACATTAAAAACGTTAAAGACGAGGTTGAGCTCAGATATCCAAAGACAACCATCCCTTTGTTTAACTGAAGGAATTTCTGGAACATCAAGCTGCAGCACTTGTATAACATTTCAGGTTGGAAACAAATAGCCTGGGGGGTGCAAACACAGATTAAATACAGCAGATCACAGTGTTCGTATGAATAGATATAGGATGGCACTTCAGCGGTGCCTCCACATGAATCCCAGATAGAAAGCCATTGTTTCCCCTCTCAGCTGAAACAGTAATCTGTCGTGGACCGCCTCACAAACAGACGAAGATAAGGGGCGGTGGTGGGGGGGGGGGGCGCTATTGCAGTAATGTCAGTCTTCAACCGAACGGATAAACCTGGATGGCAGGCTTTTTGCTCACGATAAGGATGTTAAAGCCAAAGATCTGCGGAAGACAAGAGAGCCGAGAAGAATGAGGAAAGAATTTAAACAGCTTCACTTTAATGCTAAGCTAGCTGATGCTAACTGTATTTAGCTTCATTTTGGCTGACTAATGCGGCCTCTTTAGCTCATGTCACCACAGTTTTGTCCTTTATGTGTGCGGATGGGAAAAGTTATGCAACTTATGAGCTCCCCGCGCTGAGCAGGGTGTGGCTGCCACAAATTGTTGTTGTGTTTCATCTCATTTTCATCTCATCAGCGCTTTGAAGCGTGAGGCACCAGCAGGAGAAGTGCGATAATTCAGCTAAATTCTGGGAAATTACAACTCTGTGGAAGCAGGTGCGTTGAGAATTACCCCCTCCCACCTCAGGAATAAACAGGACAGCAGACAAAAGCACGTACACCTGTACATATAACACTAAAACGGCTTTCTTTTTGTTTTTGTGTGTCTTTCGAATGCACAAATCCTCAGTGACACAGATCCACATGATCCTGCCACAATGCAGCGAGCGAGCAGGCAGAAGGTAATTTTCTTTCTGTTTGTTCGATGGAGAAAAAGGGAGGGGAAGTTAGGAGTGGAGTGTGAGGGGGGGGGGCAGGAGGTGGGGTGTAAATCTAACATACAGGCCCTGTGGCAGAGCCCCCAGGATCAAATTCAATTCTGGCAAGATACACATTAAGCCCCGTCAATCACAGGAGTGTCCTTGGAATGTGGCAGAATGGCGATGAGAGCAGCAGGGGAGTCTCTTCCACGATAGCGGGGATGAACCCTCTTAAATCTGTTCAGGCACAAACCAACACTCACATCATCCTGTGGGGTCCCCACACAGAGCTCCACTTGCATATACAGACACGGAGCTCAACTCCACTACATTTGCTTTCAATAAAATTACGTTTCCCTCTCCCCGGGCTGTGTGTAGATGAAAGTTTAGCATCATTACACCAGCCAAAAATGTTATACAACAGCTATGCTGGGCTGTGGCTCAGACCTCATCCAAAGCAGATACTCCTTTTCTGTGCTGACTGTGAGTTACATCATCTTTTGTTCCATTTAAAGTTTCTCTTTTGCATTCATTATCTTCTTTATAGGATCTGTACAAACACTAAGACAATAAAACAACAAATGAGCACTGAACTGATTTAGCATCACAGTCTTGGAGCAATAAAACAAAAGGGACAGTTACCAAACTAAATCTGTGGGGTGGAGCCTGAAAATGTACACTGCATCATGAAAACATGACTCTGCTGCAGGTGTGGTATGTTTCACCCCCTCAGCCCGCAGATTTGCATGTTCTGCTGAAACATTTCACATTTCACACAAGTGCAGTATCAAAAGAGAACCTAATTTAAACAAAAAAATATAACAAATACTTCTTTGTGTAATTGTAAATTAATTTTGTAGGATTAAAAGGTGATTTGACATTGAAACTTTTTCCATCGGTGGGACGGTAGTCAGGTGTTTTAGAGGGATAAGATACCTGCTATCAAGCAATGGTGGTCATGTTTTTGGATGGGAAGATGGAAGAAATGGAAGCTGTGGGGCAAGGAGAGGATCTGGGATTTGTTGATGTTCATAACCATGGAAAAGGGAACAAAACTATACTATACCTACATATAAAACTATACCTAGTAGCAGTTGACCGAAAGAGATCCCTCCAACGAGCTCGAGTAGCTTCCCAGCGTCTCTAACTTTGACTTATGTTGATAAAGCCACCGTCAGGACAAAACTGAACAAGAATACTTTGTGGACAGGGAAGAAAGCCTTTGGAAAAAATAAGTTTTATGGACAGATGACAAATGAAAAGTTAACTGAGAAGTGTTACATTTTCAGAGAGGAAACTAGAGACATCACAGAACGATGAACTCTGGATCGTACCTAAAAATCTGCCAAAAAACAGTTTTTCCAACACAAAGAAACGGTTAAATGGTCATTAAAATGTAATGTTTTGATATTCTTCATCAATAAGACGCGTTGTGGGGATATCCATCAGTATCACAGAGTAAATGGGATAAAATTTCTTCAGCTGGTACCGGCTCAATTATTACCTGAAATATATGTCAATGTATGTTTTAGATTCATGTTTCATCTGTTTTCTTCTTTCAGGATGTGTGTGTAAATGTTTGAGGTCTCATTTATGCAGAAATCCTAAGAAAAACCTGAAAGGATTCACAAATTTATTGTATTATACTCCACAAACAGCCAAAAACGCACATCCTCAGTCTTATTTCACTCTGGGCAGACAGGAAAATGGCACGCTGTGTGACTCGCAGCTTGAGTTAATTCGGGCTGCAGTGGAAGCGACAGTTAGCCTATTTACTTTTATTCTGGACTTGTGCTAATTATCTTAACTACACAAGTAATTATCTTTCACATCAAAGGACCTTGCTCTGAGCCCTGCTGATCCCCCCCACACACACACACACAACCAACCAGCCAGCCCCCGACACACACCACCATCATCACGTTTCCGGAGCCAGCTGAATCATGACATTAGCGGATAATTAGACGATCGCCTGACTGGGTTTGATGAGGGCGACATGTGACGAGGAGCCGTCTGCCAGCTCCAGAATCCAGAGAGTTATCAGACCCAGATTCAACAGCAACTTTTAAACATCACGTTAAGCTGCAGCCTCCCTTAAAGCCTGCATTTTACAGACCTTTTTGGCATCATCCATACAGAGCGGCGTTGTTTCTGATCAGACTCTGATCAATTGAATAATGTAGCTGCCATTTTGATTGCTGCCCAAAGGCCATGACCTCACGGCAGAGCTTCGTGACTGGGAATTCAGAGTCCAGATCTGTGTGCATATGCTTTTACTCCCTTCATCCGTTACATCCGCCAATGCCTCTGGGCCCCCGTTTCTGCAAACAGGCAATAATCAGGTCATCTGGCATCAGGCGCGAATCCTTCATTAACTGCATAACGATAATCTCTGCAGAAAACACGTGACTGCAGAGGAAGATTTTCATGAACCGCATTTAAATTCCTTTGAAGTTGTTTGTTTTGCTCACCTTGGAAACGCACTATTTCTACTTCTCCTCTGTGGTGAGAAGTAAACGCACCCCATAAATATTTATCTACCTTGGGCCCGTGCTATTCTGGCCCAGCGTTTTCAACATATCCACCGGAGATTGGGCCAATCAGGGACCCGCCACGAGAGAGGAAACGAGAAGAAGAGGCAGGAAAAAAGCAAAAAAGGATCAGATTTTTGAGTGTGTTCCAAAATGGAAAGTGGATGGTTTGTGAGATGTTTAATGCAGGAGGATCGGGCCACGGTTCAGAGTCGCCTCACACACCTTCGAACTCTCACTCACACGAGCCTCAGCTGCATTTTTTAAGAGTTTTGGCTCACATGGGAAGGTTCTTTCTGTCTAAACTTTTGGGTGAAAACATGAAAAGATGACTCAACGTGATACAATTCAGCTGCTATTTAAATCCAAAGCACTAAAACACGGATCGATGGGTATGAATATATCAATAAAGAGCTGAAATGACACAGTTAATCCAACCGTTCACAACAACACTCACTCGTGGTAAGGTTTGATAATGAAAGGGATGGTTTTGAGCTTTAATTCTGGGGTATTATTAAAAAAGCTTGAGGAGTTACAGCCCTTTAATATGTAAAACCCTCTTCTTTTTATTTTTAGGCACTTGTTTTAGGCACCGTTCCAGATCTATTCCAGATGTCCTCTTTTACATGCACAGAGAGCTCCTTTTACCTGATGTTGCAGGTTCACAACCACAGCTTTGGACTAAGCTCCAGATAATACATAATGAATGTTGGAAATTGAACGTACACGCAGCTATGAACTGGTTTGGTGCCTCAAACAGTGGAGCATGCATCTGTGTGGGAGACTGACAATTTGTGACATCTCTGATTATACATCCAGGGCCCGATCACGCACTCACCTGTTTACGGCTCCACAGGCTTCCATAACATCAGAACCCTCCACCTGGATGTCATTGCTGCCCGCAGCACCCTAATGAGCCCTCCTAAACTCAGTCAAAGTCATCTGATGACACTGATGTGGGGAGATTGATATTCACGCTTGACTCGGCGTCCTCTCCACTTGACTGCTGTGTTTACCTCCCCACACAATTAGTATCTGTTGAAGACAGACAGACAGAGAGGGATGTACACAGTGTATGTTGTGTGTTTGTGGGACTAAATTAACTCCAATTGTTTATGAAGATGGGAGATGTCTTTCAAACTGGCTTGAAGGTGGCTTTCAAAATCGCAGAAGCATTACTATCTCATTTAATCCTCATAAAACCGCTTCACTTCTCTGAGCGTTGTAAATAAAAGTTGTATTGGCTTAAGTAAAATGCATATTTCAACAGATTTCTGCCAATTGTGCAGAGATGTGCCACGCTTTGGCCTGTTAGTGTGCACTTACCATTGACGCCAAAAGGCTAACTTGAAGTTTAACACCTGCTCACACTGCGCAGCTGCCTCTCAGTTAACTCATTTTCACCTGAAAATTAGCATATAAACAAATTAAATACTAAACAGGGCAATCTTCTGCCCACTCTCTGTGATAAAAAGAACATTAATGTGGGGTTTGAGATGGTCGGTGACTGGCATAAGCAGACGTTTGGCTTGGGTGAGGCATCAAACCAGCGGCCAACCCATCCAACGGATTTAGCAATAATTGACAATCTATCTTATCAACACAAAAAAAAGGGTTTTTACACTGAATGTCAATGCCTACCTGAGAGGAGGAATGTGCAGGGCTGAAGAGGGCAGGTGGACACTCAGGTGGCTGGGTTTGTTAACGGCGTCTTGGCAAACATGAAGAGATATTGTCGAGTGGAGCAACAGCGCCTCCGTGTTGACAGAAACAAAATGGCCGCCTTTTCCTGAGTAACGGTTAGGAACAAACGGTCCTGTGTTAGCTTCTTCTGTCGCACTTCTTCTTCGTTAATGCTTGCATTGACCAGATTTTGGAAAATAACGTTGTAATTCAACGTACAACGTTTATTTTTAGGGTATATTTTCAGTTCTTACTGTGAAAACAACTTTTTTCTTAGTCTATTCACAACTGAAGGAATGACTTGTTACGCCATTTTGCACGCTTGCTTTTAAACGTTAGAACCGGTAAATAGAGTGAAAGGGGTTGATAAATGTCTGTGATTTTACTCCAAAAGATTAATGCCTCTTCGTGTAGAACAATTTAATACACTGTTCATCTCAAACCTAAAGTCGATGGAAAAGAAGAGAAACAATGCTTACTCAATTATCCATTGGCAAAGGAGACAGGACCAAGGGGAGGCCACAAATGGAGGACGGGAACGTCCATTTGAGTCGATTAACAATTAGTTTTACAAGTCTATAAAGTACAAAGACATCCAAAATTACTATTTGTTTCACTCGGTTTCTAAAATTTTAGTCAACTTTATGGAGTGGATGAATTCTGAGGTCAGGAAGCAAGTAGAAGACCTAAAGTAATTCACACAAAAGACTTGAAAATGACCACAACCACTTATTGAGTCAAAACACAGCTATATGGACTACTATTGTGTTAGTTGTGTTTTACTTCTGTTATAAGACCCACAAGCACGATCTATTTTAAGGGCTTTCGACAATACTGTTGTGCTTGAAAACGACATTTGAGATTCCCTAATCATCTTTAGACTGAATTTTCCTGAAAAGGAAAACAAGCGCAAATGTTAATATTTTTATTTTTATTTTTGCTTTGCTACAAAAAAGTCCCAGCAATATCTTTTGACCCCATTAAAAAAAACAAAACAAAAAAAAAACACTTAGGTACAAAATGAGGTTTACCAAAACTACCCAGAAAAAATAGGGAATCGTATAAAAATGAAATGCTTTGAAGTCTACAGCTACAAAAAAAGTTAGAAAAGGGCTACTTAAAAAAAAAAAAAAGTATCCACCACAAAATGTGCCACTTTACAACAATCGGTTTGTACGTCCGTCCTCTAATATAAAGTAATGGAAATACTTTACAATAAGTTAACGCAGGCACATCTCCTCACAGCTACGGCAAAACAAAAGTAACAGTCAAAGTATCACATAAAAATACACTTCACTTTTTTTTCTTTTTTGGCAACAATTTCTCACATCACTCTGACAAAAAAAAGAAACAAAAAGAAATCGGCAAAAACTTCCAGGTAGCAACATTTTTGGTTTTTTTGGGAACGCGTTCTGTGTCGACGACATCAGCGCTTCAGAGACGTACATACTGCGTATTCAAATTATATAAATATATATGAACAAAAATAGACTAAAACTGTTATCAATACAAAGGATTAATGCAAAATAAAAGCTTACAGTATAAACTTTAATAACTTAAACAATAAAAAAAGGGAATACTTTCATACTTTTCAGGAAAAACATAAACCTCGAGCCCTCTTTTTCTCAATTCATCTTCTCTTCTTGATCATACAGCAATCACACCCTCGTGTCAAGAAGTATAAATACTCAGAAAAAAGCCGAACAAACACCCACGTTTGTCCAAACTACAAAATAAGTTAGTGTCAGGCAACTATACAGATTATATACAGTTTAAATACAAAGGAGGGGATTAGTAAATAAGGTTGATTTGAGAACAGAACTGTGATCCCAGCTTAGGTTGCATTTTGTTAAAGAGATTCAAGCTGGAAAACTTCTCAGCCTAAATTCAACAGTTGGTGTCCCGACACCCCTGACTGATTCACGAAGGCTACCAAAACATCAGGAAAGACGCCATTCACACGTTTGCCTTGAAATGCCAAAGTAAAAGTCGCCGCCGCGGTGGTTGGAGTGAGCGTGGCGAAGACAAATGGGGGCCTCTGTCGGCACAGTTACAAGCCTGGAGGCGGAGGGGGAATACAGACACATTCATTCCTGGCACCACCTGGTACAGCAGGTGCCCGGTAAACATTTCAGTTTCCTGCAGAGGCGGAGGGGCACGAAAGGGGTATGAGGTGGGTGAGGGGTGTTGGGATGCCATTTGGAACAGTTGAGGTAAAAATCTGCATGTGAGGGTGGAGAGTTGGCGTCGTCGTCAGTCCACGTCACTGAGGTCGCTGACTGGCTCGTCCTGCACAATGCTCAGGTGGTTCATGGCGCGGCTGAAGGCGATCTGGACCGCCTTACGGATGCTGGATGTGCGTCCTTCCATCATTTTGATCTTGTCGATGGTCTTGTCTATCCCAAGAGGTACCATCTTGGATCTAGGAAGCCACTGCCTGCAGGGATAACAAACATTGGAATAGCAGCTAGAATATGAGCCAAACTTATTCTTACACAAGCATTATTTCAAAATGTTTAACAAACACTGCCTATTTTTTACAGATAAATATGCATCTCTCCCAAAAAATGTGTTCAGCCTATTAAAAAGTGGGACTCGGACACAAGAACATGAGTCCAGAAAATGTTATTCACATGTAAAACTACATTCCACCATCTGCAGAGATCTGTTTATTGACAATATTGGACACCCTGCATTAAAAACAGGCTTGATTCTGTCCTGGAAATCCCTGCATGGGCTCAGGAACACTTCTTCAGCTCACCATAACATCCACACATGCAGGTTAAAGCTCTATCAGGCAGAGAAGAAGCCACATGTGAACATGACCCAGGACCAAAGCTCATTTAAAATGACTGAGGCAAAGAGGAAAACCGACAAAAAGCATGGATGGTGCATCCTCTGGGCTAACGAGAGGAGGGACCATCTGGCCTGTTGCTCAGTTCCAAAGATGAGCCAATATCTCTAATGGAACAGTTAAATGTCTTATTGTATTTATAGACCGCAGCGTCCTGCTTTCCTTCACATCTTACGCAGCGTCCCGTGGAGGTTGTATTTCCCTAAAACCGCCCTTCTATAACAGCCTAAAACCTGCTTTGCCCAGAAGATGAGAAACGTCAAACAAATTGCTTGTTTAGTTTAAAAACCAACCTCACAGAAAAGAGAGAAAAGCGACACATCTTCTCACTCGATATGCTATAATGGGACATAATAAATGCCTTTGAACACGTACGTGACTTAACCAACTGATTATTTCAAAGTAACGCTTGTTTCTGTCTTCGCACTCACACAGGGAACAGTTTCGTGTGCTAATTAATTACGATCCATACCCGAGATCTATTTATACATTAATGTATATTGACTTGTCTGACATCCTTTCACAACATTTTGATGGGAGTTCAGGGGAAAATATCAAGTGCCTCTCGAGGCGAGAGCCATTTGTTGTCTCCTGACAATTGATGCTTCGCAGCCAGAGGAGAATAATGATCAGCTGACGAAGGGTTGACAGGTTTACCCTTGTAGAAGCTGGTGTCAGCTTAAATCACTCTGGCAGACGGCACTCACCAGCTGCGCTTGTTGTCGAAGAAGAGGACGAGGTAGAGTTTCTCTTCGGCCTTGTACTGCATCTGCTCTCCGATGCGGAGCACGTCCATGGGCGGAATGGGAATGGACACCCCGTTGTGCTGACAACCGACACGAGGCATGTGGGGGTCGATGATCTACGCGCAGCGGGGGAGGCGAAAAGGTGAGTTACATGTGTGTGTTTTTGCATTGCAATCGTGCATACATGTAGTAAATCAAATCTAGTATTCAGAGGATTCCTTTTTCTCATTTTTCCTATCAAGCAGAGATCAAATAGCTGGTTTAGAGTGAAATGCTGCCACCTAGAGGACAAACTGAACACTAAAAAAAAAGAAAAAGCAGGCAATCTGTTCACTTGCCACCGAAGGGAACAACTGTAGTCAAAGTACTGCTAGAACCTGCTGAACAAGACTGTCCCAGTTAAGTTTCAGTGTCCCAAACTCAAAAAAAGAGTAAAAAGACTGTCGTGCTGTCTCTGCCGCACACACTCACCAAGGCGGGGTAGGAAGGGTATCCACTACATTTGGCCCAAACTAGCTTAAGGGGTTCCAATGCAACTGTTGCAGCACTAGCAGGCATCCAAATATTGCTGTTGCCAACCTCTATGGGAGCGGGAACAACAAACAAGTTATGCTTGTGTTTACACACACAGAAACACATTTCAAAAGCCGTGCTGAAAGTGCAGGATCACACAGCAAATCAGGGTGGGAAATTAACTTACAGAGCCACAGTGAAAGACGGATATTAAAATTCACCGGCCACTTTGACCGTTTATGCAGCCAAATATGAGTTTTAGACCACAGGAGGGCGTCCAGATGCTGGCTGGTTCTGTGCCATGGTGGCAGGGAGAGTACAAAGACACACCAGTCACTGCCAAAACTCACAAGGACTTGGCTTGAAGCTGCTGTTCAATTTCCAACCCTGCTTTTTATGCATGTATGAACACCAGATGTCCACAAGTTGTGTTAAGTTCAAAGTTCTACGATTAGTTTAACAGGTACTACATGCTTTTAATAACTTAAATGAACCTGCAGACATCTGTGCAAAGCCAGTTAGTTCATTACTTTCTGCTTATACTGAATAAAACAATCAGTTCTGTACCTGGCAAACATGCTATTTTCATCAAATCCCTCATCAGCAGTAGCTCAAACTATAGCACATGCGTGATCTCTGCACGTTACCTGCAGCGATTCGCGCAGCTTTTGCAAAGTTCCCCGTTTCGATACAGGCGATTAATTCGCTCTTATCATCCACAGTGTTTCTCCGGACCAAGGCGGGTTTTCCCTTTCCACATTTTGGAAGACTGAGAATGGTGCTGAAAGCAAAGCACACACATGCGGCACGTCTTTAGCGTCCATGTTCCTGGTGTCAGGGTCAGACTGACTGAGCAGGACTAAATATTCATGTTACCCGGTGCTTCCCGGCAGGCTGCTACAGGAGGATATGGAGGACTCAGAGGCACAGCGTCTTCTTGGCTCCACGGGTCTACTGCTTCGACTGGTCTGCTCTCGCTCCTTCTCCTCCTCCAGAAAACCTCTTGACAGGCCTGAGAAAAAGCAAATCCAATTACAAAAGAACACTCGAAAAGCTGCACTCTGAACTGGAGCAACTCCTGTCAAATGAAATGAAGGTGGAGGTCTCGCTCTCAGCTGTTAGAGGAGCTGAGAAAAGGCAGTAAACAGGTGTCTGTTGTTGCCTGGAGCTGTGCTCCTTGGATTTTATACTGTACAGACACAGGAAGTCGTTTAGTCTGAACCTCGAACAAATGAAAGTTTTCACAGACAGGAAATGCTCACAGTCCTTGAAACTCTTCAGGTGACTAATGTGGTGGAAACACTTTCCAGAACACGAGTCACATGCAGCTAATTCAAAGCCAGCGGCGTTTTCTCTGTGCGCCTCTTACCAGTGTCGAGTCTTTTCACAGGAGACTCCCCCCCCTCTCCTTCTCCTCCCTCCTCTTCCCCCCCTCTGCTGTCACCGTGCTTCCTCTTCTTGCTGTGAAGCAGCGTCTCCAGCCGCGGGATGACCACCGACAGGAAGGACTTGGAGCCCAGCTGCGTGCCGTCCTCCTCCTCCTCCTCCTCGCCCTCCTTTCTCTCACCTCTGTCGGGCTCCTCGTCTTCGCCCCTCGGAGGCTTGTGCGGGCTGGCTGTCTTGGACTTGCGGAAGAGCACGGCCGTCCGGCGGTTAACCGCGCCCGTGGGCTCTGCCAGCGTGGAAGTGGCCACCACGCTCACGTCTCCGTCCAGCAGGGCGTTCTCGAGGTTGTCGCGGGAGTGGCCGTTGAGGCGCGGGGCCGAGGAGATCAGCTCTGGCATTTCGCCATCCAGCTTAACTCGCTTGCTGCGAGTCTTGTCTTCGCAGTCTGGGGCGGCATCGATGGGTTTGAGGGTGGGGGGCTCGGGATCTGTGTCCGAATGGATGAGGGGAGGAATGGCGTCTGACAGCTCCAGCTTAGGAGGAAGAGACTTGTCTCCTGTGGAGGGGGAGACGATAAAAGAGTTGCAGCAGCATTCATTCAGCGGGATTTCTGTGGAGCATCAACAATTCAACAACAGATATCAGCAGAATAGGGAAAGCGATGCCACTTTTGACCATTAGATGGCGTACATGGTCATATTTAGCCTCCTCTGGAGCCAACAGAGGAAGCAGAACAATATCAGAAGTCCCTCCAGCTCCTCTAACCATGAAACTGCGTTCAGCAGCAAAGATACAAAATGAAAACATGGGCGTTGCTTTTTGGCTGCAAAGGCCTGAAATCTGAGGCGGTAGCTGCATTATTTTCTTCTGGACTGAGTAAAAAGCTCACCTTGTACATAAAATTGCCATCTTGCAGCATGAAAGAACACATCTATGCGTTGCTCCTCTGCCCCTGAGCTAACTGGCTTTGTCTTTTGGGATTTTTCTCGGCAACAAACGTGAAATAAAGTTAATTTAAAAATGAAAACGTGTGACCACAGCCAGTTAGAGTCATTACTGCCACACTTTGTCCAGGTTTCTGCAACAATCCCGACGCTTCACCTCATCGTATGACTGCTGCAGTTATCATAGAAGTGAAACCAAGCAGTGTTTAGTGTACACTGGGGCATGTTTATCAGAGACTTTTTCTTTCTTTTTCCCTACTCGCTCGTTTTAATCCTTCTTTCTTTAAGAAGTGTGCAGACAGTCGATCTGTATTATGAGCCCAAAGCTTAACAGGGTCTGAAGGATGCTTTATTTCAATCACATCGACACTGTTTTTCTAAATCTAAAGTTTCTCACATTTAGAGCAGAAGCTCAGAACGTTATTTTCATAATTTGACTTGTATAAGTTTACATATCTGCTCCAGGTGAAACAACTCGTCTAGAAAAGCAGGATTTATCATCACGTTCATCAAGTTCCAAGAACCCAAAAACAAAAGACACAAAAGACTATCGTCTCACAAACACAACAGGTTAAGGTTTTAGAAGACTGTGCTGTCTGACGTTTAATATGTGGGAGGCAATTAAAGGGGAACGGGGCTTAGAGGATGCAGCCTCTAAATAAGGCATTATCTGTCTTTATTTCACCAATACTTTAAGAAGAATGAATGAATGAACGTGTGCTATAGCTCTGTTAGCTCATAGCTGCTGTTATGTGGCTACTTGCAGCTATAGGAGAGCTAACGGAGGGATTCATGGGATTTACTCCGGTAAGAACGTCCATCTTACTCAAAGTCGTTGTTCACGTTGTAAAAATCTGATAAATATCCTGCCATGTTGCACCAAACTATCAGCAGCAAACTCTGTGTGAAGTTAGCCGACTGTCACAGAGCACGGAGTAAAAAACTGTGCTGCAGGGGGGCGTGTGGATGAAGTGGTCCCAGTAGAGTGCATGTGTAGAAATCCCTCCGTTAGCTCTCCTATAGCTGCAAGTAGCCACATAACAGCAGCTATGAGCTAACTGCAGTGTTTAGTGTTTATGAGGCTGCATCCTCTAAGCCCCGTTCACTCCGTTATATGGATCTCCAGTTATCTAAATATCTTCTGAAGGACGCCGACTTTCACCAAACTGTTCTCAGTGAGTAGATGAACGTATTTCATGCCAGAAATAAGGTTTAAAAATACCGGAGTTCCCCTTTAAGAGGTTGGTGTTACAGCATCATTAGAGGGGACCATATTGTGTGTTCTTTAAGGTCAGTGTCTGACCTGTGATTCAGGATCTTAAGGACGTGTAATATCTGTTCCAATCACAGCCTCGGGAACTTTCTAAGAGGCTTTAATGCCTCTCTGGAGTGACTTGTCTTCACTATTGCTCAGGATTGGACTGCTATTTTCCAACCAACCACAAAACAAGGCTCAAGCACATACCCTCATCATCTGGGAAGTGCCCATTGGACTTGAGCCTGTCTTCTCTTGGTTTGCCCAGCTCTGGGATGGAGGGAGCCGATGAAGCCGAAGCCGAGGAGGAGGAGGAACAGTGATGGTGAGAGGGCAGAACTTTCTTGAGGCTTATCTCGCTGCGCACATCATTGATGGTCTTTTTGAGCAGCTTGAGGCGTTTGCTGCGGGAGGGACTGGACTTCATGGCACAGGTCAGATCAAACTTCTCCAGGAGCTGCTGCAGCTGCTTGTCCAGAGACAGTTGCTCCCGATTGGCCGGCACCAGCAAACGATCCACTAAAGAGACAATTAACACCGCGAGGAAGTCAGCAGAGGACTCAAACACATTCACACCGAACACATTTGACTCGACTAATACTTTCAGCTGCGGCGACTCAATACAAAAGTTGGTTTTCGCTCCGTTTCTTACCGTCTTCCCAAGAGAAGGCCGACCCCGCTTTGAGCTCAGGAGCCTCAGCCAAATGCATGCCGCTCTCTGTGTCGAAGCCGATTTTTTCCACATCTCGTCGGGCCTTTCGGAGCAATACCCCGCCCTGGTCTCTGAGTCGAACGGCGGCTCGGTAAAAATAGGTGTCCTTTGAGTTGTATTTCATGCAGTTATCAATAATGAGGTTGAAGTCAGCCTCAAACTGGTCAAAGTTGTTGTAGCCCTGGGCATCAGTGCGCTGCCGCATAGCGGAGAAGTCCATGGGGTGCTTAATGTGGTCGAGGTAGTCGGGCACCTGCAGGATGCATCACACATGATAATACTTTAGAAATACAAGCCCCACAAAGCTGAAGAAGATAACAGATAAGGAACACACTGGTGAGATAAAAGCTGCGCCCAACGTGGGGCTCGAACCCACGACCCTGAGATTAAGAGTCTCATGCTCTACCGACTGAGCTAGCCGGGCTTGTGCGCGAGTGTTTCTGTGTGTGTGAGTGTGCGTGTGAACCCTGATCTCAAATTACACATTCCCCACAGAAGGAAGCTCTGGTGGATTTATAACCTGACCGGCTCTTAAATGTGTGGTGGCACGTGGTAAAAGGTGAAGCCTTTCCGTCATTCTCCACGTCAAAGCAGTGGTTTTTAAGCTCTCTTAGTATCAACTATTAGGTCAGCGACAGATTAAGGACGATGATATCAGAGAGTTCTCCTAAAGAGTTGTTTCCAGCTTTAGTATCGTTCAAGTTTTGCATGTTTTCCTTTCAAGAGTTTGCAGAACTTGTAAAGACAAGTAAGAAAAACAGGTTTTAACGGGTTGCTGTCCAGTTTGCTGTCAGCCACACAATGGCAAAAGTGATTTGTTGACATATAAAAGGATAAAACCCAGCCTGAAGCGCCCTTTAAAGTTCACAATTCTTCAGATAATCATCTCTGCAATTATTTTGACCCAATTAAAGAACACCGACATAATCTGTGGGACGTACTGAGAAATTTACTGTGCTGAACCTGCCATATAAAATAAAGGAAGTGGCACAAATACAACGACTTCCACCTTTAAATAAACACGAGTCTCACAGGCTAAATTCCAACACATTTCAATCCACATAGCAACAAAACCCATCTAGGGCCTGCATTCACAGTTAAACAGTACTTGTAACATCCAGAGAGCAAAGGATCCAACTTTCTTTGTGGACAAACGAGGGAAAAGTAACAAATAACACCAAGAGAGCGTGTTCACCTCACTGATGTCGACAGGCTGGGTGAAGATCCTGGCCTGGTCTTTTGCTTGGAGCTGATCCAGGAGAGCTCTGAGCAGAATGCTAAAGGGTGTCAGCTGCATCTCCAGAAGTGTCTCCTGTAGTTTAATCTACAACACAGAACAACACATTTTCACTCATAACAAAGGAACATAACGCGACTCGGTGCACTCCAACACCGATTCTCTCTCCTACCTCTTCCCTCTTTAGCTTCTCCCTCTTGCGGATTAGCTCCAGCAGCAGCCGGGCTCGCTCCAGGTCGTGTCGGAGGCGGTGCCACTCCTTCAGCTGTTCCTTCAGGGACCTGCTTTCCTCCTCCTTCTGCCTCTAAAAACAAAATATCGCATGCGTGGACGAAATTAGCGGCGTGGAAAATCAAGCTACGTTACAGCACAGGTTTCTACATTCAGCTGCAAGTTAGCATGTGCACAAGCACATGTGGCACCGAGAGAATCCGTCTCAACACACCGGCTGCGTGTGCTTCTGGGATTGCAGGCTTGTCTGCAGGCGTCTGATCAGAGGCTGCCCATTCCGGGATTTCCTCTTCAGTGTCCAGTAATTTAGGACCAGGTCCACGAATGCTTTCTTCTTCTGTATCGACACCTGGTTCAGAATGGTTTGTAACCTACACGAAACCAGGGCAGGAAGCATAAGGAGAGAAGAACCGCTGAGAGATGCCAAGAACACGATAACATCCCAAATGTCCCCAACAGCTTAAAGACGAAACTGAAAGAGCAGAAATCCAACTAAATGTTCTAAGAAGAGAGGAAAATCTAGTATCTGCCATCCCAACACGTCATTATTCAGTTAGTAATCGTACCTGTGAGCAGGAAAAGTAGGAACAATAACCGGAGCTGCAGCCTCACTCTCGTCTTCAGGCTCAGGCTTCTTGCTCTTACTCTTCTTTTTCTGTTTTCCTTTGGGCTGTCCTTTTTCATCTCCCCTCCCTTTATCGCCTCTCTTACAGAGTCCGTTTCTGGGTGTGGCATCGTCATAGACGGACAGAGGCCTCCTCACACACCCGTTAGGCATGTGAGCCCCACAGTAGGCCGTCTTTTTAACCGAGAAGGTGGACTCCCCCGTTTCTGTGACCTCTTTGATGGGCTCCATCTTCATGAAGAGGCCAGCTTTTTGGGCACAGCTGACATGGAAGGCGGTGTAACAGTTGGCTTTGTGGCACTGGATGCAGGCCCCAACACCTTTCTCCTTGCAGATGTAGCAGGTGAGCTTCCAGCGGGCCGGAGGAATGTGACTGACACCGTCAATGGGTTCGATGAAGGTGGTATTGGAGAAGCCGACCTCCGGGACCCAGAGGGCGCAGACGACGTGGCCCCAGCGGTCATCATCCGTCTTCTTCACTGCTCCACCCTTGTTGGGACAAAGTATACACCGGGCCGGCTGGGTGGATGAGTGGAGGCAGTGTCTGCAGTGCCACTGGCCCTCTGGAATGTAGGGAACGCCATAGCATTCTTGGTGAACGGCCACATTGCACATGTCACAAAACAGGATTGCGTTGCTGTTGTGACACTCCCCATCCATGCAGATGCAGCAAACGGCATCCTCGTCGATGGAGGTCTGCTTTTCGCTGGCTTGATCCAGACTCTCCAGGTGCAGTTCTTTCTCAAAGCGGTCGATCAGGAACTCAAAGACATTGTGAGACACCGAACTGACCCCTTCGGCTCGACGTTTTTCATTGACTAAATCCAGCCAGGCGTAATCTTCCTCGTCCATGTCGTATTCCGTTTCCTCATCGAGCTCTTCCTCCGTCTTGTCTGTGTACTTAAAATAGGCAGCTGGGCGCTTAGGAACTGCTGGAAGGTTGTATTCCACAGTTCGGACTTTAGGGTCTGGAAGCTTTGGGCCAACATGGCCGCCGGTGTGGTGCCCGCCTCCCTCTCCATGGCTGGCGATGCCGAGTGCAGCATTTCTCTTCTCCTGGTTGTTTTTTAGTCTCACTGACCTCAGGAGGACCTGCTGCTGCGGTTTGTCAGCATTCTCCTTTTTGCTGTTGGACTCCATCATCTCCTGAACCATGGGGTCATCGTCCGACACCACGTCCAGCCTGTCGTATATGCTGAGCCGATGGATGTGGCCGTCCAGCTCGAACTCCACCATGCGCTGCGCCTGGGCATAAGTCAAGATCTGCTTGTTGGGGGAGGGCTTGATAGGAGATGGCGGCCTCTGCGGCACCGCAGGCCGGTGCTGCCGAGATTTCTTCTTCATCTTGATGCTCCGTGTTGCTGTGGAGGCAGGCAGTGGGGGAAAAAGTAAGTTAAACCAAGGATTTTCCAATTGACGCTCTATTTAAGGAATCAAAATACATTCATAGCTACTCCCAAACTCAACAGCAGAACAAACATACAATTACAGTGATACAACTTATATTTAATTTTAAATATAAACACAATTGTAACCTGCAAATAAGACAGAAAAAAGAATGTTTTCAAATAATACCATAAATCATAGCTGGTTACTAGGATGCTTTTTCCCACTGACAACCGAGCTAAGCTAATTAAAAGCCATGTATTCTGCAGCAAAACACAGAAAAAGTGTGTTGTTCAGTCGTTTGCATGCATTGTACAGCACTTTAATAACTTTGAAATCCTGACAGACTATAAAAAGCAGTTCAAACACCTGTTATTTAGTAAACTGTATCATAGGGGCCAGTCAGATTTGTCAATGACCTGAGACATTTAAATGCGGTGGGAGGCGGCCACACTGGGCAAACAGAATATGACCGCACAGGAGTAAACAGTTGCCCATTTCTTCTGGAGAAGCTTCAAACTCACATTCAAAGTCGCTAACAATAACATTAGCTTGCCAGCTAACTAGCTAAAGAAGCTAAACGGAGCAAATGGCGTCAAACAAAACATGAGCTCACTAAAACAACGCTTGGTATTTCACACCCAATGTGTTGCTAGCAGTAAACGCAAAGTCTACACTGCATGACTCCTAAAAGGCGTCACGCAAAAGGCAAATAAAGCCAAAGCACATACCTCGGTTAAAAGAACAGTTTTGCTAGTTGGAGACTGTAGCTAGCCAGCAGCGTTACAAAGCAACGGCGATGCACGGCCTGTTGAAGGGCTCTAATTCTGTGCAAAATGTAAGCATCCAACGAGCGAAGCTTGGGTCTAATGACTTGTTCATATATCAGAAAGAAGCCTGCTTGGTGCCTGCGAAGTTTCGACACTGAATTGTACAGAGAAGACGCGACTGTTTGCTTTGAGGGCCATTCAAAGGCTGGAGTCGCTCGCTAGCCACAGCCGTGCAGAGGCAAATAGCAGCAACAGCAGCAGGCAGGAGCACGGACGGATCATCCCCCAACACAACAATGCGTTTAACCAGCAGACAACTCCCACCCGTACGCACAACTCAACGTGTGACGCTGGAGGTCATGTTTGCGAGTCGCAGATTTCGCACAAAAGAGTCCATCTGTCATACAATCAATGCATTTTCCTTTGGTGGTTCTTGCTAGCTATGCACAGACAAAGCTCCATATAAAGCCCAGGGTGAGCACAGCTGGATGTTTGGACTCCACAGACTGGAGTCACCCAACAGGATATGAGTTTCCTGCGGGCATATCTGACTGTTCAAGCGGTTCCTCTTTAGTAACAGCGCTCAAAACACCAACAAACTATTTCCGAACCCCACCCTAATGACAGGTGCAACACCAACTTCTGTCACCCGTAACATTTTTTGATCCAATGACAATTTTCCATCTGCACTTCTTTAATTGCTGATGTTTCATTTCAGAATCGGATTCTGTAAAAGCCTCCCCACCACCAAAAAAATAGATAAAAAAAAAAATTGACACTCAGTCAAAAAAAGTTTGTGCTTCATAAACTTGACTTACACCACTTTTTTGTTGTTGTTGACAATCATATTTATTAAATTATGTGACCCCGACTGATATATGTGAAAACATTTAGTGCTTTAACAGTATAAAATATAAAATATATGTGAAATGTGTGACTAAAAAAAAAGGTTTTTAATGTCTGTCGCTGTTTAAAACTAAAGTCCCTGAACGCAACACCCGTCAGAATCTCCGGTCAGTGATTTATAACTCCGTAGTAACATGTATGTATTTTCAATGTTACGTTCAATAAAATTCGCTTTTACAGTTATACAGATAATTTCCATTTTAGTCATCACTGTCCACGAATATGAAATATTAATTTAACGGGCCGTTAATTTAACAGTAAGTACCCATCTTTCTTGCTTATGAAGAATAATCACGGGCGGCTGAAACTTTTAATTTTCACAAGTTTGTCGACCAAACCACTTTTTTTCAATGAGTTGAATTTAAGAATAAAGTGTGTTGTTACGTAACTTGATGCTTAAATTCATTACCCGCTTCCCCGTGCTGAGGACCCAGAGCCCGGTGACATCATTAAACATGTTCCTTCCGTCCGACGCTGTGTGGAGCTGCTTCGTTGGCCGAACGCGAACTGCTAGCAAACCAGGAGACAAAAGCAACAAAGTGAACCCCCCTCCGGATCAATCAAATGTGTCATATTTAACCGTTTAGGAGCCGAAACCCTGTGATCCCACCGTCATACTTAACAGTAAGTATGCCGGGCTCGTATAAATGTCTGAGGAGGCCATAATGCAGGCAGGACGTCGTGGTGAGTGATTCTCTGATTCGGATCCCGTGTGGTTCGTGTGTTGCCACGGCTGGGTTCTGCCTCGCCAGGTTAGCTTCTATGTCCTGTGTGTGGCCTAGCTGGCAGCTAACCAGCTAGCAGTCGTGGTGTGGTCCGACATTTACTAAACGCATTTCGCAGTCCACGGTGATATTAACGGAGCAGCTGTGGGTGTATCGTCGTTGCTAACATTTCTCCTACAAATCCACGTGACAGAAGTGTTTCTACCTGTGTGGTGTTTTTTGTGTTTATTAGCTTTGCGGCTAACCCAGTTAGCATGCTAGCCACCGAGGTGTTTACTGATGATGTAGCCTTACTGTTACGAATATGTTATAATAACGTGAACCGTGCGGTGGGATATGGGCAGCACGTGTTTTATGATCAAGGCAGCTTTTGTTTATTGTGGTTAAGTGAAAAGCCAGCGTGTAGACAGTCATTTAAAGTGTTGTATTAGGAGAAGATGAGGGCTAGTCAACGTTGGCTATTTTCTGCTGTCCTCTCGCATCTTCCTGACTAGCACGTAAGCCAAACCCGGAAAACTGTCCGTCAGCGCACACTTAGGAACCTACCATTTTAATTTAGGATCGTATTTAAAAAGAAAAACCTATTCTACGACTGTTTATGTCGGATACACATACACGGCTACTGTGAGGTGAACGACCGGCTACTTCTAATATTTGTTATCGTTTGTTTTAGTATTAAATACGAGTTAGACTGGTTTGCTTTTGAGTCACCTGAGCTAATGTCGTCTGACCAGGTATATCTCGCATGTTCTCTGTTGGCACATACTATAAATTAATAATGAAAAGCCCTGTTAACAGCCCCACTATGTGTGGCACACGTGCGGAACTATATTTGTTGGTATTAAAATGAAGATAACTACATAAAAAGGCAGAAATCCTGCTTTACAGACTTTAATTTAGACTGAAATTAGTTGGCATATTCGCCCAGTTACCCGTTAAATGTGAACACATTGCTCAGACTAATGCAACAAAAGCAGAACTCGGTGTTGAACCTTGTCATAGAGGCTTATTTCCGTGCTGTATTAAATCTATTGGATTTCAGCAGGCGGACCCAATAACCCAAGCCACTTGCTTGTGTTAGCAGATCATTTTGATAATTGTGTTTGTGGTCAGTAGGATCCGGTTATTACAACATGTGGGTTTGTTCTTAACTTGCATGCTGTTTGTTCAGTGCATTTATGTCTGTATTTGGGAGTTTTTACTTGTCCACTGTGCTTTTTTGTGTTTGTTTTCTTGTTATTTTTATGCTTTTACGAGGCTTCTTCTCGTGCTTGTTTTAGTATTCTACCTCAAAGGCTTAACCCAGGTCATGGTGTGAAAATCAACCGCAACCAAATGTTCAAAAGGCAGCGCACTGATTACACGTTGTGAAAGGCCGCCTATAAGTTTTGTCCTTGTTGGAATAAAGTAAGACAAAGATATTACTCTGTAGAATCAAACTCATATACACAGAATGACATATTTTCTCATTTCAGTGATTACATTACTTGTTAGATATAGTGTGTTTCAGTGTAATAAAGACATTTCTATTCAATAATATACCATAGAATGCTGATATCACAGGTCCTATAGAGATGTATAATTGACCTGGTGACCCACAAATATTTTGACATCCTTGTGTTGTTTTTAAAGGGTGAATGATGTCAGAGAACCTTGCCACAAATATCCTTGAGTGTCTGTTGCTGCATTTGGGTAGAAAAGATGAGTTCAAATCCAGCCCCATAGTTTACTGTGTAAATATTTGTTCTTTTTGAAATAGGAAAAGGTTTAGGAGGTAGAGGATGTTTGATAACCATTTCCCAGGTGGATGATTGTATCATATAAAAGCTATGAAGCAGTTTGTGGGCCAAGATCTTACAAAAGCTTGTGCAAGTTCATTTCCCAGGTACTGGAAGGACTGGCTGAACCTGCACCTTTAAATGAGATGGCATAACCACGCAAACACTAACATTGTCTTCAGCTTAAAAAACAAATCAGAAGTCGGTTTATTTCAGCAGGTTTCTCAAATGAAAACCTGATTTGTCAGCTCTGATGGTGAATAAATCTAATTGACCCAACAGTGCTGCTGTGACCTCACGCCAGAGCCGGTTGGTCTTTGAAAATAAAAATGAAAGTAAAATGTACCGGGCGTTCCAGCATCTTAGCTTTTCACCTGCTTTACCTGTTTTCTTTGGAATCTCGTTATCTGTCTTGCATAATTCCCAAATCTTATCTGCTTCGTCTGTAGGTGGTGTGCAGAGAAGTGGGACGACTTCGAGTCATAAATGGAGAAGGACAAGCAGGCTCTCTGTGTCCCGGACTGCAGCACGAACACCACAACACCCGCCTGAGAGCCGCTGTATCGATGACTGCACCCTGAAAAAGAAGTGACTCCACCGAACGACGCAGACCTGTCTATTTCACAGAAACCCTTGGGTTGCTGCCATGGATGGGGAGGAAGAGGTTTCTCACATGAGCGGGGATATGGTTAGTGAATCTAACGGCTCCATAGAAAGTAAAAAGAGAGAGGCGAAGGGGACCTGCCTGAAAATTGAGGGGCAGGACGGTTACGTGTTCAAATCCTACAGCATTAACCCTCATGATGCTGCGGAGGCAAAGTCACCTGCTTGCTCCTCAACACTGGATAAAGACTCCCTCCCCTGTTTCCACTTATCTTCTCAGGATGACAGACAGTTGGAGTTAGACGAAACGTGCATCACTGATCCAGCTTCTCCCAGCGCTGATATTGAGGGAAATGCGGAGAGCGAGAAGTACGAAAACGGCAATGAATCGAGCGAACATGTCAATGATATCGAGGATGCAAATGGGATGGAAGAGGAGACGCAGGATGATGAAAGGCTAGCGTTTGGTAGCTCAATTGGCCCTTTTGTAACGAAAGATGGGGATGATTACAGTAATTTACTAAGTGGATACACGAGCACCCTTTATGATGTTGCCATGGACGCCGTCACTCAGAGTCTTCTGTCATCTATGAGGAGTCACACGAACCCGAGGAAAAAATCTCCCGCATGGAATCATTTCTGCATATCGCCACGAGACAGTACCAAAGCAATCTGTTTATACTGCATGAAAGAGTTCAGTCGGGGTAAGAACGAAAAAGACCTCAGTACAAGCTGTTTGATGAGGCACGTACGAAGGGCTCACCCCACTGTGCTTTTGCAAGATGGAGCAGACACATCCTCAAATAACCTGCCTCTCTCTTTTGCCTCATCTTTGATACCTCCCTCCCCAAACTCACCAAAAAACGGAGACTTAATTAACAGCATTCTCACTTCTGCCTCCAAGAACACTTCACCGTCCACCTCCTCAGCTGAAAACTCAGACCTGTCATCCAAAGAAGTGTTGCCCAAAGCCGAACCAAAACCCAAACAACACGCCAATGCAGAGGCTTTTTGCAGCACGCTCTCATCCTCACATTCCAGCGAAAACCACATTGAAGACGTGTCGGACGGAGCGCCCGAGCGCCTTCCAGGGACCCCAAAGGGCTCCAGCTCCCGTCGCAGGTCAGCCGTATGGAAGCATTTCTACCTGTCGCCTGCAGATAATTCCAAAGCAGTATGTATCCATTGCATGAATGAATTCAGTAGGGGGAAGAATGGAAAGGATCTAGGGACTAGCTGTCTAATTCGTCATATGTGGAGGGCCCACAAAGAGGTTGTAATTGAGGAAAACGGACAAGGCAATCACATTCCCCCACCATATACAAACCCCCCCTCACTGTTGTCCCGCACACAGCTGCAGGATTCAATAGAAGTCAAAAAAGAGTCGCCCCCTCTTCCATCCTCACCAGAAACCATATCGGATGAACTACCCCAAAGCATGGAGGACAGCATGGATCTTAAGGAGGAATGTGAGGAGATGATGCATCTCTCAGGGCAGGAGTCCTTCCTCAACCTCTCCCTCAAAGCTCAGGGGGAGGATACGCCCCTGACGTCCTCGCCGTGCGACTTCGCCGAAGGCCCGAGCCTCAATAACGATCATTCAGTTTTCCAGCAAAACAAAAAGATCATGAAACGGGTGAAATCGGAGGTGTGGCACCATTTCATAGTGTCACCAGTCGACCAGTTGAAAGCACTGTGCCGTTACTGTCCGTGTGTCATTAGTCGGGGGAAACGGGGCGACTTCGGGACGAGCTGCCTGATGAGGCATCTTATGAGACGCCACCCGGACGTTCTCAAAAACCAAAAAAGCACAGACGACAAGGAACTGTCCCCTCATCCCTACAGCAACCTCACCACAACGGACGCAGTTTCAGCCAAAGAAACTGAGAGCCCTGCCACTGAGAAAAAACCACAAACCCTGCCTGTTTTTAGTAAAAAGACGTCAAAACTGTGGAACCATTTCTCCATCTCGCCTGCTGACCCGACAAAGGTGGTTTGTTTGCACTGTAGCCGCACAATTAGCAGAGGCAAAAAGACTACGAACCTCGGCACGAGCTGCCTCTTCAGGCACATGCAGAGGTTTCATGGACATGTTCTTGAAAGTAACAAAACTATCTCAGGTGATGTGCCGTCTGCTGAAATTCATGTGAAACAGGAAGTCATGGAAACTTCTGTTTATGAAACTGAGCAACACTGTGAGAGGTTTGATGAACACCACCCGGTTGCCAAAAAAATAACCAAACTTATTGCAGAAATGCTCGCACTGGATCTTCAGCCATCAGCTGTGGTGGAGAACGCTGGACTGAACAGGCTGCTCGAGTACCTCCAGCCCCAGTATTCTCTACCACCTTCTTCTTACTTTACCAGCACTGCCATACCAGACATGTATGAAAGGGTGAAGGATGTCGTGCTGACCCATTTGAAAGAGGCTGAAGGCGGTGTTGTCCACTTCACAACAAGTATTTGGGTTAGTAGCCAGACAAGGGAATACCTGACCCTCACTGCCCACTGGGCAACATATGAGTCAAGTGTCAGACCCCAAGGTCAAGACTTTCACTGTTCCGCTCTCCTAAGTGTCTCACAAATAGACTGTGATCAAGATATGCATGACATCCCAAAGCAGCTGGAGTACCTGTGGGATTCTTGGATCACCTCGTCTGGGCTGAAAAGGGGGTTCACTGTCACGGATAACACCACCGTCAGACATACCTTGGAGGAGCACGGTCACGTCACCATGCAGTGCTTCGGACACACTGTAGACCTCATTGTAAGTGAAGCCATAAAAAGCCAGAGGATGGTTCAGAACCTTCTGAGTATCGCGCGAAAGATCTGCGAACGCGTGCACCGCTCAGCGCAGGCCAAGGAGAAGCTGGCTGAGCTCCAGAGGGTCCACCAGCTGCCGGAGAACCAACTGATCCAGGACGTTCCGTCCAAATGGAGAACCTCCTTTTTCATGCTGGAGCGGCTGGTGGAGCAGAAGAATGCCATCGACGAGCTGTCGATCGAGTGCAATTTCAGGGAAATGATCAGCTGCGACCAGTGGGAGGTGATGCTGTCGGTCTGCAATGCACTGAAACCTTTCGAAGTCGCCTGCAGGGAGATGAGCAACCGCACTGCCACTCTGGGACAAGTCATACCACTCATTCACATCCTCAACAGAAAAATAGACCTGCTGTTTGACGAGACCGTGGGCATCGACAACATGCTCAAGTCTCTAAAGGAAGCCATGGTGGGCAGGATGTCTGCGACTCTGCGTGACCCTCGATACGCCTGGGCAACCATGTTGGACCCGAGATACAAAACCTCACTGTTCACGGAGGAAGAAGCCGAGCAATGTAAACTCGACCTGATCCAAGAGCTGGAGTTGTCCTCTTCTACCTCAGTTGCCGGAAAGTCTCTGCTGCCCAACGGCTGCAGCGAGGCTCCGGATTCGTCCGGCGCCTCCCACCCAAACGAGGAAAACCTCTGGACCTTGATGGCTGACGTCAGGCAGAAGGTAAAGACCGAGGAGAAGCCAAAGTCCTCAGAGCTGGTAGTGCTGGAGTACCTTGAGGAAGACATTCTGGATCAAAGCTGTGACCCCCTCGACTATTGGAACCTGAAAAAGTTACTGTGGCCCGATCTTGCCAAAGTAGCCGCCCGTTACGTGGGTTGTCCTCCCAGCATCGTCCCAGCAGAGACGCTGTTCAGCACTGCTAGTGTTAACTGCGCCCTAAATCAGCCCAGGCCTATGCTGGACAACATGGAGGGCCTGCTGTTCCTTAAGGTGAACCTCCCTTTGATTTATTTTCAGTACTGATGATCATTAAGCATTAACTTGAAAACCCTTCTATTAAGGACCAAGTTGCATAGCTGTGAAACGGGAGGTGTTCTGTTGAGCATAATGTAAAATATCAATTTATACACTGATTCTCAATGCAAAGGCCAGATTGAGCTTTTATTGTATTGTGTACTACTGTTAAACACTTTGGAGCTGTTGTAATGAAACGTTTCAGTCAGAAGTGTATCAGGGAGGGAGGGTTTTTTAGCTGTAGGGGTTGGTGATAATGTGTTTGCTTGTAAACTGATGTTTTCTTGGTTTCTGTCTACTCTCTCCTTGTGCCTTATCCAAAACTACTTCAGGTCAAAATGCTGTAAATATTACTGAAATTGTGCAGATCACGTCAGGACGCTTGTCTCTCTTCCTTCTTCCCATCTTCTTTTTGTTTAATGGATTGAAAATAGACAGAGTTTTGTTTCTTTTTCCTTAATGAAAACATGGCCCAAAAATAAATGCTGTGACTGAAAGATGTTTTAAGTTAATGTTATTTAATTTTCATTGTGAATTTGTGGCTCACGGTACTGTCACTTAGAAATAGACCTTTTCTTTTTTTCATTTTTACTTGCTGAAATGTTTTAATAAGACCATGTATATTATTGCTGTATTTTCAGAACGAACGGGGTTGTTTGGAATATACATTTTGTCTCTTAAGCACAATTTTAAGTTTATGTCCAGGGGATTAAATTATGGGTTTATTATTGATTAAAACAATGTACTGTACATTTTTATATGAAATGACTTCTGAACCTAATTTGATAAATGTTTTAGAATTGAGACTGGATTCATGCAAATTTTGTCGTCATTTGTAAATAAAGGTTTTCCTTATACAAAACCGCCCTAATAAGTCTTTTATTGTACAAAACGTAGAGCCTTTACATGCAAGATTCCAGATTATTTGGGCTTTAAAAAGTGTTCCCATTGAATCAATTTATTCTTTAAATCTAGCTGAAACATATACAGTTTGTATTCTGCTGTAAACAACACATCCATCTGCTGGAATAGCACATTTCAGATGAGAAATATTGGAATGTGACACCCAGAGAAATCCAGGCCCATCCCTCCACGTGTGCTGCCTTTAACAGCAGTGTTACCTTTGGTCTTCCTTTAAGGTTTCTCTTACGGGAGTCAGTCTTTCTTTCTTTCCATGAGCACAGTTTTCCTCTCTAAGTGCACGCTAACGGGAGGGAAGGGCAGCACGTTGAAGGCGATGCTGCTGTAACCTTCGATGAACGCCAGAGGCCGGTGAGTGTCCCGGAGCTGCTGTATCTTGGTGGCGTTGGCCTCCATCAACAGGTGCGAGTACCTTTTAATCTCAGGACTTGAGGGACTCAAGTCTTCTCGTTTGTCGTATCTGTGGGATTAAAAATAGCGAATCAAAGTGTTGCAAAACTTTAAACAATACGAGGCATGTGGAAAAGAAAAGAAAACCCACGAACCTCCAGTTTCTGTTCTGCTGTAAGAAACGTGAGACTCCTGTCTCAGCAGCAAAGGTGTCGATATGGACAGAAACCTCTGAGGAAACAATGCATGCTTTTGAGAAAATGATCGAGGATTCTTTATGGAGGGTGTAACTGGTGTACAGCACGGTCCAAGGCTTGAACCACCTTTCTTTCCTTTACTGAATAAAGTAATATAAATAAAATGAATATACAGCTAAAGTTCATTTAAATCGTTTAAAGTGGTCTTCAGCAATAATTTCTGAAGGTCTTTCAAAGTTTTTCAATGTTGTGTCAACACAGAACAGACAACTTAGCAAAGAAGCCGTTTTAAACTTAAAATTTATTTATATTTCACTTCTAATGAGCCAGACTTTGTCATCGTTTCAAGTGGTCATGAGCAATGGTTCTCCAGGATTTCTGAGGGTCTTTCTTTGGCTGCTTTTTCCTATATTTTCAGCCCAGTCCTTGTATCTGACGACCAAGGACTAAACCATCTAAAAGGTGTCCAACTCAAAGAATGAAACAAAATTGGATCTTTAGGCACTTTGTTACCAGCAGCCTGTCACAAAGACACATAATTTGTTCCCATTTCTTTAGCTGCATCTATGAAAAACAGCAAAGAAAACACAGTTTGACAGACAGAAAATAGGATTTCTGCAGCAACAAGGTGATTCCCAAAGAGCTATTAGCTG
Organism: Leuresthes tenuis; assembly: GCF_036924035.1. Classification (NCBI taxonomy): domain Eukaryota; kingdom Metazoa; phylum Chordata; class Actinopteri; order Atheriniformes; family Atherinopsidae; genus Leuresthes; species Leuresthes tenuis. The sequence continues at coordinate 24,166,026 of NW_027325377.1, read as the reverse complement.
AAAACTTGGCATATCTCAGCATGGTGTGCAGTGTGTCCTTAAAACATTTGAGGAAACTGGACAAGTGGAGGACAAAAGAAGAAGTGTCAGGCCTAAAAAACTATCTACAGCAGATGAACAGGATCTGAAAGTGATGTCCTTAAGAAAGAGGAAAAAATCCAGCTGTGACCTGACAGGACCTGAGAGATGCATCTGGACCTTCAGCTGATCCATCTACTGTTGGCCCAAGCCTCATCAGAAATGGTCTCCATGGAAGGGTGGCTGTCAAGAAGCCGTTCTTAAGGAAGGGAAACAGGGAGAAAAGGCTGAGCTGTGCCAAATGACACAAGAAGTGGACTGAAAATCAGTGGCAACAGGTCTTATGGAGGGATGAATCCTCCCCAGAGCCCGGACCTCAACATTATTGAAGCAGTGTGGGATCATCTGACAGAGAACGGAACAAAAGGCAGCCCACATCCAAAGAAGAGCTTTGGGATGTCCTTCAAGAAGCCTGGAGAACTATTCCTGAAGACTCCTTAAAGAAATGACAGAAAGCTCGTCTCAGAGGGTTCAGGCTGTGTTGGAGAATAAAGGAGCTCAGACCAGATATTCACTTTAAAGCTGCTGAGAACTGATATAAACTCTAATTTTTGCCATATATATTCTATTTCTATTTTTGTCTCCACATTTCAATAAATTGCTGCAGCTCTCTCTCTTTTTCCTGTAAATATACAGAGAAATGAGCTGTGGCTTCAGACACATAATTCTAAATAAAACTGTGATAAAAATGTAATGATGGATTAGGGATCTTCCCACAGATACAAATGAGCTGGAAATGACTCTGACCTGCTGTGGCTGGCAACAGCCTGTGTAGTTCCTGCATTCCTCTGCCTCCAGGGTAGTTGTGGTGAGAAACGTAGAGACAAATGCTGGAGTACGTCATGTTGATCAACAGCTGGCCCACCACAATTGCAGAGCCCAGCTTGTACATCCAAGACTTCTGGTAGTTGCACAGTCTGAAGCACACAGGAGGAAAAGATCAATTTGCCAATCATTTGCTCATCTTCCAGTGCTCATTTTTGCTCTAAATGTCATATCCGGGACTGGATAGTGTATGATTGCCACCTTTCATGTGGGAGATCTGGGTTCAAATCCCCTGCATGAAAGGTACTGTCTCCAGTAGGGGTCCTTAGGCAAGACCCTATCTGCCTATCTGTAAATCTCTTTGGATAAAAGCGTCTGCTAAATGCATAAACATAAACATATTTTGTCACTGTAAACACTGAGATTTTATGTTTGAACTCACATGAAAGAACAGCCGCGTGCTGCCACCAAACTGAGCACCGGGAACGTGTAAATGATGAAACGCAGCTCCTTGTGGGGCAGCAGGGAATAGATGAGAATGAAGCCTGCGGTGGGAAGCAGCAGCAGCCTCATTCGCCTGTCGAGAAGGCCGAGGGGCACAAAGAGCAGCGTGCAGCCCAGGGCACGAGGTACCGCGGAGTAAAAGTACCACAGGAAGGGAGAGGTTTAATGGAGAAAGGAGTCAAAGAGAACTCGAGACTGGAAACATGGGACAGGCTCGACTTTTAAAGCCAATTTCAGAGAAAAAACAATGAAATGTGAGGGTTTTTTTTACTGAAAGGATATTCCCCAGTTGGAGCTTTTATTAAGAATCGTGTTGTACCACAACACCTGCCCCTCAGGCCACAGGAGCTTCCTCCAAAAGACGGTGTCAGCAGCTACTGTCAGAGCTGCAGAGCACAGAAAACCACAGCGTCTTTTTGCATGGATCAGTGGAGACATTTCTGATTCACTGTAAAGATATTATCCAGAGTACATACTGTAAATTCAAGCACTAACCCAGGGACAAGACGCCAGCAGGAGCGGCATAGTAAAGCAGCCGCAGCACTCCCAGCTTCCTGCTCAGCAGCGACATCAGCAACATGAGACCCAGGAAGATGCAGAGCTCCGACCGGAACACAATGATGACCAGAGCAGAGAGGCCAATGAACCGGCCGTGTTTCTGAGCCATCCAAGATGTGACCGCCATGAGAACTGGGAACAGATTTTTAAGGACAGCTTCAGACAAAAGCACAACAAATTCAATCCATAGTAGTCCCAATCAACACATCTTACCGATTGGAAGTGCAAACACATTAGGGAGCGTCCTTGTGCTGTAGAACATGAGATGAAACTGGGAGGCACAGATCAGGGGGAAAAGACCTGCGACAGTCGAGCCAAACTGCCTCCTCACCTCTCTCTGCATGTGCCACAACGCACCGACAACACATAATCCCAGGGAAGCTCGGACTGCACAAAACGACACATCAAACATCTGCTTTAAGTGTCCACAGATAAAGCAAAACCTACTCTGACACATCAGTGAGTTCAATCTCATCTCTTGGTCTGTCTACCTATCAGCTGAGTGTAGAACTTTGGTGCATCAAGCAGAGAGGACAGAAAAACAACCGGGGAGCAGAGAGTGGCGAGGAACAGGGGGCCAAGGAAGGTACGAGGCACCACACCGGGGAATGCATGATGGTCATACTGAAAGACAGGAGAAGCATTTTACTGGCTCGCAACACGACAGCATCACCGAGGTCTCAAATATTCAACCTTTTACCAAAAAACTGGGCGCAAACATAAAATTTTAAGGAGGTACAAATATATATTTCTCTTTAAACATCAGAAAACATGTAAAGCAAGAGGGTAATTTCCAGAAGTATAACAATGTGGCTGTCAATTGTTTCTCTGAGTTGCTGTAATGTATTAAATATAAATTTAACTGAATTTTACTGCCATTAACCCTCTTTGGGAACTTTATAAATGTAAATTCTCAAAGTAACCGAGCTACTAAAACTGTGAATCTTTAATATTACGTGTCTGTTTTTGTTTGTGTATGATTTTTACTCAGTTAATTCATTTGCACGAGCTTCCAAGCACATCAACTAGCTGCATGTTACACCTGCTTACCTCGTCAAAGTCAAGTCTGTGATACAGAATATCGTGTGTCGCTTGTAAATTAAAACTTTCTTCAACTTTCGTAAACGGACAAACTAATAAATGCAACAGAGCCACAGAAATTAAAAGAAGCAGAAGTGGCAGACCCCAAACACTCCTCTTTTCAGCCATGACAGCCGAAAAACATATTTCACTTCCGGTCAACACCGGAAGTAAACTTCACGTTACGTTTCATTTAAAACAATTTATCTTTATTTTACAATAAACGCTATTGATACTTTGTAAATTCAACCAAACACTCAACATAAAATAAAAAACTCAATAATTTTGCAAATAGCTGTTTTGCTTCTTGAATTTTCCACGTGAGGACGGGCTATATGTCCCGCGCGTGGCGGCCTTGGATTGGCTGTTTACTTGATTGACAGGCACCGCAGCCAATCATTACAAGCCACAATCAGCCTAAGAGGCTGACGCGGAAAACTAGAACCACAAGCATTTTTTCATCAACCGGCATGTAAATACTACTGTACTGCGCTTTGCATGAATAATACTATCTTTTATTTAATGTTGAGAACAGTTGGTTTGGATGTCTCCGACCGTTGTAGCTCTTTAGTTTTAGTTGAACGCTTGCTTGCGAGTGGCTGAGGGGTGCCTCTTGATATGAAAGTGTGATTGAATTTGTCTACTGAGATGCTGTCCACTGGTCCAGAGCTGCGGCTTCTCCGGCTATTGTCCTGTGTTACTATTGTTTTACTTTTTCAAGTCAGCGACGCGAAGAGGGACTTAAAAAGTGCCTGTACCACCTGCCAGCAAATCACTGACAACTTCAACAAGGTAAGAGTGCGTTTCAACCCATTTCTCCACTCTGCTGTTAATGAACGCCTCATCATAATATTGTATGTATCCTGCTGCATTTAAGGGCACCAAGCCGCAAGTCAGTAACTAAACTCAGTGTTTTCTCTGTCTTTCTGTGCAAGTTTGACTCTGGTTTTGTGTCTTTAGGGCTTTGACAGAACAGTAAAGCAGAACTTTGGTGGAGGCAACACAGCCTGGGAGGAGAGGAAACTGTCCAAGTATGAGACAAGGTGACCTGGCTCGTCCTGTCCTGTCAACCTGCCACAGAGCGGTGTTTGCTTTGTACCACGGCCTATCAAAATTTCAAAAGAGAACCATGCATGACTTTGGCAAAAAGTAGCAGAAATTTGCATACACACACATCTTAAATATAATCCGTTTCCTGTTGTTCTTTCCAAGTCTTTCTTTTAGCTTCCTTTTCCAACATCATATCCTCACAAGTGTCTGTCCTCCATCTTTTTTTGCAGTGAGATTCGCCTGGTGGAGATTCTGGAGGGGCTGTGTGAAAGCAGCAGCTTTGAATGCAACCACATGGTAGAAGAACACGAGGATCATTTTGAAACTTGGTGGTTCAAGAGGTGGGACACTGTCAGAATTAACCCGACCTCATGGTCGGTTATAGATGCAGAGTTTGATTATTAATGAGCCAGTGCCCATGTTCAATGAGATGCCAGTTATTTATTTACCAAACAACTTGCAGTGTCTGTGACCTTGTTGTAATTTTACACAAAATCAAAGCCAGCCAGAGGATTATGAACGTTGTCAGATGTCGCTACGAAATGATTTGTGACATATGTGGTGAACCACATCTCTTCCTGGTTTGTTTCCTGTTGAAACGCAGGAAATCGAAACATCCTGATCTGCATAAATGGTTCTGCATAGACACCATCAAAGTATGCTGTCCAAAGGGAACATTTGGACCCGACTGTAACGGTGAGGAAAGTGTCTTGATACCCAGAATATCAAATTAGCTTTGTTCAAGTTACAGTTCAACAACTAGTAAAAAGTGAAGATTTCACAAGAGCAAATCCACCTATTTTCAACCCGAGTGAGTGACTTAATTCTCTTTTGCTCTCTGAAGCCTGTGTGGGAGGCTCCGAGAGACCTTGTCACGGAAATGGGATGTGCGATGGTGACGGGACGCGCGGAGGAAACGGGAAGTGCACCTGCGACCACGGTTATAAAGGAGACTTCTGTTTAGACTGCATCGACGGCCATTTCAGCGAAGTGAGGAACGACACCTTCTCTTTGTGCACAGGTAAAACACCAGCTGCTGACGTTGCCCTTCAGAAACCAACAAGAAGGGAGATGATTGAGTAAGTCTGTGAGGATTCTGAGTTTGGGCTTCACATCCTCCAACAGAATGCCACTCTTCTTGCAAGACCTGCGCCGGGGGAACCAATCAGGACTGTGATGAGTGCAAGGAGGGCTGGGAGGAGGATGACCAAGAGGCTTGTGTCGGTAGGAGCATGAAGCAGTCTGCATGCTGCCTGTAGCCATGATATAAATCTGCAAACTAGGCCACATGTAAATCTTTTAAAGGTAGTGAATCTACTTTGTTGATCCACCTAAATCTGTAAAATCACATACTATGGTAATGATTTTTGTTTTTTTTAATGTTGGAATGGAACTAACTAACATGAAATTATAATGTACAGTGCTGTGCATGAAATCTGAGCCCCCCCCCCCCCCCCCCCCCCCCCCCCACGGCGTGCTGCAGCCATGCGTGTGGATGAAGTGGTCCCAGTAGAGTGCCTGTGTAGAAATCCCTCCGTTAGCTCTCCTATAGCTGCAAGTAGCCACATAACAGCAGCTATGAGCTAACAGAGCTATAGCACACGTTCATTCATTCATTCTTCTTAAAGTATTGGTGAAATAAAGACAGATAATGCCTTATTTAGAGGCTGCATCGTCTAAGCATCTCTCAGGTCCTGTGTACAGGCTTCTTGAAGGACATCCCAAAGCTCTTCTTTGGATGTGGGCTGCCTTTTGTTCCGTTCTCTGTCAGATGATCCCACACTGCTTCAATAATGTTGAGGTCCGGGCTCTGGGGAGGATTCATCCCTCCATAAGACCTGTTGCCACTGATTTTCAGTCCACTTCTTGTGTCATTTGGCACAGCTCAGCCTTTTCTCCCTGTTTCCCTTCCTTAAGAACGGCTTCTTGACAGCCACCCTTCCATGGAGACCATTTCTGATGAGGCTTGGGCCAACAGTAGATGGATCAGCTGAAGGTCCAGATGCATCTCTCAGGTCCTGTCAGGTCACAGCTGGATTTTTTCCTCTTTCTTAAGGACATCACTTTCAGATCCTGTTCATCTGCTGTAGATAGTTTTTTAGGCCTGACACTTCTTCTTTTGTCCTCCACTTGTCCAGTTTCCTCAAATGTTTTAAGGACACACTGCACACCATGCTGAGATATGCCAAGTTTTCAGCTAATAGCTCTTTGGGAATCACCTTGTTGCTGCAGAAATCCTATTTTCTGTCTGTCAAACTGTGTTTTCTTTGCTGTTTTTCATAGATGCAGCTAAAGAAATGGGAACAAATGATGTGTCTTTGTGACAGGCTGCTGGTAACAAAGAGCCTAAAGATCCAGTTTAAAATGGCTTCTTTGCTAAGTTGTCTGTTATGTGTCGACACAACACTGGTTCATCCCTTGAGTTAGGAGCCTTTTTCCTGCCTGAATGGTTCATAGCTCAGAGTTAAGTGGCCTTCAGACTGTAGGACTGTTGCTGAAGGCTACATTAAATGTTTACAGAAAAACCTTTTGGAAGTAAATTCTAAAGAAATGATGGGGAGGGGGGGGCGTTCATCTTATGCAGAGATATAAACCCTTGATTTTTAAGCCAGGAGCACTTAATTTGATTTATCTCTCTGATGTAATATGATACACTGACCCAAACAGCCTCACAGTTTGCAGACTTGACTCCCGTACTTAAACATTAGTTATGATTAAAACTCCACGATGAAGGCATGTTTCATACTGGTGTTTTTCATCCAGACCTTGCTGAAGAGTGATCTCACCGCAGTCTGATGTATTACAGATGTGAACGAGTGCTCGAGGGACCCTTCTCCATGCAAAGAGGATCAATACTGCCTCAACACTGAAGGCTCCTACTCCTGCAAAGGTAACAAGACGCATACCATCAACAGAAGTTACATCTCATAATTCCAGGGTCCAGAATTTGATATGAAATTATTGTGCACGTGTGTGTTTGTCCCTTACAGCTTGTGACAAAACGTGCGCTGGCTGCACAGGACCAGGTGCTGATAAGTGCCAGGCTTGTGCCAGTGGGTACGAAGACACAGAGGGTTCCTGTACAGGTAGGATGGGAGGAAATTAGCTCAAAAAGCACTTGCATCCAGTGAGATTGTCCCCTCTGATTTGACTAGATTTGTGACGATGTATAGAAGGAACTGTGGTTTGGAAATGTTTCCTCTTAACCTGGGTTAAGAGGGAAGCAGGCAGGGACTTTATGAGCATCCCAACACTGTCAAGGCAGTGATTCGTACCTTCAAAGTTCTCGCCATGGCTACCGTTGTTTCAGATAACACGCAAGGAAGAAGGTCAGCAGAAGTCGTGATACCAGCTGTGGCCAGAAAGCCAGATAGGCCTGATACAGAGTTCCAATCCAGAGGGGAGTAAAGGGGAATAGGTGGTTACTCTGACCTTCCATCCTTCAGAGAGGATGACTTCTTTTCCACCACGTTATTTATTGTCAGTGGTTTCTCCAACAATCCTGCAATGAATAGAAAAGAAACACAGTTGTTCCCTCTTTTAGTTTGGTCAGCAAGTGGTCCACTCAGCTAAAAACCCTGAACTGAAGCCTTAAAAGGTTGTTTCCTATAAGTAAATAAAAGCATGTTTGTTCGTTTTTTTTTTTAAATGAAGAAAGTCCTCACAGATAAGCAGAACTCCTCAGTCAGGCTGATGAAACGTTCCTCCAAAATTCTTGTTGGTTATAGTCTGCAACTTCACCACCAGATGTCACTAAATCCTTCACAATCGAGCATCATTTGGGCTGTGAACAAAGCACACGGTTCGTGTTTTCCAGATATCGATGAGTGCTCTGAGTCGGAGCCAGTGTGCACAAATGAGCACCAGCGGTGTGTCAACAATAAAGGCAGCTACGTCTGCGTCTGCTCCACCGGCTACGAGGAGCAAGATGGCGAGTGTGTTCAAACACAAGGTGAGCATCACGACTCATTCTCCAGGCCTGCCTGCATTGTAAGCTTCTTCATATTTATCCAGATCTAAAACGCTTGCTTTCTTGATGTTAGATTCAGCAGAGGAGTCGGAAGCATCCCCGACGATCACAACGCCACACGGGGAGCTTTGATGTCAAAACTGTGACCAGCAGGAGCAACGCCCTCATTAAACCATGGATCACATGCACTTAGGATACCAGCTGCTCTCAAAACCCATCAAAACGGTGTCAAAGGACAGAAAATGGGACATTTTATGCTCTTTTTTGATGTTGTATGGTTTTAAATATTCAAATAGTTTCAATAAAGGCGAATTATGTTATAATGACCATAAATTCATATCACTTTTGGCTGGTCAGAAGTTTTGGTTGCAATGACAACAGATGACCACACGATGGCACTGCAGCCCTTAGAAACGTGGATCCTCCATCTGTGAACGATGGCGATTATGACAGAAATTGATCCAGAGAGGACTCGATGGTGTTTCTCACAGTTTTAATGTTTTCATTCCCCCTCGTGTTCCATTTTGTTCTGATGGCTTCAGTATTCTGACTTCACACCTGCATGTTCAAGATTGGACAACTTTCACCCTGATTGATCCGCTAATTTTGATGTGGAAGCTATTTTTTATTTTTTTTGGTTCACAACATATTTTTGTAACCCAGGTCTGACTTGCAATAAGGCGTCTTAGCTTCCTGTAAGATGATGTCAGTTGTTTTGACTCTACAAACCTGCTTTGGGGGGGAGAAACGGCTAGTTGAGACCTGTCTGAGCTGGTGGTGAGGCAGCTGAGATGCAGTCAAACCACAGCCCCCCCCCCACACTCTTCCATGCTGCATGTGTTTTCCAGGGAGGATGAGCAAAGGTTCATTCTCCCATTTACATAATCTTATGTACATCTTTTTAAAAGCTGTCTTTCCTGAACTGATGAAACAGAGGATACAAATCACATGTCTTTATAAGCCCAATAAACACCAGACAAGGAAGTGAAGCTTCCAAGGTATTAATCTTATCAACAGCTCTGTGTTATTTTGTGGGAGACTGGTAAGATGAGGGCATCATCAATGTGAGTCAGCATACTGACTAAAACACGAGTCACTGTACCTAATAATGATGCTACAACACCAATCCAGGTGAATTTAGCCTTTAACAGATACATATTTCATCCCCTGAAAACAATTTGTTCTCCATTGCCTCGGTAAGGGCTCAATTGGGAAAAGTTTAGGGATCATGTCGCAGCACACCGACGCAGAGTGATGGGGTGCGGTGAGTAATCGCAACAGATTCACAGGGCTTTTCCTATTTGCTGCACGCAGAGGCAACGCAGCAGCAGAGATTTCAAGATTCAGTCTGGAGTAAACTCGTTTATGCACCTGCCTTATCAGCCTGACGCACAAAGTGGAGCGACACGAGCTTTAACTTGACTTACGGAGGACTCACAAGCAGCAGATAAACTATATGCAGAAAAATAATTATTCCTCAGACACACCCACTTCTGCAGCAAGCACAGAGTTGGCTTCAAATGAACAGAAATAACTATTAAGTGTTCAAATTGGCTGATTCTACAATACTGATCGTCCCTACAGGAGGTCTGCAGTGAGTCAAACAGCTTCTATCTTTTTGTGTCTTTACTCAAAGAGCTGATTACTAACTGTGGTTCTTAGAACTTTTATTTTGTAGGAGGAGCTTTCCCTGCACAGGGCGAACCTTCCATGATATAACCGTAAACAAGCTAAACTGGCCATGATTAGGCATTATAAAGCACGTGGCCATGATGAGGCATTATAAAGCACGTGGCCACGGTTAGGCATCATAAAGCACGTGGCCACGGTTAGGCATCATAAAGCACGTGGCCACGGTTAGGCATTATAAAGCACGTGGCCATGGTTAGGCATTATAAAGCACATGGCCATGATGAGGCATTATAAAGCACGTGGCCATGATGAGGCATTATAAAGCACGTGGCCACGGTTAGGCATTATAAAGCACATACTATGGTTAGGCATTATAAAGCATGTGGCCATGATGAGGCATCATAAAGCACGTGGCCATAGTTAGGCATTATAAAGCATGTGGCCACGGTTAGGCATCATAAAGCACGTGGCCATAGTTAGGCATTATAAAGCACGTGGCCATGATGAGGCATTATAAAGCACGTGGCCACGGTTAGGCATTGTACAGCACATGGCCATGATGAGGCATCATAAAGCACGTACTATGGTTAGGCATCATAAAGCACGTGGCCATGATGAGGCATTATAAAGCACGTGGCCATGATGAGGCATTATAAAGCACGTGGTCATAGTTAGGCATCATAAAGCACGTGGCCATGATGAGGCATTATAAAGCACGTGGCCATGATGAGGCATTATAAAGCACGTGGCCACGGTTAGGCATTATAAAGCACATACTATGGTTAGGCATTATAAAGCACGTGGCCACGGTTAGGCATTATAAAGCACGTGGCCACGATGAGGCATCATAAAGCACATACTATGGTTAGGCATTATAAAGAACGTGGCCATGGTTAGGCATTATAAAGCACGTGGCCATGGTTAGGCATTATAAAGCACGTGGCCATGGTTAGGCATTATAAAGCGCGTGGCCACGGTTAGGCATTATAAAGCACGTGGCCACGGTTAGGCATTATAAAGCACGTGGCCATGGTTAGGCATTATAAAGCACGTGGCCATGGTTAGGCATCATAAAGCACGTGGCCACGGTTAGGCATTATAAAGCACGTGGCCATGGTTAGGCATTATAAAGCACGTGGCCATGGTTAGGCATCATAAAGCACGTGGCCACGGTTAGGCATTATAAAGCACGTGGCCATGGTTAGGCATCATAAAGCACGTGGCCATGGTTAGGCATTATAAAGAACGTGGCCACGGTTAGGCATTATAAAGCACATGGCCACGGTTAGGCATTATAAAGCACGTGGCCATGGTTAGGCATCATAAAGCACATGGCCACGGTTAGGCATTATAAAGCACATGGCCACGGTTAGGCATTATAAAGCACGTGGCCATGGTCAGGCATTATAAAGCACGTGGCCATGGTTAGGCATCATAAAGCCCATGGCCATGGTTAGGCATCATAAAGCCCATGGCCATGGTTAGGCATCATAAAGCCCATGGCCATGGTTAGGCATCATAAAGCACGTGGCCATAGTTAGGCATTATAAAGCACATACTATGGTTAGGCATTATAAAGCACGTGGCCATAGTTAGGCATTATAAAGCACATACTATGGTTAGGCATTATAAAGCACGTGGCCAGGGTTAGGCATTATGAAGCACATACTATGGTTAGGCATTATAAAGCACATGGCCATGGTTAGGCATTATAAAGCACGTGGCCATGGTTAGGCATTGTACAGCACATGGCCACGGTTAGGCATTATAAAGCACGTGGCCATGGTTAGGCATTATAAAGCACGTGGCCATGGTTAGGCATTATAAAGCACGTGGCCGTGGTTAGGCATCATAAAGCACGTGGCCACGGTTAGGCATTATAAAGCACGTGGCCATGGTTAGGCATTATAAAGCACGTGGCCATGGTTAGGCATCATGAAGCACGTGGCCACGGTTAGGCATAATAAAGCACGTGGCCACGGTTAGGCATTATAAAGCACATGGCCATGGTTAGGCATTATAAGGCACGTGGCCATGGTTAGGCATCATAAAGCACGTGGCCATAGTTAGGCATTATAAAGCACGTGGCCATAGTTAGGCATTATAAAGCACGTGGCCATAGTTAGGCATTATAAAGCACATACTATGGTTAGGCATTATAAAGCACGTGGCCAGGGTTAGGCATTATGAAGCACATACTATGGTTAGGCATTATAAAGCACATGGCCATGGTTAGGCATTATAAAGCACGTGGCCATGGTTAGGCATTGTACAGCACATGGCCACGGTTAGGCATTATAAAGCACGTGGCCATGGTTAGGCATTATAAAGCACGTGGCCACGGTTAGGCATTATAAAGCACGTGGCCATGGTTAGGCATTATAAAGCACGTGGCCATGGTTAGGCATCATGAAGCACGTGGCCATGGTTAGGCATTATAAAGCACGTGGCCACGGTTAGGCATTATAAAGCACGTGGCCACGGTTAGGCATTATAAAGCACGTGGCCATGGTTAGGCATCATGAAGCACGTGGCCACGGTTAGGCATAATAAAGCACGTGGCCACGGTTAGGCATTATAAAGCACATGGCCATGGTTAGGCATTATAAGGCACGTGGCCATGGTTAGGCATCATAAAGCACGTGGCCATAGTTAGGCATTATAAAGCACGTGGCCATAGTTAGGCATTATAAAGCACGTGGCCATAGTTAGGCATTATAAAGCACATACTATGGTTAGGCATTATAAAGCACGTGGCCAGGGTTAGGCATTATAAAGCACGTGGCCATGGTTAGGCATTGTACAGCACATGGCCAGGGTTAGGCATTATAAAGCACGTGGCCATGGTTAGGCATTATAAAGCACATGGCCACGGTTAGGCATTATAAAGCACGTGGCCATAGTTAGGCATTATAAAGCACGTGGCCACGGTTAGGCATTATAAAGCACGTGGCCATGGTTAGGCATTATAAAGCACGTGGCCATGGTTAGGCATTATAAAGCACGTGGCCACGGTTAGGCATTATAAAGCACATGGCCATGGTTAGGCATTATAAAGCACGTGGCCATGGTTAGGCATCATAAAGCACGTGGCCACGGTTAGGCATTATAAAGCACGTGGCCATGATCAGGCATTATAAAGCACGTGGCCATGGTTAGGCATCATAAAGCCCGTGGCCATGGTTAGGCATCATAAAGTACGTGGCCACGGTTAGGCATTATAAAGCACGTGGCCATGGTTAGGCATTATAAAGCACATACTATGGTTAGGCATTATAAAGCACGTGGCCATAGTTAGGCATTATAAAGCACATACTATGGTTAGGCATTATAAAGCACGTGGCCATGGTTAGGCATCATAAAGCACGTGGCCATGGTTAGGCATTATAAAGCACATACTATGGTTAGGCATTATAAAGCACGTGGCCATGGTTAGGCATCATAAAGCCCGTGGCCATGGTTAGGCATCATAAAGTACGTGGCCACGGTTAGGCATTATAAAGCACGTGGCCATGGTTAGGCATTATAAAGCACATACTATGGTTAGGCATCATAAAGCACGTGGCCATAGTTAGGCATTATAAAGCACATACTATGGTTAGGCATTATAAAGCACGTGGCCATAGTTAGGCATTATAAAGCACATACTATGGTTAGGCATTATAAAGCACGTGGCCAGGGTTAGGCATTATGAAGCACATACTATGGTTAGGCATTATAAAGCACATGGCCATGGTTAGGCATTATAAAGCACGTGGCCATGGTTAGGCATTGTACAGCACATGGCCACGGTTAGGCATTATAAAGCACGTGGCCATGGTTAGGCATTATAAAGCACGTGGCCATGGTTAGGCATTATAAAGCACGTGGCCATGGTTAGGCATCATAAAGCACGTGGCCACGGTTAGGCATTATAAAGCACGTGGCCATGGTTAGGCATCATAAAGCACGTGGCCACGGTTAGGCATTATAAAGCACGTGGCCACGGTTAGGCATTATAAAGCACGTGGCCACGGTTAGGCATTATAAAGCACGTGGCCACGGTTTGGCATTATAAAGCACGTGGCCATGGTTAGGCATCATAAAGCACGTGGCCATGGTTAGGCATTATAAAGCACGTGGCCACGGTTAGGCATTATAAAGCACTTGGCCATGGTTAGGCATTATAAGGCACGTGGCCATGGTTAGGCATTATAAAGCACATGGCCATGGTTAGGCATTATAAGGCACGTGGCCAGGGTTAGGCATTATGAAGCACATACTATGGTTAGGCATTATAAAGCACATGGCCATGGTTAGGCATTATAAAGCACGTGGCCATGGTTAGGCATTGTACAGCACATGGCCACGGTTAGGCATTATAAAGCACGTGGCCATGGTTAGGCATTATAAAGCACGTGGCCACGGTTAGGCATTATAAAGCACGTGGCCAGGGTTAGGCATTATGAAGCACATACTATGGTTAGGCATTATAAAGCACATGGCCATGGTTAGGCATTATAAAGCACGTGGCCATGGTTAGGCATTGTACAGCACATGGCCACGGTTAGGCATTATAAAGCACGTGGCCATGGTTAGGCATTATAAAGCACGTGGCCACGGTTAGGCATTATAAAGCACATGGCCATGGTTAGGCATTATAAAGCACGTGGCCATAGTTAGGCATTATAAAGCACGTGGCCATAGTTAGGCATTATAAAGCACGTGGCCACGGTTAGGCATTATAAAGCACGTGGCCATGGTTAGGCATTATAAAGCACGTGGCCATAGTTAGGTATTATAAAGCACATACTATGGTTAGGCATTATAAAGCACGTGGCCATGGTTAGGCATTATAAAGCACATGGCCATGGTTAGGCATTATAAAGCACGTGGCCATGGTTAGGCATTATAAAGCACGTGGCCATAGTTAGGCATTATAAAGCACGTGGCCATAGTTAGGCATTATAAAGCACATACTATGGTTAGGCATTATAAAGCACGTGGCCTTGGTTAGGAAAGCGTAGTGGATTGCTTTTAATGTTCAATCAGAACTAATACACAGCTTTGTTTCATGGCTATATCACATGTTGCTGTGAAACCAGGCTGGAACAAAGGTGTGAACATTGGTAAAACTTCACCCACTTCCCAATGGTTGCATTTAAATACCAGGGTTTATTAAACTTAAATACAATCGAGGGAACACATTGTGGTTCTGACTCATCCACCAACCGGCGGCTGACTGTTACATCACCTCATGGCTCTTAACTGCTGAGTGAATGCAATGAAAGAACACAATAAGGTGTGTTGTCCTTCAGAGAGCTCGAACTCCTTGGTCCGACAGTGAGTTTACGTTCAATCTTCTGTTACTGAATTACTGAGAAAGAAAGAAAAGTTGGTTTTCTGCTTAAAAACGAAGTTTTTGCATCATCTGCCACTGCCTATGCTCTACACAGATGCATCTATTAATGCAAGAAGCAGGTTGAAATGCTTAGTTTACTTCAGTTTGTAACATCAACTGCTGATGTTTGCAGGTGATTATGAGAGTGGTGTGTAAAGATAAATTATCATTGAATAGCTTTCAAAGAGGGAGGCCTCAAAGAGACATGAGCTAAATAACGTGCCTGTATTACAATATATATGAGGATATGAGTCCAATGTGAGGAAATGCAGAATAAGAAAAGACCATAATAGGTCAACTTTATTCTGGTAAACTCATGAAACATGAAAATCATCTTACAGTCAGCTTGTTGTGTTGTTTGCGATGCTGTTTCCTGCCATGTTGCTTATCTTAATTCTTTATGAAGCGTACACATTAAAAAGTCCCTCAGTAATCTGGTGTTGCACAGCGCACATGTGCACGTACGTGCCCTTCCTGCTTTGAATTCAACATTTAGCATCTCTTAACTCCAACAAAAGACAAAGATTGTAGAAAGGAGGACACTAGCAATTCTTTAAAGAAAGAGGGGGGGGTTGATCAAAGTCACCTCACCGTCTCCTCTCATTCCTGACGGCTGTAGGAGATCAGAGGCCAGACGGTACGATCACCGTGTCGTGCTGCTCACATACGCACACGAGCCTAATCTCATCACACTGTTATGCAGACAGACACGCAGAGAGATGGGCGCTGGCTTTAAGATCAAACAGAGGTGGGTAACATCAGTCTATCCTACCTGCCTGCAAAATCTCTGCACAGCAGGGATCGTGTCAGCCACTCCCCGTCTCCTTCTGCCCTCCACTTCTTCTTCCTACTGGTCCCCCGAGAAATACGCCTCTGACAAAAGCTACGTAACCAGTGGATAGCACAAAAGGAAGCAATGGAAAGGTATACGTCGAGAGACTACTGCAAGAATAAAACCCATCTGTGCCAGATTCACTCCCATAAACAGCACTTACTCAAAGTCTGTGTTATTTATGTTATAAAAGTGATGATTTTTCTCCAACTTTTCATTCACAGAGAACCACATATAACGCGCTGAATAATTGAACATGTTTGGATTGATTCTAACCTGTTTTTGAGCAGAACGGTCCCAGGTAGAATATCATTTTTACACATGAAAGCAAATCTTGCTAATCTATTATTTCTGTGCTGCGTCAGGCTCATGCTGTCGTGAGAAAAGATCTCTCACTGTCTGAATAATTCAGAGTTAGATTGTGTTTTTCTGTTTGTTCCCATCAAAGTGAACAAAACATACTCTGGATGAAGCCTGAAACACCTCCTGTGGAGTGATGTTTGATCGTAGCTGCAATAATCCCATTTCAACGCACCTCAATTTAACCCATTGTGTGCAACACACTAGCTTCAAATTCATAGCAAATCCTCTGAACTGGTGCAAATGATTGTAGCACAAGTCGTGGTATTTATACCAGGTTTGCTATTTGTAAGACATGATATGCAAAGATATGATGACAAATAAAGTAGAAAATATTCATGTTTTGGGTTGCAGACGTATTTACTGAGGATAGACTGCTCCACATCTGAAGATGGGATCGTAAGTCAGTGCAACATCTAGTTAGCATAAAAGGAAGAAGAAGGAATA
This sequence comes from Leuresthes tenuis, assembly GCF_036924035.1. Taxonomy (NCBI): domain Eukaryota; kingdom Metazoa; phylum Chordata; class Actinopteri; order Atheriniformes; family Atherinopsidae; genus Leuresthes; species Leuresthes tenuis. The sequence goes on along the minus strand of NW_027325377.1, from coordinate 24,149,370 downwards.
GGAGAAGAATTGTGCTCAGTAACCATAAAAGGAAGTTCTTGACAAACAAACCCTGGAAAACAGGATGGATGAGACAGCTGACAGGATAAGATTTGTTTTTAGCTCAGCTGAGAACTTCATGAACCAATGGGGTAAGAAGGTAGCTAACGAAGTGAAATGACCCATAAGTGTCTAAGTGACAGCCATGAACCGGTCAAATGTTTTAATCCTAAGGAATAGCAGCTTCAACGCTTCTTTTAGTCTCTGGTTTGGTTTAGGATTCACTGAACTAATATCCATGGTAGGAAAGGGGAGAATGACCTCCAAAAACTACTTGAACGTGCAAATATTTTGATGAAGTCAGACCCATTGAGGCTCGTGTGGGTGAATAAGAAGATGAAAAGGACTAACTTTGGAATTGAAGCTATATATTTACCTTGGTTGTTTGCCTGTGAGCTATAAAGTTTTGTTTTCTTGTGAGCGGATATTCATCGGCAACACGGTTGTGTTTGATGTGCATTGATTATACACAGTCATGACACTATATTCCCCAAGATAAAGGTTTCAGGTTGGCATTTTAAGAGTCACTCGCGGTGAGATCAGTGCTTAGATACACTGACAAGTCAAATATATTATGAGGGAACAATCCTGCCACACATAACGGTGATGATAAACCTTAATTCTTATTTTAAAAGTACATTCTGCCTGTATTACTGTTTGCAGCTGCCGATGCAAACTGGATATCAAAAAGAAACCACCTCTCCAGCATTCAGGGTCATTTGGGTTTCAGGACTTACCAAGACTGCAAGTCAGTGTGTTTTTATCTTACGCACTCAACATAGATTTCCAATTTCCCTTCTTTAACCAGTGGCAGGCAGCTACAGCTACAGCCCCAGCTGTTCCACTGTCCTCCATCTAATGCTTTCACTTCCCGCCAAAGTCTGCATTTTGTAACGCATCCAGGACGAATGTTGGTTTGAGTTCTCGTTCAGCACATTGAAAAGTTTGATATCTGAGTTCCAGTTCGGTCTGCCCTGCAGCGTTTCCAATTTGTCTGGCTTAATCGTTGGCGGCTGAGTGTCCAGCTGGGTGAAAGGAAGGCAAACCCAACCACATCAGAGAGGGCAGCAAGTTTAAGGAGTGCCTGACATCAGAGGCGGTGCAGACCGCTGACAGACAACAAAAGCACATGGTGCCACATCTGGCTACTAGTTTAGCATCCAGTTTCCCTCAGTGTACCTCCACACTGTGATTATATCTGTCCCACTGTCTTACAAAGGAACAATGATGATTGTCGGCCAAAAATAGCTTTGGGAAGAAGGCAAATCTGAGATGTAGCTGCTGATGAATGAGGCAGAGGAATAGAATCAGTGAGTGGGTTGTCCTGGCAAGCTGAAATGAAGTGTCTCTGAATGGAGGAGATAATGCTGCTATCAGCTCAGCGTCGGTGCATTTTCTTGCTCCACACGACGCTCGGTTTTCTTGGTAACCATGTCAGTGTCCTCACAGTCACCTCACAACAGCTGGACCATGTGCTTCACAGCTGAGGTTTACTGGCAGAAGAAAACCACCACAAAGTCCTGAGAAAAAAGCAGATTGCCCCTCCAACCGCAGAGCGTGTGCGCACATGCATGTGTGGACACACAAAAACAGTTTGATGCACGTTTTAGGGATTCATTTCACTGCACGGAAAGGCTGGCAGGCATTTGGAATAAACAAAACTCAAGCTTCGACAAAAGGAACGCTCAGTGGTTTGATGAGCTGCCCTGGAAGGGTCACAAGGTTAAAAACACTGAAAAATCACAGATGAGATTCTGGACTAAACTGTCTGCTCACAAGTCATTGGCTCAAGAGGTGAAACGTCTACTTTTCCACCAAAAAATTGTCATGTTGACTTCTTCTCGTTGTGGTCAGAAGGTTTGAAACACCTACATTGAAGTTCTGAAAGCAAACTGAGAGAAATACAAGTCAAATGTTTCTTGCTTTCCTGCATCTTTACTGGAATACATCAGATGTTTAATCTACAACAAGTAGACTGTTTTACCTGAACATGAACATACTTACAGCACAAAGAAAGTGGAAAACAGACAAACAAGCAAACAAAACAGAAACCTTTGCTTTGTTTCATATTTTGGGCTTTGGATGAAACAGCTGGATATCCAGTAACTAGCAAAGTAAAAGTGTTTTTGCGCTGCAAACAACAACTGCAGTGGACATCCACAACAGTAAGCTTTTCTTCAGGAATTACATTCATCTCTGGGAATATCGGTGATATTATATTATATTAAGTGGGAAATCACCAGTTTATTCTTTGCCTGTTCAGACCTATTTAGACCTGTCTAAATAGGTCTAAATAGACGTAATTTGGACGTAATTCTCCTACAATAGTAAGCAGAGACGCTGCTTTGCACTGGAGCAAGTCTGTTTATTCTTTAGCAAACGTTAGCATCTGCTATAACGTCACGTTAGCAAGAAACAGCTGGTTAGTGAGTCATTGTGCAGTTATTTCCAGCGAAATCCAACTATTTTCACTTGTACACCGAAGTTTCCAGGTTTGAAAAGCGCAGCCATGTTGTTATAGCTGTTGTAGAATAGGTTGAGCTTAATTCTGACCATGCCTTTGCTCTTTGGCTCTGCTTTTGTCAAATCATTGAGGATTTCTGCTTTCTAAATTTTACAGAATTATAAACGATTTGGACAGTTGTTTTTCCTAAAGTTGAGTTCAGACCTTAGAAAACGTCACTTGTGGCCTATTGCATTACAGTCGTGTCTGCCCAGCTTCTACTTCGTGTAACTTCCTTATATTTTGTCCATTTTGCTGTGTAAACATGCCCATTCCACATTCAACTTGGCTTAAAGGACACAGACAATAGATCTAATGAACTTTTAAACTACTGACGGTCAGATCTGGTTTGTATTTGCAGTTTTCAGATGAATCACTCTGGATTAGTCAAACAAAGATGAGCATTCTCATGAAGCAACTCTTGACAGTTTCAGGCAGATGTGCAGCACCTGGTTGGATAGATACTGGAACTCAGAATCTTTGTATTTTAGAAACATTAGAAATTACACCTTCGATCTAAAGAAAGTTGTATCAGGGATCGTGTTGGTGGAAGTACAGCCCACTTCACAGTGGGGCTGTGAAACTTTTTGCCACGAATTCGCAGTATTTTCTTCTTTTTTTCTATTGTTAACCTATTTTAACACCTGCAGTAACATAAAACAAGCTGGCCTCCTACATCAAAGGCATATTTCTCTCACACTGCTGGACCCAGCTTCAAAGTGTTTTTCCTTTTCTCTAAAACCAGCTGTAAAACCCCGATGGGGGCGGAGACCAGTGTTCATTTCTTCTCGTAGCTGTGTGTTGTTGCCATGACACTCAGGTGGTGTTGACACTGGAGGGTGTAAACAAGGGAAACAGGAACAAGGTTTTATTTTGTAGGGGGAGCGAAGAGGTCGCACACAGGCTCAGACAGACAACGTGGTGTGGGGTGGATGAGTGAGGCTGCAAGGTCACAAGTTTGGATCCATATCAACTCTCACTGCAAGCAGCGAAATATAAACAATCTCCACATTTTTCTGTTGATATTTTGCACAAAATCGTAAAAACAGTAAAACAGAAGGCTGTAAGTGAAGTATGTCTTGGCTGTATGTGATATTAACATATTTACCTCATAAAGTTGTTCTATCTGATGCGTTAGGGCAACTGATTACGCAGCCGAGGTTCGTAAAGTGTTGAAATCATGAGCTAGCATCAGTCAGTTAGCTGCATTGTTTTGGTGAACACACACATTCTCTTGTTCTGTTGCACTATAAAGAAGGTTGTACTATATAAAGGCCAACAACAGCCTTCAATTAGAGGCAGGAGATGTTGGTGGAGGAGCAAAAAACTGGGGATAAGTTTCTGTGCAGTACTATCACACTCAGCCTACTACCTGAAAACACCCAGTGATTATTGTAACAGCATCTTTACAGGTCTGCCTAAAAAGTCAGTTAGACACCTGCAGCTCATCCAGAACTCAGCTGCTGGAGTCCTCACTAAGACCAAAAAAGTGGAGCACATCAGTCCAGCTGTGAGGTCTTTAAACCGGCTGCCGGTCCTTCAGAGGATAGACTTTAAAGTTCTGATGCTGGTCCATAAAGCTCTGAATGGTCCAAAATACATCAGTGACCTCCTGACCCACTATGAACCTCCCAGACCCCTCAGGTCATCTGGATCCGGTTCTTTATCAGTTCCCAGAGTCAGAACCAGACCTGGAGAAGCTGCATTCAGCTTCTATGCTCCACATGTCTGGAACAAACTCCCAGAAAGCCTCAGATCAGCTGAAACACTCAGTATTTAAGTCCAGGTTGAAGAAACATCTATTTTCAGCTGCATTTGAATAAGCTTGAGTTTCAAAACGGAATCATGTTTTAACTCCTGATTTTATCTTTCATATATATAATTTTTTCTGATTTTATCTATTGTTCTTATTTCCTTCTTTGTTTAAATTTTAAATCATGCTTTTTATTTCTTCTGTTTTAATGTCTCTGTGAAGCACTTTGAATCACCTTGTTGTTGAATTGTTCTATACAAATAATTCAAATACAAATAAACTTGCCTTGATACGGCGCTGAGCCGACTGAGAGTGGACAGACTGAACCAAAACACTGAATTCAGGGGCCACACAGCAAAAATAATGAGCTCAAATATGATAAAATGCTCAAAACTGCACTTTCTGCCCTTGTTGCTCTAACTAAAACAGTCTGGGAATCGCCAATATTCTTTCAGTGGTTGTGGAGTCGCTGCATATTTGACTAACAACTGAAGCTGAAGCAAAAGCACAATAAGGAAAATGTGATTTGTTTAATTCACTCTTTCTTTCTCTGCCTCTACACAGCTGTCAAAACTCTCCACATTATTTATGAGTCCAAAAGTCTTCCTGAGTCTCTTTTCCCCTTTGAATCTCACTTTTGCTGTAATTTCCCTCTTAGATTGTGTGTTACACCTCCACAAAACTTTATTCTAATCCTATCTCTCAAACTTCCTTCCAATATTTTTTCTTTCATCAGTTTAATCACCTAATAAATTCGGTAATCATTCACTTGAGCTGTCCACATTGAAATAAGGTATAACTGCTTTCAGAAAATACCAATATATCATATATCTATGTAGGATTTGGAGAAAAAAGTAGTGATAAAAACATGGGCTCATCTGTAGCCTCTGGTGGGCAAAAGATCTAAAAGATCAAACTAATGCACTCCTGTGATAGATAAAAGAAGTTTAGGGGAATATAATCCCTATAATCTATATTCAATCTTTATTTAAAACAGCACAATGTTCATTTTAGAGGAAGTCTGATCCTAAATCAGTGTATTGGCTATTTGTAATGTACAAAGCTCTATTTACCTGCATTTATCATGTACTATCCATGGTCCTAGCCTCAATAATGTGGCATTATTGTGCAGTATAGCTCCCCGTGAATATATGAAAAGGGTCTAAAATAGAAGGCAATGCACATAAAAAATGCTAAGTGCAAAAGTGTTGCTTCAGCTGAAGATTAAATAACAGAATCTGTATTTATAGTTTCAGTGCTACAGTCCAGTTTGTGGTATTTGTTGTGTTGTGCTCAATCTGCGAAATGATCAAACTTTACGAGGCAGTCAGTTGTGCTCTGAAAAATACAGCCTACTACTACAGCTGGGGTACCAAAACATTCTCACATCTTCCTCCAGTTTCCTAAACGTGACTCGGTCTGATCCTCGTTTTATTGGGTAGTTTCGTGGATGAGTTCCACTGCAACATAATAAGAGAGGACATGAGTGTCTTATGAGCCTTCAAAACCACATGGCCACATGAAAGCGAAGAGCAGCCCATTGCAGCAACAACAACAACAGGCATCAATTCCATTTTCCCCTCCGCTATAAACGACTGGATATGAAACAGGCTTCTGTGTCACTCTGTGTGGAACTCATTTCCTGGCTGTTATCGGTTCATATGGCTTTTCTCTGGACTGGAACCTTGGAAAAGAGAGAGCAGCAATCACAGGAGGGCTCAGCAGCTTAGCCATGCTGACCACCCCACTGATGGCAGTTATGCAACAGACAGGGCTACTGTCGGTCAGCAGAAGGGGTGATTCACGTTCAGTTCATCAACCTCAGGGTAGGAACAAAATCCTTTCTTTGTGATTTCTGCAAGGAAAGAAAGTGCATTTTGTGTTGAGGGCCGTGCTGATGAGTCTGCAGTCAGACAGAGTGACTGGGGAGGGAGAGCAGCACTGCTGGGTCAGCTAAGCCTTGCCTGTCACCCCTCTGTCCGCTCAGCACTTTTGGACATATATCTGCCATGTAGAGCTGCTGGTCCAGTGACATGCCACTCATTCCCCCGTGAACCCAGCTGCACTGAAACTTCCTACAGCCCTCTGTTCATGTGTAATTTTCAGTGATCCAACAAAGTGTATGCGATAGGATAATCAGAATTGCAGCTTTGAACAATTATTGAGAAACGGATTCAAGACCAACTCCGCTTTCTCTTCAATATTGTATTAAAAAAAGAGTGAAATACTCTGTAGATGACTAAATAATCAAATGGATATAGAGAATGGTCATTTCTGACTTATTTCTTCTTTAAAAAATGAACAAATTATGTTAAATTATGTATATATGTGTGTGTCGAGACTTTTTCTTTCAAACTTTGTGCGTAAAATCTATGGAGTGCTCCTTTAATGGCTGACAGCTCCTGCTCAAAGGCAGGTTATCTGATGATCGTCCTCCCGTCTTTTAACCTTCCAACACTAGGTGGCATCCTGTGAGTAAGAGGCGATGTGTCAGCTCTCCCACTGTGGCCCACACGCACCGAGTTAATGGCCAGAAACATCTGGACACGCGTGCAATTGAGAGGCTGGACACAGCTGCTGACAGGAACGATCCAGCAGAGTGTTTTCCCGCAGGCGGCCTCTCTTGTTTTACTTTTCGGAGCTGTTGCCTGCGTGAGCATCTTCCCCTCAGGACCTGAATCTATCTTTTAGTTTAAGACGGGCTGGAAGTGGTCAGGCGAGCATTTCCTATTCTATACTCGTGTGGTTTTTACACGGCTTCCAGCTGATGATGATGAGTCAGATAAGCCTTTTTTTGAACTCCAAAGACCCAGAATCTGTTCTTTTTTCATACAAACTATAAATAAATGCATGCATATGAAGTATATGTGGATGGGGGTCAGAGTTGCAGTCATATTCCTTCTCAGATTATCTTCTTTGTTTCCTGGCGTGCAGGGAACAGGCTTGTTGTGGCAGTTTGTTCTGATCTGGAGGTTAAACAACGGTGACATAACACTTTTTTCCGGGTATTTCCCCTTTCTACAATCTGCTGTCGCTGCTCAAGTTGAATGAGGAAAAGATGAGCTTCCGGCTTCTCATTCCTTCACTGAAAATGTAAATTAAGCATGTGACCAAATGACTACACAGTGCGATCTGGCAGGTTTACATAATGCTGGAACCTGGTCAGGTTTCCCGTTGGCCAAGCAATAGCAGCTCTGGCTTGGCCAACATCCTGTTTCTGAGGCTATTTAGCGATGGCTGTGAATGGCTTCTGTAGCAAACAGCATGGAAGTGTCTCTGATTGTGGAGTATGGGAGGCAGTGAACAACCCACTCACCAGCTTGCCTTAACCCACACACACAGACATACAAATACACTTACATATAAATGATTGTGCTGGCAGCATGGCTGACGGATGCACTGCCATTCAAAAAAATCAGGTGGAAAATTGTTAATTGCAAACTTATATTCCAAAATAAATGAGATTTTATTGCATAAAAGGATAAAACACACACTCAATTGACTCCTTCCATCTTGCTCTCGCCCACACACTGACATGCTCTCACACATGTTTGTTCGTGCCAACACAAAACTCCCAGATGGACTACTACCAGAGCAGGAATTACATAACAAAAGCCTGATTCAAACTGCAAACTTTCAACACGAAGCACGTTAACGTGACACCAGACTGAAGAAGTTTGTGCAACCCAAGATGGAACTTTTAAAATGATCAAAATTAAGCACCCAGGTCATGTTGCTGGGGATCAGATCCCTCGTGCACGTCTACGCTCACCTAAAGTCAAACGGGGGCTGCACAGGAGGACGATCCCTGGTTCGAGTCTCAGCCGAGTCTCAGTTCGAGTCTCTCCCTGCAGATGTGTCGGCCCTGTGATGGACAGGCATCCTGTCCGGGGTATTCTTTGCCTCTTACCCGATTGCAGCTGGAATAAGCTCGAGCGTTAAGTGTGTTAAGTGTGGAGTCTCCCATCCTTAGTACTGGAGCTGCTCTCCCTGTGGCCCAAAATCCCAACTATTTGTTAGCGATTTTTTCCTTATGCTTGATTTCCCCCCAAAAATGAACAAATGTAGGTTCTTTGAAAAGGATTTAAAAGCCTTGAATTGATGTCTACAGAAACATTAAGTTAATATATGGAACTTTTTGGATATTTTCTGGGCAAACTGGGCAATGTTTATGGCATTTAGGTGGATTCTAGGCTTTTTTTGCACATAATAAGCATGTAAACCACCTCTCAGCAACACGAAGCTACAGTTAGGTCATCCTATCTGTTCTATAATCACCACTTGAGCACAAGTGTGCACAAAATAGCAACATTAAATGAGCATATTATCCGCTGCCTATGATATCCAAGTTTTTATTCACGAGTAAAGCAACGATTTGAAATGTAAATGTAATTTATTTATACAGCCCTTTACAACAATCCATTTCGGTACCAAAGTGCTTTACATCAGATAATAAATAAAGAAAAGAATAAGTACAAAACAATAAAATAACAGTAAACGCAATAAAATAAAATACAGCAAAATTGAATAAGATAATATAAAAGAGTCACCATACTACTGGGTATTAAAAGCCATGTGAAATAAATATATTTTTAGGGCAGAAACGATTGTTTATTGTTCAGACTGGAAACAGCCCTCAGAGGTGATTAATACACAATAATAATATTAATAAGAGTGTGAATGAGGGCAACTGGACTTCATTTCACTGATTCTTGATGATATTTCCCCTCGTTGGTGGGGAGTTTCAGTTTATAGTTGGGTTGTTTTAGTCAAACTCACCTGTGAGCTGTTTATTTGCCTGATAAAAGCATGTTTTGGTCACAAGATTCAACTTGTTGAATGGTTGAGAGAGTGAAGGCTGTGTTGTAGGCAGGTGAAACCTCCCCTTTTCAAAGATGTTTTTTCCAGTTTAACATAATTGTCTGTCCTAAATGCGTCCATTATAGGCCTAAAAGTCTCTTCTTCTTGAGATATGGGTGAACATCTGAGCTTTTTGAAACTTTTGGGATAATCAAGACCTGGATTCATCAAATTGTTTCCGTTATTCCTGAATGTGTATCAAGGCTTTCACCTTTTCTTGTTCTAAACTGGTCCAGTTCACACACGGCTTGTTGTGTGTTAGTAGCCAATCATGCTAGCTGCTAGCTGCTAGCTGCACACGTATTCATTTCTAAGCACGACTCTAAATGCAGCAAACATAGTTTTCATTGGTTTCGAACTGTCACTGCGTGAAAAAGCAGGTTGCGAAACCCGAGGTTTCAAGAGAACAAGAACTGGCCGCTAATCGGGTTTATCTCGCTGCATTTCCCGCCAAGCAGCGAAGCCCCTGCCCCTCACAGCCCCCCATGGCTGCCAGAATGCTGCTGTAGGAAGAAAAATGGTTGAAGGGGGGGGGGGTAACTGAGAACAGATGTAACTTATGCCACGTACACAAACACCTCCGAATCCTCCTGTCCCTGACTCATGTCCTCCCCTGGTTTTAACAACAGGGTCAGTGTGACCCACTGGCGTGTCTTTGCTCCACCACTGGACACAGGCCACTCTTTCTGGGTGCAAAAGAGCCAAAAAGGGGGGGTTACATGACTCATCCAGCATCACGGCAACCTGGGAGACATCGGTAAGTTTTAAACATCAACTTTCTCCCTTCGTTGTGGCGCACATTTGCTCAGACGCCTGTCTACAGGTTGAACAATGTGGATGCTGTTAAGAGTATAACGCTGTAAGGTGCTGTTTGCAGTGGATTTTCCCTCTTTGTCCCTCTGTCCCCCCCCACCCCCACCTGGCCACATCACACATAAAGCAACACAATAGCCTTGTTGTGCCTGTACTGTTGCTCAAGAGGTAAAAACAAGGTTTTGTTGTCATCGCCTCCCCCACCTCGCCCGCACCTCCCCTGGGAGCCTTACAATGATCTCACATGCAAAGTGAAATCTGAACAATCGTTCCTTTATAAAACCCGCAGTTCCTTATAGCTCACAGTCGGACCCCTGACTGCAGATCATGGGGAATACATTTGTTTCTCTGGACTAAATTGAATGCATCCTGTTTGACTTTGTGTCTGGCTTTGAAGACATTCTGCCACTGATGCATCTCACATGAGTGCCATCCAACCTTAACAGCTCACATCTGACCTCACAATTCTCATGAGACTTCAAAGTCTTAATCATAAAGGTTAAAATGCCCGGGATTTGGTCTCAGCCATGAGGGGAAATACAAGAGCCGCACTGTCTGTCCCATTGTCCTTGGCCTGCCATTATTCTCTATTGATTTTAGTTTAATGTATGATAGCCCTGAGCGAGATGCATAATTTAAGCAGTGTTTAAAGGGTTGGGAGGGTCATTATCAGTGCAAACGTGCTGAAAAAAGATTAATCTAACAAAAAACACGATCAAGGTTCATCGTTTCTTAATGTTTGTGTCCCTGAATAACTATTCTTATTAATCCTATATTCTGTTTTCTGAGAATTCCTTGTTATCCAGTTATTTTAACGCTAAAAATTAGCTTCCAACCGCAAGACAAAAAGTGGAGGTTTGAGTTGTTGAGGTGGGATGAGTCAGCGTATGTGGGGTTAACAACGTCCGCCTTAATTGCTCAGCCGCTGACAGGAAAACTTTGCAATGAGTGGTCAAATCTGGGAGTAGTCTCCCTGCAATCAGTATCCCACCAGATGCAGGAGGCTGCCAGCATCACGGTGGACTCCTCCCGCCCAGCCTGTGGCCCCTCAGGCATGAAGCTGTGCAGACAACCAGGCTCAAGAACAGTTTCTTCCCAGAAGCTGTTAAACTCTGCCACTTTACAGACTCACTACCTGCTTATCGCTAAATGACCTAAGTAGTGCAATTGCCATCCCAGAGACTTATCTGTGCACTACATGCGCACTCATCTTTACATTTACCAGCACCAGCATGACTTGCTGCCCTCAGTATGTGAGTTTTTGCCCTGGGATCACTGCCTTTACCTTAAATCCTTGAGAACATGATCAGATAACTGATTCCTGGAACATCTGTGAATGAGCCTGAGATTACGAAGCATAAAATGATGGCAATTAACTATTTCAAGAACAGCTTCACGGCTGTGTCTGATGTCACATTTAGCTATATTTACTGGCATGAAAACACACCCTTGTTGGGATATTCACGGGAAAACTTGATCAACAACAACTGCTTTGGGGTGGCAGAGGCTGAAGTGGAAGAAAGAGAAGACGAGATGCGACATATAAGAACAAACAGGCCTCTTCGAGCTTAAAAACAGTGTTGATGAAAAGCAAAGGAAGTGGCCGGACGTTGGAAAGGTGGTATTTCAAAGTGCAAGACCACCGACTGCTGCAAGGTGCTGGATTGTAAAGGTGTCTGGACTTTTCTGGTCCCATTTAAAACATCCACATCAAGCTAAGTTCACTCCTGAAACTTGATTCCATACATCAGAGATCAGCACTTTTGCCCAATCTGCTCTCAAAGTTCCTTTTCAAGCCAGAAAAAAACAAATAATTGTGTTATGTCAGGCCAAAAACCATCAAATGGTTGTAAACATGTTATTCCAGCTGAAATGGTGCAAAAACTAAGCTCTCAAAGCCAGATTAGGACGACCAGATAAATGCAGCTGGGGGTCAAATCCTCCTTCAAGTTGTATCAAATGTGAATGCTGCAAATTTCCATCTTTTTGCACAAAAACAGCTTAAATGTATATCAATGCAGCTGATTTCCCAACAAAGCTGCTCTCATTCACAAACAATTTCTGTGTTTTCTTTTTGTCTGACAGCTGAACAAGCTTGAACTGAAGGTCACTGCTGAAGTGGAAGATAACAACAGCAATCAAATAAAAGAGGGAGCAAATACAGAAAAACGAGCAGAAATGACACAGAAATGAGAGCAGAGGGAAACAAACAGAGGGCAGCAATGAAAGGAACAGTGTTGTTCTGGCATCATCAGCTGCTGGACAAGAACTAGCAACCAGGTGCCACATGGGTGCACAACAGGAGTCTGGATAGGGGGAAAACATCTTCGCCAACTATGTCAAATCCCGCTGGGCATTGTTAACGCTGGGGCCACATGACCAAGGCCTCCACCAGAAAGAGGACTGCTTAGTTCACACTTATGGGACGGAGGAAAGGTAAAAGTGCAAGCCCAGTGCTGGTACTGGGCGCAGAAGTTACCCAAATTGAGGGCACGCTCATTTCAGGCGGCGGTAATTCCACATTAGGAGAATTCATCCTGTTTTCTCCGATGAAAGAAGCAGGATGTTGCTGATGCTCATATGTTCATTCAACCATCAGACCCCGTCCTGTGCCCCAGCTAATAACAAAAGGCTGCTGCCTGCTCTGACCGATTAACCAAACAAATGCCATCATTGGCACAAAACATGTCTGTAAACGCACGTGGGCATTCCTAAAATGCTTGCCTGTTTATATGGCAGAGGGGTCAGGGGGGTTCACGCATCGGTGTGTGTGTGTGACCGAGGACAAATGTGCTGCAGCTCAATGGCCCGCCTGAACTCTGGCACTGAATTGTGGTTTTTCTGACATGTGATGGCACTCGCTGTATGTGTGGAATCTATACAGAGGGTTCGGTGAATAACAGAGGGAAGAAAGCTTGTTCATCTAAAGATTAGGTGTTTATCTGGTGACTGAAGGACTCTGCAGAGGACTACAAACCAGTTGGTGACCTCTTGTGTGGAGCAGCTGTGGCTCAGCTGGTGGAGGAGTCGTCTTCCAACCGGAAGGTCGCTGGTGTCCTTGGGCAAGACGCTGAACCCCACATTGTCCCTGATGTGTTCATCGGTGTGTGATGTCACAGAACAAGTGCTGCACACTGGGTATAGGGTGCATATGTATGGTAAAAAAAAGCATGTTAATGGCTGAATACAAATCATAGAAGTGTGGAGCGTTAAGGTAATAAATAAAATGATAATAACACATTTTATTTGTAGTGTAAGATCTCAAAGGGCTACAGTTTAAAAAGAAGACAGTTCAGTATAAAAGTAAAAAGAATTGGGAGACATCTAAGAGGAGGGACCATATGTTTTGCCCCTTTTAAAAGAGTCATGGTGCAGCACAGAATTCCCTATCTCCCATGGTCCTGAGTTTGGTTCTGGGTGTGTGGAGGGGTTGTTTGAGGTGGGGGGAGGGAAACCTTGTACTCAATCCTGGTGGAGACAGGAAGCCAGTGGAGTAAGTGGAGGATGGGGGTGATGTGCTCTCATCAGGATCCTAGCTGCAGAGTTTTGGATGTGTTGGAGCCTCTGAAGGCTCTTGCCACGGATCCCAATGAGAGGTGCATTACAATAGTCCAGTTTGGAGGAGATAAAGGCATTTTATTTTCAGCATCTGAGAGGGAGAGAATGGGGCCGAGTTTGGAGATAAAAGGAGGTCTTGCAGAGATGGTTGATATGGGATTTAAAGGTGAGTTGGGGGTCCATTTTTACGCCAAGATTTGTGACTAAGCAACAAACCCCTAAAGATTTTATTTGTAAAACACCGTCCCAGAAGAACTAGAAAATGCAGGGTTTATGATGCTAAAATATTCACCCTATTTAGTTTGACTCATCATGCAAACTCCCTTGAGCAACCGCTAGTAATAAGTTAATTTATAAAAACCAAAAAGTGGGACAGCAACGTATTAACTCAGCATGATCATTCTGGCATCCCAACACTCCCATTCACACGTTATAAGGCTGTGTGCACACCAGCATTTCCCGTGTGAAACTTAACACATAGTAAACAATACTTGAGTGTAGCTTAAATGGAGACAGATGACAGTCAGATAAGAGTTTAGGATTTCACCATCAGCAGCAACAAAACTTTACTGCCCTCCGTCATAAAAGGGGAGTAAATCAGCACATCCCTGAGGGCCATGGTTCCATCAACTGGAGCTGGGCCATGACCGCAACAAATAGCCTGAGAATAGATGCAAATTGTCCTTTTTAAACACAATATCAACATCTTAGTTAAGTGATTTTGAGGCTGGACGGCATGTGGGAGGGTGTGTGAACTTAGCTGCTCCATGCGCTATCTCTCTATTCAAATCCCTCCTCTCTGTTGTGGACACATTCAAATGCTTGAGTACCTGATGTGAACCTTAAAGAAGACGTCATGGTGCTCCACATGTCGTAAAGAAAAGCGTAGAGACATTTCCCAAGCATACTTTCTGCATTATGGTCCCTATACCTCCCCTCCGTCGTATTTTCAGCTGTAATCAACATTACTCTGGATCGTTTTCACAGAAAATTCTTGTCTTTGTATAATGCCCTCAGCTCCATGTCAGTTAGTTCTTTGCCAACAAAAGAAGAAGAAACTGCTGCCGATCCTTAAATGTGATTCGATCATTCTATAATGATCGAATAAATGCTTTTAGAAGAGGAAGAGTCGGGCTTTTCATCGAATATGTTGCAGCCAATTCTGAACATCAGGAAGGAAAATGTGAATAATTACGTGGGTGCCTTCCTGTGAGCATGTAATCGTACACTTCTCTTCAGAAACAGCACGAATGCAGGTGCACAGACAGAGCTTGATTAGGGGAAAAGCCTGGAATATTATCATTGTCCGGTGGCAAATAAGTGACAGTCAGCTGTGATGCAGGGGCTTACATCAGCCCACCACCTCACCTACTGTACTGGAAACGAGGGGCTGAGAGAAAACAGCCGTCCTCAGCCTCTTCCAGGTCTTGAATAATTAAGCAGTGCTGAGCAGTTCACTGAGCCGATAACTAAAACTCTATTTTTACTTGGCATGAGCAACACTGACTGGTCATGACCGCTGATATCATTTGAGGCGAAGATCACGCAAGCTGGCCGGCAAACACGCAAACATATGGATGCTCACATTCGGGTATACACACACACACATAAACCACATAAACACACGCACTTTCCCAGCTTTATGCGATGTGATGACGGCCGTGTCTCTTTGGGTAATTTAACCGTGAGCCCAACTCTTTTTCTGGGTGATAAAGATCTGAGGATCTGAGGTTTTACACACCAAAGCAGCTGGTGTCACGACTTAAATCACCCAAATTTTGTTCTATTTCTATGTTCCCCATCCAAGGAAGATGGGAAAAACTTCCAAAGGAAAGGTGTTCCGAGCATGTAGGATCCAACAGTCCTAAAAAGGACCTTAAAAGACTTAAAAGAGGAAAATGCTCACGCGTGAACATGCTGAACGAGCCTCAAACGGTTCCCCTCCAGTAAGCAGATGAAGAACAAGCCGGTAACAGCAAAAACTGATCACAACGAATTCGGTGCATCTCTTTGTGGAGATATTAAAGCGTGAGTAAACAGAAGTGAGTAAAAGCTGCTCGCATCCACATTTATGATGGTTAAACACAGCAGAAAGCAGCTCATTAAAACTGGAGCTATCCTAAAGCATCGTGGTCCATTTAACAGGCCAAGTTGGGCTGTAGCTCAACTTAACTGAGCATGTAACTCGTGTCACCTGATGGAAAAGTGCTTAACATGGCCGCTAAGTGCAGGATTTGAATACTTACATATCTGGGAAGTAAGCATTTTTTAAAAAGATTACATAGCTTGATATGAAAACATTTAGGCTTGGATTTGGGTGTAAACTGCCTGCTCATAATATACACAAAACACTTTGAATCTCTCTCTTGGGAAGATACTATTCAACACATTAAAGCATAAAGATTAAAAAGCACCATCTTATGCATGGGTATAAGGCTTTTCCCCGGAGCTTCTCCTGACCTGCATTTGTACTCTTGTCCTACCACTGAACCTCGGAGCATCCTGGGGAAGAATTATTTAATTTAACGGATCAGCTTTATTTTCAGGCTTTATACTACATATATATAGGCCTGTTGAAGTGCTGACTGATGCGTTTTCATCCGTTCAGCCATGCCTCACATTTGTCCTCCGCAGTTCAGTAACCAGCACGATCCACGCTGTCATATCTAGTCCCATCATCTAACCGCTTTGAAGGCTTTTTCAAGAGTTCGTGTGGAATATCAAACGGGGAGGGGCTGGAATAAAAGCATTTGTTCTCTTACATCCATCTAATGTGGCTGCTGAAAAGCGCACGCATGTACACGTGCTCGAGGGCGACAGAGGAATGAAGGAAAATGTGACATAAGGAATGTTGACACACACTCGTGCAAGAGGCACACGCGAAATTTGCCTCTCCATGATGTCATCGTGCTCTCCGTGACTCTCCGGCTGACAGGTGGGCCTTTGCATACCAAAGTTACCAACGGTTGACCGAGAATGATGTCACCCGGTCGGAGCTGAACCACAGAGCAAATAAACGCACTAAAAGCTGGTTGGAGTTAGCAGGTTTTCACCACGTTGGATGTGATGACTCAGTCTCTGGGATGTGTCAGGTGCATGGTTTTCCTTTTTCCTCTGGAGCTGCAGCACTTACCTCGTCTTTGCTCAGTATTTGACACAATTGCAAGTTGATCCAATCATAAAATATCTTTTTTAAACGTAATCTCATCATTTGTCATGTTTTGAGCTGGTCCAGGTTGTGAAAATACTGCAGAACACAAAGTAATGGGTTTATACTGCAGTCAAAAAGCTTCATATCATCTTTGGCTTGACTGTCGCAGCTTTTACTCTTTTACAGTTACTTTTCATCCAAGTTAACCTGATTTCTAAGCGTTTGACTGTAAAACTGCTGATGAGAATTTTCTCCAAAAGAAGAGTTTAAACTTCTAACTTCTGAGGAACTGCGAATGCAACATGATTTGAGCTTGGAGTCGGGTGGAGATAAAGATGAGGAGGCTTAACAGCAGCAAAACGAGGTTTTTCCAAGCCTGGGCGGCTGACAAAAAGAGTCGGCTGCAACTGTAAGCAAGAAAGTGACGTAGCCTTGAGAATTGACCAGAGAGATTTGGCCCAAAGAGCAGCAAATCTACAGCAGAATAACTGAAAAAGACCAGAATCAAGGTGTTGCAATGGTCCAGTTAAAGTCCGAACCTCAACCTGATTGAAATGCATGAACCAGTACTGCAAACCTCATTGAACTGAACCATGTGAGAGACTGATAACGTCATGCAGGAAACCGTTAGTTCAACTTATTGCTGCTATTACGATGCAGATGCGTTTACACTGAACTCCTGATTCACTCTCCTCCACCCAGTGATGATGGTGGACTGTTCAGAGCCTGTATCCGTGTTCTTTTAGGCCTGTTTGCCTCCTCCTTTAACAGTCCTGGCAGCGTCGTCACTCGTTGGATAACTTCGTCTCCTGAGCTCTTTGTCTTCCACCTGAACACGGAAACACCCACATCTGTATCTTTCTGTGGTTGTCTATCGGAGCTTTTGCCTCTTTCTGGTCCTCTGCTTTTTTTTTTGTCTCTCATTTTTGGCAAAGAACAGAGTGAGAGGTGGTTTACAGAGTTATTTTCAGTTTATGTGTTCTCACTCAACCTCCGAGCAGAATATGAAGATCACAGTAGGCTGAATTGATCCCTGGACACCCTGCGTCACTCACCTCTGGTTTCAATAGGATGATCCTTTCAAAACACACATTTAATCATAAGGCTGCTGTCACACAATGTGCGCTTCTCCATGAGGGTTTTTTTGAAAGCAAACCATTTCTTCAGGTAAATAAGGACCATATGTTTTAGTGTCTAACCTCTTTTGTGAACAATATAACTTTTTAAAACAGCAAGGTTGCAAAAAGAGGCAGAAAGTAGGCTATAATCAGTCGCCTCGCTGCTCAGCCATCCTTCTACTTGGCTGTTATGACGCTGGATGTGACCTACTTTTGTTTGGCCGGCATCTGAGCTCCCTGCTGCAGGTTACACTGCATTGCACTCATTTGCTTGCTGTAAAACTACAGCATCCACCTTAGCTTCCTGTGGTAGGCATGGTTGCAGAGACGCAGCCTTTGGGAGCGGCGGATAGATGTTCTTCTTTAGCTTTTCAAATAAGCATTTTTTAGGCTGGTCTTTGGTGTCCAAAATAACTAATTTTAGCACTAATCAAGATCAGAACACAAACCAATTGCTGTGTACTGCCAAGACCTGACCAGGAGGCAACATGTTACCTGCAGAGTGTAACTCAGAGGTGAAAATGATGCTCTTGGGCTTTTTCTCTGCTTTCCTGCTACTCCCTTCTTTCCCACGTTGTCAAACCTTCCACTTGAATTATAGGCATCACTGCTTCGATTCAACGGTCTTCTTTTCTCGCTTCCTCTCTCACCCAACGAGTCTCTTTCCTGTCCTTTCAAATTTCACTGCTTTTGTCATTCTCCTTCCAGACCAGGGATGTCAAACTGGTCCTCGAGGGCCGCTGTCCTGCAGGTTTTAGATGTTTCCCTGCTTCAACGCAGCTTATTCAGATTAAACGGATCTCTTCAAAAGATTGTTACATTCTGCACAAATCAGCTAATGAGGCATTGATCTGAATCAGGTGTGTTGGAGCAGGGAAACATCTAAAACCACGGGTCGTGCATCCCACCAACTCACTCTGCCAAACATTAATCCAATTATCCGTACAGCAAACTTTCGTTGTGACTATTTGTGCATCAATAAATTCATGCAACCTTTAATTTGATTTGTCCTTGTTGAAATGTTGCTGTATCTGGGTGTCAAACTTGCTCACCTTTGTTAAAAGCAAACATGAAGCCCTTATTAGTCGTAACTGTTTGTTCATTCAATATATCATCATTCATACGTCACCGTATAGATTTCTGAGAAATTTCTCAGACTATCTCCATAATCTGAACTACGTATTTGCTTCTTAAACAGCTCTTCTGTGTCCTTCAGCCCTTTAGCATTAAAAATTCAAGCACAATTTACAACAAATATGCAATATAATAGCAAATTATTCCCCCAAAACACCTGCTGGAAGTCGTGTGGTTTGGTGCTGTGACACAGTTTACAACTGATGGTGCCTTCAGGTGGTCTTTGGAAACTCAAAATATCCAAAACCTTTGAAGTGTGCTCGCTGGCGATATTGAAATATTTCTACTACATATGATATGATAACATCGTGTTCTGCTCTTAGCAGGTAAAAATCAAAACCTTGCTTGTAAATTTGGGTTTTTGTCCATTTTTTACAGCCCCTTACCCTCTATTTTGAGCGTAAAAGGGAAAAAGTAACGTAAAGAAACATATTTTTTAAAGGTTTTCGTTATTAGGTTAAGTTTCATTTAGCTTGTGTAGTTTTCAGGCTGTAATTGTGTGTTATGTATTATATGTAATCAACAACACATGCCAGTTGTTTGTGCATGTTCTTGTGTGTGTACATGGTTGTGTCCTCGTGTGCTAGTGTTTATCCGGTGTCCTTTTCCTGGAGTGTCTGTGTGGTCTTGTGTGTTATGGGAGTAGAGTGGCACTGAGAGAGCCTTTTGGGAACAATAGTGGCTTATTATTGGGAATCCCTTGTTTCCCCTTTCTCGGAACTAGCTGCCCTAGTTGTAACATGATCACTGTGACAACCGTGGCCATCACCCTGGCTACAGAGTTACAGGTAAACAAGGGGGGGAGGAGGAGAAGCTGAAGAAAAGCAGGTGATGGCCAGGCACAGGAAGCGATGGGAGGAAGGAATGAGAGCGAGAGGAGGGTGGCGCTGTTGGGTAATAGCAGCAAGCGGTTATATATACATATGACATACAATCCCACCTTTGTTTATGATTTACGAGCCTCTAAACCTGTTGGCTCACTTCGGTTCTTGTGTAGTTTGAGGGCTCATGTCAGAGCAAACCTCTTACATCAGTGAGAAACTTCTCAGGAAAAAAGCAGAACAATTGATTGCACTGATGAAATAACTCAAGGGTGAGAAGATACTAATTTTTCTGTCAATGAAGATAATTTGAAAGTGCCACGAGCTATTTTACTGAGTCACACAATAAAAAGCTTTTCTCAGAATTCCTCTTTCAAACCGCTAAAAGTAAACATGAGCAGCTGTGGAGGAACTGAATGGATCTTGGTGAAAGCTCAGATAGAGGCCAGAGGAGGCAGCGTTGTTCGTCACTGATTCCCCTCCTTGGGGGTTTTATCTGTGACGCACTGGCACTGCAACGGGGTCACTCTGTTCCAGAGCTGTTCCATGACGGGCTCATACGAGGAAGCAGAGCTGATGTTGACATGCATCAATGCTGAGTCACACTCTGAGCTCTGATGCTCAGGTGAACAGTCACCTTGAACAGAGCAGAGGGGTCAATAGAAATGTGTTGATGGCAACAGACAGCAGTGACTAACAGATGAGTGTCTGGATTTTTTCACCTCAGGGCACGTCACACATAAAGCTTAAAGCGATATAATATCACATTGTTCTTTATTTAAGTGTTTAGGCTGATTTTGAGCTCGATTTGTTATTTCTAGATTCAAACATGTACCACTGCACAACCGTAGCCTTACGTAGCCACTTTTGAAAGTCTTTTCACAATACAGTTCACTACAAACTCATCATGTGATTCACCCGAAATAGAGCACAGAAGCTTTTAAACTACATCGACCACATGGGCGCCCTGGAAGCAGCAGCTGACAGAGCATGCTAACGCTAGCTAGCGCTAATGTTTGTAGCTCATAAAGTATTCTTGTCTTGAAAATCCCTGGTGGGGAAATTATTTCTCAGACTCTTCTTTAGCCTAAGAAGCTGAACTTGAGAAATTGAGAAAGACACTATCATCTACTGGGGAGAGGATATTAGGTGGGTCAGTCGTATAAATTGATTCCTCCCCATCGCCTTCATGTTAGCATTGTTAGCAATGTTAGCAATCCTAGGATTTAGTCGTGCATGAGATTGTAACCATACAGACCTCCTAAACCTGGCTACGCTTTGTATTTCACAAAATATTTCCACCAATTTGGTTGCATTTTGCGGGTAATTATCACTTATCACTTAATTCATGATAAGTGGGGCAGACTTGACTCTCCTTACCAGCCGGTTTCACAGCCATTCACATGCTCAGGCAGGCAGGTAAACAACCCACAGGTGAGAATGACTTTAACAGACAATGGTCAGGTGATTTGGTGACAGACATGTGATCTTGATAAACGATCTCTCTATGACCTATAAGCCAAAACTCCCCACCAACAAGTGAAAACTAAAGAATCCTTTCGGATAAAAGGTAAAACGTCCGCATGATCCAAGAAAAAGAAGTCCAGCTGCCGTTATTCAACCTCTTAGGATTACCATGACCTGGATGAGTGAAAATCTACACCAGCATTTCACACGGCAACTTTTTTTTGGGCTGGTGTTGGAATTCCACAACGTGTGGTTCTTTGAAATCAAAATATATCTGAGATCCTGCTTTTCTCTCTTGCTCGGTTTCCACTGATTCCCACGGTCCTGCCGTGCATTCTCGGGCTGAGTGAGCGGTGAAAAGTGCAGCCCGATGGTCCACCTACTGCATGCGGTTTAGGCGAGAAGTTAGGGAGGCGGGTCAGAAATGAGTGGATGGTTTCCCCACACAGTGGTAGTTTTCTCCCCTCTCACAGCAGCTCCCATACATTCCTGGTTGAATGAGGGGAGCTAAGCGCAGTCTGAAGTGGTTGTTACATACCTGTGGCGAACACATGCCCTTTAATCATAGTCATCAAGGATCCATGCCAGGTTTTGTGACAGTGCAGGGTGGGAGGATGGATGCATTGCCATTCTCACAGATTGTTATCAAAGCCATGCTTGCATAAAAAATATTTACTCTGTTGAAGTAAGAAGGAAGTAATTGAAGTAAAATGTGCTGCTCCTCTTTGTTTTTCTATTAAAAGACAGCCTGGGCACAGAGGTGCGTTGCAGAGGAATAAATCCTAAAACCTTTCTTTGATTCAGTCTTGTTTAACAAGTCTTTTGAATTCGATGTTGAGGTAGTGCTGAAGACAACATGAGCTTGAATCTTACTGACCTCAGGCTTTAAATTTGTCTTGAAAGCTACATACGAGAGTTGTGAGTCACTCCAAAAACACATTAATGATAATAATAATAATACATTTTATTTGTATTGCACTTTATATTTAAAAATCTCAAAGTGCTAACAGTCTCAAAGTGGCTTATAAAAGATATTTTAGCAGTAAGCTTTCTTAAAAAGGTGAGTTTTTAGGTTATGTTAAAAAGTCGGCCCTCAGATGTTCCACAGCCTCGGAGCTGCAGAGGAAAAGGCCCGATCGCCCATAGTGTGGAGCTTGGTTCTTGGGATTTGGAGGGAGATTTTAGTTGCAGAATGGAGGGTGCATGAGGTATTAGGCATTAGGTATTGGGGGGCATATCCGTGAATGCACTCAATTCTGAGTGGGATGGGGAGTCAGTGTAATGATTTCAGAACGGGGGTGATGTGGTCGTATTTGCGGACTCTTAACAGGATCCTAGCAGCGCTGTTTTGAATATGTTGCAGTCTCTGGATGTTCTTGTTAGGGGTTCCGATGGAGAGCATTACAGTAATCCAGCCTGGAAGAGACAAAGGCGTGAACAAGCTTCTCTGCATCTGTCAGGGTGAGTGTTGGACGGAGTTTGGCGATGTTCCTGAGGTGATAGAAAGCTGCCTTGCAGAGGTGTTGTGTGGGTGATGTGGGTGTCAAAAGTGAGTTGGGGGTCCATTTTAACACCTAGATTGGTGACAGATGTGAAAATAGGGATGTTTTGACCAGAGAAGGTGATACAGGTGATGGTGGAAGAGCGGAGCTGATGTGGTGTGCCAACGAGGATGGCTTCAGTTTCATCCACACCTCTAACTCCTCCAGGCAGGTGGTGAGTGTGGATGTTGAGAGAGAAGCAGGAGAAGTGGGGGTTGTCCTCATATATAGCTGTGTGTCATCAGCATAGCAGTGATAGGATACCCCATGCCTGCTGATGATATTACCCAGGGGAAGCGGATAGGGGGTGAAGAGGGTGGGGCCCAGCACTGAGCCCTGAGGGACACCGCGGGTGGCGTTGTGGGTGTATGGTTTTGCTTTGCCCAGGGTAACTTGTTCCGTTCTGTCGGTCAGATATGAGGTATTATGTATGTTATGTAGCTGTTAGATTCAGGAGGATGAGTAGAGATGGGGAACCGGTATCATTAAAAATAAGGCCTCATCCACACTGGATTTCTTTGCCTCAACGAGTCATCTCCTTCTGCATCTCCCTCTCTAACAGCCCGTCTTCACCAGCATGAATCGATTCTAGACGATTCAAGGCAACAGCAAGGTGCATTTATTTACTTATGCAGCACAATTCATCAACAAGGAGACTCAAAGTGCTGTACAGAGAACACGAATTGCACAAAATGTGTGAAACACTGTACATGGTAGGGCTGCCTTATCAGATTCTCATCCCCAATGTTATCACAACACTTACAGAGAATTTGAATGCAATCAGTTGGTTTAATCGTAAGATTTGATTGTAGATTTTGTCCAACATTCCCGACACTGAAAATATCAATAAGTGGAGGTTCAGACAGTCTACAGCACACTATAAAAAAATATTTTATAACATAAAAGGTCCACACGGCTCAATAATCACTGCAATATAAACTGAAACAGTTAACACTTGAAGAATATTGTGGAGCATCTGTTCTCATTAGCTCTTTAAACCCTGACCTCTCTACAATTCTAAAGATAATCATATCCTCAGCTATGAAGTAGGTCAAAGATTTAGCGATAGCTTCGTCCTGACATGCACTCTTTCCAGTGTTTAACAGCCTGAATCCCTTACTCCAACGCCACCACAACCAGAAATGAAATGCAAACCCATTTCAGGGATAACAAACAAGAAGCAACCTACTCTTCCTGCTCCAGCAAAGTTTGCAGGATGATGGATGCAAAGGTGGGAGATAAAGCTAGTGCTATTCCCATGCTGCTGTCAGCTCTCCCTGCAGACTGCGGACACTCAAGCCAGCTTCTCTACATAATCCATAAAACTGCCACCCTGCTGAGGTAACTTTTTTTCAGATGCGGCTCATCTGTTATCTCCTGACGTCACTGCGCAGCAGCAGCCGTGCACACTTACTCTGTGCTGGCTTGCAAGACAGCTATTTAACTACTGAAGGCTGCTACTTCTCGATTTGCACCCATGCAATGCATGAAGTGTGCCGGTCACTTAGGGTTTCATATGTGAGGCGCGTTCAAACTGAAAACTGACTTGTCGTGTCGTTTTAACTCTGGGCAAGAGAAATAAATAGCATCTAAGTAGGGAGGATTTAACTGCTCAGCTTGGACAATGGTGGAAAGATTAAGGTTTTTTTTTATTGGCAGCTTGTTGGAAAACAAGCAAATGGTTACAGAACAGGTCTGGGTAAGTGACGGTTTGTTGTAAGTCCACGGGAGACACGGGAGGCTGACTTTTTTGCATGTTAGTTAACTATTACTATTGTGTACCATACAAGCACATGCTGACAACCAAATAAAAGCCAGGAGAATTTATCCGGAATAGGGACGCTCGAGCAGAAGCAGAACAACTGTATCAAAGGAAGGAAAGGGCTTAAACTGAGATTTATAATGATTAAACTTGTTCGTGTACATGATTTAAAAGCAACGTTCATTTCCAGGTGTTTTCTCATACTCCCACTGCTTCAAACAGTGCCCATATATGTTGTATATCAGTGTTTTACAACACAACAATCGCATTATTAGCTCTTTCCAGTCTTACAAGCCAAACAAATACACCTGCAACACTTTAATGTCACACACAATGGTAATTGTGCTCAGCCACACCTGCGTGCACCGTAATGCCGGGGTGGCAATGACTAAAGCTTTGTTCAGACTGTAGGCAAATCAGACTGTCTGCACTGTGATCAGATGGAATTTGCCTGTCTAAATGTCATCGATCCTCGTTGTTTGCTATGGTAACGCAGATTTTTGGGAACTTTAACTACACTTGGGTTCCTTTCTCCACAACTTAGACACATTAAGCATTTTTAGCTGTTCTTGGATACGAGTAAAGGAAAAGACAAAGGAAATGGCAAAGGTTGCAGGCTGCAGTAAGGACTCACTCTTTAGTGCATGAGTCATGTGCATTAGGGGAGTCAGCACTCTACATTTAACTTCAGTCGCTGCCACATTTCAAAACCACTTTGGGTCCAATCTACAAAAAGTTGGATTTCATGTCAGCATTTTCCTTAATCAATTAAAAACCTGAACTCGTCTGTACCTAACAGTGTAACCTGCACCAGTGTTCTGGCACTGAGCTGCTCGCTCTTTTTGGTTCTTTTTGGGAAAAACTTGATTGCTGGATTGGCTGCATCTGGTCACTCAATCATGCATGTAGGCAGAAATGAGAGGGAGGGAACTGCTGCTTTCAAGTGCATCTGACTTTATGGTTGATAGCTATGCTAACATTCTGATTCCCTTAACCCGAAAAAGCTCTTATTTGGAGTATGTACTAATCAAAGGAAGCTGTTCATCATCCCAGGGCTGTTTTAAGGTCCTGCTTTTTTTAGAGATTAGGTTGCTTGTTTCTGTCACATGGTCTGGAACAGGAAGGCTGTGTTTGAAAGAAGTTTTGTGTTGAGGTGGAAGCCCAGTAGGCAAAAGCTCTTTATTTTTAAAGATAGGGGGAAAGTTATTACTTTGGATGGGAACATCCAATACACATGAACAGGAATACACATGGACTATCCTCTCTGCTCCTGACTTAAACCCAAAAATGTACATATTGTCTTATTTTGACAAAGGTCAATAGCTGTGAAATTGTTGTGCTTGTGCATAACAGTGGCTGTTCTCATAGGCCACATCGGCCTCAAAACAAGAGTGAAACAGTCACAAAAAATGCATACAACCCCTCTTTCAATGTTTTTTCGTGCTACCGTGTTTGAAAATAACTGTTTCTTCACATTTAAGATGCAAAATTTGGTGGTTGGAGGATTTCTGAGCAGGATGCATCGTGAATCACGTCAAGTCAGAGTCACGCAGCTGAAAGCACCTGTTAGCAAACAGCTAACCAGACACGAGAAGTGCATTAACTGAGCGTAAAAACAGTTTTTTCACATTCATTTCTTCTAAAAACAAGCACTGCTCAGGGTTGAAATCCCAACCAGGTGACTGTTGTTACAGCACAGCCTGAAAAAACCACGGTCTGCTGTTTTTGGATTCATACTTCCAAAGATAGCGTCTCGTTTCATCGACAGAATAGCCTCTTCTCATCAAGCTGAGGAAAGAGATAACAGCCACAGGGCGAAATAAGCAGCAGGTCAATGATTCCTTTGATCCCATTACAGGCTCGTAGAAGACTCACAATTAAGATGTCAATCTTAGTTTCTCTCTCTGTAGACACACAGACACACGATCGCGCTTTCATTCCCTTAAATCCCTCCATTCCTATCTGCTTTCTTGCTCACTTTCCCTCCACATTCCCAACCACCCGTCTGTCTACCCACAAGCACTCACAATAAGACAAGAGGAACAAATTGTTCTGCCTTTGGAGAATTAAGCCGCATGCGTTCACCTTGCTTCACCTGCTGAGATCCGCGGTTGTTGTTGTTTGCTTCTGTTGCCAAGCTCCCACAGTGCATGGACCCGACTGGAGCTTTGCAACCTGGTTTGTGTTTCATCTCAGGAATCTGTTTGTGCGTTCGAGTGTGTGTGTGTCTCATGTTCTGAGACAGTTACGTGTGTGTTTGCCTGTCCGTGTGAAAGTCTCCGTTTGAGTCTCCCTGTTTCTTTCTGCTTCTCCAGAAACACACTCTACTCATGTGTTTACGCCATCTCCAGTTGACCCAGAACAATGAGTTCCTTCATAGTACTCGGTGACGGCAGCAGGTTCCCACCAGCCGGGTGGCCAGGTTCTCTTCTCTGGCTCTGCTACAGCCTTTAATGAACTCTGAGCCAGACCAGTGGAAAGTCCCTGTGGAGGCTTTGCTCTGGGTAACAAAGCAGAAGGCCTCCAGAGGAGGCAGTCAGGCATTCTGCAACCCTTAAAGCTAACAACAAAGACATATAGAGTTAAGCCCAAAATCACCCGCACCCATACAAACTGGATTTATGGTTGATTTCATTCGACCAATATGTCTCGTTTGTCTGGAAGTTTAAACAAATTCCCAAATCATTCACACACATTTTCAGTAATCAGGGGCAGAGACTATATTTGCCTTCAACCAATCAAAAGGTCCCACTCGGAAGCTTATCCGATGGATGCTGTCAAATAGTCTTTAATTGCTTGGGAGCTTTATGAATATATACGCAGATATTTATCCCATAAACAACAAATGTCCCGTCCAAATCTGAGGTGATGGACAGCACTAGTTTTCTGGTTCTGATGAAGAACTCTTAATTAACTGAACTCAAGTTTTAGACATCATTTTGCAGCTGATTTCCCCCGAACTGCGGCTCAGGCAGAAGAACGGACTTTGCCGCTTAAAGGTTGAGATGTCTGAGGAATATTATTAAGGGAAAGTTAATATTTAAGACTACAAAATCTCACACAACTCTATGCATAGTGGAATACAGCCTAAATACAGCCTAATTTGGCAGCCATGACGATAACTGGTTGAATTCTTGATAACCTAAAGAGATATATGGAGGTCTGCTCTGTGCTTTGTCTTATTGGAAGGTCTGCTGCATCTAAAGATGTCTCCCCTAAAATCTTGATGTACTGATGAGGTACAGTTCCTATTTGCTGCTAAATAAATAATCAGCAGAACCATTCCACTGGGCTGTAATGAAGGTTGTTCTTCTTCCTTTATCTCAGCGCCGTCCAGATTAATTTATGATCAAAAGTGACTCTTCTTTGTCCAGGTGAGCTTTTTCAAAGATTATCCTTGTGCAGAGATGGTGGAAGAGTGGCTCAGATTTATTAGGAAGGTCAAGGAAGTGATTCAGTCAGATGCTTTTCATCCAAAGCAACTTACATTTGGGGCACTGTGGGGTTCAGTATCTGGTCCAATGTCACTTCGACATGTGAACTGGGGAATCTGGGAACAAGCCAACAATCTATCACAAGATAACTTCTCTTTTCTTCTGACATACAGCTGCCACTGGATCCTGGGATCTCTGAAATTGACAACTACATTCAGACTCTTGGAGGTCCTCAGAAAACCTCCAACACAGTTAATGATCATAGAGCCAGAGCGGTTAAGATTAACTGAAAGCACATAAAAGGACACACATTTAGTCACATCATAGGAGGCTGAACAGTTTAGAAGGACAAAAGGTTTTCTTTTCTTCTGAAAGTGCGAGCATGCTGAGCAAGTATGATGATGTCTGTGGAAACCTCGTCACTCAGGCCTTTTATCAACACTTTCACAGGTGTGGACGATCGAGCAAATTAGGACAATGAAGCCTCTTCTACTGCCACTGCAAAGCCATGTGGGGGGTGCAGCATCTCTCTGTTTATTAAGGTTTCACCACACGGAAACTTTGCTGCTTTATGTCACATTTTCATATCTTTCAGCGTGGAAAAAATAAGCCATCATTTCTAGAAGTGCCGTTCCATTGCAGCTAAGAGGTTTCTCTGCATGAGTTCAACCATGCAATATATCAACAGTCACCAACAACATGAGGCAGAACAAGAGACATTTGTCGCTATAAGTGCAGCATAAAGAAATGTTAATTCACAGGCCACCAAACACTCTGATCTGCTCATAAACTTTACAGATCACAGGACATGTTTCTGGCTCCTCAGAGGTCTGTGAGGGTTAAACTATTAGCATGAGGATATCCAGAGCCAAGACTCCATGAACATACATTCACAGATGCATGGACATTGCTCGAATTCTACAGCGTGCACTTATGCAAAGTCATGCATAGAAATGACCACGTGTCCTTACTGAAAGGGTCAGTTGCATGCACACAGTAGCATCATTGGCTTTGCTGTGATCTTCCTCCTCTTTTCCTTGTCTTGGTGCTGGCCTGGCTCTGCTGCCTGTGTGGGTGCCACCCACCCACCCATCTGTGCCCATCAGGGCCCTCAGGCCCAGAGTCCATCTGGCGTCTTCCTCTGTGTCTGTCGAGTTGTCACTTACGACGGCCACCACTGACAAGCCCTGCGTGCCAGCACTTTTACTCAGAGAATACAGAGCAACACAGAAAAAAGGTGATGAATTAATGACCTCAGCCGTAACAGAGGGGTTCAGTTACATGGGTGACAGTGACTATCTCACTACTTTAATCCCTAGATGGCTAAATTAAGCTAATAGATGGGTTGAAAAGTGTGAAACATGCACAAGTTTTAAAAGATAAATGTGAGTTAAACGTTTTGGGAAGTTTCATACAGCACTCATATATATAATGCTAACTAAATCTTGTAGCTAAACCAGCAATTGATTAGCGTAACTTAGCATAAACATCAGAAACAGGAGGAAGCAGGTAACCTGGATGTGTCAGGAGCTGTAACCATAAATGCTATGCACTACATACTTAAAGGGGAACTCCGGTGTTTTTAAACCTTATTTCTGGCATGAAATACGTTCATCTGCTCACCGAGAACAGTTTGGTGAAAGTCGGCGTCCTTCGGAAGATATTTAGATAACTGGAGATCCATATAACGGAGTGAACGGGGCTTAGAGGATGCAGCCTCTAAATAAGGCATTATCTGTCTTTATTTCACCAATACTTTAAGAAGAATGAATGAATGAACGTGTGCTATAGCTGCTGTTAGCTCATAGCTCTGTTAGCTCATAGCTCTGTTAGCTCATAGCTGCTGTTATGTGGCTACTTGCAGCTATAGGAGAGCTAACGGAGGGATTTCTACACAGGCAGCACAGTTTATTTACTCCATCTTACTCAAAGTCGTCGTTCACATTGTCAGAATCTGATAAATATCCTGCCATGTTGCACAAAACTATCAGCAGCAAACTCTGTGTGAAGTTAGCCGACTGTCACAGAGCACGGAGTGAATAAACTGTGCTGCAGGGGGGCGTGTGGATGAAGTGGTCCCAGTAGAGTGCCTGTGTAGAAATCCCTCCGTTAGCTCTCCTATAGCTGCAAGTAGCCACATAACAGCAGCTATGAGCTAACAGAGCTATAGCACACGTTCATTCATTCATTCTTCTTAAAGTATTGGTGAAATAAAGACAGATAATGCCTTATTTAGAGGCTGCATCCTCTAAGCCCCGTTCACTCCGTTATATGGATCTCCAGTTATCTAAATATCTTCCGAAGGACGCCGACTTTTGCCAAACTGTTCTCGGTGAGTAGATGAACGTATTTCATGCCAGAAATAAGGTTTAAAAACACCGGAGTTCCCCTTTAAGAACGCTGTCGGGTAGCTTTAACTTTGGACAGTTAGGCTAGCTGCTCCTTACCTGTCTTTATGCTAGCTAAGTGAACCACCTGCTTAGCTTCATGTTTAGGCCCCTAACTGCTGCCTATCACATTAATTGTAGTTAAAATGTCTTCTCTCTCTTTTTTTCTGATTCAAAGCATTAAACGCCTTGTTGGTCAGATGTCACAGCAGGTGATGTTCTGAAGTTCTGTTCCTACGGAGTGGTTTCCAGCTTTTTATCCTTGAATTGTCCCCACTCATATCTACAAAAAAGCTGAGTGGGAGAATAACCTGAAACTGTTGGTCCAGTCTGGGTCCAACAGTGTGTGAAAGCCTTAAAATATTCATTTCACACTGAATCAGCAAACTCATCATCACGACCAATATTCAACATCCTTAAGGAATCCTCTTGGACTCCCTCATGATTACTCATCATTATCGAGACGTAATGTCCTCTTGAAGCATGTTTAGAGTTAAGAAAACGAATTTGTAAAGATGCAATCAGACTATTTTGATCTTAGACCATCTTTTGCACTGATTAATGACTGATTGATTGATTGACTATGGTCATGAGAACTAGTCTATGACATCTTATGGCTAAATATGAGTAGCAGGCATTTCATTTTCCACAACAGGTAGGAAGACTTAGATGCAGATGGGATATTTTCCTCAATGTCAGAGCTTTTCCCTGCAACCAGACCAATAAAATCGTGCCTCCTGGACCCACCACTGTGGGAATTTGTGAGTTTCCATTGCTATCAAAAGCTACATCCTTCAAACAAGAAATAAAATTCCCTGCCGGCTGCTTTTCTTTTCTTTTAAACACATATATAGTGATGATTCTCCGGTCAATCAGTGGTCCACAGTGTCTTTAACTTCATTGTTTCGTACTGTTAAGGTAAGAGAAATCATGCTGCAGTTATGCTAACAACAGGACTGGTGAACTAATGCATTGCAACTATGTCATGTTAAAAAATGACTGATGGTTCTTCTCTTAAGACTTTGAAACAGAAGAGCCTCAGGTAAAAAAAAAAAGAAAGCCGTGCATTTTGGACACAAACTACCCAAATATTCCCTCGTTGCCACGACAAAGTGGCAGTGACGGATGATGATAACCAGCCTCAGGGATCAGACTCAAACCGAAGGAGACGACGCTCTGGCACATGCCACGCTGCATTTAATGAGGATTTCACGGTGAGAGCGGGCGAGGCCAGCAATTCTGTGAAGAGGGGATTGTAATGAAGACAAGTTGCAGGTCATTTGCATGTAAAAAAAGGCCCGAGATGCAGAGACAATGGAGGATTACCAGGGATGCATACAGGAACACAGATGTTAACGCCTTGAGTCTGACACCAGCGATCATTTATGGCTCTGTTATATGGTTATATATGCGGGATTTCCTGGAAGAAAGGTAGTTTAAACTGATTAAAGGAGGCATCTCTGGATTTGATCTTGGTTGAAAGTTTATGTTGTGATTCACAACTTTTATAGAATAGTTTGAGGATTCCAGTGGGTTTAGATGAGATCACCTCGCATGGTCAATATGCATCTCGAGGCAGCTCAGCTCAGCAGGAAGACTGGGAATTGGGCAAATAGCTATCCTGTTAAATCCTGTTTGTTTACTCCGTTTTAGCTCTCTGGTGTTATCTGTAAAGGACGGCATACTGTTAGTGCTTAAGGCAACGTTGGCATGCATTTTCCCATCTTCATTTGCAAAGCAGGCTCAATAAGAACGCTGTCATATACAATGAGAGGAAGGGCTGATTGAAATGCCTTTACTTGTCTGCTTTATATATCCAGATTTATATTCCAAGAGGTAATTCTAAGAAAAGAAAGCCTCCTCCTTCTTTTTCCTATGCATATAAATCAATCGCTTTATTCTGAATTAGATGCCTGAGATGACTCAAGGACCAGCTGTCTTATGAAGCGCTCAAGTGCCAATATGTCTCCACTCCAGCTCAATAGGAAGCAGCCAGTCAACTAAAATCAGATGTGCAAAGAGAGTGCTTGAGATTACCTCTTTAAGCAGGGATAATGATTTTTAGTGTGAAACCTTGGCTGTCTGTCATTCTATCAACCAAATAGACGGATATTATGGCACAAAAGTGTTCATCCACCCCTTATTTATTTATATTTCACTTCTAATGAGCCAGACTTTGTCATCGTTTCAAGTGGTCATGAGCAATGGTTCTCCAGGATTTCTGAGGGTCTTTCTTTGGCTGCTTTTTCCTCTATTTTCAGCCCAGTCCTTGTACCTGACGACCAAGGACTAAACCATCTAAAAGGTGTCCAACTCAAAGAATGAAACAAAACGGGATCTTTAGGCACTTTGTTACCAGCAGCCTGTCACAAAGACACATAATTTGTTCCCATTTCTTTAGCTGCATCTATGAAAAACAGCAAAGAAAACACAGTTTGACAGACAGAAAATAGGATTTCTGCAGCAACAAGGTGATTCCCAAAGAGCTATTAGCTGAAAACTTGGCATATCTCAGCATGGTGTGCAGTGTGTCCTTAAAACATTTGAGGAAACTGGACAAGTGGAGGACAAAAGAAGAAGTGTCAGGCCTAAAAAACTATCTCCAGCAGATGAACAGGATCTGAAAGTGATGTCCTTAAGAAAGAGGAAAAAATCCAGCTGTGACCTGACAGGACCTGAGAGATGCATCTGGACCTTCAGCTGATCCATCTACTGTTGGCCCAAGCCTCATCAGAAATGGTCTCCATGGAAGGGTGGCTGTCAAGAAGCCGTTCTTAAGGAAGGGAAACAGGGAGAAAAGGCTGAGCTGTGCCAAATGACACAAGAAGTGGACTGAAAATCAGTGGCAACAGGTCTTATGGAGGGATGAATCCTCCCCAGAGCCCGGACCTCAACATTATTGAAGCAGTGTGGGATCATCTGACAGAGAACGGAACAAAAGGCAGCCCACATCCAAAGAAGAGCTTTGGGATGTCCTTCAAGAAGCCTGGAGAACTATTCCTGAAGACTCCTTAAAGAAATGACAGAAAGCTGGTCTCAGAGGGTTCAGGCTGTGTTGGAGGATAAAGGAGCTCAGACCAGATATTCACTTTAAAGGGAAATAAATTTAGTTTTTTACTAATTTAAGCATCTATTTCCCATTTTCCTGTCAATATATAATGAAACGAGGAGTGATTCAAGGCTTTCCTCAGTACTGCCGCTCTTCTTATTTTCAATAATTCACACCACAGGCTGCAGATTATTTTGGTTGACAACAATATGTGCAGAAAGCTTGAAGACGTGCTGCTGTGTAAGATATCAGGTAAAAACCTGATGCACCAACTCACCAGAGGGGGCAGCACCTCCTTAGATAAAAGACCCAGCACTCATCCTGCTTCCTGGAAACGCTTCACACACACAAAACACCAGCTTGTCACTGATGGCCTTCCTGAGGCCAGTAATGATTTATGTTTTATGCAGCAGATAGGCAAGCAGGAGGCTTAATATGGAAAAGCAATTAGTTATATATTTTTATTTTCCGCTGTTATGCATCCTGATTTCTCCTCCACGTGGCTCTTATTAGCCCTCCTGGTTGTCATCCTGTTAATGGCTCCTGTGATGTTTGTCTTCAGCCACATCGACAGTCATGACACATGTTGGAGTCTCGTTGCCGCTATAGGGAGTGGAAATGAAGCACTTGCTATGCTGGATGTGGATTATTAGCCCCATCCTGCTGCCCTGGTGGACTGCTGTGAAGCAGTAAGGTTTCTTTAAAGTGGACATTTTAGAAGCATCTCTGTGACATACAATGATGTCGATGGGTTTGTTTCAGTTGGAAATGTAAAGGTTAGAAATGATCAAGACACCAGACTTATTTCTGTACATAAAAATGGGTGTTTAATTGAAACTTCTGTATCAAAAAATAGCAATATCCATCCTTCACAGCCACAAGTCACACAGCTGAACTGAAAGGTCTCCATTATGTGGCTATGTGACAACCATGAAAACTGTTCCACCTCTAGTTTAGCTTCCCATAGAACTCAAATTAATCTCGACAGAACACAAACCAGATGGATTACTCGGATACGTAATCGTTCAACATTATCAACAGACGTTTTTCGAAGTAGTTAAATAACATTCAAATGCTCTTTTCAAATTTAAGTAAACGTTTTATTCTGCTTTACATCGACAACTGCTTCAGTGCATCCTCCACATCTAAAAAAAAAAAAAAAAAAGGTCGAAATGTAAAAATAAGTTATAGGAATGCAAACCAAAGGCCAAGTAGGATATGCAAATTTTCAGGGGAGAATTTAAGCATAGACAATAAATAAATAAATAACCACAGAGTGTGGAATGTCTACATGTTTACGAATAAATTAAATGCAAATGGGGGGGTGTACACACAAAAAGATGAAAAAGAATTACACACTGTACAATATTCTGTTTAATCCACAAAAAAGAGGGGGAGGAAAAAACTAAAAAAAAACTAAAAATGCGTCCATGAATATTGCATTGATTGTGCATTTCACACCCCGAACCCTGAGAGAGGCCAGGGGCGGGGGCCATGTAGTGTCAAGCAGTGAGACGGTGGGAGGCAGAGAGAAGCGACAGGTCAAGGGGGCCAAACGCCCCGCGACAGGCATGAGAGGGAGGCAAAGATGGGGGAGGGAGGGGGGGGGGGGGGGGGGGGGTGTACACGTGTTTGTTGACATTTGCAGACATTCAGAAAAGACAGGATCCAGTTTCCAAACACCTGTTCAGGCTATAGAGTGAATGAGCAGCGTTAAAGAG
Source organism: Leuresthes tenuis (assembly GCF_036924035.1). Classification (NCBI taxonomy): domain Eukaryota; kingdom Metazoa; phylum Chordata; class Actinopteri; order Atheriniformes; family Atherinopsidae; genus Leuresthes; species Leuresthes tenuis. The sequence continues at coordinate 24,114,259 of NW_027325377.1, read as the reverse complement.
AGCGACACGGAGCTGAGTCGAGCGTGTTTCAAGTATTCCATCGTAAGGAAAAGGAAAAGGAAAAGCCCCCCCCCTCTCACACACATCTCGTTCTCTCCCACCTAATTCTGACTTAACCTCTTGGCCTGGGGACAGTTGGCTGACAGTGATGGGAGGAGGAGGAAGGAGGGGAATAAAAAATAAAAAGCATTGATGCTCCCTCCATCACAGCACAGACAACTTAACCCTCAAAAACAAGACCTGTTGACGAACCCCCCCCCAAGAAAAGCAGCTTTCCAAAAAAAGGCACTCCAAAATCAAATTTAAAACACTTTAAATTAAAAAGTCTTCTCCGAGCTCTATGAGAGCAGCCATGTCTGAATGGGAGGGCCTTGCCAGCTGTTTATACCAGCCTAGTAACAAAAGTAAAGTTTAAAAGGGAAGGGGGGGGGGGGGATAAATAGCACTGGTAAGACCGCCCCAACAGCAAAGCGTTCCCCATCAGGAAACAAGTATAATCGACTCGAATGAAAAAGAAAAAAACAAAAGAGGGGGATGGGGAAAATAAGATAAAGAAGAACAAACTGTAATAAATTAGAAATTCCCAACAAAAGGGGAAATTAAAGTATATTTTTCTTGCTGGGCCAGCTGAGTCGAGCACCCAGCCGATGGCGGGCTACAAGCTGCTGGCCTTCAGTCCATTCACCCCCCCCCCACACTCTTCTTTCCTCAGAAAGTCTTTTCAGTCCAACACAGCCACACTCAGAGGCTCTCCTTGCTCGAGCTTGTGCTTGACGATGAGTCTGTGTCGATGGTCCTGAGGCGGATGTCCCCGGCAACAGGCTCCTCTGGTGACTTGGGCGATTCTGCTGTCACCCGCATCCAGGGGTGGTCGCAAATCTGCTCGAGGGTGGGGCGGTCTGAGGGCCGCAGGGCCAGGCACCATTTGATCAGCTGCTGGCACTCTGTGTGAGGAGAAGAAGCTCAGTTTCAGACGTGGTTGATGCATCATCAGGCCTTTTTTTACATGCAAAATGAGTCACAGTGTGGTCAAAAATCGGTGGATTTTGGGCTGTACCGATAACTGAGGCTAGAGGGCAACACTCACCAGCTGAGATCCTCCTCCTGAAGTACAGTCTTCCTCTGAGGATCTCCTCATCCTGCTCAAAGGGGATGTCTCCACACACCATGTCGTACAGCAGCACGCCTAGTGACCACACCGTCGCCGAGCGGCCGTGGTATCTATGGAAGCGGATCCACTCAGGCGGGCTGTACACTCTGGTACCTGTTGGAAGAGACACAGGAAGGTGAGTGAGGAGTGTGACAACAACACATCTGAATCAGCTGAGTCACAGAGGAAACGCTGCCCATCTCCCCCAAAGCCACATCACACCAACAGGGTGACCTGCCTGCATCTCCACCCCCCCTCCTCCCCGCTGGGAGGAGGAACACCAGGCAATGCGAGCCCATCACGTGAACCTCCGACTCCGGTTTCACAACAAACAGATGTTACGTGGCATCCACAACATTTCCGCGCCGTGACTCAAAAATAATGACCGGAAACGCGATAAAAAATAAGATCATAAGATGCGTCACGGGGGCTGATGAACGTGACTCACGCCTGTACCGAGAGATTTTCATCCTTAATGATCACAAGCGCGAGCCTCTTGGCCAGGAAAACCCTCGACCAAAAACAGAGCGCTGCGTCACAGCCTCGTGAACGCCTCCATGTCTGAATTTAGCATCAAGGGCAAACACAGAGGAGCGCACACGGTACATTTGAACGCATCACAGCGCGAGCGCCGTCACATATCATAACAACAACTGATGGGAGTGAAGAGAGCGGCTGCTTACCATCGAAATCAGTGTAGACCGTGTCCTTGAGAATCGCCCCTGAGCCAAAATCAATAAGCTTAAGCTCCCCCGTGCGTAGATCCACGAGCAGGTTTTCATCTTTGATGTCCCTGTGCACGACACCGCAGCTGTAGCAGTGCCGGACCGCCTCCAGAACCTGGCGGAAAAAGCCCCGAGCCGTGTCCTCGTCCAGGGCGCCCTTCTCGGTGATAAAGTCGAAAAGGTCCTTGACGAGCTCCGGCCTCTCCATGACGATCAGCCAGCCGTCCGCGCGCTCGTAAAAGTCCAGCAATTTGATAACTCCGCGAAAAGACGAGCTGACCTTCTTCAGCAGCAGGATCTCCAACGGCACCATGGCTCCATTCTGCGTAAAAAGCGGGGATTTTTAAGAGCTATTAGGATAATGCACGCATAACAACACAAAACCCCCACCCAGCAACGGTGGGGGGGAGGGGGGTGACACCAAAACAAACCACACACACGCACAATTTAGAAATACTTACAATTGAGCCCCACTCCGTCACCCTTTCCTTCGCAACGTGCTTCACGGCAACCTGTAAAAACACCAGAAATAAGACACGGTGAGGAAATGTGGCGGAGACACCGCACCGTCAGACCTGGTGGCGCTTTGATGGCGCCACATGGAGGATCAAAACATTAACCGCGGTGCCCGTGCGCGTCCTTACCGGTGCGCCATCAGAGATCCGGCTGCCGGCGTACACCGTCCCAAATCCTCCGCTGCCCAGCACCGACCCCACTTGGTAAACCTTTTCAAAGGGCTCCTTCTCCACTTTGACTGCAAATAAAACCAAAAAAATATAGATTATTTTCTGCTCCAAGAGCCGCAACCGCAGCGGGTTACGCAAACTAATCAGAAGACGCAAGAATGTGTCTCCACATTTCTTTGTTATTATCTGAAAATAATCCAACATTTGGGCGGTAAACCTACCCGGTGGGAGCTGTATCTTCACGGGTAGATGGTCCATACTTGAAGGATTGCAAATGTGCGAAAAAGAGCCAAACTTTGACAGCAACATATTCGAGCTGAAAAGCCGGTGTAAACTGTTCGTATCCAACGGTAGAGAGTCACAGAAACAGCGATGCAATAAGACGAGCCGTGAGTTCAGTCGCTGTTTCAGCGGTGGTGCGGACCGTGGCTGCAGGGGAATATTATATCCAGTCCAGCAGTGCGCCAACTCCGCCGCACCGCGCCCGTCAGAGTCGTGTCACGACTGAGAAGCCGCACACCGCTTCCCGAAAACCGGCATCAAATCTGACTCCTGTGTCTCGGCGCAAGTATTTCCGACAAAGACAAAATCAGTCCTCTTAAATGAGAGAAAAAGCCAAACACTGCGATGCGTAAAGCGACCGTGCAGCAGCGCGCGTTTAAAGGGCCACGGTGGTTTGTTATTATCCCGAAGAGTGGCCGCTGTCTGAGCTTTGGCGCGGTCTGCCCAAGCCAATATTTTGACGCGTAACTTGGATGTCGGTATCCCTCCGCCACCAACACAAATCGACACTATCCCACAACTCCACCGTAACACAGCGAATTGCTACCGAATCCTAAGTATAATACCTCCAATATCCACACACTGTAGTCAAATTAAACTATTAGTCGAAAAATCCGTCGAAATAAAATGAAATGACGGAGCACTACTTTCTCATAGTATGAGACGCCCAAGAATCTCTTGTCTGGAAGCTTTGAGCTGCGTTCACTATCGACTCGAAGGCGACAGCCAATGAGAAGCCGTCTAAAAATACCCGTGTTCCGCGTCTGGACCAATCAGGAAGAGGTATTCATAATAGAGCAGGCGTTTGAGCGCACGTGGCGGTAATTTTGCCCTCCCCCTCTCTCTGCAGCGATATCCACATAGAAACTATGCTTGGAGAGTGAAAGTCCAGATTAAAGTGTCATTTGTCAGCTACTGATTATCTCTCTCAGGTTATGCAGCGAGTACTACTTAAACTCACTCGCCGTTGTTTGTTTACCGCTTTTTTACAACCCTGAAACATGCCTCACACTCCAAGATCAACTGTTGACAGTCGAGACACAAGATCATTAATCCATTTCAGCAATGAGCATATGCATTTAATTATTACGATTGATTTATGACTGTTTTAATCAAGGAAAATGCTTTTCAAGGTAGTTTATACAAAGATTAGCAGCAATAATAACAAATGTGAGCAGAAAATAAAGCTTAACAAGGATATTCAGAGTGTATAATGCAAAAAACAACCCACAAATAACTATGAAAACAACAAAAAGTCTGAATTTAGCTTCTCCCAAAACGTTAGCACCCATATTAGAGACCACAATAGATGTAACTGTTTGGGTATTTGTCACCAAATTTAATGATGATACTTAAATGGAGCTCCGCTGCACACAGGCAGCATTTAGAGAATGAAACAGGAGAACTTAATGACACGCACTGTGACGAATGTGTAAACAAAACACTGTAGTACCACGATAACAGCACATGGAAACATAATCAGAAAGTGTGAGGAGCCAGCTGCTCCATTTCAGCAGGTAAACTTTCCAGCTTCACTGTTCAACATCTAACGTGACCTTGTCTCTCAGAAAACTTTCCACTTTTTATCAAGAGCTACCACTGATACCCTCTGAGTATGGGAGCGTATGTGTGCGTGTAGTCGCTAACCAAACAGAAGCATCAGAGAGTTCCAGGGAATGTTATCTCTCCATAGAGCTGCAAAGTTATGTAAATGCACGCGCATGCTGAGAGAAGAGAGTAACAGCCTGTGGGCTAATGTGCTGTGATCCTCTGCTTTTAACATATGATACGCACACCTTCTCCACGTAAAGATTTCCGTGCTTTAACCGCGCAGCTGTGTTTTTATTTGCAGCAGGTTTGAAGGCTGCAGCCAAACTTTGGGATTCACTAAAAAAAAAGTGATCAGTTACCACGTAACTGTAGATATTTCACGTATTTGCATTTTAAGAGATGTGCTAATACATACATGCAGATTGTGTGAGGGTGTTTGGAAGAACCTCAAGGGCTGGTTTGCTTTTATCTGATGGAGCATTTGCATACAAGAGTTCAAAGGTTTAGTGGATTATGCTTCAAAGAAAATGCATAGAAACGTGCGCTGCTGTCAGCAACAGCCTGCAGAAACACCCCCTTCCTTCCCAGCAGGATCGTCCTGTGGTTTGGGACATATAACAACTTCTGTTGCTCTGACACATGCGGTTGTTAAAAGTAAGACTCCTTTTAATTGATCTTTCTCTCCAAAGTGACATGTGCGCGTGAAGCTCGCAACTCTTTCCCCACAGACGTACTTGAACTTGAATTCATCCGAGTTTTTACATCTATTGTGGTTCCGTATGAAGTGTGAATCCACGTTGAAACTACACCCAGAGCTGTCAGGATCACGAGGAAGCGCATGAAAAATAGTTTGCATTTTCCATCGTAAGCGGCAGCAACAGGTGTACCAAAATAATTCTTCCCCCAGCGCGCACTCCATGCAAGTATGCAAATAGACTTGGAATGGATAGGATGAAGGTGCACCAGCTGGAACGGTATCAAAGATGAACCTTGTGACAGATTGTTGACCTGCACGTGGTATGAGCTGCCTTTAGTGACTTTAGATATTACACTAAAAAAGAAAAAAAGTCCTCCACTTTAACGAGACGCAGCTCTACAAATCTGTGCTGTTCTTACCATGACTAATTGGAGCATATTAGTGCTGGTTGATGGGTTGAACCAAGGCTTACAAGGAGACAAATGGTGGAAGAGGCTTTTATATTTGACGAGTTTATTGTCTAATCTCTTCACCTCACAAGCCCCCCCCCCCACATGCCAAATAGCCAAATGCATTAAATGTACTGTATGGATCTCCCAATCCTATTATCTTAAGTATTATGCGCAGATAAAACCTGGCTTTGCCCTGAACAGGGTTCATAGGACGCATTCAGGAGAGTAATCATTAGTTCCCTCTCTTGGTGTTGTGAGCTGCTCGAGGGGCCAGTCGGGCAGCAGGCCAACCCAGGCGTGCTGACAGCAGAAGCACGGACAGCTGTTTTGCTGTTGCTGGATATGAACGTGTGGTATGCAGTTGTTCTCATCTCTCACGGGAAATCATCATCAGGACTTTTATGTTCTCCAATCATTCGATGTGCGCTTGTGGAGCAAAGGGAGGGAGCAGTGAGTGCACAGGAGAAATGGCTTGTGGCCTGATGATGCTCCTGTTTCGCTGCCCCCCCACCCTCTTTTCTGCCGTCCCTTGCTCTTTCTTGACGCGCCTGGGATGCCTCCCATTTTCCTTTGCTCTAATTACTCCTTCAGTAAACTGTGTCAGCGAGCGGAAATAGTTTTGATAAGAGGTCCGCCTGCATTTGCATCTGTAATTTGATGGGTTTCACTGGGGACACGTTAAACCAGGCTCACCATAGTGTATGTGGCCACATCAGAGCCGTGGGGTCAGCTGGGGGTATTTTTAGCCCGGTGGCAGGCACATCATTTTGGTAAGCCGCCGATTGAAATCGATCTAGCTTGGTTGAGCTGGTGCTCTCTGCCAGGGAAATCTGAGGGATTGAATTTGTCGAGCCTCATGCTGCGGTTGGATTCCTAAACTCGTGTGTGGGATAAACTCGTCTCATGTTCTCTGCAATCATTCCTACTGCGGCAATGTCCTCATGTAGAGGTGGATTGCCTCACAGAAGAATCCTTGTTCCATCTCGAAGACTATCATACAAAACCCGAATGAATACTGAAGGCTCAGTTAACAATTTGAGGCACTAAAAAACAAGAGACTGGTATGATTTAAAAGGCTCCAAAAGAAACAGGAACATTTTGCAGTAAACTGTGATATATTAGCTTCTATACTTACTGGTGAGATCTCTATCTATTTGGTCACAGCTGCAGTCACATGGAGTCATTTCTTTTCCACTCATGTGCCTTGAAAAGGTAAAACACTGAACGTAATGCACTGAGAACAGACGTTTTCCTATATTTCCCAAAGACACAGACCCCAGCCCCCCCCCCCGTTTACCTCACAGGTTACATTACCTAGTTATGTGTGCAGCATGCCAGCCAGGTTACTCTATGGATTACTGTCTGGACTCAAGATTATGTAACAATGTCAGGTCTCTAGTCTTTCCACTAATCTGGCAGCCACATTGCATAACTGTCCATTAGCTCCTTCGCCTTCCCTTACACCTTCACTTTCTTGCTCTTTGTTACCTGCTAATACTCATGCCTCTCCTCATAAACTGCCCTGTACACACTCAGGGTCATGCTTGGATGCGTTTGTAGGTGCGTGTGTGAATTTTCCAGCTTGGAAGTCAATGCAAGGCAGCAGGACGTTTTCACTCTCATGTTCACATTTCTTATCACTGAGCTGTTCTTTTTTCTGACTCTATTTTAAGAAAGAAAGGTTTCAAATGATAAGAGGACTGTGCTATGAAGCGATTTTAGATCTTTGTGTTTTCTGACGTGGAAAACAGAAAGAAACTGTAACACCTGAATGCGACTTTGCAGCCAAGGCTGTGTCTTTTTACCTCTAGTTGATTAATTCTCTAAGATTTGAAAGCAAAATTTAAAGTTGCTACGTGCTAGCTAAGTGAAAATTGTGTTCGTAATTGTTAGCTAACGTTGCTAACTCACAGCTAGCTGGAAGCTCTCCACTGGTTCTCATCAACGCCACAAAACATCTTTCTCTGATGGCTGATATTCTCCCCACGTCCCTATTTCAGGGCTTTTTGATGCCCATCAGGCTCATAATTATACGACTACGGCCTTTCATGTGCATGTGCATTTACATTTTCTCTCTCTTCAGCATCAAAACCCCTCTGTGGACCCATGCTTTTCATTGCTAAACTTTCTCTTGCATGGCTGCTTTCCCTCATGTTACATTAATGTTTTTTTCAGTATACATAACCAGGTTCTTGCTATATGTCCCTGCAGGGTTTTTAACCTGCAGAACAACTTAGAGATCATCTCCAGAAAAGGTGTGCATCATTTGTTCAGGTGCCTCACACTTTTGTGGTGAGGAACGAGTCATTTTGAGGTGCTGTGGAGATTATTCAGTTTATTTCGAGTCTGACATCGATATTAAACTAGATAAATATGCATGTTACTCAAGAAGTGCTTCTGGTACATTAGACACTGTCCCAGAAGGTAAATTATGCAGAAATCAGCATACTAAAGTGAGTTTAACTTAATATATTCTGATATAAATACCAAATAAACTTTGCAATGCCCCAAAACTGACCTGGTAGCACATTGGAATCAAACATATTCTTATATTTTCTCAGCATCTAATTACATGTAGGTTTAAACTTGTATTACTGTATATTCCTTTGCTCAGTGACGTTATTAACGTACAGCTCAACAGGATCGGACATGCCTACAAATTCATTTTGAATTAACCGGTGTTAAATACCCCCTCAGCTGAGAATCTGTGTCACTCATACAGATTAAAATCAAGAAAAGCATTAGTCACGTATTAGTGGCCGTTTCCACAGCTTTTTCATATCAGAAACTTCGAAAATAACCTTCTCTGGTGGAGGTTTTTACTCTTATGCAGACATGTTAAAAGACTCTCACCTTCCTGATATTAAAAACTCTGGCTTTGGGATCAACATACCTGGCTAACACATTATTCTAGCTTTCTTTTACACTCACTCGCTCACTGATGCCCTCGATGTAACTACGGCAGCCGACTGCAGCGTCCAGCAAATCAAAGTGTACGAGCTTTCTTTTCCAACTGATGCCATTCTTCATAAACATTAGCCACAATAGTCATGTCTGAGCTCTGTTTTGTGAGTGTTTGTGTGTGTGTGTTCCCATAAATGCTGCAGGACGGGACAGAACAGGCCGCAGGGCTTGAGTTGGAGATTTCATAAAAACAAATCCCATTTGATCATTTTGAATAGGTGCAAGTTTTTACTGCGTTGGTTCAAGTTTTGCGTATGGGCGCGACACGTAAAAAGGCTGCTACGCTGCCCAGCTCACTGCTGAGGCAGTAAAACTTTTAACAGTAGGAAAGATTAGCACAGTTTTGATAGAAAATTCAAAACAGGTGCTTTGTTTTCACTGCTCTCCCTCTTATTGGTCTCCTCAGGCAACCATGTGGATACAATTTTAGCTATCAAAGCAACATTTCAGCTGACATGAATGGTTTACATTTCACCTCATATCCTTCTTAAGGGATTGTTATTTAATGGTCAATGAACACATTCAAAGTCTACTCCTCAAACTGTTTTAGAAGTCTGTCCTTTAAGCAGCCGCATTGGTGGATAATCCTTAGAAACAGAGCTGCTGCATACACCATCCTCGCACTGTATATCTGAAAGTTTCTAGCTTAAGTACTCCACTTCCTGTCAGTGACTTGATCCATTTAACTGCCCATTCCTGTCTTAAGAGGATACTGTGACCAAAGCCTTAAATCCTCCCAGCCCATAACCCCCAGTCGAGGCAGGCAGCGAGGCCCAAGATGGTTCACCGAGCTCTAACTGAGTCCCGTATTTTCTAAACACACAAGCAAGTGATTCACCTGAGTGGAATTCAGCTATGCTTTTACAAACTTTCAAGACTTTTTTTTTGTTTTTTCTGTCCGTAGGATACTTTCAATATGGTAAAACACATATTATGTGAGGAAATAAGCAGTTAAGACGCCAGCAGAACGTTTTCTACGCTGAGGAAATCTTAAAAACAAAACCTCAGACAGTGAAGGCTTCAGTCCTGTGAACTTGCATGATGGGATTCGTCAGAGAAAGACATCTGGACCACGTTTTATCTATCATTAACAATGCATTATTAGCTGTTTATCAGATTTAGGCTAATGCTTGACAGTGTTTCAGAAGTGCTTCGGTCAAATGACGCTATAGAGAAGATCTGCACATCCTAAATAAGGTAAAGTGTGGAGTTAGGAAGGATGTAAGTAAGTGAGACAGTGTTATTTTTATTAAAATGTGTGATTTTGGTGAACAGAAATTAGTTTGCAGGGGTTGAATTAATGCCAGGAGAGGACCTCTGGCTAGAGACAGATAAAGGCTTTTTATGCTTATTAGACATGCAGAAACAATGCAGTTAAATATCAGGTCGATGCCCTTGATATTTCTGTATTTGATAAAGTCTAAAAGAGAAGTTTGTCCAATGTCTCAAACTGACAAGCAAGCCTGCAGTTGACCGTGAAGGTAAAAACAGAGGATCCAATTAACAGAACTTTTGTTAGGACAGCTTCACTGCAGTGTGAAAGCGTAGTTATCTATTTATTCTACTTCTTCTTTTATGCCTTCTTGGTTAAGTTCAGGCAGCAGATCGAAAAGATCATCGTTTGCTTTAAATACCTGCGAAAAACAGCTGACGTCTGGCTTTTCAGTGCAGTGGGAAAGTGTTGAATCTGCCTTCATTAGCAGGTATTTATCGGCTCTGGCTCTGATCAGCGTCAATGGGAGCACAATCCAGGGTTCTGGATGTTTGTTTTCACTGAGGATGCTTCGTTCGGGGTTGCAAGATTGCCCATCGCTCAAAAATAGAAGAGATTGATCGATTTTACCTGCCTGGAAGACAGCTGCAGCCAACTCAGAAGCTGTGTCAGCGGGCCTTTGTGGTCCATTTGAAAAAGAACCAAAAAAACGAAGAATAAATCAATGAAATAAAAAAATTATACCAATCTGATTATCTTAGAAATTCACACTTATCAGAAACTTCAGTCCACTGCTGCTGAGGACAATTAAAACACAATTCTGGAAGTTTAAGTTACATAATCAGTTTATTTTTCTTTGCTGATGCCTTCAAGACTCAAGAGGTTTGAACCAGCATTTACACACGTGTTTGCGTCTCTAAAATGTGTTTGTTGCTGACTTTGAGCCGTGAAAATGACCTAAATGACTCATCACTGTTGTATTTCTACAACCTGATGACAGCCTCTGATCTCACTGGATGCTTCAGTGTCTTAGTCCGGCTGTTTTGTGTCGTTTTGGGTAAAGATAAGAGATTTTTATTCAAAAGTAAGATATGTATCAGCAACCATCAGCATGAAGAAGAGCTCTTTGCAGGTGTTGTGTGCCACAGCTGATGTGAGCCACACATGATCCTGTCCCAACAATTGGTTCCTGCCTGCCCTTTGGCCCATGCTTGCAGTGACATGATTGGCTGGCTGCTGTGACAGGCATTGTGCTGACTGTGTGTCTTTGAGGGCCTTAGCTCTGGCATATTACTGCCTGGTCAGCAGTCTGCGCCCACAAACCTACACACACACACGCACAAATACACACACAAGCACAATTTTCACAATAACACACAGCAGACAGAAGAAAATGTGTCTTCGTGGAAAAGAGACGCATGCGTGAGGCCTTCCGACACTTAAATGAGCCGCTCATGCAATCTCTATGTGCAGGTATGCTGCTCGTGATGTGTTTATGTGTCGTTCTCCATCTTTGCGGCGGTCACATCATTACTTATTAAACAGCGTGGCTAATAGCCACATGTCACTGCTAAGCTCTGCCACATTGTGCAGAAACTCAACCCTCAGAGGCCCTAATCCATAAATCCTGATGTTACGACTTAGTGACAATGGCAAGCAAAGCAGCTGCGGACCCCATCACCACGTCACCTGTGACACCAGAACAATAAACAGCCAGCCTCTGGAGTGACAAACTGAACCATGAACGGAGAGTCCACGATATCAGGTCTTTGAACTCAAATTGGCCCTGTTTGGATTTAAAAGATTGGGTGTAAGAAGGGATTGTGTCCAGTTTATTTTAAATAGCATGTGAGGAAGAAATACTGGACCAGCTCTTTGCTCAAGCTAAAGCTAAAATGCTAAGCCTGTTATAATTTGTTTAAAGGGATCCTGTTCAGATTGAACACTGAGGGATCCCGTTGGGAGACTGTCCCTTTAAATTAATGAACAGCATCTGAAGATCTCAGGAGGAACAGAAATTCTCCATTTGGGTCTTTTGGTCTTCTGTAATGATACCGATTACCATAATGATCCCCTGCATTGAAAAGTCACTCTCCACATTGTCTTATCCCTGCCAAACGCCACGTAAACACCCCCACAAACCCCACACACGGAAATCGGGAGGTAATGAGAATTAATCGCGAAGCGTCAGCGATGGAATGCCTCTCAACGAAGACTCGACTAATTACACGTCAATAGGCTCTGCACGCTCAGCAGTTCGAAATACAAGACTCCAGTCCTCTGCTTTTTGCGTTGTAATCACAACTTCTCCAACAGAAGCTCTGTCTGTCGAAGATAACATGTTGAATAATCACACGCTACACCGTTTGTGTTGGTGAGTAAGATCAGCATTATAGGAGGCATGTGGCTGTGATTGATGAGAACAATACAGCCGCTCCGTTTGACGATTAAAGAGACGTACACAAAGTATAAATATTGATTGACAAGTGTAGCAGGGAGCCTGTTCCATCCGTTTCTTTCCTGGGCTTCTTTGAGTGCTGTCGATAAGACAGGAAAAAGAACATCTTTATCATCATATAAGATATGAAATATTTAAAGCTAGTTGCTGGAGGGAAACACGGAGAATGAGTGAAGTAACAAGAAATGTCTCATAATGACTCTCAATGACCGTCTGCCACAGTGAGTGTTGAGTGCACGTGACGTGCCAACGCTACGCACAATATGCAAATAACTGCTGGAGCCTCTCTGTCTCTCATCTCTCAGATGGAAGTGCAGATGGATTGTGGGTAATTACAGAGGGCCCCTTGAACTGTGGGTACTTACGGCCAGGAATACTCGCTGCCGGGAGCAAAGTGAGAGAATTGAGCCCGTTGGCATGGCAACGGCGAAGGTGTTAGTAATTTTCATCCTCAAAAGCAAAAGGAGGGATCCCCTCTTCAGAAGTAAGAACCACCTGTGAGGAGAAGCCCTCGTCCCTTTTTTATTTCCTCCTGCTTCGCTCTGCATTTCACTTCCTTTCCTCAAGTGTTTTCCTTTCTGTGCAACCTTTTCTGTTCACTCTTTCGAAGAGGGACAGTTGGTAAAGTACAACATTTAGAAGATATTTTACCTTCTTTCCTGAGAAATAAACTGAGGAACTAAACGTCTGATTGTTTGCTGTGTTAGTTCACTGGATCTGGACTTTAAAGATCATCTTGCAGGCTCTTACAATCACAGGCTGCACCAACCTGCAGCTTTTCAGCTCACAGAGTCCACAGTTTTCCTGATTTAAGTTATCCAGGTTTGGTGCTCCTCATAGATCGGAAAATAATGTACCTGGAATGTTTGATGGCAAATCCCAGAATTGTTTGAGAATGATTATCGAACAAAGGTTAGAGATCCATTTGGACTAAAATGAGGCTGTTAGGCTTCCAAATTAGTTCTTAATCAGTCTATTTTCCCCTTCGTTTGTCTCTTAAATGCTTCTGGCGCCTTAAAACCTAGCATCACTCCATTTAAGACAATGTGTTTGATCACAAAGTTGCCTTATAGGCTCCAAAACTCCAGTATTTAAAGGTCACCTCTATTTTTGTTTACACTTTGATATTCAACGGCAAACTTTATAATGTTGTGTTTGTTAGCAATTAGCTAAAGTCAGTAAATTGGTCAGTTTTTTTAATCTTTAAGGCCTCTTTGATGCCAATTTGCCTCATAATTATAAGGCTGTGGTCTGTCATGTGTTTGTGATATTGTATATTGGATCTCTTCGGTGTAAAAGAATTCCAGTGGATCTATATTTCTTAAAGTTAAACTTGTTCTAGCTTGACTGCTGAGCTGTCTACAAAACTCTCTCGTTCAGGACTAAAGTTTTGAATTGTCCTTTTATAAAGAAGGTTAAGCTAGCAGGTACAACATCAGAAACTCCAGAAACTGCTAACTTGGCTCTGTTCTTGTATTGTGTAAAGTTTACATTTCTATTTTCAATATAAACAAACAAGATGTAACATTTTAATTAGGGAGCTTACAGGGTGCTTTTTACAACCTTTGAGGAGAGCAGGGCTAACCGTTCATCTCAAGCTAGCTAAATGGCTACTAGCAATAGCTGAACAGAAATGAGGGAATAACTGGATCGAATGATCTAACTTTCTACTAAGACATCATCTAAATGTAACATTTGTATGTGTATTTCCCAAAGTTATGTCTTTTAGTATTATGTTTATTTTGTTTTCCACACTTTATGTCTTTTCAGTTGAATTTTCGTTCAGGACTAAAGTTTTGACCTTAGACTGGCGTGAGATTTGTTCCTTGCTGCCGTTCTTTGTCAGTCTGTTAGTGGCTGCTTTGTGCTCGCTGCTCATTAGATCCAATTGCTTCATCCTTACTTCCTGCGCTGGTATATTTTTACTCCTACTACTGCCACCATGGCCAACGCTGTGAACTATTCCAGGACTGTTGCTCCGCTCTGATTAAATCCGGATGTTGTAACTGCACGTTTGTTTTGATGTTGGTTTGTGAATTTGTGTTTCAGTGCGTGAGAAAATGACAAAACCTGAACTTTGTGGGTGTCATGCTCAATGTATCTGTATCTTTTGTAATAAAGGTGATGTGGACTGAGATAAGACGACAAATCAGTGAGCATGGTGCACAGCTTCCATAGATTAAACAGTATACAGCACAATTTAGTGTTATTAAAGACAAGAAACACCAGGAAACACACACAAACAGACCATGTGCGTGCTTCTGTAATCTCAGTTGTGATTTGTGCACGATAGAAGTGTGACAAATCAGTTATTATCAGGAAGTGACTCAAAAATTCCCAGTCAGGAAGCAAACATGGGTTATCAGCATCATTGTTTCCAAAAGTATTCAGTTCCCCCTGTTACACATCAACACTGCAAGTGCAGTCTTTAAATACCTTCCTCTGTAAAGAAAATTCCCTGATTTGTTTTCAGTGACGACTGAGAGAACTGTTTGCATATGGACAAGGCCCACAGCTATTTAGATTTCATGTTTTTCTTTTGGTCAGTAATTCTAACTTCCACAAACCTCAGTCTGATAAACAATCATAAGTGTGTCAGACAGATTTATGCCTTTGGATTCCTCGTCCACAAACTGTCCAGAAAGGTCATAACACTGATATTACTGGCAAATACTGCTAAATGAATGGATAAATCAGCTGTTTAGGGACTAACTTGGCTTTGGTTTCTCATGTACAGGTGTCTGTGTTACTTCTTGTAAAGTTCCTGGAGTTGTGATACTGCTCTGTGTCATAAAGCCAAACGTTTAAAACTACATCCAAGGATGAAACGGGCAGCTCGAACAAACACACAACATGATGTATTTTGTTGGCTTAGTAAAGAGTCATCTTGTTAATCAAGATTCAGTACAGCTGGAAACCTTGGTTTATACAATCTATCAAAAATAACAGAGCATAAAAAGAGCAAAACAGAAGAGTAAAGTACAGGTTAGGTGTGGGTGTTTAGGGAGGAGATGCTTTCTTGAAGGCAGAGAGGGATGCCCCTGCTCTGATAGCACTTGTGCAGCTCCAGATGGCTTCCCTGAGAAGAACTGAGTGGTCGAGGAGGAGCATTTGCATGCCTGACTGAGCCAGTGGAGTTCAGAGAGTAATGGAGTGTGTCTTTTTGGTTGATCAAACACCACACGTGCCCATGTGTGCTGGACCATTTGTAAGGGTTTCATTGTGTAGAGCAGGGAGACCTGCTGGAGCAGCATTACTGTAGCTGAGGCAGGAGGTAACCAGAACTTGTACCAGGAGAAGAGTTTATCAAAGAAGGATAACCAGCCATTACTCATCTTGGGTTTCTTTCAACCTTAAAACCAAGTTTTAACCCTGAAAAAATCCCTTTAAATTGATGCACTGCAGTGTTGTCCCCACATCTGTTGAGGTCCCCATATGTTGGTGTTCTGCCAGGCTTTGGTTCCCACAATGATACAAAAACACACACATACAGTTCTTCACATTTTTAACAAGCTTAAACCAGATTAAAAGACATGTACGCCGTTGTTCTTTGGGGTTAAATAGCTCATGGTGAGTCTAACCCTTTGTATAACCAGTCATCACACTAAAAGGAAGGATTTTTGAAAAGTTAAAGATGATTTCCTGGAAATGATGCATGAACGAGAAAGATTTAATCGATACAATAAGGATAGAATCAGTTTCTCTTGCAATCTCTCATTTGAATGATGGGAGAGGCGCTATGCTTTTGTGTGTCCTCCCCCATTTCTCCTGCTTTGTAATTGGTTTGTCAACCAGACTTCTGTTTTTGTTTATCCAAACATCCTTGAACACACACACAGATTCCTGCACACAAACACACACACTCCCTCACCAATAGAGGAGCGTGACCACGCTGACAGGGGCCAAGTATTTCCAGAGGCCCCTGCATCTCTCAGCTGATTAGGAAACTCTGATTGGGGTTATCGTGTGCTTTCCACAACACAGAGAACACCTTGACTTTCATGGCTGTGTTTGTCCTTCATCAACACTGACTTGGTATGCAAATAGCCTCCAACTCACATTTTTCTGTCGAGTTTTCCATTTCAAACAGTGCAGCCACTGTTGTGCATCGGTGCACAGAGTCTGGTCCCAACATATATGTGACAGTAACAGGCAGCTATGTTGCAGAAGAAGAAGCAAAACTGCAGATTTATGCTAAATACTTTGGTTAAACGAAGCCTTGGTGTTCCTATACTGATATTATTAGTGCAGCAGCTCCACTCTTCTCTTATCAGCACTCAGTATTAACCCCTGATTAAGATAAGCTGTGACTTTCCGTTGTTTGACCACTCTGTTGCAAGGTGACCACCAGTTTGTTGATGGACGTCCGGCTCTCCCGCTGATCTTTTTTCCGCTGGGAACTCTGCCACATGTGACCCTGGCAGGTAAAGCAGAGGACACTGACGGAAAGACCTGAAAAAACAACAAAGGTCACGCTCACCTGTCAGCTCAGAATGTTTTATTTGTCCTGAGGTATTTCGCCCTTTGTTTCGGTGGCGAAATCATTAACAGAAAAGAGGAAACCATCAGACTATTTGCACTCTTTATCTTTCAAGAAGCCGACTCGCTCTTCATCCATGGAAAACTACAACAGGTGATTTAAAGTTTCTTCCACCTTGATGTGTTTGGAGTATTTGCACAAACACCCTGAAATAAAACCTGACTTCAGAGGACGAAAACAGGAGTCAGAATCTCCGTTTTTGGACCCAGCGACCTGCTATTCTTAATTCATTAATATGCACAGATATACCTGTTTTGTTTGCTTATATTTATGCATTTGGCAGATGCTTTTATCCAAAGCGACTTACATTTTTATTACCGTTATTACCTTCAGACTTTCCTGGTATTTACTTTGGTCCAGTCTTCAACATAACATTGCAAGGCAAGCCTAAAGTTGGACTGATCCACCTTCAGGCTTAAAAGTTGAAGAAGAGTTCTTTAAAACTCTTTGTTCTGTTAGTGCAAGTCCTCTAAATCTTCCTTACGATGGTTTCAGCCTGATGGCGTTTTATTGGTCCTCCAGACCTAAACTTAAGCTGACCACCATTTCTTAATTACATTATTAATTCAGAAACAACCTACCTGAACCACTTTGCAGTCCTCTTAAACCCTTCTCCTGCTTTGGGAGTTTGAATTATCTTAATTTGCAAACTGCCCGGCAGCTACTTAAGAGAGCAAATGGCTGCTGATTGTATTTACAAAGCTCTGAAATGTCCTTGGTATGACAGAGCAACGCATTACCCGAACAACTTAACTGAGTTCTGAGATTTCAACCTGATGTTGACGTGTGTTTTTGATGATTGGAATAAAGATATGTGTTTAGAGCGGAGCTCATTATAAAGCACACAAAGCCCATTTCTAAAACCTTTTTCAGGCTTTACTTTATGGATTATTTACAAAAGAGTGGATTTTAAAGCATCAATATATATGTCTTCAGTCAGCACAGGTCCTCTGACACGGAGCTCTTCACCATCATGAATCAGTTATTTTATAACTGAATCTGCAACCAATGCCACTCGGGCAAATGTTAAATCTGTTTATATGTGAATAATGCTAGGTCTAAACAGCTTCGTAATAAAAGTTGTGCAAGATTTCTAGGGTCTTGGAGTGGTCCTACTTTTACAGTATGCTCCACTCTTTTAAAAATGAATAAAAGTCTTGTTTAAAGTGTTAAAAGGAAAATTTTACCATGAATGTCCATGAATGTTAGCATGCTAACCATGTTAAATGAACATTCTCTTTGTTAGCTTTGTGTGAGCTTGTTAGCATACTGACAACAACATTCATCTCACAACACAGCCATATATACAGGCTTCATAATGACTCAAATTAAATTTATGCTCCATGCCCTGTAAAGTCTAAACCTTATTACCTCACGTTCAGAAGGGATCCGTGAATGGTTGTCGTGCTCAGTTTAGCAAACACAATAGCCACTTCTACCAAATTCCAGCAATGCTAAATCTCATTCGGTCTTTAAAGATATTCATAGTGAAACATTACACTACAGCGCTACACCAAGAACACAGAATAATTGTGAGTTTGCCTCAGGCGCAAACACAGATGGGCTTCAAAGAGACGGCGCCACATCTTCCTCATGTGACAATGCATACATGAGAGTATTTGGCTGTGTATGTACCACATGTCTACACACTTATACTGAAATTCTCTGCACCTGTGTGATAGTGTCTTTTTCTGAGCTCATCAGCAGGGGCGTCCACACCACCCCACTCCCAAAACCAACCCCTTTCCTCCTCTGTGTTTGCCTCATGATCAAAGCCCCTGCCGTGCCACCGCTCCTTTTGATGCTGTGGCACAATAGGGCCTGTTGAGGTTTGGATTTCTTCATCCATTCAGTTCCATAAAGGCTTGGCTACCCCTCCCTTCACCAGACTAGTGGGAAGGTGGAGGGAGACACCCTGGAAAGTCTCTTACCTCAAGGCCTGTCTCGAATGGTGGACGCACAAAGAGTTTTAATAATATTAAAGCAGTTAGCACAACTGCTGTCCAGGTAAAATTCAACTGAAAAGACATAAAGTGTGGAAAACAAAATAAACATAATACTAAAAGACATAACTTTAGGAAATACACATACAAATGTTACATTTAGATGATGTCTTAGTAGAAAGTTAGATCATTCAATCCAGTTATTACCTCATTTCTGTTAAGCTATTGCTAGTAGCCATTTAGCTAGCTTGAGATGAACGGTTAGCCCTGCTCTCCTCAAAGGTTGTAAAAAGCACCCTGTAAGCTCCCTAATTAAAATGTTACATCTTGTTTGTTTATATTGAAAATAGAAATGTAAACTTTACACAATACAGGAACAGAGCCAAGTTAGCAGTTTCTGGAGTTTCTGATGTTGTACCTGCTAGCTTAACCTTCTTTATAAAAGGACAATTCAAAACTTTAGTCCTGAACGAGAGAGTTTTGTAGACAGCTCAGCAGTCAAGCTAGAACAAGTTTAACTTTAAGAAATATAGATCCACTGGAATTCTTTTATATCGAAGAGATCCAAAATACAATATCACAAACACATGACAGACCACAGCCTTATAATTATGAGGCCAACCGCTACCGACACATACAATATCATTGAAATGGTAAATTATTTAAAACTGTATCAAGTTTCAATAACCACGTCACCTCTAAGTTGAAAAGGAAGCTCTTACAGAACAATTTTAGTTTACTGTGTTCGAAATCTGGGCCTCAGAACACATCTGTAACAACTACTTTTTCATTAATTTGTAAATTTTTGATGACAGACTCGATCCACATCAACTCAATTCACAAATGTCTGGAGGGATTTACAGTGGGCTCATAACAAAATAACGTTTTCTCTCACTGCTCTTGCAAAAAAGTAATGTGCCATGACAGAAATGATTTGAAGTTTTGAGATGTTATCTCTCCCAGTATGAATAAATAACAGAAAATGCTTTGTGTAGTGACATTTAGCACATTACTTTCACATCACGCCTTGATACTTTTTACTTATATAGTCCATAAAATCCTGATTTATATTGCTAAGAACAAACTGAAAAGTGTCTTTGAACATTAGTTGCATTTGTAAGATGGATTTTAGTGCTGCTGCAGGTCTACTTCGTCTTAAGCTGTCTTTATATTTGCTGGGTGTCACGGCAATGCAATGAAGCCAGAACAAGGTAGATAAACGCTGGAAGAGACAAACTCAGGTAAGGCTTTCGCAGGGAAGAAAGACTGGTTGCTCCTGCAGCTCCTATAAGTGTGTCCTAATGACGGCAGACGAGGAACAGGTGTGGCAGCAGGAACAATCCAGTCTCTGCCTAAGACTCCCAGGAGACCTGCTCAGCCCCGCCTAGGACCCAGAAACCAAAAAACAACAACAGCCAGGCATGATCTGGGTTTATGACCATAAATTTGTTTTTAAGTCTATTCCACCGGTGATTCTTTTGATGTAAACTTACAAAGACACAACCAAAAAGATTAGATATTTGTAATATTTATATGTACTTCTTCAACCTATATCCTTTCACGTGGCTGATGGGAAATAAAAGAAGCTTTTTAAAGCATTTACTTTCAAATGTCTACAAGAGGAAACTCTCTGATTAATAAGAAATTAAACCATTTGACCTTATATGTTATTGCACAACTGTGTACGACTGCAATTGTGAAATTGTTAAATTAATACACAAAACTTGAGTTTTTCTTGCATCCGGATGTTATTTAATTCAATTCACTTTATTTATATAGTGCCAAAATACAACAAATGTCATCTCAAGGCACTTTCATTTCATTCATTGTAATCATAATCCAATCAAATCCAATTAATTAAATTCAAAATTAGTCCAATTCATACATACAGAGCTGATTAAAAAACTAATGAAACCAGCAGGTTGCCCCGAAACTTCTCTCTGATCCAATCCCCCGTCCTGAGCTGCACGAGGCGACTGTGGAGAGAAAAAACTCCTTTTTAACAGGAAGAAACCTCCATCAGAACCAGAACCAGGAAGGGTCCATCTGCCTGGACCAGCTGGGGACTGAGAGGACAGGAAAGAGGGGACAACAAGCAGCGTAACACCAGGCCAGAGATACCTGCTGAGAGAGAGAAACACAAGTTAATGACAGCAATAATGCCAAATGTACATTATGTTTTATAAGAAATTAAATGGGCCAAAAAAAGTGAGCAAAGTGAGGAAAGATGTGACATAAGAGGGCCCCCAGCAGTCTGGGCCTATAGCAGCTTAACTATGGGATGTTTCAGGTTCCCCTGAGCCATCCCTAACTATAAGCTTTAAAGTTATCTGAACAAAGAACATGAACAAAACAATGTAAAGCATTACTGGAGCGTTTCCTCACTTCCTATTATCAGTTACATCAGCAGCCTTCAACATTGTGCTGTTTAAGTTACTTCTCACACATTAAACTTCAGTAATGTTAAGGTTTGAATACTGGAGCATCTCTCACTATATCAGGCACATTTCATGACCTCTTGCATCACAAAGACGCATCTTTAGTTGCTGCCAAAAAAAATTGTGCAGGTTAAACAAAATAGCACTTATAAATAATGGATTTGTGCTCCAAATGTTCTCATGCGGAGAGTTTTCCCATTAAAGGAAGGATCTCTGGGTCAATCTGAGGCCAATCCAGCAAAAATAAGACTCAGGAGCTTATTCTTTCAATAGATTTTTTCATATCTCAAACTATGTCCTTGAAATACATTGACTTGCTTATAAAAATTAATAAAATGAATAAAACAATGCAAGCTCTTACAAATAGTTCCCTGAAGTATAAATAATTCTCCTTAGAAACTATTAAAACTGTTTGCCAGTTCATTGTTGTCCAGCGCCACCCAAACTGTCAACATATTGATTTTTACTACATGACGATTGTGATCAATGGTTCACAATGTCAATATTCTCACAATATCAATGACAAATTGATAAAATTTATTGCAATAAATCACCTTTGTTTGTTGGTATCATTTTCGTTTGGTAATCACATTACACTAAAAAGAAGGTAAGAATCAATAATATTGTGTGTTATATAAGCTATTTTAACAAAAGAAATGAAAAAAAAAGTAAAAATGGCAACATCTCTATTTAAACTGCAGGATTTTAAGCCTTCTTTTCATGACCAAACCAATCATTACAGTGGCTTAAACAAGTATTCACCGACTTGGCATTTTTCCTCTTTTGCTGCCTTAAAACCTTGAATTTTTTTTCTAATTATTCGATTTAAACGGTACACCAACAACCTTGAAGATGCTAATTATTTGTTGTAGTGAAGCAAACAAGAAGTTAAACAAACAAACGCACAGAAATATTAAAAACTGACGATGAATTCCATCTTCAACCCAAAAGGCAGCCATTTGTGGAGAAACATTTTGCAGCAATTACAGCTGTAAGGCTCTTAGTCTCTATCTGTATTAGCTTAGCACGTTTAGCCACCAGGATTTTTGCCAACCTACTTCAAGTTGGACGGGTTCTGCTGCTGTACAACGATCTTTAAATCGTGCCACGGATTCTTAATCGTGGTCTCGGCTGCGGTTAATGCATTCCTGTGAGGTTTTCCCTCATGAATATCCCTGTGGCACCATCCGCCGTTCGCTCGGTTCTGACCAGCTTCTGAGTCCACAGCACGATGCTGCCACCGCCATGCTTCACAGTGGACACCGTTCTCTTCGGGAGATGAGCAGAGTCAGTTTTAGTCTATTCTGACCATAAGACCTCCTTTTATATGTTTGGGGGAGTCTCCCACATGCTTTTTGGAGAACTCTAGAACATGCTCTCCTATTTTAATCTGTAAGTAATGTCTTTTTTCTGCCCACTCTTACGTAAAACTCAGCTCTGTGGAGTGCACAGCTTAAAGTGGTCCTGTGGACAGTTTTCCAGGTCCTTCAGGGTCACCTTTGGTCTTCTGAAGCATGTCTGATTAATGCCCTTCTCTTCTGGTTTGTGAGCGTGATGGATTTAATGGTGCTTTGTGGGATTTGTTTTTAAAGTTTCAGATTTTCTTTTATTTATAACCCTAATTTGTGCGTCTCCACAACATTGTCCTTGACCTGTTTGGAGAGCTCCTTGGTCTTTCCGGTGTCACTTTGCTTGGTGGTGCCTCTTGGAGGCCCTTTAAAACAAATATATATGTACCGAGATCATGCAAAATAATACTTTTAGTCCCTATTTCACCTCACAAGTTGGACTATTTTGTGTAGGTTCATAACATAGAATACATGATGGATTGCATGGTGGAAAGAAAAAAGGGGAATACTTCAAAGACATGGTCTATGACTAATTATATTAGATAATTTGGTGATTTAATCATTTCTGCAAAGAGCTCAACAGATGTGGTTTGGGGACATGAGTGGTGGAAATCTGTAAGAGGAGTACAACAAGAAACATACAACAAGGATACCAAAGAGCTTGGTGAAGCATTTAGTAGAAGAAACTGAGATTTGGCAAGGCATGCGTCTTCAAAGTCTCTTTAAGAATCAAGTGAGCAAAAAACTGTGAACCTCCAGGATCTGATTGTATCAAAATGTGAATTTGTTGATGGAGAAACTAACTAGCTAACTAGCTAACTGCTCGTGTATCTCAGTGTGAACAGATGTGACCAAACATGGACACACTTTCCCCTCTCCTGCTCTCCAGGACACTTACACATACTTTGCCCATCTCCCCTTTTTCGTCCCAGTGGTGCTGTCACAAATGGGTTGACAGGAAGTTCATGTTGGTAGGTGTGAAAATCTTGAGTGCCTTTGTATATCGCTATCGCTGAGTGCAGCTCTTCAGCATGTGAATGAGTGACAGTTCATGCACTGCATGATATTTAATTTGGATGTGTGTGTGTGGGCGACCTCTGGTACACAGAACATGTGCCTTATAGACATGAGTGTCATTAGCAGATGGCCTTCATCATCCTGAGCCTCCTGTCTGCATGTGATGCTGCATGCCTGAGTTACACAATGGGAGCCAGTCACCAAGTATCATCTGAATATTGCTCATTAGTTCTGCTCATCAGTTCCCTTCATTGAGACTTCACCAACATGTTCTACTTAATGCTATTACTATAATAAGCAAAATAGGCTACATATGACAGTGGTTTTGTCTTTAATAAGTTAGCGTTAGAGTTGTCTTCTTACATTAGCTTCCACTGTTTGTGTTTCTGGAGCAGTTTCCACATATTAACGGATTCTGAGTTGCGGTTTCCATACTTGATGGTGCATGTGTCAAACATGTGGGATCCAGCATGTGATGCACGAAAAGTACGCTGTGGTCACATATCACAGAATTCTGACTAAAACCATCCAAACAGTGACACTTGAAAGGGAATTCTGGTATTTTTAAACCTGGACCTTATTTCTGGCATGAAATACGTTCATCTGCTCACTGAGAACAGTTTGGTGAAAGTCAGCGTCCTTCGGAAGATATTTAGATAACTGGAGATCCATATAACGGAGTGAACGGGGCTTAGAGGATGCAGCCTCTAAATAAGGCATTATCTGTCTTTATTTCACCAATACTTTAAGAAGAATGAATGAATGAACGTGTGCTATAGCTCTGTTAGCTCATAGCTGCTGTTATGTGGCTACTTGCAGCTATAGGAGAGCTAACGGAGGGATTTCTACACAGGCACTCTACTGGGACCACTTCATCCACACGCCCCCCTGCAGCACAGTTTATTCACTCCGTGCTCTGTGACAGTCGGCTAACTTCACACAGAGTTTGCTGCTGACAGTTTTGTGCAACATGGCAGGATATTTATCAGATTTTGACAATGTGAACGACGACTTTAAGTAAGATGGACGTTCTTACCGGAGTGAATAAACTGTGCTGCAGGGGGGCGTGTGGATGAAGTGGTCCCAGTAGAGTGCCTGTGTAGAAATCCCTCCGTTAGCTCTCCTTTAGCTGCAAGTAGCCACATAACAGCAGCTATGAGCTAACAGAGCTATAGCACACGTTCATTCATTCATTCTTCTTAAAGTATTGGTGAAATAAAGACAGATAATGCCTTATTTAGAGGCTGCATCCTCTAAGCCCCGTTCACTCCGTTATATGGATCTCCAGTTATCTAAATATCTTCCGAAGGACGCAGACTTTCACCAAACTGTTCTCGGTGAGTAGATGAACGTATTTTATGCCAGAAATAAGGTTTAAAAATACCGGAGTTCCCTTTTAAGACATTAGACCTTACCTCCTCATGAGGTGAATTGAGTAAAACAATTCAACACACCTACTGGTCTCATACAAATGGTCTCATTCCAACACCACAATCAGAAATGGTTAAACAAGTGAACAAAGTGTGGTGGGGAAAAGGTTTCCTGTGGAAGTTCCTCTCAAACGTCCACAACGTTTTGTGCATATTGCAGCAGGGGCAAAGAAAAACAAGATTTCCTACATTTAGTCAACTTCAATTTTAATGTAAACAATGAGTAATTTTTAATGTTTAAACCTAACCAAGTGGTTTAAGCGCGTAAAAGGCGAGTGAAAGCGAAACTGACGTTGAACGAAAGTGTATAGACGACTTTGTCAGACAGAAATTGAATTCAGGTCTCGTGACTAACAGCTTTCTAACTCCACCATCACAACCGACAGCCTGCCATATGCAGACTTTTCAATGGGGTAAACGCTATGAATGTCTGAATGTTCTGCTGCAAGTTCATCAAGCAGCTTAGCACAAGCTAGCCTACAGCAAAATGAATTTCAGACTTCAAAGATCAAACTGTATAAGCCTCTCAAAGATGCGAGGTATGCTTTGCTCTTTGAAGTGTGGCAGGACTCCACAGGTAACTGTTTGTGGCAGAGCTGTGACACTCAAAATGCTTTTCTTTCACTTTTAAAATGAACTATTCTCTCACCTGATTCAGAAATTAAGTCGGGGTGGTGATTGCTTAAGGGTGAAAATAAAGAAGAAGAAGAAGGTTTTCAAAGATTTAGAATTGATTACTGCAAAATCCCTTTTTAAATGTGCTTTGTGCAAAGTTGATTCACCATGTTTTATCAGTGTGGAGCAGCATGAAAATACAGCCAGACCCAGCGCTCTCTGATATCCCATCCTGGGAAGAAGGAGCCGGGGATGACTCATTTAACATTAAAGGTACACTTGTCATGTCATGTTTTCAACAAAGAATCAGTTTTTGATTGAATCACGATCCCAAGAATTGCTTTAAAGAGCTGTTCGACAGATCTGTGCACTTGCTAATCAAGCCTTTAAACCGTGGCATCCTCACACGACGTTAAATGTTTGGCAACTTGTGTGCAGAACTGTAATATAATGTTCATAACTGCGTTTCATTGCTTTAGAATCATATGAACGGTTGTGTTTCCATCACCTGAGAATGAGCCCTTTGTGTCCAACAGTGCAGCGGGACATCAGACGCTCCCCTCCCCCATGTTGCACCACCTTGTTACTACAGTAGCCCAAAAAAGACAAACACAAACACCAGCTTCAGAGCCGTTTGTTTTGGGGTAGGTGTCAGGAATTCAGTCGTTTGCAAATGGCAGTTTGCTCTGCTAACTGCTAACCGCTAACCGCTCACTGCGTCTTTAAAGTTAAGAATGCAAAAGCCCACTTTATGACAATAACTTCCTATCTTGACAGCAAATACACTGACAGATAATGAATTTCTCTGCAAACAACTCCAGCGTTTGCAGTGAATATCTGATGGAAGGTCACAATGACTGACACTTGTTACATAAAACACATGAATGCCGTCCATTGTTGATATGAAACATTACTGATGCACGTTTAAAGCAAAACTCGAGTGAAATTACCATGCCAGTTCGTCAAATTTGTGATCATACAGGCGCTAATTACCTAAGAGGCAACAGCTGTGACCTACATTCTACAGCAAACCCAAACTCTTTGGAAACCCACCCTCATAAACACAAACTCTCCTTCAGTTCCAAATAGCCAGAGAACAATGTCAAGCCTGCAAAATGGTGTTAAAGGGAAGACGATGTACTGCGGTGGCATGTGCATGCCATGTCCTGCACCCTCAAGGGAAAGCTATTCACTCACTAAAGCACAAAGTGTACCAAAGGAAAGACATAAAGCAGAGGCTGATGGACCCACTAAACCCCAAGATGTAAAGAGCAGGGGAGGTGATGAGTAGCTGAATAGCCAGAGAAACCAGAGAAGCATCTATTTTACACTCAGCACTTAACTAAATGACACGAAGAGGACATGTGTCTGCTGGTAGACAAAATGTCAAACACCTCATTTTTTGGTTAGAGAATGGAAACAACTGAGCCCCACCCTGATGTGCTCCCATGTCAGTTCTTGTCTTTGCCCTCTCAAGAATCCTCCACTGTTGACAAGTATCCACGGCAAGTTCTGTTGAATGTCAATATGACACAGTCCACACTCTGATATGACAACAAACACAGCGGGGAGTATGCATAGGTTACGATAAGTGTCACATGGGACAAGTTGACCCTCAGCACTTATTACTGGCAACATAACACGAGTTCAAAATAAAAATATTACCTTTACTGTTTGCTCTTTAACAAATCTGCAACAAAAAGCAGCAATTACGACTAATCAACCGTAAAAAAGGAGTAAAAGTTCCACTAATTGTTGTCATCTTCAGACAGCAGAGAGGCTGTTTTTCCTGTGAAAATGTAGCCTTTGTAGCACATGTTTTAAGGAAAGCCACAATGTTTTCCTACCCATCACCACCTAGTTTGTAATGCCTAAAGCCAAGCAAACAGAGACACCAAGCAGAGGTAAACAGCGACTGTACTGAGGGCAAAAGAGAACTTTCAAAGTCATTTAGGTGCACGGAGTGAGCAGCAGTGGGAGAAAGACTCGGATCCAGACCTTGGCAGTTATTTTAATTTCTCATGAGAAGTTCATGTCCCAGGTTACGAATGAATAAATTATGTTTTGTGACAGTTTTACCAACTTTCCTGAGACGTCACCGGGCAATTTCTCTCACCTAAGTCTTCTCCTTTTATGATCCACAGTAATATCGGTCATAAAGAAAGTGAACATTCCTCTTCGAGGCAAAATGAAAGCTCAGTTCTCTCACAGGTTCAAGGACAAGTTAAAGCGTTGGATTAGTTCCAGAAAAAGTGTTCCATATATCCTGGAATAACTCGGAAGAGCCTGAAACCTGATACAAAGAGGCCAGTGTCAGATGGGATGTGAAAAATGGCTGATAAGGAGTAGGAAGGGATCATGAGATTGTGGTTTTTACTTATTGCATCAAAAACACTCACCAATCTGGGGCAAGACCATAATATATGCAAAAGCATGGCAGGAGATTAATTACATCCATTGCAGGCATCACCAGCTATAGGCTAAATTCTAGCTAGCTTAGAAATCTATCATCTACCAAATCAGCTAATTTTCAGATTTTCTGGCACCCTGTTTTGACTTAAACTCTAGATGAGTATGTTTTCTGATAAATAGTCCAGATTTTAGCTTTTAGGAAATTGTAACAGCACCAACTGTAGGCAGTTGGACCTGGACCTTTAGCTCTAGACCTTTAGCCGTGCTAGGAGCTCCATGAGGCTGTAAATCTTTCACACACATACTAAATTCAAAGGCTTGTGAACATGCAATAATCAGCGTATTACACACATGTAGAATTTAGCGGAATTGTTGTCTCTTCTTTCGCTGGAAAAACAGATATCCCAGATAAAGAGGCATGCTGCTAGCTTTAAGGTACACTGGCTAACTCGTACATGCTACATAACATTAGCGCGAGTATGGATATAAATCTACAGGTTCGTGACAACTCCATCTGCCTCTGAAAGCAATTTACGTGAG
The DNA here is from genome assembly GCF_036924035.1 of Leuresthes tenuis. Classification (NCBI taxonomy): domain Eukaryota; kingdom Metazoa; phylum Chordata; class Actinopteri; order Atheriniformes; family Atherinopsidae; genus Leuresthes; species Leuresthes tenuis. Next base: position 24,085,797 of record NW_027325377.1, on the reverse strand, counting down.
ATTACACTGTTCAGTTGACTGCTATTTTCTTATGTCATGAACAGTAAATACAGTGCACACCTTGTATTTGTCCATCACCCACGCCATTAAACAACAGACATCTTTCTCCAGAGCACATCTATCGAAAGGTCAAACCTGTAAATTCTTATGTTCTTCACTTACAGCCCTGTCTGGACTTCATCGGGGACCAGTTCCATGTGATTTATGGCACTACCACCAATAAAGAAATGATCAGCCAAAAAGGAAGCTAATTGTCAGAGATGCTTAACATATTTCCTCAGCTATTTCTGAGTTGTGCAATGAACTGTGGCAGGGTGTCGGAGCCTTCCTACGTGTGATTTTGTGAGCAGGGTGTGCTCAGTTAATCTTCCACGGATAAATAAAGATGAAGTTTAGATCCTAAGGCCACAGCAGAAGTTGGTCCAAGGAGTGTCCTGGTTGTCAGGGATATCCCTGTCTGGTGTTCGCCTAAGCTTGGTAAACATACAGCAGCTCGGCCATGACTCACACTGCACGCTGCAACGATGGTTTCTTTACCAACAGTGACACACCAGTGCACACTTTACAAGGTAATTGCAAATCACCAGTGATTCATAAACTGAGTACATCAAATCAGTAATAATGTCCAAATGTCAATGGGAGACTTGGCTGACACGTCAGCTGGCAGCTTTTTTTCTTGATTGAATTTGCAAGTAGCAACTCAAAGAGGAGAAAAACTCGTAAAAATCTCACGTTTGGGGCATTGGCAGAGCCTTCAAAAGCACCGACACTGTTAGCTTCTACAGCCATGCCTCTACTGCTTCAGCTTCCAGGATTTATGCCCCACTCAGCCGCTTCAATCCTGCTCAGACCGCTCACCTTCCTTGTAACGCTTTCATTCACAGGAGAGCTTACGCAAACACAGCGTTGGGCCCAGAAAGGGTGTCATGCCTTGGGCTGAGCACACTAACCTAAATTCTTGCTGAACAGTTTCTGACAGTTTCATTCTATCTGTTAACCTGCAAATGTGGCAGTGACACCAAGACATTGCAAAGATTTATGGGGAAGTCTACAAGTAGGGATTACTTGTTAGATTTATATGCTGTTTCATGAATTTCTGAGGAGTAGCCCACAACTAAACTGGACTGCTTCCAGCTCCTTGCTTCAAACTTACATAACGTGGGAGGTAAAACCGATTTTTCAACTGTTTCTCCTTTTTTATTCTTTTTCTAAAGTGTGTGAAAGCGCTGTTTTGTACTGTCCAGGCAGCACAGTAGAATATCTGAAAGCAAGATTATGCTAACATGCATTTTTTTCTTTACCCGTCTTCAACCGTCCTCCTCTCTCCCAGCGACACACTTTTACCATCAGGTGTCTTTTATTGGTTCTCACACACACAACTCATGCTCCCACTTTGTTTCCCATAAAAATGTAGATTTAAGACTTCTCTCTGTTCATTTGCCAAATTAGAAAGGATTGTTGGTGGCTTGTATGAACACACTCACAAATGCACAACACCCATGTAGAAGCCTCGGAGCAATGTGATTAAGAGATGCTTCTTTTTTTGTGTGGTGAAAATTACATTTGGCATGTTTTCCCTTGAATTGAAGCAGGCCCATACCTGCATGTGTGTAAGTAGCACAAATGCATACCTTGTGTCTGCTCATTGTGTTTTGCTAACCTAAACAAACTATATAAATTCTTGAAACCATTTCATCAAAACCCGCTTTGTTCATTCAGCTTTAGTTTGTGAATTTACTCACTTCTGGGGCATCTGATTATCCTGCGCCTGCCAAAATGAATTGACAAGCTAAACTACAGGCTGTTTGAATGTCATGGCTAAATTTATCCGGTGACAGACAGAGGCACACTCTGTCTGTCCCCTTTGAGAATGGGATTTGGAATGCCACCACATAACCCAAAAAAACTAGGCCAAGCACAGATGGACCGACTGCTTTACAGGCGTGCCGACATGTCAGAGGCTGTCATTGTGTTGCATAAATGACCCCCTGTGTGCTACGGCTTGAATTCACAAGTCAAACAGTGCTATCTTTGGCTGGCATTAAAGGCGGAATTGATTTAAGCCGAACTGAGTCGAATCAAATCCAAAAGAGCTTCACTGTTCAAGAGCAGAGGCTTTGAATCAAGCTGATGCAAAGATTTGGAGTTAAATGAAGTGAATAAAATCAGACACATGAAATCAATCCTACGTGCACGTAGATAAGTGTTAATGTTCTTAAAGGAGAACTCTGGTATTTTTAAACCTAGACCTTATTTCTGGCATAAAATACGTTCATCTACTCACCGAGAACAGAACTTCTGAAGATATTTAGATTCCTCGAGATCCATATAACGGAGTGAACGGGGCTTAGACGATGCAGCCTCTAAATAAGGCATTATCTGTCTTTATTTCACCAATACTTTAAGAAGAATGAATGAATGAATGTGTACTATAGCTCTGTTAGCTCATAGCTGCTGTTATGTGGCTACTTGCGGCTATAGGAGAGCTAACGGAGGGATTTCTACACAGGCACTCTACTGGGACCACTTCATCCACACGCCCCCCTGCAGCACAGCTTATTTACTCCGTGCTCTGTGACAGTCGGCTAACTTCACACAGAGTTTGCTGCTAATAGTTTTGTGCAACATGGCAGGATATTTATCAGATTTTGATGACGTGAACGACGACTTTGACTTTGACGACTTTGAGTAAGATGGACGTTCTTACCGGAGTGAATGAGCTGTGCTGCAGCCATGCAGCCCCGTTCACTCCGTTATATGGATCTCGAGTTATCTAAATAGCTTCCGAAAGACGCCGACTTTCACCAAACTGAGTAGATGAACGTATTTCATGCCAGAAATAAGGTTTAAAAATATCGGAGTTCCCCTTAAATTTGATCGCATTGGTATTAGTATCACTGGATAGAGGTCCTTTTAAGTCATCTTTCTTTTTATTTTGGGGTATTTTTGGCATGTAAAACACCTGAAGTTCTCAAAAGTCCACTTCTGAAATGTGTAAAATAACCAATCAGAACAGACTTGGCCACCTGGAGGGAAGTCCTTATGAGATAAGAGCTAAAACAAAATGTTTTGGACAGAAAGTGACAAGAGAAAATAATAATAAAAGATGGCTGCTGTTCATTTTCATCTTGTTTTCCACATACGTGTTTGTATGCCAGATGGCAGTCTCTTATTTCCCATGATATTCAACAGATGAGAAACATTTTCCTTGAGAATCGTTGAAATGTTTAACTTTTGCAGTCGTTTCCAGGAAGTTGGATAAAAAAATTAGCAAAAAGGGGCTAACAGAATATTAGCTTGAGAGTCAAATTGATCACTTCCTCTTTCATGCATTTTCAACCCAAAGCTTCACAATTGAGCCAACATCGGTGTTGAAATGATGGATAATATCATGCTGTACAATTGGTGGGTGCTGCTGTTATCTTGAATGTCACCAACAACAACATATTTGTGATAAAAGCAGAGAAATTGCAACAAGGAACGCAGCAATGACCTCAGTGGATCATAAACAAAGGAAGGCAGTGATTAGGGAGACTGATTCTGTAGATATTTATTCATGACAAAAAGCCGAGATTTCATCCTCTGCAATGTATGTTCCTTGTGTTAAACAGCAAAAAATATGGGTGTAAAAGTGCAAAGAAAACAACTGAGTGCAAAAACATGTAAAAACTGTCACTTTAACCTTTAAATGTGCACTTTGGAGCTTATCTAACACAATGCAGGAGTCAAAATGTGACTTTTTCCACATAATGCTGTAACACTGTGTTATTCTGGGAATATTTTGGTGCTCAGAAGCATGAAAAAAGAATAAGACTGGGTTGTAACTTTGAGGTAACTTGTTTGTACTGTGGAAAGATGGACAGACCATCACTGGAGGAACCACATTCTCGATATGCTAACCAAAAAGATCGCAACTTAGACAGAATGACTATATAACTGCAGCTGGTGATAGATGATCAAATCTAATGTGGACTACTGTTTCTGTTGTTTAGATAATTGAAATTCCTCCCCTTGCAGTCCCCCCAGCATCTAACAGCCATATCTGCTTCCTGCTGAGTAGCTCCATTATCCTTTCATCCCTGTGACCCATTTACCTGCAGGACTCTGCCCAGGTAAATCTGCACTGATATCATTATGTTCCCATTTAAGCCCACTAGAGTACAGAGGGCAGTCAAATTTAGGCCAAGCAAGTTAAATGTGAATTTTAAGGATTGTGGTTGAATAGTTTCAGGTTACAGCTACATGGATGGGATGATTAAAATGAACATTTCTAAGCTATTTTTCTGCAGACGAGTGCATTTTCTGTTGCTCTGTAGCCCTGCATGACCGTTTAGTACCAATAAAAAGCATTTATGCTATAATTGAATTTATTATAATGGATGATAAAAAGGAGCAGCCATCTGTCATGTTGCATTTCCTAACCAATTACAAGCTTTTCTCCAATGTTTCGCTCTGTTCTATTTTCGTGAAAAGCAAATATATTGGGTTGGCATTATTTAAAGGTTAACAATGCAATTTATCATTTGAGGTTCCTTCTGTATGAAAATGAAATTAGAGAGAAACTGTTGCTTGTGTGTATCCATGTACCCACATCTGCATCCATCTGGTTCTTACTGCCTGCAGGGCACCAGTTTAAGATGGTCTGACATTTACATGTGGTTGCCTATTAGTGTTTAAACTAAATATTACTACAACCAAGATCAACAGTAGACACTGACCAGGCCCAGGCGCCGGCAGCTGCCACTCCCCTTCCTTTCTCCCTGTCTCGCTTTTTGCTCTGGCTTTCCGTCTCCCCCTCTGTGTCTGGTGTTCGCTCGCTTGTGTGTTTGAGTGTGTGTGCAATCTACGAGGATGAATTCAGGGAGCCAATTATGGCCAGAGCGAGGCGGAGCAGGAGTGACAACATGTAGTAAGGAGCCCACCGTCTGGAAAGACTGAGCGAAAGGGACGGTGAGAGGAGAGAAAAATAAGGAAACGAGATATAAAAAGAGACTGACAGGGATTGACAAAGTGAAAAGGCCTTTGAAAAGACCAAAAATAGACAGAGGCAATCACAAACGACACATGTGGAAGACAGACAATGTACAAGATGAGGCTTTCGAGAAAACACGTGACTGAAAGAGAAATTTATCAGCACCCTTTGCCTTGAGGGTTTCTTCGAAAGAGCCTAACCACACTGTGTTTTTGCTCTGTGCCCACACAGACAAGCCGCTGTTTAGGGAACCACATCTGTCAGCTACGCTATGATAAATCTTTAAAGCAGAAGTCACATTTTACATTAGTCAGTGCAGAATAACATAGGGAGGTCCTTTTTACTGACATTTTCGGGCATTCCAAAAAAAGACTGACTGGCAGCATATTAGTAACACGGATGGATGTTGGAGGCATCCTAAAGGCTGAGTCTTTCAGAAGTAAAGACAGCTGCGACAGCTTTGTTAAAAGAGGGGCACAAGCCGTAACACTTAACAGATAGATTTAGTATTTATAGTTGTGACAAACAGTCAAGTCCTTAAAATTTCCACTTGAATGTGAGTTAATCCGGGGGCCCAAATGTTCAGCCCGACCTCAGACAGTCCAGACAGCAGCGTCAGACTTGACCCTGTCTTGTTTGTAACGGGAGAGAGAGTGAAGAGGAGAGAAATCACCTGGAATCTTGTTAGCTTCAGTAGTTTTCTGTGAGCAGAGTGAGCGCTCCAGATCCCAGGGGAGGAACTGTGGCTCGGATTAGTTAACCCTGCCTCACCCGGTTCCCGTTCGGCCTTATCCCCACAGCATAAGCCTTTAATGAGTTCACTGCCTTCTCCTCTGTCTTTTCTCTCCCTCTCTCCAGGCGTTTTCATTTCAGCCTCAGAATCTTGGCTTATATCTCACATTTAGTCTTATATCTTTTTTTTGTTTTGTCCATCTTATCTTTTTCCTCTGACAGTTTGCTTTTCTTGCTCTTCCATATCTCACCACTTCGCTCCATGATGCCCTTTTCTGTTTCCGTCCTTCTCGCCTCTTCCTCTTCCCCACCCCCACCACTCAGCATATGTTCCTCTGAGTCAGGATTAAGGCCTTTCTTATTAGTCAATTAGAGAGAGACCGAGTGATAAGGAGCAGTTAAGATAGAAAGGGAAAACTCTTGAATGCTGGGATTTTTATAAAACCTCACCGTGACGAAGCTCGAGTGCCACTCGCTTGCAGACATTTCTAGTGGAGGTTACATCTCTAACAACAGCACCTCATATGATTGTCCTGAAATATTCATGCTGTTGTACCTGTGATTTATTCATACTGAATTCGCATCTGGTTTGCATCCGGCGTTACAGGGAAATATGTGTAGCGAGCAATTTGTTTAGCCTGGCGCACGACAGAAAGCGTGTCTCATGCCCCCATATAAGGCAGCAGGAAGGTCTCGGGGGAGACAAGTAAGCTGTTGTTACTGTATCTGACCATACTGCCTCCAAGTCTGGCTGAGGCCTGCACGTGAATGTTTTGAATGAGTGTGTGCAGGAGAGCCAGCTTGTCTGTTGAGGGAAAAGAAACTAGTTGATGCTCCTTTTTGGACAATAACGATGTGCTAAACACATGGGAGGAATCCCTAAAAGTCACAGCAGGACCTTAATAAAAGAACGGGATAACCTCACATTGTGTTTTCATTCTAAAATCTTTGTGTCTCCATGTTACTACCCCCCCTCCCATCCTCAATCCAGGCTCCTGATTTCCTTGTGGGGGTCCCCAGTTGGATTAGTCCTTCTCTCAGAAGACTGCGAAAGGAGTCCCTCTGTCTCACGTGAGGCAAGCTTAGAGAGAAAAGGGGGGAAAAATGAGGAAATGAAGGAGACTTTGTGATCCAATTTTCAGGGTTTTCTTTTCACCGTTGTTTTGTTCAATGCTTGTTTGAACAGGCTCCCAGGAGATGATTTTCAAATGGATCTCCGTGGGTATAATGTGTGCATCTGCGTGTGGTTGTGAGTAATTTTGTCTTGTGCATTACTCAATACTGTCGGATGAACATTCCTAGCAGACCAATCTTTTCCTGAAAGTGGATAGAAAAAAGAAGACACTATGAGGTATTACTCTGTAAATAACGCCTTCTGGTACAACATACATATTACATACCTTTTCAGGGTCATTGAAAAGCTGACCTTACCTTGACCCTGGCTTGTTTTAAGTCCCCAAAGTTATGAATGCAGGAAATATAAGTAGATAAAATGGGATTGAAGAGCTCTAAGCTCATCTACAGCAGAGACCCCCTCTGTTCAGGCTTAGAGGCCGATTATGGCATATGATATTGAATCCTCTTTGGGCTCTAGCCATTGTGTGAGTGTGTGTAGCTTTGTGTGTAAAACTGCCTGTGCACAGGTGTCTATATGCGCCAGTATGCCGGCAACTCATTTGCGTGATGATTCACCAGCCACTCATGACCTTGCATCGAGGGGTTTTTACCCCCCTCGAGGTGGGGTCAGGAGTTCAGCAGGGTGCTAAGTAACGACTTTCAATCAACATCGATCACTCACTTACGGGACACATGGCTGCATCCCAGCAGCCCAGGTAGCTGAAAGAGGGGGGAGGTCCTACTGTCACTCCTCACTGGTGAAGCTCCAATAGATTAACACAATGTGAGAGACTCGTAAATAATAACCAAACCTTTATGGTGGAAATCGTCTGCCTTTCAAGGTCAAAAACAGGAGCGTAAGCTGCGGCCAATTTAATGGCTGCTGTTTGCTCTCAGGAATGCTGTCCCCTGTATCGTAGTACAATTTATTTATTTTGACTCTGAACCATCACTGCTGTCAACAAAAGACGGAACCAGACCGTAAACTTGAATGTCAAGACAAAGATTTTGTTTCAATGATAATAAACACGATGCTGCTGTTTAGTAGTAAACACTTACGGTACAGGTTGGCCTCAACACCTTGGCACATGCTGGTATTATTATGTTAAATTGTTGTCATGTGCATTTAAAAGTGCTTAAAAAAGACTAATAACCAAACTGTTAATCGATTGTTGAAATATAGGTTTTAATCTTTTAGTAGGAGCTAGATTTTATTTTATAAATCTAGTCAGTTTATGCTAATGTCAAAGTCAAGTTGCTTTCTGTTTAGATTTAGTTTAATGTAATCAATGTTGTCAATGAGTTATGGTTTAATTATCTCTTTTTTAGATAGCCGACCCATTATTCTATTCTATTCCGGGCCACTATTGTTACTAATGACTCAGTTATGGCCCACATTTGGGTCAAACGTTCTTTGTTGTTGGTGTCGTACTCCACATATTTCTGTTGTCATGCTAGCTGTTATGCTAGCGGTAGCTTCTTGCTAAGTTCAATTGTTAACTCCACCAAGCCCTGTGATTTATTCTTAAGCAATACAAGAAGCTTTATGAAATTGTTGTTACATTTCTTTGAATTTTCTAATCAGAATGGTTAAAAAAAAAAATTAAAAGTAAAACCGATAATTGCCGCTAACATCTGGCTGTTAGCATCCAAGCTAGCTAGCTGTGTCTTCCTGCTAATTCTTCATGTCCATCTCCTTCTTTGGGAGTAACTTTATATCAGATGATTAGACATGACAATGCTGTGCATATATTCCCCAAAATGTTAAGACACTCTAAATTTATTTTATACTGTGGACTTTGACCCGGAAGGATTAACAGGCTTCAAAAGCAACTTTACTCCCAGGCCCTGTTTATTTGTGATGTTGGGTAACAGGGTGGCCTGGGGAATTGGAGTCTTTACATACCCAAAGGTTCAGGTTATGCTGAATGTGTTTCAAGACTTGCATCAGCACAGGTGTCTGGTCATGGCTTGGCTTCTCATCTTCTGATCCAGCTTCTCATGTCACCTGCCAAAACGCTGACAAAATAAAAAGTGCCTTTTGGGCATCTTTAAAGCCACCAAGAAGCTAAAGCCCAAATCAGATTTTGGTTGTAATTCTTCATGTGGTTGCTGGATTGATGGATGCTTTCCTTCCTGCCAACTGAGTTACACCCCACCCCCATGCTTCACTTTTAAAGCAGCTAATGCATGGCTGAGGGAAAGAACACATTACCAGAGCTCATATGTACAGTGGTTAAAGACCGACATGGTTTTCCATTTCACTCCAGAACACACACATGCACATGGCCCCCCTTGCTTAACTAGCTGCACCTGTTGCTGGCTGTTGACCAGTGGCTGTCAAATGGGTCTGTGCACTTATGGCTTTATTCTGTGTATATGTGTGTGTTTATGTGCCTTTGGTACACTGACCTTTCTTGTGTGTATGTTGGTGACGCTGAAAGCCCTGTATCATATGTCACCAATGCCACAAGCACTGACCAGCCCCTCATTTACTAGAAGCCCATTTTATCTAAAAAAAACACAGAATCTGGGCCCAATGATCCATTATTCACCATGCTAGCACCAGCCTCTGTTTAGCCAGTCTCCAGCTCTGTAATAAGAGAGTCGTCGCTAACCTCATGTCAAGCCATGTCGTCGACCTGAGCAGCTACCAAGTGCAGTCTTAAATAGATCAAAGTCAACTATTTCTTTTCGTTTGCAGAAATCAAACCTTATTTTACTACCACTCGCAAAAAGCTTTAATTAGATTTGATTGGTGGCTTGTTTCAGTAAAAACTTCTGCACTTCTGATTGCAAGCAGTCCGTAGAGTGATATTTTTAGACATCGGTTGGTATTTTGTGGTGCTATATTTGTCACCAAGCTGCAGGGTTTCAAAACGGGTCAAATTACGTCGTCACTTGATTTCCTTTTCTTTTATTTGTCAGCTTCAGTCGTCTTTAATGCGACTGTATCAGCTGTCTGCTGTAACCCTGTAACCGCTCCATTGTTCGTGCCGCTTTCTTCTCACACGTGTTTGTAAAAGTGCATTTGAATGGATAAACATATGTTCGATATGATTACTTTGATGGTTTTGAACCCAACAGTTTAAGAATTGCTGGATTTTCCATGCTTAAAAAGCCATCGTCCCACTCCTCCTCTCCCTTTTACACGCCACACACATACAGACACACACTCATTTGCCTCCCTGGATCTGTCCTTCCTTTGTCTCTTGTAATTAAAGCATCCGCTTGGCCTTATTGGCCCCGAGCCGCTTGTCTCTTTATCCGAGGGAAGAGCAGAGAAAGTTGTCACATTCCTCTTCTTCATGGCAGGACCGCATCATTATCCTCTGTGTGTCAGAACTCTGTCTCACTCTCTTTCTTTTTCACTGCCCACATTGTCTCCACTTTATTCAATGTGATCCCGCCCTCCTTATTTTCCTTTCCTTCTCCCTCTTGCTTTATTTTTACCTTCTCTACGTGGAACAAAGGGAGGAAAAGTCCCTGACATTAGCCGCTAGGATTATTTATATCCCGGCTGTGTCGTGTTATATTTAGCACTTAGGTTATATTAGTCGCTGTTCAACCAGATTTGGAGCTCAAACCATGTGCCCTTACAGTGGCTGATTGTCGAGGATTCTGCTGTTTGAGAGCACACCTACAATCACTTCGCCTTAGGTGAACACATGAGCTCTGGGGTAATTGTATGTTTTCACTGCACCCGCCAGCTTGGCAGATTCTCTCAGCTCTCTTCATGGGATCTTCTCCCCACCTTTTTTTTCTCCTTTATTTTTAGTCTCCTGGACTTTTTAATAGTAGTTCTCCGGGTTGCATAATGACTGTATTGTCTCATGTGGCAGCCAGTGCACAACGGATGTGCTGCTGGGACCATTTAAGAGACTACTGGCAAAGCTTTATTTCATTATGTGTTTGTCTCTTTTATATCGGCCTTCGTTAAACAACATGTAGCACATCTCCCCCTTTAAACCTTTATTTTTGCTGTTGCAGTCTCTTCCTTGTGCAGCCAGAAGTAAAAATAGACCACCATATTGTCCAGTGATGGAATTTATGTGCAAATTGTCACTTTGCGCGAGTGGAAAATGCTTATTATGGATACACAGCATCTATTTGGAATGATTGCAGATTGCACATCCAGTGGCTGGTCACTGTCGCTGGTGGCTATGAGATGAGCCTCCTTCTCTCTCATTCTCTCTCCTCCTTTTTCTCTGCTCAGCAAACCAACAATCCTCCCACGCTTGCACTCACTAACTCCCAGTCCCAACTCACAACCAAATTCTGTTTAACCCAAACCAACCCACTGACCTCGGGTTTTCAAATATTCCTGTGATCCGCCTGCGGTAATTCAGCCAAAACCCAACGTTTTGGTCCAGGCCATCCATCAACTGCATTTGGCCGAATAAGGGAAGTAGCCATTTTTTGCTCCTTCCAAACAGAGTAATAAAAATTACACAGCCCTGAAGTGTAGAGATTAAGCAAATGGTCTTCTCTTGTCGGCTCAGGGACCTTATCTTAAGCACACTGACAGGATTCTCAGGCACCTAATAACTTGACAAAGAGGATATCACTAACTTTTGAACACAACTTTTGCAAAGAGTTTCCAGTATGAGATGGTATAATTATGACAACTGTGTTATGAAAGGAATAAATCAGTGTTATATCAAGTGGCTCCAGTGTAAGATGGTCAAAGTTTGTGAATAACTATGTATTGCTGCTTGTTTCTCAGTTATATCCATAATACATACTTATAAATAATCAATTAATGATTATTACAGACAGTAATTAATCACTACATGAATAAAATACTGAGAAATGATTCAATAAACTCTTTTGGTACAACTAAATCTGTTGTATTTTTATTGATTTTCTGAATCAATGACATGAATAAGTGACACGATGCACCTTTGCAGCAGGAGCATGACAAACCAAATTCCCAGAAAACATAGAAGACTTTGATACGTGAGCAATAACTTAAAGCAGGGATTTTCAAATCTCAAAAACTAATATTTTATTAATAATTAAAAGTTGAGAGTGAGACATTTTGTCTACTTTATGGAAAATATGAGCTCATCTTGAATTTGATGGCAGCAACGCATCTCAAAAAAGCAAAACTGCTGATAATGCCACTCCAGATTCCTGTTGTGCTTATTATGGATTTAATTTAATTGGATTAAGACTCTGCAGACAGGCACGAGGTTCCATTAATGCAACTTTTTGGAAGCAAAGCTTCCCATGAGCGTATAACATCATCGTCCCTGCAGAGTATCTCCATAAAACGGAGAGGGTTATAGCCTCTGTGCTCAGTCTGCAGCTTTGCAAATATTCAGGGGCCACCTGTCACCTACAGAGGGACCCGGCGGACCCTCGGTGCAAATGACACCTTTTTTTATCATAAAGACCTTACACATGAGAGGGCACAGAAACTGAATTAGCCTTAAATAGTGACCTCCCTTACTTACATCCACGCCTCCTGGAATTGCACGTTGAATATGCCCTTGAACAGCCAAAACCAGAAAACTGAAATTACTCATGAGCACAGAATATTGAAGGGAATATGTATCTGTCAACAACTGGAAATGCAGTCTGCATACTGAGGTATTTCGCCAAATTGGTGAATGATTTATTTGTAGCACCAAAATAGGATTAAATCTAAGGGCAAAATCACTGGGGCACTTCCTCTGAGAACTATGTATGCTGGTGTATTCAGCAAGAGCAAAAGAGCTGCAGGCTCTGTGCAAAACTGAAATATGGAGACTTATTAAGGCATATAAGAATGCAAAGAAAAGATGTCTGGCATGTTGAGCTATTTATTCTAATCACTGCTTGAATTTAAAATATCCAGTCTTCGTGGCTTAGATAATTCAATGTGTACTACAGTCAGCAAACCCTGAAATAGAAGCTAACCTGGCTGCACCTACTGTAGCTGCAAAGAGGTGGTAAGTAGGTGAGTAAACGCTCAAAAATAGCTCCAGTTGCATAACTTTTAGCAGACACTTATGCAATTTCAAACCATGCAAATCTTCAGTTAAACAAGGAAGAATGTGAAACCGCCAGCAGGAAGATACAGCTGATAGAGATCTCCTCTAACAACATAAAGAAATGTGTTAATTTAAATGGAAAATGTGTGGATTCACAAGAGGCAGCAGGAAGAGAACTCTAAGGGATGGCCTCTCGTCACACGCCGTGTCCCTGTGAGACATCTCACATCGAAATGACTGTCTGGGTCTGACTCCGCAACCACGGCAACAGGAAGGAGATAAGATGCAGTGAGCAACAAGCAGACAGAGAGGTGAAACAAATACATACACAGACAAAACTGAGGCCGTGATGTAGAGATAAGAGCTCTGACTTCTGAAGAACTCTGGACCCATGTAAAGGTTTTGTAGGAAGATTAAGACATTTCAAGAGCATATTTTCAGAGTATATGTCCATCAGCAGTATTGGATATGGGATTAGGTTGAAATTGTACAATAGCTCTAGAGTGCTTTTGTAATTTTTGGCTTTAAAAATCAGCATGTTAAGCTTTTCCACTGGATTATTTCTTGGATCTGAGATTTTTTTTTCTGTAGATTAAGCAGAAATAAATCAAGGTAATTACTGTTGATGGCCCAAAAATAGCCAAGGACACATCGATATCATCTTTACACTGTTGCTTTAGTGCTGATTCACTCTTACTGGAAGAATTTGTCCCGAATGTTCAAACTATTCCTCGAAAATAAGTTGAAATTCAGCACCTTTTGGCTAAAAGCCCCTAAATTATGCACAATTTCTGCACAAAAAAACAACGAGGAACATCTTAAAATTGGAGCCTGTTCAAAAGACCCCGGCAGAAGTTTATCCAAACATTCTTCAAGTACTCCTTCCAAGAATTTCCAGAGGTTTTGGGCCAATGCTGCTTACATCTGCAGGAAGTTAATAGCAGGGAGACAGAACGCTGTACATGTCTGAGGGAGATCTGTGAGGTAGGTTGGAACCATCCCCAAACTAGGCCCCATCTCCTCCTGCAGTCCCTCTCTTCTCTGTTATTGTTTTGTCTGAGGTGGAGTGTGGGGGGGTGAGGGGGTTCACATGGGGTAAGGCCCTGCCTATTATGTCTGGGCGTCTTGGAATCTAGGTCACGATTAGACCTCATCTTCTTACCTCCCGCCCCTCCCCTCCAGTTCTAGCGGCGGCCACTGCCAAAAAACCCTTGCTCTTTAATCTCCACTGCCTTTTTCACTCCTCGCCGTCTCGATCGATGTGCCGCACCCATCTGACCACCCCACCCCCTCCAGTCCTCCCTCTCTGCCTCCCTTCTCTCGCTGTGCCAAATGCCAGGCGTTTATCAGGGATAAGCAGCTGTCCCGTTTGCTCGGGGGAGTAGAAGAGAAACAGACAGAGTGGAGGCAGGAAAAAAGAAAAATGCAAGAAAAATGTAGAAAGCAGGAAGACAAACCGAGAGAGCAGCTTAAGACTTAATTGAACTTTTGCCTTTAGATTTGAAACATCCAAGCAAAGTGACTTACGCTGATAGATAAAGACTGTTGAAGTGAATGGCTGCACAGAAATAGGGCGGGACTCCTGAGCTAAAGCTACGCTCGATGCGCCGTAGCTCAAACGTTCAGTGAAAACAAAAGCATAGCTCAGATATGGTGTTATAGCCTTCAGATGACAGTAGAGCAAAGGTGCCTCCGGAAGCCGGAGGAGCAAAAATAAACTTTGTACAGAGAGAAGCGTCGTGCAGTTTGGACATTTCACGTGAAAGCAACGTGTTATTTATTTTATCTTTATTGGACTTGTTCTGATAAGGGAACAAATGAACCGCCAGTTGACCTTTGATTTTACTCTCTAGTTGTCATTAAAGAGTAAGTATTTCTCTTTCATAGTACAGTATATTTACAAAATAAGATGCTAACTCAAAAGCCATTGCTAAAACATGATCAGATCACAACCAAGCAAATACTTTCACAATATAATCTAAACTAGTTTAAGATAACCCAAAGAAGATAAGTAACTGTAAACCAAGAAAATACCAGGTTACTTTTCTGCTTGTACAACCGTGTTTGACAATTGAGGTGCAGTTTGAAACTGTTTGGATCAGAAGAGCATCCCTAGCAGGTAATTGGACGAACCATCTGTCGATCACTTGCTTTCAGAGGCAAACTTTGACATGTCAGGTCGAGGCATCAATAGTCAAGACAAGGCCAGCTGAAAGGCAGCATTCCTTGTCCTTCTTTTAGTGAATGAATGCTGACGAATACAACTTCAAAGGTGCCAGATGAATAAAGCAGGGTACGCTGTTTTAAAATAGCAATAAATGCTAAGAGGTGTTATTAGCATCTCTGCAAAGTTTTTAATTCAGAAGTACTTTTCACAAATGTAACTGTCACACATTTTCTTGTGAGTTTGAGTTTGAGCTGGCATAGCAAGAAGAATGAGATGTTTCTAAGGTTGCAAGAATCCAGATGTTGTGTAAAATAAAGATGAATCAAGCCCCCTGCCCGGGTGGTGGTGAGCGCCATACCCTGCAGGTACAAACGCTTCTTCTCTCATGATCTGACTGCTCTGTATGTCCTGATCTGGGTGCTTTTCACAGAACATACCGGTGACTTTCTCCGGTGAATCTCAGACTCTGATCTGACATTTTCCAAACAGATTCAGGAGTAGTGAAACATACACGCAAATATTGGGATTTTACATGAAAAGAGATTCACCAAAAGGTTACATTAGCACACAGGAAGCATCTCGTCTTGAGTCTATAATTCTCCAAACAGGCCCCTGCTGCCTGATTGGAATTTAACGAGAGTGTGCTGCATGTCAGACCAGAAATGCCACACCTTATCTGCCGGCTTCTTCACCATGCGTCTGATATCAACAGGAGACCGTCTGTCTGTCTATCAGAGCCTCATTCCTCACATGCTACTGTGTGTATGTGTGTTTGGGCAACAGCCGGTGGCGATAGAGTAGATATTCCTATAATAAGGGCTCAGCGCTGCGCTACATTTCGCTGCAGGTTGAGCCCACTGTCTTGCTTCTACATCTGCAGGAAGCAATCTGCCATGAGACTAAGGTGACATGTGTCACCTTTCTCGAGGAGCGGTAACACAAATGAAACCCATAAGTTAGGTGTAGCGGCACAAGTTGCTGCTGGGCTATAAACACACAGGGTGACACATGTAATGAGGCTGCTGATCTATATGTGTGGGTGGAGGACTTTTAAAATCCCCAGGGGACTCCGTCAGTCCACTGCCCCCTTTTACAAGCAAGACAATACCTTTTTTTCCCTTTTTATTCCACTTTCTCCCCCTATCAGCTGATGGGTGGTGGTTAGGAGACCCAGCTATCGCGACTCATCACATCAAAGAGGGCACTGGTGCAGTCACCAGGCTCACTAATACTTTGTCAGGGGAGTAGTGGGTTGGTAGGGGTCATATAGGGTGAACAATGTGTGTGTATTGCTTTTTCCAAGAGGAGAAGCATGTCACTTTGTGTCCTTTATTCCAGATTTAACATCAAAATCAGACTTCATGATGATTTCCCAAACTTTGGAGCAAATAGTCATCTCAAGCCGAACTTAACCATCACTAGTCATGACATGCAAAGTCATTTCCCCCTTAAAATAGGTTTAAACTGAGGGCATGTAATTGGATATGTGACTTCATTATCTGGGGGAGGGGGCTAAGGTTGATCCGGACACCTTGGCAAACAACTGAAGATCAACGGATAGCAAGCGAAGACAATCAAGTCTTCTGGACCAATTAGAATATGAGCCAGGGAGGGCAGTCTGTATCACTGAACCGGTTATCTCCATCTGTCACTAATCAAACAGCGACAGGAAATGATACGAGCTATAAAACAAGATATAAGGAATGGCAAAGGGCTGTAAAATGCATGCACACCCAAGTGTTTGTGCAAACAGGAAGCGCTATCTGTGACACGTAAGGTTATGCCGTGTTTATATGGGATCACTGGAGCCTGGTTTTTGAAGGTGAATATGAAGCATAAAACTGTGACCCCCCCAAAAAAATACAACTGGTCAGATTGTAATGATCTGGGGTAAACTCAAAAAAAGATAAAAAATACTAATAAATGCTGATTTCCACAGAGAAACACAGCCATAACCGTAGAAATAAAGAAGAAATGAAGGAAAGAGATTGGAATAAAAGTAATAATTCATGAGAATGGTGTAAAAGGGTAGAAAGACTCAAACTGTAATAAATATAATGGCAGCAGCTGAGTGAGTGAAGGGTTAAAAGTGATAAAAGAGAGTTTGAATTTTCATTTACAGTTTTTGAGTCTGTTTATTCTGCTTTATAAGCTTGTGCAGCGCCTCCCCTGACGCAGACCGTCCATGTGTCGGATGGGAACTCTTCTTGATGATGCTCCTGGCCTTGTTGAGACACCATGTGCGGGAAAGAGAAGGCACAGGACAGCGGAGAAAATCCTCCGCTGTTCTTATCACCTTCTGGAGGGCCTCTCGGTCTGCAGCCGAGCTGCCGGCGTGCCGCACCGTAATGCAGTGTGTCAGCATGCTCTCGATGGTGGAGCCGCAGAAGGTCATGAGCAGATTCTCCCTCAGATTGTGCCGTCTCTGCGGGGCGTTTTTGACGACCGCTGTGGAGAAAAATACCAGAATTTCAGAGAAACTGCTGCTTCTTTTTCTCATTACTTTTGTTCAGTGAGATGTTTGCATCATGTGAGCGTTGTGATGCAGTCTCTCAGGGCTCAGATTGCTTTGTGAAATTCTGAATCAAACCCCATGATACAAGAAGAATAATAATGTTTCACCTCCATCTAATGCAACACTGAGTTATTTCTTCAGTTCATTTACCTCATTACATGCATGATATAATGAGTTCCATTGACTGAGGATATATGTATGCTGTTGTTTTAGTACTTTTGCCTCTGAATAAGGAATTGAAAATGAAAGTGTAAAAAACCAGAAGTATTCCTTGTAGAGGAGAGAGAACATCATGATTCAAAGATCCTACTGTTCCCACTGATGTTAGCTGAGATTGGGGACATTGTTAGCTTCCGTTTGATTGAATATGCTAACATTATTCCAAAGCTAACTGAACTGGAGAAAGTTTTGGGCAACTTGGATTAGTCCAAAAACCTGTCAGTAAACGTTAAATGAACATAACGGAACATTTACGGCAAAGTGCTTTAAAGCCTGGGACAAAACATCACGAAACTCTGCCAATTGGAAGCATATTATGTTGTGAAGCACTGAGTTCTCAGCTTCAGAATAACTTTACTTTTGGCCAGAGGCGCTGGTCCCTGTGCAGCTTATGGTCAGTTTATCTGAGCTGCAACATTAAAGCTTCATACTTTGAATCCCTGTGTGTCACATGTTTTATTAAACACCACATCATCCGTCTGAATGGACGACCTGCCTCTATATACAACATAAGCTGCTTTTATCACAAGACAACCAGCCATACTGTCAAATATTATGCGTTATCTTGGGTGATCATCTTCAAGTTAGCTGCCACTTGATGTCAATGTGTCAAAATGTGTCAAAAACTCACTGGAATAGTTTTCAATCCTTGGAAGAACACTTTACTTGGTAAGATTGATTCAGCTGTCAAATCAAGCAGCCAGTTAGTTTTGTTTGGCCTGAACACTGGAAACATTCAGAAATGGCAAACTGAAGTGGTTCAGTCCACAGGTAAAAAGTCAGCCTACGAGTGGCTCATTGATTTAACTATTCTGTCTCCTTTGCTTAATCCGCAAAGTGCTGAACGAGTGAAAAGACGTGGGGGTGGTGTGTGGGACTTGGCCTGGAGCTGTGACTTCCTGGAGTCTTTCTGGTTGTCTGGGGACATCACGAAACAATAGCTCAACTGTCAAATGAAACCTAATGTGGTTATTTAGCCAATGAATTTGTGAGAAATGTTGCAGAAAGGATTTCAAGGAAGACATTTTACTGTGAGGATCCTTTTGCAGCCATATTGGTAATTTAACATATTCAGTAAGCAGGATTTTAAGTATTAGCATAAGATTAAGAGATTTAAAATATTGCATAATTTTACAGCTGCTCTCATTTCTAAGAGAGTAATAACCCCAGAATTACACACAAAAAAGCACCTTTTTTCCACCCTTTCTATAATCTCAATCAAAGACTAATCATCAAATCACCATTACTGTGAGTGGCGAGGAAAACCCTTCGCAGACAATAGTTTGTTGTGTTATATAACAGATGCTGCCCAGTTGTTTCTTTTTTGTCCATCCCATGCTCATTTCCATAATTCATCCCTTGACTTATTAAGAAGATAATCCTTTTGTTACACAGTCACCGCGACAGAGTCACCAGGGAACCGTGCATTTGTGCGTGTGTGTTTGGAGAGGGCGTGGTCATATTCGAACCCAGTGAACCCCGACAACCTTTCCTTCTTCTTACCCCTCCCCCTGCTCTCCTTTGCCTTCGCTGCATCGGCTGCTTGTGGATGCTAATGATTAATTGCTTATGTGCTGGACGGGGAGCTTGATTGGCGTGTGAGTGTAGTAGACCTGACGAGCTGTCAAAGCTGTCAGACAGGCTTGATGCAGACAAACGGCGAGAAAGAGAGAAACAGACTGATGTTAAAGACTAGGCAAGATCAGAGCCATCTGAGCTTATTAATGCCTGTGCATTTCACTGCATATCAGCGGAAATCCATCATACCTGCACAAGTGTTCATGCAATCTATTAACAGCAGTTAATGATGTCTGTCTTTGTGAATGCACACAGCAGAGACTCAGACATAACAGTGTAAATGTGTGCATGGCAATGTGAAATACACTTTAATTTGCTTGCATGCACACACACACATGCATACACTCCCAAAAATGACATTGTTCTGTCAATCATCAGGGTTTATTGTATCTGCAGCATGCTCAATTTTAATCATCGTGAGAGGCTGAGCTAACGCTCAGACATCACTACCCATCAAATTACATGCATTACTGCATGTCTGCAGTATAAATGACCAAGAAAAGGATGATATGCAGCTGTCTAACAAATTACAGGAAAATGAATGAATGGGTCCAAAGATGTTGGGTTCATTTTGCTGACAGTCCTTGTGCCCACATGCGTGTGGATGCCAGTCTTATAATGTGATGTTTGGGTCTGAATTTTGTGCCTGGTGTGTCTCATCTGGGACTGAAAAGAACACTAAACTACAAATCTGGAAGCATATGAAGAATGGATGACACATGGCCTGTTTTTTTCTCTTCTGACCTGAATTGAGCTCTGAAACGAGGTTCAGCACAAAAAGATCACTACACATCAGAACAGATTTGTTTTAAGTGGCTAATTTTATCCTTTGAGTCTCTCGTGAGAGAAAAATAGTTACCGCCTCTGTTGACGCCAAATCGCAACACAATACAACAGCAATAGCAGATTTAAGACCATCATTGATGCTTTACACCACCACCATCAAAACACCAAATTAGGGAGTGTTTTAAAGAAATAGAAAGTATAAGAATAGGCACATCAGAGTTGTTCTGGTTCAGTTAGATGAAGCTGAATCCTTCCATTTTCCAGCTCAACATACTGTATGAAAATCAGTCTTACGCATACTGAAAGTTTTCAGGGGTCTCTTTCTCACACGCCGGATTGTTTGACGCTGGCTTGATGTGTGAATAGACACAGCGATGTAGGGCTGACCTTCCTCTACTTGGCTTGGCGGGTTAAAGACTTCATTTTTTGCACCGATAAGGCCCAAATATGTGAAAGTAAACAGTAAACAGTCTAAGCTGACAGATGTGGGCCAAAACAAAGTAGTACCCACTAAATTTGGGGCGACCAATAAAGAAAACATGTGAGGATGTGGGATTACTTTACCAATCCTTGTTTCATTCCTAACACTATTTGAAGATAAGACCCATGAGATCAGGTATATAAGACTAATAGGATGTAGTGACTGGCTCAAAACTAAAGTTGTGCTTGTAGATTAAACAAAACAGGAGTGTAATAATTACTTGTAGTTTTCAGAGTAATTTGCTACAGGCTGGCTATAACATGACGAACAGCTAGCTTCCTAACTAGCTACCTAAAACAGAGTAATGCTCACTGAAGAACTTTGGGGTGACCAATAAAGAAAATGCAGATGTGGGATTACTTTATCAGTCCTTGTTTGAGCTGTATTCCATTCCTTTAAACACAATTTAAAGATAAGATCTAGCTACCTACCGTGCTAGCTAACACTACCTAGCTAGCTAGCTAGTAGTATTAGCTAGCTAGAAAAACACGTCACATGAAAGTTTAGAAATTGTTAAATGGCAGCAAACATGTGCTATGATAGCGAAATCCATCTATGTATTGAGTAAATTATAACCCTAACCAAATATTTGTTAAAGATTAATATAACTGACTGTGAGTGCCATTAAAAAAATGTTGGGTTTGATGTGATTTATGGGATGGATGGGATTAAAACCACTGATCAACCTACCACCTTTCAGTGGTTTTTGCAGATGCTAAAGGTGGCAAATATGAATTTTTAACCAATTTGACGTGATGCAAATTGTAGGCATGCCACAATTTTCAAAGTCAAACGTGTAATAATTATAGGGCCTGGAAAATATTTGTGTAATTTTAAAAACTGCTATCTTTTCTTCTGTGGAACACTGTAGCTTTTATACATTCTTGAGTCAGACTACATTGATTAAAGTCGTGAATAGCACCTGTGTTCCAAACATTTCACACATTTACTCTACTCTTTCATCAACGACAGGCTTTATTCCCGAGTTTGAATTTCTCCAGCTGTGGTTGCTCCTGCAACGCACTACACCTTCTGCCGCATCCAAGATAAATGATACCAATTCCATAAAGCATCTTGGCCTGCTTTCACTTGTGCCACAAATGCACCTGAATAAACACACAGACCAAATGTGCACACTGAAAGACACAGAAAAAGCATGCCAATGCAAATAGAAAACACATTCATACAAACAAAGGAAGGCTGAAAGGCTTTGATCAATAGTGTTGTGAACCATACAGCTTTTCCTTTGCTATTGTGACCACTCATTTGCTGCTCCAGGCTGAGTAATTGGTGCACAGCACCATAATAGCTACAACTGTGTAAAACAGTAATGATAACATGTGCAAATGCGTGTTTGTAAGATAAATTGTCCTCCACACCTTCCACGTTTAAGCAAAGTGCATCACCTCCTCCTCTTTTTATCAGTCCTTTTAGCGGTTACTCTCTGCTTACCTTATAGCCTCTTGCCTTTCGCTCATTTTCTCGGTTTTGCTTGCTCTTATTTCACTGACTCTCAAGTTAAAATTCCCCAAGGGCCTCATAGTCACAAGTGTAAGACTTGTCATTCCACCTCTGCTCTGTGCGCACAGTCTGCCAATCACACAGATGATAAGGCTGCATAAAATTTTGCAGTTTGACAGACAGGCTATGCTTGTCAGAGGCCTGTGAGCAGTGAGCAGGTACTCCAGCTACAAAACCAATGAGTTCTCAGGCCACAGACCTTGTCAAAGTCAGCCTTCAGTATAATTATTTGATAAAATGCTGAAAGAAAAAAGGTCTGTGAACACACTAGTGCATGGACAAGAGTCAACTACAACTCCAATGTGGTTTTCTTTAAAGTCTGGAGTGACACAAGGCTCTTTTGGCTGTGAAATACAGACATTATGTGCTTCCATGGTTTCAAGACATGCAAATTGGCAACACAAATCACAAATTTGGTGCCAAATAAATGAAACTTTAATTAAAGAAGCACTGTCATGCCATGTGTGTTACACTTGGACACATTCTCATTGGACACAGGTTGCTTGTAATGAAAAACATGGTCCAGCCGAGGTGGAAAAAGTTAAGTAGTGTTAATTAAATCACTTCATTATGAATTGCTTAACCCCTATTGGGTCTGATTAGCAACTGTTTAACTCATAGTGTGACCTGGTCGGAGGGTAAAACTGCTTAAAACAGTTCAAGATCATACACTTTTCCATTTTATTGTATGTATTGAAGTAAATGTTGCTGACAGATTTTAGCTGAAATGCTTCCACATTGGTCTTGAAGTCCCAGTCACACAAATGTATAGAATTTCACAAATAGTTTAAAGGGTTTTTTACTTTGTAAAAGAAGAAATGTAACGCTGCTTTAAGCACTTCTGCAGAAGGCTCCTTCCTGGGAATCTAAATCCCCTTTTTTATCTCTTTACACTCTGGCAGCCTGTCTGTTACTCCCCCCCCCACCACCCCCATCTCTTCCGTGTGTGTCAGCTGACCTCTCTGCCGGGTTCTTCTGTCAAGAAGATGCCAAATACCAGCTGGTGCCAACAGCCGCAGTCATGGCTAAAGATACACCTGCGTGAGAGCAGGGCCCGATTTATCCCGTCGGTTGTACAAATGGGTGCACGAGTAAGAATGTGTGTGAATGCATGTGGCGCGCACATGCTAACCTTCCCGATGAGTGACTCTTTTCACACCTCTGTGCAAGGGCCTATTTTCTCCCACTTACCATCTCTGCCCTTTCTGTTGTTAATCTTCACAAGGAAGAGGAACAACCCTCAGTTCTGCTTTTTCTGGAGCCCAGATGTTAGATCGTGGCATGCCAGCTATGCAGAGCAGCTTACCGTTACAATGCGGCAGACATAAAGAAAAGGAGGGGGGGGGAAACAGGGTCGGAGTAAAATAATACAGGTGATGAAAAGAGAAGGATAAAGGGAAGGTGAAGCAGAAGAAAAGGGAGGATGAGTGGAGAGCAGGGACAGGAGGGCACTGGGTTTGTTGTGTCCTCAGAAAGCCTCTGAGGCAGTGGAGGGAGATGGGAGGAGAGGATGATCAGTGCGGCGTGGCTGGGAAAGAGGTTAGTAAACCAGCAGAAATTGGATAACAGTCTCCTTACGTCGCCACAGTTACACATTATGAGGGCTCAGTGAATGAAATAGGAGATTAACCGAGATACAGCAGGGGACAACTGGCGATGCTTTAATCTCGTGTGTGTCTGTGCAAATCCAGCACATACGATGGTTTTAGTGCAACGTGTAACAGGCATTCATGAAGTGGGCTGCTTTTTTTCAAACATATGATCCATGTTCATGAGCCAATTAGGAAATCCTTGATAAGTGTTCAGTTCAGAGCAGATGCAAAAGCAAGCAAGTGGTTGGAAATGCTGCAGCGCCGAATGTATCTTCCAAAAAAGCTTACATTTCTGAAGCTGGTGCTGCAATGTCACCCTGCCTCTCTTTTACCTCTGTGTGGATTTTTTGGAGCAATTTGTCTTCACAGGAAAATGTCACGCTAC
The DNA here is from genome assembly GCF_036924035.1 of Leuresthes tenuis. Classification (NCBI taxonomy): domain Eukaryota; kingdom Metazoa; phylum Chordata; class Actinopteri; order Atheriniformes; family Atherinopsidae; genus Leuresthes; species Leuresthes tenuis. Next base: position 24,061,755 of record NW_027325377.1, on the reverse strand, counting down.
CCTGTCAGCTCTGACTCCATCCTCACATTTTATCATGTCCTCCTTCCCTCTTCTCCCTCCTCACCAAAGCCTCGGCTTCTCCTCTGAGACACGGCGGCACACCGCACAGTCGAACATTTCACACGGTGAATGTATAAATGGATGAGGAACAAACTGCTTCTCATGGTCACCCACATGCGACAGCAGGAGAATGGAGAAAAAGGACAGAAAAGGACTGAGCCGCCAAGTCTCATAAAACTGTGTAATAACCACACGGCTCCACGGTGCAGCATGTATCTGTCGTTGTGTTTCCATCAAGCTGTTTTTCGGCGGATTTTCAGTTCAAACAGAAAACGTTCTTGCACATGGGAGAGGTTAGAAAATTATCTTATCAAACAAAAAGGGGGGGTTCAGCTAAAGTTGAACAAATAAATGGCGAAGTACAGAAACGGCATGACTCATGAAAGAACAAATAGATCAAACTCTTCCATGAGCTCATAGCTGTAATATTTGTTATTCAGTTGTTTTAATTTCCCTTGTCCACCGTGTCAGAAGACTTTCCATTGTGTTAATGTAGTCTCAGATTCTTTCTCTTTGTTGTTTGACTGGTGCTTTTCTAACTGTGCCATCTTATTGCGGCCCATAGATTACATCCCAGCGCTTAATAGTCGCATTATTAGCATTTTACCCTCAGTTTATTTTGTGATGCACATTGTAAAGAAGCCCAACAAGGTAAGATGTCTATGTGGAAGTATTCTCAGTGCTGGACACATTATTATGCCAAAACATGGGTTGTGCTTCGATTTTTTTCCTCTAATAAAATTACTTTTGTAGCTGCAGTCACTTTTTATTTTCTTTGGTGTTCGGACATAAAACTCAGCAGTTGGTGGCACTAATCTGATGTTATCTTTCCAATTGCTGCTGTCATTTATTGATTTAAGAAACATTTTCTACAAGAACAAAAACCGCTTCCTTTCACCAGTTTTTGAAGATGTTAAATATTAGTTTTAGCTTCCAAATCAACTGACTATCCACCTGTTTTGATTTATATTCACATAATATTGCAAATATCCATCTCTTTTCCATTTATAATATGATATTTACTTTAAAAACGGAGACTAAGCAGGATATTCAACCCAAGTCGTGCTTTATGACCCGCTAGAAGTGTGTGGTGGTTCCGGTTACGAAATCAGGATTTTATTAGAGCCGAGCGACAGTCTGGAAATGCTTTAAGTGAATTTCAGGCGCAATTTCTTACACATTTAGCTGAGATACAAAAGAAAAAGAGAAATATGTGAATCTATATGTTAATCCACAGTTACACTTCACTGTCTTTACATGAATATGCAGAAAGTTTGGAGACTTCGGAGCATTTGCAGCGCTCTTAAGCCCATATATGTCCAGGTTTGAGGCTTTTAAAAGTCACAATATTTCCTTTTATCTCTTTCAGCTCATCCCTCCAGTTTACAGGGATACGAGATATAAATGCATAGTTTGTATTTTAAAATCAAAATGTACTTGACCCCTAAGGAGTCCAACCTTTAGAGGTATAGAATGATGCATAAAGGACATAAAGACAGAGACATACAGTGACAGAGTCAGGCAGCTGGCTGAGACATCAAAGCCTTGCTTGGTCAGTCTCACATAGTTCATAAATCATCCTGCTAACAACACATACGCTATAAGGTTACGCCTCCGAAATAAGAAACCCTTGACCTAATAACACATGCATCGTGGGCCTCATGAACGCTTACCAAATCTTAAACAAACCAGTGCCAAATTCCTCCCTTATGACATTACACAGAGACGTTTTAGGAGATATTTACATTAAGATTCTCCAAACAGTTCATCCTTTCTTCACCTCCAGTTTGCCACCCCCACCCCCATTACCTCATAGCCTGCCTCCTATACTCATCTGTGGCCTACTTACACAAAAATCAATCTAAAATATAACGTCGCGGCGACACATATCTGCCAAACTGGGTCGGTTTGTGAAAATTGGAATTGGTGTGTTATTTTTCAGAGGCTGTATAATATTTCCTGACTTATTTCCCGGATTCACCTCCAAATGCCCCCCTCCCCCTTCTATTCTATGCTTCATCTTCTCTTCACTTGACCACCTGTGGCCTCGCTTCCCCTCCTGTCATATGCCCCTTGAAACCCACTCACACACGTGTCCTCTCCTGCTCTCTCCACCTCACCCATTCCTGCCATTGCACTTGTGTCTTGTGACCATGCTCAGTGTCATGAGGCCGACTCAATACTCCCCCACCCATACACACACACAAATATCATGCTAATAAATGCAAGTATGCTCAAACCGGGCACGTGAATATCAAGCTCAGAAACACACACACACACACTCTGGACTTCCACGCCATTCATGGAAGTGCTACTGTTTCAGGACACTATTTATAGGAATGACACGGGAGCTTTTGTTGCAAAGTCCGTTCTGTATCTTCATGGCACTCAGTCTGGTTACATGTGTGCCATCGGATCGGATTAATGGCTAAATTACAATAAGATTGAGTTATTCAGTTCATGTAGACACCTTGATCTAATCTCGCCATCTTTCTGAATGCCTGAGTTTGTTGTTGTTGGCGGTGAAGACGTCAACAGGAAGTGGCTCTATTAGCGATAGCTGAAATGGGGACAGCGCCACCTATGGTACCGGGGTATGACATGCTTTGTGCCAGTGATTCCATTCATTCACCGCCATATATCCAAGGATAATTACCCTCAGATAAGGAGCAGAACCCAACTGTAGCTGTAATCCAGTTAATCTCATCATGTGGACCCCCTGACTGACTTCAGGTTGTCATACATTAATAATAATAATAATAATAATAATAATAATAATAATAATAATAATACATACTGCGTGCATACATTCAGATGGACTTAAACTGGCCTGGCAGCTATGCAAAAGCTCCACAGTTCCCATCAGGGGGCTTTGAAGTCACAAAAGCACACAGGAAAAGTGGGTTACAATCCTGAAACATCCCATAGTTAAGCTGCTATAGGCTCAGACTGCTGGGGGAGCTCATCTGTCACACCTTTCCTCACTTTGCTCTCTTTTCCGTTTAATTTCTAAATGATTTTATGTCCATGTGACATTATTGTGGTCATTAACTTGTGTTTCCCTGTTCCAGCAGGTATCCTTTGAATGGTGTTATGGTGTTTTCCCCCCCTTTTTCCCTCTTTTCTGTCTTCTCAAACCCCAGCTGGTCGAGGCGGATGGCCACCCTTCCTGGTTCTGGTTCTGCCAGAGGTTTCTTCCTGAGTCTGGTTCTGCCAGAGGTTTCTTCCTGGTTCTGGTTCTACCAGAGGTTTCTTCCTGGTTCTGGTTCTACCAGAGGTTTCTTCCTGGTTCTGGTTCTGCCAGAGGTTTCTTCCTGTTAAAGGGAGTCGTTCCTTTCCACAGTCCCTCAGGCTCAGGACGGGAGATTGGACTGAAGACAAGTTTCGGTGCAATCTGTTGGTTTCATTAGCTACGATATTGCTTTTTGAATTGGCTCCATATGAATGAATTGGATTTTTTTTAAATGAATTAATTGGATTTAATTGCATTATGATTACAATGAATTGAATTCCAATTGGCTTGAATTGGACTACATTACTTAAGTGCCTTGAGATGACAATTGTTGTAATTTGGCGCTCTATAAATAAAACTGAATTGAATTGAACCCTTCTTATTTGTCAAGGTAAAATAGAAACAACGTAATGAATGTAAAGAGCTTTACCGACTGACACAGGAGCAGTCTGACAGCAGCTAAACAGCAGTCCAATAATGCTGTTTTAATCACAGAAACACACTCTGCAGAACATGTACTTTCACTTAAAAGCCGCAGATGCTGCTTCTTTGTATGTGGCTGTGTGGAAACATTAAAAAGGGCTCCCAAAAAGGCAACTTACTCAAAGAACACAAGCTGTTTTTTGTTCACCCCGACCCTGAGGTTGAAAATGACATGATTTTGAGTTCCAACTTTCCACTTCTAAAGTACATCCAATGCAGTATTTTCCTGCTGAAAAGGGAAGAAATGAACGCAGGAAAATGAAATGGTTGTTAGAAATGTGTAACTCTCTCTCTGCTGGCATGGTTTCCTGTTACAAAAAGTGCTGTTTTACTTGTTTTGTGTTCTATGAAAACGTAAGTTATCTCACCGGTGTGTGTTTAGGAGGAAGTGGATTATGATCAAGAAGCTGTTTACAGTAAGTGAGGCCACAGACATCGATGCCAAACCAGATATTATGGCTTATCAGCACACATTTTTGCTTTTAACGTATGATTTTATGCCATTTAGTCTTGAGGAATGAGCCTGTTCTGGTCTTGAACCCATCCTTTACAATTTTATTTGTCATTTGATGCCATAAAACAACTAAAAAGTTAAAAATGCAGTGTTTACATTTGAACGCCAAACTTAACAGGGCTGCCTTTAATTTATTCACACAGTATGCGCTGCTTATTAATGGATCTTCTGATCATAACGCCTCTTACTCCTTTAGGCTATTATGAACAATCAGACTTAACCTCCACATGTGTCTCCTCATTCTGATAATAGATCTAACCACTTTACACATTTTAATTTGATCTAAAGACCTCACAATGTTCCAAACAGAAAACAATCCCGAGCCACTCACTCACTGCTGTGTCATTCAATCAGTTGAGTTTAATCATCCTTGAAACACACTTACACAAACACGCTCTGACTTACTTCCAGGTCACATGCTCTTCCCGACAACAAAAACAAGAGCATTCTTTGGTAATCGTCTTGTTAAATGCTAACTATGACAGGAATGTGAGCCGGTGTGGGCACGTAAGCCTAACTTCATCATGTGAGTGTTCTTTCAACACACAAGCTGGCATGCAAATACACAAGAACATGCACATGCACGCTCCCATGTCCACGTGCACTTGGGAAACACAGACAATGGGATTAGCCATTGTTAAGCAAAGCAGGCGGCACCCAGTTAAGACTAAACACACTTTAAGCACCATGAGAATGTAAATATCACAGCTATTTGAAGTAGACAAAGTTGAGTAACAGTGTGTAAACACATGAAGTGTTGCAAGAAGATCGCATTAGCTGAACACAGTGGGGTCAAAAGCTTCAGAACCTTTGTAGAACCACCTTTCTCTCATATCTCAATGACCTCGTCAAATCCAGAGACTGGAATTCTCCTCATTCTTCAAAGCAAAACTGCTCCAGATCCTTCGAGTTGGACAGATTCCTCTGGTGTACATCAATATTTAAAGTCATGCCACAGATTCTCCAGGCTTAGGCCATTCAAACGCATTCAGACATTCCCCACTAAACCCCTCCAGTGCTGCTTTATCAGAACGCTTAAGGTCATTGTCCTGATGGAAGGTGAACATCTGTCTCAGCCTAAAATCTCCAGAAGATTATTCAGCCCCATCGTCTGTGTTCCAACTCTTTCAGGATTAACTTTGTTCTCTTTGTTGAGCAGGTTTGTTGTCTTGCCGTATTATTTCCTATTATGTGACTGTGCTCTATGGGATTATCAAAGTTTTGGGTACTTTTTTCACAACTTAATCCTGATTTTTTACTTTTTACTTCACCACAACTTTGTCGCTGACCCGTTTGGAGAGCTCTTTGCTGGTCATGCTGCCGCTTGCTTGGTGTTGCCAGATTCTGGGGCCGTATGCATGCAGAGATCACGTGACACTAAGATTGCACACGGGTGGACCTGATCTCACAAGTCATGCCACTTCTGAAGGGGACTAGTTGCACCAGGTCTCATTTAGGGGCTTCATAGCAAAGCGAGTTGTTACATAAAATCTCCTAAAATCAATTCAAACTTGGGGTAATAACAACCGCTACTGTCACATGATCAGAATGAATATTTTCGTGCCCTCATGGGCAAAGACATGAGATGAAACTCTCACTGGGGAAACAATCACTTAAACCTTTGCTTATGCAGTTAGGCAAAAATAGGTAAGAAGCACCTAAGGGCTCATCACATTGCCTTTTCATCCACTGAGCTGAAAGCCTCTAAGTGTAGCTAAGAAGTGATTAAAGGTCACTTCCAGTTTGGAGCGATGATATCACAACAGCTTAAGCCTTATCAGCGTGGATGATGACCCCTGTGACAGTTAAAAGTTGCCATCCAGGCTTGGTGTGTATCTGCTGGAATGACAGGACGTATGTGTGTGTCTCTGCAGCACCAGCCACATTTATCTTACCTTTGCTCTTGCTCTGTGACTCAGCGTTCTTGTTGTTCTCATAAGCTTTTCAGCTGCTCGTGTGTTTGCACGAGTGTGTTTTTGTTATCTCCGTTCACCTCGGCCCAGATTCTGACCTTTCTAAAAGGTCTCACTGTCCAGCTTTCCACACTAACATGCAAACTGGCTGACTGACCCACATCTGGAGTATGTGGCATATCTATCCAGAAACTTATGCCTGTTTTGAGTTAAACTATAGAGCGTGATAAATGACAGGCAGCTCTTATCAGTCCCTGTATGTAAAGAAGAATGAGTACTCTTTGAGTGACTGGAAAACGCAGCCTGACACCAGCAGCTTTGCTCAAGAGGAAGCATTTAAAGACCCCAGGTTTTACCAGGAGCTTTGTTCCAGGTGTTCAAATGTTATGTTGCTGAACTCACTGAACTTGGGACACTGCGATGCCTGAGGTCAGGTATGGTTTGTTCTTTTTGGAACTTTTTCTTTTGGAATTTGACCTTAAAACCTGGTGAAAAAGAGACCTACATTTCCAAGAAAACAGTTCAGTTGTTCCTCCTGTCTGCGCCAGGTATTGATTCTAGTCTGAGACACACGCACACAAAGAAAAAGACAAATTTACACATTTAATTAATTCACTTTATCTCTATCACAACTATTGAAACTTAAGGTAGTAGAGAATAAAGAGGTGGCACTCACTACAGGTGGGTTTGAACAACAAATGAAGGGTTAAAAAGTCCGAGATGAGGGATTTTCACGATTTTTGGGGTTAAATGAGACATAAAACCCCACCCAACCCCATTAACCTAACTCTAACTCTTAATTCTAAGTAAACTGTGGTGTTTGAATCTGGTTTACGCTGTTTTCAATGGCCAGTGCACTGGATAGCTGTTAAGTAATTTGTCATGTGCTTCAAATCTAAATTGAGCTGTGTTTATGTCACAGGTTGCTTGTGCAATGACTGATCTGATGACTCATTGGACATAACTGACTCTCACTGTGTCTCATAAAAGCTCATTTTCATACTCAAAATGCAAATACAGCACACAAATACAATGATTATACTCAGTAGTATGTTTATGTTGCCAAGTTAGTGCTTACAGTGTCTCTCGTTGGCGTTTCTTCAGCATCAACTCGACTCAAAAAATGAATTTCCCCTCAATCGGCCACACAGGAAGAAAGCACTTTACAAAGGAAATGGATTTGAATGCTCGTCCCTTCACACAGTTTCCATTTAGTTCCTTTAATGTTGGGTACCACGGACTATTTGAATGTTTTTGAATTTCCTCATGTGATCTCACAGATAACCCAGTGTATGCTAAACCTGTTGTTCTCTGTGAAGCTGTAACATTTCCAGTCAGTAGGTTTGGAGCTGGCCTTGCTTTCATGTTGCAGGCTTGAGGTAAAACTGGAGGGAACAGGGGATGGGGAGGCAGCAGGCCTTTCATGACTCAGTTATTCCCGTGACAACAAGCTTATCTCATCCCTCACCCACTTCTGCAGGTGATGATTATATTGCAGAGTATCATTAGCCATTAGCCCACTGGAAAACAAAGCAAAAACAAGAATGATGATAATAAGTGAGTGTCTGTTGCTTTCCTTTTACTTTCTTGTCAGTGCGGTTGCTTTTCTTTCCTGGTGAATTTATGAGAAGCTGAAAAGTGCTGGCAGCAGACCAAGTTCAGTGAAGGACAAAGAAAAGTGCAGGTATGGTGTTACAATCAACCATGTGGTTCGTTTTCCGTTGGGGGGCTGACTCAAACCTTTTTAATCGTGCATGTGGTGGGAAGGTGTGCAGCTTGTTGATGGCATAATTACCCAAGTGAGCGCACGCTGGAGCTGTGGCAGTAATGATAATGTCTGATTTGCGACAGGATAATAGTAATTTACTATGTTATGGCTAAGACCTAAAGAAAAAAAAAGCCTGATTCGATCGTGGGAGATGACTAAGAGTAAATTCATATTTACAGTTGCAGCTCCGAGTGTATTGATGTGCCAGAGGAAGAAAGGCTTGCAGACATAAAAGCAAATGGTTTGTGGCCTTGCTCAAAGGCAATCAAATAAAGGAGGGGAGGGCTGAAACTCTGCTTTTTCTGCTTGTTTGTGCTCCTAAACTGCTGACCCTCGTGCCCATAGGCCTCCATCTTTAACCTTTAGGCGCCCTACAAGCCTTTCAAAAAGTATGTTTAACAGCATCATAAAAGGTTGCTCTTATCCATCAGTCAAATCTTGTTTTTCTGTTTATACGAGGTCCCTCTGGGGAGTGACAAAGACAGTTTAAGCTACCTCATATGGGTTGGACCCCCTGTTTACTCTCACTGGGATTTCCTCTCCAACATTCCTCGAGCCAAAACAAGGCATAACTGTATCTGACACCTAACTAGTTGGTCAAGGAAGAAAAGCAAAAAAGCCAGTAGTTTATCTGCCTTGCTTAGAGCACTTGACCTGACAAGCAGGTATTTTTTCCTGTCACGCACATGCGGTCCTTAAACATAAGTCTTCCAACAACCTTTGTTTCCTTGTATGCTGCCAGGAAGCCCAGAAATAGATGCAGAGGATTATTGAGACATACAGCATTTAAGACAGAAACAGAGTTTTTTATCAGTTCTGAGCAGCTTTAAAGTGAATATCTGGTCTGAGCTCCTTTATTCTCCAACACAGCCTGAACCCTCTGAGACCAGCTTTCTGTCATTTCTTTAAGGAGTCTTCAGGAATAGTTCTCCAGGCTTCTTGAAGGACATCCCAAAGCTCTTCTTTGGATGTGGGCTGCCTTTTGTTCCGTTCTCTGTCAGATGATCCCACACTGCTTCAATAATGTTGAGGTCCGGGCTCTGGGGAGGATTCATCCCTCCATAAGACCTGTTGCCACTGATTTTCAGTCCACTTCTTGTGTCATTTGGCACAGCTCAGCCTTTTCTCCCTGTTTCCCTTCCTTAAGAACGGCTTCTTGACAGCCACCCTTCCATGGAGCCCATTTCTGATGAGGCTTGGGCCAACAGTAGATGGATCAGCTGAAGGTCCAGATGCATCTCTCAGGTCCTGTCAGGTCACAGCTGGATTTTTTCCTCTTTCTTAAGGACATCACTTTCAGATCCTGTTCATCTGCTGGAGATAGTTTTTTAGGCCTGACACTTCTTCTTTTGTCCTCCACTTGTCCAGTTTCCTCAAATGTTTTAAGGACACACTGCACACCATGCTGAGATATGCCAAGTTTTCAGCTAATAGCTCTTTGGGAATCACCTTGTTGCTGCAGAAATCCTATTTTCTGTCTGTCAAACTGTGTTTTCTTTGCTGTTTTTCATAGATGCAACTAAAGAAATGGGAACAAATTATGTGTTTTTGTGACAGGCTGCTAGTAACAAAGTGCCTAAAGATCCAGTTTAAAATGGCTTCTTTGCTAAGTTGTCTGTTCTGTGTCGACACAACACTGGTTCATCCCTTGAGTTAGGAGCCTTTTTTCTGCCTGAATGGTTCATAGGTCAGAGTTAAGTGGCTGAACAAACAAAATAAAACCACATTACTCTAAAAATCGTCTGGTACAAGGACTGGACTGAAAATGCACCTTCAGAAACCCTTGAGTACTATTGCTCAAGGCCACTTCAGAAGGATACAACATATAAAGAAATATAGGGTTGCTTTTGCACAGAACTTTAAGTGGGTCAAAGACAAAATCAAACACAAGAGCAACTAAACAGAATGCATTAAAAACTATTCAAAGCACTCATCAGAGCAAATGCACATCGGTCATAACGTAGAACCAGCTCATCAACATAAGGCTATTTATAATGCTGCAGTGACAGGAGTGGATTGGCTGTCATGCAGCAACCCTTTGTGCACATACCTACATCCTCCCTGAAATCTCTGAGGCGTTTCACCCTGGCTTGACGTGTTAGCGCCTTCACACGTGTGGTTCACTCTGTGGAACTCTGGCTTTGACAGAAACACTCAGCCACTGATTTGTTGTGACCGAGTACCAGAAATATTCAGAGAAATTAGACGTTTAAAATGTGCCGCTGACACGGAAGAGAATCGTGCTCATCGAGGTGTGCGAAGCTGAGATACTGCAGATGTTTTGTGGTATTTACTGACGTTTAAATTGAAGTGTGTCAAAAGGTATTCAGAAGCTGCTTTTATTTGAATTTCTGTCAAATCTTTAGAGCAACTTAACCTTTATTTTACAGCCTTTACTCTCATTCATCATCCATTTCCTTCCTGAAGTGTATCTACCCTCTGCTTCTGTGCCTCATTTTTTATCATTACAGCTACTGGATGAGAAGTCATTAAAGAGAAATTGACCCAACTCCCTGCCGGTCTCAGCAGGCTACAGCCTCATCAAGCCAGTCCCCCCCCACTGTGACGAGGACAGCCAGCCCTTATGTTTGGAAGCGGATTGGTATTGTGTAAAATATTTATCAATGCTCCACTTGGCTCCTGGGAATTGTTCACAAGCATGCTCATGCACATTTACTCTCAAACAGAGACAGCTAAATGCTGATCATGGCTCTGCCACCTACGTTCTAGTAGCTGATTATAGTGGTTGGCTGCATGTAGCTTTATTGTATGTTTAACATGTCTTCAATCATTTGAACCATTTCTGATGTTTTAGAGGAAAGATTCAGAAAAACTGATCAATTATTTTACAGATTTTTAAAAGAAATGTACTCTATTATCCTTATTTTCTAAGATAACTCGTCTCTCTATACTCGCCAACCGTATTTGAGATGCCAAAGCCATTTGCAATTTTAAAAGAGGCCGTTTCTCTGTTCGTTTCGTTTGATTAATCCCCTGAACACATCATCTGCTCATCAAGATGACATTTTCAGAGGTTCTTTTTCCATGAAGAATCGCCTTCATGTGCAAATTGGTTCTTCCCTTTGTTTGTGCTGCAGCTTGAGCTGCTAAAACACATCTACTTTGAACCGTGAATAATTCAAACCATACAATCCATATTTTTAGCTAAAATTAGATGTATCAAAATGACAAGGAGCATATAGCTTTGCTCAGATGTTGTATAGCTTCTGAAAGATAAAGCTTGCTCTCAAGTGCCAGCTCAAGCTGTAAATTAATTTAGGTTGATTGGTTTCTTAAAATTTGTTTTGTATGAAACGTGTCCAGTCTGTATCAGCTTTTTGGAGCTTGTTATTGGAAAGCTGCAGCTCCAAGTTGGAAATGGTCAACCATGTTATTGACTTTCATTTCAGACACAGTCAGTCTAGCAGCCGGGCTGTGAAGCTGTCATGAAACATATTCTTTTAGTTTGAGTTCTTCTCCGGTGTTTTTTTACCCTCATAGTGTACATTGATACAAAAATACATAAAAGGATGGCTGTTTTAATGCATGATTGTGCTTTATCCTTTAGTATTTACTTACTGGAGTTGGTGACTGAAATAAAATAAGGCACCCCCTCAAAAAGCCGATGCAACATCAGTTGTCAGATTCCTTTAAGGTGAACAGATGCAACGTAAGCAGACACCACTTATGATCTCTTGTACATCTTTTTTACACCATAATTAGCAGGTAGAAGCATGCATTAATGTGCATGCATGTGCACATCCTGATAAAAGCAGATTAAGTCCTTTCTGACTGCCAGTTGTAATGTGTTTGCAAACATCAGTATTGTTACACAACACAGATTACTGGTTAGGCATTAAAAGTATTGGAGATAAAATAGTGCTGTTGGCTTTATGATTCACTACAATCCCTGAAGCAGTAGGCACAGCAGGTTTGTTGTGGTTCAGATGTCTGAGTCGGTACCTACTGGCTCATAACTATGGAAAGACAGCACCCTGATAACAAAAAATACATATTTTCTACTTTTTAATGTTTCTTATGTCTCACATTTTTCTTTCACTTTCACCCTCTCTGTTTGGTTAGGTTTAAAGTAATTAGAAATTCATACTCACATGTTATCTGTTATATATAATTATAATTATATATATATTATATATATTATATATATTATATAATTAATTATATATAATTATAATACGGTATAATAAGGTTTTGTTGGTCAAGTTGGTCACACGTAATCATCTAATGTTACTGCTGTTCAGATAACATTAGCTAACTTAGCTTGCTAGCTAACTTAGCTTGCTAGCTAACTTAGCTTGCTAGCTAACTTAGCTTGCTAGCTTACTACCCACAGCTAGACTGAAAGATTTTGGACTTTAGGAACACACTTTTAACTCTGATAACCAAATAAAATGAAAGATGAGCTGTATTAAAAACTGCCAACTGTTCATAGTCAGTCCTCCAGTTGTTGATAGTTAGTTTTATAATAGTTTGTTCCGGTGTAATATTGATGCTACACAGACTGTTATGAGACCTTAAAACATGGCCAACCGAATAAATGGGTGGATTTGGGTGGTCCATCCGCAGCCGAGAAACTTGAAATACATCATCACCACACACCACCAGTGCTGGTTGACAGCTAAGAAAAGCAAGTAGAGTGCATTTTAAAGATCTAGCTACACTTAAAAGAGCAAAAATAATGGCATGGAGACAAAGTGCAACTGCTAGAATTAAAAATTGATGGCTCCAATTTAACCGTCAACATTAATTCAAAGAGATGATAAAACATATAAAGAGTGAGTGAGTCAGAAAGTGGTGCGCAGTGACCACCAGCTCTAAGTGGTCTGAACGTGGGGAGGAGGCAGCATCAGGTCCATCACTGGGGATCCATTTACATGTAAACAATGGCCATATCATTCAACAGCAAGAGTGAGTGTAATTACTGCTGTCAATAAAAGGACTGCTTTTATCTAACAGGGAGTGTGTGTGTGGAGTATTTACATAATACACACTGTGAAAAAATAGTGCTTGTTAACTGTACTCTATCAGTAGTAGTAGTTTTATAGTGGTGTCCTGTGCTGTGTTATTGCCACTTTATATCCTCTTCTGGCACGTGAATGTCTGACACAACGATCATTTCAAGCTTGGTTTGATAGATGCAAAATGGCGACGATATGAGAGGACAGTTAAAAGATGCAGACATGTATACACACTCAATCATAGATACAGGCGCATGTGTGGCATGTCTATGCTACTATCTCTGGAAAATGTCCATGATTATTCGTCACTCTCCTCAGATAGCTCACTCTTTCCCTGGAAAGCATGTGCTTGTGTTCATGTATGTGTGTGTCTGGTTGTCAAGGCCCACAGATCAGGACAGCCAAGCTACAAGCAAGAACCCTCTCGGGGCTTTTCCTTGACAGGCTCGCCACTTGTTTTTTCTTGCCCGTGTATGTCTTTTCAGGCGCATAAAAGCTTATGTTTCAAACTACGGATGTCTCCTGCTTTTTAAATCTCAGACAGTGTGATGCGTAATTTCACTGGTTTCATGTGGCTGGCAGACATAATGCTGGGACTTTCCACGAGTTCACTTTTCTAAAGATACAGCATTATGCAAATATTGACCACTTTGGTAGAATTTAACTTGAAACAATGCATATTATTCCAGTATTATGAGCACTGTATGAGTTTTGAAGGAGTTATTTCATTATGTTTACAGGGAAATTGTTAAAATGTGGAATAAAACTAGAAAAGACACAAATTAAATTAGAAATATGTGTTTTACGAGCTGCATTAAAAAAAGATAAACAGATTGTAAAGCAATTAAATGGAATTTAATCAATAAATATACATAAATGTATCATTTAGGACAATTAAACAACAAAGATTAGGCTGAGCATTGGATATTTGCACTTATTTCATGTAACTTAAATAATAAGAGGAAGAAAACTTATAAATATCCTGGTGTGTGAGAGGTCTGAGAGATTTTTCTCAGCACCAAACCTAGATAAGAAAGCCCAGTTGTCCTTATTCAACCTCTTTAAATGCACTAGATTCTGCTCCTGATCTCATTTGATCAGTCAAGGATTACATAAAGACGATTTACTTTTCTGTGGAATTCATGCCAGCTTTTGTAAATAAGAGAAGCTAAAATAATGAATAAATCAAAACAATGTACCCCACAGCCATGACCCACACAGGACAAACAGTTGAATGGATATTTTTAAGAGTGCAGAGATCTCAGCCTGGCTCCACCACTGGAATGTGTGCCAGCTTGTTTAAACCAAATCTGCCATATCATCTTTAAATGCTTTCATTGTTAGAAAACATCTCCCCCTTTCTCATCTTTCTTATGTAACACACTGAGCTGAGAGCATTCTCCTGCAGGTATTGTCATGAGATGAATAAAAAGAGGTCGATTTGGGCCACAGTATCACCGAAACACCTCTGGATATGGGCTGAACGCCGCCTGCAGTACCCGACATGCCTGAATGTGGCTTTTCTGTCACACAAAGCTAGTGATCCAGTTTTATTATCGATATCGGTGATTGATTCGGTTCCTTATCGATTCTCATCCAGTTACATGTAGTACAAATGGCTTTGGTTGCAGTAACACTTTAATTTCAAGTATTTTATCTATTTTCGCCTCTGTCATTTTACTTTATCTCTGCCTCGATGAAAGGGGCAGCTACAGGTATGCGGGAGCCTGCCTCTGATCCTGCCTCACTCATTGCAGTCCTCGTCAACTAAATGTTAATATCAGTTAATATCGTGATGAGAATAAGCTTATTATAGCTTATAGCTCCTTATCTGAGGGTAATTATCCTTGGATATATGGCGGTGAATGAATGGAATCACTGGCACAAAGCATGTCATACCCCGGTACGATAGGTGGCGCTGTCTCCATTTCAGCTATCGCTAATAGAGCCACTTCCTGTTGGCGTCTTCACCGCCAACAACAACAAACTCAGGCATTCAGAAAGATGGCGAACGCAGAGCGAGATGAAGCTGCGTCCCTCTCCATCTGTGATGAGCTGGTTATGGCACAGACGATGCACAACGAAGC
The DNA here is from genome assembly GCF_036924035.1 of Leuresthes tenuis. NCBI lineage: Eukaryota > Metazoa > Chordata > Actinopteri > Atheriniformes > Atherinopsidae > Leuresthes > Leuresthes tenuis. The sequence continues at coordinate 24,046,719 of NW_027325377.1, read as the reverse complement.
ATTCTCCATCGCGTTGTTTCTTTCTTTCTGACGACGGCGACAACAACAGGAATATCGTCTCCTTCGACTTCTGGGTGACGATCGCGGGAAAAAATCTCGAGCATGTACAGAACGCTTGATCCGATCCTGGATCGAGTTATCTCGGGGTCTTAATCCGATCCGACCCGTTTTCTTGTCAGATTAAGGTGTCTACATGAACTGAATAACTCAGTCTTATTGTAATTTAGCCATTAATCCGATCCGATGGCGCTCATGTAACCGCACTGAGTGCGTCACATTATTACAATCAACTGGAAACGTTACTTTCAAGTTGGAAGGGCCGGATGGACGGGTCGCAGGAATGGGGGTCTTTCATTATTAATATTATTAGAGTTGCTGTTATTAATAACTGCTCTGCTCAGACTCATGGGAGACGTGCTAGTTTCCTGCTGTTTCCATAGCGATAGCGGCGCGCCAGAGACATTTACATTAGAATTTTTTTCAGCGTGAGAAACACAATGTTTGGCGGGAGTATGTGACAAAAGAGCAAAAAGCGTGACTGTCACGCTCAATGCGTGAGACTTCAGAGCCTTGTGTTAACTGGGACTTTTGAGACGGAAGACGCTGCGCCGCGAGAGTTGCCGCCATCGCTGAGCAGCGTGTCAAAGACTTTACATTCGTGCAAAGTAACTACATGCTGTGTGGTCAAATGTTTCAGCATGTTGGAGGCATTTCCCCCCTTTGATGTGATCACAGAAGAGTGCACATGTTGAAACTGGTATTGTCCTTTTTGGTGAAATTTAACCAAACTTCAGAGCGCTTCTGCCTCGACGCCATGTTGGAAACATTCTGAGCCAAAATACGAAGCGTGCACATGACGTCATCGCGCAAATGAGTCAGATGTCAGCAGAACCTATAAACAGGGTCGTTAGGCATCGTTAGGTTCTCGATTCCCATCCCGAGCCAAAGCAGTTTGTACTTAGAGGTTCTATATTAATAAGGATTGACCATATGCAAAAGAACGTTTATTGATTTTTCTCAGGAGGATTAAACCCATTATTTACACTACAGACTATTAAACTGATAAACCAACAGCCATGTGTGGTGTTGAATTACTCTCAAAATTAGACTAATTATACAATACAATTGAGTTTCAAATGTGTGCAAAGACAAAAAAATTAAGTTTAATTAAACAATGCAAACAAGCATTGCACGTTGTGTTCCATCTCTTGACTGGAAAATGAACATAAACAGTAGATGATCCCAGTATGCTAACGCTAATTGGATTCATTAGCGTGATTATTCACCATTTTGAGGTAAATCTTTACAGGGAATCACCTGTTTAATTAGTGACACTAAGTTAAGAAACCATGCAGGTCATGGTTTGGACATTTGTGCAGTTAAAACATGCTTTAACTTCAATTATACACGTTATTTTTGATTATTTATGATAATAAACGTCACAGGGTTACGGTGGCTGATTTTATTTCACTGTAACATTGCTCAAAGACAAATGTGCTGTTATATTCTTGGGGTCGTGTAACATCTTAAAACGATTAGACTTGTAACACACAACACGTGGTGTTTCAGCTTATCCATCTAAGATTACAAAGCCAAGTCACATGTCGATATTTATGACATCCCACAGGCAGCTGCCTCGGTGTAACATGTGGGGATCGCAGGGTTCATTTATAGTCCATGTGCAATTCTTGCGGCTCGGTGAATGCTGGTGTAGGGCACGAACTGGGCTGTTGAGCTGCTTCTGCCAGGTTCCTCTGAATCAGGGCGTCTGCCTGAAATGTAAATTCAAAATTGACTCAGAATTATTCTCCCTGCCCAGCTGTGACCGCATTGTTTAGATTATAACCCATGAATATACAATGACAAATGCGCTGTATAAATATGGGCTGATATGTATAGTCTACTTGTATGAAATGTCTCGCAGACTCCTGCAGTTTAAATGACATCTGTAAAGGTATTTTACCAAGGCAGAACAATTGCATGGACATTTATTTTAACGGGAAAAGGAATCAGTAATACTGAAGGCAAAATGTGAGAGTCAAAGCTGAGGCCAATAAGTAGGAATCCTTTTCATTCTGTTCTGAAAGGCTGCACTAATGAGGTTAGGTCTGTTCGGTTGTAAGAGGTCTCACGTTGTATTGTGTTTGTTACTCGGAAATAATCATTTCTTCTGTCTTTGTTACTGGTTAATGACAAAAATTATTATTGTTGTATTATTATTGTTATTTCTATTTTTATTACAGCAGCAAAGGTTGTGACAGGATTTTTCTAGTTTCCAGTAAAACCAACAATCAGATAGTCTGGTGTTACGTATTTGGGGTTATTTTTGATGCCCAGTGGTCGTCAACACCACCTCCAAGCCACCGAAGAGGAACCCAACAACTGCCCAACAGTAGCTGAGCGTTCATTAATGTACCTCCATGCTGCCTTTACGGACTCCCTGAGGAATACGAAGAAGGAGCTCCACTCAGCTTCATCACCTTTACTGTAACCGTTTCTATAAAAAGAGCATTTTGAAACATTTCTAAATAAATGTTGTCAGTTTCAGAGCAAACTCAGTGCAACACAACCAGAAAAGGCCATGATTGGAAATCCTCAGATTGGTCTTAATTTCCTCACGTTTCCAGCTTCCTCCGTTTCGTGCAGCTGCTTCACGGCATAAAACAACAGCGGCCGACACTGAACTGTACCTGGGGACCCCTATAGAGATCAATCAATAAACACTTTGATCAGAACACTGATCTGATCATTGATAACGGGATGTCCTTCATATAAATCAGTTCCAGTTCAATGTAACTATTAAACGTTCTTCAGGTGATTATTTCACAGCATCATAATTATGGTTGTGTGTCAAAATCTGTGTCCACACAGCAAAAATCCCAATTTACCCCCTGCCTACAGCTGCCATCACATCGACCTGCTGTTGCTGCTTGGCCACAGCGCACCGTGGAGGTTTGGTCATCCCTGCAGGCATCTGGGTGCCAGCTTGGCCTCCAGAGGAGGAGGACGAGGAGGGGTTCACTGTGCTCGTGCACGTAAAAGGCGACGCCGCGAGTGAACGGGTCAGTGGGACGGTGTGCCAGCTCTGACCTGGGCAGTGTGTTCATGTGTGTGAGAGGAGAGTCTCAGTCTCGGCTGCTAAATATGTCCGTGTTTAAAACACGAAACAGAGCAAACAGAGGTTATTCCAGACCGCACCGCCTCCATGTTGCTCTCAGTCTTCTTCTTTCTCCCTCTGCAGTCGAACATAGAGCTCATTTTGTGTCTGTGTCTCGGTGCCAGGCCAGAGGGGGTAGTGTGTTTTTGCACGCGTGCATCTGTGTGCGCGGCAGCTGAAGCTGCCACTGCTGTCTCGATGGCTGCTTTATTTTGGCTCCTGTTGCTATAGCGACCCAGTGGGACTTTCTCTGTGTCTGAACCAGTGATCCGATCAATGATAACGAACACCAGCGGCAGAAGTGTGAGCTCGAGTGCAGTTTTACGACTGCATTCGGTGCATAAAACAGACATTAAATCTTTTAAATGATTTAGTTTTTCATCAGTGTGTGATGAAATGTGGTGTGTTTTGGCTCGAAGTTATGACACAAGTTCCAAAATTACAAAATGCGCCACATTATTCAAGTGTGTCTTTTTGTAAGGTTCTTATCTGTCCACACTGCTGACCTCCCACCTTTAGTGCACATGTTTGCCCAGTGAGTAAAATTCGCCCTTATCCCAGAGCAAGTCAACAGTGGAAAGGCCAACAGTTATGCAAGAAGTGTATTCCAGTAAAGCTGCCACCTCCCTGCCAAGCATTACTGAGGGCGAAAATGGGCGTGAGGGCTGCTTTGGACGAGTCAGAATCATTATTTACTCTACAGTCGGGTTAATACTTCTTTTAATATCAAACTATCTCAGCTGAAGACACTTGCAACTTCACAGCCACAGAGTCTGTGCACAAGGACGCTTCAACAAAAGAAGAAGCTATTTCTGATCGGCTGCGCCACTTAAACAGAAATGTGTTTGTGCGCTCCGAAATGACAAATCAAGGCTTTCATCTGCAGCACATTCACCTAAAGCACACGCTGTGCTCACAGAGATCCATGAGTGTGCAATTTGAGGAAGTTTGAAGCTTCATATTTGCTGTTCACGTGTTCTTATGAGTCATATTGATTCATAGTAGACGTGTGCTGGTATATTGTGCACAAACTTTGTTTATTTCTGTTTGTGTAGCAACAGTAAGTGCCCAGTCTGTGCTCACTGTGAAAAGATATGAACCAAACCTGAGCTGTTCAATCTCCCATTTGAAACAACATAAACATGCCCGCTGAGTAGCAAAAACAGCCAACAATGGCCACGAGTTGTGTCTTAAATCAGTGAATATCATCTTAAATTTAAGGGTTGTTGGTCTTGTTGAAGAATATGTGAACCGCAGATATTAAAATCTGGGTAGAAATCGTGTCTCCTGATATTTATACAAACCAAAAATTCGAGAAGCAAAGCCTGAAAGACTCAAAAATGACTCAAAATTGTACTTCCCAGCAGAATTAAGGTGGTGAAGACCAGAAATTAACATTGTGCTTGAATATGGACAGATTCGTACCAACTTTTATCATAACTGTGAGCACAGATTTAATGTGTGAGCAGAGTCATGACATCAAATGTTTTGGGCCTGTGCTTTTTGCCTCCTTATCGTTATTCAGTCTTATTGTTCAGTCTTTTTTCCCCGTTAACCCCTTTTATTTATAACCTGGCGATCAGTATTAAAAAGACAAAATCAGAGTGTGGTTTGGACCTGTGATGGACCCCATCTCTCGCTGAAAGTCAGCTGGGACAGGCTCCATTTCAGTCAAATGAAATAAATGGAGGATGAATTACAGCCTATTGAGGTTTGTCAAAATATTGAAGCCTACAAATTGTCCAATCAAGTTCATCACATTTTCTTTTCCGGAGAGGGTCATTCCGGCTCCAAAAATACCAAATATGCTTTGAGCATATCCAGAAGTTGATGATGGACGATGTCTACTTCTTTGATACAGACATGAATCCCCCTTAAAATGAATGATAACAGCTTCTCAGAGTTGTATAATTTATGAACCAGCCTCAGATTCACACAGTTGCATTTTTACACATCTTAGATCACCGTTTCCTTTGTGTCTGTCAGGTTTTGAAATTCACTACATTACTTCATCTCCAAATTTCCAACATACACAAAGAGAAGCGGAGTCTGCTGATCTTGCCATCAGAAGACATTGAGACGTATATTTTTCCTCTTCTATGAGCAGAAACATTAAGTTTGTCAAATGGTCAAATGAGAAAATTCCCCGTTGAAGTGTAGAAATGTTCCAACATGTAACTGAAACTCTCCCTCTAAACGCTGATGCTAATCTTAAACCTCAAGGCCATTCCTGAGCCTCATTCCATTCACTTTTTCCTTGGATAAGCTGACATGAACGGTGCTGACGGCAGAGCCAGAGAGCAAAACCATTCAAAGGTACTTGTTTATTGTGATTAGTGAGCTGAGGACCCCTGAAATAGTGAGGTGTTTTTTCTTTATTTTCCATGTCTGCATTTTCTATTGCATAAGCCGGGAAGTTTTGGACGCGACAACGCCAGGAAGTGTTTACTTCATTAGTGCCGTGCGTTTCCTTGACCCGATGTTTGCTCTGAGCTCGTGTTTGTCCAAGTCTGTACATACCATCTATATTTGTGGATTTCCAACCAAGGGCATTGAAGCTGAAAAAGCAGAAAACATGTTAAAGCCATCACAAGGTGAACGCCGGCCACGAGGGGAACAAACTCGGTGGGTGTGCGTGTACTGAACTCTCAGCTGACCCCGGTGGCCTTCTGACCCTTTCGCTGCATGAAAACAATGGTGACTGCTCTAGAAAGTCCCATGGAATGTGCAAGTTAACAGTCGGCTCTTGCACTAGCATGGCGATTAAAGGCACAACTATGACCATATGAGCAGCTTTTACTCCAGCTCAGTTATTCTATAGGCTCCCTGTGGTGCCATCACCTCTGAACTCATCTATTTATGGATGAACACTCCCCGGGTGTAAGATAGACAATAAAAAACTTTTATTCTTCACGTTTTTTTAATATAAACCTAAATCAGAGGATTCAACTTAAAGGGGAACTCCGGTATTTTTAAATCTAGACCTTATTTCTGGCATGAAATACGTTTATTTACTCACCGAGAACATCCACACGCCCCCCTGCGGCACAGTTTATTCACTCCGTGCTCTGTGACAGTCGGCTAACTTCACACAGAGTTTGCTGCTGATAGTTTTGTGCAACATGGCAGGATATTTATCAGATTTTGACGACGTGAACGACGACTTTGAGTAAGATGGACGTTCTTACCGAAATAAATAAACTGTGCTGCAGGGGGGGCGTGTGGATGAAGTGGTCCCAGTAGAGTGCCTGTGTAGAATTCTGAAAAATCTGCCAAAAAAACAAACAAACAAACAAAAAACCTGCCAGTTCACACAAAATAAATAAGTTAATCCACAACATACCATTTATGGCGGCCACTGGGCTCCATTTCTTTCTTTTTTGCCGCCTCTAGATTGTTGTTGTTGACGCTGCTGCGTTTATACGTCATACGACGTCTTCTCTGACGATGCGTTAAATGGCTGCCGTAATAATTGGTGTTACTTTGAGTCTTTTCCCCCCATTCAGTGTCAAAATCTGGGACATTTTCGGGGACAGCTTTGTCCAGGAACGTCTGGTCACCTTACTTTACTGGTACAACTCGGCCTGGTACAATAATCCATGCCGTCTCCATTTGTAAGTTTGACACTTAACAAAACTTTCTGAAATAGACATTAAAAGTACCAAGCAGCAATAGTGAAGGTACTTAGGAGCAAAGCCAGACTTTAATGTAAGCCATTATGGATAATTTACTTAATGAAGAGGAATGGAAGCTTCTGGTCTGTGGCCACTACAACAACACTAGCAACATGGTGCAATTCTTACATAAAATCTTCACCATCTATTCAGAGCTCTCATAGCTAATTAGACACAGTGAGTCAGTGAGGCTCAGCAGAAAGGGCATCAAACAAACACAAACCATGCTGCTCTGTGAATGAATAATTCTCAACATTGACTAAGTGCTGAGTCATGTTAAAAGACAGAAGGGGTTTTGTGTGTGTGTGTCTGTCGTTTTTAATTCACTCTTTGCAAACAACTCCGCAGTCCCCGGGCACGAGAATCAGCATGATTTCTGACATTTCAGTTGATGCAGTCAGGTTCTCGTTTCAGTGGATCCAGAGGCAGAAGCTGCTTGAACTGTAACACCAGCAGTCAAACAGCGGCGTAGGGCTGCCGGATTACCAGACTGGGAAACGTCATGAATGAAATTAAATAAACACTTTCTTCATACTTCATCATAAGCAGCTGGTGCACATGGATATTGTGAATTTCCTGCTGTACTGGTTTTTTGTTGCTCTGGGGCTGAAGAAGCCTCTGACTGAACATGTTTCATCTTCAACTCAAGAAATATCTTAAGAATTCAAGGCAAAGACAAGTAAAGCTTACTTACAATGTCATCTATTCATGAATTATTTCACCTATGCAAACTGAAAATAAAGGGACATCTTTTTGGACTGTGTTTAATATTTATATTCATTAATTTACATCATGAGTCGAGTCTCGTCTCCCATGTAAGATTGAGGTTTTATTACAAAGCAAGTTATGACGTTTTTAATTCCAAACATGTGGCTTTTAATGCATGAACCCATTGTACTGGTGCCTGAAGAAGTGGTGTGGCCTACTTTTAATCTGCCTAGATTTTTTGGGAAGCCTGCACATGCAAGATAACTCCTCTGAATCCCTTCTGAGTGTACCTTCTGCTGACTGGAAAATACATGAGTTTTCTCTATAAACCCACAAATATACCCCGTACTACACCGTTAAGTAAACCCAACCAAGGGGAACACACCTGCTCACAGTATCAGATTTATTCTTTGTGAATTAAAGCACCAAGTTAATGACTTTGTACCACGTTTGTTATGGGATTATGTGTCTGTACTGACTGGATTAAATTTTGTGTTGGGGAATTAAAGGGCTATGACCATATGCAGAGAGTCCCAGTTACTGTAGATCCACCGGTCTCTAGATGCTGGGAGGACTGATTTTGTGCAGAGCCAAAGTTGAGGATCACCCCCTACAACCGGCTAATTTTCTTCAACTCTCACTGGGCTTAATGGACACACGGCTGTGACATTTTACCAGTCAGATGGACTTTCTCCCTTATTGTCTGCATACATGAACAAAAGATAAGAAGCCATGGATAACGGATAATTCAGCCAAAAACAGGGGGTTTTCGGCAGAGTTCATAAGGTTGGAGCAATAACTATATTAATAATAAAGGCGCAATGATGAGGCAACGTTGTCGAAAAAAAAACGATAACATAATTAGTCGCCGATGTATTTAATTGTCGATAATTGTCGGTTACGTCATCACGTCTTTTTCACGCTGTCGAGCTGAACGTAATTTTTCGTACGGAGTGAGTCATCACACTTCCTACCTACCTCTGCTTAGAGATGCCTGCACGTTACGGTAAATAATAGCTGGAGATGACCTGTAGAAACAGTGAAATGGCTGCGGCTGAATTATCGTCCTCTCGTCCAAAAGTGTCCAGAGTCTGGGAGCATTTCCCCCTCGACACCCAGAAAAATAGATTACCAGCAAGTTTTGTAAAGCCGACCTCACGCATCAGGGAGCAGTCTGTCAGCCATGAACATCTGAAGGAAGCAGGTTGGCGCTCTGGGAGATGCGAACTCACCATGGTAAGATATTTAGCTTGTTAGCGTAGCCTGCTAGCTATAAATAAGCGGAGTTATCTTGGATTTTAACATTAAAATTGTATCATTCAACTTCAGTCCACAGTTACAACCAGGCTTGTATTCTTTTTCACTTTTTGGTATTGATTTGACTTTTGGTGCATTACAGCCACACTCTTCTTAGCATTTTCAGTGTTAATGTTAATGTCATGTTAAAAGTCAAGAAGAAATATGGCTTGAATGTATCCTTTTTCAATTTTAGATTGTTTTAATTAGTAATTAACTGATTAGTCGATTAATCGTTTCAATAATCGATGACTAGTCGACTATCAAAATCGTTGTTAGTTGCAGTCCTAATTAATAATGGAATTTCTTAATCACTTGTCATTTCTCATAAACAGTTATGTAGTCGGTTATGCATGTGGGCGTATCCTGAATGCATGGCAGGAATAGTTAAAACAAATGGGCTTGTTTATGTTTTTAGAGACAGGAATTTTCTACACACAGACGTAATGATAGTCGTCCTTCCTGTACGGATCCGGCACACGACCAAAATAAACTGGCTAGAAAACAGGATGCCAGGAAGACACCGGGGCTGTCACCTTGGGTGTGTGAGCGATCAAGAGCCGGGATGAAAGTAGTAGTGATGGCGGCGTGCACCCACCTCAGAGGAAGCCAGCAGGAAGTCTGAGCTGATTGTTTTTCAGGTTCAGCGAGTTCAACGCAGCCTGTGTCTTCATTACAATGGAGCTGTGTGTTGTTGAAAAACACTGTTGTGTTGATGTGTGTGCGTTCGTGTGCATGTCGCCCAAGCAAAGTCATGCAACATATATAATGGGATTATGTGAGTGTGTTTACACAGAACAGATGTAAAGAGTGACCTCGGAGATTCACGTCAAACTAATTACTGTAAAAAGTGTATATGTGTCACCATATTGTGTGTATGTGTGTGTGTGTGTTTGTCTGGGGAGCCTGATGAGGTCAGTCTGTCAGACTCTGCCAAAGCCTGAATAAACATTTATGGCAAAAAGTATTCGATCTGGCTCGCTCTCAGTGAAGTCCTGTTTGTCTGTTATTTCTTCTGTTTGATGATGGGCGGAGATGAAAGAGAGGAGGTTAAAGTTTATCAGAGACATGTGCTGCACTCAACCTCACGGAGGCAGGGAAAAAGGGAATGAAGTCACAAAGATGGAGGAAATAAAAGAATAGGAATATGTTGGGAAAGATGGTGTAAAGACAAAAATGTTTGATTGTTGCGTAGAAAAACAAGCTAAAAATATTACAAAAGGAGGGGGGAAAAAACTGTAGTGAGGCGGCGATAGATGAGAGGAAAGAGTAGGTGAGGGTCACCCTAACATCAACAGTGGGAGTCACAGAGGAGGGCAGGAGCTCCCGACTCTCAGTCTGACAGAGGTCAGTAGCACAGGCATGCAAACAAAGACACAGTCACCTCAACACATGCATCTGTAGCCAAACTAAAGGCTAGTGGATTCTCACATACTGTACCTAAACAGCAAACACAAACAACCAGACTCAGGCAAACACTTCCTGTAAGTACACACAAAGTGCAAATAGATAGCAAGTGGCACAAAAAAACAGAGTCCAGTATGCACACTAAAGTAAAAATGGTCAATGGTCAAGGCACATGCAAAACAAAAAGGATTCTCTACATTTTCTGATAAAAGGTGTTTTAAAGTAAGTGTTGAAAACATAAAAAAAAAATAACTACATTGTACTGAACTGAACTCTTACAGGATTTTTCCAATGTGTCAGAAATCCAAGTCTAAAACGAACTACTGTCATGCCGGTGGCCTACTGGCCATTTCTCACACATTCGACAGCTTGATTCTATCCACACTGGGTAATATTAGCTAATCTTTTCTTTATCAGATGGCTAAAATTTTACTTATATGTGGCTACATTTATATAGTCACATCACATTTCACAAAAAGGGTTGCAACACTGTCTAGAAACTGAATACACACCTCCATTTCTGTCCTTTGTTGCGTCCACTTGACTATGTTAGCACAAGGCTAATAGTGTGCTGCTAAATGCTAACATACATTGCTAGCTAGTTAGCTTTACCCCGCAAATCAATGGGACTGGTTCTTAGGTTTTAGGATTTTGTGCTTTTTGAAATTTGAGCTGAAACTTTAAATCCAAAATCCGTGTAAATGGTTCAAAAGCTCTTAATAACATGTACCTTGTTAGCCCTATTTTTTAGTATTATGACCGCGTAGCAAAATTTTAAGAATTAAATTCTAAGAAACAAATTGTCATGTCATTGTTTATATGACTGAGTGAGGATTTATCCAACAACCAAAAAAAGTTCCACTTATAGTAGGGTTGCAAAATTATGGTATAAAAATGTTTTATTCTACTTTTCTGTAAAAAAACCCTGCTAAATTCCTGCTAATGAACGAATCCTGGTAATCCTCATTCCACTAAATTCAGTGCATCTCTTAGAAGAAAAATATCAATAAAAAAGTAGCACCAAAATAAATCAACAGGGCTTTCACTTTCACATTGTGTTTGAATAATTAAAACGTGTTGAAAACAAACAAAGGACTGTTTTTCTGTCCACACATAATACCGCAGTTTGTGGTGTTGTTTGCAGTGCAGACACAACTCTATCACACTCTCTGCATATGATTTGTTGATTTGGAGGTTAAAAATCGAGATAGAGAATAAATTCAATTAATTGTGCAGCCCTAACATACAGGAGCCAGGCTCAACAGCAATCTGTGCTCACTGAACATACAAAAGCTCTTTTTGCCTGTGTGCATATATGCGAGTATGGGTAATTACACACACCACCTCACGTCTGTGTTTGGCTGCTTGTAGCTAAACAATTGGGCCCTCTCAGCATTTAAAGTCGATTTCCTCTGCACTGGAAACCAAACAAACAAGCCTCATCTAGCAGGAACCTGAACACACCGCCTAGCAGCTGGCAGCAAGGCATGTGCGTGTGTTTGTGTGTATTGATAGGGTATGTACAGGTTTTGGAAGCACATGTGTGTCCAAGTGTCTCGGTTCCCAACTGTTTTTCCCATCCTATAGGGCTGCAGTAAACATCCACACCACTCAGTAGCTTTTTCCGGCACTCCCTTACCACAGGGAAACAGCAGCGAGCATCAGAGCACAAACACTCAGAAAGTGGAAATGTAAAACAAACCTACACTTCAAATTGAAACACTTGTTTGTTTATAAGGACATATAATAAGCTGTGCTGCAGGGGGGCGTGTGGATGAAGTGGTCCCAGTAGAGTGCCTGTGTAGAAATCCCTCCGTTAGCTCTCCTATAGCTGCAAGTAGCCACATAACAGCAGCTATGAGCTAACAGAGCTATAGCACACGTTCATTCATTCATTCTTCTTAAAGTATTGGTGAAATAAAGACAGATAATGCCTTATTTAGAGGCTGTATCGTCTAAGCCCCGTTCACTCCGTTATATGGATCTCCAGTTATCGCAATATCTTCCGAAAGACGCCGACTTTCACCAAACTGTTCTCGGTGAGTAGATGAACGTATTTCAGGCCAGAAATAAGGTTTAAAAATACCGGAGTTCCCCTTTAAGCATTTGGCTCAAAGAAGGAGGAGTACGGGAAAATACTGACCCTCCCCTATTAATGTGAGTCGTATCTGCTGTATCCCTAACATTTTGTTAGATCACGTGTCCCCACTGAGCAAACATTGGCCAATTTTGGCTCTAAATGTATAAAATGCACACAAATAATGACGTTCAATTATTACCTCCACACATATTGCATAGTTCTTTCAAACTCAGGGTTTTTTTCTGGCTCAGAGAGAGTTAAATGATAAATAAAAGGTGGGATTATCCAAAAAGATTAATTTCTCTAACATATTTCTGCAGTCATGACTAACAGGCCATTTTCTGGGGATAACATTTTTTTTTTACCAGGATCCACTCCCAGCAACCCCTCTGAAGTTTATTAATCAGCACCAGAGTCTGACACCATCTCACGTTTTTCCTCACCATCAATCACTGTAACCAAACTGTTGGTGTCCCTGCAGACATTTTCCAGTCATCACTTTCTGCTTACTTATTAATTCCACCTACTGCCACAACTGCACTTTAAATAGCCAGTATAGAAGATAAAGGAAGCGGACAAACAGGTAATGATTTCTCACATTGTAGTAGATGCTGACTGGACAAAGTGGGCATCAAGAAAAGTCATAGGTTTGATTAGTCTGTATCCAGAGTCAGTCTGTAGTGTGCTCCCAAAATGACAGATATTGACAGTCACCGAGGATCATAAATTCACAACTCTACATGCAAGTCAAGGCAAAGCAACACATAATAAACATTCACACAGTTTGAAGCACGAAGACAGAGAGGCACCTTCTATCGGTCTAATGTATTGATCTTAAGTCTCTGTCACTGCACTCCAAGCAGTCATTAATTCACTGGAGCCCAGACTGTATACTGATGTTGGTGTACGATGACTAAGAGTCATTCATCAGAGAGCAGAGCAGCTGAGAGTAAAATACAGAGTCATGCAAAGAAAGTAGAAGATACATAAAAGTGTGTGATGTGTGCATATTCAACCTGAACTATGGTATCAGCCTGATGGCAGAATGCTGAACAGGACAAAGACATATAGCTCACACAAGAGCATTTTGGTAGGGAGGTTAGCCGTGTGGGTAGCAGGGTTAGCTTCATTAGCTAAGTTTAAGCCACTAATGTAATTTGAATTAGAAATAAAGTTTGACTGCTAACCCTTGTGTTTAACTTAAGGACATGCACTCTTTTTCCATGGATGAAAAACTTAACTGTGGCATTAGGAAATATAAATCCAAGCAGGTTTCCTGTTCAGTTTTGTGGAATATGCACATGGAATTACCACAAAACACATCAACACAATGCTCAATTAAATACTATTAAAAAGGACACTGATGTGTGTGGTCGACTCCTACATTACAAATAAACATTTTTGGCCAAAAATGATTCATAAGTTTTCATTTGGATGTGTTCAGGTGGAGTGATCAGGTTGACTGTTAAGCTAGTAGCATGTTAGCCTGTTAGCTTCTTTGCTAATCCAACCTCCTGGCATAAAATGCTGTCGCTGTCACTCTCAACAATCCAAAACAAAAACAACAAGAAATTTGAAAACAGTGGAGATGATGTTACAATTTGGAAAGGTTTGCATTTTAATACATGGTAAAAAAAAAGGTCAAATATGTGATATTTTCATTTCTTTTACAGTAGCAAACAACGATTTGCCTCACACATAGCCTCTCTCGCTCTGCATTGCTCCTTTTTGTACACAGCCCTCACCTTGAAATAGAATAATACTATCAATCTTTAACTGAAATAGCTTTATTTGCAGCATTAAAATTACACAAATTAAGTATAAATTAACAGCAAATGAACTAATCTTGTTGGTCTTTGAATAAACTGCATTCTTTTAGTGGGAGATCAGCAGTGTATCTTAAATACAGGCTTTCATTCATCCAATGTCGGCCAATATTCACAAATGAAGGTTCCGAGTTTTTCCCATCCACCAATAATATATATTTAGCCTCCATCAAACATGTTAAACATATCCAAAGGCTATGGATTATTCCTCCTATCACCCACTCAGTGAGGGTTAAATGGGCTAAATGTCAGAAACCTCATACACATCACATTCAGTCAGGTTTCTCATTGTGTGGAAGCTAAGCAACACGGTAGTATCTACACACTGTGTGAGACAGCTGGATTACTATCAAATGTAAGATATAAATGGGTCTTTTAACTGGATTTGCAGTCTCTTGTGAATTTAGAGAAATTATTCATCAGCCTGAGATAGCTATGATGAAACAAAGCATAAATGCAAAGTGGTTACACTTTAACATAAGCGAGAAGCAATAATGAGCATTAAATGATCATGTGGCACATTAGAGGATCCTATGATCTATTTTTAATAAGTGATAAATGTTGAGTGTCCACAGCTGCCAGTAAAATGTTTGGTTGCTTGTGTACTGATTAAATAAATTAGATTTGTTTGTTGTGAAGCAGAGTAAAATGAAGTCTGGAACTGCTGGCATTCTTGAAATTGTCTCTATCCTTAGCTAAGTTTAACACTTCTAAGTCCCCTTAACATGGGATTCTTATCAGTCTGATGACAACATATCTTTCAGGTTCTTTTGTTGTTGCTGGTAAGTCTTGTCTTGAGTTGGAATTGTGACAGCATTAAAGTTACAGAGGTCCAATCTATGTCGTATAAGATGGAAAAATAAATAAATAAAAGATATATCAAGAAGGTCAAACCCTGATTGGATGGCTTCTGACGTGTATTTTGTTGACATAACTCATTTTGATCTGTTTATTAGCCAGTTATCTCAATATTTAGGACAATTGTCATCGTCCTCTGCAATATTACATTCGATGATTCTCTCACCAAAATGAATGCGATTTATTTTAAAAGCCATTAATTTTCTATTCCCAGCAGGAAAACCATAAAGAGTTATGTTCAAGATCTACAGTTGATTTTATTGTTCACAAACCTACAAAATGATGTAAATTTCTTGTTCTCAAAGTGTAACTCGAGCAGGTTGTTGCTGTTGGACAAACCATCAGTAGCATCAGTAGGTAAAGTTGTCAGCTTTAATTTTGGAAACATTTTTCAACCTTAATGGTGTGAATGAACTTTCAGCCGATCCATACTTAAATGGTTGCATACTTAAAAATCGAATCGAAGTCCACAATGTGCTACAATACCTACACAGTTTGCTTGAATTGATGCTGCTAAGTTGATGAATTTACCCATTTCTTTGCTCCTGAATGAAAAAAAGTCCCTAACGTGATTAAATAAGTGATGAAACAGATAATAAGGTACATTCCTGGGTCCTCATTTATCAACCTTGCATAGAAAATGTTCTATATTTGTCAAAGCTATGTATGCTGGTCATTTACAAATGAGTAAGTATTCATGCTCCACACCACCATTGGCTCTCAGAAAATGGCCCAGTTAATTATATATAGTAACAAAATATCTCTTTAAGAAGTCGGAAAGTCCTCCCTGGAATAATGACCAAGAGAGCAAAGAAGAGAAACTTTACTGAAAGTGAGATGGAGTTGTTTGTTGAAGCCAACATATCGCAGCCGTTTAGCTCATTCAGCTCAGTCAAATCCACATTTCTATGTGGCATTTCATGCATGGAACAAAACAACGTGCTTTGCACAATGAAAACAAACCAAAAAAAGCCATCTGAAGCACACAATAAGCGCCAGGGTGACGGTACACTGGAGGAAGCAGCACAGGAGAATGGACACATGTGATTCCAGCATCACTGACTGGAGAAACAACTCTTTCCTGTTTGAATTCAGCCAGCAGATGATTTGTATAAAGGAAATAAGTGTATTCTTGGCCCAGGGAAATGGCAGCATCCAGCACAGTGATGGATGGAGTGATAATGTCCAATCTTTCTCATATTTTATGTTGGAAAGTGCCGGTGGCTAAAAACCCACGGGTGGATGAATCTTGGATATGCACTTTCATGCCGTTAGCATCTCCCTGCAACACAGTTTCCAAGCCATGGCATAAATCTATCAGGATCTCTTTTGGGAAGTGGTATCTGCTTCAAGACCACTCACCAGGTAGATCTCTACAAACCCCAGATCACCCATCTTACATTTTCAAACAATCACAGACGTCTTTTGTAGGTTTCCCACCAGTGAAGCCTGTCCATTAACTAATCAAACATAATTACCCTGTAATTATTATTTCAATATTTCCTTATATTTACACACATTCCCCTTGTATAAGTTGGTAAATTCCACAGTTTGCGTGACAGTGTTCTCATGCGCTCATTATGTGCACATCTGTGCGTAAGCACGGTTGACAAACGAGGACCCTTGAGCTCATCTCCCAGATGACTATCACTTGAGAATATGAGGCACACATGCTGTACATAATGATGTCCTGTTATTGTCGTAGTGATTTGTCAAAGGACTCGAGGGGTTAAACATCACCAGCACGGGCTAATCATCTTTTATCATTGACTTTGAGCTTACAAGCCTGTTTTTATGCAGGTGTGACCCCATGATGCCATATGTATCCCATGCATCAATGCACATGCAGTAGTATGCATGGTTTCTACTAATTCAGAGTGTGTTTGCCATATGTGCATCAGCAGGTATGTTCTGTGGGTTGACTGGGATCAATAGTGCATTAAGCCCCATCACAGCTGCTTATTCTGGAGACAGACAGGCAGAGATGGACAGAGGGCTGATAATTCTTTCCCTAAAGGCGCTTCTTCCTCAGTGGAAGAGATACAGGGAGGAGACAGAAGGAAGGAAGGAAGGAAGCTGCCATGGAGACAGACAGGTGGGGAAAGAAAGGTTGAAAGATTTATTGATCAAGACAGACAAAAGAGAAAGAGACAAAGAAAGAAACAACTGAAATTCTAATGAAAGGAGGAGAAAATGATTACGCAGTCAAGGGGAAGAGACAAAACTGGTGGTAAAAATGACCTCAGATGGGGGGCCGGAGTGGTGGTGGATGGACATGGGGCCATACAGCAACAATTCATCGTTCCATCACAGCATTTAATAGTGATGTTTAATTTCTGACACGCCAACAAAATGACAGATCTTCAACACAGGCTTGAAACATCTGTCGCCACCTCACAGCTCACATCCATCACTCAGCGTGAAGTGCTCTTTGGATGCAGAGACTCGCCATCAAAGGCGACAGCCACAGAAATTAGAGAATGTGTCCAATCAAGAGGAGTCCGTCAGGGGGGCCATCTGTTGGGATGCCGAGTTATTTATGTTGAGATGTTCAGACCCCTAAGCTATACTCTAAATGACCCATGACAGCTCTTCTCTGTTTTCCCTTCTGCCACCGACTGCAGCATCACATTTCCACGCATTTAACAGCAGTAAGGTGAAGGCTTTGGATGTTCCCAACAGTAAGCACTATTATTCAAGACCTTATTTCTATGCAATGCTATGGCGTTACATTATAAATCATACTGAAATAGGTCAGGAATCAAATTGCCAACCATTTAATTAGCTGATTGCCCAATCCTCCATCTAAGTCTGCTGATAATGAGGTCAGTGTTGCTAGCTTACGGTTATCTGGAGTTTCCAACCAGATAACAAGCTCCCCCTTATAAGAAGGCATATATATATATATATATATATATATACGTAAATATGACTATAAAATCTAAACACTTGTGTTGCAATTCGATTCAGGTAAGATGAAAGGAACAATTCTTCGTGATTTGGTGCATTTCTTAACATTTATTACACGTCAGTATTCTTGGGCATTGGTTGGTCACCTTTTTAAACATTAAAAGAGTAAAATAGAGTCGTTTATTTAAGTTAATCACTCGCTCATGAATGCTGTCGCCGTGATTCTTCAGCAGAAGTAGAAGAAATATAATCAAGTGAAATGTCTATGAGCATTCAGGGATGCACAATGGCATCTCATCGGGTGAGTATTTAGATCTGTGGTACTAACAACAATAATAATCACAACTAAGAGACTTTAGATTTGTCGGTTGCCACCTGTGTTGTATGTTTTTACATTGCAAGCAACAATAGAGGGTGTATATGTGGCTTTTCCTGCTAGTTGGCGTAAAAATCGTATTATGAGTGTTAAAAACAAATCTAAAAAGCTGGATTTTGCTACTAAACTGTCAAGTTGAAGCTGTGTCAATGATTTATTTGAGCGACACCCCAAGTATGAGCGGGGATATCTGTCAGCTGGTGGGGTTTTTTTGCCTCACTTTACACCATCACAGCGCCATCTACTTGTAAGCCGTCTATTTTGGTTAGATTTGTTACAAAGTAATTTAGGTTAGCTTAATCAATCCAATTAATGCCAATATTGGATTTAATTTGGATGCAGTAACCAGTCTTTGTTCCTTTACTGAACTGATACGATACAAATGCAGCATTACTGGGTCACCTCAGTTGAACAGAGCTATCATTAATGTTAGTAGTAAAACCTTTTTTCTCTTCCTCTCCAGAGTATCAAGTGGCTCAATCGTCTTAACTTCAAAGTTCAGACCAGGAGAGTACAAGAATTCAGCTATAGGCTTTTAAGCTGAGTGTCGACATGCATGATCTCAGAAGCCAATGAACGCATGCTTGAGCTCAGCCACACTCGGGTATTTTAAAAGCTAAAAGGGTCTTTCAAAATTAACTGGAAGCCAGTGAAAAGCAGCCAATTTTGGGATGATATCATCCTTTTTATTTGTGTCCTTTAGGACTCAGAAACGAGCCGACACCAGCTGTTATTAGTTAGCAGAATCATAATGCTTTTGCCACAAAACGATACGCCATAGCATAATTTCTCACGTGTATATGGACAGTTATAAACCCCTACGATCAGGCATGTACCGGTGGGGGTCGGGTTGTGACCGTGTAGCTGTAGCGGACCATGAGAAGCTTTCTTAGGCCACTCCAGTGTGGAGTAAAACGCAGCACCATCTGCGACCGGCTCTCTAATGAGCAGTTGCACAGGCTTGGAACCATGTGTCCATACCTTTCCACATGTGTTTGCATCAGTGTCAGTCACATGCTAACACAGACTCTGGCATCAGCTTCTGTGTGCATCTAATGTGCAGATTCATTTTCTCGTGTTTTTGGTCATGATATTTCTTCTTGTGACACACACCCAAAGCAGATGCTATCACCCCCTGTGATGCTAGCATCATCAGCATGATACTCAGCTAATCGTTTTATAGGACCTGGGGTGCAGCTCTCATCCCCGTTATGTGATCTCAGGTTATTGTACAGAACACATTTATTGGTCTCATATTAGATTATACAGCAGGATCATTGGCCCATAAGAGCCATAAACTTTTTAGCTCCATGCTGACTCTAAGGCACTGAGTGCTCCTGAGTTGCTGATATTGAAATGCAAACACTGCATCAGATAGCAGTGGAATTGGGATGACATCCACAATAGATGTTATTGCATGCTTTGTTTATTGTTGTATATCAGCAAATTATTGCCTTCTCTTCTCTATGTCTTGATGTGTTACAATAACAGTAAAGTTTTGGTTTTACACGGTATTAATTGAAGATTCGTGGCGTTTAGACAGAGAGAAGAATTTATGAATGAGTCGCTGTCACAACCAGAATACAATAAGCTAAACTGTGGAGAACAAACAAACCAAACTTGACTGTGGCTGTGGAGAACAAACATTTGGTGGTGATTGAGGTGATTGGGTGCAGCTGGGAACAAAGCCAGGTGACATGGATGAACCTAATGACTGGGGAAAAACAACAGTAAAACTTACTTAACATAAACCTAAAGTCATAACAGAAAAACCAAGAACTAAAAACACAACAAAGCCAACAGACATGACAGTAGCTGCAGGGAGGAGGAACCAGGCGGTTACATGCACTGCTGTTGCAGCACAGCTTGGTCATTTAATTGGACCTTTATTCTTGTCACAACTTACTTATTTACAATTTAATGGGCTGATTTTTTACTTGTTTATCTGTCGATTCGATCCCTAACTGCATTATGTGGGTGTGTTAGCCGGCTTTGGACCTACATGTTTCCATTTATCCTAAAAGTCCAGTTTTTCTTACGGTTTGCTCTGTAGAAACAAGATAAAATGGGAGAGAAAAAGAAGAAAAGTCTGATGTTGTTGTGGTGGAAGAAAATCTGAAATGGGATCCTTGAAAAGGAGAGATTTAAGTGAGTTAATGGTTCCTGTGGAAACCAGTCAGCTAAATCAACACATTTTTGTCCCATACAGGTTAAATGCTGCAACTATAGTCCAGATACGAGAGGAAATAAACGAAAAAGACAGAACAAATAAATACACTTTTATGAGTCAATGCTTTTTCTCTCGTTTAACAAACACAAAGGACATATTACAGATATCTTCGTAGTCATCTGACATTTTCAGCTCAGCCCCTTGCTGAAAGTGGCTGTAATTCATCAGCTGAATAGATTAACATACAACAACGCTCCATTAGGGCAGTGGATCTGACTAATTACTGCTTTCCCATTGTTTCTGTAATGAATTCTGTTTACTAGCATCTACAAAGAAGCTCCACGCTGTCACAAGCTGCTGTGTAAAACCATTTAAAGAACTGGCTGCGAGAAATTAGTACAAGGTTGGTTATATTCCTCACCAGAGCCTCGTCTTTGTGGCATCAAATTGGTTTAATTAATTGGGGGACGTTTGTTCCCTTTGATTTCGAATTCATTTGTTTGTGCTGTGCTGACTGTAATACTGGGAATAAAGAGGAAAGAGGGCATCGCTCCTATGTGACTTTCACCCCCACATTATAATTTCCCTCTTGTCCCTTATGGTCCTTGCAATCTTCTGTGTCTCCCTCCTTTAAACACTATAAATTCTTCACTATTTCAGGCTATTTTAGGATGTTTTCAGCGTCTTCCTCACACACCAGATGTAGTCGTGGAGTTTCGCTGGAATCTAAGCTTAGACCAATCCTTAAAATATGTTCTATTAGGACACTTTTAGACAAAAAGCCTTACATTTCCATCGCTATGCAGATGACATGAAGCTATACTTATCCATTAAGCTATACTTGATCCATCAGACTAATAAGCATGATAAAGACACAAGACCTAAACTGCTTTGAGATCCTTCATCTAACACATTATATTCAATCATTAGGAAAAAAGTGGCGACTCTAATGAACTGTGGGATCAAAATATAGATAGTTAATTGGTTGATTGCTACAGGAGATTATAAAGGAAGCTCTGAAGCTCCTTTCCTTGGCATTTAAACAGTTCAAATAGCTCTTATTGTGGCTGCGACTCAGATACTTCCAGGTCATTTTTGTCAGTTAGGAACCTTTTTACTGGATCCCTATCCTGGCCATGTAGCTACTCCAGCTGCTTCCGATGCTACTGTTAGAAAGATTGGAGATATTTCACCTGGTTCCATCCTTTGACTCGTATATTAAACAAATTCCTTCTCTCACCTTCGTCATCATGAGAAAAATACATACATCCCGTCTCAGAATGATGCAGGCAAATCATTCGTTACTTCAAACTTTACAATGAACCTCATGAGTTTAGGCTAACTTGGGTGAGCCCCTTTAGCTATGCTGCTGCAGGCCTCTGCTGCCGGGGGTACTCACAACCCTGGTCTGTTTAACCTCATTGTATGTGCATATTATTTATGAACTTTGCTGTTTATTGTGTCTGGTGTGGCCCCCTTGTGCGGTACCTAAACCTTTCAGATAAACATTAATCAGATCTGCGTGATTACTTGGAGGAATTTTAGCTCATTCCTTCATACAGAACTGCATATTTCCACATATGAACAGCTTGTTTCGGCCAATTCCAGAGGATTTATGTTGGATTATGCTTAAATCATTCTTTGGTGCAATGACTTGCTCAGGGTCGCTGCACAAACCGAACATAACGTGAGAAAACTACCTCTATGTTTCAGAGATATGAGCTTCCTTGTGCTGCATTGCAGGGTTTTACCTTCCTCTAAAACTACAAAAAAGACACAGAAGCTCTTTTTGGATCGCATCAGTCCGCTAAATATTTATCAAACAGCTTTTGTAGCTTGTACCTTTGATCTTTAACAAACCGCAGAGGGAAAGCGGTGTTCTTAAAGGAGAACATAAGGCTTCTCCTTGGAGTCCTGCCATGCACACTATCATTGTTCAGCTGATGGACAGTGCTGCACACTGTGGCTCCATCCATTCCAGTTTTATTGACATATCTGCCCGCAAGGTTTCCTCGAGGTCAGAACTCAACCTCATGAACACTGATACTGGCCAACATGAGACAGGCCTTCAGTTGCTTTAAGGTTACCATGGATTTCGTTGACTTTTACACAATTTGCTGACAACTTCCTCCATTTTTACAGGAGCTGACTTTGGATTGTTGGAGTCCAAACTCTTTAGAGATGTTTTATTCTTTAACCTTTTCAAGCGTGAGGATCAACAAGATCCTCTGAAATCTGCTCTCTTTATGTCAAGAATCTCCACAAATGTGCGTCGCTCAGTGACACCTGATTGTTCTCCCGCTGATTGGCAACACCTGACTCTAATTTTAGCTTCTAACCCAACCTCCTGACATTGTTTTACTCCAAGTAATGTGCTTATCTTTACTCTATTTTTAGACTTGTCTGACATTGTAGGACATATTTATGCAAAAATGTTGAAAGTTCTTGAGGTATTCCAAGTTTCCAGGCACCACTTAACCTTCTGCCCGTTATTTATGCAACTGCAGCCCACAATGCATGCTCTTTTGTTAAATTAGCATTTTTCAACCCAGCTGGGATTCAACAGTTCATGCACAGTGCTTGCAGAGTGTAATGTGATGCTTTTCTCCACCTTGCTCTGGTATAAGATCCCACATTGTCCGTTCAGTGAGCATGAAGGCAGACAGCACCCCTGCGAAGTGTGAAACAGATCAAGGAAAGTAGGAATAGGGAGAGAACAGGGGGCTTGTTGGCCTGCTGATGTTGACGGTTCAGAGTGAAGAAGGTTTAATGCGATGTCTGATGGATGCGTATTTATGTCAGTGGCACCTACTGACTGGGCCTGAACTTGTCTCTTGGGCCTTGTGTGCATGACATTAGCCCTCTTTGCTGCAATATTTTAAACACACATGGGGAAAAAGGCATTATTGTGGTTGTCATTCCAGACAGATTAACAGGAGCAATAGGGGCCATAACATTAAAGGAGTTCCGCTTGACTTGTTCCGTCAAGGATCTTTGGAGGTTCGGATGAATAGATGCATGAGAGCACAACGTTGGAGGTTGCATCAGAGTTGCTTCCTTCATTCATGGCATGGGTTTCCATAGCTCGAGTTAAATCTGTTTGCATCAGCCTTACTCATCTTGCCTCAACACGCTGCGCAGACAGGGCGATGCAAACACCGCGCAACGAACAGCGCAGACATATGTGGAAAGATGCATAATGTGTCAATAGGCTGCAATCATACAGCGGAAGAGAACGTGGGGCTGAACACATGATGAAATCTGTTTTCTTTAAACTCCACACGTGACCAGCATTAATGCAAATATAACCAAATGGATGTGGAGAGCACGCCATTTCTGTCAGCACCTGCACGCACGCTCACTGAAAAATAGGAAAGGGAAATGCAAAACTCAAGGTCTGGCTCTTCTCTTCTCTTGATACTTCTGAGGTTTAAAGTGTGCAGACTCCAAGCCGTGAGCTACATCCGCCCATCATAACTGTGAGAGAATGTTAGAAACAGATGAAGCAGAGAAGGATGCACATAAGATACAGTTAGATTAATGTCAAACACCTGCCAAAGCTGTGAAATGGATTAGGTTTTACTTTTAAAACCAACACACATGCAAACATCTAAACACATTTAATCCTGCTTTTTAATACCCGAGACATCAAGATTTAAACTTCAGGCAAAATGAAGTCCTCATCCTCTAACGTACGACAGTAACTATGGAAGCCGAGCACTGATAGAGCTACGTGACATAAGCACACATCGAGCTATAAATGGATTATTTACAGATGAATATGTGAAGAGAGTGTTTTACCATTCAAGGCTTCTGGACTGCACAACAAAGATGACCACCGTTAAAAAACCGTGTAAATAACTAGGTGAGTTTATAGAGATCAGAATCTGTATGAGAAATAAGATAAAAAGTGCAGGCATTTTTCCAAGATAAGTTTTATGATATTAAAGTCTTAAGCACAGTGATAAAGAGCATTTAACCCTGTTCAAGGTCACCTGATCCGATATAAGCCCGATCCAATCTGAGGTGAACAAAGATTTGTCTTTTTTATTGTCAACATAAGAGCAAATGCAATAATTTACAGTTAAAGGTGAAGGTTTAATTTCTCAAGGCAGAGGAGTTTTCCAGGGTTTGGAAGTTTAACAAAAAAAAAAGAAGCTTTAGGTCCAAAAAGGATCAAAGTAAAAGTTAAAATCTGTATCCAAGTAGTTTTAAATGAGCGGTTATGTTTATTGCGTTATAATGAACCATTTGCTGTAGATCCCACTGCACTGTGGGTCCTACTGTACAGAAAACAGAGAGAGATGATGGAGGACAGACGAGGAAACGGTGGTTTTGCAGCTGAATCGACTTCGTCAAAGAAGCGAAAACAAGAAAAGGCAAAAAGGATTAAAGAAGAAACAGTTTGGTGGCATTTCCCAGAGGTAAATCTCAGAAGAACACAAAGGGTTTGCAGAGAGACGCCCATGCTGGTTTGTCTCCTTTTAAAGAAACTTAGACTGCTGATACAGATGGAGTTTGTTGCCAGATAGTTGATGGAAAGCTTTATCCCCAGTTAAGACTGTGTGATCATGGGCCATCCAAGATGAAAGACGACCATCCTCAGGATACATTTTAGTTTATTAAACGCTCTGACATTTCTAGAAATTTAGGGTAATCATCCTGCAGTGTGACAAACATCTTCTAATTGACCAAAAGAAGCAAAGCACGGAGCGACATGCTGCTCAACTCAGAGCTGGCACCACCAGGTACAGCAGTGTAGATGGAAGCTGCACGAGCTAAATGGAACTTGAGGAATTCAAATATGCAAATCGGCTTCAGTTGTGGGAGCAGAGGGCTCCTCTCGGACCATGATGACACAAAAGAGAAGCAGAGAAAGGAGCGAACCGGCACCAAATTAAGAGCAAAAGCAGTATCCATCAGCTCAGGAGATGTTCCCCCAGTTCTGCTTAATTTACATGCACGCTCCAAAGCCCCACACTTCCCAGATGTCTCGATCGGGGGAGGCTCCGTAAATCAAAAATGAAAACAGAAAAATCAGCGATTTGTTCGCAAATCAAATGCCACATTTGAGGGGCTAAAGATCAGTGTTTGTGTTCAGCTTATACTGAGAAATATTTCAAATCTTTTGCCCTTCTCTCTGAAAGCTTCAGCCTCTCTGGGAAACAACAAACCTGTTGACAATTGACCTAATTAGCTGTGAGAAGGTCCACCAAGTGGTTCTTAGTCTTCAGTTTCTCCAGCATGTCTTTTGCAAATGTTTTTAAATGATTTTACGCAACATGCCAGCCTTATTTTTAATTTGTCAGACTCAATATAAAACACCAAGTCAAGCGTTTAACTGGTGGTTCTCTAATAAAATGCAAGTTTCCCTCCAAAAAGGTTATTAAATCTGGAAAGCTTGAGGTTTAGGACCTCAGTTTGCAGGACAGAGTATCTGCATCGTGTCCTGCAGTTTCATGCATGCTCAAAGCATTTTCTGGGATTGCTTTCATGTCAAGTCTGTGTTATAAATTACATTAATGAACATTTAACAGATTTTACACAAAAAAAACGTGCAAAACCGTCATTTCCTCAATTCCAAAATATTTCTTTGGAGAGAGCAGCAGGCAGAGGTTGTGAGACAGCTTTTAAAAACACACATTGTCGGTGCTGGACCCATGTGTGTGTTCACATCTCCCCTGGGAGTGACTTCATTCACTGCCAATCACAAACAAATTAGCTCCGCTTCAACGCATCACCACTTTCCGCCCTCGCTGACTACACGAGCTTCTTCCACCAGCCGTGCACATCAGAGACGTCCCACATGGAAACTGCTCATAACGCATCCCTCAAGACATAAAGTAAATGTTAGCAAATGGTGACACAGCACTGGGTACATTCAACGCATCAAAACACATCCCATATACCATCTCAGAGTAATTCAGAAGGGAAGCCTTTAGCATTGCTTTCATTGTGCAGGGTTAATGAAAGTCATCTGCAGCTGCTGATGATGTGAAATGAGCATTTAGGGAGTGTCGTCACACTTTAAGATCTTAGAAATAGTAGAAATGTAGCGTATGAAGATGTCTTCAAGTGCATGAAGTCGAATGCTTTGTGCAGAATTTGTGGTGTGGAGTTTATGAACAGTGCTACTGCACAGGGTCTCACGGATGGGTAGATCTGCATTGATGCACAAAGTTTTTAACGATTTAAGGATACTTTAAATGACCAAAACTGAAACTCAGACACTGAATTTACCAGAAAGGATTAATGGAATCATCAGTTTCCACACATTCCCAGTTCTCAATGCTTGAAACGTTGAGAACGGTAACTACAAATTGACTCGACTTTCTGCCAAAGCGGGCTTTTATTGCTTAATGTTGGTCCAAGTATGAGTGCGAGCAGACTGAGGAGTGTCTTTGCACTGCTTGAATCAAACATCATGCAGTGCAAGAAACTTGCAAAACCAAAGAACATATCTGTGAAAAAGTCATTTAAGCCCAGATAGTAATATTACTCAGGTAAAAAATCCAATTAAAAGATGATTAAACAATTAAGTTCCTTAATTTTCAAATGGTATTTTTGCTTGAAATGCCCATCCTTTCTTTACATACACTTTAATCTATTCATCTGTGGGGAAAAGTGACAGAAAATTGTGTTCAGCAGCTCTGAGATGTATTTATTTGTCTGGTTTTAAAGTATCTGCAGCAAAGAAGCTTCAGATCCCACAATTCTCTGATTCTTGCCTTACTTGATCAATTCAATAACACTTAATTCATAAACTCAAGCTTAAACTAGATCAACTTTTGCTCCCATTGTCCCCAAACAGCAACTGGGAGTGAAACTAATCTCATGAGGCTACCAACAAGCAGTAATTTCCTATTTGAAACTAAGTGGAAGAATGTCGGTTTCACAGGGAATCAAACCCAAAAGAAAGCGTTTTCCCACCCTCTCTCCTGCCTCCTGATAAAGATCCCGTATCTTCTTAAAAAGGCAGGTTGTTCTCTCACCTTCAAATATGCCACAACAACCGCTTCAAGGACCTCTAATGTGTATTTGAGAGATGCTTCCAGCTTTGACTAAACCACCGTGGGAATGAGAACAGGTTGAAAACAAATGAAAAGCAGAGCAGAAACATGCCATGGGAGACTTTTACCGCATGTCAGTAGAACAGAAACGCAGGAGAAGCCTTAAGATACGCGTGAAATAAAAAGAAGATTCATATAATTTACGGTCAGGTGATTCACGGTTATATTATGAATGAAATAGCCTGATGAATTGCAGTATCCTTTAGCATCGCCTGTCTATGTGCTGCAAAGCAAACACAAAGCTACCAGCAGGTCTGTGCAGGAGGTGTTTGAACAGTCAAGATAAGGAATTATGGTAGCGCTCCGTTGCTTTTGTAAACAGCAGAGAAGACGCTAATTGTAGGGAATTGTCACTGTGCTACATAATCTGCCCACAGGGCTTATTCTGTATGCCTGCTTCTTTCAGTCTTTCTATTCATCTGTGTGCTTGCTGCTTGTATAAGTGAGCCATGTATGATGACAGCACGCCACATTCTTGGCAGGCCACTATAGAAATATACCTACAAACACGTGCATGCTGCTAATAAACACACAAGGCAACAAGAGCAAGAAATTGCCACAAGTCTCGGGTATTTAATTATGCACTTAAACACTCAGACATCCAATTTTTCATCCTTTTCATCCAAGTCGAACTGTGGGAAACGTGCAACAGTTCCTTGTCTGCTGCCTGCTTACATGCATGGGTATGATGTTGGATGCATCGATTCAAGCTGAATGGGTAGCGTTTGTGCAAGGCTGGCCACCCGCAATCTTCTCTCTGGTCGGCCACGGCAGATTTATAGTGCACGCCAGACGCAGATCAATGGGTGCAGAGCAGAGGAGCGAAAGCAGGACACATGTGAACACATGTGGGCACCGGGATTTGAAGATGACCACATATCCACACAAGCAGCGCAATGCAAAATATGCAGCGGCACCACGTTCCCTCTTATAGATCTAAATGATGCTGCAGCATCTTCATTTTGACCAGTTTTAATGCTTTGATCGATGCTTTTATTTCTCCTCTCGGTACAACAATCAAGCCTGAGCAAGGCTCTGAATTTGTAGAGAAAATGCTCAGTTTCACTGAAGCCAAAAGCGCTTTAAAGTGCAACCCCATAATTTAAAAAGAGAGGGAAATGCCGATTACTTACTGCTGCCTGCGGTTTTTATTTATCTACCATCATGCAGATGCCTTTCCCTCCCACTCAGAGGTCTTTGTCTCCTCTGGGCTACTGCAGAAACACGGTGGCCGGTCTGTGAAAGTCTGATGTTCACATCATTCTGCATCAATAAAAACATAGTTATGGATAATGTTTCTTTTCTGCCATCAGAGCCCCCATAAAGCTACTAACTGCAACTTTAAAAGAGTGCAACCAGCAACATATGGGCCCAAAACTCCCACTCAAACTACGTTTATTCAATGGAAAGTTATTTTGAAGTTAAGAATTTGCTTTCAAAGAGACCCAAACATATAAGGAGTTAAGCAAGTTGTCATAAGCAAAAAGCAAAAAGCACATGAAACCAAGAAAGGATAAGAGGGCCTTTGTGTATCTGCTCCCTGATTTGGTTTTATTGGTCATTACGTGTTCTGTTGTCTGGATTTATGGGATTATTGACCTTTTTCATGCACAAGTGAAGTAAAACGGTCTTTTTTTTGTATAATTAGCTCAAAATAAGATGATTTGCCTTCTTTGTATTGCTATGAACATTCTGATGAAAGTTAAGCTACAGAATTATTGCTTTTTAAAGGAGACATAACTATAAAAAACACTATGAATATATGGTTGTACAGATTTTTTGTGTGTAAATTAACATTTTACTCAGTTTATGTAATTTTTTATCTCCTTCATACCCAAAATACAGACTTTGTGGCTTTATTTCAGGTTTTTTTTTTAATAATAACTGTCTTTATTGAATAATTATGCAATTTTACACATATTTGGACAGATAATGGTCCGTGCACTTCAGTGCACGTTTGACCTCAGTCAAAATTATGAATTTTGTGAAAACTGTGAGAACTTTACTGAAAATTAGCACAGGAAAGGTTGAATCCAGGCTCGTTTTTGCTTCTTCACCTGTTGTAGTTTACGGGCAAGAACCGCATCTGCGTCTGTTATTTGATCATCTGTAGATGAGGCGCAAGTGAAGTATTGAGGAAGAGAAACTGAAGGGAAAGGGCAAGAAAACTGGGATGTGTGTGTGAAAACAAGAAAAGACAATGGGGAGAGATCACAGTTCCTGTTTGGGAGTGAAAGAAATGAATGAATGGGTGAGAAGGAGAAAGAGAGGCAGAGAGCCTGGTGTTTGGATCTCTGCATTAAATGGTGAGAACTGAGCCGGCTCCCTGGCGACCAATCAGTCTTACAGGGGGAGGGGAGGGGTGGTTAACCGGTTCACACCAGGCTGACACAAACCCGGTGCCCTCGCACTGACGATGGACCACCCGGACACACCAGGATGGAAAGCTCCAGCAGCAAGATGCAGAGACCGCGGCCCCCATGTTCTGCTCTCACACTTAGCAAAAGGGATGAAAACACAGATTAGACGCAAATATCCACACTCACACACGCGTTTTTCTACATATCGTATTCTTGGCCCGTCGTCTGCCCTTCCTCTCCCCTCTGACACAGTGAGCTTCAACCGGAAGCTCGGCTCCCTCTCCGGAGAAAGAGGAGCTTTTGTCCCCAGAACACAGAGGCCTCTTTCTCTGAGCCGTGCGCTCCGTGTGCGCGGGTAAGAAGAGTGTGCGCTGTGGGGTAACAAGTGCAGATAAAAGTTAAGAGGGACTGAAAAAGAAGAAAAGAGACGAACGGAAGAGGAAGAAGGAAAA
Organism: Leuresthes tenuis; assembly: GCF_036924035.1. NCBI lineage: Eukaryota > Metazoa > Chordata > Actinopteri > Atheriniformes > Atherinopsidae > Leuresthes > Leuresthes tenuis. The sequence goes on along the minus strand of NW_027325377.1, from coordinate 24,016,375 downwards.
CAATCAAGAGTTTGTCAGACTTGATTTGGAAGTTGGCGCTGTCGGCCCGAAAAACAAAACCCAAACAAGAGCCGCCGGTTTCTTGGCAGCAGCGAGGTGACATCACCGTGTGTGAGCGCAATATAAAGTTGCGCTTTATTTTGTACACCATGTTTTACAGACTGGAGAAAAGGAGGCTTGTTGGCTGTGTCTAGACGCTGAAGCCGCTAACGTGGCGCCTGGCTGTCTCACTCCTCTGGGTCTGAACAAGCGGCATCTTTCTTGCCCACAGATCTCAGAGGAGAAAAAAGGAAGGCTAGTTTTTGTCAGTGTTTTTCTGAGGTGATCGTTAACTACAAGAAGGGGATGGATTCCGAAGAATCCGGATGGTTTTTAATGCTCAAAAGCAGTGGTCACCCTTCCTCTTCTCCATCTGTTTTGAAGAATCAGTCAGTGTTGCACCCTGGGGTCAGTTCAGGCTGAGTCGACTCAATTAAAAATGTAAATAAAAAGGTACATTTGCATACTAATTGTTGAGTTTTATCCTCTAAGATGGAACAGTGGAGCATTTAATACCAGGAGATTCATAGGGCTTTAATGAAAATCCTCCTAAATCAAAAGGACTAAAAGGAGGCTCAAGAGACCCACTCCCCCCCCCCCAAACAAAAGAGAATTAAAAGCTTTTCTGTTCTTTAAAAATTTGATGTTTCAGAAAATCTCCCAGAGAAAATCCCAAAGTAATCTTTCAACGATCTTTTTGACGAGCGTAAACAAAATTTAAAGTATGAAAGGCTTTAAACTTCTGTTGCACCACAGTTTCACAAGGAAACGTCTCAAACGTGCACCCTTTGACCAGCATTCAAACAGAGTTAGAGGTACAACAGTCCAGAGAGACTCTGTCATCACCTTCATCCGAAGAGGGTCCAGACATGGAGTTTCAAGACTTGAACTTTCACCTTCTTGCTCAACTCCTCCAGACATCCCTGAGCACGGTGCTGCAATCTGTTACCGGCCGTCCCTCCTCCTCTGCTCACCAGCACACAGTAACCTTCGACCTCCACTGCTTGTTGGAAGTCCTGCTCACCAGCGCTCCGTTTCAGCGACCTGTGCACTGTAGGCTGCTAAAGAAAATCATTTGGCGTGAACTCTCACCCAGTAGAGTCAAGTGAGGAGAGAAAATACAGGAAAATCAGATGTGTGAACTTGAAACATACGTCAAGGAGGCAAAACACCTGCCGGGGACATCCACAGGATTTCTCCATGAGACTTCTGAGAGTCTGAGGAGCGTTACTTTATGGCTCTGATGCCAGGGAATCTGCAACCGAAAGACAGCTTCACAGGGCGGTACATTTGAGTTCATTGCAGTGTTATTTCCTTTAGGAAACAGTGAATAAAATAAGTAAACAGAGTCCATAATAACTCACTTAAAGACTGATTTCGGCACACTTCGAAGAGACGTGTCGACAGGTTTATTTGCTCTAAACCACTTCATGAAAACTTGTGTAAGCTGTGCTTTCTTGATCATGAGACAGCCAAGGATGTGGCAAAAGCAGTGTTTGGATCCCAATCTACCAGCCCTCAAAGTCATCATCATCATCATCAGTATCAGGGGCTTTGAAGCGGTTTGAAAAGTAAGGATCATTTATGAGGTTGTTTCCCTGAAAACAAAGCCTTCGAGTGCAGTTCAGTGAAAGAATTGGGCTTCTTTAAGTCAGCAGAACAACATTTTAACACGTGGAGCAGCGTGCACATGCAGGGTAAGCGTGCACACTCGCATGTCCTGTCCATGCACAGATGCAGAGATATCCACCCACGCTTGGAGCAGTCTGGCAAACACAAGAAAACATTGTTGACCCTTAGTTTCGCATTCAGCCCTCAGAGCCTACTAGTCATCATGACTGGCTACTTTTCAGCGTGACGCTGCATGCAGCTTATTGCAAAAGACCGGTTTCCAAACAGGAATGGATCGAGGCTCATAGCGATTTATTCTCAGCATTCGGTTGACGTAGCTTAATCATCTTATAAATAGCCAGAGTTTTGATCATATGAGGCTACTGTGCATGCACTGATGTAATAAGGCCTGCGTGAAAGGAAAGTTCAGCTAATGAGGACACTATCTTTCCAAAGGATGTCCGTTACGGTTCGACGTGCAAAAAGCAGCAGCAGGATGGACGCTGATTGCAGTAATCAATAGCTTCTGAGCTGTATTGACCCTTCATGATGCAGCACATGTGCAGAGCAAAGCTGGCGATTCCTTGACTGCAAAGTTGCTAAATTCTTTCTGCAGCTGTCTCAGGGTGAACTGGGATTTTACGCAGAGTTACATTGAATGATATTCAGAGCCTCTGTGCATGTGCAAGCATGAAAACACTCGTCCTGTGCATACCAGCTGCTCTGTGGACGGCGAACATGCTTTCACATACAGTAGGCTACACCCACATGCTCCCCTCCATCCTGCATTAGTCTTCCCCACATTACCCCAGGGATGTAACTCAGGCCACTTGTACAGTAAAAGCACCCTCTTATGTGGCAAGAAACAGACTCATGCATACACACAAAACACTTTGCCATCTGGGACTCATTTCTCTCCCCCCCTCGCCGCCCCCATCGAGAACAGCTGTGGCAGAGGCTTTCATGTGCTGCGGTGGGCAGGCAGAGGAATGCCGGGCGAATGGCCCTACGTGCTCCGACAGAAGGTAAATTACAGGGAGCCGCATCGCGCCATAACTCTGGAGACGACGCAGTGGCCGCTTTGGTGCTTGTGGCCGAGGTCTGCATCAAATCCTCTCGGGTTTGACATTTCTTTCCCTGCTCGTACAGATGTGCCTCGGGAACATGTGCACGAGCTATGCGTGTTCGTCGCATTCGGGCTTGATAAATCCTGTAAATCATGGGATATGAATGTATGATGTTGTAATCTTTCACGCCTCAGAGAAAGCGGTGATGGCGTTTCACAAATACAAGTGTTTTATAGGTCTAATCTAGATCCTAAAAAACTGGCTTTCAACCTTTGTTAAAGGGGAACTTTGGTATTTTTAATCCTAGACCTTATTTCTGGCATGAAATACGTTCATCTGCTCACTGAGAACAGTTTGGTGAAAGTCGGCGTCCTTCAGAAGATATTTAGATAACTGGAGATCCATATAACGGAGTGAACGGGGCTTAGAGGATGCAGCCTCTAAATAAGGCATTATCTGTCTTTATTTCACCAATACTTTAAGAAGAATGAATGAATGAACGTGTGCTATAGCTCTGTTAGCTCATAGCTGCTGTTATGTGGCTACTTGCAGCTATAGGAGAGCTAACGGAGGTATTTCTACACAGGCACTCTACTGGGACCACTTCATCCACACGCCCCCCTGCAGCACAGCTCATTCACTCCGGTAAGAACGTCCATCTTACTCAAAGTCGTCGTCCACGTCGTCAAAATCTGATAAATATCCTGCCATGTTGCACAAAACTATCAGCAGCAAACTCTGTGTGAAGTTAGCCGACTGTCACAGAGCACGGAGTGAATAAACTGTGCTGCAGGGGGGCGTGTGGATGAAGTGGTCCCAGTAGAGTGCCTGTGTAGAAATCCCTCCGTTAGCTCTTCTATAGCTGCAAGTAGCCACATAACAGCAGCTATAACTCCACTTTCCGACGGACGCCGACTTTCACCAAACTGTTCTCGGTGAGAAGATGAACGTATTTCATGCCAGAAATAAGGTTTAGGTTTAAAAATACCGGAGTTCCCCTTTAACCCATCAGGATCAGAGGTATAATTTTACCTTTATATTTCACCATCTTTGCCTTGTTCAGTGTCATATCCTTCAGTACAACCTCATGTGTGACTTTCAGGTCAACAATTATTACAATATTCAGGAAAAAGCACGATGTAAAGTATTGATCATATGTCTTCAACACAGCGGCTTGCTGCCACCTCATCTTAAATCGGTCGAGTGATTTGGACGCTTTAAAGAGGGTTAAATAAAGACGGTTTAAAGGTTCTTTCATTGGCTGGTTCATGCTCAGTGTCCACCACCATCTTTCATGCAAAGTTTATGTCTGGCAGAGACCTCATTCGCTTGTTTTAGACTCGTTCTCGTCTCCATTTATTGAACTGAAACTGACTGCGTCAACCTCCCATATGAATGAACACAAGAAGTACTTTTTCTGTCAAGTTCGATTTGGTCTTAAGACCAGCACAACCACTGCTAAACAGGTATGAACATGTATAAAACCCCATCAGTGGAGGCTTCCATCCACCACGAGTATGATTTACAGAGAGGCCAACATGAATTGTTTCAGCAACCTAACATGTTGTAGCAGTAAAACTTCATCTCAATCAACTCCTTTGTGTGTTTGTCTGAATGGAGCATCATAAATGACAGTAATACCATTGCTTGTACAGAACGATGAGAGCGTTTGTGCTACATATGAAAAGGTTGTGCATCAGTCAGCACAACAATTATATACATCAGTGTCCTTCGTCATTGTTTTATTCCCATTTGGAGGTTTTGAATAAGAAAAGGTGAATGAAAACATTACAGAAACAAAGGAAAAGCTTCTACCAGCGTGCAAAAATCTGAGGAGTTCTCCACACTGAAGAATCTATATAATTCATCCATCTTTAATTTGTCAGCTTTGCTTCTCGTCTGCTTTCTCTTTAAATGACCTCTGCCCTCTCATTTAGGTGAAAGCTCTGCTATAATCCACACAGCTAAATTGGTAATCTTAAGTAAGTGATGCATGCCATTTATAAAATCAGCACCAATGAGTGGCCTAATCCTCATTTATTAGCCCAGTTAGCCTAAATATAGCCACAACACACACGCTGGTGGCAAATACAGGAAATGGCAAAGAACCAGTGTATTGATATTAAGCAGCTTAGCTTGTGTAAGGGCCAGGGTGTTTTAAAATACCACAGAGGACTCAGATTGGATTATACTGGCCAAACTACATTTTTCTACATGCTGGCAGGCGGCAGAGGAATAAAAAAGGAGGACAAGAAAGGGTGTAAATGTTGCTGTCAAGGTGAAGGGAGTCCAGGAAGGCAGAAGAAGACTTAAATGATGCTCGCCTCAGGTTTGATGGTTTATATAACTGAGTTTACAGGCAGGGGGGCTTTTTCTGCTCCCTTCAGAGCATTTTCTGCTGCTGAACGTCACACTTTGCAAATTGTCTGGAAAGTGTCTGATTCATGCAAAATAAAAGAAAGAATCCAAACCCGAAGCTTTGGCCAAGATGAAACAAATGAAAGTTGGTGAACTTGGCCGGATCAGTGGGTGAATCCGCTCCACATGATCAATACGGTGTATCCTCCTTCATTCAGGCTATGTTAATTCATGCAGTGTGTGTAAATGTGATTGCTCTGTGGACTCCGAGCCCTCTAAAATGGTGCAGTAGAGCAGGGCCCTTCTGTGCGTAGCGTAGTATCCTACACAGCATTTGGCGAGAGCGAGCGGAGAGAGAAATTTGACAAAGTGCCAAGCCGACCTCGTTTCCCCCACCCTGTGTGTGTGTGTGTGTGTGTGTGTGTTGCAGTCGCAGCAGCACTGTAGCAGTACTAGCCAGCTTGGCTCACTTAACAGCCCCTGGATATCCACCCTGCGCTTAATACATGTAACTGAATACTCTGAGCCGCACAACGGTCCTCATCGAAACTAACCTCCCCCTTTCCCAAACGCACACGGACAAACAGATACCTGTCGTGTACATGCATGTACACATTCAGGGAAGCTTAATCGGTCACACACACACACACACACACACACACTCTACTCAGGTCTTGTGAGGTAAATCAGCCTCGGTCACATTTTTGTCATTTTCAACACTCATTAAAGCAAACCTACGTGCTGATATTTACAGTAGGTCACAGAACATGTACTGTACATGTTCATGTTGGTGTGTGCTTGTGAATGAGTGTTGTTAATCACATCCATCTCCGGGGGTACGCTGCATCAGAGACAAGCACAAGGTTATGAAAATATTACAGCTGCTAATAATAACACCATTGAATCTGCTGTTTCTGTCTGTGTGTGTGTGTGTGTGTGTGTGATGGATGTGCGCATCTCTGGCATGAAGCCTGACTGTTCCCCTCACCACAAGGAACTCACTGACCTGAATCAGTGCAGAGCCGCGCCCCTCCTCAGGGCTGCTGCAGAGACTCCAGGGAGCCTCTGGTGGCCAAAGGCAGAACTGCAGCCTGGAGATGTCAGATGCATGACTGACTTACAGCAATATTAGAGCTGTGAGGAAATTAAAAGAGGAGGGGGGCATTTCAGCAAGTAGAAGCTCTGCATTCATAATTACACTTAAGGTAAAAAAAATTGCTATTATATAAGTGAAATGGAGGAAAGATTATCAGTTAAACTATAAAGTAGAGCAAAATGGAAAATGCGTTTGTAATCTCAAAATCATCAACATCTTCGTAGAATATTCCGCTTCTGCCTCATCATTACGCTCATGACCCGCAGTGACTTCTTTCAAAAATGTCCCAGGATGCAGTGGGTTAATCTGTCAACTGTTGGATGAACTCCAGTGTTTAATGGATTAGCCTTTCACTGGTAGAGAGACAATGAGGATTATTTTTTTCTTGCCACGCAGCAGCGTACTTTCAGCCAGGATGGAGCATGCACATGCATGTGAGGGTGCCTGTGCAACTGTGCAGGGCTCGATCTCAGGAAGTTCAGAGGTCAGGAATTACACATGTGTATGTCTGCCCATCTTCTTTCCAGGAACTCTTTATTCTCTCCGTGAACGTGCCAAAAGGAATCTGGCTTCAAAACTACAAAAAGACAAAGGATCTGAGGAAGTGTCCTTTCAAGAATCTGCAGGGAGATAAAACAGAAGCAAAGATCCCTGAAAATGACAAGTAAAGAGTCTATTTTTGTCTTGGCTTCTTTAATTTTTCTTCTTCTTATGTTTAATGCCACAATTTATCTACAGCTGTCAGATGGTGACACACAAACGCAGCCGTCGGGGATGTTTTCAGATCTCTGATGCAGCTCTGCTGCAGAATCGTGAAAATGTGATTCACGTGAGGCGCTTTGTTTCTGTCAGACATCTTAACTCTGGCAGGTACACGTGAGCGATCCTTTGGGGAATCATCACGGCGCAATACATGAAATAATAATGACCGTAGTCGACTCTCCAGTTTGGATCGACGAACCCCAAATAACCATCATGCAAAACTCTGTGAGATAAGAAGACAAGAATGCAGGAAGCATCATGTTGCATGTCTGTCCCAATTATTGCCAACGCATTTATCTCAGGAACAGTTTCTGTAGATCTGGCACAGATGTTTACTTGGACTCAAATGCTTAGAGTTGGTCAGGGATCGCTGTGTAAAGCAGCTGGGAAGACAATTAGCACTTCTAGGTCACAGCCCATGGTTCTCATTTGGAAAAGGATGGATTAACCACTCCTCCTCAAGTGGAGGAACAAAAGTATCTCCAGGTCAGGATGAAGAGGTGCATCACCTGTGGTCACAAACTGAAAGAATGAGATTATAAACATCCAAAAGGATGCTTGGCCTCACCTTTAGGGATAGTGTGAGGAGTAGAGTTGTTAGTCATCTGCATAGAAACTAACCATTTTAAGGTGGTGGAGGAAATTTGTCTGGATGCCTTCCATGAAAGGTGTTTTGGAAGGGTCTGAATCAGCTTGAGAGATTGTGTCTCTGCTAGCTGCTAGCTTAGGAGCACCTCAGTGACCCCCCCCCCCCCCCCCACGAAGAGCTGGAAGAGGCTGCCGGGGAGAGAAAAAGATCTGTATAGAAATGAATAAATGGACACGTGGATATGAACTGAAGCTTCAATGGTTCTCTGAAGTAAATAATCCATTCAGTGCAATCATAAACATCACCACAAATGATGATTACCCACATGTGTGTGAAAGTTTTTCAAGGAAAGGTCATTTTCAAACCCATTTTCCTTTTGATAAGTTCTATTCAGCGGCCTCCATTTTCAGCTTTATTCAGACAAACCCACACTGGGGAGCTCACATGTTTGTCTGCTTTTTGGCCTCAGAACAGTTAGGGGCAGCCAAGGGGGCAAACAAATCAGTCAAGGTCACCTCGACTTTAGCTATGTGGGTCAAAAAGAATAAACTGACATACTTCAAGCATAAAATGGTCATTTTAACCGCGGCCGATGCACTTTTCGTTCCAAAAAGAGGAATACAGTTTCAAGGAAGAGGCAATTAGTCCCAGTATACTAAGGATTGCTATCTAATAAGTTAGGGTTTAATAATAACTGGTGCAATGATAGATAATTATTTTCATCCTTCGCCTTGAGCCAACTCCAAATGAGGAGAAAAAGAGGAAACTGTCTTTACGCAGAAAACCAGCCGATGGTAAAATCCACTTATTCACATTCCTGTCATTGTTGACCTTTTTGTCTTTTATAGGTGCAACTTACAGTGTGTGTTCACAGGATTTAAATTCGAGTGTGTGTGTGTGTAAAAACCTGTTTGGGTTTGAGTGTGTTTATCTTCGACTCAGAAGATTTGCATATTAGTGGATGTCCTCAGGATACACGTCTTTCAGAGTGCTTATTGGATACTTTTGCCTCTATATCTAAAAGAAAAGAAATGCTTATTTGTTTTTTTTGGTCTTATTTTCACTATTTATGATCCTGATAGAGGTGACAGCTGTTAGTGGATCATATTTTGGCTTGGAATGGTGAGATCGTTGAATTGATTAGTCAATTTATCAATTACTAAACAAAAAACCAAACACAGATAAGTCATGTTTGAGCAGTACTTTTCAGTGTTGTTTAATCAGTCTCATGTGATTGTTCAGAACAACACACACTGATTTAATCCAAAGCATTTTAGTATTCTTCAGGTGCATTTGTGTAATTATACAGCAGTTAGCATCTGTTAGACTCTGAATTCTACCAGGAAAAAACACTAAAACTTGCATAAACTACCTACATTTATAAAAGTAAACCTCTTTATAGTATTTTAAGGAAATGTTTGTGAGGTTTTACCACTTTAATGTCCTGTTCTACCATTTGGTTGAGCACATTTCTTGTATCTTGTTGAAAATTTGGAGGTAACTCTACCTAAACTATCTCTACCGCTTGCTTTAGGCGTGTAATGCTAAAAGAAAATATATGTTGTGCCATTACTTTTACCAATAAAGCATCACTGCAACCATTTCTGGTTTTTACTTTTGGTAAATCGGTTCGGTTTGGTTCGGTTACAGCATCTGGACACGAGATCGAATCTGTGGAGTCATTCATATCGAAGTTGACCTGCTGGTGATGGACCCACAATTCTAAGCCATCTCTCACAGTTTCCTGCATCTCTGCATTGATAATGACTTGTTTTGATCAGTTGATTAGTAAGACATTGAACTATGAAGTAACACCTTTGAAAGTAAACGCATTCCTCCTGCATGACCTGACACCTTTCCCACTGATGCTTCATTACAGCATGAGTCAGAATTAGCCCATTTGAAATGACAGGTGGGGCACTGTTTGCAGCAGCTGAACCGTTAACAAATCCGGTCCAAAACAAAGCTAATAATGAGAATACTCCGCTGCACATCAGAGTCACAGCAAGTCTGTTCCAGATAAACTTATGGTGTCTCATGTCTTTCCCTCTGTGCAGGAGCGGTAGATTTTCGGTTTTCTGGCAGCGGGGTGTGTTTGGGTGAGACACCGAACATTCCAGCACTGTGTGCACAATAGCTGCAGGTCTGTTCTGTCAGCCGAGTAATTATAGCAGCCTTTTTTGGACAAGCTGTGTGCTCTTCTCTTCCCTTTCTCCCCCTCTGCACGTAGCTCTCGTTCGCTGGTTGGCTTCATTGCACATTCACAAGTAAGCAACCAGCTGTGCGTGAGCCAATATTATCATTGCATACCTCGTCTTTTGTGTGCTCCTGCTGCAACACTAATTTCCCTTCGAGGGACAATAAAGAGAAATTGAACTGAACTGAAATTGAATTGAATCGAGTTGATCTGATGCGCTCGCAGCTGGAGGAAGCCGCCCTGTTTTCAAGCGACGTGAGTCTGTGTTTATTGGAGGGCGGTTGTGCAACCTCGTATACGCCGGAACTCTGCATGTGGCAAATGTGTCGTAGCCCGCCTGAGCGCTGCCATTGGCTCTCTGGACACACTCCCCCGCCGTCCAGCCCCTCCCATCTCCTCCAAACCGGGAGTGCTCAGACGCCTGGGCTTGGTGTCCATGGCAACTACCTCTTCAGCAGGGAAGCTTCATGTGAACATCCACTGTTTCCTCTTTACTCCTCTTCTGGTCTGCTCTGTTTTGATCCCCGGTTGTCGTTTAATCTTTCCATCCAAGGCTTTACCCCCCCCCCACATTCACTTCATTTTTACAGGCACTACCTTACCTCATGATTTCAGCTTGAACCTCTTTTCGCCAGCATTTCTGTCTGGAGGGCGGCTGCTTGGAGCCTTTTTCCAAATTTACGTCCCCCCAATGTGAATTCTGCCCATTTTTGGGCTGTGCACACACTTAAAGAGAAGCAATAACTCATCAAACATACACACAAGGTGTTTAAAACATCAGGACCACCCACTCTTTCCATGAAATGTTGTAGACAGCCTGAGTAATTATGCGCTTCAGAGAAGGTCACTTTTTTTTTTCTTTTCCCTTAGCAGCTCCTCTTTTGGTGAAGATTTAAAGAACTTTCCACCGGGATCCATCAGGATTATGCAGAACCCATCTAATGAATCACCCCCCATAAGTGAATATTACATAAGAGATCTTGTTTGTGGCTGTATGTCAGTATTAATAGGCTAAATCTCCTAAGAGCTGCAGTCTTTCAGTCAGCACAGCTGCTATTCTTTGCTCATGTGGACATGCGGCAGAGACCCACATGCAGCCTAATTTTTCCCGTTAAGCAGGTGAGATGTGCGAGTGCTGTTGTGGATTATCAGTGAAATGTCAGGCAGCTTCTTGGAAACCGGAGCGGTCATTGCACTGCTCCCGACTGACCGTCCACTCGGTGACTCGCTCTTTCCGATATAAGCTTTGATGCCTCATCTGACCACAAAGCTGAGGCATGATGAAGGTGTGTGCAGAGGTTGGGAGGGGTAGTGGGAGAGCCCTCTGCTTGGTTTTATGTGTGAGAGACACCCAGAAAACCCCTGTAGCATAAGCTGCAGAATACTAAACACTGAAGGCATCTCTCCCGTTTTCTGTGCTTGATTGAGATCAAACAGTTGGCGAGAAGTAATCAGACGAGGAGAATGATTTTTTTCTCCCGACTCTGAAGGAATGAGAGGAGGAAGGAAGGATGATGCAGAGGAGGAAAGGGAAAGAGAAGAAGAAGAGGAGAGGCGTGGGGTGGAGAGGGGGAAAACCTGCAGTGCAACACAGTCTGAATTATTCATCGACGTCTGAGTGGGTAGCAGCATACGAAGAGTAAAGAGGGGACGACAAAGAAGGAGGTGGAAAGAAAAGAGGAAGAGAGAATGAGAAGGGAAAGACAGGAGGGAATAGGAGGCAGAAATGTAGGTGAAAGTAAAAGAGATCAAAAAGAGAGACGGAGGGGGGAGGATGAAATGAGATGGAGAGAAGGTAAGAGAGGAAGGATACGAGTGATGAAGGAGAGAAGAGACAGGAAAACAGAGCGAGGGATGGCGCAGTAGTCTGAACTCGGTGTTCCCGACAATCGAGTCACGTTTGCACTGTCTGCTTCCCTCCCTGGCACACAAGCTCACAAATACACACTGGCACTATCACACCCGGCATGAAGCGTACACAGTTCCACACTGAAAACACACACACACCTCCTACCTGATACACACACTGCAGCAGAGTCCTACACTGAGCATCACAAGCAGACATCAGCACCAAACGGCTTCGCACGCATCAAGCGTCTCCTTAGGAGAAAGAAAAAAAGTGGGGGTGGGGTGGAGGTGGTATGGAAAGGTCTCAAACACACAAACATGAAGAGACAGACAGAGCAAAGCACTATACGGGAGGACTGCCAAGAGATAAAGCGAGGTAAAGAGAGGCAGAGGGGTCAAATGATTAGAGAGCGCCAGAACAGCTGGGATGAAAAGGATGAAAAAAAAGACAAAACAAACCTCCATGTGTGTTGTTTAAGATAAATTCAAAGCAGAGATTTTTTAATCGGATAAACAATAGAAGCAAAAACACTTAGAACATACAAAAAGATGGAAGGAAATGCTTTTCAAACACAGCAGCTGGAAGCTACAAGTGGGCAAAAAGAGCAAAGACTGCGAACGAGAGATTAAAAGAAGCAACACAAATGCAGACCCAAGACAGAGAAAGGTGGATGCTGGAGGAAGCGAGGACTCGGAGGGCGTGGGAACAGAGATGGAGCTGTGAAAGTAGCCTGATGCATCTCACACACACACACCAAAACAGATGTAGCATCCTTAGGGGGTGTCAATGCCAAAGCCCAAGGCCAGACAGCACACTGTGAGTCCACTCAGATAATCTGCTGCAGTTAATTCATGCCTTTAAACACCTGACACTGTCGTTTACTCACGTTTCTGTGTCATCAGCGCACGCACTTACCTGAGCCTTTCCACACATTTGCATGCTGAACTACACAGTAACAGTCCTTTCAGACGGGATGTTCTGGGCCCGATGTTTGATGACCTTCACACCAAGTTACACTTTAAAACCTTCTTAAAAGACACCTTAAATCAGTCATGCTGCTGGGATCTTGCAGTGTCTCATCATATTTGATTTAAGATTCTGTTGTTGTTATAGCTAAATCGTGGGCCAAGCTAACAACATAATCAGTTCCAGCCACTGTCCCAGACTAAGCTATTTGTCACATTTCCAAGTGGGTTTTTGCATGGTCTGATGCACATCAGTGAGTGATTCTTACAAAGGAAAATCTACATACATGCAAACCCTCACATGCACATATTTCTTTGTCATGTTCTTTGTCTAGTTTTTCCTTTTTGAAGAGACACTGTTGCCTTTGGGACTCAAAGGACCAAAGTCTTCTTTTGCTCTTCGCACAGAGCCGTGATCCCCTTGGAATTCTGAACAATTTCCACCCAGTCGTCATCTTTGTTTAGAAGTTCGACTCTGCCAAACAAACCGGGTCGAGCTCTGATTTCACACCAGTTTTGCATTATCGTTTGCTTCATATTTACTTTACTACAACAGCAGAGGGTTCGTGAGCCAATCAGGCAGGAAGACTGACTCTGAATGCTGTCCACTGCAGGTAAGACTCAGTTATACTTCATAAAAGAAAAAAGAAACCGAGCAGCTGTTTGAAGCTGCAGCTTCAGAGCTTTACAACTTCTCTTTTCCTTTCCATGCACAATATGATCACTTGGCTTGGACATTTAATGGAACTACTCTCCAGTATGCAGTATAAAAGAACAACAGGGCAATAGATTCATCGACTGAACTGACCTCTACCACTTTTTCCCGGTTGCATCACGAACCAAAACAATTGAAAAATAATGTAAATCAGAACCATCTCGGGGGTTAAATTTGACTCCCCCGAACCTCTTGTGGTTATAAGGGCGACTTAGGCCACAATTTTAGCAAACTAACACAATAATTGAATGTATTTTTTCTTGTGTCATGTCCACAAACTGAATGACTGCAGATCCCTTGATAATCTATCAGTGGAGTTAAGCAATCCGATGTGACACAGCCTCAATATTCGGTGGAAGACTGTCAGAACTACTTGGGGATGGTGTTTTCCAAGCAAGGAGCTGCAGCTGGTGGCTACATGATAGAAGAAGAAACGGTGGTGGTTAAATGTTTCTGTAGTTCCATTCTAAAGGAAGGAAGGCTGCAGTGTAAAGAATAAAAAAATAGAGATGGAGAGAGTAATTTGAAGTGTTTCTTCCTTGTCATGCTTTAACTATTGGTGCAACCTCTTTAGTTAGAGCTGTATCACCATCACAAACTACTCTGCTGTTTTCTGGTCCACTGCACACAGACAGATGTGACACCTCTGTGCATTTGCCCTTTTCAGCTGAAGCTGTTCTGACTCCAGACAAACTAAAAGTAATCACTTCACCTCTGAACGGTGAATCAATCCAGGAGTAACCAGCTTAATATTCTTCCAAGATCTTAACCAAAAAGCAAGTTAGGTCAGCAGGGAAGTTACAAGCCCAACTCGAACAAAAGCATCGTAAATATCTACTTCTGCTTCCGTTCAGTCCGCAGAACTCACAGCAAAGCAACACTTACAGTATATGAAACGACATCCGTTGTAATTACATTTAAATGGCATGTGAGAGAGAAATTATTCACTTTCACTTCATCTTCAAACATGCCCCCTAACCCTAATGCAGACAGCCACATCGGTGACACGTCACCGGTGTCATGGTCACATTTCCCCTCGTCTTTACCCCCCTTTTTCCCCTCCTTTCATGCCTACTTGTTCTGCCTCCCAGACTGTCTTATCAAATCAGAGATTTGTTCTTGAATGGGGCTGGCTCCAGAAAATAAGAAAATAAATAATACTCTTGGTTATGGAAAGAAGAGCACGGCATCCTTTTGCATGAGTGTGTGCGGGTAAACTTGATGCCCACTGTAATGATATTATGCTGGCTTGAAAGAATGCTGTAAATGACATGAAGATAAAAGACACACCAGTGTCATCTGGCTTTTGATGTGTAGTATAAAAGGCCAACACATACACCCTGAAGGACGGATGATATACAAAAAGAAATGAAAGCACCCCTGTGCAGCATCGCTTTAATGTCAGATACTTTTGAGTTTGACAGTAGCTATATAAAAATTTGAGAAGTAGCAGTCTTGATTTGTCATATCAATAATACAACCACCACCATTGGACCACTCGCTTTCAATGTTTGACATATATTTGATGCCAATTTTTTATCCAGCTGCTCTTTGCAGGAGGGACTCTGTTGCTCTTTGAAATACCCCAGAGGTGTTTTAATGTAATCTAGTCACAGTCATAGTTATAATTTGGACTATTTCTGGCCATTTTAGCCCAATCTTAAGCTTGTATACACATGTGTTCATGGTGCCAGCTGTAAATGTTAAAGGGGAACTCCAGTATTATTAAACCTGGACCTTATTTCTGGCATGAAATGCATTCATCTGCTCACCGAGAACAGTTTGGTGAAAGTCGGCGTCCTTCAGAAGATATTTAGATAACTCGAGATCCATATAACGGAGTGAACGGGGCTTAGAGGATGCAGCCTCTAAATAAGGCATTATCTGTCTTTATTTCACCAATACTTTAAGAAGAATGAATGAATGAACGTGTGCTATAGCTCTGTTAGCTCATAGCTGCTGTTATGTGGCTACTTGCAGCTATAGGAGAGCTAACGGAGGGATTTCTACACAGGCACTCTACTGGGACCACTTCATCCACACGCCCCCCTGCAGCACAGTTTATTCACTCCGTGCTCTGTGACAGTCGGCTAACTTCACACAGAGTTTGCTGCTGATAGTTTTGTGCAACTTGGCAGGATATTTATCAGAGTTTGACAACGTGAACGACGACTTTGAGTAAGATGGACGTTCTTACCGGAGTGAATGAGTTATCTAAATATCTTCCGAAGGACGCCGACTTTCACCAAACTGTTCTCGATGAGTAGATAAACGTATATGATGCCCGAAATAAGGTCTAGGTTTAATAATACTGGAGTTTCCCTTTAACTCCCAACACCTTTCATCCCATATCATCACACTCCCACCACCTTGCTTCACTGTAGGGACTAAATTTACTGTGTTAGCTCTGACCAGGTTGAAGCTAAAAAAGCTGGACGCTGCTTCCTGTGCCGACAAAATTATGTTGATTTCATCTCACCAAACAACGAGTTCCAAATTATATCTTTTTATGTCATTATGCCAAAGGCTGAGCTGTTTTTCTTTTCTTACTAAGTCAGATCAAAGAAGATGATGTTATTTAATTTCCTGAGTTGCCACAGTAACTATGATTTCTACTGATAAGTGTCAAGTTTGGAGCAGTGTCAGAGCTTTGAGTTTCTACTTTCTAGCCTAGAAATGAATAGAAAAAAGTCATGCTGTTGAATTACTTAGGCTACAGCTAAAGGTTACCCCCCCAAGCATGTTGTATCTGCTCTATATGGTAAATTACAGCATTTATATCCCTCCAGCTGCATCCATGCAAGACTGTAAAACATCTTTATGTTCTACAGAGCTGTTCCTTTTGGTAATAGGGAAAACAGCAAGAAAAGAATGTAGATAATAAACTTAAGTAACTTCAATGCACTTTTCACCCTCCGAGACTTGATAAACACTTTGGGTCCTGCATGGGTAAAGATCAAATGGCTGCATATATGAAGCTTAACCGATTCCTCTGATGGCTGGTTGGGTCCATTAGCTCAGCCAGATTTTAAGTCCATATAAGGCCATCTTAATATGCTATGTCTAAATCTAAGTCATTTCAGTTAAGACTTTGATCCATCCATATGAGCTAACCCTAATCCAAACACTGTGGTAGCCACAGTATAGCGTGACTGAGTCGTATTACACTAGACAGCCCCTGTGGTGCATGTCCAGCTACATGTATGTGTGTGTCTCATACACTGATGTACCAATTAAATGTACATGCATGCCAATTACATGTATCAGACTATATCCTTGGGTGCGTTTGCCCACGTCTTTGCACGTGTGTAAATTTTTTATGACTATGCGTGTGCATGTGGACAGGCTTCTTTCCAGCACGTGTGTGACTGAAGCCTATTACAGCAGATGACTCCTGCGGTGTGGCTGGCAGGCACTGAGACATGATTGTCCATCTTTGCTCTTCCTCCTGCCGAGCATGCAAGCCGCAGTCTGTCAGTTAGCGGCAGAGGCTGATTCGCAGCTAGTTGTCTGCCTGCTGCCACATATAGGAAGACGGCTTCCCTTTTCGATAGCTCAATGTTGTCTTAGAGTGGTGTTTAGATTAGCATTTAGCATCACAGAGACTCAAAATGAGCTTAAAACAAACCACAAAAAGAAACAAAACCAGGGAGGTCATGATGAGGAGGATCAAAGAGAACAGCACAACATTAGCTGGGAAACTGCTAAGTAGAAACAGCTAGCTTTAGTTCACAGTTTGCTTTATTTAAAGGCTAAGGATCCACAGCACTTCTAAAGCTCAGTTAGCTCAGTTAGTGTGATGTTATTGAATTATTTTACAGATTTACAAAAAAAAAAAAAACAACAAAAAGCAAAGCTAGCAAGATTTCCAGTCTTTATGCTAGTCAAAACAAACTGGCTCAAATTAGCTTTTGTTTACAGACATTATAGGGGTATCAGTCCTCTCTCATTTGTCTTATTTCCAAAAATGGCATCCCTAAAGGGATCAAAGTTAATAAAATGTGTCACTTGTTTATTAAAATTAGGGCAGTTTTTAGCTGCGGGTGTTTAGCATGACTGCTGTACACTTACGTAAGCATAAAAGGCATTTGCAGACTTGTTTCTGACAAAATATGCCCAGCTTTATCATGTTTAATTGTGATTTTAGCTCTTTATCGGTTTAAGAGCAAGGTTAAATATGCAAATATCAAATTAAATATCAAATATGCAAAACTACTGTTCATTAAGCTGGAACTACGGGCAGTTTTACTGCTCAAAAATGTTTAAGGTGAGGCAACTGAGAGCTATGTGACTTATTAAATACACTTAGCACTTAAGGCAATAATGCATATTCTGTTTGGGTAATTCTAACCTCACACAAAGAGAAGTGCTGAATTCAACCAGTGCAGAGGCTATGGAGATGGGTTTGCGTGCAGTCGTCCAAAGAGGCCAACAGTCTGTCTGCCCTTGGCAGTTACATTATGCTTTGGTTGAATGCTGATGGGTTAAAGGTCAACTTGAATTGTAAAGAAGAAAACTTCAGCCAACTTCACTCCAGAATGTAACAAGCATGGAAAAACAAGGACTGGAGGAAAGGTTCAGACAGTCCACAAGAGACACTTTCACTCCAGTTCTTTGTACACTACGTCTGTATTTTTTCACAACAAGCTAAGGCCAACGACAGGTCAAACAGAAATGAACATTAGTGACCCCACATTTCAGGATTATACATCCAGTGTTTTTGAGGTTGCCTCCAAGTGACGGAAGACAGCTACAACAGCAAGATGCATATTTGCAAAGCTGTGGGTCGAACTAGTGTAACTAAGGAGTATGAGCTGTTTTGTAAAATCAGGCATCAAGGGAGGTTGGAAGTTGTGTCTTAGTTTGTTTTATAGCAGAGGTTGGGAACCTATGGCTCGCGAGCCAGGTGTGGCTCTTTAGATGACTGCATCTGGCTCGCAGATAAAACAAAATATTCTCACTTGTTTTAATCCATCCATCGATTTTTCATGTCCTGTTCAGGGCTGCAGGAGCGATTGTCCATTATTTTAATTGGATGATACTGGACTACGTTGGCAGCGTAAAACAGGTAAACACCCCTTTTGAATCAGTCTGCTCGGTCATTAGCTCAAAGCTAACCCTGCGACGAAGAAGATGGCGAAAAGAAAAAAAGATGACGAGTATCGTACATTTCAGGCCGAATGGACTGCAGAATTCGCCTTTGTGGAGAGAGCAAATTCTGCGGTGTGTCTAATTTGCAAAGACAAAATTACATCGATGAAACGGTCGAATGTAAAGCGGCACTTCGACACGCGCCATGCTACCTTTGCATCAAAATACCCGGCAGGAGACAGCAGAAAGAAAGCCTGCCAAGAGCTACTGATTCACTTTTAAAATATATTATATGGCTCTCATTGAAATAAATTTCCCAATTTTTTGCTTTCATGGCTCTCTTAGTCAAAAAGGTTCCCGACCCCTGGTTTATAGTGTAAGGGACAGATTTGTGACGTGGGGATCCAGCGTATTGTTAATCTTTCTGGTCATATCAAAGAGAAAGCGAAGAGTTTTACGACACAACTCAGTACAACGTAAGCAGCAGTTGTGCAAAGTGATCAGTATTTGCAGAATGGATTGCTTTGAACACTCCCAGGAATAGACCCTACATCCATCCTTCTATTATCTCCTGGTTATCCAAGGTTGGGTCACGGAGGCAACAGCTTCAACAGGGAAACCCAGGTATCCTTCTCCCAAGCAACACTTTTCAGCTCCTCGTGGGGGATCCCATGGCCAGATGGGATATATAATCCCTCCAGTGAGTTCTGGGCCTGCTCCGGGGCCTCCTGCCAGTTGGATATGCCTTAAAAACCTCGAAAGGGAGGCAACCAGGCATCCTAACCAGATGAACCACCTCAGCTGACTCCCTTCAAAGTAGAGGAGCAGCGGATTTACTCCGAGCCCCCTCCTGATGGCGGAGCTCCTCCCCGTCCAGCTCTAAGGCTGAGCCCAGCCCCCCTACGAAGGAAACTCATTTCCTAACGTAGTGGAAGGGTTCGAGTACCCCCATGATCCCGAGAGCTGCGTTGTCTGGGGCAGGAGCTCCTGGTAGGGTCTCCCATGGCAAATTGGTCTCAGGGGAGGGGTCAGACTAAGATTGACTGAGAGAACGACACCAGATAAATTGTGTAACCCCAACCGGAGAAGGGAAACCGGGGCACCCCCCTGGAGCCAGGCCTAATGGGGCGGCTGAGCTCAGCCCTTAGAAACAACAGGAAGCCACCTTTGCGTGGGATCAGCGCTCACAAGGAGGTAATTCAGGGTCGGGTGCAGAATGAGTTGGGGGGCAGGTGAAGGCGGGGGGGCGTGGGTGTGTCCTGTGCCCGTGTTATTTTTATGTCTTCCTCTTCTTCTTTTAATTTCCTGCAGTCAAAGGACAGTTGATGCTCGGATCAAGTTTTATTAAATATCTGCATCAACCGGACTTGTTAAAGGAGACCATCCATACTGCACAACCAGCAAAGGTGTGCTAATCACCAGAAAGACAAGCCAAAACCTCCAAAACCTTCATTATTTTTAAAAGAACAGAGCCTTTACAGTTGAATCCCTTAAAATAAGTCATATTGTGTAGATGTGTCATATCTACATCTATAGGGGTTTGCTGCTTCCTACCAGTTAAAAGCTCCCATTATGAGTTCACACAGGAAATTCAGGCTCAGAAGGCTCCTGGCTTGAACCTCGGCCGTGGGGCTCGCTTCGCTTGATCTCCACGGTTGATTACCTGGAGATTCCAAATAGCCAAAGGCATGAGTGTGAAAGTTCAAGGTTGCGATGGACTTCATGGCGCACCCCATCTCTTGCCCTAATGGCAGCTGCGACAGGCTCCAGCTGCACGCAAACCCCAAACAGGATTAAGCAGGTATAGATGATGGATGAAAATTCAAGCACCTTGGTTTGCTGTTCTTGAACGTGTCAGCGATTTTAACCTTCCTTGACAACTTTATATTCCACCTCTAAAAACACAACCAGGCACAAGTAAACAAACGCATACCCAGTGACCATGAAATTACACCAACTGACAAGATTATTCACCATCCACCTGGTTTTGAAAGGTTGCAAAAGAGACTGTAGTTCCTGCTCATGTGCATGCAACACAAATGATCGTAAATTGCAGAAATTGAAGATTTGAAGTCAGTTTAGTCATTATAATGCTGATTCTTCAAGTTATTCAAGTTATTAACAGTCCCAGGACTGTATTCTGGAAGAGTGACCATTATTGGTTGAATGGTATCCCTGTTTTATAAGGGAAGAATGTAAGATGCTATTGTGGGTTTATAGAGGGGCACAACTGCTTTCAGTCAATCTTTTGCCAGGTTAAAGGTCAACGAAACCCTCTCTCCATCTGTTAATCTATCCAAGCTTCTATCCATCAATCCCAGTTATCTATTCATCACTTTCTGTCTTGTGCTATCACTCCCTCCATCTTTCCTCCCCCCATTCTTCATGTGGCCTCTCGGTAACCTCTCGGAGGATGAGAATGTCAGCGTTCAGCGGCATTTACGGCCCATTCCCACTCCGCTAATAGGACCTTGTTACACCTTGGTCAGGGGTCAGTTTGTCTGTGTGTGTGTGGCCATGCATGCACCCACAAACACAGTGACCTCACCTTACAACCGTGACTGATCAATCATCTGTAAGGGTATTCTACAGATTTAGATGAGCTGTCTCCCATGCGATTACTTATGGGAGGCGGTCAGGTGGAAGCATTTCATGAATCTATTGATTAGATGACTGCCAAGTGTAAACACAGGGGCGCTGCTGCATTATGCATGGATCAAGTCAATGGCTGTGTGTGTTTATGCATCAATGTGAGTAAATATGTCGATGAGAAAAGACACGTGAGCATGAGTCCAACCGTCTCTAAGCATCTATTCACTGTTTATTATAAATTTCACTTTGCAAGTATTTTAGAAGTGGCAGCTGTGACGGAGAGCAATGAATACAAAGACCACCTCCAGACAACCATTCATCCATCAATCAGACACTCTTGAGGAGGGGTGTTAGATTTATTTGTGCTCCTGTCAGTCAGATAGACTGACGGCACCACCCATCTGCCCGCCTGTCCATACATCAGCAACGCTTTAATCTATTTACAGTCACTACACATGCAGGAAAGTGAGATGATCAGGCTTTTTGTTTTCTGTGGGATGGAAGTGACGCAACTCTCGGTTGTTTCAGCTTCCCTGGCATGATAATTGTTTAAGAAATGATGGATTTTATATTTAACTGCGCAGCAGTGACCCATTATAGTTTATTGCATTGTCTCCACTGACTAGTTTTTCTGACTTGTAATATATTAATCTAATCTATTATGTCGAAGTCACTTCTACTGATAAGCCTTCTTGGGGTAAAATCAGGTCACATCCACAATGCTTTGATTAATCACTTTAGACACACTATTCACAGGTACTTCTACTGGGGTCATCAGCTTCTTGTGAAGCAGTTTCCTGTTCAGAGTTAAGCCTTGTTTTTTTGGTAGTTTGGCTAACAGACTCATGGGGGGATTCTGATGTCTAGTATTTGTTCCTAAGTGAATGTTTTGTCAGTGCTTTTTGGTTATAATTAATGCTCTTAACGTGGAGCTTTGGAATAAAGTTGTAAGAGGACAAAAAAAACTAAATTTTCACCTAAATTCATTAGAATTATAGATTTACAGGATCAATTAACCCTTATTGTTTATGTTCTGTCAGATATGTAAAGTAAAGGTTTTCTATGTAAACAACAGGTAGACAGGATACAACCAAGTAAAACAGCAGGATTTACTGAACACACAACGACCAAAATCAGGTAATCTGTCAGCCAGGGTCCAGCAACACGGCAGGTGTCAAACATCCACGAGCAAACTGATCAGAAACACTCCAAGAACAAAAGCTTAAACCTTGTCACGAGGGAATGTAGACAGTCTGGCCAGAGACTACTGAAATACATGACTGATGTCAAACAGGTGTGCGGCAGGAACAGACTGCCACAAAACAGGTGAGGAGGAAACACAGGAAACACAGTGATATTTCAGAATTAAACAGGAAGTGAACCAAAAAGCTGACAAAAATAATAGAAAACAAAATATTCCTTACTGCAGGTTTCTGTTACCAAAACAACTGAAAGCATTTAGAGGTAGCATCTCTCCCACTGCTCCTGAACTGCCTCCAAAGCCTTGTTGCCTGACCTGACTTTCCATCACATCGAGTGGCTTGTTTGGCACAGCTTCAAACACAGTTTAGGTGCAGCAGTCTGAACGCAGCGCTCCACAGCGTCAAAGCGACACGATGCACGATGGACTTTAAGCAACACGTGCTGGTTGGAGATCTTGTGCAACTTTTGCCCACCTGCTTTCCCTTTCTGGCAGCTTGTCTTTCTTTACATGTTGGCACCAAACACGACAGTTTTCATTCCCAGCAGGAGAGATTTACGAACATTTTAGTGAAAGAGGAAACATTTTTCCATTTTTTATTTACTTTTTTCATCCTTTAGAATGTGATTTGATGATATTCTGAAGGAAGTATTCGCTACTTGAAATTTATGCAAGATCAGCCACCGTTATGGGCTCAATTTCACTAATAAACAGCAGCCAGGTTGATTACAATCTGGTTCGACTCCACCTCGGTCATTTTCAGCTGTTCTCATTGACCATTAAGTCAGATGCAGTCAACGACAGTCACACTAAGGCACCTAAAAGTCTGAGTTTGAGCACGAACATGTGGATTTAGGGAGTGAACACCTGCTTTATACCCCAATCTTTTCAGCCAAAATGCTGATAAAGCGACAGTCACAACGTTATTGACAGGGCGGACAGTGTTTCAGGCGTTTGCATAATTCTCCCAGAGGTAAACACCTGCACTTAGATGAAGGGAACATTGTGTTCATTTACTCCAGATCACAGCAGCTGTAAACAAATGGAGGCAGACTGGCAAGGCAAGGGAAGGCGGGAGGGGGGGGGGGGCGGTTATCGAACTCAGTTTTTGATACAACAAATGAACAAAGCCAGAGAGCAGCCCGGGTGACAAGCAAACACATGCTGACTGCATATCTGGAATGTGATGAGCAGATGCTTCAGTTTGTTTTCTTTCTTTTTCACTCCAGAACAGGAAGGTTGTATCTGAGCGTTACTCACTGAAAGTCATTTCTCATGGCCTTACCGACAGCACATCCTCCCATACATGCCTGATGAATGTTTGCACACTTTCACTGACACAGTTCACTCCTCTGCCGGTGTCCCTCCGTGCACGTGCGCTCTGCGTGGCCGCTTCACGATCTGCGTACCTGTGCGGGTGCTTTATTTGTGTGAAGAGGAGAACTGCGCACTGAGTGGGCATCAGTTGTAATGTGCATGTGTGGCACCTCACGTGGAGGTTGGCCTCCCGCCGGCTGCCTCGCAGCTCAGCGGGCCGGTACGTATTCAGAACCGGTGCCAAGTCCCACACCCCACCACGCTCACCTCACATGCCCCCCAGTTGTTCTCATACCTGCAGTTTGGGTTATTTGAGAGGCGGTTTCTGAAAGGATGCCTGCCTGGTAATTTAAGTGAAAAGCTTCTGAAATTAACTGTGCAGCTTTAAAGCTTTAAAAGGTTTTAATCAATCACTGACATAACAAAATCAAAGTAGAACCCCAATTTTATCAGCACCCCCTCTTCTTCTAAAGCTCCGTCAGCTTCTCGGAACTGAGGAGATTTGGCCTTCAGATTCTCTGAATTTGATGACATTATGTGCTGATTCTTCCTCTCTAAGATGCTCTTTTTTAAACCTATAATTTTACGGACCTGTTACCAATTAACCGAAACATGTTCCCAAAGGTATTTCTTTAGTACCTCTAACTTGTGTTTAACCATAGTTTGGACAACTTGCACATTAAGTTCTATTGTTTTGTACATTCTGTTCTTTGCCCGAAGACCAAGAATTGCATTAAAAGGGCGGCTTGCTTGTTTACCTTTATTATCTGTGTCGTTAAAACCTTTTTAAACATACGTGTGAAAACAAGCTTGAATACTTTTTGGCACATTGTTCTGCTTGGTGATACCTTCTCAGACAGGCTTGCAGAACAGCGATAGGGTGGGATCTCCACCTCTTGGATTTCAGACCAATCGGTGTCTTTGGCTTTTCTGCACACACTGTCAGTCAGCCCAGATCATTCTCAGTCATTGCTGCCAACTTGGCTTATATTCAACACTTTTTCTAAATTTCTCCTCAGAATACCCCTCAGAAAAGCACATATCCACAAGTCTAGCAGATTTTTACAAATTTTAGGTATTTTCTGAAGCCGTCTGCAGTATTTCGCAGCAACGTGTCACATGTTAACTTACTTTGTAGTCGATTAAATTCTGTTTACAGGCATTGTGATGTGCAGCAATTCATAACACCCCTTGAATATCAAAAAGGGGTAGACTAAGAGGTATCTGCACATTTATCTGATAATGCCAGACTTCATTGGATGAGAGAGTCCATATTGCTTTTGTTATTCTGTGTTTGGCAGGTTCTCAATGCTCGGGGAATCCCTTTACCATCACTTTGTGATGCTCTGCAGCTACATAACGGCAGTTATCCAGCTGTGTCATTGGGTGATTAAAATGTACAGCATATTGCAGCACTTATCAACAAAAATCACCAACTGTGTGAGGAAGTTGGAATGCATGGAGCAAATAGAC
This sequence comes from Leuresthes tenuis, assembly GCF_036924035.1. NCBI lineage: Eukaryota > Metazoa > Chordata > Actinopteri > Atheriniformes > Atherinopsidae > Leuresthes > Leuresthes tenuis. The sequence goes on along the minus strand of NW_027325377.1, from coordinate 23,991,453 downwards.
ACCCGACTCATCAGCATAGCACCCATGTTCGAGTCTATCCTTAAAAATGTTGTTTTTCTGTCTTTATTTTTAACTCCTTCAGCCCTCTACTGTATTATTCTATTCCCCATTAAAAGGAAAACATCATCAATAGGTGTCGAAATGAACAAGACAATATATTCTACTGCTAAAAGCTACGCCAACCCTTGGCAACATGGCTGTTAGATTATTAGTTTGGGACCCAATACAATCTAAATTGACATTGTCTGAGTACTAAAACTGATAAAATTGAGTCTTGAGGGAACATTGTTGATGAATTCTGAGTAAAAGGAGTTCAGTTAGTAGATATCAACTCAAAGTATGGACCAAAAAGCAAGCAAAGCAATTCTGTCTGATGAGTAGACTCTGAAGTGCCATCTCAGTGGATTTATGACATGAATTAAGACAGACAACTGGAATTCAGAGGTGGCAGAAACATCTGAGGAGGCTCCTCTGGAGTCAGAAAGAAGCAGAGATGAACTCCACGCCTGGAGCGAGAAATCCAGAACAGAAGAGTTTTAAAGATCGGACTGATTGTTCGAAACAGCAGCAGGCAACGAGCCCATTGGAGTGGAGCGGTGATGACAGAATTAAGACAGAAGTGTGTTTGACAGCATAGCAGGATGAAAAGCCCAAACAGCAAGAAATGAGGCCAGATGTGACCAGTCTGTCTTACTGGAACTTACACATAAGCTCCATGTTGTTCTGTTCAAATTAGGCTGGCTCAGCTCAACATACTGTAAAGATTTGGAGGCCTGTTAGAAACTTTCTTGTATTTTGCTCATGAATCTTGGCGAAGAACTCTGACTTTCTGGGGGCTTTGTTCTCATATTTCCTCCGGTTGTTTCGTGTCAGAGGCTGCTGAGGGTTAGCTGCAGCGTTGCTGCAGAGACCCGAGGATGTAAGGATGCAGTCGGTGTAGCAGCTGAGCGTTATCCCGAAAGAACAGCAGGAGAAAAGGAACTCAGGATTATATCGTACACAATCTCAAGCCCATCAAATGTTATTTTCCACTTGCAAGTGGAAATGGGCTGGGATGAACAACGCAGAGCCGTGCACGTGTGCTTTGTGCACGTTTGCTCTCCTCCCACTGCGTTATAAATATTTCTGAAGAATCACCCGGTGTGTTCCCAGAACAACCACCTTCAGCCAGAATTATTTGTTGTTAATTCCACTATTATGATCTTCTCCCACCTGCCTCTCCTCTTACGGCCAGCAGCTGATGACCCGTGAGGGAGAAGATAAGAGCAAGGGTGAGAGTTTACACGAGCAGCAACATGTGACAAAAACTCCACGAGAGGAGTCAGGTGACAGCGGGGCCGGATCAAAACAATAACAGTCGTGCATGCGCCGGCGTGCTCGCACCACCTCGCTGCTCCTCTCTGGAAAACTCCGTCCTTCACACGCATGCAGCTGCCAAAAGTCGGCTTCTTGTGAAGTTGGCCGCCTGCGTTTTCTCAGGGAAGCACCTCTTTCAGCCTGAAACATGTCAAAACACCGTTACCAGTTAGATGTTCTGAGGTGGAAGAGTTAATAGCAAACCCAAACGGAGACAAATGGCTTATTCTAATGCCTCTAAAACATCTGGAACGGTGCACATAAACACATGTGCGCCACATAGCCGTGTGTTCATATGCGAGGCAGCCAGAAGTCCAGAGCTGCCATCTCCCTGTAGGTTTGCAAAACTCTTCCATGTTTTTTATTCTGTCAAAGGAGAGAATAAAGGTAGCGAACATGTGACGACACCGTTTCCCTCCTGGATTTAAACACTCCTGATGTGAAACATGCAACAGCTTATCAGACTGATCCAAAGTGGTTGAAGATGAAGGAATCGAAAAAAAGAGTATGTTTGTTTCATTGAATTGATCGTATAAAAGTGGTTTAAAGTCAGATTTTTTGGCTTTTTTCTGTTGTTTGACACTCAGACCTCAGATGTTGGGTATTCCAGCATCTCCTTTCCTACGGTTTGGCAGTTTAGTTCTCAAAAACTCTCACAATCATACAGAATTTTCTTTTTTATGGACGATATTAACATACAGTACATATATACGCCTTTAAAACATGACCTTCTGACATCTAAATTCAGTCTGTGGCTGATCTGACGTCTGAAAGGGAACCTACACGGGTTATTCTCCTGTCTTACAGATTCAGTGTGATATATGCATGTTTATCCTACAGTCCAGATGAAAACTAACCACCTGTTGCATGAAAATATTCTATACTCTGCTCCATGAAAGGCTGTACTGATCTGAGGAGCTTACCGCCCCTTTTGACTCCACGTGCACTAATATCCTTCACTTTGTCGCTCCATTTAGAACCAAACGCAGTAAATCACCAGCCTGTGACACTACTTGTGGTCTAAAACACTCGTGTGGATGAGATGAGAGAAAATGGGAGATGAGTAAGTTCCAAATCTCCTTGGGAATTTTAAGGGACTGCTTATCAAAACACAAAGAGCCGTTAAAACTTCTAAAAGACCGTTTGTATCCAGGCTGGGCTCCAGCTCCGGGCCGCAGGATCTTCATATCATGAGTTAAAACTGTTTGTCATATCTGACAGATAGACAGGGAGTCTGCTAGTTCACGCAGATAAATGTATTTTGACAAGCTCCTCTTACATGTGAGGTTCTTTTTGGCTGCTTTTCGGGCCCGACTCTGAATGATGTCCCTGGGATTCTTTTAAACTGAACGATGATTATCAGTCCTTAAAGTGAAATTGTACTGCTGCAAATAAACAATAATATAGGGGAAACATTAATGATGACAATCAGAACATTCATCACATTTCTTGCTGATCATCCTCTAATTGAGTGAAATTCTCATGTGCCCTTTGTCTAAAAGCTTCAGTTTATCTGCCTTCATTCCCCCTTGTTGCATCTGAAGAAATCATCCATTCCTAATAGGATTATGAGGACACTGGCCCAACCGCAGATCACTCCTGAGAGGGTTGGATTGGCTTTGGCTTATCCCTGACTAAGACAAAGGCTACAGATGGCTCCTTTTGTTGCGCCGGAGAAATTTACTGAATATAGACTCACTATGTTTCACTCATCCTCCTACAGACGGGTGAACTTGGCCTTCAAGAAAGAAAACAGCCAGCGAGAGGCAAGAAACCACAAGTACAGGTATTGAACATTTTTCAATGTTTCTGCATAATTAGATAACATAAACATAAGCTCTTTGGTGTATTTGGAGGGATTACAGGATGATTACTGGTAGTGTTTCTGACTCTGGGTGAAAAGGTCGGTAACTGGGTGTTGAAACGGATCATTCACCGGATGAAGACCGGCACATATCCAGCGGCATCAAGGATTAAAAAGTTATGATCTATAGAGGGCAAACCATTTCTATCACTGTTGGGGTGATGCACACCTGTTCTCCTTCAGAGATGTGGAAGCAAAGCTTTAGTCCTGTAGTTGCGAGTGATTCCTCATCATGAATTATCAGATTCTCTGTGGCTCCAGTGTTTTCAGTCAAGTCAAATTTATTTGTAGCACATTTCATGTACAAAGCAATTCAAAGTGCTTTACATAGAATAAAAGCATTGCATCGGATAGTGGAAGAAGCATTAAAATAACATAGTTACCACTGTGTCCTTATACAGAATTAAACACTTTATTCCTCGTGTTTTCTAAATATTTACATACATCGCCGTTTGCGGTATAATAATTACAAAACATGGCCGTTTGCGGTATAATAATTACAAAACATGGCCGTTTGCGGTATAATAATTACAAAACATGACCGTTTGCGGTATAATAATTACAAAACATGGCCGTTTGCGGTATAATAATTACAAAACATGGCCGTTTGCGGTATAATAATTACAAAACATGGCCGTTTGCGGTATAATAATTACAAAACATGGCCGTTTGCGGTATAATAATTACAAAACATGGCCGTTTGCGGTATAATAATTACAAAACATGGCCGTTTGCGGTATAATAATTACAAAACATGGTCGTTTGCGGTTTAATAATTACAAAACATGGCCGTTTGCGGTATAATAATTACAAAACATGGCCGTTTGCGGTATAATAATTACAAAACATGGCCGTTTGCGGTATAATAATTACAAAACATGGCCGTTTGCGGTATAATAATTACAAAACATGGCCGTTTGCGGTATAATAATTACAAAACATGGCCGTTTGCGGTATAATAATTACAAAACATGGCCGTTTGCGGTATGATAATTACAAAACATGACCATTTGCGGTATAATAATTACAAAACATGACCATTTGCGGTATAATAATTACAAAACATGGCCATTTGCGGTATAATAATTACAAAATATGACCATTTGCGGTATAATAATTACAAAACATGACCATTTGCGGTATAATAATTACAAAACATGGCCATTTGCGGTATAATAATTACAAAACATGACCATTTGCGGTATAATAATTACAAAACATGACCATTTGCGGTATAATAATTACAAAACTTTGCCATTTGCGGTATAATAATTACAAAACATTGCAGTTTGTGGTAAAATTACAAAACGTCTTATATATTCAAAGCTGTAAAAAATAGAAATAAAATATCAAAATAGAATAAAAATTATTAAAAACAAACAACAGTCTAGATAGATTAAAAAGTCTGAGCATTCCTCTGAAACTCCAACTTCATTAGCGTATTCTGACAAATAATAAGTTAATGCGACGAGACTTGAATCAATAAGTGCTGCTTTTCTAAAGCCCACTTGGAGAAATACCCTTCTCAGAGTAACTCTTTTCACAGTCAGATGTGTTGACCTTCTACCCGAGGTCATTTTGCCCCTAATCTGATTTCCATACTCTAAGGACTCAGTTTAGCCACATGAAAGGAAAAGGGTTTAATTTCACCCTCCTTCCCAAAACTCACTGTCCACATTAGTCTTATCTTCGCCCCTTGGCACTGCAGTGAAGATACGCTTCTCTCATGTATACGCTTCTCATCTCCATCAAATCTCACGATGTAGCCTGAGTGACCTACAGAAACCTTTTAACAGCTTTTCATTGCACGATTTCCCCCTTCTATCCATTTAAATCCACTTAGAATGGAACACGGAGCTGTCGTGGTTGACTGGATCTTTCTGCATGAGCTGGACGAGTGCAGCTTTTACAGCCGGAGGAATGTGATTGGGGTCATCGGGGAGAAGAAGAGCCGAGAAAAGGAAGGAATCATTTGCGTTTAGCCTCAAATGACCCCAGTGGTAACAAGTCAGCGTATTGGGTGGAAAAAAAATAGGGTGAAGAAGGTGTATGTATGTGTTATAGGTTAATATCTTGTAAAAATAGGAAGTTTTTACTATTTGCGATGATGAACTTTAAAAAATAATTATTTTCCCTCTTAAATTATGATATTAGGTAGAAAAAGTACCGTTTTCATGTCTAAATCGCTCCTTTTAAAAGGTCGATTATGCTCTTCAAAGATTAAATTTCCTTTTCCATGAAGAGAAGCCCGTTCAAACACCATGGAACTTTCCTTTTCTAATTGACCCTCCATTCATTTTCCCAAATAGTGCTAATTTACACCAAATCTAGGCAGTCTTACTAATCACGTTTGGGAGCTTATTGGGGGAAACAGGGAGCGCAGAACTCCCTGAATTACTATATCTTTGGGGGCTTTTTTACTTGTTATTTTAATTCTGCAGATAGGGACCCTCAAGCTATGCAATGCCTGGTTAAAATCCTTTATTTCCATTGTTTTGTGCACAATTTAGACCCTCTGGCCATCCTCTGTGTTTTTCTTTAAGGCTGATAACGTTTCATTTACCCGTGGCAACAGAATTATTATTATCTTTTTTGATGCTGGTGCTGGAGTTGCGCGTCTCTTGGAGAGTTATTGTGAAAGGAAACGTGGACTGAGTGGAAAAACCCAGGCTGGAAGACACTGGAAAAAAGGTAAATAAGCAGTATTTGAGAGGAAAACCATGACACTTGACGGTTTCCGAGCAGCTCTAAGGTTTGTTGAGCTCCATAGTAAGAACAGTAGCTATTCATATCTGCTGCTCAGGTTCAAATTGGTTTAAAAAACAAGACTCAGCTCATTTACAGTTCATCTGCTGTTCCTTTACCCTGATCAGCCATAACATTACAACCACCCTCCTGCTGCCAAAGTGCAACTAATCGAGTCGGACATGGACACGATTGTGAGGTATCTATGGACATGTTTGTAACTGGATTGGGATCTGAAGGGTTTGGAGCTGTTCTGAGGAGTTTTGGGATGTTGGGGGTGTGCGTTGTCCTGTCCTGTTGTCGCATGATCGTCCGCTTGGTCTGATATAACCTTGAGGCGAGTGATAAGTCTAAAAGTCAAGACCCAAGAAGGAAAAAAAATGGTCTTAGTCATGCAAACATTCACCTAAATGCTAATATAACTTCTGCATTGAGTCTTTATGTTCCAGTCAGTCATTATCTTGGAAAAAAACTGCACCATGCTGTTGGTCTGAAGCTTCATCCGAAGGTCATCTTTGCTCCAGTGAGGAGCATTCAAATGAAACTACAATGTTAAGCAGCGTTGGTGCTCAAATCTCATCTCTGAATAGGAAGTATTGCACTCCAATTCTGCTCTGCTTTTGTCCATTTGCCATTCTTCATCCCTGACAGATGACGGCGATTTACGATGTCAGCAGTTTAAACCAAAGTGGCAAACATCCATCTGGAGAAAAGCCAATCATCTGAAAGGACTGTGATTGTTTGGACGTAAGGATGAGAGAAAGAATAAGTGTTCTCGCATAAATTGCCATTTTAAATCTACATTAGGCAATATTCTGAGATAGAGACATCTCTATGACATCTCCTGTGTGATGAATAGTCTGGAGGAATGGAATAAAAGCAACAGAAACCAGCAACATCTTTAGAAATGCACGAATGGAAGTCATAAGATTGTTATATTGTCCACCTGAAGCTCTGTAAAGTTTCCTCGACCTGAGCCAAATGTGTACAGTCGGCTTCACAGCTCTGTGCTGCAGCTGTGGGAAAAAGCGTTAGCCATACATAAATGTTGACCGTAATACTTTTAAAGACTTTGGCCACGTATAGAACAGCGATCTTGTACGTGTCTGAGCAGCCCAAATAACTTGGCTGACAATGTGGGTGCTGTGCCATTTGGATTTGTATGGTAATGTTTTTGGCCTGCCGCCAAAGTGGACAGTGGAGTTTTGCACAAAACACACGCTCACACTGGGAAAATAGGGATGCCCTTTACTCTTCTGGATGGAAAAAGAAATACGTTTCAATTAGTAGCGCCGTCCAAAAACACCACTGTAAACACTGAGTGTGTACGTGTGTGTGTGGTGTCTATGTGTGTGTGAGCGGGGGGAGACGGGGGGACTGGGGTTGGGACCTTGTGAATAAGCCCATAGAGTTGCAAACCACAGGCTGGCCATTACACCTAGTTACAGTCACCACTGGATCGACAAGGAGACAGACAGTCTGCAACACTGACAGAACTCCTCTGTGTGTGCGTACGTGTCTGCATGCGTGTGTGTCTTATATCAGGAAGGGGATCCCCTGAGTTGCCCCCGTCGGTACCACATGGTTAATAGAAAACGTAAACTCACCCAAACAGGGAAAAAAGGGGCAGAAAGAGGGAAAGGTGAGCTTTTCTGTTTCAGCAGAAAGAGTCCTCTGTAACCCGGAGCTCAGGACTTTAAGTCTGTCTCCCCGCCTGTCTCTGTTTGTGCCCGTGGAAGCGATGAAAGAACCATTCACATGGTTAAAGAATAGAAGTTTTACCTTAAATGTAACCCACTCAGTGCTCCACAGCTATTCCATCAAAATGCAACGAGTCAACATAAATTATAAAAGGCTAAATGGAGTCAGTGACTCCTGTGTCTTGCAGCTTTATGCTGCTGATGAGCTATTTTCTATGTGAATTCAATGGATCAGACAGCAATATATAGATTACGCTACATTTATGTTCAATAATAGCAAATGAAAACATCTGTTATAGTTGTGCAAATTAAATCATCTACAGTGCAAAAAATAGAGAATCTGGAGGCATCTGTGCAGAGGATATGGTAGAAAAATCCCTTTTAACTGCCTGTTTGGGCCCTAAAGCGACACTGCATTTAAAAGAAAAAAGGCCTGATACTAGAAAAAACTGCAAGGATGTAAGAATAACTCCAGAAATCACTGTCTGCAAACACAGTAAATGTCTTGGCCAAGGACACTTCTTGATCTGAGATGTTGGGGATTGATCCTCTGACCTTCCAGTTTTTGGAGGACTGCTCTGTCTCGTGAGCCACGGTCCTTTTATCCCGAAACATCAGTTACTGCTGGTGCTGATGCATTGTGTCACCAAGGCCAAAGGACAGCTTTGTCCAGTCGTTATGACACTAATGGCTTACACAAACCAGCAGCATGTGACGCCCCTGGGAATGAAATGGTTGGTTTTAACCACATGCTGTTGCAACATATGGATGTTAAGGATCGCACTTGTGTGCACGCGCTCCATTATTATGGTCTTAATCTTAAGTGTTGAAGACTTTTGTTGGTTTTCCTTTAAAAGCATATTTACCTGAGAAAAAGATGAGTGGTTCTTAAATGCAGAAAAGCACAATATCCACATGAAATCAAATAGAGCACCTCCAAGTCAGGCCCCTTTTCTGTGTTAAACTTTCCAACCATCCATCTAACTTTGTGCCTCCTCCTCTGCTGATACACAATATTACTATTCTCCCTCATTTTGGCTTTTACGTCTCTTTCTCTCACCCTCTCCATTTATACACAGCGTTACTGTTGGCTCTCTTGGCTCTTTTAAGAGTCTCTCACTCTTGGACGCAGCCTTAAATGGAAAGTCTATACGTGCTGTCTGTTTGTGAAGCCCAAAGAGCTCCATTCAACAGCTAAGCATTTATAATGGTTTGTTTATGTTTTAAAGGGCTTTCCACAGTAACCCACTGTCATGTGTGGAGCCAGGCTCAAACAGTAGGCAACAGAGTGGGTGTGCACACACACAGACACGCTGCTGTGCTTGGGAGCATCAGCGATATGGATTTAATTAGTCTTATTATTCTAATCATAGGCTGTACATGACAGGTCGTGCCACTGGGAGGGGATGAGGGAGGAGTGAAATAAGCAAATGAGGAGAAAAAAAGGGAGGCGGCAAGGTGTTAAAGACTGCTTTAGCAGCCGATTGTGAAGATAATAGGGTTATTGTTTTGGAGCTTGGGAATTCTCTTTCATCTTTCCAGGAAAAAGCTCCAATGAGATAAGCTGATGTCTCATGTATGTGCTTCTGGGAGCTGGTTTGAATGCGTTTGTCAGGTTTAAAAGAAGGATTATCTGTGTGATAAAAAAAAAAAAAAAAAGAAAAATTTAAAAATTGATTTTTGATTGACAGGAGTCACGCTTCTCTGCACCTTTCTCTGGCTTCACTAATGGAGCCGTGAACACGGGAGGCGGAGGAAGCATGTATGCACTTTAGTCCCTGGAGGGGGGGGGCATCTTGATGGATGCTCTGTGGCGGGGGGGTGTGGGTGCACCACCTCCCTATGCTGTCGTTAATTGCCCCTACTCGATAACCTGCTGAGCCGTCTTCAGGGAGGAGGTTGAAGAGAAGGAGTAAAGGAGGAGGGGTTGGAGCGCAGTCTGCCATCTGCTCTGACTCCTGACCGCGCTCCTCCTCCTCCCCCATCCACAACCACGCACAGTGCTCCACCCTTAACTCCCTGCTGCACACCGACGTCTCCCGCCTTTTTTCAGGGTCTCCTCGGGGGGATTGGTTCCTTTAATCCACAGAGGAAAGAAGCCCCTTGCATGTGGATTTGTTCTTGGATGCACCGCTGCTACATCCACACAAATAAAGACATACAACCCACACAATGCTCAGTCCACACTCATCAGAGCAAGAAAATACTAAATATGACAAGCACAATGCTTCACAAAACAGTCGCATGCTTGTTACACATCTCGTTTGTGTGTCGAGATCGGAGAAATGGCAGGGGAGGCGATTCACAACACATTCAGTTTGAATCAGAGCAATCAGTGAAGTAAAGCATGGGGGGGGGCTGCTGGTGCAAAATACTCTGCAAAGAGAGAGGGAGAAAAATGCAGAACGGAAGAAAAGGGTAAAGAGACATGAGGAAGAAAGAGACACGGACAAGATCCTTGGTGAGAGTGGTAACAAGTGTCTGGCTCTTTGTGTTCTGATCTATTGTTCCAGTTGTAGAAGGAGACAGCCTGTCGTGGCCTGTGATTGACAACCAGACAAATTGGGGATCAGCTTGAAAATAGACTGCCCGGCTGTGTGTGCGTGCACGCATTCACCCACACATGCATGTTCCATTACAGAGCAGCCATTCATCCATTATTGACATGAGGTTGTCAATGTGACTTTGTGTGAAACTGCTGAAAGGATTGGGGCAGGTATCCCTGGGTCAAATATGCTCACAAAATGTTTTATTTCGCGCTGATACAAACTCCAGCAGGTTGGATTTCTTTTGAGGTCCCACGAGGAACATTGCTAATCATGGTAAGTACAGAGTTTGGCAGAATATTCTGATACATTCCCGTCAAAACTGACCCTAAATCATTGATCAAACAGTTGTGGTTTCCAAATGGGAAACCTTTTCCTCCTTATGAGGTTCACATTTATATATTTTTGGGGACTAACTGGGTAAAGAGAACTAATAAATAGAAGTAATCTGAAACAGTCAATCACATTCCCCACAGGAAGAATATCTTCCGCCTTTCCTGTCTGTGCTAATTAGTAAATATTAGCTTGCTAACATGCTAAACTAAGCTGGTAAACATGCTAAATGCATCATAATTAGCATTCTAATTTTCAACAAAATAGTCGGATTATGTTACAAAACCCACACGAGTCCAGTTTGTTGGATAGGAAGAGATAACTGCCGAGTTTATGCTAAAGTATTACTTTTATTTTCACTAACACTGTTTGGTTTAGGAAAATCTATAGTTTTTGCAGGAGCTCATAATTAATCTTTGAATTTTTCAAAGAGGAGGGGGTGTCGGCACTCAGATACATGATGCTGGGATGGAATGAATATTCACAATGATGACTTTTATGAGGAGGCAAAAGAAAATTACAGAGTAGAATAGAATTTAAAAAGATAAAGGAAATGCAAGGGGTTATATTTAGTAAAATGCCACACCGCATGTATCCTTTGGCTAACTTTTTACAAAGCAACACCTCGCTAAAATTGCAATAACCAACTGTCCCTCATTTTTCTGGCATTAATGGGCTTGCATATCCCCCTGGGTGTTGTTGTATAATTACAGGGCATTCACCCTCAGGGCCACTCTGATGTCCATGCTGAGAGAGCTCCCCAAGCACAGCAATACATCAAGAGGACTTCCACCGTTCAAAATCAGTTGTAAACAGGCCAAAACACGGCTGCCAGCTGGAGAAAATGTAAAAAATGTATGTAGAAATATCACAGGGTTCACAGATACATGCATTGAAATGCATTAGGAGTTTTATCAGTGCCTCGGAGAGGCCTATGTACCAACTCTACTCCCCAAGGTAAAAATAATAATAAGGGCTGGCAGTGGATAGTGTGGTGTGTGAGGTGGGGGGATGTTATCATTATTATTACAGCTCAACTGAATTCCCACAGGGACGTTATATTTGAGAGGACACAGGCTAGAATGTAGGCCATCCATATGGATGTGCTGAGGTGACGATAGATGTTGCTGTAGAGGTATAAACTGTGCATCCCTCCAGCTAAACAATGCTGCTCAACCTTTTTTTTTTTCCACATGACATACTATAAAAAGGTCACTGAGTTCATCTGCTATGCCACTACTGCTGCAATGTTGCCGTCGTGTTTGGAGGCTGCCAAAGCGCACATGCAGTGTGGTATTGTATGTCCCCACATACTGTAAAGTCAGGAGTGTTGGCTGCAGCCTGAGCTGAATCACCATCCTGATTTTTGTACAAGACTTGGTCTATAGGGAGGCTGAAGTTGAGAGGACCTCAAATGACCTGAAACGATTCTGTCTGTTTCAAACCAGCTCTCAAGTGAATAAAGATTAATGAAATACTGAGCAGAATTTATTCACTTCAGGCTACTTTAATATTTCATAATTAAGAAGCACAACTCTGCTGGTTTGAATATTTATTAAAAGTAACATGTGATATTAATTAGAATTAGTCATGTGAACGTCTCCTCTTTCCTAGTTAGTCTATGTGTGTGTATCTAATGATAAAATACAGACATGATAAGATTATACTGTTCTAAAAAGGAATGTTAACAAAAATAAACATGGTGAAGAAGGATAAATATGGATGTTAAAGGATTGTGGCCGTGATATGTAGTGAGATTCAACTTGTAAGTGTTCCTTCATGGACAAACAGTGTAATGGAGACACTGTGTCTACACTAAATGACCTCAAGCAAATGTTAGGCATTTCTACAGGCTAACTTCTGGTTTCTTATCAGCTGCCTCATCTTCCAGTACTGCTACACAGTGATAGCAATTTAAAAGAAATGAATAAAACCCTGCAACAAACGTCAATATTATGTTGATTCATAGCGTTAAAAGTCAATATGGAGGTTTCTGCTCAGGTGTGGCACCGCCTTGCCTCTGAAGAGTTGCAGTGTGAGAAGAAGAAGAAGCAGCATTGCAATAAAACTTGTTTAAATTTCCTACCCTTGTCTGACCCAGTCTCTCCTCTATAATCACTTTCCTCTTATTCTCCCTTTGTTTTCACCCTTTTCCAAATACTGACGATTATCGTCCCACCCAACACAAGCGCTCATCTTTCTTTTATGGGATCCTTGTGTCTTGCGTACGATTGCGTTGTGGTGCAATGGGCCTGTACCAACAAATGCCATTGTGCATGGGGGGTTGGCAGAACTCTCTGAAGCCGTGCCAGCAAACACACACACACACATACACACACATCAGTGATTATCAAGCAAAGCCGACAAGTGGGGAGCTTATGGAATTGCAGGAAAGGCCTGGCACTCATCCACCCCCTCTGCTCAGTGCACAGCAGGGGGTCAGTAAACACACACATGCATACACACAATCCACCCCCTGCAGAAAAAACAGCTTCTGTATTGCATTTCCATGTTATCCCCCCCAATCAATGCTTTCGTGGTAAAGACAGGAGAGCCGTTATTCAGCTGAGCTTTCACTCTAACAAAGACATCTGGACGAGATCAGAGTTGGAGGCCGACACACAGAAAGCCTTTTACAAGCTTTGGTTGTCTATTCTTTCTTTAATGTGACAAAGAAAGCACAATGTGAATGTGAAGTCAAGAATGGCTATTTAAAGATAAGTTCAACTCAATTTAATATATTTTTGTGGATGTGAAATATTCAGGACAGCCAAACAGCGACACATTTGGACGCTCGGTATCTTTCAACACACATCTTAACATAACATGTGAAACATTGGATCATAGGCCCCTTTCTTAAGCTAGAAGTTGCTTAAATAATGACCCTGAGCCAATTTTTAGAACAATAGGGCTGTTTTTGTTTTTAGAAAATTGACACCCATCACAACTGTATGCCCAAAATTAAACTAGAAAAAAGAACGGTCTCCAAATGTGTCTAAAGCTCAACACACAACACATTTTATCTTGTTTGTTTCGTCCAAACCAAATGTTAAGACCAACGTGTTGTGGTTTTGAGATTTTTACAGCTAACTGTTTGCCTTTAGCCTTTATGCTAACCTAAGCTAGCCTAGCTAACCTAGCTAAGCTAGTGGCTGCTTCATACTTGATACTTAGAAACTGTTGACATTTTTCCATTTATATTCCTGGACACTGGTCAGCTAACAACCCTGTCATGATTTAACAATTGATCCATAGAACCTAAATGGTTAATTTATTTATTTTTTACCTAAAATAGAGTTATGGGTTAAAAGCGCATTGTTAGCACATTGTCATGGACTGTCAAGTTTTACACTCACTGAGTGTGATTTCAATCATGTTTTAACACCACCCATCACAAGACAACTGGGAAAAGCTATTAAAAAGATTAAAACAACTTTAAAAAGAGTGTTTTGCTTTAAAAATGTAAAGAAATATTTTTTTCTGTCAACACGGCTTCTGCTGAATGGGCAAACCGTTCAAATTTCAGGATATTTTTGGCTTTAAAGTCAAATTGTGAGGTCAGGTTGCACCAACTGAGATGAATTAACTCTAATTCTCAAGTTTAGTTTGAATCAGTGTCTCACAATTTCAAAGAAATCCTCATGTAGTTGTAGTTGAGTCAGTAGGGAGATTATTGCTTGCCCAAGTTTAGATGAATGAATGACTGCATGACCTGGGGTCCTTGTAAAATGTGGACCACACGGTTCTATGTGAAAGCTGCAGAGTTTAGCAGAGAGCAGCTGCGTGTCTTTCAGCTGTGTTGACAGGTGGTCTCGTCGTCTAGTTTCTTTGCTTCAGAGAAATTCAGCACCGTGTTTTAACCGTCTTTTGGGCTGAGTCTGTCCCTGAAGTTCTGGTGGGTTTGTTCGATCTCTCAACAAGGCAGCCTTTTAGAGATGATAACCTTGGGTTTAGTTAAAGGTTGTACTGGATTGAATCATACATTTATCTTGGTTTTGTGTGAAAGTTAAACTCAGAGTGGTCCAAATGTTATCTTAATTAAAGGCAGGTTTTAAAGTTGGTTTGACCCAAAGTCAGTGATGACATTTTGTTACAATCCAACAAAAAATATCTTGTTATTCGCATTTTAATGCCTTGATTTGGCATCACTTTGTTCAACAATGTTTCTGCTGACTCTGTCTTTGCGATTATCTTAAAAGCAATCTACCGGTAACTCCTGCCTGCCCTGCCCCCGTATCACACACAGGGGGGTGTGCAGCTTCCACAGCTGGGCTATCAGCACATGGGCTGACCTCAGGGTCACAGGTTACCGTCACACAGATGGACCTCCTGAATGTGAGCTGGTTGGTATGAAGGAAAAAGGTTTTTCCTCCCTGCTACAAGGGGAATAGTTTGGTTTATTAAAAAAAACAAAAAATCTTTAAAGTCTCGACTTTATCAATTCAAAGTGCCCTTATATGATTTGTGTTTTTGGCACCATGTGGAGCTGAGCTGAATCGGCACGTGGCTTTAACAAAGAGACAAACACAGCTTAATGGAGGAGGTGGGAGTTTGCAGCAGCCTTGGCGTGTGCCTCGGTCATGACAGGTTAAAGGTCACCAAAGCTGACAAAAGCCAGCGAGTCCACTGGGGTCACCGGCCCAGCGTTTCCAGCCTTTTATTGGCGCTCATGATGGAATCCCTAATAATAAGACCCTCCAAACCCCCTTTTTCTAAATGGATAAAAGGGAAAGAAGTGGACGTAGAGGTTTAATTGCAAGGAGAAGAGGGTTGGAAAAAAATATAGCACGACCCCATTTTTGTCCAATGAAAACAGAGAGAGAAAAGGGCGAAGGGCAACGATGAGGACGAGTTTCCAACAGAAAAGGAAGGATTTGGAGGGAGAGCAGAGGGGTGACAGAGAGATAGGAGCCCATGGAAAAGGCCTTGTTTGCCAGCTGCGAGAGGCATGAGATCATAGCCCGTGCTACTCTGCGCCATTATCCCCCCCCTAAACCCTGCACTCCTCCTCTCTGCCTCCCATTATCCTCCAACACACACACAGCTACACACTCATCTGACTGTTCTGTTTATTGATGACTCAAGCTTGCCGTTTCTTTCCGGATACGCAGTCAACACTGGAGCTCCGGCACCTCTGGGCCTAATGGACTGATCTCGACTGTTTACAGCTGTGGCCTTTCTAGAATGACTCACAAAAGAACAAAGAGGCCTCTGTGAGCGAGAGAGCTTTTCCTATTCTCATCAACAGGACCTACCGTTGCGCACTGTACTTTTCTCCTTCAAAAGCTCTCATGTCTTTCTCCACCCTCGACAAGCTTCTTGTCTTCCCTCACTGGGCTCGTCTTCCCCACCCCCCGTCTTCCTTCTTCCTTCGCAGGAGGCGCTTCACCTCTACATGTCTTCCTTTTCTGCTCATCTTTTTCCTTTCGCTCCATCATGTTTTGGCCAGCAGTAGCTGCAAAACTTGCAGATCTGGATCAAGATTCTCGGTACGTAATGCCAGTGTTTAGGAAGGCCCAGTATCTTAAATACCAATGACACCCTTCGGGGGAACATTGGAAGTCATTCATTGTCCCACCATCCCCCTATTCAAGCTCTTTTCTTCCTCCTTTGAACCTTTCACCTTTGTCCCACTTTCCCAGCTCTTCTTCCCAGGTGTGCACACATACATGCGTCTTTCCATGCATACATGAGGATTGGAGCACCCCTGTGTGTGTGCACTTGTGGGTTTGGCATCAAAATTTCCACAGAGCAGGGCTCCAAAAGTCCTGTGTTTGTTAGTTTAGTGCAAAAGCCTTTGCGCGAGCGCCGCAGCCACTGATTAGCCCTCCCCATGTACACCCCACCGCCATCGGAATGTCTGGAATTTTACACAACAAGGATTAGCTCATCCCTGTCTGTTGTCTCTGTTCTCCGTGTTTGTCATTCTTTCATCATGTGGGCTTAGAGGCCGAGATGGACAGACCGATAAAGAGAATAAAAAACAACGTTCGTGCATTACAGTGTAATGCTTCATCTGAAGGCCTCACTTATCGAGTCTGCTAATGCACACATATCCAGTGTGCCAATGCTAACATATGAAAAGAAACGCTTACATGCTTTTGTCCTGACTTTGTTTTTAATAACTTTAAAGGAAAATTTCACCAGAAACAGCTGCTGGCACTGCACCATGCATTTTTATCCCTCCGGATACCCGGCCAAGCTTAGACAGCATGACATCATTGACAGATAATTCCAGATTAGCTTCAACACAGTCTGATTTCAGGAAATGCTTCAACGATCTAAAACATCAAACAGTGTCACGCCCTCACATGAAAACACCACCATTTCAGAAACAGACCTCCAATGTTATCCACATTAGAAACTTGGAAAATGTTGCAAATGCAGGAAACTACTTTAGCTGAGGTAAAGAAACATTGCAGAACTTCTCATGCATGTTCACACACTTTGTAGAGAAGGTTGTGTCATGTGACCTGAGCAGCGGTTGTGAAACGTGGTTTGATGTTTAATTGTTTTCATCCCATACGCTTCTGCACTGATATTCTGTTAAGGCTAAAGTCCTCGCTGAAGTTCACTCCCAGCACAGGCCTACGTATGCAGCTAAACTTAATTGGCATACATTTGAGCCCTTAATTGGCTGTCCTAATTTTCTTGTCCATATTTTCTGTCATTAGTGGGATTGTATAATCTCCCAACGACTTGCAGCACAAGTGGAAATCATGTCAAGCTTTGGTGAACACTGCCATCTTGTGGCTGCTGGTAGAATTACATGCACAGAGTGCTCTTACACTGGAGAAATCAATATTTACTCTGATCTGACCAATTATTCCTGTGGAAGGAGATGGGTCACGATGGAGGTTCCACCATTCCTTAATCTGCCAGAAAAGTTATTTTTAATATCTTGGTGGACATTATATGACCAAAAACAACAATATCAGACGTCCAAGGGAGACTGAATACAGTTTCTGTGCAAGATTTGAGGATGTGAGCTTATCTTGAAATGTAATGTACAGCAAGAAGGCACAGTTTGTTCTTCTTAACTGAACTGCTTATCCTTCACTGACTATTTTTATTTTTTTTAACGAAACACAACTACGCAGGTTTACTTTTTGAAGGGCAGGTGAGGAAGGAAAAACAAAGG
The DNA here is from genome assembly GCF_036924035.1 of Leuresthes tenuis. Taxonomy (NCBI): domain Eukaryota; kingdom Metazoa; phylum Chordata; class Actinopteri; order Atheriniformes; family Atherinopsidae; genus Leuresthes; species Leuresthes tenuis. The sequence goes on along the minus strand of NW_027325377.1, from coordinate 23,973,768 downwards.
GCACATATAGCGCGTCCTCACTACTGTAGAGGGCAGTTTAGCACAAGTTTTGGCTCCCAAGAGGGCACTTAAGCACAAGTTTTGGCTCCCAGGGAGGTACTTGAGGGCACTTTAGCACGCGTTTTTCAACAATTGGGCCCCAAGGGGGGTGTGACCGCCCCTTGCCCCCCCACCCGTGCACGCCACTGGTCTAAATGTTATATATTTTATAGTTATATAAACACCAATTTCCAGATGTCAATTTAACTGAACTGTTCAACAAAAAAAGGATGACTTGCATTTTGGAGTTTTTTTTAATGCATTTCTCTCTGTACATGGTCATCTTGTGCTGTAAAATATAATAAAACACACGCAATATTAAAACTGTTATTACTACTGTTTGGATTTGATTAGGGTTTTTTGCACCCAATGGGGCACTTGAGAGTAGTTTAGCACACATTTTGGCACCCAAGGAGACACTTTAGCACGCGTTTTGGCTCCCAAGAGGGCACTTGCGGGCAGTTTAGCACACGTTTTGGCACCCAATGGAGCACTTGAGAGTAGTTTAGCACACATTTTGGCAACCAAGAGGGCACTTTAGCACACGTTTTGGCTCCCAGGGAGGTACTTGAGGGCAGTTTAGCACACGTTTTGGCACCCAAGGGGGCACTTTAGCACGTGTTTTTCAACAATTGGGCTCCAAGGGGGGTGTGACCGCCCCTTGCCCCCCCACCCGTGCACGCCACTGGTCTAAATGTTATATATTTTATAGTTATATAAACACCAATTTCCAGAACTGAACTGTTCAACAAAAAAAGGATGACTTGCATTCTGGAGGGTTTTTTTTATGCATTTCTCTCTGTACATGGTCATCTTGTGCGGTAAAACATAATAAAACACACGCAATATTAAAACTGTTATTACTACTGTTTGGATTTGATTATGAGCCTGATGTGTAGAAGAACATTTTGATCTGTAATAATGAATTTAACCTGAAGATGGCAGTTTTTGACCAGATTCCACAGTTTCAGATTCAGTTTTCAATCCACTTCCCAATACTGAAATTGATCCTATCAGCTTGTCTTCTCTGAACATACTTTCCCTCTTCTTTTTTTTTAAAGAAATAAATCAAATTTCACAGATTTAATTGTACTCACACTGCTACAATCAGATTGTATTTGATGTTGTCCTTTGGAGAAACCTTCAAAGACCCCACCTGACCCCTACCGACATGCAACCTCCATTTCACTGACTCGTATCTTAGAGGATAGAATAGAGGATTATTTCTGCTTTGAGAAAGCAAATTGAGAAAGAAAAGACTTAAGAAGTTAAGCTTTCAGGTAACATCTGCTGCTCTCTGACTTGACTTATCATTTCAGGGCTATAGCTTGTTCACAGTCATTCAGAAAGGCCACGTGATTTAGTTTATATGTGTTTATATAGCGCCAATTCACAACAAATGTCACCACAAGGCATTGTAAAGATACAATTCGATCAAAGAAGCAGAACATCATGAAAGCATTTTCCTTAGCGGTTAACAGGAATGATCATAAAGGTGAAGTTAAGACAGAGAGAAGTGGCCACAACAGAGATGCAAACACTGTCAGGAAGTTTTTGTCGACTCTGAAGTGGTTCATGCCTGCACTCACGTGCATCTCATAGACCAGTGTTTCTCAACCCTGGCCCTCAAGGCACACCGCCCTGCATATTTTCCATGTTTACCTGATTCCAATGAATAGGTCAGGTCTTTGAGCTCTGCAGAAGGCTGAGGACGATCCATTCATTGGAATCAGGTGTGTGCCTTCAGGGCCAGGGTTGAGAAACACTGTCATACCAAGTTCTAAAAATAAAACTCAACCCGCTTCCTTACAAGCAAACGTTCAAACAATCAGGATGGTTTTGGTGAACTTTTGGGGCGCAATTAGCAAAGATTTGGAGAAAAGAAAGAACATCTCTCCGATTGTTTGATAAATGTGTGGATCAATAATCTCAACTGATCAATCACAAGAAACCTTTTGCAGGTAACATGAGCAAAAAGCCACTAAACATTAAAAGACTGTTGGAGGGTGTTTTGACAGCAGGCTAATGGACCACAACATAAAACAGTGGATGACACAAACATACAAAAAAAGGTCTTTTTTTTAGATTAAAAAACAACTGAATTAATCTGGAGAATGCAACAGAACAAACAACTGCGAGAGGCATGAACAGCATCTCCAGTAGTGGGAAAAAACACCAAAAAGCAGGCTTTTTATCCACGGCTTCACAGGTGCAGCCAGTTCAGACAATCATTGATAATCAACCCATGTAGTCTCCTGCCACAAAAAGACTCACAAATGAGATTCAGCCTCATACTGACAGTGAACTCCTGAAGCAACAGGCCACTGCAACCAGAAACTGAGGTTACTCAGTAAAAGCAATACCAGGAAAGTGACCACAGCTGATAAGCCGCCCACACAGAAGGTTGTGACCTGCTCTGGCTGGTCATAACCTTTCTTTCCCAAGTGATTATTATGAGAGAAAACTAACTTTACCTCAGTGCAGATGCTGGAACAAAAACAAGTCACTCAACTCACCATCATGTAGTCAATGTTTTGCAACAGGACTTCGACGTTAGAGGCAGCTTCCTTTTTCAGTTGTTCCCATTAAGGAAAAACACCAACTAGAAAAGGGAAAACAAGTTTGAAAACTCTAAGAAAAGCGTTTCGGGACAGTTTGGACACGTGTTACAGACTAATCAGAAGCATTCACATGTGAGTGATATTCTGTGGAATAGAAAGAGTCAGGGCGTAAATGTTTGTTACCGGTTAAATGACAACTCATACTAAGCACTGATTGTCTTTTATTAAAAAGATAACCCTGAAAGTTAGAGATCTGAACCATCTCTGCTGGAAAGGGGGCGAAAATAAATGCAAGTTAACCCAAGTTTTCGTGGCTTAGGTGCAATGAAGTATCCAATGTTCTGCACTGCATTTATTGCAAATAACACAGTCAGTTACAGTGCTTTTGCTGTCAGAGCTACAACACATTGTCATGATTTTGTCTCTTCTCCCTGCAGCATTTCAGATTCAGGCAGCGGCAAACTGAAGCAAAGATGAGTGACACAAGATAATGACTTATAAATGCTTGTAATATAGCCAAAATCTAAGACCACTGCCACTACGAAAAATATAGGTATCCAGGTAAATCATCAAGCAAAGGTAAGGTGCTCTAACAGCGATAGAGCATATTAATCGCCCATTAAGATGCAACTCAAACAGGAAGTCCTGTGTTGAGTAGTTTTCATGTTGCTTCAGCCACAGATCTTTCAGAAAGTTAATGCTCAGAAAATCATACAAGCCGGTTTTTTTTCCAGTGGGGAGAGAAAGACCTAAAAGGTTAGATACCAGTGCCAAAAAGGTTTGCTGGAGCCCTGCCATTTAGTCACTTAGCTCTAAATGTTGCTGGCGCCGTATGATGTGAAAGTTGCACGCTTGTTGTTACCTGTGAATTCCTTTCTGTGTGGGAGTACATGAAGGCATATTGCAAAAAAAAGGTCAACACTTTTCTACCAGTAAGAAGCTCTATGTGGACACATGCTCAAACTAAACTTAACGGTTGGTAAGGTGAGGTTCAGTGGTACACAAGGTGCTTAAAACAACTTTAAACTTGCAAACAGGCGAAATATCAGAGATATAGTCAAACTAATAGCATACCCCACTGGGGGTTACATATACTATTCAAATCAAACTAATCAAACCCAATAGATGGGCAATGTGACAACCTGTCTAAGACCATAAAAAGGTTTACTTAATCAATAGACTCTTAATTTCACTTTGCTAACTACTTACTATACAAAAAAGGTCAGAAAGATCCCGGACGAGCCCCCATTGATATTATATCTACACTTGTGAGCTGCTGCATAAAGTGGAAAATGACAGATGGCTACAAAAATAAGGTTTTATTGGTCTAAAATTAAATCTAGAGGATGGAATACATGATATTGATCAGATTAAGATTAACTAAACAGCCTTTTCTGATTACCCATGGAGTTGAAGAGAGATCTAACAACTGGCTACCAAAACTGCTGTTAAACTGTGATACTTGCCGAAGGGATTGTTAGGAAATGTTGATCATAGTTTTTTGCCTTTTTGTTATCTAGAAACTGTAAATCATAGAAATAAATAGCGATCATACCTAGAATATCTTGGCTAGTGTCACATGTTGGAGCTGGAAAGGATGGAGGACCCAGGTGCAGCCACAAGTTGGGAGTCATCAGGTAAAATGACAAAAGTGACTAGGAACAAGAAGTTAACCGGGAAAATAAAACGAACATGGGAGGACAACAGAGGATCTGACAAATGCTGTGAAACTACAAGGAGACTAAATGCTGTGATTGGTGAATGAGTGCAGCTGAAGATAAGTGAACACAGGTGAGATAGAAGTTAATGAGCAGAAGGGAGGGAACTGAGGAAGGAAGTGAGGAAGTGATGGAACCGAGACCTGTCTGGTCATACTGAATGTATTCAAAGCTAAATGAATGATAGAAAATAAATTCTAAACCCCAGTTTGTCACATGTAGCCGCTTGACAAAGAGTCCTTTGTGTCGGTTTTCAATGGATGGTCCACTCTTTTAACCCCAATAACCAACACACGGTACTGCCCTGTAAATTAGTCAGATTTCTGCGTTTTTTTGACACACAACTGACTGCATAAGGAGATCAAAGGAGATTAAAAAAGACTGATTTCCAAGCATGCAACCCTGAGCCTAACTGTGACACAACTGTTTTTCATGTCCAGATTTTTTGGTCTTTAATTTTGATTTTAGTGTTTCCTTTGACTTCCTTTGTTCAACTACTGTAGCTTACTGCTCCTTCGGGGGTTTGGGCTTAAAATACACAAGGCAGTACTTGATAGATATTTGCCACATTGCCATGGCAATATGTTTTGCAACTGTTATGTTATGCAACTGAATATCATATGTTTATGTTTAGGTATTTAGCAGGTGCTTTTGTCCAAAACAACTTACAAATGAGGACATAATATTACAGCTAACATCAAAGCTAACAATAAGCTACATAGAAGGAAAACCACCAGTCAGACTCTGTCAGAGGTGACAGTGTAGAGACAGAGGTCAGGCATAGAGGGAAGTACAGGATAGGAGATGGTCCACCATCAGTGACCGAGTTGTGACGTAAGCCTTTATGAGAGCATTCAAGTAGATGGGAGCCGTTCCATTAAGCTCTTTGTAGCTAACATCAGGGACTTGAACTTGATGCGGGCGGCTAAGGGCAGCCAGAGGAGTTCAATGAACAGAGGGGGGACGTGTTCTTTTAGGCTGATCGAAGACCAGACGCACCGCCGCGTTCTGGACCATCTGCAGAGGTTTCACAGGCTGGAAACCAGTTAGGAGAGCATTGCAGTAGTCAAGGCAGGAGATGACCACAGACTGCACCAGGAGCTGGGTGGCGTGTTGGGTTAGGTACGGCTTGATCTTTGTCATGTTTAATAATGCAAAGCAGCGTGATGGAGCGATGGAGGCAACACGATCTTTGAAGGTTAGTTGGTCATCAATCACGACACCCAAGTTTGTAGCTACTTTTGATGGAGCAAGAATTAGGGATTCAGCTTGGATGCAGATGCTGTGATGTAGGGTTGGTTTGGCGGGGAAGACAAGCAGTTCAGTTTTTAGAGGTTTAGTTGGAGTTGATGGGCTTTCATCCATGTCGATATGTCAGACAGACAGTCTGAGATTCGTGCTGAGACCGTGTGGTTGTCAGGTGGGAAAGACTGATAGAGGTGGGTATCATCAGCATAGTAGTGGTATGAGAAGCCATGTGATCGGTTTATCTGTCCCAGTGAGGTGGTGTATATGGCAAAAGGAAGAGGTCCCAGTGCTGAACCTTGGGGGACTCCTGTGGCGAGGCGGTGCGCTGCAGAAGTGTGACCAAGCCAGGATCCTTTGAATGACGGATGGTTTAGGTATGATTGGAACCAGGAGTGTGGCCTCCTTGCAACGCTCACGCCTGAGAGTACGGCCGAAAGGATGCTGTGGTTGACAGGGTCAAATGCAGCTGATAAGTGGAGCAGGATGAGTGGTGAGGACTCAGCTGTTGCTTCTTTTAAGGCGTCTGTCACAGCCAACAGAGCGTTTCAGCGGAGTGGCCACTTTTAAACCCAGATGGGTTTGGGTCAAGGAGGTCGTGGTGTGAGAGGTAATCTGTGACCTTGTAAAAGACCCTTTGAATGGTTTTAGACAGAAACGGGAGGAGCGAGACTGACTGATAGTTGACTGCTTGAGTGTGAGGGGGGGAAGGTTTCTTGGGCAGCGGTGTAACCTGAGCTTGGTTAAACATGGTAGGAAATGTGCCCGATGCCAGTGAAGCATGAATGACATGCGTGAGTGGTGCAGTTACCGTAGGAGCAGTGGATTGGAATAAATGATCAGGAACAGGGTCCAGCGGGCATGTAGTAGGACGGCTACACGTGAGAAGTTTAGACACAGTGCTCTGAGTGAGAGGGGTGAATGAAGGAAATGATGCAGTGGGACTTTTGCATGCTGAGTTAGCGGCACACATGTCGAGGGAAGGTTTGGGTGTGAACGGTTTGCTTATAGCTGCCACTTTGTCAGTAAGAAAGGAGGCGAAGGTCTCTGCTGTCAGACTGGTAGAAGGTGGCGGAGGCAGAGGGTTAAGTAGAGTTTTGAAGGTGGAAAATAGTTTCCAGGTGTCTGTGAATGCTTTTTAAGATTGGAAGAAAGATTTTTTTGCATCAGTGACACTGACTGAGAATGATGACAGTAGGGTCTGGAATTTAGTCAGATGTACAGGATCTTTTGATTTGTGCCATTTCCTTTGTGCAGCTCTGAGGTTGGTGTGCAGTGATGGGAGGGTAGCATTAAGCCAAGGGTGGGAGTGGGAGGATGGAGTGGGTTTGGTGGATAGAGGGCAAAGACTATCCAGACAAGAGCTCAGTGTGGAGCAGAGGGACTCTGTGGCCTCATTAACCTGGAAGGAAACAATAGGGGTGGAAAGAGGGCCTCTGTGGCACAGTTTCTTATGAAAATTAGATGTAGCTCTTTGTCAGCTTCGTGAGTCGGAGGACTGCAGACCATTTGTTGCTCAAACAAGTGCATTAATGACAGAAATTCTGCAGAGTTTGGGCCGTGAAGGTGGATGTTCATATCACCAAGGACCATTATGGGACTGTGGTGCTCAGGGATGGAAGAGCGCGAGGTGTCCAGTTCATCTAGAAGGTCACCGACTTGAACCATGAACCATTTAGACCGGTCCAGTGTTCAAAGGCGTTGTATTTAAATACAACCTGGGAATGATTCATTTTTTTTACTGTATTTGAAAATAAAATTAGATTCAAATTAGTTTACGGTAACTATGCTCACTTTTTTTAAACAAATTTAAAAAAAACAAACAAATAATCGCCACAAAGTGAGACCTTTGGAACGGGCAATACGTAGGTTTGCCGCTCTGTTGCCTCAGATAAGCAAATGACTTTTCCCTCATCGTGTTCGGTGTTTTTCCATGAAATGCATCTGAAAGGAAACTATTAAAGAGGAGGAGGAACTTTTTCGCTCTCTCTTTACCGCAGGACCAGTCGTGCTGATGGTGATTTCATTGTTTAGTCTTCCCGTCACTTAAATGAAGACAGGTTGATCTGAGCAGCATCTCTGCTTTTAGTAGATTTTGTCCAGTTCATCCGGTTCAATTTTCTGTTTTCTCATGTTGGAAAATCATCAGTTTTGTTTAGTTTAGTCATAAATGGAAAAAAAAATGCTGCTGCAGCTGCTCTTTTGATTATGTTTTTTTACAGAGATCCTCTAATAGTCGTAACACTTATTACTGTGGTGCTCTACTTGAAAATCTAATCATGCATCATCCTGTGAAGGAATAGAATATCTAATTCCTGTCAATCCAACGGGTTTTAAACAGTTTTCTTCTGTCTGACATCGCCACACGGAACATGCCGTTCTCCAGACGATGCAGAACGACATATCTGCAGGACATGGCACGTTGGGTCAAGTAAAGTCATGTAATTCATCTCAGATGACTGGTTAAACTGATGGTGGTATTGCCAAAATGGGGGTAAATAAAAAACTCCTTTTGCTTTGTCATCAAGAACATCTCAAGGGCAAATGTGGTTATTTCCTCAATATGACGAAGTCATGATAAAGGTTCCAAAGATAAAGGTTCAACTATATTTTCCCAGAACACTCACTGGAATATTTTATGGTGGAGCAAGAGGAAGCATTCCCTGAATATGCAGGTGATGAACACACACACAGCTTTGTCATCTGATTTATGTCTTTTTGTTGCTCCTTTACAGCCATAACAGATATTGTGACTTTCCTTCTTCCGTTGAGCTTTTTTTAAAGAGCACATTATTTGTTGTGTTTGTTTTGATGCGGCACACCCAGCGTTTTACATGCTTACTTACTGTCCATTTGAAAACTAATCTAACAAGGAAATGTGTTTCAGTTCCTTGTGTGAGGACACACAATGGAGTGCATCATCCCTCCTGCAGACACGCATAGCTTTTTTTGTGCAACAACGTTTGAAAAAGGTGGTGGAAATTTTCAGATATCCGGTAATTTCAGTCGACTCAAGAGGAAACTCGGTCTGCCTTTCAAAGGATGCTGGCTGACCCCATTTTAACGGGTTTTTCAAGGCAATATTTGGGGAATTGTTTTTAAATTGTCCAAATAAGGTCATCTCCAAACCTGACAATGTCTCATCTGTTTCCGTTTAGCTGAGTCAACCTTTTTCTAAAAACATTGGGAAGAAGTGTCAGAAACAACTAATTGAATGTTGAAACTGAACTTTTGATGCTGTAATAAAGTCAGACATGAGGCATGCTTAACAGCTCTGAACAGATGCAGTGCTGACAGCGATTCTTTTCCTTTCTTGCACAATATATTAGTTAATCTCCGCTGTTGTATGTTCGTTTCATAATTCTCAAAATTCTTTTGACGAGTGAGAAGCCACTTCAGTAACTGTATGTATGATGCTGAGCAGCTTTAAAGTGAATATCTGCTCTGAGCTCCTTTATTCTCCAACACAGCCTGAACCCTCTGAGACCAGCTTTCTGTCATTTCTTTAAGGAGACTTCAGGAATAGTTCTCCAGGCTTCTTGAAGGACATCCCAAAGCTCTTCTTTGGATGTGGGCTGCCTTTTGTTCCGTTCTCTGTCAGATGATCCCACACTGCTTCAATAATGTTGAGGTCCGGGCTCTGGGGAGGATTCATCCCTCCATAAGACCTGTTGCCACTGATTTTCAGTCCACTTCTTGTGTCATTTGGCACAGCTCAGCCTTTTCTCCCTGTTTCCCTTCCTTAAGAACGGCTTCTTGACAGCCACCCTTCCATGGAGACCATTTCTGATGAGGCTTGGGCCAACAGTAGATGGATCAGCTGAAGGTCCAGATGCATCTCTCAGGTCCTGTCAGGTCACAGCTGGATTTTTTCCTCTTTCTTAAGGACATCACTTTCAGATCCTGTTCATCTGCTGTAGATAGTTTTTTAGGCCTGACACTTCTTCTTTTGTCCTCCACTTGTCCAGTTTCCTCAAATGTTTTAAGGACACACTGCACACCATGCTGAGATATGCCAAGTTTTCAGCTAATAGCTCTTTGGGAATCACCTTGTTGCTGCAGAAATCCTCTTTTCTGTCTGTCAAACTGTGTTTTCTTTGCTGTTTTTCATAGATGCAGCTAAAGAAATGGGAACAAATGATGTGTGTTTGTGACAAAGTGCCTAAAGATCCAGTTTAAAACGGCTTCTTTGCTAAGTTGTCTGTTCTGTGTCGACACGTCGGATTATCCCTTCAGTTATTTATCATTTTGTGCTTGAAAACACCTTCCATTTAGCTTGAAGCAAAGTATAAACGAGATGTTTCTTGAAACTGTCACATTCAGTAGATTAATTAACAAAAGGTTACACAATGCTTGTTTTAGAAAATGTGTTATTTTGGGCACACCCTGCCCTTTTAGTCAACTATCTCCTTTGATAGTTAAACATACTAGTTCCCCAGCGCTTAGTTCCCACACTGCTTTGTTTGCACACACTGAATATATTTCCTTTTAACCCTTACTTCCTTCAACTTTTTTTTTTTTTTGCTGCTTTTTGCATTTGGACATAAACATGCAAACACCTGTACTTACGTAATGACAAATTCTAACTTGGTAAGGCTGCAAGCTGTAAAACCTCACAAGTAAACATGTTCATTAATGGAGCATCTGTCATTTATTCTGCTAAATTACAAAGCTGTAGCATGTTAATGTGAGGAGTGGATCATGGCCCAGGGCTAAGTTCTCCATTAAGTGTAATTGCCTTTGATTTACAGCCTCAGCTATAAACCTTTTAATCATCTGTTTCATCCTGACAGCTCTTTTCAACAAAAGCTTTATTAAAGTCGCACACTTTGTCAGCACTCCCTCACTGCTCTTATAGTCTGCCAGTGAATTGGTCTGTTTATTCATTGTCTGGACTTTAATGAAGCTATTTAGGAGTTTAATGATAGTGTCTGTATTTCAAACATAATATTAGTTTCTTTGTTAGAAAGAAACAAGAGAAATATCTGATCATAAAAACCAAAGATGAGCGCGAAAACTAATACAGAAGATGCACAAATGCCGCCACTTTGTCTGAGCATAAAACCTCTCATTGGCCTGAATGTTAAGTCTTAAATCTAACAGGAAGAGGGACCTTGTAGTCTGTTGTACAGTTTGATGATAGAAGACCATTACTGCATAAATCACATTATTTACACCTTCTGTGAAGGAACCATGAACACCGAAGTGATATACGCAGGCTTTGGGGCAACTTCTGCTGTCATCAAGACAAATTCTGTCCTTCATTTCTTTATATTTGGCTTCCAATGTGCCAGAGTTGGTCTTCAGCAACAGTTCTCTAGGTTTTTGAAAGGATTATTCAAACTTATCTTTGGACACCGGCCAATTTTCAGTAGGAATGTATTTTATCTGTTAGTCTATTAGAAAAAAAACAGTGTGTCCTCAATAAGTTTGAGGAATGCTATTTGGGTTGTTTGTTCACACCCTTCAGGGCACGTCATGATAGCAAGCTGTACCGTATCAACCCTACAAAGAGCAGAGGGGGAGTAAACCGTGCTGTCACTTTGAACATGCAACAACAACATTTAATCCCTTCCCGGTCGACCTTAGGCAGTGACATCCCTAAAAAACTATCTGCAGCAGATGAACAGGATCTGAAAGTGACGTCCTGAAGAAAGAGGAAAAAATCCAGCAAAGACCTGTCGTGGAGAAGTGAGTCATCGGACTCGTTGTGGTCGGCCTCTTATGGGGAATTTATTGAACAGAACGTCACAGAGATGTATACATTCCTGCATGCATGGAAAGTCCCAATGACCTCAGTTTGTGACCTCCTCTTATACCTTTCTGTATCATTCAGTGTGTATGTGGCCCAAACCCAATCTCTGTTCGGCGCCTGTTCTCTGAGGACGCTACTACATCTTTCTCATTATCTGGACAGGTTCATTCGGACCTAAACAACATCTGATTTGAGCCGTGTCAAGGCTCTGCTCCCCCACAGACCTGACACAGGACCTGAGAGATGCATCTGGACCTTCAGCTGATCCATCTACTGTTGGCCCAAGCCTCATCAGAAATGGTCTCCATGGAAGGGTGGCTGTCAAGAAGCCGTTCTTAAGGAAGGGAAACAGGGAGAAAAGGCTGAGCTGTGCCAAAGGACACAAGAAGTGGACTGAAAATCAGTGGCAACAGGTCTTATGGAGGGATGAATCCTCCCCAGAGCCCAGACCTCAACATTATTGAAGCAGTGTGGGATCATCTGACAGAGAACGGAACAAAAGGCAGCCCACATCCAAAGAAGAGCTTTGGGATGTCCTTCAAGAAGCCTGGAGAACTATTCCTGAAGACTCCTTAAAGAAATGACAGAAAGCTCGTCTCAGAGGGTTCAGGCTGTGTTGGAGAATAAAGGAGCTCAGACCAGATATTCACTTTAAAGCTGCTGAGAACTGAGAAAAAACTCTGTTACCTTATAAACTGCATTTTTTATCCATTCAGTGAGTCACTATTTCCCATTTTCCTGTAAATATATAAAAACTAATAAACAGAACTTTATATAAATGTGGACAATTACTGCGAAAAAAACGTGAAACATATGTGGAGGTTTTACACTTTTTAACCATTCACAAACCATTTAAAACATAAGCATTTTCTGTTGTTTTTCTTTTTTATTGAAAATATACATTTAAATAAGGACGGCAAGTGTTTAGCTGCAAAATGAATAAATACTTTAGCTAAAAAAAAAAGAACATTGAGTTCATTTTCACCCAAAAACACATAAATCTCTCTCTCTCATATATATATATAAATGTGTATCTATAAAAACAATCTAACAAGCATACAAAACAGTACATCTACAGTGAGAAAAATATCTGAGAGCAAAATAAAATGAATTCAGCAGAGAACTTATTGGATTTTGTAACATCATTTTACTACACGATGCAAGTGATGCCTTTGACCAGAGCATCCGTCTGTGGTCATTTAGAGATCAAGTTTGCCTTCTCGCTGCTTCCACACTGCGGGGAATCGGGCACAAGGACCCTCCCGCCGAAAACAGCTTGACTTTGTAATGCAGAGGACACACAATTAAGAGCAGGATCTGCAGCAGCAGGGAGACAAAGACGCAAGATTCAGGTGCAAATTTGCTTTTTTTGGGGGGAAATGCACTTATCGTAGCTTAAACAATCGTCGTACCTGTTTGTTTTGCAGAAGCACAGGCTCCATTTCTTTTTTGCTTCCTCCTCTGATGGACTAAAATAGAACAGGGAGGGGCAGAGATGAGGAAGCAGATCTGTAAGTTGACAGACTTTCAATAAAACAAGTTGTGACCTCAATACTTGGAATTTTAAGTGACTGTCAAGCCATACATTCCCAGAAAAGGCCATATTTGCGTAAGGAAAAGAGTCTGATATCAAGGAGAGGGATAAAATGACTGCTTTTAGCATCAGTGTGCTAATGCATGAGTTAGCAGGGTGGGTGCTGGGGCTCGGCCTCATGCAATGCAACATGCAAGCACAGAGCATCAAAGTCTAGTCTATATTGAACAGAATGAGTTTTAACTTACCACTCAGGAGTATGTGGAGTACCAGGGTAACAATTATGATGCCAGAGAGACAAACAGCTGGTAGAAGAACCCACCTCAAGTCCCAAGTGACTTGAGCTGTGAAAAGATTTGAACAGACGGGCCTTTAGATTCTGCAAGGTTGGCTTCATGTGAAGCTCGGCCACCTGGACATTTATTGACTGAGCACATCATTAATCTCCTTCATGCTTTGAAAATGATTAAACTATATTCAGTGTTTAAGCTCGAAAGACGAGGCCACATGCAAAGCAACATTTCTGCTTTTTTCTTCATGCAAAACATGCGTGTGCAAGTGCGTACTTCTGATGTCAGAACTTGAACTCTATTCATGTTTATTTATATTACCTCAGATGTGAAGCAGTTTAAGAGAAGAAGAAAAGTTAAACTGGACTGTGCGAGATGGGGGAAGAATGACGGGACACAATCCGACTTACCACACGGCTCAAAACAGTGAACGACCGTGACAGCATACTCCACATCAAGCCTCTTCACCTGCACAAACACATTAAGAGAGTCAGAGTCCACCGAGCTGTGCAAGAACACACAGGTTCCATAAAACGCTCCTTAAATGTGCACATACCTGCAGACAGGAGTTGCACGGTGCGCCTCCAGCCGCACGCTTTAGGTCAAAGGCTTTGTGTTTTTCCTGAGAAAGAAAGAAAAACACTTATCTATCAGTTGTGGCACATTTTACTATGCTGGCAGATTATTCATCATAACAAGGTTTCGGTGGAGTAATTGCTTTTATGTGTCACTGATAATGATCACAGACAACAGAAGTTATGACACTGAAGAAAGCACATTGCTTCCCGGCAGCAAAAAGGAAATATACTCCAGCATTTTCAGAGCTGCCAACAAGCACAGGCATGTTCCTTCACCCAACACACACACAGCAAGGCATCCGTGTGGTTTTTCAGCCGGATATAAAAGTAATCTCTTTGAAAGGCACCAGTGGGAATCCTCTGGCACGCGCAGTGCTGATAGTGATTTAACACAGCTTAAGTTTGGCAGGTGCGGGATACCTACCACATGCACCGGGTGTGCTTCCGTAACCTGGCACGCCGAGGACCCTGCAGACATCGCACACAGCCCCACGGAAAACCTCGCCTTGATCTGGGAAAACATCTGCAGTTCCTCGTGCCCCTGTCGCCTCGTCCCAACAACGTCCCAGGCTGGAAAAAAATCACACCGCGATGAGCAGCTGTACAGCAAGCTGTTACAGATGTCGTGTTATCCTCTTTGAGTTCGCCCCCTGCTAAACTAAATCAGACATTCCAGACTTTTCCTACATTTCAGGTCCAACATGTAGAAATTACAACACTTTTTATCAGGGCTTCATAATGTTTGGGACAGTTGGCTTCCAGGTGTTTGTGCTTCACTGCTTCATAAGTGCAGGGATAAGATGCCTCGACTTGTTTCTACAGTTCGGAGTTCAACGTGACGAGAGAAGCTGTCATGAAGCTGAAAACAACAATAAAACATCAGAGACGGGAGTCAAACCTCAGGATTACCAGCATCGGCTGTCTGGCAGATCATGAAGAAGAAAGAATGCACAGGTAGGCCAAGGAAGACAGAAACATCCTCAAAGGCCAACAGATCAGAACCAGTCTGCAGGAGGCAGGTGTGTCTCTGTCAGAGATCCACAGAAGACTTCATGAACAGAAACACAGAGGCTACACTGCTACATGCTAACCGCTAGTTAGCCACAGAAACAGGATGGACACGTCACAGATTGCCAAAAAGTCCTTAAAGGAGCTGCAGAGTTCTGGAAAAAGGTGTTCTGGACAGACCGGAGGGGGGGGGGGGGGGGGGGGGGGTGATGGCGTGGGCATGTCTGGCTGCCACAGGTTCTGGCTGCTACAGGTTCTGCTACAGGTTCTGGCTGCCACAGGTTCTGGCTGCCACAGGTTCTGCTGCTACAGGTTCTGCTGCCACAGGTTCTGGCTGCCACAGGTTCTGGCTGCCACAGGTTCTGCTGCCACAGGTTCTGCTGCTACAGGTTCTGCTGCCACAGGTTCTGGCTGCCACAGGTTCTGCTGCCACAGGTTCTGCTGCCACAGGTTCTGGCTGCCACAGGTTCTGCTGCCACAGGTTCAGCTGCCACAGGTTCAGCTGCCACAGGTTCTGCTGCCACAGGTTCTGCTCACTTATCTTCACTGATGATGGAGCTGCTCCATCAACTCTGAGCTGGATAGAAACATCTGATCTGCTCCAGTTCCAGTAAATGCCTCCAAAGCTTCATCCTGCAACAAGATAATGATCCAAACATCCTGCTGAGCAGCACCAGAGTTTCTCAGAGCTGAAACATGGCCGAGCCCGTCAGCTGGTTCAGATCCAGCTGAGCTTCTATCTGCTGAAGGAGAGACTTAAAGGGACAAACTGAGGGCTGAACATGGCTGCTTTAATGCAGCCTCCATCACTCTGTCCCAAACATTATGGAGCCTGAAATAAAAAGTGTTGTAATTTCTACACGATGGAACTGAAATGTATGAAAATGAATGTGCACTTTTATCACATTTTATTTAGGATTTTACTTTGAGGAGGAAGGGGGGAGGCTCAAAGAAAGATGAGACTTTGTCCCAAACATTATGTAAGGAGCTCTAAAATTACTATGAAATAAATGATTTGCTACAGACTGACATTTCCCTCCAGGAAATACTTTGTTGTGCTTTGATTATGATGATGTAATGAGAAATATTGGCACCTTTGATCCCATCTGCAAACGGGCACCGGGTCCAGGACTGAGATCCTGAAGTGAACTGTTGAAAACAATACAATTAATATTTTTAAATCCTTTTCTTGCAGCAGTTATTAAACCCACAGTCATGAAGAATCATCGTCAAAACTCTTATTTAATTCATAAATGGCACCCGCAGAAAGCTGTTGATGTCAACAGGTCCTCTGTTGTGTAAAAGCAACAATACTTCTGCTTTGTGTTTGTTTCCAGTTAGTTCTCAGAGCAAAGATTCGATGGAAAGAGGATTTGAGCACCGTTTCCTGTTGTGTATGAAAAGCAGCGAGCCTTTGGTGTGCATGTGGCATGTAATTTAGATCTAATACCAAGATATCGACTTCTGAGTCACCCCAGCCTCCTCTGAACCAGACTTGCCTTGGAAAGCTCCATAAGGCTAATCTAGGGTATAGGCCATAGTGCTAAATGTGCTGGTCTTACACCAGCAAACTGTGACATCAGTAAGGCAGCATAACTGGACTATATGGAGCATTTATCCTGAACAGTAGGTGCTGCTGCTGAGAAAACGTCTCTTTCTACGCCACAAGCATCGTACTCAAAGGACAGAAAGTCAATGTAACCCTTACAAAAGCAACAGGCACACATATATAGGCATTAAAATAGCGTTTAAAGCCACAAAAACCCATCAAAAGCAACAAGTGGACGCTGCGTTTCGTCTATAACAGCAACATAGTGAAAACTGCGTGTTAACACATGCGTTTGGGGCATCGTGGCCCCATTAAAAGCAACAAAGTGGTGTAGATGTTTGTCTGTGACTTTGTCATTGTCTGGAAAAAAAAGTGTGTTCACTACCAACTGATGAAGGAGGAAGTGGGCAAAGGTTTTGTTGTTCGGTAAGAGTGCTCTTTGTTGAGCTCTGTGTTCCCAGCGGCGCCCATCATGACCACACCACCTGTCTTCCCGCCAAAGGAGGGTAATTGCGCTGTGTAACTTGAACTGTTGAATAAATTCTGAGCTAGGCTTGGAGTTTGTTTTTCCTCGCTCAGACAAACGAACACGACAACTGGAGCTTTACTCCAAATGTCTAATCTCTGAATCGAGCCATGACTCACTAACTCTTTCATTCTGCAAAGTAATTCATCCCGTGCTGTTCTTCAGAGAAACATGACCTAGCACTTCACAAGTGAGCGAGATAAAGATAAGATAAACCCTAACAGAGCCATGTGACATTTGAACACATTTCTAATTACAACATGCTAATTAAAGAGCTGCAGAAATGCTTGTGCAGATGGCTAAACCGGGTTAGCTGCTTTTCCCTGTTTCCAGTTAGCCAAGTTAAGCTAGCTCGCCTCTGGCCGGCAGTAGCTTCAGGCACAGACCCAGAGGAAAGTATCTATTCTCATTTAACTCTCAGTAAGACACCATATAAGCACATTTATTACTTTTAAAATGTCAAACTTCTCCATGGAACAGAGCTAAGCCATATGAGCTGATGTTCTTTTATGCTAGCTCGGTGAAAATAGCATGTAGCAGTTGTCAGTGACTGCTTGGTGACAGATAAACTGGTGAAATGTAGGCACTGTTTCAACATAAGACATTTATTCCAACTCTGTTGTTTCACAGTTAAACCCCCCCAAAAAATAAAACTGGGAAGTTATCTTTACCTTCATGCACAGTTGAGGGTGTGGATCCACTTTAGCAAATGTTATCTGAAAACATTGATGAATACAGAATCAATAATTAGAGTTCACCTCCAGAAATCAGTGCTTCAACTTGACAATTTGCTTTACTTTTGACTCCCATAGTGCACTACTTCTATGCTGACAGAGATGTTCCTCCTAAAATGACTGACCATGTGCCAGCGAGGTTCTTTGGTCAAAACTCAACCTAAGTTTGGTCTCAGGATTCCCAGCCGGCTGGGCTCGCACTTTGCTCTCTTGCATAAGTCTGTCTGACGTTATTTACAAACAAAAAGATTTACAAGTTAAGGCTGAAAGGGCAAATAAACCCAGTTTAACGCAGATAGCTGGTATACATTACGCTAAATTACACAGTTTACAGAAATGTGTAAACTGTTTTGCCAACGTCATTTTTGGAAGATGACTCAATGTTTTATTACTGGCATCACAGAATAAACCTATTGCCACATGAACGCTGCGTTAAGTAGAAAGAGTTTGACACTAGTTTAATTCACTAGTTTTGTCCACAGATTACATCACAAACCACATTACGACAGCATGACTTTATGTGGAAGAAAAGTTTCCCAGTCCAGGAAACATGACCCTGAACTTGACAGTAGGGTGAACCCTTTGTCTTGCTTCATATGATCCTAATCCTTTTCATCAGCTGTGGCAGTCACGTCACACATAGTGACAGTCTGGGTGTTTAACTCTTTTACCTTGTTTCTGCTCACATTCTGCGAGGAACGAGGCAGATCGAGACAGACGCCGTCTTCTCTTTTCTGGCACAAAGCAACCACGGCTGTGACTGAACAAGCAGGCTCCCATAATAAAGTCTCCTCCAGTGGGTCAAAGGTAATCCCAGACCACAGTTCCTCAAGACCTACGGGAAGATAAGATAACAGTGTTTTGGATTGACACCAACAGGCCCTTTGTACGTGGAACCCACCCTGTAACTCATTCGGATGACTCACGGTCTATGAATGGGCAGACCTGGACTCTGGGGGCGTCCATCACAACTGACCACCCCTGCAAGGAATTAATCAATGCAGATCAATGTTTTTTCTCTCTCTTATGCAACTCATTACTAACAGACAGATCACAAGAGCCTCACCTCGATACAAAGGCAGGGCAAAGGCCGCGAGTATGGAAGGATGGCACTCTTTATGGGTTGCTCCTTCTTTATCTGCAACATGAGCAAAGTTTTTAAAGATTCATGGACTGAGGATTGATTCTCGATCAAGCAGCCGACTGCAGTTGACTCTTAAGTTTTCAAACTAAATGCTACGAATTCCTGATAAGCAGGTATGCGTTGGATGATGGCATTGCAGCAAGTGCCTTCAAGCTTTATTAGTGAGTCACAGAGTGAGCATGCAGAGTCACTCAAGGGTGAGAGGTGATAGTTTACTAAAATTAGTCAAGACTACCAGGGAATAATCATCCGATTGACAGTGTCGCCAAACACATGCTCCATCAACCCTATCCAAATTCTTCTTTTCCAAGACAAAAATGTCTTTTTGCAACATGCAAAGTCTTTCTGATGCTCATTTCCAGTAAATGATGAGTCTAACCAGGGCATTGGCTCCCGTGCCAGCGCAGATGAAACCCTTGTGGCACAGACGGAGGTGGTAGTCGTAGCCTTGAAGCATGTCGGACACGCTGACTTCCAGCTCCTTCTTCTCTGGGTTTACATCGTATGAAAGCCTGCCAGCTGGAAGAGACGAATGAAAAGTGGAAATCAGCCGTAACATCTGCAGTATAGCGGTATGTTTATGTAGGCACGGTGTGCTGCAAGAACAGCCACAAAACCAGTTCTCAGTCTCTGTTTCTCTAAATTCTGTTGAAGCGCAAAAAAGTTTGATGGAAGCCACAAAATTTGGGGGGGAAAAAGGAGATTTTTGACCCGTTGTTCTCATGAATTTAACTTACAGATCACATGAATGATTACCATAGAGGTCTCGTAATATATTGGAAAAATGAAGCCATGCAGGCTGTATCACATTAAAATCAGATACAAATCTGAGACCTCTAGGGGTCGTGGGATCAACTGTATGTGAAGTGTCCAGAATAAGCATTTATTGTCGTTAATTTGTTTATCTATTTCACATAGTTTTAATTTTGTGAGTGTTGTCATAGAGAGTTGTTTTGTTGAGGTGTTACCAAGGCAACCGACGTAATGCCATCCGTAAAGGTGACGTTGGTGGAAAAAGAAGCTACTATTGAAGCCAGGTTATGGGGGTGTTGTTTTTCGGTATGCCAAGAAAAACAAACACGAACTAGAGATATCACTATCATCTTATTTTCATGAATTCCTTTGGTCATGACACATGTTCAGTGAAACTCTAACACTGTAACAAGCCTGGATCAGCTACATATTCACCTCTGGGAAAGAAACTGGGAAAGATAAGTGAAAATAGCCCCCAGAGTCCTCCCTTTCATGATTCTGTGTTATGGTGATTTCTAAGGCAACTGATTTTGTTTTTCTTCTTTTTTAAGGCTTTCTTTATCGCTTCCCAATCTTTACTCTGTCTCCTTTCTTTATGTCAGCATCTCTGAGATTACCTGAGCTTTTATTGTGCCAGGCTTGTTGCCAGGCTTGCTTGCTCAAAACCCAGTAAGGAAAAGGTGCCAACATCCAGTTTTATACTGTCACCTGTCTATTTGCAGAGTAAGCAACAGTTTGAAATCAATCTGACCGACCAATCCAATGAAAATCATTTGAAGTCTGAGCTGAATGTGATGCACACCAGAGGGGATTCAGCAGAGGTGATGATTAAACTCTGCATATGCAACCTAAACCTTCCAAATAAAACACAGCCAGAGGGGAAAACTGAACAATGAAAGGTGTTTGGGTGTAGAAATGGGTCAAATAGAAGCTGATATAAGTTATACACCCATTCCAGGTATGTAGCTACACTCTGCGTTTGATAATCACTGCATGTATCACAGTTTCTGGTGCCAGCTCACAGCTTATTCGTTGCTCTTCCAGCGAACTGCTCCATGCGGCGGAGCATGTGCTCAGGCTGTAAAGGTGTGGCTTTGGTGGCTCTGACAAGAGGAGGTTCATTTGGCTGTGTGGTTTAAAAACAAAACTTTCTCTAGTTTTGGGAATGCATCGCTCACTGCAGCTTTGACGCTCATACGTCCGTCCTGTGACACGGCATCGCTCTACACTACCTACCAAAACGATGCCATCCAACTTTGTTTCAGCATGGAGAGTGAAAAATGTGCGGAAAAACATTTTAAATCTCCAATTTAAGTGAGACTGCTCCAACCGTGAGGCTCAAAGAACAAAAGAAAAGTGTGGACTCACTGATGCATTCTGGGACATTTCTTCTCAGATCT
This sequence comes from Leuresthes tenuis, assembly GCF_036924035.1. Taxonomy (NCBI): domain Eukaryota; kingdom Metazoa; phylum Chordata; class Actinopteri; order Atheriniformes; family Atherinopsidae; genus Leuresthes; species Leuresthes tenuis. Next base: position 23,952,934 of record NW_027325377.1, on the reverse strand, counting down.
CCATTACTGCAACCTGTGGAGAAAAGTAAAATTAAAAACAAAGAGGCAGAAAGGTGTGACCTGAGTCATGTCCGTAGTACCCATGTAAATAATTCACACTTGTACTGTCTGAAGATCACAGATTAATCTTTCCTGTTTCCATCTGATCTATTAAGGACATGCTGAGCAGGTTTGAAAACACCATTAATTGCCTGAAGTTACACTTCAACTACAGCCTTGTTCCTGCGTTTGCTCTTGTAATTATGCAAATTATCTTCTTACCTGGAGTGTGATAAGTTTTGGCCCAGGTTATGTCACAGTAGCTTGGCACCGTTTTCACTGTTACTTGCACTTGTTGATTTGGAGCCACCTCAGTGCAATCATTCATCACTGTCACCTGAACAAAGAGGACCCGCTTGGATTAAACGAACCTGGCGCTGCAGTGTCGCCATGGCAACTGCTGTACACAGCTGGAGGCCTTTTCAGCTAAACGCTGCTTTGTGAAAACTCAAAAGGATGTTGTGTTGACTGTACCGGCAGTCCGGACATCTTTTTCCTCGATGCCTTTGTGAAGAGTAAACTGCGGCAGCTGGTCATCATCCCAGCGCTGCTGGTGCAGACGGACACGCCGTGGATGGGCTCTGAAGGAAGGGAAAGAAAAGCCAGAGGATGACGCTGTAAAACAGTAACAGTTCACCACTTAGTTAGCCAGTCAAACTGGGCAGGCAGTTGTTTAGGCGTAGACGAGAGCAGGAAGAATTTATCGGAGTGGACTACAGACTCTGTCATGCTTAAAGGGATTTTCCCTCTCCAGCCCGGGAGCAACAAACTCTCAGCATGTGTGATATATGGAAATGAGGATGCCGCCCAACATGTGCATCGCTTTGTGTGGTTTATCTTCGTAATCAGGAACATGAAATGTTAATTGACATAACCAAAATGCAAAAGAAGAGGTATCGGTAAAGGAAAATGTTTCAATAATGAGACTTCCCCGAAAGCTTAGCCTGCAAATGCTTTTCAATGTGTCATCAGTAGAAGTTCTAGCCTCCATGCCCACAACTTTTAAAACTTCCCCTTCCAGCTGAACTTATCAATCTAAGGTTTCCAGATGACTTTTGTTCAGCACCAACCGCCACAAAACCATTTCAGTCACACCCCACCTCCAGCCTTGGTTAACATGATGAAACCAGAAAACAAGTCATTGCGGTTCAACAAGCTTCCAGTCAGAATCCTGGATATATTTCATTAATATCTGCTTAAAAGACACAATGTGTTTGTGCTCTTTTCTTAGAACTGATGCCAGTCAGCAGAGGATGAGCTTTGAATCATCATTATTTGAGAAGGTCCTTGCTTTGCAGGTTACTAAGAAATGCAGCATCGCCATCCACTGAAGCTTAGAGCCCCACAGTAATGGATTTTCTTTATGTCTTACTTGTAATTCAAGGTCTTGAGTAACAGCGCAGCAAATGCCATCACTATGAAATACAGTTAGAAGCCGTTCTTAAGGAAGGGAAACAGGGAGAAAAGGCTGAGCTATGCCAAATGACACAAGAAGTGGACTGAAAATCAGTGGCAACAGGTCTTATGGAGGGATGAATCCTCCCCAGAGCCCGGACCTCAACATTATTGAAGCAGTGTGGGATCATCTGACAGAGAACGGAACAAAAGGCAGCCCACATCCAAAGAAGAGCTTTGGGATGTCCTTCAAGAAGCCTGGAGAACTATTCCTGAAGACTCCTTAAAGAAATGACAGAAAGCTCGTCTCAGAGGGTTCAGGCTGAGTTGGAGGATAAAGGAGCTCAGAGCAGATATTTCAGTAAATCGCTGCTCTTATTTCCTCTTTTCCTGCAAACTTACGGCTCAAGGCTCAACACTGTTACTACACAAAAAGAAAATTCGGCTACACCGTCCGTTAGAGCTGTGTTGGGTGGTTGTCCACATCCTCCCTGTGACTGTTTTAGGTTCTTCCCACACGCCACAGACAGACTTTGACGTGTGGGAGGCTTATTTGGTTAGCTGTTAACTGTAAATGAGCTGGACTGAACCGCGACTGTTTTGTCCCTGAGATTTATTGGATTTTTAATGTAAAATCACAGCAAAAGTTATTTCGGGCGATTTCACACAGAGACACCCAATGAGGGAAGCATCTGGAGACCAGTTTGAGCCATAATTTCTGCATCTTTGCACAAAAAAAACGTGTCCTATCATATTTACATACCAGCGAGGAGCAAAGCTGTTTGGATTCGAAGGTGTAGCGTGCACTTCTGCTGCCCCTCACACCTCAGGACCGTGGACACGCTGATGTTTTGGAACACAGAAGCGTTGCTGAGACCTTTGGCAGGTTCCTGACATGCAGGAGGAAACCAATCTGCACAAGAGCGGGAGAGGAAGAGATGACCAACATCTGTGGGTGTTTTTACTGTGATGACCTTGTGTTTCTGAGTGTGCTTTTCCTCTCCTCTCGTGGTTGTCTTTTGTCAGCTTTAGCGTAAATGTTTGTTACTCTCAGATGTTATGAAAGGCAGCGCGTGCTTTAGGAACTTCTCAAATGGTTTATGGGTCTAATTTTAGCCCGCATGCAGTTTGACTGACTTTCCTTGGCTGTGTGACAATTAAATAAAATGTGTTCATACTGGCAACACTGGAACTTGGGTGGGTTATTTAACGTGGAGAAACTCGTTCTGCATGTCTGTGGATATGGAGCAGCAGCCAAGTGTGTCCATACTCACAATCTGGCTTGGTCTTGCAGCTCAGTCCCTGTGTGGAAAAGAAGAAGAAGAAGAAGGAGGCTTTTTTAATTTCATAAGTGACTCTTAAAGAGATTAAAAGCAGCTCCACTGCAGGACGGGGGATTTCCAGACTCTAGGAGTTGTCAACATCCTCATTACTCCTCCAATTTTTTTGCTTGTGGCTATAGATAGATTTCTTTATAGTGATATATTACAACATATCTACATTGTTTCGATATATATATATATATACTAGATATATATATGTTTGTACAACATCTTGTCCATCATCGCTGATCTCATGGACTCTGCATGAGATAACATCCAAAACATCCTTGTGTAAATATACACCAGGAAATATGTCATAAAGTCTCAGATTCATCATCAGATGATGTAGTTTTTACTATGTCAGTGTCTGATTGTTTTCCCTCACATGGGTGACGCACAAATTGTCATTCTGTGCAACTCCTTCAGCTTCTCTTAAACTGATGACGATTAAAGTTGCTCTCAGCTTCTTCCCATTGGACTTACCAGCCCTGCAGCCCACAATGATACACCAGGGAAAGCACATGTCAAGACAACTAATGACTGAGTATTATCTGGAAGATTTCCTGGGGGGATTTTTAGCTGCAACAAAATGCTGATGTATGATTTTTGAGCTCAAGTTACTTTCAGAAACTTAGAAAAACGAGCGGGCTGCACATCAAACGTCTCAGCACAGGCCCATCAGAACAGTTCTCGAATAATGTGTGCTAAAAGTAAAGTCTCAGTGAGCCAGAAACAGAATTTACAACTTTCCCACAGTGCTTTGTTCCTAATTGTGTGTCAAATCAAAATTCAAACCCCAAAGTGTGCAGAAATAAAGGCTGATGTGCTTAAGACCCAGAGGAGAAGCCCTGTGCAGCCAACAGGAAAAGAAAAAGAAGCACAGAACAGTAGTCCTACAGTAGTGCAGGTAGTGTTACGGAGAGCAAAAACAAAACATTAACAGAGGCAGGATTATTAGCAGTCAGAGTAGAAGTTTTACAGCAGCATCAGCTGATAATAAGACACAGGTTTGCTCAGAGGACAGTGAGTGTCTGAGCGCGGTTTTTAGTGCAAGATTTTAGTGTCCGAGGACGACGTCTCACCTGAGAACAGCTTGTGTGACAACCATCAATCCTCTCCAGTCCTGTGCTTTGTGCTGCAGCTCCATTCAACCAGCAGTGATACATCAACGAGGCAAGCCACAGGATCATTTTCACCAGCCAACACTACCCACAGACTTCTTCTTCTGCTGCTGCTGCTGCTGCTCCGGTTTGGACTTCCCTCCTCTTCTCAGACTCACTGACTGACAGCTCGTGGGATGGTGGTGATGATGATGTTCACTGTGGACTGTGAGCACAAAGTGAATGAGCGACTGCAGGGGAGGCTGATATTAGTCAGAGAGGGTGTGGCTTACTCACAGTTCACACACTGTGCAATTATGTTTAAATGTTATGTATCAATCATGCAAGTCATCTTCAACATCCTTTCACTTCACTCTGTAGATTATGAGAATTGAACTTTTGACACAATTCAGGAAAATCTTTTGGACAAAGAAAGAAAATCCTACATATCAGGAGACTTATGTGTCCCCAAGGAAAGCCGTTTTTCTTTAAAACAGAATAATCCTGCAGCTTAAACCTGACCAATCAGTCTGGTTACAGGCAATCAGCTGAAACTCGGTACGAGCGCAATGTTCAGATCTGTTCTACTCACTTCTAACTCTTTCTGAAGCCACAGGGACAGAAACTGAGTATCTGATGATCAGCTGCCAGTTATAAGAGCTAAAGCTGGCACGTAACAGCCCAATGTTAGCAGGAAGTGAGCTTCCTCTTTGCTTTGTCTTTATATTGAGCAGTTAAAGAAGTGAAATTATCTGGAAGGCTGAAGTTTACGTTGAACATGGAGAGTTGTGCTTAAACTAAATGACTCATATTTTGCATGTTATCACCTTAAAATATGCCATGACAATGTGTTAAAACACAGTTCCCTATTTGAAGAGTTCAACATTCAAGCTGAAAGCATGTCGTTGTCGTCATTTAATCCATTTTTACAACAATAAAACAGACGACCGGGTTTCTCTTTACGGCTTCATCATACATACAGCCTCATATTCAGTTTACAAAACATATTTTCCCACAGATGCAGTCATCAGTCTCTGACTATTCTGCCAGGGGCAGTTTCAGAAAAGAGTCACCACAAAACTATTGGACTCAATTTTCTGAACCTCCAATGCTTGTGTTTTTGACAGTAAGCCGCTGCTTTTCTTTTAAATGCCTCATTGTGAAATAACATCAAAGGGCAAGATCATAAACGGGTCAGGAACCAAGGGAACAAGCTGAGCTGATTGCCATCAGTCCAAACAAAACCGGTGAGATTCATGAGCCTGGATTTAGTCTCTATCTGTCAGGTAAACATAGGTGGAGGTACTCATTGTTACTCCTCAAAGATACGCCCTGAGAAAGGAAAAATCATAACAAAGACACATTCAGTCACATGTGTGTCTAAAAATAACTTTGTTACGCTGATTAGACCACTGTGGGAGGTCCTGAAGGGCTTAAGCACGGCATAAGACAACTTAATCACAAATAAACACATTATAATGCAGGAATAACGCTGGAGGCAGACAGCGGGTGGGTGACTGCTCTGCATATCTGGACAAGAGCCCAGGGGTTCCCTTCGGTAAATAGTTGAGTTATTATTCTTGGTATGAAGATTGGTGCTGAAGCTGCTCGAGTAAGAGCTAATGAGTGTAGTAAAAGTTTACAGCAACTATTTCACAGAAAAGCTGAAGCATTTCCAGTAAAAGCACTGTTGTAAAACGGTCTTGGACAGTCAACAGAAAGGGTTAACCTTGCCAGCCCACCCTGGCGAAATAGCGCCATCTGCTGGGATTAAGTGTGTATTACACCATAATAAAACCAGTCATTTCCACTTTCATACCTCTCAGGTTAAAGCCATGACATTCTACAAAGTCACAATGAAGGTAATCACTAGTCATGAATATATTGATAAGTTCCTATTAGGACTGAATCATCACATATTTTTTGTAAGGGCTGAGTCACAAAGGTTTTTCTTTGTTCAGTTTCTATTATGAGTCTTCAATGAGGGATTCCTTTCCTGGAATGGACCAGCAGTTATGGATGTTGTAAATGTTTCTATCTACTTTCTTCTCTTTATTCTTTTGTCTCTTCCTTGCTGCTGTAACGTGTGAATTTCCCTACTGCGGGACAATAAAGGAAATCTAATCTAATCTAATCTTCCCAGGAGTGGACGTCCCAGCAAGTTCACCCCAAGGTGAAAAAGCCCAGAGCTACATCTCAGACTCTCCAGGCCTCAGTTAGCATGTTAAAGGTTAAAGGTCACCCCAGGGTGAAAAAGCCCAGAGCTACATCTCAGACTCTACAGGCCTCAGTTAGCATGTTAAAGGTTAAAGGTCATGACAGCACAGTTAGAAAAAGACTGAACCAGGATGGCTTGTTTGGAAGGGCTGCAGGAGAAAGCCTCTTCTCTCTAAAAAGAACATGGCAGCACAGCTTAGGTTTGCAAAGCTGCATCTGAACAAAGCTCAAGACTTCTGGAACAATGTCCTTTGGACAGACCAGAGCAAAGTGGAGATGTTTGGTCCTAATGCACAGCAGCACGTTTGGAGGAAACCAAACACAGCATATCAGCACAAACACCTCATACCAGCTGTCAAGCACGGTGGTGGAGGGCTGATGATCTGGGCTGGTTCTGCAGCCACAGGACCTGGGCACCTTGCAGTCATTGAGTCCACCATGAACTCCTCTGGATACCAAAGTATTCTAGAGTCAGATGTGAGGCCATCTGTCCCACAGCTAAAGCTGGGCTGAAACTGGCTCATCAACAGGACAAAGATCCCAAACACAGCAGCAGATCTACAGCAGAATGTGGGAAAAAGAAAAGAATCAAGGTGCTGCAATGGTCCAGTCAGAGTCCAGACCTCAGCCTGACTGAGATGCTGTGGTGGGACCTTAAGAGAGCTGTGCAGAAACCAATGCTGCAAACCTCAATGAGCTGAAGCAACGCTGGAGAGAAGAGTGGCCGAGATTCCTCCAGAACCATGAGAGAGACTGATAACGTCAAACAGAATTTGTCCTTTGGACAGACCAGACCAAAGTGGAGATGTTTGGTCATAATGAAGAAAACCAAACACAGCATATCAGCACAAGCACGGTGGTGGAGGGCTGATGATCTGGGCTGGTTCTGCAGCCACAGGACCTGGACACCTTGCAGAATTGAAATGCTGTGGTTGCACTTCAATCAGATGCCTGCAACTCGTCGACAGCAGCGTGAGATACTGATAAGGTCAAGAAAATGACCAAAGGAGTGGACTTAGCTTTTCACACACTGCTTCTGCTTTAGGTTTAGTCTTTGAAGAAAAGTCGGTGCTTGTTAAATTATATAAGAAGCGGGGTTATGACAGTAAAAAGCAGTTGTTAAATCATCTGCCATCAAACGGTAATAAAGAAGGAAAAGAGGGGGAAGCTGATTTGGTTGGAATCATCAGAAAGTTGACTGGATGTTCTGATACATGCAAAGAGTTTCTGACAAAAAACTGCAACCACATCACACTGTGTGCACACAGAAATGTGCAACCATCTTTGAGGTGAGACTGTCGCCTCCCAGTGTTTGCTTTCAGGAGTCCAGGGGAACTCACTGGACAAAGTTTGCATGCATTTTATGGGTCAAATCAGCAACTAAAGGATGGGAAAAGTCCAAGCAACAGCTATTAAGAAATAGGAAGAATTTAGTTTGATATTAATGTGTTTGATATTCTTTTTAATCCCCCATCCAATATTATTGATCTTTGACAGATTTGTTTCCTTTTTGTGGCTCTCCAGTCATTCCACAGTGGGACCAGTTCACCTTTAACCTGCTGTCAGCCGCTAGAAGCAGACATTTCCCCACCGAGCAGCTTTCCTCTGCAGCTTCCTTTATTCTATGAACTTCAAATTAAGACTGGCTATATGTGAGCATTTCCCCCTCATTTGTTTCCTTTGAGAACAACTGATTCAAGTCGGATCTCCGCGTGCATTTGGTTGAAAATCGTACTGGCCCCACAGGGCCACAGACGGATTGAACTCGCTTCAGTGTGGGTTGCATTTCACGCCCCGTGGAGCTGATTGAGTGCTTTCGGAATACACTGATCATGGTGTGGAGATCGTTTTTTCTTTTTTTTTTTTTTTTTTGCAGTGTGCATCACATGACCCGTTAATCTTCAGTGTATTTCCGCTTTCACACGTCTGTTATCAATGCCTCTCCGTGGAGGCGCACCGACAGCATCTTCGCTGTTCCCACCGTCCTCCTCCCCTCTGGCTGCGGCGGCTGTTTTCTGCTCAGATTCAATGAAACCTTAACCAGCCGAGGCTTCCTCATCCTCCTCATCCTCCGCCGCCTCTTTGTCTCCATCGAGCTGGGGGGGAATCCGGGAAAAGGCAGCCGCGGCGCCGCGAACCGGCCCACGGACACCCCGCCGCGGCGCGGCACCAACATGCTCACCCGGGTCAAGTCGGCCGTGGCCGGGTTCATGGGTGGGATTATACCCGGGGGTAGCTCTGGAGGAGGCGGGACTCCTGGTTCCGATATGCCGCTGAAATTCCCATATATGAGACCCGAGTTCCTCGGACTGTCCACGGATGAGATCGAGTGCTCCGCGGACCACATCGCTCGGCCCATCCTCATCCTGAAGGAAACCAGGAGATTACCGTGGGCCACCGGATACGCTGAGTAAGTAACTCATCAGCTGACCCCAGATCAGCTCTTGCTTTCCTTGCATGTGTGAAGGCCATTTCATTTGGGTGTTGTTCAGGCCCAGCAGCTCACCCAAACACCTCTGCTCCCACTTGTTCCTTCTTAAACTGACACTAACCTGCACGTTTTCATGCACATTAATCATATTAACTCGAAGCCGAGCTGCACCTGTTGTGACCTACATCCACCTGCAGCTTTAGAAATGTATGACAGCATTTATCCAAAGGATCACAGCGCTGGAGGAGCTGCTTTGTGCAACAGGACGATGCACCTTCCACCAGCAGAAAGGACTTAGTCAGCAGCACTGCTCCATCTAAGCAGACTGTAGCACAGCATTTTCAGGCAGATGCAAACTCACAGCCTGGCCAAGCTGCTGAATCGTCTTTCAACTCACGAAATGTGTTGTTTCTGCTGCCAGCGGACCATCTGCACCCGTGCAATAAGTCACATTTTGCTCCACAAAGCTCTTGTCAAAGCTTAGGCAGCAGTGATTAAAAAAAAAAAAGAAGTATGCACTGATTTTACAATCTCTATTTCTTTGTGCATTTAATTTAGCAAGGATTATAATCCCAAAATGATGAGAAAACATGTATAAGAAGTTAATACTGAAGCATTTTTTACTGGATGTCGCCAGGTGTGTTACCAGGCAGCGCAGAGCTCCTGATTTAAACTATTTGAGTGATTTGCCCAAGAAATAATCGCCCTCGCCTTCTACTCTGCAAATACTGACAAAAAAAACATATCAGCAGTTAAAGCAGTGCCATTTATTGCAGCTGAGGTGCACACAGGATGACTTCTCAGTCAGTTTCTGAGCAAATGTGCCACAATGCCTCAGTGCACATCACATTGTGCTTGTATGTGTGCATTATTTGGCACACTTTAGGTAAAAAATAATGTGTAATCGACAGCATTTCCTTGCAAGCATCTATTTGATCAATGGATCAATATGGAAATCACAATAGATATATTCAGTAGTTACCCAAGAAAAAAATCCTAATTAATTATCACCTGATTATAGCCTCAAAATCACTGGCAGCAATGCTCATCCACACTAATTGTGCTCAGATGTCTTCCTTTTTCCATCTTTATAACAAACTGTTACTACGTAGGCCTGTTACAAACAACAAATAACGATGTTATTGCAGTTATATGAGATGATTACACTTACTCGTGTGAGAAAAGCAGCTGAAACCAACAGAAACGTCACATTTCTGCACCGTTTTTCCACCACTTGTTCGAGCTGATTGACTGATCACTTCTCATTGTCCGCCTGTGGATATGTTGCAATTGCTTTATTATATATTTTACTAGATCTATTTCCACAAGATGTTTTAATTTTATTAATATTATATTGTCTGCAGGTTTATACCATCGTAGTGGCATTAAAATGAGCAGAAGAAGACAATTACACCATTAATTGCTGTTATTTGTAAAGAAGAATAACAATTATCAACTAAAATTCCACCATTCTACCATCCATCCTCCAGGAAAGTGGTGTGTCATGCTAAAGTGTTTGTAGAACCACATAAATAGGACTTAATGACGAGCAGTGACATGTGTTGACAAGTTATTAAAGAACAGTAACAGTTTGTGACATGCTCCATCATCACATCCCTTCTTTCTCTACTTTAACACACATTAATCACACAGTAAAACTGAAACTGTGTCCCACGTGGTTTGGTGTGGGTAATGAGTTCAGCTCATACCAGCTTTTATCTGTAATTAAAGCCTTCTGACATCTCATTACAGCAGCCATTTTGCCTCTTCTAGACATGGGATTCTATCAGTATTTTTAGATAAAGACAAATTTAGGCATTTCTTTCCTCATGATTTTGCTGCCCTGCTTTGAGAACTAACTACCCTTATAATCAGGCTTTGTAATCACATCCTTAACCCAACCATGCTGCATGGAGAATGGCCTGGCTCTATTTTTCCATCTCAGTCCAGGAAAAATTACTCTAATTTTAACTCGAGATAGATTTCCCAGACCCAAACTTCTGCATTTTATGCCGTTCAATGTTAACAGTCAATACGATGTTGCTTAATTTTGGATTAAAAGACACTTTTTAAGACACTTCTCTTTGAATGAGTTGTGTTATGAAGCACATTTATGTTTTTTATTGTTCTTGATCTTATAAAATAAAAATAGTTCACAGCTTCCTGTTAAATCAGCTTCATTCATAAGTCGAAAGTTGTGATTTCAGAGTTTTGACTTCCTGTTTACAAGGTACTACGAATGCAGCATTAGCATGTTTGGCTAACTAAGTGACACCCTAAAGTTGTGGGTTCATTTCAAGTCCAAAAAGTCTACATTATACACAGTTTTCCTGCTTAATACTGCTTTATATGAATGTAGGATAACATTCTGGTTTGCTTTATTTTGGACTTGGGGAGGTTTTAATCTCTAGCAATCTTAGCCAAAGTCAATACTACCAAATACAGCTTCTCGCTACTCTGAAATATGATAAAATATAAAAAAATGTCATCATAAAGCAGAAATACAACCTTTTCTTTGCTTGGATTCAGAAGTATTGAATCCAAAATGTGTCTGAATAGGGTTCAAACTGATACGGATTTACATGTTTTAATATCTGACTTACTAGCTAGCTAATTACTGTCGCTAGTGTCTCTGGATAATGAGCCAAACCCTCAGATGAGCCTTGCTGAGACACTTGGGGTGCATTATCTGTTGCACGACAGAAACATAATCAATATCAAATCATGAAATGAAATAATTAGAAATGAGTGATTGATTACAAACCTAAAAGGATCATTTTATGCCTGTAAAAACTTCATTAGCTAATTAGCTAGTTTGCTAGTTCAAAGATTATAGAATACTAATTTTGTCTATTGATAATGTAAATGACAGAACCAGTTGTGCAATCTCAGTTTTTCCTGATATCACTACTGTGCATTATAAATCTGTTTCTCCTTATTATTATTTTTTCTTTTTTTCCCTCTTAAAACTTCAGGCAAATAAAATAAAAGATAGAAAAAAAACCTCTAGATGACAGCAACGTCCCCAACGTTGCGTGACGCTCTGGCCTCTCAACATTTTCTTCTACTTCTACATAGATCAAAAACTAAACTGGTGAGGATACAGACGATGAAAGTATTAAGCTGAATCAACCTAATTCAAAAGTCGAAAATTGTGACATCCGAGTTTTGACTTCCTGACTACGAGGTACTTTGAATGCAGCATTAGCATGTTTGGCTAACTTAGTGACACCCTAAAGTTGTGGGTTCATTTCAAGTCCAAAAAGTCTACATTATACACAGTTTTCCTGCTTAATAATGTTGTATATAAATGTAGGATAACATTCTGGTTTGCTTTATTTTGTATTGAATAAATAAATTTGTCCAGGATTGCAGTTGCAGAGGTTTCTGATCTAACTGGGAACAGTTAGTCCAAGGGTGAATAGCAGCTCTGTGTCCATCAACCTCAGAGCATCCGGTGTTGTGCAAGTTCACACTTTTGCAAAAACTAGCTCAAAGTTCAGTCCACAAAGATAAAAATCAACTAGTTTGTGTTCAACCAGCTGTCATTTTTACAGGTTTGAAATCACACTCATACTACTCACATCATTCTTATTACCTAAAGTTTGCTTTGGCAGATCATTAGTGGCTCTAAATGACCATAATCTGCAGAGTTAGGATTAAATAAAACATTGTTTTTTTAAAACAAATCCACCAAGGTTCGATGGTGCCTGGAGATCTCAGCGTGGCGCCTGTAATGTAGGATGGATGCTGGTGGAGAGCTGGTGTGTTGCACCTGAGCTCTGGAACCGCTAATTAAAAACCTGATCATAATAATATGGATTTGTACTAAAACAACCTTTTTCCCCTGTGTTTGCTTCTCTTATTCACATCCAAATTTTTTATTTTTTTGTCTGAAAACATGTATTTTAAATTCCATTTTTAGTCTATTTGATAGTAGACGATAAATGGCGGTTTTGGGCTAAAGAATATACTCTGGAATCATAACAACGTTGGTGGCTGTCTGTCGGCGTTTCATATCAAGCAACAACTTTACGTCATCGTCTGTCCAGACAAATAAATGTGTTTTGGTATTTTGGCTCAGAATTTTGTGGGTGAAGAATGAATTAAAGTGAGCCAGAGGACACTATCTGCTAATATGAAGCTAAAATTAGCTTAGCATATTATGTAGCATCTGTACAGCACACTTCATGAACACGGTCAGACTTTTGTGCTGCACTTTCTTATCTCTTCTCGTCAGATGTTAGTGCCAAAAACACCACAAAAAGCCGTAAATTCAGGTACTCTAAAGGCGCCTTTAGAAGTGAAGACATAGCTGTTGTTCTGCCTCTCATGTTCCCAGTTAAAAGGCATAACTTTGAACCATTGTGCTCCACCAAATTATTATTGCATCCTTGGGGACGACTGTCTGGCCCAGAATTTATTGCTGATGGTAGAAAAACAATAAGGGCATTAGATGTCTGACAATGGAGGGGAAAATGAGATTGTGTTCCTATTGGGAGGAAGGCTAATTGTTTTGAATGAAACAAAAATTTGATTGGCAGGGTAATGAAGTCATTCTTCCTGTAAACAGTGAAATGAGGACAAATGAATACTTCCAATCACAGGCACACAATAGCAGCAGCTGCAGCTTTTATGCAGAACAGTGGAAGTAATGAATTATGAGCACTGTGTAGAGACAGATGATTGTTTTGCAATCAGGGTTCAAATGTGCAAATTGACTTTTAGGGTTTTTTCTTTCCATACTTATCTTATCTAACACATACACTTATACACAGGCCATCATGTTAATGTGGACAGCAGACAAAAGGATGCTTCTGTGTAGAAACCAGCTCAAGCATGCTTCAGTGTTTTTATGGCCATTGTTATTCAGAGGGTATTTTCCAGCGTGATTATGGGTTTGAGAGCAGAGATGAGTAAAGTTTAGCTTCCTGGATATGATGGCTTATTCAGGAATGGCTTAGTTATAATTTGTCATTCATCATGAATGTGGTGTCGTTCTTAGTCAAAAGCTCTTTCAAGAATTGAAGTATGATTTACAATGAGCTTCTTTTCCAGATAAAACTGGCTGCTTCTGTCTAAGTGGCTCATTTGCAGAACAGGTTTATGACCAATTTGTTGTTTTGTTGTGCAAAAGCCTGAAGTCACCTCTCATTTTGGTATATTTTCCCTCCAAGCAGCCAGATTTTCTTGTAATAGTTCTCCAGGTTTCTTTGGACTGGCTGCTTTTTCACTCATTTTCAGTGCAGTCCTTGTATGCGATCATTTCCAGAACATTTGAGATTTTTTATTTATTTGTTTGTTTAAGCCACTTAACTCTGACCTATGAATCATTCAGGCAGAAAAAAGGCTCCTGACTCAAGGGATGAACCAGTGTTGTGTCGACACAGAACAGACAACTTAGCAAAGAAGCCGTTTTAAACTGGATCTTTAGGCTCTTTGTTACCAGCAGCCTGTCACAAAGACACATCATTTGTTCCCATTTCTTTAGCTGCATCTATGAAAAACAGCAAAGAAAACACAGTTTGACAGACAGAAAATAGGATTTCTGCAGCAACAAGGTGATTCCCAAAGAGCTATTAGCTGAAAACTTGGCATATCTCAGCATGGTGTGCAGTGTGTCCTTAAAACATTTGAGGAAACTGGACAAGTGGAGGACAAAAGAAGAAGTGTCAGGCCTAAAAAACTATCTACAGCAGATGAACAGGATCTGATGTCCTTAAGAAAGAGGAAAAAATCCAGCTGTGACCTGACAGGACCTGAGAGATGCATCTGGACCTTCAGCTGATCCATCTACTGTTGGCCCAAGCCTCATCAGAAATGGTCTCCATGGAAGGGTGGCTGTCAAGAAGCCGTTCTTAAGGAAGGGAAACAGGGAGAAAAGGCTGAGCTGTGCCAAATGACACAAGATGTGGACTGAAAATCAGTGGCAACAGGTCTTATGGAGGGATGAATCCTCCCCAGAGCCCGGACCTCAACATTATTGAAGCAGTGTGGGATCATCTGACAGAGAACGGAACAAAAGGCAGCCGACATCCAAAGAAGAGCTTTGGGATGTCCTTCAAGAAGCCTGGAGAACTATTCCTGAAGACTCCTTAAAGAAATGACAGAAAGCTGGTCTCAGAGGGTTCAGGCTGTGTTGGAGGATAAAGGAGCTCAGACCAAAACTTTTGCACAGTTCTATAACACAAGAAACGGCTCTTATTAACCTGCAGTGCAGCCGTCTTGTTTAACTCTCTGATTACAGATCAGTCAGACTGGCAAAAGAATAAAGATTTATGAGAAATTGTCTCATTTTGCAGTTGAACAAATGTACGTATATTTTTCTTGTCTGAAAATCGTATTTAAAAGCAGTAACGTTGTGGAAAATTGAACCAAAAACTTTAACAAAACATGATAAAAAGAAGCATCATTTAGAAATATCCTATAGATGTCTGAAATACCACGACGCTGTTTTTGTTGTCGTCTCTCCATCTGAGGTTAACAGACATCTGTGGCTGAGGACCAGACATGGATGCCAAGCAGAAAACAAGCCACAGTCTGCGTCTATAAATAGATCTGCCAATTATTCCTCTCACACTCAACACCTCCAGAGATGTCTGTCGGACATGCCAGCCTCACTCTTTACAACATTTACTGTTGCCCAATTAGTAGCAGTTCCTCTGAGCCAAGTGAAGTGACCCTTAAGGTGGTTATTTATTTTAATAACTCTCTGATTAGTGTTTTTATTTTAGGGCTTTTAGCACTATTTTTGATAGCAGAAAAAGTTCAACATTTCCCTCATAAATTAGCAACAAAAACAGGGAATTTTGGAGTTTCATCAGCTAAATAAGTACATGACTTCATGTCTGGGCTTAAGGTTGCTGACACAGTTATCGCACCAACGTGGACAGACGATAACTGGCCACCAATTGTTCATCACGGCTCCGTTGCTATGGTTTCTCCCCTCCTCTGCTCCGTCACAGCAGTTGCTGACGTGAAATGCATCACCACCGCCTCTATGGGATTACTTAGAGTGGCCTGTAAAAGTATTCACACCCCTTGAACTTTTCCACATTAACGTAAATATATTTCATTGGAACCAACACAAAGTGGCACGCAATCTGATCTCAGTACAAATACAGCTGTTCTGTGAGGTTCTTTACGAGAATATTGGGGAGGAAACGGCATCATGACTTCCTGGGAACACGCCAGACAGGTCAGGGATAAAGTTGTGGAGAAGTTTAAAGCAGGGTTAGGCTTTAAAAGCATTTCCCAAACTTTGAAATCTCACGGAGCACTGCTCAATCCATCATCCGGAAATGGAAAGAGACTAAACTTACAGGCCGAACAAGGAGAGCACTGAGATGCAGCCAACTGCAGAGATCCACAGCTCAGGTGGGGTTAATCTGTCCACAGGACAACTGTTGGGGCCTTTATGGAAGAGAGGCAAGAAGAAAACCATAAGAAGCCATGTGGGGGACACAGCAAACATGTGGAAGAAGGTGCAAAACGCTACATGTGGCGGAAAACTAACACTGCACATCACTCTGAACACTGTCAAACATGGTGGTGGCAGCATCATGCTCCGGGGCTGCTTCTCCTCAGCATGGGAAGATGGATGGAGCCAAATACAGGGCAATCTTGGAAGAAAACCTGTTGGAGTCTGCAAAAGACTTGAGACTGGGGCGGAGGTTCACCTTCCAGCAGGACAAGGACCCTGAACATAAAGCCAGGGCGACGATGGAAAGGTTTAAAACAAAACGTGTGTCAGAGTGGCCCAGTCAAAGTCCAGGCCTAAATCCAATCGAGAATCTGTGGCAAGATCTGAAAACTGCCGTTCACAAGCGCTCTCCATCTAATCTGACTGAGCTTGAGCTGTTTTGCAAAGAAGAACAGGTGAAAATTTCAGTCTCTGGATGTGCAAAGCTGGTGGAGACGTAGCCAAAAAGACTTTTTACTCAGGGGGGAGACTTTCATGATGAATACTTTTGCACGCCGCGAAAATCATGTATCATTTTCTTTGCACTTTACTTTACTTTACACAAAAATCCAATGAAATATATTTATGTTTGTGGTCGTAATGTGACAAAATGTAGAAAAGTTCAAGGGGTGTGAATACTTTTGCAAGCCACTGTTTATCCATCACAGCTCAATTCATGTTGTAGTGGTCAGCTACACCCTCTGTATGTGTATAATGTATATTATAAGGCCGATTTAACTTGTTCTGTCTATTGTCCTCCGTTTTTCCTTTTCTGCTCGATCAGTGTTATCATCACATATTATTGTTATATTTATGGGTAACACAGCCTGGAGTATGTTGGCAATTTCAGCCACTAAAATTTACTTCAAATCTAACTTTATTGATGACTGATGTGGACACTTTCCCTCATTGGATTTAAGCAGCATTGCATTTATAAAGTCTGAGCATACATCTGGGTTCTCACTACATAATCATTTAGAAATGCACAGTTACAGCTGAATAAGACGAGACACATCCACACACAGCTTCGGACCACCGTCCGCCCATAAAAGACGTCCCCCGTACATCAGGGCATTCTCAGCAGAGCAGCTGGACTAAGAAGCGCTCCCAGATAAGGAAACACATGAAAGCAGCTGCTTCCCTGGATATACGGATAGAAACTGCAGGTTCTGGCTCTGACTAATTGTGGCGAGTTGGCAGTGAGCCGTGATGAGTCAACCAGTACAGTTTAATTCGACAGTAAGCATCAGATGTCAGCTTCCATCTCACTGAAATAGCACTCAAAATGTATATATCTTACCACTCTTTCAGGGTGATCAATGCTGGAAAGAGCGCGCTGAACGAGGACCAGGCTTGCTGTGAGGTAGTCGTGGCGAGAAGGAGACCAATGAGCTACTGTCCCTCCACGCCCAGCAAGACCCCCACCGCCAAGAGACGCAACTCCTTGCCCAACGGAGAGGCCCTTGGCCTCCGGATGGAGTACAACAGAATGGGAGAGGTAGGAACACAAAAACACACTCAGCTGACCACAGCAGGATGCAGATAGTAGTTCAAGTGTACCGAAAAGCTGCATCTATAAACAGCTTTTGAGCAGCTAACAGGTGGAAATTCTCAGTTAAATATCTGGCCAAGGTTCATTCCTAAATCTAGAATTAAACGCACTTTGAAGTCCTTTTATTTAGAATTCATCACTTCACATCTGCCATTTGTCCACCATCTTATAAAAACACGCCTTCGTGCTTCATATAAACAAAAAGGGATTACTGAGGGAATAACTCTTCTGATAACCAAGCCAACTGAGTCATAACACCAAAGCCAAACAAGAAAATGACTCATCGTGACAGCTGGACAACATCAACATCTATGTTTTCGGTGGTAAAATGACCATTTTACTTCAATGATTACTTTGAAGTAATCACAGACAAATGTAACCGTCCCATTGCAGAAAGGGCTGTCTGATGGTGTGATATTATCAGGATTAGCTGTCATAGACCGTGTTACACGTTTTCCATTTATTGTGATAGCTGCTTTCTAAGATGGACGTAATTTGATACACAATTAGTTTTGATTTGCAAACGAGGTCCCTCAGGTTCTGCAACACAAAAAAATTTCATTTATTAGTTCGATACGGATAAACTTTTAACACTAAAGTTATTACAAACAGCTTTTGTGATTGTTTGGTCGAAAAAAGAAAAAAAAATTCTTATTGCACACTTGGACTTTGAATTGAAGAATTAACTCTGCGTGAGTGTGGCTACATAAACTTAGCCAAATCCACCGGACGTGGCTCAAATCTAATTCGATTTAGGCCCAGTTGCTTACCTTTGGGCCACATCTGCTGCTTGCCACTGCTGTAATTAAGCCAATAGTGGCTCAGATTAAGCTGCTATCTGTGTAGTGAGCTGTAGTATTGGTCTGTACCAACTACTGAGACACTAATTATACTTCACACAACTCCAAGTTAAATAATTAATTAAAAGAGCTTTAAAAAATATTGATCCATCGCACATATTAGCTCATGCTAGCTAATGCTAATGCTAGCACTGCTATCAAGATGATAGGACTAAAAAAAAGAATCACTCTTGCAGTTTCAGTGGTGATAGTATTTTACATTGAAAATAACTTAACTGTGTACTTGTTACCAACTCCAAATACTCGCATGTCTGGATCACAGAACAAAATTTCAAGCTAGAGCGAGCTTAGCTTAGCTTAGCTCAAAGAGCTCATCGCGCTCTTTCCAGAGTTGTCTGAGAACTCAAGTAAAGCTAAGGAGCTTAAATGTTTGCTGTTCTCTCTAACATTTCACTCTAACAGTCAAAACATTTTGGTAGACTGAGGATGTGGCAACAACTTCCAACACATATTAGCTCTAGCACTGACAATATAGTGTGAATGCTAGCACTGCTATCAAGGTGATAGGAATAAAGAAAAAAAAAGAATCACTTTTGCAGTTTCAGTGGCGATATGATATGTGTTAATTTACAACTCTAACGTCATTAAATACTTGTTACAAGCTCCAAACAATCGCACATCTGGATCATAGAACAAAATCTTAAACTAGAGCTAGGTTAGCTTAGCTTTGCTCAAAGAGCTCATCTCGCTCTTTCCAGAGATGTCTGACAACTCATGTAAAGCTCTTTAAATAACCTGTTAGCTCTACTTTGTTTAAGTCATTCAGATTACTGAAGTGTTACAACAACTTAAATGGTTTAAAGGGCTTAAAGACAACACATATTTACTCTTTTTTGTTAATCCAAGAGCAATTATGTCAGTGATGTCAGATTTTTTCCTGTCTTCAGACTCTTGTCCCTTTTTAGCGTGTATTGCTGCATCAGTGCAATGCTGTAATCAAATTTTACAGCTTATTAGATCCTCTTCAGCTGGTTGTGGAGGGATGTCCATCATTAAACTATAATATCTCTTAGTTTAAGTTTGGTTTGTTACATTGTGTTCTCGCTACATGTCTGCAGGATAGTGAAGGGCTGGTTTTCCACTACTGGGCCCTGTTTGACGGCCACGCTGGCTCAGGTGCAGCTGTTGTCGCCTCCCGCCTGCTACAGCATTACATCGCCTGCCAGCTTCAGGCCGTCATAGAGATCCTGCGCAACCATCACTCCCTGCCTCCTACCGTGATGGGGGAGGAGCCCGAATGCAACCCCTACATCCAGGGAAACACCCCAGGACCTCAACGTGCCCTGACCCGAGCCGCTTCTCTGCGGGGGGCTGCCGGCGCCCCAAGCTCACCGTGCAGCACCCCGCCTCCGCCGCGCTACTTTACAGAGAAGAAGATCCAGCACGAGAGCCTGGTGATAGGAGCGATAGAGAACGCTTTCAAAGACATGGTGAGTGACAGGCGACATTTATTCAAGGAGACCATCTTAAATAACACAAAGACAAAGTTAAATGATATGGTTCAGAATGCCAGTTTAGACCGAGGCGGCTCATTAAAATGGCTTTCTTATTTTCTTCTGTTATGGCGTCTACTCGAATTCAAAAACTGTGAAAGAAGTCTTCTAATTTGTTGTAAAAAAATACCTTTTGATTGAAGAACTTTCACGAAATCAGTCCAAAACACATCTCACAGAGTGCATTTTTTCCAATTAACAGTCCATAAATACAGATGATGAGTTACTGTTGTTGGTGAACGTAGCGAAAACTTCTTCTCTGTGCCTGAGCTTATTTAAGACCGACTGGGAAGTTTAAACTACATAGAAAAGATTATAACCACATCACATCTTCAACCAAAGCACCTGTTATCTTGCTGTTGAACCTCATAACACACTCCTCAGGAATCAAAGAGCCGGCCTTTCCTTCCTTTCCTTTGCTTTGAAGGCTGCGTTTGATAAATCTGCCAGAAAATAATTCGTTTTTTTAATTAAAATCATTTAGCATTTATGGGGAAATATCAGCTATGAGCTCATTTACTTTGAAATATATTTCAGAGAGAGAGAGAGAGAACTGTTAAATAAATACAAAAATGTAGAAAAAGTTGATACAATATTAAATGCTACGAGAATTAAATAAAACTTAAAGTGCACTCATTTTCTTATTTAGTGTTAATGATGCCGTTTGTTTACTTTGTGGCGCAGATTTCAGTTCTAATTCTAACTGTTTCATTTCTTTCTGTGTTAATTTGTTATTTCTGTATTTACTTCTGTATTATTTTCCTTTACATCGTATTGATTTACTTCTCTGTCGTTTCCATTTTGTAATAAATACAGGGATTTACTACATTCCAGTTAAAATAGTGTCAAAGTACATAAAAAGCAACATTAACACAAGCTTAGATGAATACAGATTCAAATTAAAGCAGAAAAATGCATTTATTTCACATTCTGTTCAATTCAGTCTGCATAAATTATCCTGTTATTTAATTTTAGTGGCGTTTATCGTCATATAAACTTGTTTATTTTTGTCCATTTGCATATTTTTGTGCTTATTTCAGATTATGACAGTTTCAGAGAGAGATCTGAACAAGCTAATGTGTTTTCAGAGTTACCACTAGATGGCGATGGAAAGTTACAGATTAAACATCCTTTATAGATCATCTCTGCATTTAAAAAGAATCATTTAAAAAGGTGGAAAAACTCTTTTTCTTGACTAGTGTGTAAAGCGAGAGACAGAATATAGTTAGAAGCTCTGTGCCTTTCATGGTGTCTAATTAAAGTTGAACTAAAACTTTCCCCAGGACGCTCAGATTGAGAGGGAGAAGCAGGTCTACAGCATCACAGGAGGATGCACGGCTCTCACTGTGGTTTACCTGCTGGGAAAGCTATATGTTGGGAATGCAGGTGACAGCAGGTATGTTTCAGCCATGAAATTAAAGGATCTGTGAAGAAGGGTGGGGGGTAATTACACTGTAGAAATCCAGAGAGACCTCAAGGCAAGCTTGGGCAGAGACAGGCACTTCAACCAAGAGGATTCTTTTGGCTGTGAGACGACACATGCATAACCAGTCCAGCATTGTGTGTGTGTGTGTGTGTGTGTGTGTGTGTGCGTGTGTGTGTGTGTGTGTGTGTGTGTCTGCAGGGCGATCATCATTAGAGACAACGAGATTATTTCCATGTCGACAGAGTTCACGCCAGAGTCAGAGCGCCAGAGACTCCAGTTCCTGGTAAGAACATTTCATTCATTTTGCTTAGAAAGTTTAGGTCTAAAAATATGCATTTATCAGCGTATTTTCCCTAACTGTCATTCCTAAACCGAGGTGTGTGCTTTCAGCCCACATTCATTACCCAACCTGAGTAACCTGAGTATGTTCATCAGGGCAGATGGAATAGCTCCTAAATGTTTGTATTGTACAGAGCTTCATGACACCTAGGACCCGATTTCCTCAACTACAACAGCTTAAAAGCCTAAAACAAGAGTTTTATTTGTTCATTTTCACGCACAGAGACTCTCTCGTGTCTCTCCTTTGCAGCAGCAATCACAGCCAGGTTAAAATGTGCTTTTTACTGTGGGATCAAATTAGAGAGCTTCTTAATCAGTGTTGCAAATCAAGTTTCGTCACCTTGTGAAATAAATCTGCCTGAGAAATTCAAGCTTGTGTGTGTGGAAAAGACATTTTTCTGGTTTAAAATGATTATAATAATATGGAGATTATATCTTTACACAGACTCAAAGCAAAAAGCTCAAAGTTCCCACACGGTGGTTGAGTTTTGACTCATATGCGAGATGTTTTTATGATTTAAACGCCGCTCCGGGCGCTAAAAGCGAAGTAGAATTTCAAAAGATGCTTCATACACCCTCAGGATCACAAAACATGATCCATATCAGAGTCTGAGAAATTCTGAAAATCGACTGTCAGGACCTGCTGTGGAGTTGAAAGCAAACCATCTGCACTTTGATTGCACCGTTGATTTCATTTGTGACTGATTTGTCACGATCTGTTCAGTTGGAGGTACAAAAACAGGCCTAAATCACGAGGTTTTACATGCGGTTTTCTGCTTTGTATCTGAATTGATGTCCCCGAAAGCACCTCTACTTCTTTAGTTAATCTGTGTAGCTTCATTACAATCTTTGGTCTTAATCTACACGCTGAAAATATCACTTTAGTTATTTAGACTTTAGACTTTAGTTTCTGCTTCTTGAGTGAAAGGGTCAACCATAAAAGTGATTATTCTATGTGCTTGTGTTGAAAATTAAATAATGGCTCACGTATCTGGAGATGGGACTGAGGTCAAAGCAATACTGACAGAATAAAACAAAGAAGAAGAGTCTCTAATCTGATTCTGAGAGTATCGTCTGTTTTCCAGGGTTACATGCAGCCTCACCTGCTGGGTAATGAGTTCACACACCTGGAATTCCCTCGGAGAGTTCAGCGGAAGGAGGTGGGCAAGAGGATGCTTTACAGAGACTTCACCATGAATGGCTGGTACGTCCGTTTCTTTGAGTCGCACCGCCTAAGACAACTGGGACAGGTTTAAAGAAACACAAGCAAGCAGGAGCTCTCCCCCTCCTTTATCTAAAGGTTCGGTGCAGCCAGACCAGCTCGGACAAACTTTCCCTTTACTTGTGCTCATACTCCTCTAATGGAGCAGCTGTCTGATGAGGGAGCAGCCGAAGCTCATACG
This sequence comes from Leuresthes tenuis, assembly GCF_036924035.1. NCBI lineage: Eukaryota > Metazoa > Chordata > Actinopteri > Atheriniformes > Atherinopsidae > Leuresthes > Leuresthes tenuis. The sequence continues at coordinate 23,929,895 of NW_027325377.1, read as the reverse complement.
ATGTAATGATTGAGCAGAGATGGTCCACTGTGTGCAGGGTTATGTGGGTTGGGGGGGGGGCACCAGAAGACTGTAATGACTTGTGCTTTAACTGACACATAAAAACACAGAAAAGAGTTGTGTTTGGGTCAGGAAGAGTCCACCGCTCGCACAGGCGGGCTGATAGAGAGCGAGGAGGCCCTGATTAGTTGTTTAGCTGCTGGAAGTCACTCATATTTCCTTCCGACTGGCTGATACTGAGTCTAATTGTCAGCTATGAAAGCCCCCCATTCTGACATCAAAGCCGAGGACGCTGACGGGTTTTTTCCCCTCCGTTCGCACGCTCGTGTGCTCCCCCTTCGCACTTTCTCGCTAAATTTTTCAGCAGCACAAACATTCGTTCTCAAACTCTTCAGACACACTGTAGAGACACAGGTGCAAGCTAAATCAATAGCTTTGAAGAGAAGCTGCAATCACCGTGTAGATCAAACACCAAAACCATCAGAAACTCTTTGACCAGCTGTGGCTGTGTGCAGGTAAAAGATGGAGGGGACCCACCATCGAACCCACTCTGACCTACAGCCTCGGCTTGGAATCCATTCAGTCCATCAGACGTTAGCGTCCAGTTTCTTTAATACCTTCTTTAATCAGTACATGACAAGCTGAGACCGACTGCTTCACTAAGAAAAGGAACAAACATCGTTTGTGCAGGGTTCAAGGACCGAATCCGAAAAGATGCTGAAGCACTTAAAGACGCAATATGTTCGACATAATTAGCTTAACAGGTTTTAAAAGGCCAAGAGCCTCGTTTTACTGAATCATGGAGTTTATTGGTTTTATGTTCGCAAATCCATGACACAGTGGGATCGAGTTACATTAGGCAAGGCAGAAACTGAGCCCTCATGGGACAGAATCACCATGGGGGGGGGTAAAGTGAGCCAGCGGGTGCGTTGAACCGCCCTTTGGCATAATTGTTGTTTGACGTTCATGTCAGAAGCACCAATCGTTTCTGCCAGGCTGTATGAGGAAAGAAGACACTTTATCCAGGTCTAAACTCGTTAATGTTGCTCATTTATAGGATAATAAACCATGCTAATCATCTAAATGTTTGCCTGAACTGGAAAGCTGTCATGGGTTAAGGGCTCCAGGATAATAGATATGACTGTTTTAAAACAAAAATAGAATATTTTGACAAGTTATCTTTAAAATTTCTGATGAGTTTGATTAGATTCCATTAAAAGGTCATTCTATCCTCCAGCTGTGGAGCTCATCCACCGACCGGGGGCATTATTTTAATACGATGCCATATTTTTAGAGCTCTTTGGCATAGATTCATTCTTGTTAATTAAACTGATTAGACTTATCCTGAAATTTGGTTAGAGGCTTTCATTTTACTACAGTAAAAAAGTTGTTTTTTTTTTGTTTTTTTAAAAACAGGTAATTTTGTCCTATTTTCCCCTAATCTGAGAATTAAATGACCAGTTGGAACTGTGCATGTTTTAATAGCTTTGATAGCTGTAGTTCTTTGTAAAAAGCACCTTTAAAGCTAATTAACTAAGGCACTACATTACTTGTCACTTACACATTGGATTAACTGCTAATACGAAAAGGTAAATAGCTTAAATGAGTTTTCCCATTAGATGAATCAGCGGATGTGTTGTTCAGGACGTGCTTTTAAGCTGTCGATGTGTTCCTGTTGTGGAGCCAGGGTCTCCTTAAGCCCGTCTCACACAGGTTGTAATGATAAAAGCATGTGTTAACCAAAGAAAAGACAAAAAGAGGAAAGTTCACTGTCCTTTCCTCACTCACAGGGCTTACAAGACAGTCGAGGAGGATGACCTCAAGTTTCCTCTTATATACGGTGAAGGGAAAAAGGTAAGTGTGTGTGTGCTGAAAGTAACCAGCCGGTAGTTTGTGTCGGTGGGTTCACACATCATTGGCTTTCCATCGATGTCATCCATCCCTTATCCTAACCTGAAGCTCACCCTAATATCTTAGAATGATTCAGTTAAATTCAATAATGCTTCATTAATCCCAGAAGGGAAATGACGTCGCTGCAGTGTCAATTATTAATAAAGATATTATTAATAAAGCTATTGTTACGAGACAATGTAGAGGTCTCCATCGGTGGGTTGGGGTGTTGTTTTTGTAGCTTGGCAACAACTTAGCTGATGATGTCACAGGTGAACTTCATCAGTAGCTAACATGGACAGAAAGTCACATCTCTCTCTGTCTGGCTCTCTACTTAAAGCTGAGTACAGAGCTGTTAAGAGTTGTTCCTCCAGCTCCGAGCTCGCTCATTTCATCCACCGGTGATCTCACATTTCCCATGATGATCAAGGGTAGAAATGGTTTAAACTTCCTCCTCCTTTTCTTCCATTTTGTTCCTGCTCTTCATCCTAAACGTCTCCCCTTCAACTAAATCTTGATTTGGGGTCTTGTTCCAGGCATTACTTCGGCTTCGGGAAGCTCTGTTCCTGCTGCCATGGTTACGCATCATAAGAGATGTAAAAAATAGCCACAGTTACCAGCAGCTCATCCTCCAATAATGTTTCAGAAATCTGGGTTTTCACAGAAAAAAGCTAAAGAAGATGCAAAGAAAGACAATATTTCCAGAGCAGAGACAACAAAAATAGCCCAAACATTGAGAAAGACACAGCATTCGAAAGCTAATCCTTCAGCTTTTCAATTTAATCCAAAGAGAGACGCTGCATCGTAACAAACAACAGCATCTGACGACCTCGCATCTGTTGATCTACAACCAAAACTCTGACATAAAAGAGAAAAACGTTGAAAGAATCTGTCATTTAGTTCAATTACATTTACACAGACACATAGCTGTGTAAGGATGCACCACATCTGGCATTTACTGGTGGTTTATTTTTACCTAAAGTACAATTTTCCATCGAAGAACTGCAACAGCAATAACCCAACTTCATTTTATTTACTTCAATATCCTCTCAATTTGAGCAAATGAACGGTAGAAAGTTAACAGTTGCCACCAGCTGAGATATTGTGGAAGCTCACTTCTTTAGGAGCTCAGTCTGAAGTAAATCATTCATGTTTTCCAGGCACGGGTTCTGGCCACAATCGGTGTCACGCGAGGCCTCGGTGACCACGACCTCAAAGTTCACGACTCCAACATTTACATCAAGCCGTTCCTCTCCTGCTGCCCCGAGGTAAGAGCAAGAGCACTGTCAGCGCTATCAGGACAGAAAGTTTGCTGAGAAGTGAGCTTTCTGACTTTTTTAAGACTGCAGATCTGTTCAGAGACTTTATTTCTATAGGAAATACATGAAATATTCAGCATCCTCTGGCATCAGTCGCTGCTGTTTCTCTGTCTGAACAAGCTCCTCGGCTGCGGGAGAACTCGAGCTCACCTGTCTGACAGTCTGGCACTGGTTGCAAAGCGCTTTAATCTCCCTCTGTAGTTTGTCTTGGAGTTTTTCAGATTCCCTCCCAGAGCCTTCTGCTTGATCTTTAATTCATCATTTCTGGGGGTCACACCAAGTTCACATGAAGACTTCTCCCTGCACTCGGTCTGTCTGTCTTCCTCTCACCGAAGCCTCTAAAGGGGTTTCACGGGATGCTCTTTGTAAAGGAAATTATTTCATTAAGTTGTGGAAATATGAGCCGTGTTGTATGAAGGGTAGGGCGGTATAGATTTCTGTATCTTGAGTGTAACTTGAGCGGAGTTCGAGGAGTGCACTTAATCTTTGGAGGCATGTATAGAAATCTTTGTGCAAATGTAAGGCGTCGGAGTTCTGATGTCTTCACCGACCATCTTTGTTTGGCGGTTCGAGCGTAAGCGCTGCTTCTTTTACTGAAATCTGATGTTTTAATCGTTAAAACAGAAATATTAGAAAAGAAAAAGATACAAATGGAAACACGCCACCTTAAAGGGGAACTCCGGTATCTTTAAACCTAAACCTTATTTCTGGCATGAAATACGTTCATCTGCTCACCGAGAGCAGTTTGGTGAAAGTCGGAAGATATTTAGATAACTGGAGATCCATATAACGGAGTGAACGGGGCTTAGAGGATGCAGCCTCTAAATAAGGATCTCCAGTTATCTAAATATCTTCTGAAGGACGCCGACTTTCACCAAACTGTTCTCAGTGAGTAGATGAACGTATTTCATGCCAGAAATAAGGTCTCGGTTTAAAAATACCGGAGTTCAAATAGAACATTTTAGTCTAATGGATCATAAGAAATTCATTAAACAAGAGATTTTTATGGCAATTCTTGGATTGTTTGGCTGTTAATGAATAAATTGATAAATAACTGAAAAGGTAAGATTGCTGAAAATCAGAATCTTTTGAGTATTTTCGGTGAACTCGTGTTTAAGGAAGATGTTTTATGGCGCAGGTGAAGGTGTATAATCTGATGCAGTATGAGCACGGAGCTGATGATGTTCTGGTGATGGGAACTGACGGCCTGTGGGACGTCCTCTCCAATGAGGAAGTAGCCGAAGCCGTCACCACCTTTCTCGCCAACTGTGACCCTGATGACTTACACAGGTGGGAAAACCGAGCAATTTGTCAATTCCTCGCTGCATTAATAATGCAAATTCTAATCCGTGGGACATATTCATTCATTAATTCATGTCCTCCATTACCCAGGTACACAATGGCGGCGCAGGACCTGGTGATGCGAGCACGTGGCGTGCTGAGAGACAGAGGCTGGAGGATCACCAACGAGCGCCTGGGCTCCGGAGACGACATCTCGGTCTTCATCATACCCTTGATGTATGGCAACAGACAGCACTGACTGCCTGGCAGAGGTCAAGCACCTGAAGGGCTTGTAGACTCAAGACTGACAAGTCTTTTTTAAAATCACTTTCACTGACTGAAGCGTAGGAGAACCGAGGTTCTGTTGGTGCTTCATTTCTCTGTAGGAGTTCAGAACTGGTCAGCTCAGGGGAAGCACCGTCGGCACTGCTTGATTAGTTTAATTTCTGCTAAGAATCAGTCGGAAAAACAAAATTATTTGATTTAAATCATAAATCTATGCTGTGAAACAAAAAAGCTAAATTTGCGCGTTAAATTATGAAGGGAGAATATTCACACAGCAGGTCCTGGCAGTGATGGACTCCTGAACTCCTGCAGAGGTGTGAAAACTATAATAAGGGAATGTTCTTATGCAGTCAAGGAAAGGTTCTCTTTTTCCATCGTTATTCTTACCTAGCTTGTTGTGCTATACCCGTCCTTCTCTTATACTGTATTGTCATCTTGTCGATTTAACAGAAATACCTCCTTCGTTTTGTGAACACGGACCAAGCTGACAGGTCAGCTGCTTTTTCTGTTTGCCACAGTGTGGCTTTGAAGGTTCACTCTCTGATGAGCTGCTTCCAGTTTGCTGAACAAGTGAAAGAAGTGAGAACAGAGGTTGAACTCCTTCACCTCCAGGAAGGAATGTTCCTCATTTGAGAAAAACACATGGACCAGAAGTCAGGACATAGTTTGATAAAAAAAAAAAAATAACAAAAACGCCTAAACAGCCAGAAGAAGGTTTACTGTTACAGTACAAGTCATTTGATTAAGCTTGATGTTGGTTTTAACTTTAACTTCTGTATGATTCATTTCCTTTAATCTTATGCTTTTGACATTTTGTTTTGCTCAAAAGTAACAGGAATGATAGATACCACTCTTATTTATATGAAGCTACAGACAGAAAACCTCTGAAGCAAGGCCTGTGTTTACTTTTCTTTATGATAGCCTAAGCTAACCCGAGTCTGCTGTAGCTTTAAAATTTATGGTGAGGGTGGCACCTCTCGTTCTCAGACTCTTGGTAAATAAACACAGTTCTCCAGATGTTTAATTATACTCCTAAACAAATTGACAATTTCATGCTTGGTAAAAAAATAACAAGGATAGATACTACTCTCATATGTGTTATTTATGTCAAGTTACAGACAGAAAACCCTTAGCGTGGCTTAGCTTAGCTTAGCATAAAGTCTGAAGCAGGAGGAAACGGTAAACCTAGCTTAGCCCAACAATAAGAAATCTCTCTAAAAACCTGTAAAGTTGATAATTATGTCATATCTAAGTTGGTAAATTTGCAGTTTGAGTCTGTTTATTTTTCTTTTTTTGCTCTTTATGCTAACCTAAGCTTATGCTAACCTACGCTAACCAGAGTCTGCTGTAGCTTTAACATTTATGGTGAGGGTGGCACCTCTCGTTCTTAGACTCTTGGGAAATAAAAACATTGTCAAGATGTTTAATTATACACCAAAAAAAATCTTTGTCACTTTTCTCAAACTTAGCAAACAATCATTTAAACTCAACATGAGATCAAATGACTTGTACTTTCACGTAGTTGCACTTTAGGGGCCATGATACATGGAAGAATGAAGCGGGAGGAATTCCCTGCAACAGGGAAGATTAAATAAGTAATTTAAAAAACATTAAATATTCTCAAGCTTAAAATAAAGGAAAACAACAACAAAAAAATGTATGAAAGCCGTCTTTAGCTTTGCATGTTTCATTAGCTTCAGATGCTTTAAAACGATGCCGTCTCGGTTGATAACAATGGCAAACTTTGTGTAGATGTAGTGAAATACTGTCAGAACATACAGCTACTTATTTTGGGCCTGAGATGAACAATGGTGCAATTGTTTTAACTGCTTTTTGTTTTCTATGGAATGGATTTGTATTTATGTAACGTATCAAAGAAATGCTGATAATGTTATTTGTTTGTATATGTTAAAAAATCTTGCATTTATTTATAAGTTTTTCCTTAAGCTTTCTAATAATTCGGTATTTTGCATCAGTGCAAGGGGAAGAAAGTAAACGGGGGACTGATATGGAACAACAGCGGTGATGGTTATGTACGAAACTAAATCATGTGCCGTTTTTGTCCTATTTTTTCATTTTTCTTTACTGGACTTTGGAAAAAGAAGTGAGTGTGAGAGCTCAATTAGTCTTAGGATTAAGATGCAACAGATCAATTTCACTTTCTGGTAGTTTGAGTCCAAGCTGAGGATCGATCGCATGAAATTAAAGGGAACATATTATGCTATTCCTCATACTCTGTCATAATGTTGATGTTTGTATCAAGAGTGAGCAAAGATCTGGAAAATATATATAAAAATCTAAATCTTTACAGTCAAGAGGATGAGGTGGTTGTAGCCTGCCGATCAGAGGAAAGTTTCATTAAAGGTGACGCTCATATCGACTGAGCTGAGGGCAGATAGAGATTAACTGATTACAGTGTTGAAAAGTGTAGTCTGGTTAAGCTCTTCTTAAGATATGCTGGGATTTAACAGTGTTATTTTGAAAGCAAATGCATGTTTTAACTAAATATTGTGGCTGAAAATTGTTTCCTTTTGTGGAAATGGAGCGTTTCGGAGTTACACAGGTTTGACCACAAAGTGTTAATGTGTTTCCCAAAGTCATAAAATAGGTTGACAAGGACATGTGAGCCATCGTTTTCTTTTTCAGAAACTAGCGCAGAAAATCAGTACCTCTTATGTCTGTATAGGGAGTCGCAGCTAGCAGCCACCTTCTTTAGCTTAGCTTAGCATAGTACTAGAACAGGAAAGTTAGCCTTGCTCCAGAGGTTACCAAAACTATCAATTGGTGTCACTAGATTATTTGATTACTTTTCATGTACACCATAAATAAATTAATAATAATAATAAAAAGATTGTTTTAGAAGGAAAAGGTTAGGAGCTACAACAGCACATAACTTAGACTCAAATTTGTGCTAAGCTAGGTAGCTACGCAGCTAGGCTAACTAACGGCTGGTTTTACCTTAGCATTAATTGAACAGACTTGAGTAGAGTATAATCTTACTCTGAACTACTACATGAATAATTCCCATGTCAAACTTTGTCTTGTGCCATTGTGTTGCACCGGTTATTTATTTTGTAAACTTGGATTTGTTTCTGTTTTTTTAACAAATTACTATTAGCTAAATTCTTTCAAGCAGCAGTCATCTGTTCAAGGAGCGCATCTCTTGTACATTATTCTGAAACATGTGAGCACACAAAATCAATAGTCCCACCAAACCCCATGATCATTTTGCAGGTTTTTTGTATTTTCTGACGTACTATGCTTTTGCTTTATCTTTTGCGTTGTAACATTTCTGAAGCCGTGAGCTTTGTCATAGTTTGCCTCCCACTTCCACTGACTCCAAGTGGGAATGTTTTTATCCGTGAACGTGTTGAGGCAACATCTGAATGTGTTGAATGATCATCCTACCTTCGCTTCAGGATCATTACGTTATTTTATGGAGCCTTTTTCTCGTAGGTGAATGTGAAAAAATGAATAGATGATTTATTTTTGTCATCCCATTGTGCCACCGAACAGCTGCATGTCAACTCAGGTTAAACTATTGTCTAGTTATTTACCTGTTAAGTGGGGTTTTCTAAAGATAGTGCGCCCAATGTGATGGTTTATTGGTTTCATTATGTTTGGTGTGTACAGGAAGCTCTTAGACATCTTTAGCCCCTTCTCCTCGATTGTTTGTTTCTTACTGAATTGTGAAAATTGTCACTGCTGTTGTTTTTTCTACCTTAGACTACAAGGTTGGATATGGAAAAACTCGTAGGGCTCAGTTTTCATTTCCTGTAGCAAAGAAGAAATTTGAAGGTCAATTAGTGATTGTTTTAAGTGGCCGTTGTGCTACCCTCAATCTCTGCGAGTGTGAGATGTACATTTTCTATGACTACATATGTTACGAGTGAAAAAGAAATATTTTTGATGTTTACTTGTGCACCTCTGACTTTGGAAGGAGAAAAGCAATGTTTACCTTCAGTGTTTCTTATCCAGAAATGAAAAGACAATAAATGTTAAAGATCAATGGAAAAGAAAAGCAGCTCGTCTCATTAAAAGGAAGAAAAAAGATTAATAGAAAGTGAAATAAAACTTCAGCTCGACAATCAATAGTTCCACCAAATCTTTCTGCCTTCAGTCCTAATCAATCTCAAGGAGAAACAAAATAGAAGAGCTAATCAATACTGTTGCTGTTTGTATTCTCTGGGTTCTTCTTCTGGGAGAACAGACATGAACAAATAGGGTCAAACTGGTGTCCAAAACACTGGTCTGAGTGGGCAGCGGAGGGATTCATTAGGAGATCTGAGGCATGCTATGCTCACTGAATCTCAAACAGGGGCTCTTCTGACAGGAACTGAGTGCAGCAAACGCACACATCCATTCAGACACAACTCATCAGCGTAAAAGCCATCATAAAGTAATCACCGTTAACATTAATTGTAGAGGAAATGTGTAGAGAAGCGGATGCTGAACCATTATTTTTTATAACTGAAGCCAGCTGACAGATGGCTCCATTTAACGACACGCTCATTTTAACCATTTAATATCGATACGGTCGTTTGTTCATACATATTTATGTTTTTCACCGTTTTAAATTAAAAATGAACGCTCATAAAGGTCCTATTTTCATATCTACTCCAAAATAATCACTTTGTGGTGACATCTATGACAAAATGTTGCCATCTTCTAGTGTTTTCCAACAATAACCAACACATTTTAAAAGGGAGTTAATGAGGAATACAACCTTTAATTATCCATTTTAAAGTTCTCATGGCTAAAATAACACTTTAAGCGTTGCCCTAATATCTATCATAGAAGAAAAATGTTCACGGCTTCATTTTACTTCATAATGCAAAACTACTTTAAGTACAGCAGTCACTAATATTGGAGCATAATATAACATTTTAGTGTAAATTGTGTTAGAGTTGCACCTGCTGCAACAAAATAAGTCATATTTACAGACTACACAGTCGATAAAAATCAATTAGAAACATTTATGTGTTGAGATAAAGATGAAGCCTTATTTTATTCATACAGATATTCGGGCGCACCTTTTTTTTTTTTTTACCTCGCCTTCACCTAAAAATGAGGCTTGAAAAGGAATAGCGTGACTTAGAGGGAAGAAACACAAATCACACGACCCAAACTATCATCATTTCTTTATTCATTTGAAGCCTGTTCATAACTACATGGCAGTTTGTCGTGGTCCACGTATGCGCGTCTCCCTTCCGCCTAAATTCTGCTCACAAACCACAGCGAGCTCCTGCGCCTCAGATGATCTGAAGAACCTCTTCTGTTGCAATGTCACCAGCGCCTGCAAGGCAGTAGATTGCGCAGTCATCTCCATGAGGGGTAACATGTCAACCCGACCAACAGCACAAACTACTACCTCAGCAGGCGCTTGGCACCGATGCCGCATCTCTTTAAGTTGTTCCTCCGGTGCGTAAAAGCGCACGAAAAACCGTGGCGTGTGTCCCCAAAAAAGGACTGCAATAAGGCGAGCCAGGAGCCCCACCCAGAGCAGAGAGCAAAGACAAAAAAGATAAAAACGCACACATACGCACACACATCCTGCACCTTTCCCCGCGTTTCGTTGTCCTCAGATGACCTCGGTGAGCGCGACATGTGGACGCAGAGCTCTGCGAAACTCCGCAAAACGCAACGCTCCGACATCAGAAAATAACATTAAGCATCAATGAAATGAGCAAATGAGACAGTTTATAGTGTGCACAATTTTCACAGAGTTCCTATTTCCAACGAAATACGATCGCGCTTTAAAAATCGTTGGGAATCTCAGGCTTTTTGCGCAATAAACCACGTGAGATCAAACGTGGAGGAAGTAAAAATCTTAATAAGTCACGGTGTGATTCCATGTGCATTACCGGGATTTCAGAGAACATTCCTCATCTCCTTCCAGTCCTCCACCTTGCAGCCGAACTGAGCTGAATTGTTGTCTGTCTCTGCGTCGTGGAAGCTAAAAAAAAAAACCACTTCTCTCTTCCAGTCGACCAAAACCGCACAAATAAAAAAAGAAGAGATCTAATCCATGAGGAGGCGATGCGAGGCTTTCCTTCTCCTCCCCGTGGACGCCGCATATCTGGTAGCGTGGTGAATGAGTGGATGTGGCGGAGCGGCGTGGATAAAATTCGCGGGGAACGTCAGAAGGGGCGTAGCCACACGAGCAAAGATAGGGCAAAATACAGAGGTGTCTCTCTGACTGGTTTTCCAAACAGCGAAAAAGAATCAGAAACTGCGTATTTGCACCACCTGCTGGTTGCCTTCATATTAAAAGGGCGCATGAGAGCAGCTGAATGTCGAGCTGAATATCTACTGAAGTAAAAGTTCATCTATTTTCAGGTTTATTTCGGCCAGGGCAGCACACAGGTTGGCCTCGCAGCTGAAAGAGAAGCCATCAGAAACAGAGAGGAGACCTCTTTCCAACTCTGAACCAAATCAATTTCATGAACTAAAAGAACATTTAAAGTGGACAGTCTTAAGCTCTGCACCCATAATAACTCAAAATAGGTTAATAATGTAAGAAGAAGAGCTTTCTCTGGGTGGGGGAGGGTCTGATTGGTGAAATGTTCAGGGGGTGTGAGGAGGGAGAGTTTTCCAGAACACCTGTCATGTTCGAGCCAGAACTATGGCAGCTTGTGAGAGTAACTCCATGTTTCTGAGCGGTTGGAGAAGCACCAAAGTTGCATCAAGGACTAATTATTAAATACTTATGAACTCAAATGTGCCGTTAGCCCCCTGAGCTGCCTTTTCACTCATTACCAACACAACAAAGACATCTGGAAGGGTTTCACTCACCGCCTGAGGTTCAGACTCGTGTCCTTTGAGTGTTGGAACAGCCTCGACTTGTTGCTTCAGCGTCCGACTGGGTCTTTTTTTTACAAACCTGTTGCCTGTAGCGAACAAATCCAAACATTTCCATGACCTTAAACATAAAAAGACATTTCCTTGAATACATCTCCAGAACCTAAGAGAAAGTGCTGCTGTTTGAGAAGCGGTGGCAGGTTACTGGGTGACATTTAAGGTGGTAATACATCGTTTTAATCCCAAAGAAAAGCCAGAAAACATGGAAAGGGACCCTTAAAACTGTGTGAACTGTGGAGATCTGCGTCTCCTTATAAAGACTGAAGATGTGACACTTGGTTTTATCTTCCTACATCCATCTAAAAGCAGGACACAAAGGAGGTAAAACCAGAACAGGAAGCTTTACACAGCTTTATTGAAGATTGTGTATAAATACACATGCACATTTCAAATGTAAACCCAAGTGAACTCAAGTGCAGCCAAACCTCGAAACCCCCAATACATCATCATGCAAAGGATGCCTGGATTATTTATTTCTCTTTTTTACAAAAAACAGTCCCAAAACAACAGAATCATCCTCTTTTTTTAAAAAATATTCCCTCCCTGACAAGACTTTGCAAACTGGTGTGTAAGTGTGGACACGCGCCTGTTCAGGTCTTGCCAAGGTCTTTAAATATATTGTCTGTTTATTATTAAATGCTTACATATAAATAAATAAACTTTATCAAATGTGCACTCACAGAGTGAACTCTTCTGTACAATATTGTATAAGCCTATAGTAGCAGTCACATCTCACTCAGTCGGGGTGGGGTGAGTCGGGCTGAAAGAGAGGCGCTGGCGAGCCGGAGCCGAGCCGGAACCGGAGCCGAGCCGGAACCGGAGCCGAGCCGGAGCCGGAGCCGAGTCCGACTCCGACTCCGAGCCGGGCCGACGCCCACTGAAGTCAAAGCACAGAGATGCTCGTAAAGGCATGGTACAAAGCTAATATTCTGAGGCGACAACAGGTACGCTGATGCTGTTTACAATGGCGAGAGCAGGTAGAAAAGGAAAACATAGCACTCCACCATGGAGAATAGAGTTTCATCACGATTTACGTCGATGGAGGAATATCCTGCAACGATCTGCCACAAAATATTTTCACTGTATCATGATCCCAGAAGCTGAAAAGGCCTTTTAGGCCGACTCACCCCACCCGTTTGGGTTCATTCCCCAGCCCACCCACGTCCCTCAAAGCTCAGGATTCCCAAAAGAGCGGTTTTTACCCCGTGAATTCATACAGCCGACATCAAAGGGTGAAGAAGGCGTTTCTGTCACATTCAACCAAACCGAGACAAGACAAGAAGGGAGAAAGGAAAGAAAGAAATCAAAAGGCATCAGTCGCAGACATGTGTTCGTTCCCCTCAGCGTACATTCTGGCCCTCGTGTGGGTTAAAAAAGAAAAGAACAAACTGAGATGATGAGGCTGTGAGATCATAAGCGGACATTCGAAGCGTGACGCGGCGTGCAAAGCAAAGGCGGCGGCTCTGAGATTCGGAGTTAAGGCCGAGGTGACGACGCATCTGATGTCAGCGAAATCACCGATGTTCCTAATCTCACAGCGCCTCCAGCGTGAAGAAAAGAGAGCAGAGCCACAGTAAAGCTTTCCATCCCACATGTGGGGAGGGCTGAAGAGGCGTCTGCCAGCTGACTTTTCACCAGATTCTCACCGCAGTCTGGCTCAAAAACAGCGTTTCCTAATTCCTCTTTGCAGCCAAAATATAGACAAACACGACAAGTTTAGATATTCTGCAAAGTTAACTGGATAACAAGTCAATCCTGCTTTATTTTAGGCTTTCAGACCTTCAAATATGTCTACAGAGAACCACAGAGAGACAGCAAAAGCAGGACCTTTACTCACTAAGGCTTGTGTCAGCATTGATATAATCGGTCTAAAAATCCAGGATCACAGCAGCAGCAGCAGCACAAAGCTGGGACAGTTTGGCTTTTTGACACTATAAAAAGCGCACAACTACGGGCGTAACTGCTCTACGCCGGGCTGCAGACGCGCCTCACGGCCGGCGCTCTGAAGGCAGCTTCCTAAGCGGTTTGAGAGGAAACCCTCTGAGTGGTGACGCTGTCTGGCAACACGTTAAAAAAAAGGTGGATGGTTGGTGATTGTGCAAGTTCAAAACCTTTCAGCGCATCATGAAAACTCTAAATAATTCAGTGTTTAAAATATGTACAAAATGCAAATAATATTAAAACGATATGCCAACGAAGCACTGCTAGAAAAATAAAAACAACAGAAGAAGAGCAGAGGGAGACCCAGACCGCGATCCCTGGTGCCGCCCGGCGCCTCTTCAGAGAGCAAACTCTGCACAAACGGATGAAGCGACACACACACGCACACACACCAACACTCAGTGATCCACCCACAGAGGAGGGCCCTGATTTCTTAGAGTCGAGTACCCCGTTAGCTCCCTGACTAACCAGCCGTCCTCCCGGCAGAGGCTCCCCCCGTCGAGCAGCTGAGTCCGAGCCGCTGGGTGGGGCCGGTGGCGCCCGCCGCCATGCTGTGTGTCCATATGGCTTTGGATGGAAAGATCCCATTCTCTCTCTCCATTTATTCCTGTCCCCATTTACCTCAGTTGGTTTTCATGGTTACGTCCCGGTTGAGTGCCTGTTCCTCCACCTCCTCCTCCTCCTCCTCCTCTTCCTCTTCCTCGTCCTCCTCGTCTTCGTCCTCCTGGTCGTTGTCGTTCTTCACGCGCCTGTTCTCGTTTAGGTCCTCTTCATCGCTCTGAGCGGCTGCGCCGGCTGCCGAGGACGCCCCCTGAGAGGAGGAGACGGTCTTTCTCTCCTGCCGCTCCTCAACCTCGTTCTCCTGCTGCTCTCCATCCTCTTCCTCCTCCTCCTCTTCCTCCTCCTCCTCGCGGTCGAGAGCAAAGTAGCCGGTGCCTTTCACCGTGTCCTGGCGCTGATAGAACAACACGTAGCCTGCTTTGGACTACAGAGAGGAAAACAGGGCAAAAATGACCACAAGAAGCCGTTCCTTTAATCATCTTTTTCCATCAAAACAACTTCCTGAACATCAACCAATCACAGCTGCTCGGATCAATTTCTGATGGAACAAACGGACCCAACCGCAGAAAATGAAGCGTGCTTTCTGCGACGTCTGAGCACAGCTGCAGGGTCACTTTGTCATATATAAATGATAATTAGAACAGTTAATGTGCATCACTCTGATTAAATGACCCCGAGCAGCAGATGTGTCTGATGAGGACAAACAGTCAGTCTGCAAAACAGGACGCTCACCACTATTTGATCTTCGCTGGCAGGAGACACGCTGCTGTCATCAAAGTTGAACCACTTTCCATCGTCTTTATTCTTAGTATAAGCAGTATCTGAGGAGGACAAACGTACAGGAAGTTAATTATCGGATTGATTGAGTCCAGCCTTGAAACAAACTGAAATGTTACATAATAAGTCATGAACATAGGTAAAAAAACTGAAAAGGAGGATTTGAAATCCTCCTGTCTTACAGTGGCCCCCCCCCATCCCGCCGTAGTGGTTGGCCACAGCAATGAGGTCATAGAGGCAGGGCCCAGCGTTCGGGTTGATTAGGAATTCAGACATGTCCAGATCTCTGAAGAAAAGAAAAGTGAAACACGATCTGAGTGCACAGCACCATCCAGAGGTGACGAACAACACAGCATCAGCACCAAAAAACATGTTTCTGTGTTCTGTGACATCACTAAATAGTGTTTGAGAACTCGTTTAACAGGTTTAAATGAATAAATGAGAACATTTCAGTAGTAGCAGCTACAGAAAGTGTGATTCCCACCGACTCATTTCAACCAGAAGCATTAAAAGTACAGAAATGTGTTTTTTCCACTGTAGATGCTGCAGTCTGGTGTTAAGGTGGAACACCGACACATGCAGCTCCTGCAGGAGGGAGGATGCCGTTCGTGGCCACAGTTTAAGACCTAAGACCGAGCATCGGTGCCGTGTTTCACACAGCTCTGCTGCAGAAGAAGAAGAAAAACGCAGAAGAAGAAAGCGCACCTGAGCGGGAAGTCAACAAGCGAGTCCAGTTTATCTCTCATGTAGCGACTGTAAGAGAAGCGCTTCAGATGGACCACCAGCACCGGCGGCAGGGACCACAAGTCCAGCTTCTTGGTGGCCTGTTGGTGCTGCTTGCAGTTTGGACAGTACCTGTTGGCCCAGAAACACAAACTGGTGAGAGGGCACATGGCGCCGCAGCGTTTCCACTTCAGCGGCAGGAAAACCACAGTGACTCACTCCAGACACACCAAACAGAGGAGATAGTCCTGAGTAAATCCTGATAAAACACACTTATGAATATTCTTTTGTTCATAAGCCAAATTATCTACAACAAAAAGGATTTATTTGACTCTTATAATCTATTATCTCTCTTCCATCCGCATCAAACCACTTTGTAACGATGACAAGTCCAACGAGCAGAAGAAGCTGGCTGAACGCAGACCCCTCCCATGTCGCCAGCTGCTGTGACTGCTTGGCTTGGCTTGTGTTCCTTACCAGGGGTCCTCTGCTCCCAGTTTCTCCTTCGTGGTGAACAGCTCGATGCAGTCCTTCAGCTTGAAGAAAGCCTTCTTCTGAGGCTTGTACTCCATGCTCTCGTGCTTTTCAAAGTCCTGCTCGCGGTCACAGACATAAACACATGCCACGTTTCATCTGATTTGATTCAAAAGGGATTGCTGCCTTTGCTCTAATCATGCTTCTGCCCTGAGAAAATGTTTTACCTCAACAACGGTGTCGTCAAAATACTTCTTCTTCATCTCTGGCTCCCAGTCCAAAGAGAGATAAGAGCGGTCTGTGCAAAGGTGGAGAAAAGGCAAACAACTTCAGTTTCTGCTGGGATTTGACTTCAGAAAACTTCACATCTGTCACACCACCGATGATCCTTTTGTTCTTTGCTAGAATTAAATCCTAAAAGAACTCATGATTGAACTCTTAAAGTTTGACAGTGAGGCCGGCCCACTTCCTACCGCTCAGTCTGAGGTGTCCTTCATCGAAGCGGATCTGCCTGGAGTCCTCCTTGATGAGGGAGAAGTCCGTTTTGCCCATGTTATTGAACTGGAATGTAAAAAGTCTCTTTCTGTTGTGCCCCGCTGTCTGCTGGCCTTTGGAGGAGATTTGTGGAGCGACCACGCCGTTCTCCAGCTCATTGTCGCCGCCCACAGAGTCCTCCGACTGGCTGTTGTCGTTCTCGGACGGCAGCTCCTGATCCTGGCTGGACTCGTCGTCCTGCTCGTCCGTCTCCATCTCACCTAAAAGGGAGCAGAAGAAGATGAGCGTGACGGCTGAAACAGGAAGTCGGGGTGGAACTTATCGTGTGGCCACACTCACTCGGCGAGCCTTCCTCCATCAGTCCATTCGTGGCGTTCCCATTAACGGTGTGCTGTTTGGCTGCTTGCGTCTCCTCGCAGTCGTCCTCGTCTTCATCCGGAGACGACCGCACGAAGCGGCTGGAAAACAGAGAAAGCAGATTGGGCTGGATGAGCTCAGCTGTGGATCGGACGATGTGACTAAGCCTGAGACGGACGAGCCTACCAGAGGCGCAGCAGCAGCATGTTGTAGAGTTTGTCCTCGCTCAGGGTTCTGGGCACGGCGATGAGGAAGGGCTGTCCAAACAGCGGCGTGCTCGTGTGGTTGTAGCCCGACTGCTTGTACTTTTCCCTCAAATGCACCGGTATCACCACGTGGTCTGTGTCCTCCATTTTGTTCACCGCCACCTCAAAGCTACAGAGAAGGGGCGGGGTTAGCGTTGTAAGTCACAACGTCAGCCTGAATCAGAATCTGGCATCAAGCTCGACACTCACACATAGATATCATCGCGCTCCATGATGCTGCTGAGGTTTTCATTGGTGGCGAAGATCCGGTGGAAGCGGTGGTTGTAGATGTCAGTTACAATCATCTGGAGGAAAAGAGACGCCCACATTTTTTACTTTCAACACCTCTCCTGTTGCTGCTCTCAGGCCACAACAGGAAGGGACGCACTGACTGTTCCAGACCTTTGTGGGCCGAAAAGTGGCCTTTTTCTGAGAAAGCAAAGCAGTTTACAGAGTTCAATAGATTTTTTATCCACAGGTTTGTGCTGAAGTCCCAGAATAACTGCAGTCATTTGGCTCAGATGTTACAGGTTGCAAGTGGGTGGCAACGAGTCTTTAAAAAAAGGAGGAAATGTACTGATAATGGTTGAGAATTGTTGTGTTGTAGGCTGGAAACTGTTCGAGAAACACTTAAAACAGGTGGCACGAACATCTGCTGCACTATTCTGGACTTTTTAAATGTGTATCTTACACCCAGGCCCTGAATAAAACCGCTGGAGGATCAGCCAGTGAGACAACAACTGAGAAATCTGAAGCCATCTTCTTTTAAAAGGCACAAAAACAGAAATGTGAGGTTTAGAGTCGCCACAGGATCCTGGCTTAGGCGACGTTACAAGTGGATGTAATTCAGCAGAAAAGAAGCAGAACCTCAAGGAGAAACAAAACAACAGCTGTGGTGAATATCAATAAGGAATGACTTTCATCTGAGGAAATATCTGCGTTTTCACCGTTTCTGATTCACATCCCCTAAATATGAGTAAGAGGCCGACTTCTACACAGAGCGGAGCTGATGGTGATGTTTATACCTTCTCAGCAGGCACCCCAGACAGGCTGGAGAGGGAGGTACACAGATCAGAGATGTAGCCCACCTTCGGCACGGTCAGCTTGTACTAAAACAAAAAAAAGAAGCTTGGAATTAGCGGCTTTGATCATCGATTTGTACCAAAAACAGGCCTCAGTTGTGACCAAGTCGTGTTACCTGCGTAGGTTTAGCCAGAGGGTCCAATCTGACGAGATAAACCTCCAGGGTCCGCTCTTTCTTCATGGGCAGCGGCAGCGTCAAATAGCAGAAGGGGTCAAAGGTTACAGAGACCTTAGAGCACACAGGACACACCAAAGTGGACTTGAAAAGGCCGTGGAAGATGTCCACGATGATGGAGTCGTTCCTCTTGATGTGGTTCTCCCACGCCTCCTCAGCCACAACCTGGGATGACGAGCAGAACGGAAGAAGCTAAATCTCTCCAGAGAACTCATGACATGCAGACAGAGATAATCAATCGTATTTCATTTACTTTAGTCCATCCACCAGCTGCTTGCCTCACCTTATCAGGCCGTCCATTGGCGTCCTTGAGCTGGATGTAGGGCTTCTTCCTGATGCGGTTCAGGTCCTCATGAAGGCCGTCCAGGAGGAAGGCCAGCAGCTCATGGGAGTCCTGCTGCTGGTAGCCTGAAAACTGGGGTGCAAAGCGGCCCACCTGGGTCTGGAAAACGGAAAAAAGCACTTCAGTTTTAGCCTTCATCAACAGCTGCCAACCTTAATCCATTCATCATCACCCTGCAACAGTGCATTTTTGAAGATATGTGGAGATTTAAACGTTTCTTTGTTCCATAAGATCACCTTAAAGGGTCTCGGGGTCACGTAGCTGTATTTGCCCGACCACAGCTGCTTTATAAGTTCAGCGTAGGATTTGGCGATCTCCCCCTTCATGCCCAGGGGGTTGTCCTCATTCAGCTCTTCCGTGTACTTGTCTTTGAGAAAGTAATCCGTCAGCGGGGGGGTGTTGCTTAAACACTGTGGTGCAAAAGCAGAAACAGCAGAACAAAAATCAGTAACAGACGAGCCACAAATTGAGAACCTCAGACTCCCTGACATCCCAGTCTATGAGCTGCTGCTCCTTTTACAGCTTCTGTAAACCCTGAACAAACACTGGAAGACTTGGAAGAAAGGTCCAGACTCCCGTCATGCTTGTTACCTGCACAGCAGAGTTCATGAAACAGGTGTTGCCCAGGTTGGACAGCCCACACAGGCCTGAGCGCTCACTCTGTCTGCTCTGGTCTGAGTAGTCATAGCAGTTGCTGTAGGGGTGGTAGGACGGCAGGCTGTAGCTCGAATTCTTCACACTGCACAATAAGCAGACAAATGGATCACATAGGGTTGAAAAGATGTCACAAGCACAGATAAATATACCATCTACACACATATATTCCAAATGAACCATCCACATAAATCGTTTTTGGTAAAATAATATACAGGCAGGTAAGTAGCTTTCATCTCCACTGTAGGACCAAAAAAACAATCAAATCTATGACCACTCCCACCCCCAAAAGGCTTCCCAGAGACTCTGTGAGAGCTTTAAGGAAGGCCCTGCCAACTGCAGCAATCAGCAGACCTCTGGGAGGCCGGCAGTGCAGCGGTGGCCGACTCTGACTCCCACTGGTCAAAGGGCACCGCTGTGGTGTTGGTGGTGGCGTCGGGGTCCTCTCGGCTCAACACGCGGTGGTCCACCCTCCTGCTGTCCAGCTCCACCGCCTCAGGCCTCAGGCACCACCAGCAACACAGGAGCATGACATCTCAGCCCTCCCCCGGCCCACGCTGGCCCGCATGTCCGCAAGAAACTGAACGACCTGCAGCCCGGATGGAGTTCTGTTTGCATCCGGCACATGTAAAGTCGCGTTTTTATAAGACCGCGGGAAGGAAAGTCCAGCTCCAGCCTCAACTGTTGAGTCCTATCTTTAAGTTAGCTCAATCCAATACAGGTCCAACAGCAGTTTGAACAGAGTCGAGATTAAGTTTAGGCCTGAATTCGGTCCACAAACTCCAACAAACCATGAATACACAAAAACAGAAGCACACACTCCTGTGGTCCTTGCAGCTAACTAAGCAGCTCCCTTCTCCTCATCTCTGCCCTTATCGTTTTTCAGACTTGACAGCCTGTCATCTTGTTGTCCTCTACGCTTCAGATCCCTTCACTCTGTCCCGTCCCGTCCTCTGCTCCTCCCTCCGGCCTGCCTGCTGCTCTCTGCTGCTCTACGGCTGCCTGCAGATATTTATAGCAGCAGCGAGGATGCTCAAGACTGCTGCTACCGAAGCTAGAGGTGCACAGAGATAGAGAAAGAGGGAGAGGCAGGGAATGGGGGGAGGGGAGGACAGTAGAAAGGGAGGGGCGGGGGGCTGACGAGAGAAATGAGATGGGGATGGAGGCAGCAGCTGATCCACTGCATCCAGCTGAGGCTGCAGTATTCACTCACTTCTG
This sequence comes from Leuresthes tenuis, assembly GCF_036924035.1. Classification (NCBI taxonomy): domain Eukaryota; kingdom Metazoa; phylum Chordata; class Actinopteri; order Atheriniformes; family Atherinopsidae; genus Leuresthes; species Leuresthes tenuis. Next base: position 23,909,213 of record NW_027325377.1, on the reverse strand, counting down.
TGTAATTCACGTTTGTCCTAACAAATCGCCTTTTACTACACAAGCACACGCATCCCAATCCAGCTCATTTGAACTGTTTTGCTGTTAAAATGCACCCTATGACACTTCTCCCACCTCTCCCCCTTCCATGCCCTTTAATACGCTACAGCTTTAAAAAGAGATGCGCTAAATAAATAAAGTAAAACCCAGGGAACGGGTTGGTTGTGTCGCGGGAGCAGCATGCGTGATCAGAGCCGGGCGATGGGAAGCAAGGGAAGATGAAATCTGTTCTGAAGGTCACTGAGACTGCAGAAGGTGTGCATCGCAATGAGCTGAGCGGAGCAGAGCGGGAGAGACGGAGGCAGGCTGCCTGATGGGGACACTTCCTGCTGCTCAGAGCATCCCTGCTGAGGCTGAACCAACTGGCCTCACACCGCAAAATCAGAGACACGTACCATGTAATGTGGGAACAATTAATATGGAGAAAAGAAAAAGGAGGCCCCATGCATAATTGAGAGGAAACGACAGCGCTGCAACTAAGGTCAATCAGGGATGGGAGAGCTGCTGAGAGTAAAGATCTAATTTCCCTCAGTCCCTCCATCACCACGAAGCAGAAAGACACCGCTGTAAAAATCATACAACGCACAGCTATTACCCAACAATTTATAACCTTATATGCAGGCTGAGCTCTGCCTATATACCAATATTGATTTTTTTGAGTGGCCCAGCTTTTATTTCTATGCTTTTATTTCTGCGCTTGACCTGTATGCACACTTACTCAAACATGCAGTAAATCACACACACATCAGGTGGATGGAGGGGACAGAAACCTCCATTTGGGAGCAAAGGCAGAAAGCTCCACCTGCAGATAAGCAGCGCTCTCTGCGCCTCTGGGTGCCGAATGTTTAAGGTGAGGTACAGACTCAGATGATAAAGATGCTAAAACTGATGATGGGAGTTTCTGTTTGACCAGGTTAAAAGTCACAAATTGTGCATCATCTTTGAAACTCCTGCTGCGGTGCATCGATTTCCATTACAGAAAAAGTGCTTTGCTAGACTAAAGAAACATTCAGGCAAGCTTTAACAATGAGCTTGCAAGGTAAAGAGGAAAAAATGCACATTAAAGCAAACGCCTGGCTGCATGATGCAAAAGTTGAAGCAAAGCCCCCCCCCCTCCTCCTTTCCTGCAGCCTCTGCATGGACATCCATACTCCATCATCAGACTCCCCCGTTTAAAACAAACGTGGGGCCTGCAGCTTTTCTGTTCTCTCAGGGCTACAGCGAGTGTGAACTCAGTCAAAGGAGGAAGTGATCTAAAGGCGCAGAGGATGCCTCAGTGTGTCCTCAATAAATCTAAGAAAAATAAGCAAAGTAGAAAACTGGCTCAGGCTTTCAAGCAATCTGCGTCAGCGTGAAAAGATAAATAACAAACCAGCTCTGGTGTTGTGGTGTTAAATTCAGTGGAAATAATTGCATCTGAAGCTACATTCCTGACACGCTATGATGTGAATGTCATTTAAAAACTAGCTGTAAACCTTCACCAAACATAATCAAGCGCTGAGTAAAGCACCCAGAGGCGCCAGAGGGCCATTTTAAGAGAGCAGTGCTGTCTCTGAAGGTAATTCCAAGAGATCAATCCGTGCTATCAGCTCTTTTTGAGCCGGAGCTGCACCACCACAGGCTTCATCACCCAAGTCACAGCCAGAGATGACCTGCACAAGAAAAAGCTGAACAACCGAGCTGTAGAATGAGTCTAAATTTCGATGATACAGATCACCCTCTATTTCTTTACTTTTTTAACCGAATTTCCCACCAGATGAGCTTCACCTCAGGCTCCATCTCTGGCTGCTGGCACCCAACCCCCCCCCTTTGCTATTCAACCCACAACTATGGCTTACTTCCTGCTGTTGAAGCTGCTGTTATGATTGTTTGTGAGAGATGAAGGCGAGATCTTTGGCAAAGCAGAGAGATTGGAAGCACCAGATGACCTTCAAAAGATAAAGAATAGATCATGAGTTAGAGTGGAAAATAAGCAGCTCTTCAAGAAAGATGCGCGTCAATCAAATCAAACTGATGAATTCAAAATAAATAAAGTGATATGTCAGCAACAAAAGGTCAAGCAGAGGAGGCAGACTGAGGCAAAGTCACAGATTTCTGAAGATGGTGCAGTGACAAAGCATGGGCACCTCCCAGAGAAGCGACTCCTGTGCTATGTCACCGTTTATCCCTCAAACCGACTACAAGCCAAACAGCAGCTAAGTCACGGGGCCTTCACTCACTTGGGTGCCGTGGAGCCTCGGGGCCATGTGCCATCCTCGTTCTTCTGCTCTATTACGAGAACCTGTGGGAGACGGCAGAAAGAAAAGGAAGCTCCATCTGCTGCTGCTGTACTTAAATGTTTCAGCACCGGCATCCCACATCATACTGCGCTCCAGTGAAAAACTGAAGATTGAGCGGCTGAAAAAGCTGTTTTACTTGTTGAATTTATCTACGCGTGCCTTGCGTTTCGAGGCATATCTGACAAGAGAACTTGATGAGTAATTCAGCTCCGATTGTACTCTGAAAATCTCAAACTCCGCCCACATTTTGAACAGAGGCAGACACTTTTTCCTAATAGGTAAAAACACCTGAATGGATCTCATCTGCTGGTATTAACCAGCTGGAATAGAAGCTGCTGCCTGTGATCTAAGACCAGGTTTCTGCAATAAATCAGTTTGTATAGAGTTAACTTCCAGGACGGGCGCAGTTTTAATGGCTAACGTGAAAGACTGGGTACGCTGACAGCTGGCAAACACTTAAAACAAACAGAATACCAGCACTCATTGATTCACAGCCATTCAATGTAATGTAGGACAAGAAACACACAAGTTTCGGCTGTGAGCCTTTGGTCGTCAAACAGAAGAATAAACTTCTATCATAAAGGGCTGAGGAATCGAATTTTGACCCCATTTTTGGTTGCTTTAACCGGGTGCTGGGATCGGATATTAATCCTTCTGCTACTCATGATAACCTTTAGGATTCAGTCTCTGATGTGGCATAAACAGTCTGACTGGAAGACACCACAAACAGGAAAAGATACCCGATGACGAGCATTAAAACTAAAGCGTATGTCGCCCATCTCCAGCCACAGAAACCCTCGGGCCTTTTCAAATGTTCCTACCTGTCCTTGGTAGAGGCCGGCATCTTGAATGGTGCTGTCAGGCTTGTTGAGAGGCTCAAAGGTGTTGCTCATGTACCTGTTCCACAGCCTGGTCGCCTTCTCGTCAGGGATGCTGAAAAGCTTCCTCATTTCCTTCTCGATCATATCTGCAGCAACATCATCAAAAGACATTAAAGACGGCTTCGGTGTGCTTAATGCTGAGCTGTTAAATAATTCACTCGTGTAGTGATTAAAGGCAAAGGTCAGGGTAGGAAGAGATCAGTGGAATCAGCCATTTTCACGTTTGCTGTGTATGAAAAGCACAACTTGGTTTGATTTTTAAACAGTCTTGTGTATGAGTCATAAAGACTGAAGCGTTTATCAGGTTAATTAGGTAATAAAGAGCCAACAGAGCTGCGTTTACTCATCTACTATCTCTTTTTGTTCCCCTCCTTCCTGTTTTATCGAACCACAGATGTGAGAGTATTATTGCCACAAATATGAGATGAGAAACAACAAAAAAAGAGAAGGTATCATTTCTTTCACAGAGGAACAACAGAGACATGAAAGTCTTTACAGCGTAACCACAGAAAACGAGGAGATTAAATTAATTACATCTCCTTTGGGAGGGAGAGAGATAATGGAGGCAAAGATCTGGGAATTAAAACGTCTTATATGTCAGTGAAGACTTAAGCCAGTCAGGAAGTGCACAGGAGTGGCTGCAGCCACCGCTAAGCGCCTGGTCCTCTAAGAGTCCAGAGAAAGTTAGATACGGTTGTGTATCACATCAAGCTCTAACTGATCGAGAGCAACAGTTTCACAACCGTATCAGCCCCCCCGTAACATGCTGCAACACGTCGAGCATCAAATCAGTTGGCATGAAATACGTTCATCTACTCACAGAGAACAGTTTGGTGAAAGTCGGCGTCCTTCGGAAGATATTTAGATAACTGGAGATCCATATATCCAAAAACATGCATGTCAGGTTAATTGGTGACTCCAAATTGTCCGTAGGAGTGAGTGTGAGCGGTTTGTCTCCTTTGTCTCTATGTGGCCCTGTGATGGACTGGAGACCTGTCCAGGGTGTACCCCGCCTTTCGCCCGATGACTGCTGGGATAGGCTCCAGCCCACCCGCTACCCGATTAACGGACTGTCGGTATAGTAAAATGGATGGATGGAGATCCATATAACGGAGTGAACGGGGCTTAGAGGATGCAGCCTCTAAATAAGGCATTATCTGTCTTTATTTCACCAATACTTTAAGAAGAATGAATGAATGAACGTGTGCTATAGCTCTGTTAGCTCATAGCTGCTGTTATGTGGCTACTTGCAGCTATAGGAGAGCTAACGGAGGGATTTCTACACAGGCACTGTACTGGGACCACTTCATCCACACGCCCCCCTGCAGCACAGCTCATTCACTCTGGTAAGAACGTCCATCTTACTCAAAGTCGTTGTTCACATTGTCAAAATCTGATAAATATCCTGCCATGTTGCACAAAACTATCAGCAGCAAACTCTGTGTGAAGTTAGCCGACTGTCACAGAGCACGGAGTGAATAAGCTGTGCTGCAGGGGGGCGTGTGGATGAAGTGGTCCCAGTAGAGTGCCTGTGTAGAAATCCCTCCGTTAGCTCTCCTATAGCTGCAAGTAGCCACATAACAGCAGCTATGAGCTAACAGAGCTATAGCACACGTTCATTCATTCATTCTCCTTAAAGTATTGGTGAAATAAAGACAGATAATGCCTTATTTAGAGGCTGCATCCTCTAAGCCCCGTTCACTCCGTTATATGGATCTCCAGTTATCTAAATATCTTCCGAAGGACGCCGACTTTCACCAAACTGTTCTCGGTGAGTAGATGAACGCATTTCATGCCAGAAATAAGGTCTAGTTTAAAAATACCGGAGTTCCCCTTTAAATCGGATTGTTTTACATTTATGTGACTCATGAGATTTTTCTGGGCTGTGTGGAAACAGAAAGGCGATCTTTAACTCAGATTTTAAAATATGATTTGTGTCACAAATACGTGCGATGCGTGTTGTTCCAGTGAGAGTTACTTGTATGAAGAATGATTCTGGGCCCTCAAATCTTATCTGGATTGAGTCAGACTTGAATAATCTGTGAGGTGGAGGGATTATGAGCCCAGGCAAACATTACACAACACAATTTTCATCCAATAATTTGCGGCCCCCTTTAGGCAGATCGTTCTAGGGACCCACTGATCTCCTCCTTTGACAACTGTGGCCCTGAAGAATCCTTCATATAAATGGGTTTGATTGCTGCTCCATTCCTGTGTTTTGTTTAAGTTTTAGCACTAAGAAAATGTCACAGATGTTTGTTCCTGTAACAGATGTTAATAATCTGTGCTGATGGTGCATTGGAGACAAATTGGAAATTGGAAATTCATAACTTGTGACAGGCGAAAATGATTGAAGAATGGCAATTTAAAATCAGACTTACTCCTCATGATGTAACATGACCCAAAGTACTGGTGGAGCAACTTAACCATCAGCAGCAGTTACAGCAGAGGAATTCACGCCTACCTATTGTGTCGGCTTTACTGAAGCGTCTGGTGATCACATTGTCCATGTTGCTGTCTTCACAGAGCTTCAGCTCCGTCAGGTACACCTCCACCTTGCAGTGCTTCACAAACATACCCTGTTCCACCACCTGCCACAAAACCAAAGCCACATTTAACACAATTACACCAGAATCCAGAAGTTTTTGACAGGAAAAAAACACAACAAAACACAAGTGAATGACAAAAAACTTTGGTTACAACAGCATCTGGTGTGGCCAAAATATTGCTGGATCAGATGAAAATGCAGCTTCCTCGGCTAAAGCGACCAAACGCTCATCCTCAAATCTTCGACACGGTAAAACTAAACCTGTAACATGTCATATGGACTAAAGTGCTTCGATAGGAACAGAGTGAGTGAGGAGCCTAAATTAGCAGCACCTTGTGGAAACAGCTGAGGGGTCCCGGCCTATTTATTTCACTGCTGAGCCCCTCCAACACACACACACACACACACACACACGCAGCTTAGGTTCTCCCTCCACCCCTCCCCTATCCAAACCCAGATATTTTAGTGGGTCGATCCAACCGCTCAGTACAACTTCCATGTGTCTGGTGGCTCGGAGCTTCAGTCCAACACAACACCAAACTCCAGCAGAACAATCTACCCCACCCACCCCGCCTTCTCCCACACTGGTTATGCCTCTCGAAAGCTTTCACGCTGCTACTCTCAGTGTGACCTCAGCTTGCATTCCTCCACTTCAAAAAACAAGGACGCAGGAGCGCTCCTCCGGTGTTGGCAATCAAACCAGAAGAGGACTCCGGAAGGAACCATAAGGCCAAACCTTTGACTACAATCCTCCTGAATCCCTTCTAATCACTCGTGCTCCCCCCACAAAGAGCGAAATGAAAAAAAAAAGAGGAAGACTAATAATGAACCTCCTGCATGTTGTGTCTTGCGGATCGCTCCATGTAGCTTTTCAGTCATCCAGAACGTTGCCTGAAAATAGAAACCCCCCGGCCACCCGATACGTCCCATGACAAACAAGGCAAAAAGGGAGGGTCAATGTAAGGGGGTGAGAACGAGAGAGAGAATGACAGAGGTGACGGGGGGGGGCCTCCTCCAGCAGCCATGATGCCATGATTAGCAAGATTTGAAGTGGAGAACCTGATAAGCTTTCCACACACGAATAAACTTCAACACGCAGCAAAAACTCGTGTTTATCAAACCTGAAATAAACACCAGCCGCTGAAGACAGAAATTAATGTAAAGCACCGTCACTCTTACTTCCTTTTCATGCTCGGTCCACACCCAAAATGTTACCATGTTATCAATTTCCTGGTCTTGTGTGCAGCGTATTTGTTCGTCGAAATGACAAATCAAGTCAAGCAATAACTAACAAACCAGCATCATTCAATTCTAAACCATTTCCAGCCACTCTATATGAGCTCTACTCATCTCAATCACTGCTGTAAATCACACCAAAGCACTTTTATACCACACGTGCCTTCTATAAAATCCTTTCATCATTTTATGTGACAGACTGATCTGTTACCTTGCGTGCGATTGGCTCCTGAGCCTCTGTCAGTCCATACCAGCTGACAAGCTTATTCCAGCCCTCTGTTGGCACCAGGATGTAGTCAAGCTCATCAATGAGGTGCTCCTTAATGGCCAGCACATCCCCATCTGGACAGAGAGGTGGGGAGGAAAGAAGAGCACATTAAGAGGGTTAACACTACGCAATACAAACACAAAAAAAAGGGGATGACGGAGAGCTTTCCATGAACATACCCCCCAAAAAAGGCTACTCTATAGAACCAGTTGACAATGTTGTTTTTGTGCCCATTTCTCTGAACTCTTTGTTGGTACTTCCAGAAAGATGAAGCTCCAAACAGACAGGGCTGTCACAATTGTGAACTTTTAGCTTACTATTCTAATTACATTTCTGTGTACATCTGTTGCCACTGCCATCTTAAGAAAAGTGCCGCTTTGATGGAGATCATAAGTTAGGCACTTTGAGACAAACAGTTGGTGCCATCGACCATAGCCAGAGAAACGGGGAACACGAGAGAAGGAAAAAGATCCAAACATTTGTGAAGAAGCGTGATGGGGAGCAGAAATTCTATACTAAAGACTAGGAGAGGCTTACAGTCCCAGATGAGACATCGATTGTCTTACCTTTGAGAAGACCAGAGTTATCAACTGGTCCTGGGTAGACATTCTGGTCACCCATCTGGTATTTGTCCCAACAGTCAAATCCCACATATTTCTTCCACTGTTTGAACCAGCGACTATCCACTAAGTACCTGTGGAGAAGGCAACCAGAGTCAAATCCAGCTACTGTAGAGCAAGGATGGCACCGTTTATCAGTCAAGCTTAGGTGACATTTTTAAAAACAACCTTTAAAGGGTACACCAGGCTACCTTCAGGTAACGTAGCCCTCAGCCCCTGAAACAAATGTGATTCTGACAAGCTGATACTTGACCGCCCGATAGTTGTAACAGTTGCTTTCTTGACGCTGGGTTGAGTTCAGGTTGCTGCGAGCCCAGCCAGCTGGCTCTGATATTTTGACAGGTGCTTCTTTTCCGACTCCGCCCTGCTAAAGTCGACGAATGAACCCACTGACAAGAAAACCACTTGGAGCGACGGTTGCTAACCAATTAGCTTTTACCCTGCTACCTAGCTGGAGCAGGACGAGCTACCAGTAGTTTTGATTAAATGGTTTCAATGGATCAAATGCGAGATTGTGATTTAAACGTGCTGAATATAACGGCCTGAATCTGACATATAAATGCCATGCGGGGTTTGTCGGGACACACTTAAGTCGACCAGCTAGCGTTAGCTCAGCCACCGCTAGCATGCCAAGCTGACACATATGAAACGGACGGGCTCCCGTTAGCTACCTCAGCGCTCACTGTCAACACGGCCCGAGCCTCGGCTTTTTATATCCTTCGTGGCGTTGTCAGCCCCGGCAGAGCCAGCCGACGGCCGCGCCGCATCCTTCACAAGATTTCAGCTCAAGTCTTACCAGGTGTCTCCTTTTCTTAGCTGTGTTTTCAACAGTGCCGCGACCTCTCCTCTCTGGGTATCCAGATCAGCCGCTCCTCCTTCCGCCATCTTTCCTTGGACATCACCCGCTGCATTGTGGGAAACTGTGGGACGTCATTCAGGCACGTAGAGTGACGTCGCTGTTTCAGCCAATCACAAACTGAGCGGCGGTGCGGCAGAAGCGTGACACCCAGTGGTGGAATAGTTCTAGAAAATGGTTCAAAAGTGCTCCATCATTGTTGCTGCTAATGCTTTTGGACGCTTAAGAAACTGATAATAACGTCTTCACATTTTACACTCGTTTTTCCAGCAAGGAGCGCCATTTTCCCAACAATTAAACTAACATAAACCAGTATGTAATACAGGAAGTGAAAAAAACAGTGCCTCCAGATACATTGTGTGGATCTAGGGGGAGTTTACTTTGCGTTATTAGGGGCAAAATTTGTAATCTAAACATTTAATCAGACAACAAATGCTGCGCCTTAATACAACCAGACATTAAGACGTTAACCAAGCAAAATTAGGAATAAAATCGGATGGTTAGATGGATACTCCTACATTTTTTTAATCAAATGGAGAGTTTAGGAGAACCTAAAACAAAAAAATCTACTGAAATTTGACGTTTTTTGTCTCAAACTCAGAACCGCAAATGAAACTACTGTGTTATTAGGTCAGGATTTATAATAAAGCTCCCCCCAGTGAGAGGACAAAGACAATGCAAGACAAGAAACAAATTTTATTTAAAACCATACTTACAAGATTCACATTTCTTTGTACAGTCATATTATGTTACATTAACACAAATTAAACTAAAGTTTATACACCAAGTTAGTTTTGTGGTCATGTAGTTTCTAATGCAGTATAATGTTTACTGCTATTCTATATTTCTATGTATTCACATGTCTGCGATAGAGCAAAACAATTTATGCGATTTCCTGTAAATTCTCCAATCATCTGTCATAATACAACATTATCTTACAAACATGACTTAGTATAAAGAAAACTCACGAAGATGCTGTATCCACTGGTGTCCAACATGTTTTAACCTATTTTTCTGTTACTTTTCCTAGAGATACAAATAAATATTGCCCCATATACATGAACGTGCCAATCAATGAAGAGATTTCAGCTTTGTTTTGTAATTTATCTGAAAGTAAATTAAACCTTTAGGTAAATCAGTAAATGGGACATTACTTTTTCATCACTCAGCGTATGAATATGCCAAACCAGCAACATGTGACACTATTTTCGTTGATTTTTGTCTTGTTTTGGCAGCTGCAGTTATCTTTACAGTGAAGGCAGGGATGTGGCCCTGTCTGGTTCCTATACATTCACGTCACTGCTGGGGCTTGATAAGTTGGAGTCTCTCTCTGGAACAGGGAAGTAGCCATTTGTAGTTTTGGTGGCGTCTCCTTCAGGAGCAAAGATGGCCAGCAGCCTCTCCTGCTCCCTTTTGGTTTTGGGTAAATCATCAGATGGTGTGATGAGCAGCTGGATGCGCTGTAAGACACAGATTAAATTAAGACTTATGCTGATTAAACTCCACAGTTAGAGACATACAGTTCATTTAATTAAAGATTTGAAGCCTCCGTAGATGAATATGCGTTTATCTTAAATTAAACATACCTGTTTGAAGGTTCCCTGGGTGGTGCTGATCTTGTATACCATCCACAGGGGGATGCAGACCATAGAGGAGAGAGCGAGCAGCCAGCCGATGACATAGCCCCACAATGGGTATACATACTCATTGTTGTACTTCAGAGGAGTGTATTTAATGAGGGAGAAGGCAAAGGTACCCTGCAGGGGAAAATTACAGCTATTAAAACCAAAGAGTTATTCCAATTTCTGCTAATGAAAGAGAAAAAGAGAGGAAACCATAAAGAGAGGAAGCCTCCTCTTAGTTGCAGCTGCAATTTTTGAAGAAAAGCCTTGATAGTGAGTAATTTGTTTGTTGATACTCACAATGCACGTGGCCGGGGTGAAGAACAACCAACAGTACTTGATGTAAGGTCCTGGGCGGTAGCCAATCATGTCTTCGATGTTGTCGTAAAAGCGATCTGCACCTGCAAAAACACAGTGAAGACCATGTCTTACCACGCTGTGCCTTAAAAGCTGCAGCCAGCAATGAGAGAAAGGATGCGCAGGAAATGGCGCATCCACACTGAGAGATGAAAGAAAGCCTTGCGTCATATGTCCTCTGCTTACCATAGACCCAAGCAATGCAGACGGTCTCAAAGATGGCCATGAAGAGAAGGCACATGCCACTGGCTGCATAATAATCGAAGAGCTGGAAGACGTACATGCCACCCTAAAGAGATAAAAAATGACTTAACTTGACTTTACAAGCTTTGAAAAAACTCTATTAGCACTTTGTTTGTCGCATAAAAAGGAAAATGAACGAGTTAACTGGAAAAGAAAGAGATCCTGCAGGTTTTTATGCATCGCTTCATATAATGAACGACACAGTTCATTATATACGTGTTATAGTGGTCAAACAACAAAGTATGTTCAGGCAGAGGCTTCTTCAGCTCTTTTTCCTGCAACTCTACAAGGTTAAAATTAATAATATTGAACATTACTCAGTTCATTTTGGTTCAAATAGTAACTTGCATCGTCTTATTCCTGCTGTTTGTGTAGATTTCTCTGAGCTGTTGAATTTAAGGCCAAACCTTCAAAGAAATAGTGAGCTTGCGGCTGCCTCTTGAACTTTGCTTTAATGGTGTTTGTTCAAGTTTTAAACTCTCGCTTTTGTCCACGAGTCCATCTTAATCTGGTTCACGTGACTTTTCCTAACTCGTGCGGAACAGCAAACGACTGGTAAGTTGGCGATAAAGCCATGAAACCTTGGCCCATCAATATTTAGTGACATCTTTTTTGGAAGATAACAACATTTTGGTTGAAGAATCAGTGAAAAAGTCACATCAACTAAAATTGTCTGATGGCGTAAAACTGCACATAAAGTTATTGTCTTCCTCACACTTACAACAAAATGATGACTTGTTGACACCTCTGCAGAGCATGCATGCTTCCAGCTGTGCAGAGGTGAAACCATGACAACCATGTTGGACTCTTACAGGCTTTTGTGAGAATAAAACTCGTTTAAAAAGTGATAAAAAGTGAAATGCAGCTGATTTTGAATTGGATCGTAAAAATAATAGTTGGATTTTGGCTGCACTTTTTATACCCATTAATGGTACCAACCTGTTGCTGATTAAACTCTTTAAGCACCACTTACTTTTCCCCGTCCCAACTTTAATTTACATTTTACACAGCGTCAGTTTTGATAGTTTACGTCATATTTTAGGTAATTTGATCCTTTTTGGCAAGATATTTGGCATAAATTGCAGCATTTTAAGAAGCTGAATGTCTGTTGTGTGGTCCCAGAGTGTGACACCTTACCTCCATCAGCATGATGAGGCCCATGAGGAAGGAGAAGAGGGCGACGGCTAACAGGAAGAGCTCCCTGCGGTTCTTGCGCCGGAACACAGCGGGGTACATGTCCACTATCGCTGTCACAAGGCTCTCGACACACACAAACTGAGGGGAAGACAGGCATAGAAAGTTAAGGAGGTAAAACTCCACATTTAATTATCTCCTGAGACCAAAAAGATCAAAGATCCGTCTACCTGGCTGTCCAGCCCCAGAAAAACAATCATGATGAAGAAGAGGGAGGCCCACAGAGGGGAGAAGGGCATCATGGACACAGCGCGGGGGTAGGCTATGAAGGCCAGGCCAGGGCCTGTGGAAAAAGAAAAAACAATGCAGAAAACCTAAACTCTGACCCAAGAGGAAACAGAGTGAAGCCGTCACGTGGCCTCACCAGATTCTGCCACCTCTGAGATGGGAACGTTCTGCTCATACGACATGAAACCCAGGATGGAGAAGATGGCGAAGCCGGCCATGAAACTGGTGCCGCTGTTCAGGAAGCACAGCGACAGGCAATCTCTGCAGCACACAGAGACACAATGCAGCACAGTAAAGCCTCAAATAATCACAAGAAGTTGAGTCTGTTCAAGAATGCCAACGCTGCTTCCATGGCGCACCTGTAGCAGTTATTGTTGTATTTGTTGTAGCTACCCAGAGCGGTCAGAGAGCCCAAACAGATGGCGTAGGAGAAGAAGATCTGGGTGCCAGCGTCCATCCACACCTAACACAGAGAAAACATTCAGACAAACCGCTGCTTGAACCGAAACAAACGCATCTGCCTGGGTTTATATACACCTGCATGCAAAGGTCTGGGAAACCTTTGTTCAAATGTTCCGCTCCTGTAAAAAGTGAAGGAAGCTGAAGGTAAAGATGGCAGATTATCATTTCTGCTTTGTGCAGTCAACCATGCAGCCATTTGGCTACGAAAACCTACAGAATTCACTCTCATACATCTGAAAACAAGTCTTTGGGTGGCTTTCTTGGATCATTGTGCAATTTACAGTCAACTGAAATGGTGACATCCCCCACAAATTCCCCCTAAAAAGAGCGGAATTACTGCAAAAAGCCTTTATGAGCTGAAACGCTTGTTGAAAGGCATTAAATAAATGTGTCGTCTTTAACTTCATGTCTTTTGTAAACACACCAACGTGCCTGGCGTGTTGGGATAACAAGAGGGAGGCACGTGCTGAGCTGTAATCATTGACTCGTGCGAAGGAGCGATGGTTTATTGATCTTCTTTGTCTCAGCATTGATTAACACTTCACGCCTCCATAAATATAAATGTGAAGAAACTTCCCGAGCAGCGCGGAATGATTTGGATTGAATTTAGTAGGATTAGCTTTTTAAAAGTCGACACAAGTGAAAAACAAGTGCTTTGAATCAAATAAAGACGGGGGAGTCTCTCTGGTTTAAAATGCTACTCTGAGCCAAGCAGAGCCAGTTAAAGCTTGTGTGGAATTCGTGTTTACAATCTCAGCGGGGTCCTGGCCCGTGTCATGCCTTTGGTCATCGCCTCTTTTGCTGAGAGCAGATGGACCCAGCAGAAACTACTCTACCCAGCAGAGAACCATGGGACATCTGCACTTCTCCGCAAGGAGAAATGCAGGAAAAAGGCACATGTTGGAATTTTGTTATTAGATTAGAGGGCGTTTTGTGCTAATTTCCTCACTAACACCACGCCAGGCTCTGTGGGAGGCAATTAGCAGATTTTCTTGCTTGTGAAACGTGGCAGTACCTGTGGGTCTGCCAGCCTCCCCAGGTCAGGGTAAAGATAAAACTGGATGCCGATCCCGGCCCCAGGCAGGGTGACTCCTCGGATCAGCAGCACGATCAGCATCAGATAGGGGAAGGTCGCGGTGAAGTAGACCACCTGAGTGGGAAGAGTGTGCAAACAAGAAATACTCCTCTAAGTACGCTCCTTCACGCCAAATCTGTGGGCGGGGATAAGCACTGAATCCCGTCTCACCCACCTTTCCCGTGGATTTCACCCCCTTCCAGATGCAGAAGTAGCACATGACCCAGGCGATGAGCAGACACAGGGCCAGGTCCCAGTTCAGCGAGCCCATGTGGTCGATGCCAGGAGAGATCCTGAGAGCTCTTCTCCTGTGGGACAGAGGTGGGACACGTCAGTTACGCCCCCAGATCACTGTGACCGACTCACAAAGAGTTAAAACTCACTCCCAGAACTCCATGACAGGAGAGGTGGCGTTTGGATCGATGGTTTGGTTCACCGAGGTGTTCCTCCTCTGGAATTCCACACAGTTTTCTGTGGAGGGGGGAGGGGAACATTTAGAAATCCTGCCACATCGTGTGTGAAGTCTTGACTTCAGATGTGCATTTGATACCTGTGTTCCATGTGTTGTTGCAGGACGACCAAGGCAGGTCCCAAGAAAAGGAGAAAGAGAGGTAGAAAATCCCCCAGGCCAGAACGATGATGTAGTAGAAGTTCAGCAGAGTCACTATCACCTGCGTGCCGTAGCCGAGACCTGCACAGGTGACATTTCAGGAGACGGAGCGGTCAGTTCCACTATTATTCAATCCCAATGTCACGCTTTGCCAGTATCCTGCGGTTTTACCTTCAAACAAGGGGCTGATTTTTCTCCAGCAGGTGATGCCGCCCTGACTGGTGTACTGACCCAGCGCCGTCTCCAGGAAGAAGACGGGAACGCCACAGGCGAACAGGAAGATCAGGTACGGGATGAGGAATGCACCTGAGCGGAGAAAGAGAGGACAGGATCACACTTAAACCAGGCTTTTATGCAAGAAGTTCAACTCTAATTCGCTCATAACGCACGCAGTCGAGGTTTAACTTCTACAAGAACTTCTCAACACTAAGTTTCTTTAAAGCGGGTTCCTTCTGATGTCCACAGGTTGCATTTCAGCCCACGCCGCTGCTCTTTTTTCAGCTTTGCTGTTGACGCCCCGTGGGGAATTCGATGATGTTTGGCGTGCTCAGATTTCCGCCTCTCTGTGGGAACAGCTGCTGCGAGCAAGAAGCAACAACAGCTGTCTGACCCCGCTCAACCCTTGACCCTGACCCCGCCTGCCACCCCACGAAGGGATGGAAAGATCGGGGCATTCAGTGTGGCGGCCACACGAGCACGGCTGAAAACCCGGTTGGACTTACATCTGCTTTTATTTGTTTTACCTGAGATGAAGTAAATTTCCCTCTGAAAAACAGATGTTTGATTTGATTTAATTTGATTGCATTTATTCTCATTTTAACCAAACTTCTTTTGGCATTTCCCAAACATGCCAGAGTCCTATTTACACTCCCCTCGCACACGTCGGCGCTTTAACTTGTAACCGAGTGGAATCTCCCTCCATCCTCTCCCACTCACCTCCTCCGTTCTTGTAGCAGAGGTAGGGGAAGCGCCACATGTTGCCCAGGCCGATGATGGAGCCGGCCACCGACAGGATGAACTCCAGCTTGTTGCTCCACTGGCCCCGCTCCTCCATCTTCTCCTCTGAGGGGGGCAGCATGTCCTTGACGCGGTTGTTGCCATTGGGGAGGCCTGCTTTGGCAGAGTTTCCTACAGAACAGCAAAGAGGGATCATAGCAGCAGGCTGTACAGGTAAGAAGGTGGTTTGGATCTGAGCCATTCTCCCGGTTTTCCCTTTAGGCGGTCCAGAAGTGCCAAATGGTGCCAGCTGCAGGGCTGCAGAGCAGCTTCCATACAATGAGATGAAGAAAATACAACAAGGGGAACTCCTTGATGAAGGGCTTACCTTTCATTGCTGCGGCACTTCCAACCGAAGCCGTATCTGGAGGTTTATCTGGAAATGCTCGCGTTTTAGTATTTAACGTGGCTGGCAAAAGGGGGCGGGGGTTTGTAATGCTAAACCGAGGCCAGCCTCCGCTCTCTGTCCCTTCATCTGCAAACACCCCCCCCCCCCCGAGCAAAGTACATCACCTTCCGTGTCTCTCCAGTTAAAATAAGGTGCAACATTAGAGTCCGACAGGATGACATTTGACCTCTCAGTCTCTTGTGACAGTTTCAGCTGCAGCACCTCTGCAGAGGAAACAATGAAAGAAACCGTGAAAGATGATTTTTTCTTTTATTCCAAACTGAATAATGATTAAAAAGTCAACTGTTCAGGTTGCCTAAAAGCCAATTCTGTCCTCTCAGTGCATCAGCCTGGAGGCACAACATCCAGCAGGTGGCGGGGATGTAAAGTCATGTGACAACAAGGCAGAAGTTACGCAATTTGTCTTTGTTTATTATATCGATGCATTGCGACCTCCCGCGAGTGCATTTTTTTAACCGTCTATTCCTGTAGAGTGACAGAGGTGAGCCACTCAGACAGAGGCTAAAGCAGCTGAAGTCAGTTCACACCGGATTGGACCCGGCTGAGTTAGGACTGGACATCAGAGCAACCCACAGGCTCCACCCACAATCCACAGATCCCTTCTGTTCCTGTGGCAAAACTGAAAAAAAAAAACATTTTCCAGCAAAGAGACATTCCTGATGACTGAAAAACAGCAAAAAGCACAACCAGAATTCATCGTTCATCTATAGAACAGAGCGCCGACACATGCTGCTGCATGTCCTGGGTGGCACAGGCTTAACCTACAACCTGTATAGAATGGCCAGAAGTCATTTTAGGAGTCAAAGACCAGGCTCAGATGTCCTCCGTGGCAAAAGCAACAGTTTCCAAACATGAAAATTAACTTTAAGTGGATTTACTCAAAGAAAAAACAGTGCAATTATCAACCATTTGACTAGGAATAGTTTATTAAAGGTGAGAAAACAAAAAAAAAAAGCCACAATCCATTTGTTTAATTGCTTAAAAGCTATATACATTATAAATAAATCCACTACATTACAACCACTGTTTCCCCTAGTCTTAAGTCCTACATATTGAGATGTTACTGTCTGAGGGAAGCAGTTCAGGAGGTCATGGGACCGTTTGCACTGAATACAACAGCTTGATCAGGTGGGTGTTTATTTGACTGCGAGTACGGAAACCAGAGCCACTAACTGTTCAGGGAAGAGCCGGTGGGTGAGTTTAGACCTAAAGCTGCTGCTGGAGGACAGGGGGGGTTATTTCTTGTGCTTTACAGACTGACAGATACAGCAGCACTCACAAGTCGTCTCTTTCCTCTGACATTCAGCCAGAGTCACCCTGTCGCCGGGATTCTGCGTGAGGCGCTCAGTCACTTCGCCCGTTTTTAGCGCTAACTGCCCTGCTGAGGCTCTGGATGTGGAGCTGCCGGGTTCAGGTGGGACGCCGAGGCCCACGGGACCGCCGACGACGAGGGGAGGGTCTGCACGACGCTGGACAGCACGACCACGCTCTCCTCCACCGCCTCCTCGTCCACCAGGACGCCGCCCGCGCCGGCAGCCTTCCGGGAGCAGTCCACGCAGATGTAGTCTTCGTTCTCCGCCATTTCGCACGTCACGCCCACGCACACCTGGTGGAACCACTCGTCGCAGCCGCCGTCGCACTGCACCCAGTCCACCTGGAGACACAGTGCACATGTTTCAATGAGTCGTCTCAGATTGGATACATTCACAGATGACCCATTTAAATGGGTTTGCAGCAGAAACTTCACAGTTTCACTGTCTCCACAGACGCCTCAGCTCTGATTCGCTGCCCGGCGGACACCAGGGTGACCCACACTGGCCACTGGTTAACTCGGTGCAAAGCTGTCAGAGCCGGGTCCGTAATGCATCGCATAAACGTGGCCTGTTAATACGTTATGTGTAACTCTCTTTAAGGTGTTCCAGTGCTGTTATCAGCTGTTGATATTCAATAAAGTTACATGGGATGTTCAACAGGGAAAGAAACACCGTCCTTCAGCTGACTGGAGATGGCAGAACTTGATCAATTGATCTGAATTTGATTGCCTCCACGAACACAGACGGTAAAAACGTCTGAAGCCCACATTGCTTTAAACTTATAGCTCCAAACGAAGCAGCTGTTAGCCATTGTTGTATCATATGGGCAGAGCACAGGAGGTTTTTCCTTCTCCTTGCTTTCACATCAGTATATGCGCCGATAACCAATTTGTTGACATGGCAACAGGAGACCACAGCAAGCCGGTGCTGGTGCCAATGACTTTGAGCACAGCTCCTGTCGTCCATATTATTAGAAAACGCAAAAGAATATTGAAACACAGGTTCAGTTCTAATAAAGATGCACAGTCACTCCTCGGAGTTCTGTTACTCGCTAACCTGCAGCTGCGTCTATCAATCATCTATGTTTCCTTGTTGTGTCACTTTTATGGCAACACATGTCTGGATCCAAGGTGATGGAAGTCAGAGGTGTGCTGGGAGGGAAGTGTCAGGCTAACAAACCGTCTCCATACCTTGTCTTTACACGGCCTCTGGCAGTTCTTCGCAGCACACACTGCGTTCTCATCGTTGGAGTCCTCAGCGCCTGACCAGTCGTATTTGGAGGGAATGTCCAGGATCTTCTTCTCTTTCCTCTTCTCGAGTCCCTCCCTGATGGCCTCTGCCTTTGCGGCCGCCTTCTCCTTCCTCTTCCTCTCCTTCTCCTCCTTGGCCAACCGTTTGGCCAGCTGCTTCATCTCCCTGTTCTTTTCCAGGTTGAGTTTGAGCTTCTTCTTCTTGGCTTTGCCGCCCAGGCCAAGTTCGAGGCCGACCCTCTTTAGCTCTTTGGACTTGGACGGTCGGATTTCTCCCATTGCGGCGGCCCCCCCGACAGCGGCGGCGGCCATCAGCATCTGGTGGTGCTCGGCTCTCTCCAACTTCCGTTTCCTCTTCTTCTCTGAATCTTTGAGTTTGATTTTCAGGGGCTTCTCCATCAGGGAGTTGTCAGGCTGGAGAAAAGGTTGAGACGATAAAATCAAAAACGATAGCTTCCTTTTTGATGCTGAAGACAGGTTTGACGAGTGTAATTAGATCAGCAGAAAGATAAATTCACACATTCTCAATCGCATTCGCAGCAGCTTCCAGCTGTCGCAATTATGTTACGCAATCAGTGACCTTCTTACCTCCATGACCTGCAAGAATCTCTCCTCAGAGGGAGGGTGCGTGGCCTGCAGGATCCTCCAGATGTGCTGGGTCTCATCCAGGGACACCTCCAGCAGGTCTCCCAGCATCATCAGTTCCTCCAGCTGGGCCTTGGCCTGCGGGGACAGCTCCAGCACTGGCGGTTCCAGGCTCCGAGGTACCAGAGGGGTCTTCCTGGGCTGCTTTCTGGGTGTGCCCAGGTCTGACAGATACATTTGGGATTATCAGCATGTTTCTCTCAGAGAAAACAAGGAAACGAAACGCTCAAAGAGCAATTAGGCAACGAAAACAAACTCACTTTGCACACAGGACTTGGAGGCTGACGAGTAGGCGTGTTCGGCACAGAAGGAAGGAGTGGCAGCCGGCCACATGTGACTCACCACCTCCTCCGACTTGACTGGAATCTCCTCGTCACAGAACAGGTAGGGCTTCACCTCACCCGGGTCCTGCTCAGGCAAACACCAGAAAAGAATCAAAAGGAGCTTCAACGACTGCCTGAGCTCACACCTTTGCTCCCACGCGTACCTTCATGTCATAACCATAAGTCTCCCTGATGTCCTCGTCTGAGTCCGTCTCCTCGTCGTCGTAGTCGACAGACTGGCGTGGCGACGTGGCTCTGCTGAAACCGGACTGCTGGAACGTCTGGATGTGGCCCTAAGGAACACACAGCTGGAGTCTTTAGACACCTTTCCTAAAATCTCATTTGAATACTTTGAGCATTTTCCAGGTCAACTCACAAGCTTTTCCAGCACAAATGCTTCAAAATAACATTCTTAGTTAATAAAATGCAACAAATGGCTTAAATTTTGATCAATTCCTAATTAAAAATGTAAAGTTTATCAACTCTTTTTGCATATACACACAAATCCACGACTCAGATCAAGTGAGGCTCCCTCCTATCTACTAATCTTAAAAGCAAATCTTTAAATCAGGTAGCGGTTTACTACGAAAGCTGGCAAATAAACAGTTTTAAGGAGTTTAGAACAAAAGAAATACAAGAGATTTCGAGGATTAACAGCCCCGGTACAGACCCTGCACATCTTTGGGAAATAAGACTCCTGTAGCTCCCTGCATTTCTTTAAGTTGAAGTGCCCTCTTCTGGTTCATTGCTCATTTACAAGTGCCTTCGGAGCTACTTCTGCAGCTACAACCTGTGCCTCAGGACAGTTTCTCACAGACCAAAACAGTTAGAGCAAAGATGTTGGAGCTACCTGCAGGTCGGGGTTGGCGGCAGCTTTCTGCAGCTCAGCATTGATGATCTTCTCCGTTTTCTCCCTGGCCGCCTGCTCCACCATGCGCTGGCTCAGCACAGACAGCTTTGCCAGGGCGGAGGACAGCTCCTCTGTGGCGAGAGCTTGGCGTGCTCGATCCTGGTGGGACAGTCAGACGGTGTGAGGAGAAATCAAAGGAAAAGCTTACACATTTCAGCGCTGGTCGGGGCTGCCGTACCTGCCAGCTCATGGCCCGCTCTGTCAAACACTGCAGCGCTTCTCCTTCTGGCAGACGCACCGGCAGCTTCTGCAGCGACACCAGCAGCGACAGAATGGTCTCCAGCCTCGGCCTCCTCGACCGCTGGCACAGCGGACACAGGAATTTAGAGTCTTTGCTGTTGCTCTGCCAACCCACACCGACTTTCTTCTGGGTTCCCGTCTTCGGCAACGGGACGCACGCTCCGTGGAACCAGTCCTTACACAGCTCGCACTGCAGCATGAAGCCGCTGGCCGTCTTTCGACAAAGGCAAAACTTGACCTCCTCGATGCGGTCTGCCATGGCCATCTTGGCTAAATTGGCAGCACGGAGCGAGTGAATGGCCTCCACCTCTTTCTGCTCTTTGGTTTTGAAGGCAGCCACCACAGTGGAGGGGTCCCGCACCTCCTCGAGGCTCTCATCCAGGTCGCTCAGGGCGTCGGGATCAAAGCCTCCCCTCTCCTTTTCCATCAGCTCCTTGACGCACTTCCGCTTGCTCTTGCTGTTGCCGTATATTCCGATGTCCACACGAGGACTAAGGACCTGAGAGAAGAGGGGAAACGTGTTAACAACTCAAAGATTCTGAGGCACGTCTGAGGCAAAGCCTCAAATCAAACGGCCCACCTGCAGCAGGGTGTAGGTGGAGTTCTTCTTAAGGAAGGTGCGGGCAGTGCGATCCCTCCAAGCTCGGGCCGCAGCCACCTGAGACTCCACCTGAGCCAGCGGATCGAGTCGGACGGGGATGGAGCGACCCCTGGCCAGCAGGCTCTCCAGCTGCTCCAGGTAAGCGTAGCTGGTTCCGCTCTGGATGGCCTCCACCTTTGAAGTCCACTCCTTGGCCTTTTGCAGAGCTTCTCGCAGGGCCAGAATATTCGGCAGATACGCCGGGATGTTCCTTGCCTCCAGCACAATGCTCTCCAGGGTCACCATGCTGTGGCGAGGCCTGGGTTTACAAGAGGACAGAGAAGCAGGGGATGAACGTACTCAGTGAGGGAGGACGTGCCGCAGAGTTTAACAGTGTTCATTTACTCAAACTGAGGGAAGAGGAAACCGACTGAATGTGAGCAAATATATTTTGAGAAAACTCGCTAGAACGTAAAATGTAGCATCTGTTTTCGCCTCATCCCTCCACCGTGTTCTTGTTGTTCAGCTCACAGCATCATCTGGCCTGTTGGTTGGACAGTAAGACAAGGAAAACAGCGGCCAAATACGGCAAAGGCGACTATCAAATGAAACCGAATTCTCCTCAGAGCAATGTGTGGATCCCATGTGGCACAAGGCTCAGATAAAAATAAACGGAAAAAGATTTGTTTCAGCACAAAGTTGCTGTTTGACAACAGAAGTTTTGATGTGGTTGTACTGAAATCACAAAGACTCCACTTTGGCATTTGGCCAAAAGTGACCACATCTAGAGGGTGGATCCTCGAAAGCTGATTGGACGAAAGGGATTCAATTATTTTCAGAAGGACCACCAGCACAGTAACCCGAATCTAGATGGAGTAAGACCTGCACTTTAAGGCACTTCCTCGCCGGCTTTCACGTCTAACAGGAATAACTTCATCCATCAGTCATGAAATCGGAGTGAAAGGCACTTGATGGCCACACTTTGACCTAAAAGCCTTACCTGGCCTGCAGGCAAGCGCGCGCCTTGTCCTCCCATCTCTCTGAGACAGTGAGCACCTCTTGCAGCTCAGCCATGGCCTTCTCCACAGCGTGGTGTGGGGCCAGACCCACTCCAGAGTCTATCAGCCTCTTCATCAGCTCCAGAGTGACACGGTGAGGCTCAGCCAGGGTGACACGCACCTGGGAAGAAGAGAGCTCACTGCTTCAGCTGTTTTACTACTTAAAGCAGAGTCCAATACATGCTGTTACAATTAAAACAACTCGTAAAAACCGAGCAAAGCATCCGAAGCTGACCTCGTCGAGCCAGCGCGCCTGCTGCAGCTGCTGCTTGAGTCTGGGCAGCTCTGGCAGCTCCACATCCAGGCCGCTGCCCAGGTCCAAAAGTGCCTGAAGCTTGGAGGAGTCGGGCATCTCGTCCGAAAGTGCCACCTGGGCTCGCTCATGGAAGTCCTCCACGTTCTCCAGTAACTCCTGAAGACACGTGGGAAGTGAAGGAAATGGTTAAAGTTGGGCTGGATGGGACTGCAGCTGGGTTCGGTGGAATAACAGATGGGACTAACTTTGACTTGTCGCGCCTGGCTGATGATGCAAGGCAGCTTGTAGAGCTGGTTCACGAAGGCTTTGAGCTCATCCACGGTCAGTTTAGTGCGATTACGACTGCTCTCAGAACGGAGGCGGCTGCTGCAGAAACATACGGAGAACACCCTCAGTTCACTTTTAACCTGCTTAGTAACCAACACAAATCCCCCAACCTTCAGTACTCAGTCAGCGCTTCTCTGCTGGGTTAAATTACAGGTTTTAGTGCACCCTGAGAACAGACCTGTGCCTCTGCTTGCGGCTGAGCAGCAGCTGGGCCACAGAGGAGCACGTCTCCGCTTCTTTGACCATCTCCCTCAGGCGATGGAACAAAGCGTTCTCAGGATACTTCCTGTCCTCTGCATCCTCCAGCAAAACCTTGAGCTCAATAAGATCTACGAGTTAGAGACAAAAGGAAGGCGACTAAAGTGAGTAAAACCTCACGGAACATGAGAAGCACAGCCTGCACCATGTTTGGCTCATTTCACCTCGATTTCTGTCTGATGCTTTTTACCTTTCTTATTTTTCTGGTCTGCTGCCAAAGCCTCTGTGACCCTTTTCGCCCAGGTGTCATAGGACTGCGCCCGTGTCTTCACGCCATACAGCATGGAGGGAAACTCCTCCAGATCGTAGCGGTACCTGAAATTACGATGCAAAGAGAATAAGATTTACTTTAGAAGAAAGAAAGTAATACCAGGCCTGGAAGGCACCGACTGGCGTATCGATTTGCACCTTATTTAGGCTATAAAATCGTGCAAAAAATGCATTTTTTGGCCATGTTTAAGTGTTCAGCATCTCACCGAAGACACTTGTCGCCGAGCGGACATTCGCAGAGATCTGTTGCATGGTGGAGACAAACCAGCCGGTCCGGGCTGCAGGAGCAGGTCAGAGCAGACAGGAAACAGGTCGTCTTGCACTTGTAACACTGGCGCTCGTCATCTGGAACAAGTTCAAACACTTCCTGCGCCGACGACAGCACCCCCTACAAGACAAGAAATCTCAGGATTCAACCCGAGGAACCGGGCAAGATTATCCTCTTTAAGCCACACTGTCAACACAAGAAGAACTTCACCATCTCTTGGACAGCTTGTCTGAGCTTCGCCTCCTCTTCTATCATCTCTCCCATCTCCTTGAAGACGGCGGCCGCCAGCTCAACGTCGAGGCTCTCTGGGTCGGCGGCCATCTTGCACAACAGCTCCTCGTGGGAGAAGACGCAGTAGCGGCGGAGTCGCCGGTAATGGGCAACGCACTGGCGGCCCATTGGTAGCTGAGAGACACGTGGAAAAAACGAACAGTGAAAAATACATTCAAAGTTGAGTGTGAAAATGAGATTTGCTTCTCTTCTCACCCAGTCAGCAGTGCAGAAGTTCACAGCTTCTGCAAAGTTGTAGCCCTGGTTGAAGCCGCTGTGGTAGGCCCGGGGGAAGGTCACCACAAACTCTCCAGCACACTGATTGGTCCTGTACACCTGAGGGAGAAACGCACATCAAAGATTAATGCGGACAACATTTGTACTGAGCAAATGGAAAATGGGCCCTCGGCTGCGGTCACATACGGGGACACCGTGCTCCATGAGGACATTGGGATTCATGATGGTGACCAGCTGGTGAAGGAGGTCCGGTTGGGAGTCAAACAGCTCTGGAGCGAGCTTTTTCATGACAGCTTCCAGCTTCTCTGCTGCAGAGGCCGGCACTCCGTACCAAGTCTTGGGTTCCCCCCTGGGAAACACAGCAGTGGGAAGGAATTTCAGACAGACGGGTGGACGAGCATGAGGTGTTGCACCTAAATGCGTTGCCCCTGCTTTCTCACCAGTGTAGGAAATTGATGGAGTAGCTCCAGTGGTCCTCGATGTGCCAGCAGAAAGAGGAGAAACACATGCCCACATAGAGCCAGGGCACCTTCATCCCCGATATGTCCACATTGATGTGGGTGAGCACAGACTGCTCCAGCACCGGCATGTTGTTCAGGTTCCAGCCTGAATTTGCATATTCCTGACATGAAAGGAATGATTTTACTCGATGCAGCTCCACTGTACATCAGCCTGAATACACACTGTGTAAGCTGGGCTTATAATTAAGCTAAAATTGCAGCCATGAATGCAACAAGGCCAAAACCACGATATTCGACCTTTATCCATGAGAAAGGCCGAGCAACATGGTGAAAGGCTCTCACCTCTTCATCTCCCAGAAGCCTCCTCTTGCCGTCCCTGAGAGGAAACCCGCTGCCCACGTCCTTGGAGCTGATGTCAGCTCCGTACTCTACGATGACATCCTCCTCGATGCTGCTGACCAGGCGCCAGAACTCCTTCTCTACCAGCTCTGTGGGAACCATCTGAGGGCACAAGGTAGACGTCATGAAATCCTGTTTCTCAACACTAAAAGGCCTGAGATCACGTGCAGATTGCTCTGTAAATTCGTTCTGCTTACATGAACAGGCATGTTAAAATAGTCAGATTTGAAGTGGTCGGCCATCTCTCCGAAGGTCTGCAGCGTGTACTCCCTCACAGCCTGCTCGAAGCCGAAGGCCTCCCTGGGTTTACTGCACTCCTGTGAGACCAGAAGCAAAACATCACGAGCACTTTGCATCAAATGCTCACTCTGAGGGGGTGAAAATGAGCCATTATGGGGGAAAAAGAACTAAAACTAAATTCAAAAGAATAACAAAAAGCCCTTCTGGGTTAAGATCTTATACTTTATCATAATAATCCCATGATGGGGGGTTCAAACACTCATATCTTCACTCAGGATCCCTGGATTTATCAGAGGTCACCCCCTACCTCAGCGACACACTTGGGACAACGCCAGTCCCCCTTGGGCACGTCCTGCAGAGGCGGGATCAGGCAGAAGGTGTGGTAGCTGTCGTCACAGCCGTCGCACAGCAGGAGCCGGTCCTCTTCATCTCCCCGGCCACACATCAGGCAGAGGTAAAGATCAATCTGGGGGTCCGAGCCACAGGAGACACAAGGATCACCACAACTTGTGGAGATTCTCAACAGACGCAACAAAAAGGAACTGGAGTGTAAAAAAAACACAAATCGCTCTCACAAAGTTGACCTCCAGGGTCTCCTTCCGGGGTCGCATTTTGATGGCGAAGGCCTGGGCCTTGAGGTGACGCTGCTTCTTATTAAATCCATCGTCTGGGTGAAAGGGGGCAGAGCGCCAACACTGTTAATCTGATGCTTGGGATCTGCCGTGTTTAAAAAGTAAGCCACTTACCAGCGGACACGATCTCCAAACCAACCATTTTGGGACTTGTTCCGAAGATTTTGAGGCCTTTTGGATCCTTATTTTCCCTCTGGAGAAACACAGCAACAAACACAGCAGCAGACGGTCAAACAGAGAGATTCTGCTGAAAAACTGAAAGTTCAGATGGCCTCTGGTAAGCATCACCTTCTGATGTTCTGGTCTGAATGGCTGATACAAATAGTTGCTCTGCCTTTTACCTCTGGCTTTAGGCGCCTGGAGCGTCTCTCAGGAAGCAGCCGCTCTTTGGTTTGTGTCGGATCGCCCTCCCGGTCTTTCTCCTCCTCCTCGTCTTGCTCCTCTTCATCCATCGCTTCCTCGCCAACTCCCTCATCGACTTCTTCCCCATCATTTTCCTCATTATAGAGCCGTTGGAGGCCCTGATCGAGACAATGAGCGGAGTTGAGAGATAAAACTGAATGAAACGACTCTTCGAGGTCCAAATTTACAGAAGTTGTTCAGTTATGCTTTTAAAGGGGAACTCTGGTATTTTTAAACTAGACCTTATTTCTGGCATGAAATACGTTCATCTACTCACTGAGAACAGTTTGGTGAAAGTCGGCGCCCTTCGGAAGATATTTAGATAACTGGAGATCCATATAACGGAGTGAACGGGGCTTAGAGGATGCAGCCTCTAAATAAGGCATTATCTGTCTTTATTTCACCAATACTTTAAGAAGAATGAATGAATGAACGTGTGCTATAGCTCTGTTAGCTCATAGCTGCTGTTATGTGGCTACTTGCAGCTATAGGAGAGCTAACGGAGGGATTTCTACACAGGCACTCTACTGGGACCACTTGATCCACACGCCCCCCTGCAGCACAGCTCATTCACTCCGGTAAGAACGTTCATCTTACTCAAAGTCGTCGTTCACTTTGTCAAAATCTGATAAATATCCTGCCATGTTGCACAAAACTATCAGCAGCAAACTCTGAGTGAAGTTAGCCGACTGTCACAGAGCACGGAGTGAATAAACTGTGCTGCAGGGGGGCGTGTGGATCAAGTGGTCCCAGTAGAGTGCCTGTGTAGAATTCCCTCCGTTAGCTCTCCTATAGCTGCAAGTAGCCACATAACAGCAGCTATGAGCTAACAGAGCTATAGCACACGTTCATTCATTCATTCTTCTTAAAGTATTGGTGAAATAAAGACAGATAAAGCCTTATTTAGAGGCTGCATCTTCCCCAACTCTGTTATGTGGATATACGCCGTCGTATTTCATGCCAGAAATAAGGTCTAGGTTTAAAAAAACGTGTGTTATAGCAACACCAAAGGTGCACGACAGTGGACTGTGATCCAGAGTGCAACAGTGTATGAATCTAATTGGGAATGCTTGAACTTCCAGACCGGCTGACCAAAAACACTGCATTCCTGTGCCAATTGACCCCAAAACCCCCCGAAGTTCAGCAAAAACAAGCAGCACGACAGGTAAAGAGCGGCGAGCACCACTCACGGTTAGCGTGGCTCCAGACTGGAAGAGCTCGTAGGGGTAAAGGATTCTCTCATAGTGTGAGCGCAGGAGGGAACCGGTGCCTTTGCCCGGTGGGAAGCCCATTCTGCCGGACACTTTGGACCAGATCTTCTCTTTACACACCGTCTCAAAGCCGCCTTCGGATGAGACGATCTGAAACGCAATATGAGAGACGCCTGGACTGTTAGAACCAATTACACCATCCAGGAAAGATCAAGGTTCAATAATAAGCTATCACAATGGAGGAGGTTTTGCCTTGCTGAGCTGATAGAGGTCCAAAATCTTTCTCTCCACATGGGGGAACCGAATCTTGGATCCCTGCAGCTCCCAGAACTTTGCGATTTGATCCAGGAAGTTGAGTTTAACTCGAGTGAGAGCCTGAGCATGCAGGAGAGAGAGGACAGATGAATAATCACAGGAACTCAGTGTTTCCCTGCTTCACTCATTGGCCACCTCAGACTTCTGAACAGCTGCACATCCAAGGCTTTAAAGTCACGGGAAAACCTGATAAAAATGTTTACTGGAGTTTCCTGGACATAAAACCCCACAGCTGGGAGCAGAGTCTGCACACTTTCTATCCGGAGTACTGATGAGTTTCCGCCATAAAGGCTCTGAATTCCCATCAGGATCCTTGGTCCTGATGGGAGGCCCCACCTGGAACAGCTGTGTTAGTCTGGTCTAGCTTCCATCTTTTTATTAAAACTACACAATGTAAATGTATTTCAGTGCAGCAGTTTCTGATGTCAGACGTATTATAGCGTATTATTTTGCTGCCACCTGTGGGCGCTCCCATAAAAACGCAGGACACCCCGCTGGTCCTTTACCTTTGCTCTGATGTGGAAGAGACAGACTTCTGCTCTGTGATGGAGTGACCTGTGCTTCTTTGTCAGCTCCAGCTGACTTAAACCAATGATAATGATAATAATACAAACCCTGAACAACCTTCACCCATCAATGATGTGAGGTGGCGTTTTAGTGGGAAACTCACCTCAAGTTCATTCAGTCTTTGCACTCTTGGAGTGAAGCGAAAGTTGCGAACATCGCAGGCGAATGGAGGCTGCCAGTCCTGACAAACAGGAAAAACCAAACATGGTCTCTTGCTGCAACAATTTTAACAACCACAACAATTTAAATAATGTTAAAAAAGAAGAAAAAAAAATCGGGGTTTTTTTAAACTTTGAACAATGCAACAGTCTATAAAATCCCTCTTTTTGGACACACTGAAGCGTGATAATGCGTCCTGGCCACAAAGTTTGAAATCCTTTAAAGTTTTTCATGCCCCTGACTGCTTGAGAGTCTTAAAAACGCACAGACATGAGCTCCATGTCACCTTTTTTACGGTGTGACAGGAGCTCCGGGCCTACATGTGGCCCAATGTTGCTTCATGGCAGCTAACAAGGTCTCATTATTGGGATGGCTAGCAGTCAGGAAAACAACAACAAAGCATTAGTGACTCCAACTGTTGACTTTATCCCTCTGCCCCTTTAAAGCCTAATACGGTGACCAAAAACAAAGAGAAACCGACGTCACACACAACATTTAACAGAATGCGTTTAGCTCGGTGTGATGAAATTAAGCTTTACTTGACCTTAATGGCAACTCGTCATGTCGCTGTCTTTGAATCCACGGAGGCCCAAAGTAAAGCACAATTTCCTGGGTTAAAAATGTGGGAATTTACCTGGGGAGGTCGGATCTTGCAGATGCCGCTTTTCTCTGCAATGGGTCGGATTTTGTTGATAAATCCTAAAGGATCCGAGAATTCCTCCCAACTCGGCTCAAACACCGGGCATTCAGGAGGGGGGACGAACTCGGCAAAGGCAGACATGTCGGAGTGGTTCCAGTTAATCAGTCCTTACTAATAATGCCAAAAAAAATGTACAGAGACGAGATCAATAGTCCATGGTTTTAAAAGTAGTTGTCTTTTTGGGGAAGTTCCTCCGCGTCCATGTTAAATCACCTCAGTGCTTGTTCCTCCATCATTTGTAAACAGCGGGCCGAGCCAGGCCCGGGAGTGTTCACAGCACCCCTACCCTACCTGGGACGCAGGGCAGGGTTACTTCCATATGTCACCATTCCTTCCTTCACACGACAGCTTCACTAAAAACACCCCTGCTGAACGCACTTGGCCGAAATGCCAACAGTCCGGAAAGGATCTGGAAGTAAGTTTGTCAACATAAAGCAAAACTCTCCGGTGACTGCTGTGTTATGTAACGCAAGCTAGCGTTGTTGTCGTTACGTCTCAGTACCTGAGAAGTCCATGATTCCTTCGTGATGATCCATTTCCAAAGTTATCAACGCTTGGCCTCGGTCCTTTGGATAGCCCTAATGAACATTACCTAACGCAATCACCCACGCTCGTCGGGCTTCCTCAAATAAGCTCCAGTCTTTGCATACACTTCTGAAAGTGCCACTCAAACTGGATCACAGCAAGGGGGGAGGCTAAGAGCAAGCTCACATTGTTGACTGACGTCTTCACTCCACACATCAACCCCCATTCATTTTTAGCACTCGAGATAGTGTAAAACTAGCGTAAAGCTAATTTGGTAGGCTAAAATCAGCTTAGCTGCCGCTACGCAACGTTGCTAACATGGTCGTAACACGACCAAAATCGCTTGACGAAGATAGTTTGCTATGGTTGGAATATGTTAAATAAAATCACACAGAAAAAGACAACAAGCTGTTTGTTTAGTTTTAGCAGAGATGACTTTTCGTATCATTTGACGTCGTCTGCTGTAGCCACATAAGCTAACTTGCTAACGAAGACTAGCAAGGAGGGGAAAATCCATTGTGGTGCGTTTAGGAACACTCGGAAAGACGTTTTTTCGTGTCATAAACACGCGTTATTGCAATACAATTGAGCTGATCATATAGGTGCTCAAATTATCAAAATAAACAACCAAATAAGAGGACAAAACAACCATAGAGTGGTGCCAAATACATCTGAGGAATTAACCACAAATTGGACTGGCATGGTTTGTGTCTCATTCAATCCAGGTGACTTGATCCCTGTTTGGATCACAGGTGGATCTGTACCCAGGAGCCTGTTGTTTCAAATTCAACAACTGAAAGGCTGTATTATATCTACAAAACTAATCTGCAACATCCTTGACTTGCTTATTCATTTTCAGACAAAAAAAACCATCAAACATTTTTTATTTTCTATTTTAATCACAAAAAAAGACAACATGGGGACATGCATGTGGTTTCAGTAACAGGCTGTAGAGGGGATATGATTGAAATAATACGATTTATGGTATGCATATGTGGTATACAGCAGAAATATTTCATAAATTGTACAATAACGTGAAGTAAAATGGTTGTAAAACCAAATAGAAGCCAATAATGCTCAAATTTAAATGAGGTCTTGAAGTTTGTGGTTTCAGTAGTCATCATGAAATGGATACTCTGGATGATCAGACCACCTGTGGAGTCAGTAAAGAGAATTTTTAATTGTGTTCTCAGAAATAAAAAAAATTAAAAAAAACATGCAGGCTTGAGCATGAAAGCTAACTTACATGAGAAGCTCCACAAAACGAATATTCTTGTTGAGCCCATCAATTGCCTTCATTTCATCCTCAGAGAGACAGAAGTCGAATATCTGCAGGAAAGACAGGTAAATGGAAGCTTATTTCATGTGTTTTACTTTAGAGGGAGTCTGGGTTTTTACAGAAACGGTCATACGTCAAAGTTCTCCTGTATACGAGCAGGGTTGAAGCTCTTTGGGATGACCACCACTCCTCTCTGCACATTGAACCTCAGGGACACCTGCGCTGTGGTCTTTTTGTACTTTCTGGCGATGGACGTCAGGAGCTCATCTTCCAATAACGGAGGGCATTTGAGGTTAACCCTGTTTGAAAGATGTGAAATGATAACAAATCAAATGATGACACAGACACTTTAGTGCTGCTTGAAAATTACATGTTGATTTTGAACTATATAGAAGTTGTAAGTGGGACTTACTGCTTTAAATAAGCTTTAAATATAGCTTTCTGACTGTTTTAGGGACTAATTTTTCCTTATGTTGTTCGATACCCTGTGTATCATTAGCATTACATTATATACAGAGATTTGTTCAGCTTCTCTGAAACTTAAAAAAAATATCTTTTCATAAAGAATAATTAATAATAAATAAGTCTTTTTAGACTTGTTGATGTGGCTAAGAATGCAGAGACCTCTCACTTTGTTGCTTGATCATTATATTAAGTTGTAGGTGTCTATTATTAACTTTTTATTTAATTAACTTTGGCAGCTGTCTTCTTTCTTTATGCGCTGTAAATAATTAAATGGCTTAGCAGCTTATTTGGAAATGTTATTGTTAAAGTATTAAGCTAGCTCAAATAATCTTTGCAGAGAGGTGAAACTCTCTCCATCTTTCTTCTGAAATCCTCTCTCGGATGACTTATTGACTGATTTTTATACGCAGTCATGTTACCGACCTTGTGTTAAATAAGTAAATGGATGATTAGATGCTTCATCAGATTTGTTACAGAACTCTGTTTCCTCGTCCTGACATAAAAAAAAATAAAAATCAGTTTTACTTGAAAACAAATCTCTGATTCAACATTTAAAGAAGTACTTACTTAAATAGTTTGTTAAACATCATATCCTAACTGTATAATAATACTGTATCATGACATTTTCACCAAATTGCAAGCTTTCATGTATGTCCATTTTTATTAAAGCATAAAATGCTGAATGCTTCACTAATAACAAATTGAATTAAAGCGATTCATACCAAGATTCATCTCTAGATGTCCCCAGGGGGCTGTAACCAACAATAACGATGTCCTTCTGCCGGCAGTATTCCAGCAGCTTTGGCTGGGTGAAGTATGGATGACATTCAACCTTTGTTCAAAACAGTAAAAATACATTTAGTTTCTTAATGAGGACAGACTGGATGCTTCCCTGTAACATGTGTGTAATTATAATATATGTAAGTATTAGTCTGTATTAGTCTGCAGTCATGTTACGGGCAAATCTTCCCAAAGGCATCCGTGCCGCTGTTCATTTTAAGTTTGTCATCTTCTTCTTTCCACCTGCAAAGCACAGACTGACAGACGCTCATCATTTAACTTGAACGTAGAATAAAGTTGATAAATTAATGTTTTGTGTACCTGGTTCGACACTGGTTTGTGCTTCAGTCCGGGTTTGTTTAAGATCAGCTCAAGTTGGCGCTTGTTGAAGTTTGATACTCCGAGAGACTTTACCAGCCCAGCGTCTTTGCAAGCTTCCAGTGCCTGTCCAATATGTACAAAAGAGGAGAACCAGGGGCCAATGAACTAGACATTTACAGATTTATAGTCGAACTTTGTACTTAATTTTCTTTTCAGAAGCAGTACAAATTCTGTAGCTTATAAACTAAGTTAAAAAACTCAACACAACTTTCTTTTCTTATAAAATGAGGGCAGCAAGTCTCACCTCCCACGTTGCACAGAGGTCCGTTTCATGATAAATGTACTTCCCATTCTGATCTTGTGGGAAGAATGTATCTCCTGGCTTCAGAAAATCACATCAAGATGAAGTGAGGTGAAATAAAGTAATAAGTAAAAATAAATAATTAAAACCTAAACATAACTAGATTTATAAAAAACGTTTTTTATTCTTTGAACAGTTACAGAATACATTTATAACCTTGAAAGCTGTGGGCATTTCCACAATGTAGAGGTCAACATAATCCAGTTGTAATGTCTCCAATGTTTTCTCCAAAGCAGGTCGTACTAACTCAGGGGGATGAAATGTGTTCCACAACTGCAAAATTTAAGCAGACAGAAAGGTGTTAGTTGTTGCAAAACTGTGGCAGTAGGTTATCTTTGTGGCCATGAAGTTTTCTGGGAAGAAGTTCAATACCCGACAGTACACATTTCACACAAACACAAACTTTACTAACCTTTCCGCAGTAGAAGATGTCTTCTCTCTTCATGGTTCCATCGGTTATTTTTTCCCTTATTGCTTGTCCCACCTCATGCTCATTAAAATAGACCAAAGCTCCATCAATGTGTCTGTAACCTGTTTCAATGGCCAGTTTGACAGCTTCATATGAAGTTCCCTTGGAGGTCTATCACAGAGAAACTTATATCAGTAAAATATCTTTAAGCCACAGCTAGATTTTTGTGTGTTTATGACACGTAAATTGAATAATGGGTTAAATTGTGTCAGGTTAAATAACCTGTCTTACCATGCAGGGATCCCCATAAGTTCCCAGTCCTATCAAAGGTATGTTGTTTCCATCACTCAGAGGAATGGAGTGATTTTTGCCTGTCATTTCCATTTTCATCAAAGTGTGTGTTGCACCTTGTGTCTTTAGTTAAAGCCCAACAATATGTTATTCAGTCCAGCTTGAAGCAGCTTTGCCTGCTGCTCTTTGACAACAGACATGACTCCTCCCCGGGAGAAAGAGCAGCCTCCCGCACAAACTGTCAGGATGATAAAAAAAAAAACAACTCCAGTATCTGACACATTTATGAGCAAATGCATAATGAGCCGATATACCATGTTTAGTACCCCACTGAGCAACGGAAGAACGTGTGAAAATATCGACTTCAAAGTTGCTCCGCTCTATGTTTAGTTTGGCCTTAACTGGCCACTGTAGCTGCTGAACCGCAGTGCTTTCTGGGTAAAAAAAATCGTATGTGTGTTTTGAGAAAATAGAGCACAATTGCTAGCCTTTCCTTTATGAACGTATAGGCTTCAAAATACTGTGTTTATACTCTAAATTCATGATATATGTGACTGTGCGGTGTTATATCTAATCTTCTTTAATCGGAACCGCCACAAACTGGGGAATTAGATAATAATAATTGTCTTCAGTCTTTGTGCAGTTTAATTAGGCTACATTAGCTAAATTAGCTTTCCAAACGGAAAAAATACACCGCAGTTAAAAAGTCTTAACCTTTCTGTGTATTGTATCAGAATGTAAGATTAACGGGGAGTGTCTGTAATGCATGGCCTTAGTGTTGATCTGTCAGTCAGAATTAAAAATTGCAGGTCATCCTTTGTTGGCAAGCGCACCGCTAATTGCATTGATTTATCAACCGATTGACTGACCTATAGAGAAGGGGTAAAAAATGGATGACAGTGCCGACAATGTTGATAACGACGACGTTGTCATCATCGTGGAAAACGAGGCGGAAAGTTTGCCGGCGGAAGAAGAGAGAGTGAAACAGCAGGACACCTTTGGGCTGATGGATACGTGTCCCATCTGCAAGTTGAGCTTCCACAACAGAGAGCCCAAGCTGCTGCCGTGTCTCCACTCCTTCTGCAAGAGGTGTCTGCCCGCCCCCTCCAGGAGCGCTGACCAGAGGCAGGGTCCAGGTGACAGACACAAAAAATGTGAGAAAGCGCAGGTCAAACTGATTTTGGCAGGCCTGGACGGGTTAAACTGTCAGGTGTTCCTAAAACGCATCACGATATTTCCTCAGTGACGCTTATTTCCTGCCAGAAGCTGGTTAAAATGTCGGTAAACCTTCGTGTGAATGAGATGACAAACCAGAGAGGCACATACATTTCTCTCAGCTGAAACTCCGGTAAACAGCAGTAGTATGAATATAAACTACTGAAAAACAAAAAGCATGAAAGGCAGGGTGGCTCAAGTGGTTGAGAAGACACCCCGTGTACAGAGGATCGTTCAAATAAAGGCCACTGCTGTGAAAAAAAAGTATTAAAGGCGTCCAGCTGGTTCTCCTGTTTTATGACAGATATGTGCAGTTTTAATGCCACAGCTGGTTCAGTTTGACAGAAATAAGGATACAAGAACACAATCTGTTGTGCGGATAATGTAAATACTGAAGATATTTACATTTTCGGGTGGAGGAATTAATGAAATACCCTGGGAAATGTAATGTTTGGAGCTTTCTCGTTCATTAAGATGTATCTTCTGTCAGGAAAAACAAACAAAATAAAACATTAGAAATGGAAAGTGTCTCTATGGATGAATAAATTAATTAAAAATAGGAAATGATCCCATAGACTGAAACTACATAACCAAACCAGGATTTGGATTAAACCAACCAAAAACTACACAGAAAATCAAAAAGACAGAGAAAGACCACATATAATGAGCGATTACAATGTATTCTTCCTTAAAACCCCCTTTATTTATACATAGTTGTTCATTTACATCACATTCCTTCATTACTTTGGAGTCTAAACGGTGATCTGTTTAATTTGAACCCAGCATATTATTAAAATGAGCTTTTTCACTGCAGTTTTTAGTTCACCACATTTATGAAACACAAAAAAACAGCATATATTGTCATTTCCTTCTCTTTATAAAAGAAAAACGATGGATATGAACAGGAAAGCTGTGGTTCTAAACACAAACCTCATCATTGAGCACACAACAACTGTTCGTTTTAAGGATCTAGAACCAGAATTTCTCAGTAGATTTATATTTATGAAAATAATAAAAATCAGTTTGAGAGAAACTAACTCACTAAATAAAGTCATGGAAATGGTTTTCAGTTGATTCTTTTGGTAATATTTCTGTTCTCCTGCCATAGTAGGTGCTCTGCGATGTCCAGTGTGTCGACAGGAATGCTGGGAAATGGACGTTTTGGAGAATTTCTTTGTGAAAGACTCTGCTGAGGTGCCCAGCAGCACTGTGGAGAAAACCAGCCAGGTTGGTGCTCACCTGCCCCCCCTCGCAGCTCATTAAAAAAAAACACAGATTGAGTCACTGGTCGTCTTTATTCGTGTTCCATAGGTGTGTATGAGCTGTGACGACAACACAGAGGCGACAGGTTACTGTGTGGAGTGTGTGGAGTTCCTGTGTGTGACGTGCATCGAGGCACACCAGAGGGTCAAGTTCACCCGGGACCACACCATACGCCAGAAGGAGGAGGTGTCTCCAGGTAGTGCGTTAGTGATGGAAACTATTCTGTGAAGATGCGTAGACATGACGTGGTTTTATATTCCTGTTTTCCTGCCAGAAGCGCTGGGCTTATCCACGCAGAAACCCGTCTTCTGTGACATCCACAAGCAGGAGCCTCTGAAGCTGTTCTGTGAGACGTGTGACCGGCTCACCTGTCGCGACTGTCAGCTCCTCAAGCACAAGGATCACAAGTATGAAGAACTTTTAGTTCGTCTTTATTTTTCATTCATTTTATTCCCGATAGATAATAGAATTTCATGAGAAATGTGAGCTCATCACGGCAGAAAACGTGTTTCAAAAAGGTTTGGACACGATTAGCACCGTGTAGCGTCCCCACTTCTGTCAACAAAACCCCAAATCATCTGGGGATTAAGGAGAGCATTTGTTGGACCTTTGGGAGAGGAATGTTGTCCCATTTTTCTGTGATATTCTATTGTGAGATGAGAGATATTGAAGATCCTGATAAAAGTGACATTTTCTCTTCCAAAGCAGGACTGAAGAAAGTAGAAAAACAATCTCATGCTCGTGATGCTGTTTGTGTGCAGCTACCAGTTTCTGGAGGACGCCTACAGAAACCATAAGCAGTATCTGGAGACCATGACGCTGCAGTTGCAGGACAAAAGAAAGGCCATTGAGGAGGTATCCACCTGCATCAATGCTGGGTAATGTTCCCCTCCTTTACTAGAAGCAGGTTTCTCTTCACTCTGGAATAAACGTATTTATTAAAACATCTCGACTTTGGCAGACTGCAGCAAGTTGAAGAAAATCGGAAGGCTGTGACGAATGAAATAAAGAAGTCCATCTGCAACTTAATCATGGAGATCAACAGGAAGGGAAAGATTCTGGTCAACCACCTTGAGGTATGTTAAAACTGCAAGCAGAAAGCCTTTTTAAGCAGGATTCCTCTCCTTTAACCTTTGGTGAACACATTAACTCCCAGGCTTTGACTAAAGACCACGAGCTGGGCTTGAAAAAGCAGCAGGACGACGTCAACTCTCTGACCAGACACCTGGACCACGTCATCAGCTTCACCAAGTGGGCCACAGCCAGCCAGAGTGGAACAGCCCTGCTGTACTGCAAGAGACTGGTGAGTAGCTTCAGCACCAAGCAGCAGTTTGGATGTTTTCACCGATCCTTTAACGTTTCTGCTTCTGTCTGCCAGATCCTTTACCAGATCCACTACCTGATGAGAGCGAGCTGTTACCCCTCCATCGTTCCTCAGACCTCTGTTCGTTTCCAGTGTCGCTCTGGTTTCTGGGCCTCGAACGTAGACCTCGGTAAGACTGCCATGGCCTGAGAGTTATAATCTCTTTGTG
This sequence comes from Leuresthes tenuis, assembly GCF_036924035.1. Lineage (NCBI taxonomy): Eukaryota > Metazoa > Chordata > Actinopteri > Atheriniformes > Atherinopsidae > Leuresthes > Leuresthes tenuis. The sequence goes on along the minus strand of NW_027325377.1, from coordinate 23,871,558 downwards.
TAGTTTTCTTTTCTTATTTTGGTCTGTTTTACGCTCTCTTCATCTTCTCAGTCCCCCCCCCCCCCCCCCCCCTCTCTCTCAGTGTGACACTGAAGCTTTTCTGGTGATTTCCTGAAGCAGAGAAGCTTCAGTAAAACTGGAAGGAGATAAATCCTCTGTGAGATTTCACATTTTGTGCAGTTTCCGATGACGTCATCTCATTCCTTTATCTTTTCATTTATCAGTGCGTTCCTCAGTCAGGCAAACGGTGGAAATGCCCTAATCTCATCTGGCCTAAATAACAATTGTCTTGGTGTTTTGTTCTCCGTCACACGATCTTTTCCTCGTTATCTCCTGTTTCTGTGATTGAGGAGCTGTGATGCAAGCAGCAGAACAAACCAGGGGAGACTCTGAAAGCATCGTACAATCTGCACGATTAAAGAAAGATCTGCTGGTGCTGGATTAGTTAGTCAGTTATCGTTTGTTCTTTCAAGACATTTAGATTAGCGAAGGCTTTCTGGAACATCACATAAAGGCTTATTGGAACAGCTTTTTATCACTGGATGTTTCTCTGGAGAATGAATGTGTGTTCTTACAGTTTTCTGTTGAACATCTGGCTGCAACAAAAGGTCTGAGGGTTCAATCCTCCAGCACACAGATCGAATAGGGTTCTTCTTCTCTTGTTATTTATGCATCCTCTTTGGCATTTCAGAAAAAGTTGGGATGGGCCAATTCACCGCAAGTAATTAGGCAAAGAAATGTAAGAAATTTAATTTCAAACCAGTTGTTGTGCTGATGATTTAGTACCAAAGCAGCACCCGGGAAGATTCAGTTTGTCAACAAATGTGCAAGAAACTCAATCAGTCAAATGGTGACAAACAATGTTGCTCAACGAAAGATTGGAAAGGATTTGCACGTTTCTCCATCTGCTGTGCAGAATGTTATTAAATGATGAGAAGAATCTGGAGGAGTTTCATTGTGTGAATGGACCTGAAAGCTTTAGAAACGTGTGTTGTGGGGACATGACTCAGTTTTTGCTTCTGACCAAAGATAAAAAAAGACCATCCTGAATGCTAAACTAGCAAAACTGCCAGATAAGAGGAACCTCTTCACCTCTGTTTGTGGGAATAATGGAACAAAGTAACAGCTGAAATGCTACTCTCCCGGGTATGTTGTAGGAGGAGTGGCAGCTCTACAAAGTGGTGAAAGATGGTATTATCTTTCAGGACCAGCTTGCTTGTCCCTTTCTTGAGAAACAGACTCCCTTTAAACAGGCTCATGCACAACCAAATCAGAGGATGAAACCACTTAACAGCATCATCTAATCATAGGTGCCAGCTTTAGAAATCGACTCTTCTGATCCAACAGAAAGAAATGAACGGTGGTTTTGGTGAATAGTTCCTTTTCATTGCTTTTTTTGCTCCTTGCAGGTTCTCTGGTTGTAGAAAAATGCCCGGGGAGGCCTCCCGGGGCCAGCCCACAGGCGGGTCCCAGAGCAGAGGCGCCCCCTGGAGGTCTGTCCATGTCAGCGCAGCAGCGACAGAGCACCCTGGCTCAGCTCCAGCTGCAGGTAGAAGAAGTCGAACTAAAGGCTGAAACATTGTAAATCACTCTGAAAAGAGCCGTTTTTAGTCTTTAGTTAACCTGTTGAACTGCTCCTCTGTCCAAGGTCGACAAGCTTTCCCATCAGCCTCACAGGCAGCCCGCTCCCAACCACTGGTCCTGGTACCAAAACATCAGGCTCCCAGGACCTCCTGGCCCACCACCCCCAACCAGACCCATCCACGGGGGCTCATCCCCCTCCCAAGGCCCCCCAAGCCTGACACAGATGGGGCGCAGATACGGCAGCACCCACCCCGGTCCCAGAAGCCCGACATCGTCCACGTTTCCCAACACAGCCTTCCCGTCTTCACAGGTAAGAGGTTCTGTACGTCCAACATGCTGCTTGATGGTTCTCACCACATCAACCTTAATTATTCTTTTATCTTTGCATTTTTTGTGCCTTCAGTCTCTCAGAGATCTGATCCATAGCTCCACCTTCCCGCCTAAACCCATCGAAGTGTCACAGGGACCTTCTCGCTACCCGCAGCCTCTGAGCGCCGCAGCAGCTACACAGATGTCCCTCCACCAGGTCGGGAGTGGAAGGATCTGGCACGAGTTTAATTCCAAAGAGTCAGAGTGCTTATTGTAGTGTTTTGTCTGTTTCCTCAGAGATGCCTCCCTGAGTCCTCCCTCCTGAAGAGGAGTGAAGCTGCTGGATCTGTCCCCTCCATCACCATCTCAGTCCCCAGGCCCAGCATCGGCACCACTCTGGCCTCCGCAGCCTCCGATAAAACAAGCTTTCTCAGTCACATGTCAGGTCGGTGCTGTGGTCCATCCTCTTTTCAGTGAAAGTCAGTCTCCTGATCAGTCAGTTATTCATTTTACTGTTGTTTTCAGCTCAAGCAGGGCAGAGCTCCCCGGTGGCAAAGCCGTCTTCCTCGGACAGAATCACGGGGTAAGAAAGTCTCTTTCTGCTGCTGTTAGATGATCCACATAAAGACCCAACGATCAGTCTGCAGTTTTCATCTCATTTGTCATAAAAACCTCAACTTTATGACTTATTTTCTGCTGTTTACTGAGCAGTTATTTCTACACAATCCAGATCTAAATGTTTCTGTTTGCATTGAAGGACAACCTCTTGGAAACATACTTCTGAGCCCTCGTCTGCCCCCGCTGCCAAGCGCAGACGACGGTCCTCCCCGGGGCCCGTTATCGTCATCAAGGACGAACCGGAGGATGAAGATGAAGTTCATTTTGTAAGAATCTTTGATCCCACAGATCCAGAGCGCCGTGGAAACGTTTTGATGGATGTGGTTTTGTGCTTTCAGGTGCAGTCCAGCGTCGGGTCGAGCCTGCCGGACAGCAGCACCGGGGCGCAGTCCAAGCCCCGGCATCAGCAGAAGGGGTCTGCGGCCGCCCCCAACCCCGCGTCCGACTCCACAGACCAGCCGCCGCCGCCGCCGTCCGAAAAGAGAGCGGAGCCCGAAGAAGACCCCAACGAGGACTGGTGCGCCGTGTGTCAGAACGGGGGAGAGCTGCTCTGCTGCGACAAGTGTCCCAAAGTGTTCCATCTGGCGTGCCACATCCCCACCCTGAACGAGTCCCCCAGGTGATGACCCGTCTCCATTAAATGAGCTTTTTGTGGTTAAAACCGCCACTTTGGGCTTCCTCCTGGGGTCACTGTTACCCTGCTTTGAACTTTGTGATTTTCTCACCTTTATAAAGAAAACACCCTCCTCCAGTCTGTGTGGAAAATCTTTCAATTTCAGTCTTTAAGAGGTACTTTAATTTCTTTTATTCATGAATTAAATCCAAAACAGATTTTCAAAGCATAAATCATCAGTTTTACCGTCAGATTTCCCCTTCAGGAGTCACCTGAGTTGATTTAGAAACAGGAGAAGACTCCTCCTCTGCGGCCTGTACTGACGTTTGAGCTGATTTGCCTTAAATCTAAAGGATCTTCCCCATTATTCGATGAAACTCGCATGTCTTATGCTGTGCAATGTTTTAGCAAGAAGCTTATTTTCTGCCCCACGTCTCTTCTCAGCGGCGAGTGGTTCTGTTCCTTCTGCCGGGACCTGGTCTCCCCGGAGATGGAGTACGACTGCGGCAGGAAGGACTGCCCGGCCTCTGAGAAATTCCCACCTGTCGATCGAAGGGTATTTGTTCTGTGCATGCTGAACTGGAGGAAGATGGCCACACGTTTTCTTTAGCAGCAGTTGAATTAATTCCTCCGTGCTCCTTCTGTTTTTATGATGATTTAGAGGTGTGAGAGACTTCTGCTGCGCCTGCTCTGTAACGACTTCAGCACTGATTTCCAGCAGCCTGCATCTCCGTCGGTAACTCATTTAGTCCGTGTGCAAGCATGATATGAAGCTCTGAAATGGGGTAGAAAGTAGTTATAACACCTGAGAAAACAGTCACTTAATTCCTTCTTTTGTAGGAAACACGAAGGTACAAAGAACTAATAAAGACGCCGATGGATTTGTCGATTGTAAAGAAGAAGCTGGAGTCGAAGGAGGGTGAAAGTTACATCAACCCTGAGGGGTTTGTTGCTGATGTGAGACTCATATTCTTCAACTGTGCAAAGTACTACAAAGTAGGTGTCTTTAATAAGTCACGCTCTGAATACTGTTTAATTTAAAGACATAGACTTTTGTTTTAAGATTCATTTCTGGTGTTTTCAGCCGACCTCAGAGATTGGGAGTGCAGGACTGTACCTGGAGGACTATTTCGAGGAGCAGCTGAAGCTCATCTACCCGGACAGGGTCTTCCCCGGAGGGAGGGAGGAGCAGATGATCCCTCCTTTAGAGGACGAGATCGATGAAGAAGAGGAGCAGATGACACAGGAAAGCTCGACTAAGCCACAGAGTCCTCCGGGAAAAGAAAGCCCCCCAGCTGATGACCTGGATCCTCTGGAAGAGGAGGCGGCGGCGCCGGCTGCGAGCGAGAAGTCGGAGGCAGAAAAGGCTGAAACGAGTGAAACGGAGCCGGGCGAAGCAGCAGCAGCTGGAGAGGAACGCAGTCCTTCTGCAGAGGAAGATGAGCAGGAGGAGGCTGCTCCTGTGAAACCGGTGGAAGACGGTGCAGCTGCAGATGAGCACACTGAGGACAGAGTAGCTCCCGGCTCGCCAAAGGAGGAGAACCCTGAGCCCCCCGCAGGCGACACCGCAGACCCACCGGAGACCCAGGAGCAGGCTGCTCCTGCAGATGCAGCCGTGGACGAGGAAGGATAGATCCATGGCACTGGAGAGCAGATGGATGAGTTCAGTCTTCCACAGACGTTTGCTGATCATTTTAACACCATAGAAGAAGAATGAACAGACTCTGGGAGCGGTTCTGCTGTAGATGCACAACGAAAGGGAGCAAATAAGCTCTTCCTGTGTTTGGATTTGCTGTGACGACTCTGGGAAGCGCACAAAGCATTTTGTGTTGGTTGTGTTTAAGTTATAAATCTCTTTGCTCATCATGTGTACAGAATGCTGTAAGTTATAAGCACACATTCAGAGGATCAACAAATGCATGTGTGAATAGGAATCATGCCTCCAGTTTGTGTTTAACGCTTTTAACCCATATATTCTTGCTGTTTTAGTCTCATTTATTGCATTAATATTTTTTTATTCAGTATTGTATTAACAGGCGACACATGCTGGCTGTGAAGAAATGTAGATTCTGTACAAACTGGAAGTGTCCAGCCATTTTCTGTTGTTTACCACCGTCACTTTATTGCTAAATGAAGTTACGCAGGAGCTGGAAGTTAACCTCAGAAACTATTCTGTGCGTAAGAATACCTGTATTTACAATATTTGTAATAAACAGGATTACACGCGCATCTGCCTCATGCTTTGTTGTGTTTTTATTACAGTAATTAAACTATTAAACCCTGAATTGTAGGGTTCTCAGGAAAAAAATGTAAACATTTTCTCTGCCTTTCCCTCAAAATGTCTTGAGGCCTTGCAAAGCCTTTGCTGCATGTCATTGCCCCTCTCTCTGCCCCGTTTCCTGTCTCTCTTCAACTATCCTCTCCATTAAAAGGCACAAAAAGCCCCAAAAGTAAAAAAAATGAAACCACAAAAAGAAATACTTAAAATATTAAAAGTAGGATACTCAATGGAGGAAAATGACTCTTGTGATTATCATTATTATGTATTATTACATTAACAGATAAGGTGATTTCTATCAGCCAAAATGCAGTTTGGTCATAAAAGAGCTATATGTTAGATCTCCCTGGAGGGCACCTCAGCTAAAGCGGGAAAATGGGCTGTTGCCTCAGCAACCAGAGCCCAAACCTGTTGCCAGACTTGCCCTGCCCTACCACATAGTCGGACGACATCCACAGTGAGAGGTTATATCACCCAAGTGGAGTGTCTTACCTGCTGGCTTTACATACTTCACTCTTTTACCCAGCTCCTGCTAACAAGACGGTACAACTTTAACAGCTAAAATGCTGATAGTGTTCAAGTTCAGTAAGATGGAGTGGAGAAAATGGATTATTTTGTTTCTTCTGTGCAGACTTCTGATTGTAAATGGTAAGAAAACCGTTTTAAAAGTGGCTGTGGTTTCTGTGGTGCATTAAATCATTTTATTGTAGATCAACCTCAAGCTTGAGTAAAGAAGCCCGTTTTAATCAAACTAATTAGTGCTGTTTATTTAATCGACTCTTAGTCACTGCTTTACTGTTTTTAACGCTGAATATTTCTGCAAACCTGTACTTTCATCCCTTCTCTATAGGGGAACAGCGTGGACCTCCTCCTGAAAAGTGCTGGAAGGTTGAGAAAATGCTGAATCGGAGAGAAAAGGGATGTGCCAACCTTTTTCGCCGGTAAGCAGAACGCACTTTCTTTAGGGTGTTAAATATGGGGCCAGAAAACCAGAGGGGGATGCATGATAATTACTGTCATTTGATCTTTTTTTTAATTTCTTTTTTTTAGATAAAACCAACATGAAGTGAACATAAAAGACTTTTATTTGCTTTTTAGTGGGGGCATCTGTGCAGATAGAGAAAAAATCTCAGGTGAAGGGTGGAATGTTTACATTGTGTCATTAACAGCAGGAACTGCACCTCAAGGTTAGGTCCCAATCAACAGATCCCATCAGGGGAGGACGTGAGGGCGCTAAGAGTCTGTTTGGCTCCATGATTAACAGTAAAGGGCCAGTTTGACTCTCAGAACATGGAGGTTGTAACTGATGAAACAGAGCAACACCTGGTCATAACGCTGAATGATTTTCAGGTGGAAAATACTGCTAAAAAAAACTTTTTTCATGCATTTCATGCTGGAACCGTCTCCTTTCTTTACAGCAAAGCTGGGGTAAAGCGCAGAGCCTGCGACGTTGGCATCAAGATGGCCCAGGAGCAAAGGGGCTGTGAGAGGTCCCTCTTTACAGAATCCAGCTGGGATCCCCGAATCTCACAGGTGTCTCTCTTTCACACTGCCAAGATCTGCAGTAGCAACTCTTAAAAGAAGCACACTTGTTTCCAAACCCCTTATAATTTATTCCCAACCTATGTTCAGGTATGTTGTGAATGCTACGGTCTGATGGCAGCAAACATGAGTTTGAGCTGCGAGGTTCACGGTCTGCCGCTGCAGTGACACATCAAAGACCTGCTGCTTGAAAAAGGAGGAAAGTCAACCAACTGGTAAGGCACCTTGACCTTGCACACAGAAGAAAGAGTGCTGCTGTCTCCTGAGGGGGCTGGATAAACACCAGCGCTGTCATAATTGTTCTATACAGCTGGCAGTGAGACATTCAGAGGGCAGAAATATATTTGCTGAAGAATAGAAGTTTTATTTTCAGCAGAACATTGTCTTGTGTGAAGAATACTTAATTTCAGCAAAAAAATAAAGAAATTCTTTGCGTCTGTTGACACTTAATCATAAAACTTTCCCCTCAGTTTCATTCATTTCTCCTCTGCACACTCATGAGCATGCTTAAGTAAACAGTTTTTTTACAGCGTCGTAAGGAATGTAACCCCAAGTATTTGCCTTGTTCCTCAGGTGGGTCAGTGAAAGAGCTCGAGGGATTTATGGGTGTGTGATAATAACCAAGAGTAGCATCTGCACACATAACCCAGTGTGAGGATACACAAAAGGAGAGAACAAAAGCGGCCGCTTATAGAAGTTAAACAGTTTAACAAACTGAATCAGCAGTTAAAAGAAGATCATTAAAAACTCGGATTTAAAACCAGATTGAAATTTTTAATAAAGACCAAACTTTTTAAATGGTAAATTAACTTTTGTCACAGAGATCCAAAAACAGTAAATTTGGGATACTTATGCAGAAAGTAAATAGCTGTTTGACTCCTGTTCAGTGCTTTGATGCCTGTGTGTAAAGAACCTCTTTTCTTTATTCACAGGGAGGATGTGTCACCAAGTTAAGCAGCACAGTGCATCTTCCTCAGAAGAATATCACCAATGAAGCCCGACTGAACCTGATGAGGGCAGCACTGTGTTCTACAGCTCTGACTGTGGCCTTATAGCTTCTGCCTATTTAGTCATGTTTTCCGTTATAGACTCCAATGCTGTATAGAAATATAGAAGTGCCTGCAACTACTGAGACCAAACAAATAACTATTTATGTTTATTTAAAGAAATGAAGTGACTGATATCAGTAAATGTCCATTCTAAGGTTTTCTGAGCACTTTGTATCCTTTAACAGCTGCACTGTAGTCCCTTTATGTGAACTGTCCCCTTGCTGAAAGATAATAAAATCTCCTGTGATTCAGAAATTCAGTATTCTTATTCATTTTCCCTCATGTAGTGGATGAAGAGTGGCGTCATTAGCATTCCTGTGTGTGCATGTTGAGTCAAAGACACTGATGTGGGAATTCCACGCCAGTAGGACACAGACATTAACTTTATTTAATCTGTGCCATGATTTATCTGGAGGACAGTGATTTGATAAAAGAACAACAATTATAGCTACTTACAGATTTGATGAGTGCTGCAAAGGTGGGCTGTCAGTTGGGGTCACAGTGTTCCTTTTACACTTTGACTTCTTTTCTCCTCATTGTCTGAGATATTAGTTCATATGAGTAAAAAAGAAAAAAGGAAAAATGTGATCATTTCACCCCGTTTCTTACAGACAAAGTAATTCAAGAAAACCCCTGAATCAGGTTCATATACACAGAACTGTTCAAGTAATCTCACACCAGCTGTTATCTGCACCGGGCAATAATAACTCAATTTGTTGCTCCTCTGCTAAAAGATTTATCTACCTTCAGTCGACCAGCATAAAGAACCGTTCAGGGGCCTTGTTACTGATCCTTAGAACTTACTCAACATTTAATTAGCTATATTCAATGTGTTTTCATTCCAACTTGTTATTAATGGAGGTAATCACACACAGACAAAGACAAACTATTAAGTTTTCAGGACTGCAGATGTAGCGTGGTACAAAGTGAAGTCGCCCCCCACTACACATTTAATTTGAAAAAGTATTTTATTTTTGTTCTGCAAAGAGCAAAAAATATGTATTTTTTTTATCACCGTTACGCCACACACATCTTCACACTCAGGTGTGTGTTCTCGTTCTCACAACGTATTCCCGCGAGACTTCCCTTGTCCCTGAACATAGTGTAGCGAACGCGCCCTCTGCTGGTGAGAGTTAGACACTGCATCACCAGCTCATTGAAGCGTCTCTGTCCCACCAGGTGGGACTGTACACCCCCACCGCCATCCACTCAGTTCTCAGGAAGTACGAGTCAGTGCTGACTGATGCTTTTAGACAGCCCTCGAAGAAATGACATCATGCATCTCATCTGAAACTTCAGCCAATGGTCTTCATGGAGCATTTATATACTGTGTGATATAGCTTTTTGAATCGTTTGGAGTGTGGCATACTTATTTTGATTGGGTAACTGATGCATGTTCAGTGTTTTAGGCTTACATATTGTATTTTAAGGTAAATTCAGGGGCATTTCTGAAATATTTTGGAGCTCCCTCTGCCACTGGTCAGAATGAGGAGCCTTGCATTCACAGGCCTCTGGAGAAATGGTCCAGGAGTCTTAGGAAGAAGAGCTTCCTACCTCATGTATGAAAATATAATTACTTGAATAAAGAGGTAGTTTGTGCAGGATAATGCGTTCTGTCCTCTGTGTGCATGCTGGTGGGGTTGGCAGGATTATAATCAGGAGAGATAATCAGGAGTGATACTTTTAATGAGGTTTTCTTCATTCTGGTGCACTTTAAGAAATTAGGTCTTTAGATTAGATCGAACTTTATTTGTCATTGTGCTGAGTGTAGGTACAGAGCCAATGAAATGCAAGCATCTAACTAAAAGTGAAGTATACAGAATTATTTAGATAAAGTGCAGTGGAAATAAATATCTATTGTAAAAATGTGTACATTGTCAAGAGAGTGAGTGGAGAATGCAGATTACATGTGCTAAGAGCTGCATGTAGACAGTATTATAGTATGAATAATATGTCCATAGGGCCTCAGTAGGACACATAAGCAGTGCAGATTGTGTAAGGATGCAATAAAGTGACAGTATGATGGTCTAAATAAGTTAAAGTGACAGAATTCAGCCTCAGGAAAAAAGCTCTTCCTGAGTCTGCTGTGCAGTGGCTTGGATGTGAAACTTCCTCAAAGTTTGCCCTGCCCAGGCAGTCTTTGTGGTAAATGCGTACATAGCTGCTTATAACTCTACAACAGTGTATAAAAAAAGAATGAGTTATACTTTATAGATAGTGTAAAGACAAATAAGAAGCAACAGAAGCTCCAAAAGGCTCAATAATAATTAGATTGTCGACTGGAACTTTATAATTTCCATGGAGAACACTTTGACGCCACTGCTTTCATCAGTTCTTGAAACTCTGGTCTCTCTACTGTTCTATATCATATCTTCAGCTACAAAGAAGTTCAAATTTTCTTCATCCACATCCAAGAATGCTTTTATTTCTTTATTCATTGCTTTAAACAGCATTAACAAACGAGCACTGCCTGATGCCACATTATAAGACTTATAAGACTCTTTGAACTCCACAGATATATTTCCCTATACATTATATATATGTTGGATTAAATTATATGATTATGCAGCGTTTTGAAAGTATCTACACTCCACTTTTACTGCAGTGGCTAATTCTGACCACGTAAAAGATGCTTTTAGAGTTACGTAATGAAGACATTGAAAGCAATAATGTTTTGTTGTCAGAGGAATAACGGGACATTTGAATAAGTCTGTGGCTGTAGCTGTAAAATACCTTTAGATTTATTATTTTTATTGGATTTTACTCTCACTTATCTGCAAGTTTAGGGTGCAATCTGCAGAACATATTTCCACTATTAATATAAATAAGCTTCCAGTAGTTTTTTGTATGATTAAAAGGCCTGACAGGCCTTTGCAGGCGGTGAAATGCACGTGACAGAGAGCTTGTAACATTCAGAACTCGCGAGACCTGCTTAAAAATAGCATGACATCCTGCTGCTTCTGCCATTCTCAGTCTGAATGAAGGCAAGAGTGAGTGGCGATAAATGGGATTTGATTTGAGCAGTAAAACCTGCAGTGTGACTGTAGCCTATGAGTCTGTTTCTATCACTGTGACGTGTGCGTTCAACACACCTGGATGGGTTAAAATCGGAGGATAAATTTTGCGTATCTGATCTTATCTGCTGAGGGAGATACAGCCGAAGTACACCCCCCTGGTTCAAAGGCCACCACAGACTGGGATGTGCTGCTTAACCCACACTGTGAGGACATAGAGGGGAAGACACACTGTCTAACGGATTATCTCAACTTCTGTGTAAAAACGTGGTCTCTCCATTAAGATGTTACCCTGACAACAAGCCATGGGTAACACGTGAAGTCAAAGCTGTCCTCAACAGGAAGAAGGCCGCCTTCCGGAGCAGGGACAGGGAGAAAAAGCAGAGGACAAACCAAGACTGACCTTTCTACGGAGCCACATTGCCATCTAGTGGTCATTGCAATGTACTACAGGATAGTTAAACCTAAAATGGCCTAATCAGACATCTATGTGAAGTAACTCAACTGTTAACGGATGTTGCCTGTTGTTTCTTTTTGTTTCCATTGTTAAACACAGGAAGATAGCATTGTTTAGTTTAATTCACACGTTTGTAACCTCACAGGCATCAATCTGGATTTGGTATTCAAAAGGTATTCAAGATTCACTCCAGTGACCCATGTTATTTCAGTTGAGGCCTCATCTCGTTTAGTTCCGACTCTGGGCACCAGCGGGAGACTCCTCCCTAAGGTCCTCAGAGTCTGAGTGGCCTGCTGCCTTACAGTAGTCTAACCTGCTGGAGGCAGGTTCAGTCTTCCACAGAGGGGGCCCCGGTGGGGACCGACGTTTACTGCCGTCAGATCCTTTTCGCTCTGCGTTAGTTACAATAGGAAGAAGAGGCAGTGAACAGTCTCTTATGCAAGTTATAAGCACATATTCAGAGGAAGAACAACAAACTTTTTGCTCAGATATGCACGTGTTAACATAAATGATGCCTCCATTTTGTGTTTAAAGCTTTTAATCCATAAATTCTTGCTGTTTTGATCTCTTTTATTGTATAAATTTTTTTCATTGTATCAATAGGCGACACAATATGGCTGTGGAGAAATGTAGATTCTGTACAAATGGGAAGTGCCACATGGACTGAAGTTGCTGAATCTCCTGTGTAGCCAGTTTAAGGCCCTTTATCTCCTGAAAAAAATCCTAATTTTATCCCTCAGAAGCCTTGTTTTTGTCTAAGGAGCAATCATTCAAGTTTCACTGTCTTGTTATCAGTCCGAGATAATTCACTTTCTCATCAGCCAACCTTTAAAAAAAGATCAAGATCATGAAATCACTCAAACGCAACCATTTTATGTTGTTTACCACCGTCACTTTATTGCTAAATGAAGTTAACATTATTAACTATTCTGCGCGTAAACATACCTGTATTTACAATATTTGTAATAAACAGGATTAGATTTAGAGTAATTAAACTATCCACCACCAGTAATTAAACCCCCCCCTCTGCTTTCCTGCGTAATTTCTTTAAATGATTTCTTTTTCTCGGGGACAGGCTGGACTTTGGCCCCGGCGGCAGTCACCACACTGTGGCGCATTAAATAAATCCCATCATCGGCCGCGTTTTTAATCATTCTATAGGTCTGACGGTGGAGCTCAGCTGCTTCCACCCCGCCCCCCTCAAACCTGTGTCGCCTCCGCCGCCTCTTTGGGATGTCCTCCTTCCTGGTGGAGTAATCTTCTCGGCTGATACTCACACCGTCGGCGGCTGTTACGCAGCTCCTGAATAAGTGTCAAACTTATAGTCAAACCGTGTTAAAGAGGCTGAAAGCGTTCACGCGGACTCTGATGGAGAGGATAATATTCGTGCTTGCTCTGTGCGGACTTCTGGATGGACAGGGTAAGGACACCGTTTAAGGACTGGCTGTGGTTTCTGTTGCGTTTTGAATGATTTCCATCGTACTGTAGACCAGCCCCAGGACGCTAGATTTTAATTAAACTAATTAATGCTTTCTTTTTAATAAAGTCTTAGTTTAGTCACTGCATTACTGTTGTTGTTGTGCCTTTTATAAAACCTGTACCGTCTTCTCTTCACCACAGAGAGACAGTTTACTTCTTTACAAGAGTGCTGTGAGTTTGGGAGGGAGATGGCACAGAAAGACCAGGACTGTGCTGCACGCCCCCCCTTCACCTCCCTCACGTGCAGGTAAGCAACACCTGGTTACTGCAGGGTTTGAAAAATATGGGGCCAAAAAACAGAGAGGGGTCAGGACAAAGAGCCAGAGGGGGGTGCATGATAATTACCGTGTCATTAGACATTTTTGTGTGAGAAAAAAACCAACACCAAGCGAAGAAAAGGCACTTTTATTGGCTTTTTAGTGGGGGCATCTGTGCAGATAGAGAAAACTAATCAGGTTTAAAGGTGGAGTTTTTGTAAAATGTTTGCATCGCGTCTTTAAAAGCAGGAAATAACCCCGGGGGCTACGAGCTCCTGATCATCTCCTCAGCCTTCAACCTCCCATCAGGGGAGGATCGCTACATGATAATTGCATAGTAAGTGCAGGCGCTAAGAGGCCCCCTGGGACCATGTTTAACACTCAAGGGCCCCGTTTGACTGTCAGAACATGGAGGTTGTAACTGCTGAACACCTGGTCATAACGCCGAGGTCACAGAGGAAACATTTCCAGGGAAAAATACTGCTTTTTTTTAGATAATCAGGAGTGGCATTTCATGCTGGAACTGTCCCTTTATTTTCAGCATAGCTCAGGAGCAGTGCTGTCGATCAGAAGCTGGACAAAGAGCCTGTGACGATGGCATCAAGATGGCCCGGGGGCAACGGGCCTGTGAGAGGCCCCTCTTTTCAGAATCCAGCAGTAATACCCGGACCTCACAGGTGTCTCTCCTTCACTCTGCCAACATCGGCAGTAGTATAGTACAGCAACTCTTAAAAGAAGCACACTTTCCTGTTTCCAAACCCCTAATAATTTGTTCCCAACCTATGTTCAGGTTTGTTGTGACTGCTGCCTGCTCGGTCTGATGGCAGCAAACATGAGTTTGAGCTGCGAGGTTCACGGTCTGCCGCTGGGAAAGCAGTGCAGTGACACAGCGAAGACCTGCTGCCAGCAACCGGAGGAAGTCCAGCCAACTGCAGCAGGTAAGCGACCTGAACGCTTCTGTGCACAGAGGAAAGAGCGTCGCTGCTTCCTGAAGGCGCTGGATAAACGGTCTTGGTGCGACAGCTGTTGAGCCGAATGCTGCCAGACAGTCAGATCAGAGGTCACACAGTAGGCTAAGCTGCGTGCGCTGTGCCAACTCACGGCCACCTGGCAGCTTTTAGCAGAGACACAAACCATCCATTTGGGATACTTGTGAAGAAAAGCAAATAGGTGTTCGACTTGTCCAGTGATTTGAAAAGGTTTGTGTGTAAAAAGCCTATTTTTCTCTTTTCTGTCATAGTGGGGACAGAGAAGCCTGAAGTGGTGACTGCACACCCTCCGCTGGGAGATAACACCTGCAGAGGTTTGACACCTTCCTTTCCCTCGTTTTCATGGTAGTAAAACCTGTGAAAGGCTGAAACACCAGTTCCTCTGTGGCTTCATGAGGAGCGGACCAAGAACAGATGATGTAGAGAGCGAGGTGCAGCAGGCAGATCATCTGAAACTCAGATCTCAGGAGAATTAAAAACTCACTCAGAAAGACAAAGAGCTAAACGGGTCAGGAACTGAAAATCACCTGTCAGGCAACTTAAAGGCCACATCTGTGCAGTAAATCTCCCACAGGGCATGTAAGAAGCAGCAGAGCGGCTGTTAAAGGTTTTCTTGCACAGTGTTGGACATACCAGAGTCAGTAAGTAGTTCAGCTCTGCACATAAATGGCCTAAGCTAAGCTGTAACTGAGCTTACTGGTAACAGCCTGTCTTTGGCACATAGAACCAGAGTTTTTCCCCAATAGCAGCTAAAATGTGGACTCCATTGTTGGTCTATGCATCTAAGATTAACTCAGTTCTCTGTTCAGAGAGCAAAAAGCAGAATATCACAGGCTTTATCAAAGAAACTAAAGGCTCCGCGGAAGCAGAGTCAGCAAACTTATGACCAAAAAGTTACAAGGAACAATGGAAGGACTGGTGATAAAGAAAGGTCTGGCAGTGAGCAAAGGAAAACCAGGAGATTATATACTGAGGGACTAATTAAGAAGTGAACAACAGGTGAGAGCAATCAGCAGCGGAAACCAGGTGTGACAAGGCAGCGGTAAAACGAACAGAAGTGAGCAAAAGACCTGAATCGATCCAAATAAAACAGGAAACAACAGGAAGAGTCAAAGTAAAGCCAAATCACAGAAACCCACAGGTCATGACAGACATGTGGCTTCCTTCTGGTCGGTTTCAGGTTATATTTCTGGATTCAGGGGTAAACTGTGCTGAGTTAAACATTTTCCAAGCTATCAAAGAATCATCAGAGTACAGATTACTTTTAGAAATAAAGTGTGTGTATATTTCATGCTGTGATTCCTACCTTTACCTGCTATTTTCAGACTCAAACTGCACCCAGCTGTGCGTGGGTAATGACACGTGTGCCTGTCATGAGGGCTTCCAGCTGAAAACAGATGGAGTGACTTGTGAGGGTAAGTCGTCTCCGAGGCACGAACTCCAGCCAAAGATTTAAAGCTGGGTTTTGTAGCAGCGGGAACTTCACGGCTCCGCTGACAGCGCTGCACAGTGTCTGAATATGGAGCTGGAGTTGATTAGATTTGGTGCACGCTTTAAGGTCCCCACCATGGTTAATTCTAACCACTTAGTCTGAAAGATCTGTTCTGTACACACTGGCAGTGAAGATGTGGAAATGATGGAGAAAAATTCATCATTTCTGGGGCACAAATGCATTCCTGAGCTCAATTGAAGCTGAAAGTGCAAATGGAAACAGATCTGTGGATCAGAACTTGCTCCACCTTACATGTTGTTGCCTCAGTATTAATAACTACAATGAACATAAACCTCAGAAGGCCCAGACCAATACTTTAACTGTAATGCCTGATTTATGTATCTTTTACTGCTTATATGTATGCACTTGTAGTTTTTCTTGTTTTTGACCTCACATCTGTCTCCTCAGACGTTAATGAGTGTCTGAATGGCAGTCACAACTGCACCCCAGGGCATGTTTGCCTCAATACCGAGGGCTCATTTCGCTGTCAGTCCAGCTGTGGCACTGGATTTATATTAGTGGACATCAACGTTTGCAGAGGTAACCTGGTCCAAACCAAAATGTAGTCAAAAGTGGTCTTTTTAAAGTTCATGCTTGGATTAATTATTTTCCTCTTTGCCTTTTCCAGATATTGATGAGTGCGCTTTGGGGACCCACAACTGTGGAGTTGACTTTGTTTGCATCAACACAGCGGGCTCATTCAGCTGCCACCCAAGGAAGGCATGTGGAGGCGGTTACATTCAGGACACCGCTGGCAGCTGTATCGGTAAATGTAGCGTCATGCTAAAGTAAGAGAATTCCACAGATAAACGATGATTTCCCGAACTGAAGGTGTTTCTTTCTAATTAGATTTGAATGAATGTGAGGCCCGTCCCAGTCCATGCCAGCCTGGATGGACTTGTGTCAACACAGTTGGCTCCTACAACTGTTACAGTGACTCAATCAACTGTGCACAAGGCTATAATCCAACTGTGGACGGCTCACACTGTGAAGGTAAACTCTGTCGCAATCAGTCACTGCGGTTAAATGCGGGATTAAAGGCTAAATTACAATAAGACTGAGTTATTCAGCTCATGTTACAAGCTTAATCTGACAAGAAATCGAATCGGATCGAGTTACTTGTGATTGGATTAAGACCCCGAGATAACTCGATCCAAACGTGCACTGAACGTGCACGTAGATGACAGTGGATCGGATAGAGCGTTCTGCACATGCTCCAGATTTTTCGGCACCCGGAAGTTGAAGGAGACGATATTACTGTTGTTGTCGGCGCCGTCAGAAAGAAAGAAACAACGCGATGGAGAATGCGCCGTTGTGCATCGTCTGTGCCATAACCAGCTCATCACAGATGGAGAGGGACGCAGCTTCATCTCGCTCTGCGTTCGCCATCTTTCTGAATGCCTGAGTTTGTTGTTGTTGGCGGTGAAGACGTCAACAGGAAGTGGCTCTATTAGCGATAGCTGAAATGGGGACAGCGCCACCTATCGTACCGGGGTATGACATGCTTTGTGCCAGTGATTCGATACATTCACCGCCATATATCCAAGGATAATTACCCTTATAGCTACAATCAAATTAATCTCATCAAGTAAACCCACTGAATATCTTTTCCTAAAATATCATGATGATCTTCCTGGGTTTTGTCTGCTGCCATTAGAGTCAATAAGTGGATTCATGAGGGAGAGCTTTTGTGTGCAAATGCCCTCCTGCTGTGGTGATGAGTTTACATACACTTTAAAATAGTCATTGGATGTGTTTCTTATATGGTAATCTGGGTTTTCTGACAACCGCTCAGATGCGTGCTTAATTATGCACATACACCCGCTCGTAGATGATTAATTCAGGGGTGCTAAAAGTTCTAAAATGATCTTAGCTTGCCAAGGATTGAAGTGTTCCCCATGATTGACAACAGCTGGTACTATCCTCTTTGTGTCAACAAAAGTTTCTTATCTGTCAATTTCATAAAACCCACAACAAATAAAAACCAATTTCTAGAAGCTTATCTATTAAATATGGATGTTGTGAAGCCATTTTCCCCCCTGGAAATGGATCAGTTCAAAGAGATAATTAAATGAATGACTCAGGCCCAACTCTGCCACAGAAATAATAACCATAGTGTACATTTCTGACAGGCGCTGTCTGTCTTCAGCACTCTTAGCATGTCCAATGAAGTTAGCCCGCCTGCTAAACATTAGCATGTTAGCATTATCATGGTTGGCATGTTGAACAAATTAATAAAGTATGTTAATATCACTACATTTGTACAGCCTCTTACAGCTGCTTTTATGATTGTAAAGTCTACCACTGAAATGCTTTAAAATACAGATAATCGTAGTGTTGAGCTGTATCACATTCAACAGTAATACAGAATACAATGATACAGTGATACAGAATATATCTAATCATCCCGTATGTAGAAACAAAAGATTTGTTTCTAAATACGGGATGATTACATTTTTCAAGGAATGGCTGGCAACCCTAAACAGTGTACAGCAGTACTCCATAATCCCAGCTCCCTACTCAGTAAATGTTAGCTGAAGTCAGTATAAATCGTATATTCGACTTGTATTGCAGGGGACACCTTGCAATGTCACCAATGTATAGCTACAGCTCTTTTTCAGTCCATTATACTATCCATCTCAGATACTTGTTTCTGCTTCTATTATCATTTTGGCACAGAAAGTTAACATTAACAGTTCCCAAACTAAGCTAGCCAAACCAACATTAGCTTAGCTTGCTAATAGGCTAGTTTTAATTCCAGTAACAGAGAGTTGTTTAGGTTAGGGTTAGGGTTAGGGTAGGGTTAATCTCTTAAATCACATCGTTACCATAAACATTATTTACTGCGATCGTACTTATGTAAAATATTATGCAAACTATCTTTTTTTTTGTTTGCTGATGTGCAATCTTGCTATTATTTGATATAAATGTAGAACCGTTGTACATAGTTTTAACTGAGTGTTTCTGCTACCTTTGAATCTTACTTAAAATGACTTTGTAGTCCACTTCACAGTGAACTATTACTATCATAAAGCACTATATGAGTCGATGTCTATTTCCTCAGATGTTAATGAGTGTCTGACTGGCATTCACGACTGTGTCCACGGGCAAGTTTGCCTCAATACCGCTGGTTCCTTTTACTGCCAATCCAGCTGTGGCACTGGATTCATCCTCTCAGACAACATTTGTGAAGGTAACAAAGTGAAAGTTTGCTGATAAAATTTTGATGAAGAAAAATCCAATTACGCCATTTGAAAAACCATCTTTTCGCCATATTCTAGACATTGATGAGTGCGCTTTGGGGACCCATCACTGTGAAGCAGAGTTTGTTTGCGTCAACACAGCGGGCTCATTTCACTGCCATCCAAAGGCGGGATGTGGCGATGGTTATGTTCAGGCTGCTACCGGCAGCTGTGTCGGTCAGTTTGGCGTCACACTAAAGTAAAAACACAACAGAGGTAAAAGATGAGGGCTCTTGCTGAAGGTCTCTCTGTCGTTTCCCTTCCTCTGTCATCTCAGATGTGAACGAATGTCTTCTGGGTAATACATGTGGTAGACATGTCTGTGTGAACCTGGAGGGATCGTACCGCTGCGAGTGCCAAAATGGATTTGTGTTAAACAGCATCACCAAACAGTGTGAAGGTTTGTTCTTTTCTGTTCTGATTGCATGTGCTCATGAGCTCATGTTTTATAATATAAATAAACTACTTTTGTGGAATTGTTCATTTTCACGGTCATCTCAGTTTGAGTCAAATTAGCTTTTTTAGATTGCTTAAAGGAGAGCTCTGGTATTTTTAAACCTGGACCTTATTTCTGGCATGAAATACGTTCATCTACTCACCGAGAACAGTTTGGTGAAAGTCGGCTTCCTTCGGAAGATATTTAGATTATTGGAGATCCATATAACGGAGTGAACGGGGCTTAGAGCCTCTAAATAAGGCATTATCTGTCTTTATTTCACCAATACTTTAAGAAGAATGAATGAATGAACGTGTGCTATAGCTCTGTTAGCTCATAGCTGCTGTTATGTGGCTACTTGCAGCTATAGGAGAGCTAACGGAGGGATTTCTACACAGGCACTCTACTGGGACCACTTCATCCACACGCCCCCCTGCAGCACAGTTTATTTACTCCGTGCTCTGTGACAGTCGGCTAACTTCACACGGAGTTTGCTACTGATGGTTTTGTGCAACATGGCAGGATATTTATCAGATTTTGACAATGTGAACAACGACTTTGAGTAAGATGGACGTTCTTATCAGAGTCAATGAGCTGTGCTGCAGCCATGCCGTCGATGTTGACACCAAACTGTTCTCAATGAGGAGATGAACGTATTTCATGCCAGAAATAAGGTCTAGGTTTAAAAATACCGGAGTTCCCCTTTAATCATAATCTGCTCTGTCCTCATTAGATATTGATGAGTGCAGACATCATGCCAGGCGACCCTGTGCCCACAGATGTGAGAACACAGAGGGATCTTTCCGCTGCAGTTGCATAACCGGCTTCAAACTGGCCCATGATGGAAGAAACTGTGAAGGTAAACTCCTTCAACTTAAAATGTTAAATTATGACAAGAAGTGTCGTGGTACCTCATTACCCTTGTTGTGTGCTTAACCTCCAGGTTAAATTAGGGATTTTTTGCCGTGGTTACAGGATGAGTCTGGTGGTTTTAGATTAAGTCTGATGGTGACAATTAGGTGGTATTAAATTGTGGTACGCAGATTTCATCCCCCGCCACCGTGACTAATCTTTATTGTTCAGTCTGGAAGATATATATCCACGAGTTTTCGTGTATAGTGTGTGTTAACTTCACTTAAAAATGAAATTCTCTTTGTTTTCCAGTGACAGTTTTTTTTTTCTCAGTTTATATGACAAAAACATCAGTGTCTTAGCAGCATTATTGTGTGCACAGACTGTTTGTGCGCTCCCGTGGCTGCATCACCGTCCGCTGCAGATGTTTTATTACTAACACAGACAGATTATGTCTCTTCAGATGTTAACGAGTGTCTGATTGGCGGTCACACCTGCACTCCTGGGCAAGTTTGCATCAATAACGAAGGCTCCTTTGAATGTCAAAGAGAAATCAGCTGTGGCACTGGGTATAAACTCACAGACGACAACAGTTGTCAAGGTAACAAATCGGGGGTATTGAACTATGCCAATAGCAGTATAGCTCTCCGTTATTGCCATTAAAGTACAACAAAATGTTTTCTAATCTTTTTCTATTAGCTTCTGGTCAAAGTCTTTGTGCAACTGACTTCTTCTGCAGTTATTCATGCTCACTTTTCCTTTCTTACATCTTCCAGATATCGATGAGTGCGCTTCAGGGACCCATGAATGTGGCGCAGACTTTGTTTGCATCAACACGGCGGGTTCGTACCGCTGCGTCACAGAGGAGGGTTGTGGAGACGGATTCATTGAAAACGCTGCCAGCAGCTGCATCGGCAAGTTAGGCGTCGCACACGCAAGTAAAAAATGAAATAAGTTGTTTTTTTCTGATGGTGTTTCTTTCTAATTAGATGTTAATGAGTGTGTGGCACATCCCAGTCCATGCCAGCCTGGGCAGACCTGCATCAACACAATAGGCTCCTACAAATGTCGCAGTAACAAAATCACCTGTGCACGAGGCTATCATCTGACTGTGAACGGCACACACTGTGAAGGTAAACGCCTTCTTCGGAAAACATCTATGTTATTGTGATTTCCCTGTTTTCATCTGTTTCTTTTCCACTTTTCTGTTGCCTGACAGATGTGAACGAGTGTCTTCTTGGCAAGGTGTGCGTCGGCCACGGCTGCGTCAACTCGGAGGGATCGTACCGCTGCGAGTGCCAACCCGGTTACACGTTCAACTTCGTCACCAAGCTGTGTGAAGGTACTGAAAAAATCTAAAAATAAAGTCAGAGAAGAAGAAAACTCGGGGATAGCATCAATAACAGGGTCTATGGACGTGTGTCTTTTTATGATGATTCATATGTGTTCTTTAGATGTTAATGAGTGCAGGCAGTATCCCGGACGGCTCTGTGCTCACAAGTGTGAGAACACAAAGGGGTCTTACTTCTGCAGCTGTGCAACAGGCTTCAAACTGGCTCCTGACGGTAGAAACTGTGAAGGTAAGCCCGCTTTAAAATGGCAAATTGTTTTAATCCTGAATAACGGTGGGAAGTATAAAGCTACTCTGCCTTTACGTGCACGCTGCCAGATGTCAATGAGTGCGAGCTCAGTCCTTGTAGCCAGGAGTGTGCCAACGTCTATGGCTCCTACCAGTGCTACTGTCACCGTGGTTACCAGCTGAGTGACATCGATGGGATAACGTGTGAAGGTACCAGTCAGTCGTCCAATGAGAAACCATCCCTTTGTAACTTAAATAAACCATTTTACATACAGGGTCCCTAAGTTATCTCTTATGTGTGATACTAATCCAAAGATTTTCCTCTGCCACTGACAGACATTGATGAGTGTGCGCTCCCCAACGTCTGTTCCTACCGTTGCCTCAACACTCCGGGAGGTTTCAACTGTACCTGTCCACCCAGCGGCTTCACGCTCGCCCGTGATGGACGAACATGTCAAGGTTAGAAGACAAACATCAACACATCTAAATACATTTACTAAACATCTATATCAGGAGGTAATAAGTAAGTCAAAGCAAATTAGATCATTCTGTTGAATGTCTGTACTTAAGTAAAAAATCTTTGATATGTGTACTTTACTTGATGCTTAAAGGACAACTCCGGTATTTTTTTATTTTTTTCGTCCATCTTACTCAAAGTCGTCGTTCACATTGTCAAAATCTGATAAATATCCTGCCATGTTGCACAAAACTATCAGCAGCAAACTCTGTGTGAAGTTAGCCGACTGTCACAGAGCACGGAGTGAATAAACTGTGCTGCAGGGGGGCGTGTGGATGAAGTGGTCCCAGTAGAGTGCCTGTGTAGAAATCCCTCCGTTAGCTCTCCTATAGCTGCAAGTAGCCACATAACAGCAGCTATGAGCTAACAGAGCTATAGCACACGTTCATTCATTCATTCTTCTTAAAGTATTGGTGAAATAAAGACAGATAATGCCTTATTTAGAGGCTGCATCGTCTAAGCCCCGTTCACTCCGTTATATGGATCTCCAGTTGTCTAAATATCTTCCGAAGGACGCCGACTTTCACCAAACTGTTCTCGGTGAGTAGATGAACGTATTTCATGCCAGAAATAAGGTTTAGGTTTAAAGATACCGGAGTTCCCCCTTAAGGAATAAATGACAGTGAAGCAGTGAATATGAGCCAGATGACTCCAGCAAGTTATTCCTCAAGCACTATTTTCAACAAATTATTCTACAGATCATCAAAATTTGAGGAATGATCTTTTTCCCCATATATGTTACTAAGGTAGATCAAAGACAACATTACTATGCTAACATGCTAAGCTTAGTCAGAAAACTAGAAAACAACCCTCATACATAAAAACTTAAGACTGAGGTGATCCTGGACTGGATCTCCAGGTGGTTTTTAGCCTGCAGCTTGTGTGCATGAGCACATTATATATTGTGTTTCTTCTTCTTTATCCATGTTTTCGTGACTGGAGATAATATATGATTTATCTTCCCCCTAAAAACCTTAAACAGGATTGTGGGAAGGCCGATAACAGAGAAGCAGTCTGAAACATTTGGTCTTGTGCCAGAACTCTAAATTGAGATGTATTACTTGTGTTGAACGTGGGCTCTTTGTCCCCCCCCCGTGTCCTCAGACATTGATGAATGTGCAGCAGGAACTCACACATGTTCTGCCACTGAGAGCTGCGTCAACGTCCAGGGAGGATTCCGCTGTCTGTTCTTCGAGTGTCCTCCAAACTTCAGGCGAGCATTAAGGGGGTAAGAGCTGCTCGAGTTTGTTTGGTTTTGGCCTGATGCTGTTGCTATCTTGCAGTAGTTTAGTCCCATCCCATTTCGTTTTTACCCTTTTACCTGTTGCAAACTTGTAAGTTCGGCTGAGGAGCATCAGCTTCCCCACCAATACCCCGTCACCCGCTGATATTCTGCGGTCGGGACCCCCGTCGATGAGGATTATTGGTTATAGGAGAACACACATTACTCAAGTTGCTGTGTCACGCATGAGCTGACCATTTGGCCCTCGAGAACATTCCCATATAAGTCAGTCTATGTGTAAGTGAAAGGAATATGAGACCTGTTTTGTGCATACCACTTTCATTCCTTTCTTTCTGCGGCTTAGATGAGAAATCCAGCATCTGTCTTCAGGCTTCATTCTGTATTCTGCACACTTTGAGGAAGCATAATGTGCCACTAGATGGGGCTTGTTAGTTGCTGAAGGTCACGTGCTTATTAAGTATTAATGGCATCTCATGCTGCTTCATGTTTGTGTGACAGCTTCCCTTCATGCGTACCTTTTCATGTGTTTGAAATTTAAAAAAAATGACAGATAGAAATGGCTTCTTGCTCTAATTTCCGAGCACACACAGCCAAATACTCTCCTCCCTTCCCTGCTGTGGTCATTTCTAATGCTAAAACCAATTTTTTCCAAGCTGTCTCACCGACGGATCAAACAGGCCTCGCCTTGGCGGAAGAAAAATAATCATGGCACTTATTTATGGCACCTGGGGCCCTGCCAAAATGGGGAGCTCAATCAGTGGTGGAGTAGCATTTAAGGTCACATGATTAATGGGGCTTTTCGTGTTGGTATTGGGTGGTTATCAGTTAATTTGCTGCAAATTATACCGAAGGGCCAGAAGCTGTGTGGGTCAGCTGGATAAATGCAACCAGACCATCTTTCCACTGTTACGCTCTCCTCCTGGTGGTTTGGTGGTTTCAAAGCACAAAAGTAGGAAATATATGTCAATGTAATTGCATCAGGTTTTTTAACTATGTTACTGCCTCATTTCTGAAATACAGAGGTAGTTCTTTTACAAATGTCAGAACAGTGAAACACTATTTATTTAGCTACTTCTGTCAATTCCCTCCTTCCCAGTGCGTATATGCAACTGGATAACAACAGGTAACGTTCATCCTTCTTCACACACCCTCTTCTGGTTTCCTACCACCCTGTTTTTCCTTGGTGGCTTTGCAGCCGTGTGGAACACCACACAATCATTGCTGAGGCTTGGCCTGATGCTCGCCAAACAACTTGGGCTCACCTGCCTGCTGCTAATTATATGCTTCAGCTCCCTCTACAGTTTTTGAGGTTATGTTCGAATGCATCAATGTCTCCTCGTTGGGGAACCTTCATAAACACGCTTCCTGGGTTTGGAATCAGGGTTTGGCCTCTTTTCAAGGCTTGGTTAACCATAGAGGTCTATGGGACTATTCAGGTGTTGCCAGGTTCTACTTGGTCTGGTCAGCTAAATCAACACTTCTCCATCAGATCGCATGTATCTGTTTGCGTCTACTCCTCTCCTGGCTTGAAACACACCCACCGATTCCTTCTCTTCTGATTTTCCCTCCATCTTTTCCCTCTGCGATCACTTGCCTGTGGCTATTAGATCCAGCGCTGATGCTTCGGTCATTGTGCGTTGCGTGAAAGCCTGCCAGCAGCAGGACACCGACTGTCTTCACAACCCCGTCCACATCATCACCTCCACCGTCCTCTCTCTGCCAACACTGCAGAGCTTCAGCGAACCTCAGGGTAAGGCAAAGTCTTCACGCCATCTTTCTGATGGCGTTTTATATTCATCGTATGAGACTAATGAAAACATTAAACCGGCTCCTCCAACAGAGATCGTTTTTCTGCGGACGGCTGCAGCAGCTAAACCAGTTCCTCTTCCTGATGAGCCAGATGTTTACTTTGAAATAGTGGCTACTGATGAGCAGTCCTCTTTCGATGTGGTGAAGCGCTCTCATCACGGCATGATTGTCGGTAAGAGGATGTTTCAGTCCAAAACTGAAGTCAGTCTTTTATCAAATACTAATAACTGGCATTACTTTAACGTGCCGAACGCCAACTGTGCGCCAAAGCTGAGATTCAGTCTCCTGATCTGTGTCATTCCTCAGGTGTAATCCGGCAGCTGAAACCTATCATCGGCCCCAGGGAGCTCGTGTTGGAGGTGACCATGGACTATGTCCAGTCAGGGTTAATTTCTCAGAAAAACATTGTCATCATCCAGGTCTTCATCTCTGAATTCTGGTTCTGAAAATGCTCGTTTTCACACGTAAAGGGACAACTCTTACTTAGATATAGTTTTAAGATACCTGGACGCGCCACATTTGTTGTGCTCAATGTTCAAAGATGCCTCAAAGCTTTTTTTTTGGTGCGAGATTCAAGTGTTTCACACACTCTGAATTCAGTTCCAGATGCATCTGGACACCTGTCCAGGTTTAAGAGTTCACAAGAAGTCTTTGTCATTTGCACGCTTCACTTGTATACTGATAAAAAAAGGAACACAAGATAGTTTTCAGCCTCTGTGAGGCTGTACTTACGCACAGCAGTGCTTTTAGCTTGATGCTAATATCTGCATGGCTAATGATGTTAGGCCCAATACTTACGGGCCCGTGCCAACAGCCTCCCTCTCCACATCATGTCACATCATGTCATCCGAATAAAGCAACACACGATCACTTCTTTTAGGCTGAAAAGTCATTTGGTACTACTCTAAATACTCCTCTACCCTCTGAGCTGTATTCCTTTTGAGATTTTTCTTTCTAAATGTCACCACTCTCACAGTTTTCACTGCCGGGGGCTAAGATTTGATCCTAACACCCCTAAAACACAAAGAATAAGTTGTTGTATAAATGATTATCTATCCGACTGTAAAATGTTCAGTTTTCAGACGTTAATATCTTCACTAATCTGCACTTTCTTTTGATTCTATTTGGCATCGATACGATCCCATCATATTAGTTATTTGGTCTGACCTGCCAAACATAGCTGCAGAGCTGAAATATCCACTTTTTTAAGGTTTTTTGACCATAGATTTTCTCACGGGGGGGTATTTTTTACAATTCCTTGGATACCTTTAATAGGAGAAGGTTAAGTACTTTTAGGTTAAGTACTTGACTGTTGAATGTTATATTACCTTTTTTAATTTCTTCCTTTAAAAATCCATATTTTCGTTATATTTTTCAATGGTTGTATATTTAAATTGAGTTTTATTTCTATGTGTTGACTGTAAGATGTTGAGAACTTGATCATCCTGATGGTTTGACGCACACAGAATAAAAAATTTACAGTATTTGTTGCTTCTTCGTTTGGCTTCTGATGTATTGGTCGTTTGTAATTTGACTCCTGTTAAACCTTTAGCTAGAACTAATTATTCCTAAGGGGTTTGTAACTGATTTCCACCCAAATTCAGTGAAAAAAAGAAATTGATGAGGTTTAAAAAGGTCCACAGAGTCACACTGATCGCATTTCTACGCATCAAGCTGGTTAATTTTGCACCTAATTGCCAGATTTGTTGAAATTGGCAATTTAAAAGAATGGAGTGAAGTCTCTTAATAGGTGCTAATGATGAGCAGTTAATACTTTGTTTAACGTCAGATCAGACTTGTTTGTAATGAGTGTCACTATGATATACGGTTACTAAAGCTGTGGAGCTGCTTGATATTTGATTAATTTCTTCTGTATTGACGGCCAAAATATTACATGCTTGATTTGATACTGAAATGCTTCATTTGTGTTCTTGCTTTCTACGTCATTAGTTGTGTTTTGTACCGGCAGACTGTCCAAACATCTGCGAATAATAAAAACTTTGTGTAGTTGATTGTGTTCATGTTTTCTTGTCTGATCGTCCGCCACAGCAGACTAAACCAGCCATTTAAAAGTTAGCATAACTGAGGTTTCCTGAATAACTAAAATCTGATAGGATGTCATGTTTTTCTTGTAACTCAGCTCCTCAGATTTCCCATAATACTGAACCACTTCCAGTTTGTGAGGTTATTTCCAGTTATTCCACTCAACCAATGAGTAATGAGATTTCTGTAATGGGAGTGTTTGCTTCTTCGAAGGCCTCATCTTAAGGCTGACAAATTGCTCGAGTTGGTTGCTTCTTACCATCCATCCACTCTACTCAACATGGAGCTGCCTTTCATCACCGCTGCTGTGCTGTTCCTGGTTGATGGAAACATAAGTTACAACCATATGGGGTTGTAATCGAAACATTGGGTTCAATCACAAAAGCTTCTTATCCCACTGGCCTGGGATGATTGCCTTTTGGTGGACAGTATGTGATAAAAGATGCATTTTGGATCTAATTTGATAAAAAATACATAAGGTGTCTTTAAAACGTCAGCTGACACGTTCTCAAATCAGATGCATTTATGAAATCTTTGACTCAGCACACAGCTTATCTTTGGGTTTTGTAGGATAACCGTTGTCCTTCTAAAAAAGGGACAGTTCAAAAAAGTTTAAGCTTGAAAACTATGAGGCCATATACAAAGAAAAAATAGATCTTTGCACAGACTTGTGTGGACTAATTTACCAACAACAGACAGAAATTTGGTTTAGAAATACCTGAAGTTGATATTGTAAAGAGTCTCTTTTGTTTCTACTGAAACGATATGTTTGACATTTGTTGGAAAAAGTACATCCTTTAGTAAAATTGCAATTAACATCTTTAAAAAGTTGCAAAGTCCCACTACTACTGATAAGGAGCCACATATTTTAGTTTTTATTGAAGTTGATTGATACAGAGCTGATTTTGTCCAAATGTAAAAAAGAATTATTCTCAAGAAATAATCTGCTGATTATTTTCTGGATCAAGCTAACTGATGTTTGGTTTGGTAAAAGCAGAGAAATGCCATCACAAATGGTCATAAAAGTTGTGGATGGAGCAAACATTCATTCAGAGTCATTAATAAACCAACGATTTAATCTGTATTTGTGTAAATTCTGGGTGGCCTACCTACTAGAAAACGTCAGAATTTGTTAAATATGTAAAGTTGCCATATAAATATAGTAAAGTTTTAAGAAATGGAGAAGTAGAAAGTGGCATGAAATGGTAAAATACACTTAATACTAATATTTGGGTATACGTACATCGATAATTCTATTAATTTTAAGGCAATGATGCAATCTTCTGTGTAAAAACAGCAGCACGTGGTTAGACTCCTCCTTCATCCTGGGCTCAACCAATAGCGTGATAGAGACTCACCCGGAAGTCCCGCCTCCTTGCATGACATAGGGAAACATGGCCGCTTCCACCAACAACAATTTGGAGATGTCTGCGTCTATCAGCGGCATTTTGAATGAAAAACATTGCCCTGAACATTTGCAGGTGTTAAAAACGTTTACGTCTGCGTTGCGGGATGAAAAATGCAGGTACGACTTGAGTTATTCGCTGCTGTTTTGACTGGAAACGTGAGAGAGTTAGCTTAGTAGCTAAGCTAACGTTAACTTGAGTCATCCAGCTGTCAGCTACGTACCGTTAACTATAACGTCCAGGGAACGTGTTTGTTTATTGGTCTTTTCTAGAACCAGTTTTATCGTTTAAAAACATGCAAATGGGAAAGGTTGCTCGACAATTGGACTTCATTATGATTTAAATACGTGAATCGGAGCTCCAGTCGGTAAACAAGACTGTTAAGTAGGCATGTTCTCTGAAATGTCGTGTTTCCTTACATTTTATTGTGTTAATGTCATTATCTACACTTCTGTTTGAGCCAGATCACTCGGGAGCCTCCCATTTCACATTCTCATTGCCTTTCTCCTGTTTGTTGGCCTACTTCCTGCTCTTAGGGATGCTGTGGAGGAGGAGGCGTTTTCCAGTCTGTTAAAGGTCCTCACCAGGCTGTATGGAGAGCTGCAGACTGAGGATCTGCAGTCTCCCACCCTGCAGCTCCAGCTGACCGCTGAGTGCTTCAGGGCACAGAGGAACTCCTGTGTCCAGAGCGCACGCAACCAAAAACTGCTCAGGTATCAGCAGCATAAGAGACCAATTTGAAAGAGAAATTTGTCAAATTGCCTCCACTTTCCCAACAATATTGTATTTTCTGTTACAGTCACATGAAGAAGAAGTAGTTCATAAAAACAGAACTTGAACTAATCACTTTCTGTTTGACGTTATCAGTCTTTCATGTTGCTTTAGAGGAATCTCGGCCCTCTTCTCTCCAGCGGTGCTTCAGCTCATTGAGGTTTGCAGCATTGGTTTCTGCACAGCTCTCTTAAGGTCCCACCACAGCATTTCAGTCAGGCTGAGGTCTGGACTCTGACTGGACCATTGCAACACCTTGATTCTTTTCTTTTCCCCACATTCTGCTGTAGATCTGCTGCTGTGTTTGGGATCTTTGTCCTGTTGATGAGCCAGTTTCAGCCCAGCTTTAGCTGTGGGACAGATGGCCTCACATTTGACTCTAGAATACTTTGGTATCCAGAGGAGTTCATGGTGGACTCAATGACTGCAAGGTGCCCAGGTCCTGTGGCTGCAGAACCAGCCCAGATCATCAGCCCTCCACCACCGTGCTTGGCAGCTGATATGCTGTGTTTGGTTTTCTTCATTATGACCAAACATCTCCACTTTGCTCTGGTCTGTCCAAAGGACATTGTTCCAGAAGTCTTGTGCTTTGTTCAGATGCAGCTTTGCAAACCTAAGCTGTGCTGCCATGTTCTTTTTAGAGAGAAGAGGCTTTCTCCTGCAGCCCTTCCAAACAAGCCATCCTTGTTCAGTTTTTTTCTAGCTGTGCTGCCATGACCTTTGACCTTTAACATGCTAACTGAGGCCTGTAGAGTCTGAGATGTAGCTCTGGGCTTTTTCACCTTGGGGTGACCTTTAACCTTTAACATGCTAACTGAGGCCTGTAGAGTCTGAGATGTAGCTCTGGGCTTTTTCACCTTGGGGTGACCTTTAACCTTTAACATGCTAACTGAGGCCTGTAGAGTCTGAGATGTAGCTCTGGGCTTCTTCACCTTGGGGTGAACTTGCTGGGACGTCCACTCCTGGGAAGATTGACAGCTGTCCTGAATGTTTTCCACTTGTGAATAATCTTTCTCTCTGTAGAATGATGGACTCCAGATAGTCTGGAAATGGCCTTATAACCCTTCCCAGACTGATGGGCAGCAACAGCTGCTTCTCTAAGATCATTGCTGGTGTCTTTCCTCCTTGGCATCGTGTTAAACTGACAGAACTCCTGCTTTTATAGAGCTGCTCACACTGACTGATGATCAGTTAATCAGAGCATTGATCAGCAGCTCCTGGCTGCTACTTGCTCTCTTTACTCTTAATTTTTCAAACACTGCTTCTGTGTTTTGTTTTTGTTTCTTTTAATCATCAACACGGTGCAAAATGCTATATGTTGCTGTTATTGGAAGCACTAGATTGTCCTTTTTATTAGATTTTCATATAAAAAACCCTAGAATTGAAAGCGGAGTACTTTCTCATGCGTGCCTTTGTTTGGGATTGTATTATTAAAGTGTTTAAACTTCTTTGTTTTCCATGCAGGGAACTCGGTTTCATCGATGTTTCCCTTAAATTCTTGAGTGTTCTTCGGGCCATGAATTCAGGGAGCAAAGCTGCCGTATTCGAACGTAAGTCTAAAGTTGGACATTTCAACAGATTTGGCCAGGTCTGATCTTTGCTTTTGTTTTATTATCTCTGTGCTCTGTGGTTCAGCTCTTCGCTGTGGGATCCAGTTTCTTGGTAACCTCGCAGTTGGAAACCAGTTGTGCAAGGATGACATATGGCGGTTAAGCTTCCCTGATCTTTTAATGTAAGTTTTGTGTGTCACAGTCATGTTTTAAACATAATAAACCACAGCAGACTGGACCATTTAGTCTCCATCTGTCCAACTCTGCTGAACTGCACCACAGCAGAATTTTTCGTCATGGCAAACACTCTGAAGTGATATTTTAGGACATGAAGCCACCCTAACACTGAGAATCCAAACGTGTGTGAACAGGGAGCTACTCAGTGTTGATGATGAGAAGGTGGTGACCTACACCTCCATGGTTCTCCACACGTGTATCGACGGGGCCAAGGTGGAAGATTTGTCAAAGCCGCAGAACATCAAGCTGGCTCTCAAGGTGATGGAGCTCTGTAGGACCCAACCAGACCTGGACTGGACGTAAGTGTGTTTGTGAGGGTCTGTGTAAAGCTTTTATGTGTGCATAGCCAACATATCCTCTGTGGGGGGTGCAGAGAATCTTAAAGATGTGCAAATGATCCACACTCTGTACATGATGGAGATAATTACAACAGGAGAGCGACGGTATGGGGCTGCATTGTTGCACATGACATGTCTGTGAAGGCAACCCTTAAGATTTCTTCATCTTTATTCATAGTTAGGGGCATGGAGTGACCCCACTCTGTCCCTCTCTTGGTCAGAGCTGTCGTACTTAACTCTTGGAGCGTGTTATTACAGTATTTCTGTCAGCAGCTAACGGGAAGATGTTTCTGACAGCTGTCAACAGCGCTGCCTTGATGGTGCATTCCATGACAAATAGAAAACGGGAATTTGAATTTTAAATGCTCTCTCCGGGTCGGGAATGAGATCCTTCCCCAAGGGGAGGAGTTCAAGTATCTCGGGGTCATGTTCACAGTGAGGGACGAATCGGTGGATCGGTGCAGCGTCTGCAGTGTTGCTCTGCACCGACCCGTCGTTGTGAAGAAGGAGCTGAGCCAGAAGGAGAAGCTCTCTATTTACTGGTCAGTCTACGTTCCTACCCTCACCTATGGTCAGGAGTTGTGGGTAGAGACCGAAAGAACGAGATCCCGAATACAAGCGGCCGAAATGGGTTTCCTCCGCAGGGTGTCTGGGCCTCCCTTAGAGATAGGGTGAGGAGCTCAGTCATCCGGGAGGGGCTCGGAGTAGAACCGCTGCTCCTCCGCATTGAGAGGAGTCAGATGAGGTGGCATCTGGTTAGGATGCCCCCTGGACGCCTCCCTGGGGAGGTGTTCTGGGCCCGTCCCACTGAGAGGAGACCCGGGGGAGACCCAGGACACCTTGGAGAGACTATGTCTCTCGGCTGGCCTGGGAACGCCTCGGGGTCCCCCGGAAGAGCTGGAGGAAGTGGCCGGGGACAGGGACGTCTGGGTTTCTCTGCTCAGGCTGCTGCCCCCCCGACCCGACCCGACCCCAGGAGAATCAGCAGATAATGGATGGATGGAATTTAAGTTAAAGGTCTTCAACTAGATGTCAAATGTTCTTTTCATGACATAAATCAT
Organism: Leuresthes tenuis; assembly: GCF_036924035.1. NCBI lineage: Eukaryota > Metazoa > Chordata > Actinopteri > Atheriniformes > Atherinopsidae > Leuresthes > Leuresthes tenuis. The sequence goes on along the minus strand of NW_027325377.1, from coordinate 23,838,793 downwards.
CAAACTAAATACTGGATGAGCATTATTAGCTCACTATTTCTAATGTTAAGTGAGCCGTACGACTGATGATGAGACTTTCCTCTTCTGAGGCACGGCAAATGAAGCATCTTCTCAAGTTGAAGTTAGCCAAATATTGGAAGAAAAGCGGCTGGATAGCCTCGTAACGTCCCACAAGCTCCCCCTGCCAATCTAAACCGCTCACTGGGTGGCACATTTTCAAATGTAGGGGGCCCAAAGCAAACTGCCGGGGCTTTTGAGTTCAGACACCCAGATGTATGCTGTCAAGCACAGAAAAGAGATTTTATTTTCCATCATAGGTCCTCTTTGATGCTGAAGTGTTGAAGTAACATATTCTCACATCCAGCAGTTCAGGATCAGTTTCTGTCGGCTGCAGCGGTGAAAGAAAAGGTGTTTTTGGTGTTTCTGCTGTCATTACTCTGCTGATATGTGCTCATTCCCAGGGTGCTCATTGCCACCCAGCACTTCCTCAAGTCTTTGGCTCTGGTGGAGAACATGTACTCTGGGATGTCCCATCATGAGAGGTACTTCACTCTTTCTGGATTCCTCCAAACAAATGAACACTTAAAGCTGGACGAGTTGCAAAGATTTACGCTTGTTTTTCCCCAGAGTCACTCTGCTGGAGCTGCTCTTCGCCCAGTTAAGAGAGGAGGACGCGGAGGAGTGCGGCATCCCCCCCAGCGTGGCTCGTTTCCTGGCCACGTCCTTCCAGAAGGGTTGCGGAGCTGTGCTCACTCTAGCTACTGGCTCCGCCTCCAGCGATGAGGTGCAGATGTGTATCCAGCTAATGTTTGGCTTTTCTTCTTTGAATTAGTTTCTTTCTATTCAACCAATGCACAGAACGAGAGAAGTGGGGAAATTTAAAGGAGAAAACACTGGGTCAGTCTTCAGAATATCACGTTTCCAGCTTTACTGACAACCTCAGAGTGGTTGGAGGGCAAAATAAATCCTCTTCTTTGATACGTGGGGCAGCCAGCTCTTAAATTGGAACTTATTCTCTCCATTTGGTACATACTGTACCCGCTCATTCGTCTTTCTGAGGCATTTGTCCGTTCACAGCCGTTAATTGTCCTCACACTGAAGCTTTTACAGCATCTAAAGCAGCTTCCACGACAGCTTGGACAGTTTTTCACTGCATTTCCACAGAACTCCCAGCAGCCTTTTTGGGCTGGACTGCAAAAGAACCAGATCATGTTCTTCCAACTGTATTCTCTCCCAGAGGGGGGGGGTGTTATTAACCATTGCGGTTGGCAGCGTCTGTCCCATTCTTCTGGTGTTATTTTAATGTTGCCCTCTTGTTTTATAGCTTGATTTAACATTATTTTCTTTGAGATTTTGAGCAACCGCACATATTTCAAATGCTGTTTTCCCGTAAATATCACCCTGTTCTGCTTTCTGATTCCTTTGATGTCGTCTCTAAGCCGTCAAATCGTTGCTCTGTGCTGCGCTCCCCGGCAGGTCCTGCAGGAGGCGCTGACAGTGATCAGCCTGCTGGACGTGCTCTGTGAGATGACCTCAGACCATAAGCAGTTCATGTTCCTGCAGGACCACCCTGACCTTCTTGTGACCACGGTTGGTGAGTCAAAGATGGCCCGACCTCTCGGCCTGGGGTCAAAGACCAGGATTCCCCTCACTGCCAATAAAGGGTCCAAACACAGAAAAGACACTCAGATTAGTTAAAAACTTGTTGTGGTGATGTCTGGTTTGTTCACAGGGAGTGTGGGGGGGGTTAAAAGGTGCTTTTCTCACTATCTTCCTCTCTTTTTGTTGTTTCTTGCCACGCTTTGCTTTCCCTTTCCTGGGCAGAGCTCCTGGGGCAGGTGCATGCGATCGGGAAGGCCAGTAAGAACATCTTCAGCGCCGCTCAAAACTTCTCGTCCTTCAGCGCAGACGGAGACCCTTCCTCTCACTCGCCTGTCATCAGCTTTAAGGCCCACCTCATCAGGCTCATAGGAAACCTCTGTCACAGCAACACCAACAACCAGAACAAGGTTTGCGTTCTGTTAAGGTGGGGATGAGGGAACCTGTGAGTTTATTTTTAAAGAAAAGGCTTAAAGATTAGACGTTTCTTTCCTGGTCTCCTCGGATCTGAGGTCTCTTAGCATTCATCAAACACCCTTGATCGGTCTAACACAAAGGGGTCAAAGGTTAAGAGGCGATTGAGGGGTCTGGGAGGCCCATTGGTACAATAAATTAGCGTGTTTGTGGCCCAGGCTCCAGTAATGAGCTGCTGTATCAACTGTCTGGACCTCCCGAGCGCAGCTGAGGACTACAAATGAGAGCCGGTAACCTGACTGCGTGCGCTTTAATTTAAACGTGAACATCCCCTGCTGGTGGTTTTATCAGCTTTTCCTGCCTCGCCATCCGTCAGCGGTGCATTATAGACTCAGTTGCACTTAATAGAAACAGATTTGTGGAATGCTTGTGGGATGGCCACCCTCAGTTGGCCTCTCTATAATATTTATGGATGCTGATCTGTGGTCTGTCCGTGGTCAGAAATCACCCCCGTATCTGTTTTCACTGCGATCTCTTCCAGTAAACCAAATGTCATTCTGTTCACCTTTGGGAGAGATCGTAACTTTAGATGTGCATGCAAAGCACTGAAGGCCTGGTACCGGGCTGAAGTCCGGGTCCAGTCGCTTGTTATTCATCCCTTTATGGCTTTAGACCTAATGTAAGCAACTCGGGTGCTCGCAGCACTCAGCAACTGTGTTTCCTTGACAGTCTAAATGGCATTTCCATTTAGTGAAACTCAGCACTTTGCCTCGTTCTGCTGCTCCTAACAGTCTGTTTGGAGGACGACCACAAAGGCACCGGCAGTGATTAAGCCTATAGACCGGGACACTTGATAAAGAGCAGATCACCCGGCTGTGGTGGTGTTAGACTAACCCCCGACCACACGGCTGCTTTTGCATGTGCTTGAATGCGAAGCTCTGCCAAGGACTCCATATTGTTGCTTTTCTGTCGGCTCTGAGGTTGAGTTGAATTTTATAACCAGCTTAAAGAAATGTTTTCCATCATTTTTAAGGAGGTGATTAAAGTCCTGAAGGTGCAACGTTTACACGTTGATCACGTCCTCTGATTAGTTACCGTCAGCTTGTCTCTGGCATTTTCCAGGTCTGGATAAATATGAAAAAACGTCTTGAATATTTCACTTTTTTATTATCTCTGAACTGAACACAAAGCACACAGAATAAGATGCATATTAGCTTTCATATCTGAGCGTTAGCCATTAGTTTCTGGGATGATTTCTGGCTTTGATTCAGGAAGGATTTTGAATCTAATCGTGTCTTTTCTACGAAATTTGTCTCCTCAGGTGAGAGAACTCGAAGGCATCCCTCTCATCCTGGACAACTGCAACATAGACAGCAACAATCCTTGTATCCTTTGTCCTGAATTATTGTTCATTTCAGCGTCCCATTCTGATTCTGGCTGTGTTAGAACGAACCTTGCGGTAGCTTCTCAGGAAAGCAGGTGAAGCTTTTACAGCATCTAAAGCAGGTGAGATGATGAATGCTGCAGCGTGCACGTGCACGTGCACGGTTGAGCTGCCTCTGACTGTCCAGGTTCACTGGACCGAAGACAAACTTTAAGTTTCTGCTGTTCAGTCAGCTGATGTGGACCCGTGCACCTGCAGGTGTGCACATAACTCCCGTCATACATGTGCTGCAGATGGCTTGGCTCAAAGCCCCCCCCCCCGCTGGGCACCCAACTACCCGTTGATATTAGTTTACTGAAGTGGGGGTATTGTGTCAGGCTGCCTTTTCACCCAGTCAATAGTCTGAGCCGAGCCTTTGTTCGCATGCAGCCCTTCACACAGAGAACCCACTGAGCATCTTTTCATGTTGTCAGACATCGTTTCTGCTCCGACAAAAAATGGTCAAAGAGGAAATATTTTGGGAGTTATCTTGGAAACACGAGAGGTTTTCTATCAGAACCCGAGACAAACGCCAGGCCGGCGTTTTTACACACGTTGTTCTCCTTAACGACCGCCTCAAGTCATGAGCCAGTGGGCCATCTTCACCATCAGGAACCTTCTGGAGAAGAACACCCAGAACCAGGAGCTGGTGGCCGCTCTGGAGCGGCGCGGCGCGGCCGACTACTCCGCCCTCAGGGAGCTGGGCTTCCTGGTGGAGGAGATAGATGGAAACGTGCTGCTCAAAACTGTGAGGAAAGACTCCTAAAAACACCAGAGGCAGCGGGGAGAAGGAGAGCAGGTTTTCAGGCTGGCAGGTTCCTTTGTTTAAGGATTCTCATTGATTTTACCCAGCTGTTGCGCTCACTCTGCCTGCTGAGGACCTGTTCTGTTTCTTCTTTTCAAGTGTTGTGCCTGTCATCAGAAGCTGACTGCCTGTAAAAAGTAAAAAAGCTCATTTCTCTGATAGTTTATCTCGGAGAAGTATATATAACGTGCTTTTCTACCTCAGCAATCGTGTCCCGCTGGGTCCTTTTTCCTTTGAAGTCTCCCTGGTAAAGAATCAGACCAGGATGTCGGCAGCTCCTGCTTTGTCTTGGTCTGAGTTTGGGAAATGAGGAGTTAGTGAGTGGTGAGCACATGCTGCTGACCTTTGGAGACGCTGATGCTTTGCGGTTTAATCCAAAGACAAAGAGCGCCGCAGTGTCCAGGCTTTCTGCTTTTCAGAGACGCTGATGTTACCAGCGGGGGTTGGGGGTTTAATCTCAGGCCCGTCGTGACTTTTGCAGTAACCATGAAACGGAGAATGACCAAATCATGATATAATCCACCCCCTCCCAGCCTTATCTAATTAAATTGTGGCGTCTTGGCCATGTTCATTCAATGAGAACTTATACTAACATGATAATCTGCAGCAATATTAGGACGAGTTGGGGGCCCCGAGGCGTGAAAAGACAACATCTCTGTTCCTTCGTGCTGTCTGTTTGGTGCTTTCCTTTCTCCTTTCTGTTGTATCTGGGTTTTTTTTTTGCTTTTATACCTCGGGGCCACCGTAAAAATATCTGAAGCTATGCATGTTTTGTAATTTAAAAGCAAGGCTCGGTGCACATTATGGGCTTATTGCTCTGTCACTGCTTGCTTTTACATCTACTCTTACACTGATACTACAAAAGCAATGACTTTATACTCATTGTAAGGCTTAACCAGGCATGCAGCGTGGATCTTTAACCATTTTAATGCTCACTTTCTCCTCGGGCAGCTCTTTTCTCCTTTGAGCAACTTAAATTTGACAGACTTCCGTAGATTTTTCTTAGATATTTGATATTTACTGTACTTCCTGTTTGGCGGTATGTTGCATGTTTGCGCCTCTTCTTTTGTGCAGTGGCGGGGTTTCTTGATCAGTAAACAGTAAGCGCACGAATGAATGACGGAATCAGACGGAGGGAGTCAGACCAGAAGCATTAGTTTGCAGAATGTCATCCCTCCCAGCTCCTCCCGCTGATGGATAAGCTGAGCGGTCCTGACAACTCAACAATGCAGCGCTTTACGGGCCTGCCCACACCCTGCTCCACCCTGTTTGCACTGCCTCTGATTTTTAATGACAAAATGTATTGAAACAATTGGATGGACTTTCCCCTCAATCCGACGGCATAGTGAAGGGAGCTTATGCGGTTCCGGTCCCCAGGATTTCAGACGGCTAACAAAACAGCTGTTACTTGCGCTTGACTGGCTGGCTGCAATGCTTTTCAGCCCCACAGGAAAGAGGCTGGTTGAAAGAGGTGGCATGGCTTCAGCCATGTGTTCATATCCCACCACATCAGCCAAGGCCAGAATTTCTCGTTTCCCATATCAGCATTTTACACCGCAGGCCTCAGCCGCAACGTACTTGTGCCTTTAGCCGAAAACAAACGTACTTTTCAAGGTATATTCATCGTTTCTGGGTCAGGCAGCGCTGTCGGGGACTCAATGAAGAGGCAAGGAAAGGATGCTCAAATTTTTATTGATAAAAAAAACAAAACAAAACCCTCAGATGTCCCGGTGTGTCGGTGATGCAGACCACAAAACAAATGATGTAAATAGCTCTGCCTTTTAGAAGCACCGTTAAGGAAACCCACATTTTCATTCTTAACGGCGGTTTCCACAAGCTTCTCTGGACTTTCCACGACTGCTTTGAAAGGTGAAGGCTCATATTAAGATGGACAATCTGGGTCTGAGTCGTTACAGTTCAGGAGCTTTGATCAAAGACACGAATTCCAAATAATTTATAGCTTTCAAATCTGAATACAATGACATTAGAAAACACTTGTAAATAGTGACTCTCTTTCCATCTATAAATGACATAAAGTGCCACGTTCCTCATATAAAAATATACTCTTCAAATTGTTTTCTAAGTTATATAAAGCCTAAATAAACATTTCTGAATACATTAAGGATGCTGTCCAAAAATAGCTTTGAGGCCTTTGATCCTCTCGTACCCCTTCTGTGTGGTTAGGACACATGCCATCCACCCAGGCAGGCCTAAACCGCGCTGGAAGACCTTGTGTAAGCAGAGGCCACGATGCTGAATTCCACGTCTCTGCTGCTCATGGGAATGTTGGATGTATCCAAACCTGATTGCACCTCTGTCGAGTTCCCACCAGGCTTACATGGTTTTCTCAGAAGTCGAGCCGTCCAAAAACAGAACAATGATCACAGTCAGGAGGAAGTGCTGTTTAGACCGACGAGTTGGATGCCTAAAATACTACATGGGTGTCTCTCTGTCCACGAGATGTGTGTCGGCATCACCAAGCCTCATTAAATAACTCAAGTCCCATGAAAAAAAAGGTATGACGCGACATGTGAGTGCAAAAGAACCTATAGCAAGTTATGGCACTGATTTAAAATAAAAGACTGTAAATATAACTCCACGGGACTAAAAAATGTTACTGCCCACTTTAAAGGAAGATTATAAAGAGGGGAAAAATGTTAGAGCCGGAGAATTTGCTATAAATCCTATAAGGCTTTACAGTTTAGCATAAATATAGGTGTTAAATCTTCAGTGTTTAAACAGAATACAGTGTGAGAGGACATTAAAACGTGTGGCTGCCAACATTCGGGCCTCCTCATTAGAAGTTTGATCGTATACATTTCCTTTTTTTTCTCTTGTGCTGTGTTCTACATCTTTGCAAGATGTTGTCTTGATAATAAAGCTTTGCTTGAAGCAAATTGAGAACATAGAATCCTTTGTATGGTGTCGTCTTTGAGTGTGTTTTCTAACTGCTTGTATCTGCTGCTCCCAGTGCTCTCCAAACCTCATTCGGGTTCGTTTTCCTTTCTCTCAAGAGTTCCAAACTGGATTTAAAAATGTGCAAAATGTAATAAATACCTCCAGGTCCTTCGGATTTCCATGTTCCTACTTGCAAGTAAAAACCTCTGATTTCTCGCTGCAGGTGTTGCACTTGACAAAGCAGCACCAGTGGAACTTGCAGTTGCACTGCCAGACCCGTGTGTAGTGGTGTGTGTCGTAGCCCCGGCCGCAGCACATCACGTTGCAGCCGTCCGTGTGGCTCGAGGTGCCGTTGCACAGCCTGCCCCTCGTCCCCGTGCTCCCCGTGGCCGTGTCCTCCTCGCAGTAGTTGGGGGAGCGCTCCAGGTACACCAGGTCTGTGTCCGTGGGCTTCTGGTAGCCCCGAGCCTCTTTGAGACGTAAGAAGGAGGGCTGGCGGAGACGCGAGGCCCGCACCGGCTCCACTTGAACGGCGTCGCTGTAGCGCTCCTTCAGCAGGTAACCGATCTCTCTGAACTTGGGCAGCGTGATCCAGCAGGTCTTGGTGGTGCAGGAGCCCGACACGCCGTGACACTTGCACTCCAGCTTCATTCTCTCCTCCAGTATCTGCTCACAAACCAAAGAAGACGGTTATGAGCCCAACAGAGACTCTTTTTGGGTAAATTCACAGGTTCTTTGCTTGATATAAACCCGTTTATTCTGTCCTTCTTGGAAAGCTGGGATTTCTGTGGGCTCTCCAACTTTCAGCACAGCGGCCAGTGTTCCAACTTTATGTCAAAAACCTGGGGAAAATAACTCATACCCCCAAACTGTAGTCTCTAATTAACTTTACCTTTCTTCAGACCACAGAATGGCGTGACAGCCAGAGAAAACTGTTGTGCAACTAGACACGTATAGAATGACACGGTTGTTAGAGCAGATTTACATTAAAATGTCATAGAAACATTTTCAGATGACAAAACAGACAGGTGATTGATTCCGATGTGGAAAAACATCGCCGTGCCCCTTTAGTTGAATAAAATAAAAGCTTGTTTGGTCGCATCGTGAGTTAAAGCCGCAGCTCTCTTTCCCCTAATGAATATATCGCAGTTTTGGAAGTGGCCCCCGGCTCTGGTCGGCTCAGTGTGTGCGCTGATGAAGAAGCGTGGACCGGGAGAGGTTTGGAGGGAAGAAAGAGACGGCAAACGGCGTTTAGAACGACTCTGATGCAGATAAAGCGTCTGTAGCCCTGCAGCTTTTACCTTTCGGCCTGCCTCGTTGTTGTGGAGGTTCATCAGCCGGCGTGCGTTTTTCTTGATCTCACGGGCGTCTACGAAGCGCCGCGAAAACTCCACGCCGTACTTGACATCAGCCGAGCAGCCCCCCCATTTCCAGCCCTCCTCCTGGTCGTGGTAGCCCTGCTTCTCGCGGTCGCAGCCGCACTGGCTCAGGTTGCCTTGGCTACATGCTGACGTCACGGCGTGGGCAACCCCGGCTGCGGTTATGGCGTAAGTGAATGCTGCCTCCCTGCTGCCTGGAGAGAACAAACCAGAATCAGAATACGTTTAAATGGAGGTGAAAGATCGTTAAAGTACGATGTTTGAGCAGCTCTGTCACATAACTCCTACAGTTAAGGGTTTAAAGTGAGTTGGATTCACTTATTTCCTCCTGAAGCACCAACGTGCTCCACAGTTTTCTCTTCTTTAGAGCATATTTTCAGGTGGGGAAGGGGGCTGAAACTGTCTGATGACTTTACAGGGTTATCCTGCTGATATTCTCGTTTTCTCCAGCTAACTTTAAGTTGTTGCTTCATTTGTTGAGCCTCAGAAGTGGGAAATTAGAACTCTTTTGCTCTGGCTTATTGCTTTACAACATAAAAATCTGCATAAACTGAACTCCTTTAACTGCGATACAGAGTAATATCTCATGTCTTGTTCGTCTGAGGCTGTGTTGACCCATTTTACAGGAACTTGTTCTTATGTTGTGGTGTCTAAAACCTTTTATTAACTCGACCGTTAAACTCCGAAAGAACGAAGATGGTGGACGTCCTCAAACTGAATGTGTAATAAAAAGAAATCAGGTGCTTAAAGAAACATTAATGATGCGAATTCTGGACAAAACATCAGAGTTCTGCGAGATTTAATCAGCCAAAAGTTCCAGTTTCCTTCATTTTCTATTCAGTTTTACTAGTTTTATAGTAAAGGACGGTGTCACTTTATGCCAGTAATGGAACTTTAGGTGAGTTTGCATATTAAACTCATCTCTAAAATGGGTAGTTTGGGCGTTTCTACCCAACCAGAATGACTTTTAACTTCCAAGACGAGCTCAACGTCAGTTGGAAACGATGAAGCTGGACTGTCAGAGTGGGGTTTGAGAAGTTTAAGGAGAGTAGATGTGAGCGTATGTGTAGCATCGTAATGGCTCTGGTTTCATACGCCGTCACCGCCGCACACCAGCAGTCGGTGGAAATTACAGCAATAATCAGCATCGTGAAGGAGACACAAGTGACATCTACTGGCTGAATGGAGGGGCTCGTTTTGCATCGTCGGCGGCGCTTCACACTCGGCTTAACCGTTGCTATGCGCCCCTCTTCGGTGGTCCACTTTGTGGCCCGTTTCCATGCTTTCCTGTGTCACCATTTGAACTTCAGAATAAAGACGTTCACATTAACGCTCGGAGAGGAAATGGATTCACTGGTGCTCCAGCTGGAAATGGGATACTCCTCCTTTTCGATGGGGATAGCGCTGGGCCTGAGTTCTTCTCAGCAGCCCAGATTATTAATGCGTGCTGTCTCTGGTCGAGGCGATTGTAATGGCGCCCTTCCAACCTGACAAACTCCTTCGCAGAAACCACCAGGCCTGCGGTTCTCCCCGTCCATAATTCAAAACAAACTCCGAAGTCTTCTCTCATCAAGCTAAATCTGCCACCCATTCAGATATGTTGCATGGAGAGTGTTTCTCAAGGCATCAGCAATAGCCAAACAGCCTTCTCTGCGCGCTGTGATTTGTTTTGATTGAACAGCAGCGCATGCAGGGTTCCATTGTTGCCATCCAGCTGCTGGAGCTGACTTCAATTAGTGGTTTGCATGAATCTCTCTCGTGTTTCTCAATGCTTAATGAGTTCACAGGCCCTGCAGGTCAATCAAACAAAGTGGTGGATGATACATATACCACACATGAGGGGCTTGTATTTTCTTTTTTTCAAAAATGGACAAGGGAAAAAAAAAGAAGAGGAAAATAAACCTTTTTTTCCCCTTTTACTATGAATCTGGCATTCATAAACAGTCACAGCTTTCTAACTAGTATTCATACAGATCTAATTCAATTTGCTCTCACAGAAAGTTCTTAATTGTTTCTCATGGAGAGGAACACGAGGAACAGAGTTGGGTCTCAAATGTCTCTCTGAGCTCATTTACCCAGAAAAGGAAAAAAAAAGAAGAGACGTTTCCTCTGACAAAGGAAATAAAGGGATCCAGACGTCTCCAGTGTTGAAGAAAGTGATCGCTCCCAGAACTGCAAGATTAAACATGCATCCAAAGCCACAGCGAGACCGCAACAAAAGTTGAAATTCAATGTAGAGAAGAGGTTCACGTTAGGAGCAAACTGTGAGCCATAAAATGTGTAGTTTCAGTGTTTACAGACGGCGCAGGTGTGACTTAATGCCGCCTGAAGCTGGCTTGTCCTAATAAATGTGACGCTCCAGGTTGGACCTCCTGAGCTGAAGCTTCAGTTTGGATCCGAACACAATCCAACCCTCGCTTCTGTTTGGGTCAAACATGAAAACTTCACAAAATCAAAACGTAGGAGAGCGAGTTTCAGACAGACTGACCTACTCTCAGCTCTTGTCCAAAGACGGTCCTCTCTCCCAGGGCTGAGCAGTTCCACCGACCGTACCGGAACTGGAACTGACACTCGTTGATGCCCAACTGGGCGCCTTCGCCGATGACGATGATGGCATCAGGGCGACTCTGACAGAGGGCTCTCTGACGAGGGGCCAGTCCCGGTATCTTGTTGCAGATGATGTTCGCACCCAAAGCTACCACAGAGGACAACGCCCTGCAGGCATACAGAAATGGGGGTTACAAAGAGATGGAGTCATCGATTATAACTGCACTTTATGAGTAATATGGATTACATTCTGACTTAAATCAGAAGGAAGCTTCCAACTTTAGGTTTTACTTTGGTGTCAGAGGACAAACGAATACATGCAAGAACGTCGGTTAATGACAGAAATGGCTTCAAATCCATCTAATTTTCCATGTAGTTTCCTCTTGTACTGAAAACAGAGCCACTGCAGCTATTTTGGGCTTCAGGACCTGCCCTTGTTATGAATGAGAGGTAAGTATGGTGCAGCAATCACCCTCTTTTTTAATGCCATAAGAAAGAGCTCATTCCAAAGGCCTGCCTCTGTAAGCAGAGCATGAAGTAATATCTTAATAGCCCTCTTTTCCATATGTTGGCCCTTGTCTGACGAGGTGCTCCCATGACAAAGTGGCTCTGGTGAAATGTGTAAATCCATAAGAGCAGGTTATCTCATCAACTGCGAACATGCTCGAACATGTAAAATCATGTAGATTAAATACTGGCTCCACACAATCAAACCTTATAAATGGTCGTTTTATGGCTGTGTGTTAAGGGAAAATCCGTCGCTCTTACTCCGTGTTGCTCTGACTTCATTTTGGAATAAAATGGAAATGATTAAACGACACATGTCACGCACCCTCCATCCACGTAACCCCCCCATAAATCTCGCAATTGCAAAGTGGAGAGCTTTACTGGTTAGATCTTTTTATTTCCCAGCGTGTGCTTTTAATCACGCCGGTATTTCACATCACTTACAGGTAGACAAACAAACTGTCAAGACTTTAAAGACGTTTCGAATTGGATGGGCAGCTCCAACTTGTTCCTCTCGCGCGACCCAATTTTGCGCGTAATTGGCCAATTTACGCGCGAGGCACAATTGCAGCCGAGATTAACATAAAAGCGTCTTGAATTTAAATTGAGCATTCAAAAGAAACGTACAGGTAGCTACCGCTGGTGAGGATGAGGAAGATCTGGGGGTAGTAGACGGACAGCAGCGCACTGCGAGCCGAGATGATGAGCATGGTTGCGCATTGAACACAGCTTGATTTGCTCGCTTGGTCTTACAAAAAAAAATAAAAAAAAAGATGGAAAAATGTGAATAAATATATCCGTTTCTTTGAAGTCCAGGCGTTTAAAGTAGAGTTGTCTCCGTCTTGCTGCTTCGAGATAGTTTAGCTAATGGAGCCGAGGCGCGCTGCGGCAGCTCCGAGCTCCGCTGTCCGTGTGCTGGAGATGAGAGGCTGCATCCCCGGCCGATGTGCGCTCTGCCACCTGGACTGAAAGAGGACTAGGTGGGGGGTTAAAAAAAGAGGGTGGGGGTTCCGGATGTGCGATACGCCCGGCTTACGTCTCCAAAAGTTAGAATGTTGAGGCATTGGGAGACAGCGGCCTCCCCCGGTGCACAACGCCCCGGGATGATCCCGCACACCCGGCATCCCCACCCCCTACACACCCCCGGACCTCCGTCCACATCTCTCTCACGCTCTCTCAGCCAGTCCTGTGCATGATTTTCGCTCGTGACTTCTGAAATTGTTCAGAGGTATTTTCCATCATTGCTTTCAGCTGTGGAATCCAACCTGAGACATTTTTTGGAGACAATCATGCTCGAAATTCCTCCGAAAACAAACACACCAACTCATTTAGATTCATATCTTCAGTCAAGTTTCAGCAAAAATACCAAAAGTTAGTAGTTTGATTGTTTTCTCTGTCTTTTATGCCCGTAAATGAAATAAATCTGGCTTTAAACTGTAGTAAAAGCAACGTTGTGGGTATTTTACTCAACAATGAAGCAGTTCACTGAACCAATTACGAACCAACACATTTGATGATTATTGTAACAAGTTTTCATTTCTATCTTCAGGGTGCAGATATCCCCTGAAATGTTTCAGGACTTCATTAGACTCTGGTCCTTCAGCTGCTTCTGCATAACAAACATTACGCCCTCATGTGGTGACGTGAAATATTTCCCCGCTTGCCTCCACATTTGATTTGGCCATTTTCGATGTGTTTTGATGTGAATCTTGAAGCACTCGTGTGACCAAATGTAACAGAAAGTGCTCATGCTGCAAAATGCTGTGAAACAAAAGGGACATTTAGCTGACACAACCTTTTAAAGATGGCATCCCACTTAAAGGATGAGTGTGTTTTATGGGTCGGATTCACAGGGTGGACAGAAGACAAAGTACAAACTCTCCTGGCTTGTTGAACAAATAACCACAAGAAGATTCCGCTGGTGAAATGTTCCAAGTGAGGTATGAATCATCTGAAGAAAAGTTCTCTTTGAAAGCTGAAGAGGGAATTATTATGAGAAGGAACCTTTTCATCTCGATTTATTGTTGCAACCAGCAAAGCATATTGACAGCTAGGAGTTTTAAAGTTTATTCTTTGGTCGTTATAAGATTGGCATGGCGTTCAAACACCTTCAGTTTGTGATCACAGCAGCAGTTAGATATACAAGGATCTGTAAAGTATCAGAAGCAAGATTACCACAGAACTGGTTTCTGAACTGAACAACACACACGAAGACACTGGTTCAGGGCCAGCTGAAGCAAACCCTTCGTGTAAATGTGCTTTTGTGCTCCTTTCAGTCCGAATAATCTTCTCAAACGATCTCTACAGCCCAGATAGCGCTCCCCGTCTTTGCTCTGTGACACTGTGAGATCTGTTCCTCCTCACATTTTTTGTTTAATGCCTCACTATGATGGGCTCATTCATCGTCTACCAACTGACAATAAGTCTTATTCAAAATGCTGCACAGCACACACATTATAAGCCGACACTTCTTCCACTCACTTTGCTGTAAGGTCTTCTGACGGATGATGTCGAGCGTGCACTTCCTGTTTCAGTGCAGCCGTCACCTTTGTTCAGAACAACGTGCGCCACCTGTGAACAGAAACCGATGCACTGAATTTGGGAATGGAGACAATAACATAGAAATAAGAGTATTTTCTGGAGCTCGGTGATGAGGAAAGAACAAAAAAAACAAGCTGCTTCCCAGGTTTTGTGCATATAACTCTCCCCTCTCCACACCTAAAGAAGAAATGCTGAGTTTTTAAATGTCTTTCATGTAAAAGTAGAGATGAGGAGCTCTTTACATCAGTCATTAAACCACCACTTATCATTTATAGCCTAAATTAATACACTGCTACACTACAAACCGATAGATTTTTGGTTAGCAGAGTTCAAGTTGAACTTGTGCTCCAATAAAAGATAAATAGGTGGATAGATAGTTGTAGAATTGGTCTTTTAGATCACTGAAGGTTAGTTTTGTGCTTGTTTTGATTACAAAACTGAAATTAAGCTGGTCGCTTCTGTACGATTGCACATATTCAGTGTGATTAAAATCATTCTGATTTCGGATTCAAACGTAAGTGATGTGAGGAGTTTATTACAAAGCATTAAATCAGAATGAAACTCAGAAGAATGTGAGTTTTCTTCAACTTTCGTCCCATCTCAGTGGCTCATGGGCCTCCTTCAACAAGTGGGAACGAATCTGATGATGAAACTCAGGCAGAGAATTGTTCTCACTGAATTTTCTGATCGGCACACGATGGAAAACCATCCAAGAATGTGTCAAGATGTTAAAAAATGCCAACTTTACCATCAGGAGTTAATAGCAAGTGTGTTAATAGAAGACATTTATCCCATTTAGAGAGACGATGGGATTCACTCGGACTGAGCCAGGTCATATTAAACCTGCTCATTTTTGCCTCTTCACAAATAAAACAGCAGGCTTTAGAGTGAATGTTCAAATAACATCTTAACTTTTCTCAGACTCTCTTTTTTCCCCTATTGATTGTGCTGTTGCTGACTGTGAGGCTGCTGCATGCTCCTGTATTATCATCGTGATAAATATGGTCAATACACCGTCTTAGTCCCCAACAAATTAGCCATTTCCTGCCATTAAAACCTGCCGCACCCGGCACTTATGATCTATGACATACAACTGGAAGAACAAAGTGTTGCAACAAAACGGCACATTGTTGGTTCTGATGTTTTCACAGAATTCGATGACAGTAAGAAGAGTATCAAGTAATGGCAGCTTTATCCCTCGAGTGTGACATTTGAGCTTTAATTATATTGGGAGAGACGAGCATCAAAGGCCTCTGCTATGTATTCTGCGTGAGTCTCATTTCCCAAGACACCCTTGATGGGTTTAATGCGTTTGGGTCAGACAAGTGTATACGGGCCATTTTATCGTATAACAATGTGCAGCCCAAGTGGCATTCAAGCTAAGCCACAATGTCAGAGGCATTGTTCAGACTCTAATGTGGCGAGACAAACACATGGAGTTTATATGTGTAATGGGATGAAACGCACGCTGGAATGCTCTAAAAGTCGGTTCGTGACATGAACGTCACTCCCTAAGCAGTGAAGGGGTTGCAGATTTCAGAGATAAAAAGCAAAGCTAACTAAAAGACACCACTTTGTAATCAAATCTAATTTACGCTGCTCTGTGCATCCCTGACACCCGACAGAGCTGACAGCGGGAGGGGAAATTGCTTCCATGTTGAGAGACAGAAATTCTGCTTTTGAAGCATCTTGAACCTTTTTGAGACCAACAACCATGTTTTTCAACAATGTCACGAGGGACTCGGAAATGATTCCTTTCATGTGAACGGGATTTATGTTTCTGTGTTGAAATACAGATGCAGGGTGGCAAACGTGTTGCAGATGTCAGAGATGGGTACACGAAAGCATCAGAAATAAGCAGGCGTTGCCAATAAAACGCTTGCTTGTGTGGTCTGAAAGTTTCAAAATCTCAAAGACGGTGACAAATGCACAGGCTGCTAATAAGTGAGCATATCGGTGGGTGATTAGCATGAGAGGAGCCTCTGCTTTAGGTTTAGCATGCATGCAGACCTTTATCGTCACTCTCACTTGCTGCCTGGTCATGTCGAACAGTTTTCTGAGAACTTCTGATCCTTTTGAACTTGACTGTGTTGCAAATGGCTTCTTCCATGCGTCTTTGCTCCGTTTTAACTGCAGATGGAGACAAAGCACCAGAGAAAGAAATCCCAGTGAAGCTCACTGGTTTGGAGCTTTTTGACACCAGTATCCTGCTTTTATTTGCATGAGATCAGCAGCTTTATTCATCCTTTTTTATTATCATTATTAAAACACTAAGTGCAATGACTTTTCAAACCATTTTCCAAGTGTTTTTCTTCTTCTATTCTTTGCATTTTAATGATTTTAATCAAGCACTGAAATACTAAAGCATGAACAGCGAGAAAATACCTCTTTCTGGTTAATTTGCATGTCTGGTAAAGTGTTCAGTGTTGAGTTTGATTCAGCTGAAAGGCGCCCGTTAATGCACAAACTGAATAAACTCGACATCCTCAAGGGGGCTCTTTACTCCTGTGTTTCGAAGTCGTGGAGGAAAAGCTGTGCAACCACCCATCACTCCCCCCAGCCCCTCAGTAGTTCCACCATCTTGGTTCCAACCATCGAAATTTCAAAAGTTAACGCTCGACATTCGGTGTTTCTCTTGGAATCTCGCAGCTTACAGCAAACATCGGGTCAAAATCTATCTAATGTGATCTTTCACGTGAGTCTTCTTGAGCATTAAAACGCATGTATTCCACCGACAGGGCTTCTCTGTGCTCAGACACGTGCACAGTCACCTGCACAAAATGTGTTCTTAACAGTCCTGGAAGCATCTTCAGGGAGGCTTGTTTTGAAGGAAAAGCAGTGCAGGATTCCACAAAGTGACCACTAAACAGGTCTGAAGTCAGCCACACTGCACTGCCACAGTTGTTATTTACTTATTAGTATCTGATAAGATAAGGTCACACGTGCAAAACCTTTGAAAGATTCGTATTAATGTGGGTGTTTGATGGTTATCAGGCTCCCGATCTGCTGCTTAATCCCACCTGTGCTGCCATGTTCTGTCACTTTTGGGCCCAAGTCGGACATCCTCAGAATAAACATCATCCCAGCAAATCATTTTTCTTTAAACCTGCCTCAAGTCTCACAAAAAATGGAATTATTTTCAGTATCAGCAGTTTCCACTTAAGCTCTTCCAAATGAGGAAGTAGATGAGAAGTGCCCACTATTCCTTACGTAGACTTATTTAATTATAGATTTAAGGGTCTTTGTTCATTTGCATCACCAGAATTGTAAATCTGCTGCAGCTGCCCTGATCCAGGACAACTTGATTTGATCTGTTAGTAATTCATATGTGAGGAATTACTGCGTTCAGGGCTTTTGGGAATCAAACATGTGTTACACGTCTCTAAGTTTCTATCCCCTTGAAAATACTTGGCCCTTAATGGGCTGGGCCTTTCTGTGGAAACACACTGAAACCTACTCTCTTTCTCTTCCTCTCACACACACACAGACACAAATTGATATAACCACAACCTCTTAACCGGTTTTAGCAGGCTCTATTAGCCCAAATCAGAGAAAGTGAAGTAAAAACATCTTTTGTAAGAGTCACCTCATGTTAGTGCTGACCTTGCTGATTGAGTTTGCTCACAATCACATGGGTCAGGGCTGGGGTCAGGCCCATGCATCATTTAGTTTAATGGCTGTTTCCTGCCTGCTCAAATGTACGTGCCTCATTGGAGGAAACGGGGAGATGTAATGCAGTATGAGGCTATATTATTTACAGGACACAAGGAAAGAACAGAACAGAAGAAAGAAATGGAGAGAGAGAGAGGGACAGAATTCAAAGGGATTAAGAGAAAAATCAAGAAGGACAAAAGAAGAAAGAGATGGTGACAAAGACTGAGGGAGAGAGCTCTTCTAATTTTTGTGGCCTGTCTGTGTCACCAGCACCCTGTAGGGACGACAGATGTGCAGATGATGTCATGTAGAAAGGGGATAGGGCGGGAGGGTGGAGCGATCAGAGCGCGGGAGGACAGTCGACAGGCGGAGCTTCCATCTGAGAGGGAAGAGGGGGGAGAAGAAGGGAAAGATGAAGTCCTGCTTATTCAGTTTTCATAAAATACGACTCAGATTAGCTCAACAAATACGGGCCCTTTTTATAAAGATCTGCTTCTAAAATTTATCGCCGTTTCTTCGCACAGCAGAGGCTGCAAATGTGCTGAAGTGGCGGTTTTAGTTGCAGGACCTCTCACAAAGCGCAGCCTCTCCAAACCACGCCGGCCACCGGAGCTATAATTTACTCAGTGCAGTCGCTGCTGAAGTTTAGCCTCCCGTCCCCTGACCGGCCACAGCATAAGAACTCAATTGTTCTCGTGGTCTGCAGTGACAATGGCTGTTTGTGGTCATCCGCAGTGGAGGAAAGTGAGAAAGAGAAAGAGGACCGAAGAGGGGAGAAAGCAGAGCCATGCGATCCAGTAATTTGTCCCGTCCACTGCTAAAGATATAGCCGGGGTCGAGCTCAGAGGAGAAGGTCACGCTAAGCACTGAGCCCAGCTGGGATCGCATCAAACGCACGATTTTCCCAGCAGTCCACCCCGCCAGCTCATAACTGTTAGAACTGTGGGACCGGTCTGGCCTGCCTGCATTTCAGCAGCAAGCCTCCGATGCCCCCCGCCTGTGCCCTTTCAGGCCAATTGTGCTGGCACGGCAGAGGGAGAAATTGAATGAATTCGGCAGTCGGATGTTGCCTAATGGTTGTAAGGCACAAATGCAGCCATTCCTGGCATTGTTGTGTGTTCTGGTGAGACTGAGGGGGATTGTGCTCGAGAAAGCTGCCGATCAGGGGGACAACCTGTGGGAATCAGCCAAAGGAGGACCAAGGCGTCCTCCTCATGAACATCGTTAGTGTGTGAGAAAAACAACAACATCCAGGCTGAAAACACGCCTGAGTTGAAGTATAAGGTCAGATCCACTCTTGGTGACATAAAACACGAACAAGCAGAGCTCAGCCCTGCCCCAAACGCAGCTGGCTTTAAACACAGCCCCGGAGTTACAGATGGCAGCTTCCACTCACCGTTGTCCCGCTGACCTGAGCTCTAGGACGCTCTCGGCCTTCTCGCTAATCATTGACCTGTTACCTGTGGCAACCGAGCCACAACATACAGTACAGCCGCCGGGGTGCTGATAATAAGGTGACACGGTGGGATAATTCAGACGGCAGTGCAGGCACGTGTGCCCACGCTTATGAATGATATCATCAGAAGGTTAAATCACATGTATGGAGCTATGAGGGCTCTGCTGTAATATCAGGCGCTCATCCAACCGTCACCGCATAAACAAAACTTTATTTAAAGAAAACAGAGGACACAGAGGAGGAGGTGCACAATATGAAGCTTTTGATGTGGATATTTATCAGGGAGGAACAGCTCGGAGCTGCCCTCTCAGATACTTGAACTTATTATTCTGAAGGTGCTGATCCAACCCCCCCCTCTTGATTTTAACACGAGCTTGATCTGCTTTATCTAATCTGATATCACCTGCACCCTTTGAGAATATAACTTGCTGCATGTGTAATAGCCCAAGAGTTTCACAAACTTCCTGCACTTGCTAAAGCAAGAGCCTGATTTTCCTCGGGGCGTATGACTAACTCAGCTGACCTGGTCTGTGATCAATCTTTGTGGTACAAGTTGGGGCGTGGTACCGCACTGCAGCACGTTAGAGGGGCACAGGCCGGGGTACCATCCAAGGAGAGCAACGAGTAGCGAGAGGAGGCTGGCAAAAAGCCTCCTCCCACATATTCCACACCTCCCCTCGCCTGTCCTCCAAACTGGCTAATTCCTCCTCTCCCCTTTTTCTAGTTGCTGTCTTTGGGTGCTCCTCGCAGAATGGCCAAAGTCTGAGAGCAGTGGCCTGAAATAAAACTAAAAGGGGGCCCCGGGCGACGGAGAATGCGAGCTTTGTCTCAGCTGCCATCCACACTGTCTGAAGATGTGGCTGGAACAGAGCTCAGAGAGTGTCTGATTGCAAATTAGCAGAGCCAAATGGAGAACCTCGGCCTCCTCCACCAGAGCCAAAGCTGTTATCTCCTTTACTGTCCTCGCCTCCTGGGACACGTCTTTGGTTCAAATTAGGGGGAAAAAAGCTTGAAGTCAGCACGTTTTTTTTTTTAATCAATACTTAATAGATGTGAGCAAGTCATGGACTGTTTGTTCAAATGAAAGATTGATGAGTTCTGAGTGCAGAAATCCATTTAAATGTTAAGTTTTGCACCTCCGTGGCACCAACATCTCTAAAAACAATGGCTTCAGCACACAATTTAGAATTTTCAGTCAATTTGTTTGCGATTCAGCTGCTTATGAACATGTTTTTATGATATTTCCTCCACTAGCTTCACTAAAAAAAAAAAGAAATAAAGAAGGAAAATGCTTATTGGGAAAGGTTAATTTCTATTTTTCTTAAATAATGAAAATAAAGAAACATTATGGTGGAAAAGACAAGTTCAAATAAAAAAAAACTTAATTGGTCTCCTTTAAAAGCCTTTTTCCAATAAAGAAAAAACACACACACCTAAAACTACTGTAATAACCACAGTTTCCCCTCAGCATTAATGTGTAAAACACATAATATTTGATGTATAATATAGAAAACAGAACTACATTCAAGTAATGCACATTACAGGTGTAAATGTATTTGTAATAAATACAGAAACCTTCATTAAAATCAACTATTTCAGCCATAAAAAATGCCATGACCATATGTGAGAGAATAAAAAAAGAATTTATTTTATTTC
Organism: Leuresthes tenuis; assembly: GCF_036924035.1. Classification (NCBI taxonomy): domain Eukaryota; kingdom Metazoa; phylum Chordata; class Actinopteri; order Atheriniformes; family Atherinopsidae; genus Leuresthes; species Leuresthes tenuis. The sequence goes on along the minus strand of NW_027325377.1, from coordinate 23,817,914 downwards.
AAACCCGTTCATATAGGAATTACCTTTTTTTAAAAAAATATAATGAGACAGAATTAGCACATTTTCAGTGGCCTGCAGTAGATATACACACAGCCCTCCTCAGTGGTCCATTACAGCTTCTGATACTCGTGAACGTGTCGCTTTGTTTGACTTTTAAACACTTTGTGTTTGGACACTAAACAGCATTTTGTACGTGTGCACGTGTGTGTTTGTCTTGAGTCACATCAGGGGATCAATATGAACCTGTGTCACCCTCTAATCCCCATAAGCTATAGCCTACACAGTCAGGCCATAAGCAACACACACACACAGGGACCCAGGCTCTAATCCTATGGTATATTTCCGTGCTGGTGGATATAGGTAGAGCCCGGTCACTGAGTTCAGCTGTAATATCACCTGTCAATAAAGCCTTTACCAGCACTCAATACACTCAGCCCTGCTGTGCAGGGTCACAGTGCAGCTCAGATAATAATTACAATGATTATAAATCACACAAGCTAAACTAAAGTTGAATGTTGCCGTTTCTTTCACTATTCATTCTGTCAATTTACATGTTATTTGATGTAAAACCTTCAAACCTGCGTTATTTATTTTAAAGAGTGAGCAGAGCTGAAATTAATGTGCACATTTAATAATGATTTACTTTAAAGCACCTGTTTATTCATTCTGCACACAGCCTTGCATCTCTTGGTAAAATAATATGGTCCTAAACATTCCAGGGGAATAACTAAAAGTTAATTTTTACTCATATTATTAAAAACCGATCTCCCTTTGTTTGACATGCACTTCAACTTGGGCCCCTTCATAATTAAATGGTGACCCTGTGGGGGGTGGGGTTGTCTTCAGAGTAACCTGAGCATAATATTTAATTTCCTCTCTGCATATCATTATCTATCTATGTTAAAAGTGCACTTTTTTAAAGATAAATTCTGCCTACAAATTCAAAATGAGTCTGTTTTTGTCCAATTTTCTCAAATCAGTAAAATACTAAACAGCCATCAGCTAAAAATAAATCCTAAGATTTAATGCAGCCCCAAATGACTCCATCTTACCCGGTTTTCACTGCAGGGGGCCACTTTTTTTTATTTAAATGTATTAGCAACTTATTGAATGTTAAACTGGTGGGTAAACACAGCTGATTAATCAATAAAAGTGTCTGCGAGGTAAACTGGGTTCATTCAGCAAGTCTGGACATGTTTGGGAGTCACCTGTGGCGTCAGGGACCTTTATGAGCTGACAAGGGGAGACAAAACGGGCTCCAGCTCATTAACGCAGGGAAACAGGTGTGTAAAATGCAGCTGAGAGAAAATGTAAAGACAAATAATTATCTGTTGGGCTGAAGCTCTGGCTGTCCTGTGCTATTAACGGTCTTTTTTATGTCAGCAGGGCACTTTTCCCCTGTCAGAGGCTCATAAAACATGTTTTAATGTAATAAGTTGGTGTATATGTCCTTTTAACAAGTCGTTGCTCGCTGCCAAATATATAAAAAAATAATCATAGATTGGGTTTCTGTCTCCTTTCGGTGTAAAATATGTAACTTCATAGTAAGCCTGTGCTTTATTACATTTTTAAGCATCATGAGGAAACTGTATAATTTATATTAACACGCGACATTCAGTTCAGGTTCATACCTTTAAAATAAATCACGGCGGTAATTTAAGCTGCTTTTTAATCATTTTAAAAAGTGATTAACGTAATTAAAATGTATTTTTTCTTTTTTTTGTGGCTGTTCGCTGAAGTTCACCAAAGCAAATAGTGCTGCCTGGACTGGCGGAGGGGGCGGGTGTGGGGAGTGAGGCAGCCCTTAATAATCACCTCACCGCAGCTTAGTTTTTGCTGATATTTCAGCGTAATGTGTCGCTTCTTTTTTCCTCCTCCGTCACTCCGGTCGCGTTTGGAGCCTGTAAATAAGCGGCGGGACGGTGCAGCCCGTGTGCTGCGCACCGGGCTTGGTTGTATAACCGTGTTTCACCTCAGCTGAACTTGACGCATCTGGTTCATCGGCGGCGCAGGCTGCAGCCTGAATGTCCCCGCTGAACCGAGCTGGATGACAGGCGAGAGAGACGCGGAAACGCAGCGTCTCGGGGACTGGGGAAGCAGACCGCCTCTCGAGAAATACAAAAATCGACATTACAGCGCACGCAAATTGTCACCTCGTGGCTTATACGTTATTTTCTTTTGGGGTCCTGCCAAATTATAAAAGACGAGCCAACGGAGACGAAGGGAAATACAAAGCACCTCGGAGGAAGAGACCATGCAACTTGAACTTGGGACGCGTCGGTGCGTATTAACATTTAGTCGCTTGTCTTTTAGACGAGTTGGATATTTGTAAGGGTTTGAATTTGTGTCATATGTGTAAAAATACAGGGCAGCTGGTTATGAAGGCAGAGTCGGTGGGCTGTAGCGGCGCGTTTCCCCCAGACTGGCTCAGCGGATATTGACACTGTTGTGACTGAAACGATCCACGGTCCTCGGGGGAAGTTCGCAGAGCGCCACGGACCCATCGCGTTCTCAAAAACAGTTTTAACTGCTTAACATGAGCGGCTGTAAATTTGAGTACAAGCTCCAGACACCCCCCCACCCCCTCCTGCCTTTACTTGAAGATGAAATGGTGGCCAGACCGTAAATTCTCCCTCGCATTACAAGAAAAGAGGTCGCTTTTTCGTGCCCTAGTTTCTCCTCGCAGAGACGCGTAATCTGCGCCTTTGTTGTCCCCGATGCAAACGGAGATAGGCGGCCGGGCGGGTCGCGTCAATCCAGCAGAAACACCGCCGCTCTCTAAGTGAGCAATTAGTAGGATTTCAGTAAAATGTGCCTTTAATTAGTAAAGCAGCGTCAAGCGAGCTGTTCACCAGCAGATAATCAGTAAGACATGAAAACATATGGCAGAGCTGTGCGGCTTTTACTCATGTGTCACTGTGGTTTCCCTCAGACAAGTTTCTGATGAAATGAATTCAGAGAAATGTGAGAGGAGCCAAGTCAGCAGTAGCTGAATGTATGTTTAATGCTTAAAGGGCCCATGTGGAGGCTCGTGGCCGCGTCTCAGGTGGACGCCAACGTCTTTTAAAATGTGGGAACTGACAGGTGTTGAATTGTCTTTATTTTGATGTGTGCACGAACAGGTGCTGCGCACCGTTGTACGTGTACATGTGCTTCTGTGGATAATTGATCGAGCGAACTGCTTATCTTCCTAAATTAAATCGGCTCTTTTGCTCCAAGCGATGCAGTTTATTATTGCAGAAGGAAGTTTGCCACTGCATGCATTTACAGGAAAATGTCTCGTGTAAATGAGACTTTAGCCACTTTCTGGGTGTTTCACAGCCTGCCTTTGCATGTGGTGCAGGGTGCATCTTAAGAAGTTGTCGGTCCCTTCAGCTCTTCTCTGGCATCCTGCACATCTGGCTGCGTGTTTTTGCTTTGCGTGCCGGCCGATCGGTTAAGATTCTGCGCATACTGTCAGTTCCCCAATAAAATATCTGTGTTAACTGGGAAACGTGATGACATTGTCTCTGTGCTACTTGTTTTTCTTACACTTTCACTGGGAAGAGGAACAGAGCTGTCAGAGGCCAGACTATGAACTGGGTCAGGGTGACCTTTTGTCCGCAGCTCCCACAATCACTCTTTTCTATGATGTATTACTACCTCGATACGGCGTGTTTATAAAGCGTAGTTATCGCTATAAACAGGAAAATGCCATTGTGCCTTCGAGAAAATGGAACAGAAACACAGGTGGCCTTCAGACAATGGGCCTGGGCTCATTTCTCCACTGTGAGTCAGTGGGATAGCAGAAGGCTGGAAGTGAAAATTGGCGTGATTCTCTTCTGATTTACCCCACTGTCTTGTTGATCAGGGCTCCATTGTGGGCCATGCTGGCTTTTGGGAATATGACGAGTGGAACGGTCTTTGATTCACCCAAATTTGGACTCATTTGCTTTCAGTGCAGCTTCTTCCTCCCTCTCACTCTCCCTGACGCACTCTCATATCTCACGCAATTGATTGAAACCCTAAACGACAAGATCATGCCGAGCACAATCCAGCCCTGCTATGCATAGTTGATTGGATGTAATGGCGTTGCGGAGTGTTGTTTCTTTAAGGGCATTTCAGGTCAGAGGGCGGGAGGTATGGGGGGCTGCTGATTCTGCAGTGTGACGTGCTGTGCTGTTCCATCCTTAGCTGCATAGCTGAGGTCCTCTGGTGAAAGCATGCTCGTGGTCCTTTAGTTATTTTCTAAGAGGCCTTTTTTGTCTTAGCTCCTTTGGAACACATCATTTGTGCGATTGTGTGTCACTGAGCCACTTTGTCCTGCTCAAATCTGCACAGATGGATGGTGAATTATCAGTAGGTGGGCGCCTGTCGCTGACTATTTCAGTTTTCCACGATATTAATAATGTGGCAGGCCGTGAGCTGACAGCAGGGTGTGCAGCTAACGTGCATTTGTAAGTGCAACAGGCGCCTGTTTGCGTGCATGTTTGTTCCTCTGGTATGCTTTCTCTGTCCGCACCAGACACTTCACATTTTAAATCTCAGTGCAGGGCATTTAAGTGCTTGACCTAATTTCTCTGGCAGCAAAGAATCCACCAGTGAAGGCCTTCCTCTGTGTGTATTTGTGTGTGTGTGCTTGCGCACGCGCATGTTGCTCTGGGTGTTTCCTCCTTGCCTTTCTAACAGGAAGCTGATGTGGAGTTCAACTGAGGACAGGGAAAAGGCCTTTTCTTTCCACTGTGAATCATTTGAGAGAGAAAAAAAGAGAGAAAAAAGGAGTCCAGGCCACTGCATTGATTCAACGCTCTGCAATCTGGCCTGCTTCTTTCTCTTATTCCCTCCCTCCCCCTCTTTTCATTCTTTATACCTTATTGTCTATTTCAGCTTTTTCTCTCACTCTGTTGCTGTTTTGTCATTTTTTCTGGTGTCGGGTGGACGGCGGGGCTCTGGAGGGACTCTGTAAAGGGTTCATAAGTCCTGTGAGAAGATTGTGCTCTGTGGGGAGCAGTGCAGGTTCTTCCGGTTCAGTTTTAACTCACCGACAGCAAAAATAAGCTGACTGCGTTTTCTACTGAGGAAGCAAAAGACCACTAAACACCTGCAAAAGCTGCTTTTTGTTAAGGACGACGTTGTGACGTCGGGAAGGATTCTGAACCTGATTTACATAGAAAATAAATGCCGAAACCCTTCTGGATGACAGATAAGAGCCCAACTATTGCAGAATGACACATAGATGACTGGAAGGTGGCGTTTTATTGACGCAGGTTCACCTCATCTGAAGCTCTTGCCCTTATGTTGGATAATTCAGGCACTAAACCAGCAGGACCTGAACAATAATCTCATCTGAAAAGTTTTTTTTGTCTCATCTTCCAGCAGTAAGACATTAGTTTGGGGCCAGATATTATTACTGGAGCGACTGAGTCAGCCTCTATTTTTTTTTGTGTTTGCAAAATCTTCAAATCGAATGCACGACGAGCCTGACAGACAGAAGCAGAAACCTCCCGGGACTCACTGCTGCAGCAGGAGTCGAGGGACAATGAGAAACGAACCCCCCGATTTTTAATGAAGTGCGCTGTGTTTGTTGTGCGTTTGAACACGTTTGTATCAGTCCGGCAGAGGTGCTGACGTGTCTGGGGCCCCACCTGTAGTTAGATTCACACTCAAAGAGCTGGAAAAGCAATGAAAATGCTGACGTGGTCACCGTTGTAGCGTTTGTTACCGATTCGGCTCCATGACTGAATCCGTCGGTGTTACCCAATTAGATTAAATGTATTCCACTGTACTGAATAACATTAGAAACAAAGCTTATGGTGAGGATGAAGGATAAATCATTGTAGCTGGTCCTCTGTCCAACACCAGAGAAATGTAGCTGCAGAAATGTTCCAGTAAGAATGTCCTGTTCCCAGCTAGTGCTGGCACGCCGTGTGAGAGAACAGCACGCCACAGAACCGTGCGCCATACGCCTAAATCAATCATGGATCTGATGATTTTGCAGAGTGGAGGTTAAAACAACGGAGCGGGGATGTTTTACAGTGTCGCCTTGTGATTTTAGCTTTTTTTTCCTCTGTTTTCTGTTTCCTGGTGCAGGCCGGGAGATCTCGCAAGTGAGGAAGACGAGGTCGCAGAGGGACGCTGGCGAGCGGGTGAGCGCATGGGAACTTAAAGGATAGAATATCGTGTTGCTTTCAATTAAAAAACAAAAAAACAAAACATGTCCCGCACTCTTACGTAGTCCATTTTAATGTAGTCAACATATTCTGTGTAGCATTATATAAAGACTGAAGTTAAGGTGGGAAGTGCAGTTCGAGTCTTTGGGAAAATCAGAATTTATCTTTAATTAAGTCAAAGCCTGAAACTGTGATGGTCAGAAAGCAGGAAGGTCAATGCTCCACCTGACAGATACATATTTGGACGAGTAGCCCGAGTTTGTCCAGGCTCTGACATCTTACTGGTGAACGAGGGAGAAGGGGGGGGGGGGGGGGGGGGGGGGGGGGGGGGGTCACTGTGGCTCAGGGAATAAATAAAAACGTTTCTAGTTTGACATCAGGGGAAGTTGATCCTAAAAACGTGATGTTTTCGACTCTTTCGGTGCCACTGATGCCATTTAACTGTGGTTAAATATGAGCTTTTTGATTAATAAAGACAGTGATAGTCATGCTCAGCCTTGAAATGTTTTAATTAAAAGGGAAGATTTTTCCTTTTAGAGGGAAATGTTATGAATTCGGTGTTGTATTAAAGTGCAAATTATAGAAAAAGTAGCTTAATGCTTCCTTCACTATGACACCTGTCCTTGGCCGGAGTGAAATCTTGTTTTAACTTAGCAGCAGGAAATTGTTTGAATTTACCGGTGCAGCATAATTCCAGTGCCGCTGGCTCAGTATTAGCTTGCGGCTCACAAAACTCGATATTCCTCTTCTTTTTTTTGTACAATCAGTGAGAAACCAACACCCTCCCCACACTGCAGCGATAGCACTCCACAAACCTGTACATTTATCCAAGTGTTCGGCCTTTCTTTTGCACAAAGTGGACACGATTCTTTCTCCTTTTCCTCATCAATGAACATATTTAATATATTTGGAAAACTGCTGGAGCGTCACTCGAATACGAAGTAAAGTTTGTGGTTTTGAACAGGGCTCGGCTGTGGGTTATACTTTGGACTAATAGAGTGAGACAGAAGCCTTTTTAGTTTGTCATTTCTGTGATCTACGGGGAGCAGCTTTAACTCTGGAACAGCCCCCTGTTTTTATTATTTTGGACAGATGCTCAGATTATTGAGTGGAAAGTTAAACTTGATAATGTTTTAGCAGGTCCAGGTGGCTCTAAATGTTCCGATCTGTAATGCCTGAGAGCTCAAAATGTTCGATTATGTGTCAAATAACTAATAATCTGCTAAATGACTATCAACACAAACTCTTTAAAGACAAATAATGTGACACAAGTGAATAGTTGAATGAATAGCTACTTTTCCTAAACTCTTGACTTTGTTAAGTTAAGGAAAGAAAGTTGGAAAAACTCTAAAATAAAAGACAATCGTGAATCTGACCGAATTTACACTCATTCTGCAGTTCCAAACTGCTCGTGTTCAATAGATATTCTACAAATATGTGAAAAGGAAAGAAAAAGGGCGTCTCTGGCTGCTGAACCCTCTGTCCTCATATTTATTTGCATGTTAGTGTGACTGGATAAATATAATTGAGGGTCACATTGAAAGTTGTATGGATTTATCTCCTTCCTGTCGTGGAAGACGGCTCCTGTTTCCTATGCTGAGGAGATAATAGAGGAAGCTTTGGAGGGCCTCTCCTTGGTCCATAAAGAATCCAAACGGCCCCTGTTTTGGTTCTTCTGGGTCGGGAACCTTTAAAGCTGTGGGTTGACTCTCCCGTCTGTACGTCCTCCCGTCGGCACAGTTTCAGCTCATGTGTGACCTCTGCAGGTGTCGCATTAACACACAGCAGCTCTCACACATGCATTTACACAATTAGTCACATATAAGTGGACGTTTCATCTCATACTCTTACCAACATGGACTTATCTCTTTGAATTAAAGGGCCTTTTTTTTAATTTGACTTTAAAATAAGGACTATTCGTTATGTTTGTACTCATTGTTCAACTGAAAGATTAATCTAGTCACAGTGGTTGGTCTACTTCCAACTCCACCCCCTCTTTGGGATAAAACCTTTAATTGGATGAATCCAGTTAATTGGAGGTCCAGTGGGCAGCTTCCTTCTCATCAGGTGTTGTCCAGATGTGCCGGTGAGTCAGACATTGAACAACAAACCTGTATTTAAGCCCCAACAACGTTATATTCTGTATTCTGGATGAAAAGCAGAGCATTACAAAGGCAACATTTACAGATTAAACATGGGGTTGAACACAAGGAGACAAACATCCCACTGATAAAAGCTTCTACACGGGGAATTACAAGCACTGAAAAACAGTCTTTTATTTCTATTTTTTCTCAACCTCCCACAGTGCTTGGCTGCATTCGTCTTTAGCGAGCAGAAGAATGTTGTTTTTCTAACCCGTTTAACCCACTTGTGGGTTGACTTGCACAAATCTCATATCTCGGTTTTCTTTTTGTTTATGGAAAACCTCTTTTGGCTCTTTTCCAGCTCTGTGGCTTGTAAATAAATCTCTTACTCGCACTGTAATTGCTGACTTTCACCCAAATTACAGCACAGACTCGATTTTGCTCATTATTATTGTTGCTAATGGGGTGACTTGTTCCCCTCTATGACAAATAACCATGAATATTGCTTTTTGTTGTTTTGTTTGCCCTTTATTTGTTCTCTCCATTTCCTTTTATCCATCCTCACTTCTTACCGTGTACTCAATGAACTGAATTAAAAAATATGATATGATACGAGTCATATCCTGCAAAAATACAGCAGCTTTCAAAGCTTTCACCCCTTTGTATTTTCCTATTTTGTTGCCTTACAACCAGGAGTAAAGATGGAGTTTTTTGATGGTTTTAATCATTCGATCAACACAGAATGCCAACAACCTGAAAGATTTGTTCTTCTTCTTCTTCTTTTAAATATTTGCTCTTGTGTAGTAGCAGTAACTCCACCCCCCTTCTTCCCAAAGTCGGTACGTTTTGGAGCCACCTTTTCCAGCATTTACAGCAGCAAGTCTCTAAGGGCATATCTTTATGAGTTTGGCACGTCGAGCCACTGGGAATTTAGCCAACTCTTCAAAGTAAAACTGCTCCATCTCCTCCAGGTCGGATGATTTACAGCCGGGATTCTCAACTGGATCGTGTTGACCAGGCCGTATGTTCAGGGTTTTCCCTGCGTTCTGCACCAGTCATCATTCCCTTCACTGCAGATGGAAAACGTCCCGCAGCGTGATGCTGCCACCACCGTGCTTCCCTGTGGGGATGCTGTTCTCGGGGTGAAGATAAGTGTTGGGTTTGCACCTGATGTAGATGGTCAGAAGTTTCATTTCAGTATGTTTGTGGAGTCTCCCACATGCCCCTTGGCGGCTTTTCCCGACCACTCTGCAGTGTTCCTGTGGACAGACACACCAGAGCTTTTCAACTCTTTCCAGATTACCTTTGGTCTCTTTGTTGCCTCTCGGATTTTTGCCCAGTCTGTGAGTTTTGGACGTCGGCCCTCTTTGAGCAGGTTTGTTGTGCTGCCATATCGTTATCGGATTTAATGGTGCTGCACCTGCATTATCAAATATATGCTTTTACAAACCAACCCTGATTTATACTTTTCCACAACTTTGCAGCAGACTCTGGGACCTCTCACAGCAGGTGTATGTACACCGATTATGTGAGTTCTTAATGGTAGCTCCAGATCTTATTTAGGGCCTTCACAGCAAAAGGTGGTCACTGAAACAATTTGAACTATTTCTGTAGGTCTATTCGATGTTTCAGGTTGTAATACAAAAAAAAATAGGGGTATGAATACTTTTGCAAGCCACTGTAAATTAGCATTAGAGCATGAAGATGAAGCACGACAGCTGTCACGCTCAAACAGGAATAGTTCAGGCAGACATCCAATCACACTGTAATATGCAGATAATGATGGGGTAAAGTTCAGAGCTGTGCATGGCAGAATTAAAGGAGAGGTGCAGCATAACTTTATTGTGCTTGTGTGTGTGACGAAAAGCAATCAGAGTGGATGATTGCTCTCCACCAGACAACCACAATGAACTGTGCAACGGCAAAAAGAATCTCTGTCTCTGTGTCTGAGACTGGGGGCTGCCCAGCCTCCACAGAGCGCTCGGCCACTGCTGCATTGTGGCTCGGGGCCTCATTTGAATGGACCTTTAGTATTTTGTGTGAACAAGTCAGCGCCATTTGCATTTGTTCCAGTCACAAAGGTTTAACAGGTCAATAGGGACTCCCTGGCAGAAAACTAACACACTAGGGTAACTTTTTTCCCTCCCTCCCTCACATCTCCTCCTTTGCTGTGGTTGTCAGATGCCCAGCCAGTTTGTCCTGGTAGTATGTAACTTCGGCATGTTGTGGGTGTATATATATATCTTATGCAGGAGTGTGTGTGTGTGCGTGACTTTCTGTCACGCACACACACACACCGGAGCATTTGTGTTTGCAGGCCTGCAGAGTTTCATTTCCTATCCCTGCAGTGTTTGCACTGTTAATAAAATCTGAAACACAGAACAAGACGATACTCTGGAGCTAATTGTGCCTCAGCAGCTGTACAATAAGTGCAGTGGCAGTAGAGATGACCATTGTGATATTTCTACATTTTAAAAGTGGATTACTTCTTTTGTTGTTTGTCTTTTGCTTGTCGTGCACTTTAGTTTCCTCCAAACCAGCTGAGACTGTTGGCTTTAAAGCCAAAAATGTTAAATTCAAATTTCCTCTGAGCTGCTTGTCAGGATCAAAACTGTAACAGTGGAAAGTTGCAGTTTTTGTGCCTATTTGAGAGGAATATGTATCATCTCATTTAGATTCTTTGTGATTTTTGGAAAAATAGCAGAATAGATTTCTTGCAGTTCAGTTTTCTTCAAAGAGTGTCTTCAGTTGTTTTGGGGCTCCGGCTTTTCCCCCCCGATCCAAAATCAACAGCAGAGTTGGGGATTATTTTCCTATGAAATGTACACTCGCACAAGAAGAAGTGGGCTGTGTGTGTTCTGTGAACAAATTTAAACAGTCCAGATAAACAGAAAAACAGGACTTTAAGTGCAGCCGAGTGTCCCGGTCCCCACAAATATCGTCCACTTCTCAAAACTTCCAGGCTTTCAGCTCGAGGGCCTTGAGAAAAAGACTTGAATCTACCCAGAATCTTCCCAAAATGTGGCTGGATCTCAGTTTTTTACCCACAAGTCTTAGCTAAACATGACTTACTTTTTAAATTCACAGTGCAGTTTTATAGAAATGTCTGCTGTGCGTCTGTTTTTCATTAAAACTTTTATTTTGGATTAAAGTTAACCAAGTGAAAGTGTGTCCGGATCGCTGATTCAGAGTTATTTCACCTGGATCTTTACATAGGAGGCAATAAAACAAAGACCGGCACCTTTCCCACTGAGCTAATTGTTCACTGCTGACCATCCAACCGACATTAGACGAGTTATAATGAAAAATCACCTTGTTTAAACACATGCACACACCCCAGCAAGGCTGGAGCTCCATGGTGTGTGTTATGTAGTGAAAGAGGAGTAAGATTTATCTGTAGATATACATTAACAACATAAACTTATGTTTTAACAATGAAATTAATATCAATGAAAAGAAGAATCTGCGTCATTTATTCGCTCCGTGGATAAACATGTCTAACGCTATCTTCAGCATTTCATTTAAAGCTGGACTTTACATAACCAAAAACATTCTGGTCCATATCAGCTAAAGCACAGACAGTGAATGTGGCACGGTTATATTTACATGACTAATTTAGTCTTACTGTACCGTGCAGAATGAACCTGGATGTTTGTTTGATTTAAATACAGGCGTCTGTGGAGTTAAGTTGTGGCACAGCGTTTGATTTGAAACAATCTGCCCTAATTTTGACTGAAAAACGTTAAATAAACCAGTTTAAGGGAGGAAACTGTAGCTTTTTATAGTGATTTATGCAGCTCAGAGGCAGGATATGCATACTGTCTGCAGTAAATATATACAAAAAGGGATTTTTGCTTCTAATGTTTAGGGCAGACAGATCATTTTTTGATCCAGGTATTAACCAGTGTAATAACTGTGTACACCAACATGTACACCATAAGGAACTTCCCTTAGTAACTTGGCAATCATAGCATAAATATAGCAGCAGATACAGACATACACAGACACAGTGTATATAGTAGGATACAAAAACTATGTACACATTATGCACACATATACAGATGATTAAAACATGCACCGGTTGTATTTATACCACCACATTTCAGGTAGTCTTGGAGACTATTTTACAGGAACATTTGACAGACGGCAGAGAAGCGAAAAGTCTAATATTTTGTGGCAACCTTGAGTGGGAGCCCTGCTTTCAGTCCTCCTGTCATGCTGATCTGAGTCCGCCTGGCTCCTGTTTTATTTTGATTGTTTGCGTTGAACCTTGTGACCCACTGTTTGGACTTCTGTTGCATTATCTATCCACACTCCCTGCTCTGGAGTTTCAAGCAAAGGGAAAGGAGAGGCGAGAGCCCAGCGTCAGGTGCTCCAAGCTGCTAGCTAGGCCTGCAGCCAGGCCCAGAGATCCAGACCTGGCAGCTCCAAGGCTGCGACGTGTGAAACGCTGCACACAAAGGGGCTCGCTCCATCTGTATGCACCCTACATAGGCAGGCTTTTGTTGCAGCCGACAGGCACATGACTGCTAGCATCTTAACCCCTGAGAGCCAGCGTCTCCTTTCTCCACTCACAGCACTGTGAAACCACAATGAGTCAATACTTGTAGGAAAAACAACACTTGATTAAAGTAACAGCCAGGAGTTTAACAGTGATTCATGGGTTTGTTTTATCTCTTATTTTCTCTCGGGGAAATATCTCAGTATTTCTACAGTATGCAGCTGTTCAGGCAGAGCTTTGATGAAGAGAAATTAATGGAAAGCTCTGTTTGAAGAGGATGATTTGAGGTTAATGTCGAGGTCAACCACGAAAAGGAGACTCATTAAATAAAAAGCAAAAAAGTGGTTTTCTCTGTTTTTTTAAAAAACATGAAATACATTTAAAAATATGCAGACAGTTATTTAATAATGCAATAATTTAATAAAGATATAGATAGATAGATCCACCAGACGATAAATCATTAATATGTCCGTTTTAATGGCTGAAATAGTTAAAAAATGCTGTGTGTGTGTGTGTGAAATATAACACACACACACACACTCCTAAAATCTTAGTTGACAGAAAAGAAACAAGAGAAAAAAAAATTATACAAACACACACACACATATATATATATATATATATATATATCTTTCTAATGTCCTCACAGTGAGCAGAGTATTCTGTTAGCAGAATATATATATATATATATATCCTTTAATATATAATATACGAGTGTGTGTGTGTGTGTGTGTGTGTGTGTGCAGTTTCATGCTCTAAATCAAACAAACTTGGACCTGAACCCTTAGTCAGCTGAATTGAATAATTGGATCCGGGCCGCTGAAATTACCAAGCTGTCAGTGTCTGACTTTAAGAAATAAAAAGAGAACATCAAGAAAAATGTCTCTTTTGGTTTAAACCCGGTACAGTCGGTCCCGGTGGGGGCGGAGGGGTGTGTGAAAGGCTCCTATCTGAACCGAGCCAGGTCACTGGAGCCCATCCGGGCTGCAGCAGCTCTGTGACGTGGCATTAAACTGGAACCAACAGCTTTAAGAGGTGGTACCGCTCTCTGGGAATGCCAGAGACCTTTGATAAGAGCTGCTGAAATGATAATTCATGAATGTGGGACGGACCATAAAATATGAGCAGTGAGTAGAAGACTAGAGTAGAATCAGAGGAGGTTTGTGTGTGTTTTTGTGTGTTTGGAGAAAGGAAAACGAGCGCTTTGTTTAACGTGTAAAAATGCATTTTTTCTGTCTGTAATTTTGCAATTTGCTTTCGGTTTTTCAGACCGAGAAACGAGTTATTATTGGATGAATGTTGGAGCTGAAATGTCCTGAGAGCCCTCGACTCTGCATTCGAAGCATTTTCACACAGAATATTTGGTGTCTGACAGTAAAAACGTTGTTCAGGGCGAGTTTGAAAGGCCAGCGGCGTCAGTTTTGTTGCAAATTTAATTTTAAAACGCTCCACACGGTTATTACAAATTACAGAAAAAAAAGTCAGAGTGACATTTCTCTGCTTCCTGAGTAAATATCGCTGGAATTAAATCTTTCTAATGTCCTCACAGTGAGCAGAGTATTCTGTTAGCAGAATTAGAAACCAAACTTTTCTAATAAAGCAGACTGCTGTGAGAGTCTCATGTTAACCAAAAGTAGGACAGCGATTCTCCCAGAGCCACGACGTTACTTTAATGAAGAAGAGGGAGGCTGTCTGTCAAAGCACTGCTTCCATGGGATTTATGGGCTGTTTGGCTCTTTTAAAAGCTTTTTAGGACACTCTGGAGCGAGCAGGGGTCCGCTGCGTCTCTGCTCTTTTCCAACCTTTGCTCTGCTGTGCTGCTGAAACAGCCTCAGCTCAGAGAAGCTCAGCCTCAGAGGTGAGTGGCTTAATGATTATCAGAAAAACACACTTGAATCAAAGTGCTTTGTGAAATCCCCTGAAAAGTGTTAACTGTGGCTGGAAAACACTTGAAAATTCAGATATTTGACACACACACACATATCTATATATATATATATATATAGATAAATATATAATTTAACTTGCATTTTCCACTTTATTTAAAGTTTCTATCAGTTGTTTTACCCTCTTGCATATTTGTTAAATCAGTTTTGTTGAACAATGAAACAGAGCCGCATTTTTAATACTTTTATTAATTAAAAAAAGCCTGTAATCATTTTTAAAAATACGCATTTTTGATGCTTAAAAAGTCAGAAACTCAAATCGAATCGTCGGCAATTTTGGCCGCTTATGTCGTTGGTAATAATTTAAATATTGGATGGAAATTTAAAGTTTTAGAAGTGCTTTTTGACATTTTAAATTAAAGAAAAAGCCTTTAAATTCACTTTAAAATGCACAAACTGGGAGAGAAATGTGGAGGAGTTTATTTCCAACAGTTTTTTCTGTTATTCCGAGTGCAAAGAGGTTTATTTTTCAAGGCCAAATTTATCAAAAAGGTTTAGAGTTAAATATTTTGTCCAACAAAAAAATTACAGTCGTGTCAGGATTGAAGTGCGTTTGAAAAATAAAATTTCCTTTGTGCGAAACATTTAAAAGGAGAGTTGAATTCAGCTTTTTTTTTAATAAATCCGTTAATTAATTCGGTGTTTGTACAGTTTGAATTTATCACAAACACACAGAGAATTTGCATGAGTTTTACTCATAATTAAATGTGAAATTCCTCTCAAAGTGGCATTTATTTTTTGTCTGAATAATGTTGGTCAGATATTTGTTTCCTCCTGATTTTCCTACATTAGCTGAATGTTGAAATGCGATCAGAGTTCAAACCCTGCTGCTCGTTCCTTTTATTCTCAGGGAAAATCATCCAGATGAAGACATTTAATTAACCGTGAAGCAGCTAAAATTCTTTTTGGCTCCTGTGTCACTCGGGCAAATTGTGGAAAATGACGTGAGGAGATGAAGTGAATTAAAAAGCAAACGGTTTGTTTAAACGCTGAGCGGGCACGTGATTAACTGCTGTGGGTCAGGGTGACTGAAGGAATTCATCGGTTCATCCTGCAGAGTGACGACCTCACACCTTTCTGTGATGGCGTCTGCTTTAAAAAAAAAAGGAAATCACTTTGAGCAGCATTGCCAGTCTAGGCTGTTTTCTGTTTTATAAAAAAATGGGGAATTAGCCACGTTATCGGCTTTGTGTGAGTGGTTGCTTCACTCGGGACGCCATCTTGTCTCCTCCAGTCCTCCATTTTGTAGCTTTTTCTTTTCTCTGTCTCTTCTTGCTCGCCTGCTGCTGTCAAAGTTTCACCGAGCTCTCTCTGGCTCCTTGTCCAGGTGGGACAAATAAAGTCTTTTTTACTGCACTTTTTCACATGAATTCACCTTTTTTTGTATCCCGTCTCAGGCCTCGGGTCTGTTACAGAGGCAGCCGACCTGCACAGCGAACGGCTGCTTGAAACCTAAAGAAACAACACGCTTCTCACCACTGCAGCAAGCTAAATGCTTCCCAAACAGACACAAGTCCTCAACAGATGGATTGAGTCCTATCTGACGAGGTGCTTATCTCTTAAAACAATTTGTCTTTGTAATCAGCAGCACTCGTGTCAGAGGCTGCGTTTGACATTAGGTTTTATAGCTCTGCAGCGTAAGCGACTGTGACCTGTGGCCCCATAATGGCCGCCGGGGGTCAAGGAGGTTAATAGAGACTGATGTATGAGGCCCCAGAGTGACATCCCAAAGGAGATGGCCCCTTAATCCTTATTAGGCCTCTGTGTTAGCGATCCTTACCTTTCAAAGCAAACAGCACGCGCTCTTTGCCGTGGGGCCCCGGCATGCCCCCGGCGCTACACTTCTGACCCCAGGGTCGTGGCCTTTGTTCGAAGCCCTTCAGAGACTGACCTTAGGGGTCACTGCTGTAACAGAGAAGTTGTTGAGGCACGTGCTGCCGAGGGGCCCCTCAGCAGACCACCTTGTAGAGGGAGGCGGCCGGCCCGCCGCACCGGTCGCCGCAGAGCGGAGGAATTGTGTGTGTTTTTTGCATAGATGGCTGTAAGCTAAAGAAATCAAACACAACGAAGGTAATCTTTGTGTTTTTCATTCAGGGGAGCACCTTGAGCTTCCGAATAAAGGCAGAATTTTAGCATTTTAAATGCACAAAGTCACATTTAAAGTTAAAAAGCGAGGCCCACGTGTGCCATTCCCAGATGGCTGCATTCACCTCACAGCAAAAATTACAATTAATACTCAGAATTTGGGCTTTTTTAGCAAGGAAATGAGATTTATTATTTTTTTATTGCATCTAATGAGGAGTTTAGGTTGTATTATGTTGCCCTGATATTTGTCTCTCAGGCTCTTATCTGCATTTATAAGCACTTAAACATTTGAAACTTTGTTTTTCTTTTTACAAAACTGTGGTCATTGTAATCGTCGCCACGGCACAGAACAGCGTGTGTGTGTTTGTGCAATATATTTAGTGTGTATAATAATTGTTGAAGCTGTAGATCAGCACATAAGGAACAATGTGATGGCACAGGGGGTCTGAAGCGACTGAACACTTGTTTCAGCTCAGGGTCTATTTGAACTCTGGGACATTCATCGTCTCGTGCATCCTTTACGGTTCCATAACGGTATGTTCTCTCTTTATTACCCCCTCGTCTCTTTTTAACTCTATGTTCTCATCTCCTGTGCTTTGCTTGAAATAAGCTGCTCGGATCTTGAAATGTGAATGTGCTTCCACACGATGGGAATGATTGTGTAGTGAGGCAGAGCACAGCTTGGTTTTAACTTGTAGGTGGATAAGAAACCGTGATTATGGACTCACGGAGATGTCATAATGAGGTTGTTAATATTGGAG
This sequence comes from Leuresthes tenuis, assembly GCF_036924035.1. Classification (NCBI taxonomy): domain Eukaryota; kingdom Metazoa; phylum Chordata; class Actinopteri; order Atheriniformes; family Atherinopsidae; genus Leuresthes; species Leuresthes tenuis. The sequence goes on along the minus strand of NW_027325377.1, from coordinate 23,800,388 downwards.
TTTCATCAATGGCAGCGTTGCACAGGCCGCTCCTGCAGGGCGAGGCCGTGCAGAGGGCTTCAGTGTCAGAAGTTGGCAGCTGAGCCAAAACCAGAGCCGTATCCTCAGATGAACTCTCCACGACGTACGGTGCAACAGGCTCTGCCAAGTTTTTTGAATTCCTGCCACATGTTACATGGTAAACAACTGACTTGCAGAAACGGTGTCTTAGATAGAGGACGACGGCCTGAGGGACTCTACAAACTACAGATGAAGCAAGTGTTTATTTACACTATTGTTTGATTTATATTCAGCATTCAGTTGTGGTGGCGTTTTTCTGCTTGCTGCAATTGCAATTGGTTTAAAGATGTGGCGAGATGTGACGTCACAGGGTTCAGGCTGATGTGTGTTTGGTGTCCGACCCAATTCTCTCATCAAAGGACACTGGTGCATTTATATTTTCATTAAAAAGCACCCAAATCATCCGGTTGCCTCACATCGAAGCCTGACAGTAATCCGATTTGGGGTCACTTCTTGCTTTACTAAACTTTTGGTATCTTCGGGTCTTTTCGATATGCGGATGCTGCAGCAGTGCAAGCCGAGTTTGTGGGAGAGACGGTGAAAAACTGAAAGAGTTAAGCGAGATAAGTGGACTCTTTTGCTGTCTTTCTCTCTGTCCTGTGAGGTAGAAGCACACATGCAGCAGCGAAACGCCTTTTCTTTTAGCCTCCAAGATTGAAAATGAGGAGCAAGGAGAGACTGCAGCTAACCAAGCAGCCATATTAGTTTGCTGTTCAGTTGCTCAGACTCGCTCTGTTCTTCGTCTACTTCTCCCTGGTAAAAAATACACATGAGAAAAAAAACGCAGGGTTTTTTCCACCTTTCATTCTTTCAGTTTGTGCATGTCTGCCTCAGACTCTGAGCCGTGAGGACGGACTAAAAGCAAGACTGATTAGCTGTGCTCCACGATGTGAGATCCGTCGTTTTGCGGGACAGTTTTCCCTTTCCCCTTCTCTTTTGTATGGCTGCTACTTTAGGCAGAGGAAAGGGAAAAAAAATTGCCAGTGCTGAGTTCTGGTTTCTTTGGGAAAGAGAAGACTGCAGGGGAGGGGAATTGCCTCCAAAAGTGAGGAAGTTGTTTTTTTCTGTTGAATCTATTTCAGCGGCGGGGCATTACAACATTCTAGCCAAAGAAGTTTTTTGAAGGGTGGGGGGGGGGGCTGAATGTCAGGTGGAAACTGGTGTGGGTAACCTTCAGCATGCTGATGCAGAGGTTGGAAGGTGTGCGTGAGACGGGGGACGAGCGAAAGACAGGAGGGGTGGTATCTGCCACAAAAGACTTAAAAAAGATCCTCCTGGTGCAGGTTTAGCTTGACACTAGGTGTTTATTACTGTGTGCTATAACAGGACTACTGAGAGGACAAGAAAGGGTGGGAGACAGAACAGGCTGGACGCTGAAGGGGAGGCGGGAGGGGGGGTGAGGGCGCAGGACACGAGCAGAGTCATCAGCAGAGTCCATTTTATCGTTCGGTAACTGCCCGACATTTTTCCTCTCCTTATTCGCAGGCAGGAGCGCTCGTGGCGCTGCAGTTTGCAGCAAGGCGAGAGTGGCCCAGTCATGGCACATGGCGGGCGCACTGCGGTAAACGTTGCTGGATTTTACAGCTCGGTTCGCTGTTGCAATCATGGCGGGGCGGTCGCACCCAGGTGCTTATCTGGCTTTGACTGTGTGCCAAATCATTCCCTTTGATTTTGATAGAGGAGAAAAGAATGACATTCATCACAGCGGACACCTTCATAAAGGGGAACGCCACCGCTGCCTTCCTGCCTGCCTGGAAGTTTTGATAAAGGAGGTGTTGTTCAGAGACAGCTGATCCATACCGACCTGAAAGCAGCAACAGCTCTGACAAGAAAGATTGGAACTGCTTCCCTTCTGTCTTAAAGTTAGGTGTTGCAAGTTGCCCCACAATCCTTTAATCATTTCTAGGTGTGTGTCCTCCTCAGAAGACGTGCATTGTCCCCCCCACCCCGCTCCCTCCCCTGCCTCATGCGCACGCACGTTTTACAGGGGCCAGTGATGAAAACGCGTATTGCGCACACACTCCCACACGTCCCTGTTTCATCATCAGCTGAGCTCTTTTTCGTCCACTCACAGCTCTTCTTCCCTCCCTCCCTGGCCCCCTCCCCTCTCCGCTCTCCCTTCTTTTCTATCCATCGCTCTCCTCCTCCTCTTTCCCTGGTTCCCGGCCACATGCGAGAGGGTAGACTAGGACGCTGCAGCTCTGAAAAAAAGAGGGGAAAAAACGCTCCGCTGCTATTTCTACAGGCGAGCCCTCCCCTTTAGCTACTCTGTGCCAAAAGAGGGAGGGATCTTTTACTACTCCGAGTCCCAGGATTTTAACCCTCTGCCTGCTCTCACTTCCCTCGGAAAGATCTGTTCCTCAGTATCAAGCAACAAGTGGCTCTGCTTTACTCCCTCTTCAACGCTGCTGCGCCATTTGGGGAGATATTTTGCGGAGCCCTCATTTGGTCAGAGAGAACCTGGACTTGAAAGAATAAGTGGTTTTGCTTTATTCCTTTCTGTGATGCAGAGAGCTTTTTAGCATGTGTTTCTTTATTGCTCGCCATGCTTCCTTTTCTTGAGTCCTCCCTGTAACTGAGGACGAAGGCGATGTTCCTGGACCAGCTGCTTGGTTTCATGTTGCCTGAGCGTTTATCTTGAGTTCAACAGATCATTTCTCTTGTATCCTCCCGTGCTCTTATCTGCTCTGCCTTCCACCTTCCATCTGTGCAAACCTGTCCCTCTTTTCGTTTTCTGCCCCACCCTCGCCTCCTCATGCTCCCTCTCCCTCTCGTGGGCAGTCTCGAGTGAAAGGGGAGCAGGAGGGTGGAGCAGCGACGGGGCTTTTTCTGGGACAGGTGCCAATTCCTAACAAAAGGCACAAAAAAGACTGAGATCGTTCCCAGCGATGGAGAATAAGTGGCATGTTTCAAGAACTGATCTGTGGCAATAACACGTGTGTGCATGTGTAACTATTCTGGAGGACTTTTAGTTCACTGCATGAGTGAGCAGCAGCAGAGATCTTGAATTCTCTGTCTCTCCCCCCTCTTGGCTCTCTTGCTCCCGTGAAGGCATTTGAGTTTTGAGCGGGGATAACGGAGGGGTGGGGGGCAGGTGGAGTTAGAAAGGGGCAGAGGGAGGAGGAGCCATTCTTCCTCTCCTCCCTGCCGATTCCTCTGCATTATTCATATGCCCGGGCCGGAGCTGCGTTCTGACTGGCTGCCTGGCGTAGCATTCATCCGACATTCAGCAGCTCTGTTTGCTAACATTCCTCATTCAAAGCCTTGTTAACTGCCAGACGGGAGGAACACGCGACTCCATGGGAAACCCACATGGCCTCCCCATTGTGGCGCGTCCTGACAATCTCAGACTTGGGGGTGGAGGACAGGGGAGAGCGAGATGGGCCGGTTTGTAAATATTAGAAAGCAGTTAGCTGAGGTTAGGGAGGTTACTCGAAACGTAGAGTCTGCTTTGGGGTAAAGTGGCCAGATTGTCAGGGTAAATCCCTGACAGAGGGGCAGACAGACGAAGAGAAAAGGCACTGAGGCAGACAGGAAGGCAGATACTTTCTGGGACTCTGAATGGGTCTCTCGTTGGTGTGCCCGCCTACTCCTTGCAGGGAGTGCAGAGCTGTGTGACTGAAGCCGAGCTCCGTCTCTGCCCTTCTTTACAGGAAGGATATGTGGGCATACTGTGTGCAGCCACCGATGGGTCCGCCGCAATCAACGGCCAAGGTTTTGGCGCTTTCCCCCGGATAGCTGATGGCTGCGGCGTCTTCCAGTTACTTCAGAGCCTCAGTGGGTAAGTCAAAGAGTGTTTGTGGGTGTGGAGGTAAGTGTGTGTGTGCTCTGCATGCGTACTTCTGTGTGTGTAGCATGCACACATGCAGGGCTTTTCTATTTGACCCGATCTCCGTGTTTGTGCGTTTAAATTTTGTGTCTGGCTATTGTTTCCTTCAGAACTGCACGACTATCCAGAGAGAGGAGGCTTAACTAAATATAGGCGAACCGGGGGAAACACGGCATGGGCTTTGAAATTTCAACAAAACCGTGCTAATCGCTCCTCTGGAGCGTTCCTACCTGGAGTTTTGCTCTCCTGGTCGGCCTTTTGTGTATGTGAGTGAAAGAGCGTTTTGGAGGGAGCAGAGAGGGACTAGTGCTGTAATGTTGGGCTGAGGGCCAGACAAGGCCTGCAACACAAGGCCGAGCCCCACCACAACGCTCTGTCTCTTTCTCAGTCCCTCTGTGTCCCTCTTTCTGGCTTTTCTCTGGTGGTCAGCAATCAGAAAACTATTTACGCCGCTTCTCATAGCGAGGTTGGTCGTTAAAAATTAATCTCGGTGAATATGCACATGGTTTATTATTCATAAAAGAAGGTTAAGCATTCGAAAATGGGTCAGCGCTGACACGTGGCTCCACGTAGTTTTAATAAAGCCACAACGGCCGTTTATTAAGCTTTTTTTTTTTAATAACTTTTCAGCGTTTGCTTTCTTTATTAAATTTTTTCAGGAGGTTTTAAGCTGTGGCCCTTTCCCTCTTCAGTTTGGCCCCTCATTCAGCTGAAACAGCATCAGCTGTACACACATTATTTTGGAGGTTTAGGTGGACTGAAACACCTTAAAGGAAGAAGATCATATCTAATTTAGTCTGTATTATATTCCGCATAATTAAAAAACCCGAATGGCGCCACACCCCTCGTCAGAGCCATCCAGCATGGCGCCTTTTAATTATACCCTTAATTCCAACAATCGCTAATTAAAAATCTTGCATTTTTATCCTCATTGATTGCAGATAACGCTTCATATAGGACGCCTCAGCAACATCAGTCGACCATGACCAAAAGGTAGGAGTGGGGGCAGCGTGAGTCATCATAGATAGCTGTAGCCATCCCACCTACATCCACATTTGACAGGCCCATTCTCCTGCTACTCTCACACTTCAGACCCTGGCACCAGCTCCTCCATCACTGTCGCCCTCACAAGACGCCCTGACGTCGCTTCCTGCGTTCAGCGCATCCAAACCTCCTCTGAGACCCTCAGTCGGGTGAAATTATGAGTTAAATCAATGTTTGAACAAGGAGGACCTCGTTGCTGGACACCTCACTGGGTGCAGCAGTCGAAACAAATGTAGGAAGTAGTTGTCTGTTCAGGATTGGAATCAGCTTTTTATTCTTTTCCACTTTTTCCCCACGTTGTCCGTGCGAATCCGTTAAAAATCTGCAGCAATTACGTACATTTATGGGAAGCGGCGCTGGCGTTCGCCCGCTTCGTGGAAGCGAACAGAAACTGTTGCTCGTTTCATGAACTTTTTGGAAAATAAGAAAAATCTGCTGGAAAATAAGCGTATGAACAGTCCCACAATCGCCAGGTCACGACAATCGTGTCGCACGCATCTTTAAAATGTCGGCAGTTAATATTTCACTGGAATATAAAAGAAGAAGAAGAAAGAAATGTTTGATTTTTTTTTGTTACAAGCTGGTTTTCTGTCTTCAGTTAAAAAGAAATCCAACATCGAATTTCTTCAGGTCGAATATCTTCAGGTCGGGTGGATAAATATTTTACCAAGCTGATCGTTAAAAAAAACAATTAAAAAAAGACCCACAAAAACCATCACATAGCACCACACACACACACACACACACACACACACACACACACACACACAGGCAAACACCCAGACACATTTGATGCTATGTACCCCACAATGAACCCAGGCTCCTAAGATGAATGGGGTTCCCACGCCTCTCCCAAGGAGTGCAGGGCACAGCCTCCTCCTTTGAGCATTCACACACACACACACACACACACACACACGCACAAACACACACACACACACACATGCATGCATTACAGAGAGCCGCACAGTTTAAAACACGCACACAGGTGCATTTTGGGAAGACACAGAGGCACACACATGTCGTAAAAAGGTACAATAGCACGTTTTAGAAAGCAACACTTTATCATTCAGAGCACATCGAGCCGTGATAACGTGTCGGTCAGAAAGATGGAGTCAGACAGAGAAGGCTTTGTTCAAACTTGGCTTTAAAAATAAAAATAAATTAAAAAACGCTTCTAATTTCTAACGCAGCAAACCGGGTGGGAAACGAGGTATGACCCGAGATGAGTTTACTTCCAGTTATATGCTGGTTATTACATGTCTGCTCCCCTCTATGTGTGTTTTGAAGGGAAATTTGAAATTAAGCAGATTTTTCACCTCAGAATCCACAGTGTGTGTGTGTGTGTGTTTTTCTTTTATTTCCACAAACATGCACACGGTTTAGCTTTCATTTCTAAAATCCAACTTTTTGATTTGTAAGGAATATTTTTTAATTAGTAATATTTATTTTAGCGCCACATATTTGTTGTAGAGTTTTTAAAAATCAGCTTAGATTACTGTGTGTGTGAGTGTGTTTTTTCTCCTGTGAAAAAAACGATTTATGTATTTTTACTTTTTCTAATTTCCGTAATTATACTCTTTAATAGAATGATTTTTTCTAATATATATTTTAACATTACTGTGCACGTTTCTGTGTGTGTGTGTGTGTTTGTGTGTGTGTGTGTGTGTGTGATATTCAACATAGAGTAAAAAAGTTATTATGAGTAAAATAATATTGAAAATATTTTAGTATAAAATCCTATATTTCATTTATAGAAGAATTTTGCTGCAGGTTTATTTTTAAGCCTTAAATTGCCTTCGTTTTTATTCTAAAACATTTGACACTTTGAAATATTTTTGATTTTTACAAACTAAAAATTAACTTGACTAAAAAAAAGATCTAAACACAGAAAAGTGAAGCAGAAAACAAGTGCGAAATAATGAAAAAACGAGCCCAGTTTGCAGGTTTACTGTGTGAATCCTGAGCCACGATTACTGAAACATCAGCAGCAACGACACACACACAACTTTAAGACCTGTGTGTGTGTGTGTGTGTGTATTAGTGTGTTTTGTGAACTTATAGAAGCAACATCGTTGGTGTGTGTGTGTCTGGTTTTTTTACTTTTACCTGATTAAACATCATTATCAAGGTTAGTTTAACATTATTGATCATTTTTGCCTACTTTTTGAGCCATTTTCATGTGAAGATTAGTTATATTTATGCTCAAAGTTTTTAATTGTGTGTGTGTGAGTGTGTGAGAGTGTGTGTGAGAGTGTGTGTGTGTCCCGTAACGCATTGTTGTCGTCTCAAAGTCCCGAATCCCTCCTCGCTGCTCCATAGGAAGGAATATCCATAATCGTTTTCCTCTTTGAGCTCCCTGCAGGCACACAAGTCAATTTCCAGTTTTTCTTCTGTTTATCAAACAAAGTTGCTCCCAGCACACGATTTTTCCAACGTGGCGGCGAGCGACGTGTCTCGTCAGAACCTGCTCAAGCGCCTTGTGTGTGCGTCAGTCATCTGAATCAGTAAGTCCGCGCCGGAGCCCGAAGATAATCTCCTCAAAGGAAATAAGTCAGGGAAAACGGGGAAAGAAAAGCCGTCAGCCTAAAGGTCAAATGAAGATTAGAGGGAAACCGTACACGAGGGCACACCGGCTGGCACCCCGGAACTGCACAAAGGCCTCATTGTCACGGGAGCCTGCGGCTCCGCACACACTCCTGCATACTTGGGGAGACATGACACCTGTTGGTGGCTTTGGTCAACTGCACACAGAGTCATTTTGATAACATCATCCAGGGGCTGTGAATTTGCTGAATAATTTAGATTAAAGACACCATAAACTTTGAGTTTGATTCGCAGTCGTTTTTGGCTTATTGACAAGCGTTTGCGCAATTATGTTGGACTCAAAATGACAAATGGAAAAAACCTAAGTAGTGAAAAAGAGGGCAATTAGTCTTGATTTATATTTGCTGATTTTACGATCGTATTCGGATCCTCTGGGCACAGGGGCCCCACTCACTTCAAAGAGCGCAGTGGTGAATTTCAAATAACAGCAACGATCCGTCCGGACAGTTTAATGGGTTCACTGTTAATGGTGCAATGCATCCAAAAAGTCTGAAAACTGTGCTTTCAGGGAGACATTTGAGTCCCACAGTTAGTCCTCTCTTTACTTTATGCTGGAATTAACTTTATTCAAACTACAGGTTGTAAAAGGCTGCTTTCGAGAGAACATATTTTCATATTCCAAGAAAAGGAAAAACTAACTTTAAGTAGTTATTTATCACCTCGTTGGAATAAAAGTGAGCGAAAATGTGCCTTTAAATTGTTTGGAGTCAGTGGGAAAAGGCTAGCTAACGAGCTTTAGCACTTATCCTGCCATCACACAGATAGTAAAGCAGATGTTTTTCGACAGAGCTGCAGAGGGAGGTTTTCATGGAAGGAAACGGCGCCTTTTTACAGGTTATTTCTGAGTGTAACACTGAAACTGAAGTCACCGTCTATGTGAGTGAACGCTGAAATCTCACAGGCCCGAATGGCTAGAACTCTTCAGCGTGACGTCCCTGGATAGAAGCTCTGGTGTGACATGTTGCATACACACATTAGCCGTGTAAGTCAAGAAGTCGGGTTATATACCTCACAGGCTTGGACATTAAGTGGCTCATATAGAGATTTGTGTGGCATTTATGGGAAAACCAACCTGCAATAAAACAGCCGCAAACCGGTGCCTGCGTGTGTACGTGCATGAGAGAGCTTAATGCACTGACTCACTTTTATAAGTTCGACCCTACCTCAATCTCCTGCCGCTCCCCAGCTCAAAGGGAAACCACAGAGGAGCCACAACCTCCCCCGGTCTCACTCAGGAATCCCCCCGAAACAACCACAACCTGCCCCACACAAAGTCAGGCCGACAAATTCATGCTCGTTTGCACCAGCATTTCCTGGAACCCTTCAGATAATTTCAGAGGACTTAACTCGATTAAAGTTTATCGTCTTTTGTGTTCCTGATTATTTGTTAGCGCTCGCTCGCTGAGGAGAGTGAACCGCACGCTAACATCACTCAAAGGATTCTCAAGTGTTGGCGTGCAGACGTGCGACTATCCACAGGAACCCTGACAGAGACACGGCCCTCTACTCCCATCATTAACGAGACAATTTACTCGCTCTTGTGTCTGACAAGAAGTGAAAGTTGACCTTTGGACACACTGCACTCAGTCTTCTCATTCGTCAGTTTTAAAATGAGGAAACCTGAGAGGCGACGAGCTGACAGACCGCAGAGGCCCGACGCTGCAGCTCAAAGTGACAAACAGGAAGTACCACGACAGAATTATTTGATATTGAGAAATAATGACATCTGGCTGCTTCATTTGCATCGAATGCTGGAAGGACGGAGAAAGATGTTTGAAATGAATCACCTGTCGTGTTGTTGTGTCATTCTGAGTTTTTGTTTCCACAGGTCAAAGATCGGCTCAGTTATAAGAGACGCCTGCAGCAGATTAACTGTCCTTTGGGGTGAGGTAGTAGGTTGTATAGTTTTAGGGTCATTCCCAAGCTGTCAGATGACTATACAACTTACTGTCTTTCCTGAAGCGACTGTGATGACATCATCTCCTCAGAAAAGAAATCATGACTTCACTGCAAATCCATCACTTTTTTTTTTACTTTTAGAAACTAATTATCAGTGCAATTCATGTTCTTTATTAAAGTCAATCAGTTTGAAAGGTGATGTACTGTAGAAGGGAAGCAAAATGTTCATTTATTCTGTCAAAAACTGACATTTTATAAGGTTTTTATGTTCCGTTTTTATGTAATCACTACAAATGAGTCCTTTTAAGAGCACGTGGACATTGATACATTGTTAATTTTCTTGAAAAGGAATGTACAGTTAAACCTAACTACCCTCTGTTACAACAAAGTAGTTTTGTCTTCCTTTATCTAGTGATAACAAAGGACTTGTGCACAAAGCGTCAGCTCAGGATCCTGTCCCTACTCGCCTGGTGACTCATGGTGTTCGCACAGGGTGAGGTAGTAGGTTGTGTGGTTTCAGGGTTGTGATTTTACCCCATCAGGAGCTAACTATACAACCTACTGCCTTCCCTGGAGGGCAGCAATACATCACAGGAGCACACGTACCTCCTTCTCACTTTTCTAGCTTGGAAAAAATGGACTGTCTCATTTACTGAGCCCGACAAAGGGCTGGCGTTCAGTTTCAAAGATTTTAATGAATGGGTGAGTGGTGCATGTTTTCGATAGTAACATTAATCACTTTACAGATTTGTATCTGGTACTGTAAAGGTGGTTTAAGTGTGGCGTTTTGGCTGCATTTATGTATTTTTTCCTCAGTGAAATAAAGACTGGATAAGAAATAAAGAGTTGTGATTTATGTTTGTGTTGACAGGGACTCTTCTCGTTGGGATAGATTCTCACTGCATAATGAAATACTAAACTGATAAGCTTCTGCGGCTTATCTTTCGCTATCTGGAAAGGTTTTCAGAGCGCATGCATTGTATATCTTTTGTACTGTAAAACAAAGGCAATAACTTGGGGTTTTCCAGGTGATATATTCATATTACACTGGAATAAGGGAAAGTAGCCTTCCATGAAAACAAATAAGGCAAGCAGGAATCAATCGTGGCTTTTCAGGTTGCACTGAAGCTTATACCCGTTCCACAGCTGAAAACATCAAGAAATCAGAGCCCATGCTTCTCCCACAGATAGAGAAAGGAACAAATAAATAAGTAGAAGCAATGAAATATCATAGGCCGGCTTCTTTGTTTGAGGTAATACAGACTATTTTGTTGCATAGATTCATTGTGGAAGTCAACAGGCAAAGCTGATCCCACTGATAATGGAGACACATTGAAACACTGCCAGGCGTTTATTTACAGTAGATGGCGCCAGATACTGTATGTGTTAGTTGGTGATCTCCATAGGATTTAAGAAGTCGGCACTCAATAAATTATAAACGCTATTTGCCCAGAAAATGGAAGTCTTACTGACATATAGGAGGACCAGACAGTCAGGAAGGTGCTGCTGAAGTGACACTAAGTAGCGCTGATAAGAAAAAGTATTTAAGATAGGTTTGCTGCAGTTAAAAACACATGTTAGCTGTAAATCTCATATATTAGTTGTCTGAGGTTCACTGCTTCACACTTTCAAAATATGCATTAATCAAAAAGTTTGAAAATCTGTGGAAAAAAAACTGTAAAGCAGCAAAGAAGTCGAGTTTTCCCTGTAATAAAGCCGAAAGATGGAGCGCATCTGTTTAAGCAGACTGAAACACTTTATCAATCAGCAGTCAATGTATAATCCACCCAAAACTACCCTCTGATCAAATATTCAGACAGAAAACTATCATTACCTCGGAAATAAAATACATTTCACACCAGTTCGTTGAGTTTAATTGCGCATTTACGGAAATAATTCCCCCATGATGGGTCACACGATGCCTTGTTTAGTTACAATAATATATTATTTACTTTAATTATAAAGCTAATTTTGAATGCATTTTTAAACTCAATCAACCTTTTATAAGCTGATAAAAGAGACAAACATGTCTGAACGCCTCGGTGAGCCACCAGGAAGCGCTTGTGGTGCCAAAAATGAAACGAGTAAAACCAGCTTCGGGGGCCATCTGGTCCCCGCGCGCCGATTGGTTAAAGCTATAGGTGTGTCGGTAGTTACGTACGTCGTGTCGCCGTCCTTCACGACGTTACTTCCTGCAGAGGATGAGCGTGACTTGTGACAGCAGGGCGGGAGGCGACGCGTTAAGGTATTTACGGAGCCGGTCAGGATCTGCGCGTCCCGGGATCAAAACACCACCTCCCTCCTCTGATATCACACAGACGTCCACCCAGCAACGTGATCTGACAATGCTTCGAATATCAAGCAGACTCTGAGGTAATTTCACAGCCTTTACTCCAAAATTCTGCTGTTATATAACCGCGATTGTAAACTACTAAGAGGCTTTCCAGCCCATTGCTTGTTGATTCAGCAAAGTTAACTGTTCACTTACGCAGAAAGAAAGCATTTGTTACATAGAAGCTACCAACTTCTATCCGTTCTCTGCAGAAAAATAACACCCGATATCCTCAAGTGTTTTCATGCCAAAGCAACTCAAAAGCTGTGGTGGAGCACCTTGCATCCTCCAGCCTGATCAGCAGCAGTCCTGAGAAGCAGATCTCACTCATATCTCAACCCACCAGCTGATTTTTAGACCGTTTTTTTTAATCTGAGAGGCAGAAAGGCGTTAGAGAGGTCAAAACTACCTTGAACGGCTCTGAATATTCAGTAAGTGAATTCTAGCAGGGTTAAGAAGGGCGTGAATGGGTGGCCTTCAGCACAGTAGCTGTGTCTTGTTTGTTGGTCGGTTGTATTCTTTGTGTCATCTGGTAACGTGATTTGTTGAGTCCAGCAGGCGTCTGTGTCCGCAGCTCCTGTTTCCACTTCTCCTGTGGCCTAAAGATAGAGCACAGTGTCTGGAATTATAGTTCATCTGGGAGTTCAAACACAATGTCCTCTGAGATGGTGGGGAAACTTGGGCTGGGCCCCGAGTCCTCTTGGGAAAGGGAAATAAAGTTAATTAACCCAGTTGAGACTTTGACCTGTTTGTTGTTATTTCTGCAAAGGACTCTTATTACACGAGGAAATCAATAATCTTGTTTGAAATGCTCGATCAGATCAGCTAATCCCCACAGATTCTCACATTTTAGAAGCTGAACCCGTCAAGTTTGCCATTTCTCCAAATCCAAAATATCTCAGATGAGTGATAATATTTGCTGCTAAACTTTAAACGGATGTTGACAGCATGAGATTCCAGATTTAGATTCGATGGCACCAGAGTATAGATTTGGAGGCGATTTGTGATTTATTCACATGTATTTCGGGACCTAAAATCCATCCATGCATTCAACAAAAACTCCAGGAACCGTCTGCTGTTTTTTTGGCTGTTTTGCTCAGAGTACTAGACTTGGCCCTTGAGAAATCTGTGCTGGCAGTCAGGGGCAACACTGTGTCAGAGGGCAGATTCTTTACATCAAAGCCTCTCTCCTGCCCAGCTGCTGTCTCAGAGCACCGTCCCTCACAGCGTCACTTTCCCTTGTTTCAAAATCCTTCTAACAGCAAAGGGGGCTTATGTTTTACACTCCTTATTGTATGAATCCCAACAGATACACCCTACTCTTACACACACTCGCACATTGTATTTCCCCTTAACCCAACACTGGCGTTTTGTCAGGACCTGTCCCCTGAAATGCTGCAACACAAAGACTAGACAAACAAGAGCAAGCATGTTTTGATTAATCACGTCTGCCATGTCTGGCAGCGAGAGTTGACTTAGTGCATATTTGCTACCAAGACAGATAAAGACGGCATTTATGCATTTACTTAAATGTTGATTGAAAGCACTAGTCCAATGAGCACACTTCAAAGCAGCTTTGGCAATGAAAGTTAAAGTTGCGCAGGCTTGCATTTCTTTGTGTGCTCAGATCAGAACTAAAATCTGTGGATTAGATTTGTCAGCACTGCATCACAGATAAGAAAGTTGTAATACTGCACCAGCAAATTGTTGTTGTTTTAAGTGTTTTTTTGCGTCCGCCGTCGCATGATTCCACTAATTCATTGTGGCTGGACGGCCAAAAACACTGAAGTTCAAAGGAGGCGGGTGAGTGTACAACAGCACTGACATCTGTTGCTATGAATTACAGGAAGTTGGAGCGAGCGTTACAAAGCACGAGCATTTGCGACGGTGCTGTTGTAATTGTGGGATGGCTCAAACAGATGTCCGTTTCCCCGCTGGGACCAGCTCCACTCGGCTCCCACCCACACATACATTAAGAACCACTTTTGCAAGTGAACAGCAGACAGTTTGCTTCTGTCTTAGAAGTAATCTGTGAGAGACAAAGCTGATGGACAATTGTGTCTCCATACACTGAAAAGACTGTCATATAGTGTAAACACTCTATATAGGGTGCAGTATGTACTCTCTGTTGGTCTATAAATCATGGTCGTAGGTTAGAAACCAACTCAGTGTGTATGCTTTGGCTGGACAGGTTGGGATTTAGTGTGCTTAAAAAAAAAACCCTGAAATAATGGGATGCTGTTGACTAACTGGTAATGGATGAAATAGCTCTGACATTATGAACCTACCGCCTTACTGTCTCGTATTAGTATCCAAACATCATAGTTGTCATTCATCCATTAGCTTTGCCTGATGGAACACTGCACTACTGGGCTGCTGTAAATGAAAATCTTTTATGATAATGTCATAAACATATTGCCAGGTTAGCTTGTGAGGTAATGGTCTCTCCAAGGAGTCCAAAAAGACAGCAGAGTGCTCAGTGGGTAAATCTGGGGATGCACTGCCTGCTGTTGGTTGTTGGCTTTAACCTTAGCTGGTGTCTAAACTTTAGCTTTGTTCTGTATTTTGCCATTATGACAGCGAGAAATTATTATATAATTATATATAATTATTATACAGAGAGAAACAGGAGGCAGGAACTTGGAATAAACCAGTCGATTCTCCCTGAACCCGATACATCGTCAGTATACAACACCTCATCACCTCTGGAACAGCCTTACTACAGACTCCCTGAAGTGCAAACCTCATTTCAGGGGAGATAGAAAAAGTTGTACGGTGCCATGTCAGTTTAATGGGAAGGATTGTCAAGCACTGGGATGTTTTTCTTGGCAAAAAAATGCTTTGTGTGTGCTGTTGATGGCATAGATGGCACTATTGGAACAGAGAGAGCTAATGGAGGTAGTGTGATGCTCTGGGCAAAGTTCTTCTGGGTCCTGGCATTCATTTAGATTCTACTTTGATTCACATCACTTATTTAAGCATCATTAATAAGCACTTATACCCCATTGAGGTAATGATGTGACTGGAAGGGGGGCTTTTTTTTTTACCCTTACATACTTCAAAGACTGTCTATGAAGGGTTTTAGGAACATGACAAAGAGTTCAAGGTGTTAAAGTTAAAGATTTTCTGATCCTTAGAGGCACCACTTAGTATTGATTACCACAGGATAGCTTTAGAGGTCTCCTGCATTGAGTTTTCCTGTTAAAGTATTGCTTCGTTGACGTTTAAAAAGAAAAAAATGAATGAAAGAAACCAATCCGAGAATGTGTAATAACTTTACCCTCTTCTCACAGGCTGGGGAAGGAGCTATCCCCATCCGTTCAGGTCCCTATCTCTATGATGGCAGCAGATCTCTACAGTCCCCCTTCCCCACTGGGGGACTCCCTCCTGGATAGCTCACTGTGTGGTGAACTGATAGAGGATCTTCAAGACATCTCCCAGTCTATAGAAGGGGATAGTCTGGGATTTGATTTTACAGAGTATCAGAGCACTGGATCAGGGATCAAAAGCTCCATAACCCTGGGTGAGTCAAAGTGGACTCTTGAATGGTCTTGTTAAGATTAAGCACAATGAATGACTAAGTAACTGTCTTGTAACTTTTAACTTATCTCTCCCATATAATACTGTGTACTTATTAAATTAACCTTAACATTAGCTTAGCGTGTTATTTCTTCAAATAGAACATAAATAAATAGAGTGAAAATAAAGACAAAAGAAAAGCCTAATTGATTAATTAATTTATCTTATAATGATTAAAACTAAGCTTTTAGCAAAACTGTGACAATTTTACACAATATTTTAAATCAGTAAAAAATTAGAAACAATAAAGAATGTATTTTAAGGGAGCTTTCGGTTACAAAATTCTTGGATTTGAACTACACTGCAATGTCACAAATGCACACAGAGGTCTCTCCGTGCATTATGCTGATTGATTACCCATTCATCTGAGATACCTGTGGCATTTTAGCCCCAAAAGCTAACGTTAGCATTTACCGCTAAGCTAACAAAACCAGTGTTAGCTTGGCTTGCTAATTGGCTAGTTTTAATTTTTGCAGTTGTTTTAATTTATGATATTAGAGATTAGCAGTTACAACATTTATTGTTTTATTATACATAAACTGTTAAGTGGGATTTTCTTTTTTTTTTTCTTCTTTGTTCAACTCAATGGGGAATGAATATAGTATTGTCATATTTTTCTCTTTCAATGAGCAATGAGTTCTTTTGAAAGTTCACTTTTTTTCTTTTTAGTTTGAAATCAGAGTTTTTGCTCTGTAAGGCATTTAACTTACTTCTTTGAGTCTTAGTGTTAAGCTAGCGCAATATCCAAGTGTCAGTTTAGCTTAGCTTAGTATTAAACTTAGCTTAAATGTTGTCAAGCTCTGTCCACTGTTAAAACACTATTAAAGTTGATAAACTGACATGATATGTAACTGATTTGTGAAATCTATATAAAAACAAACTAAAAAGATAAAAATGCTTATATTAGCTAGCAGGCTACGGTTTATCATTTCCTAAAATGTTAGATTATTCCTTAAAATAAAAATAAAAAAATTGACTATGGTCTACAAGAAGTATAACTGATAATTTGTTCAGGAGATAATCACATTAGATCCAATACTATTGTGTCCTTTCTGTTTTACTGTCTCCTGCAGACACCTTGACCCCAGCCTCGAGTCCATTGTCAGGGGTGTGTGGAGCATTGGCAGGTCCAGAGGAGAGCCTTAGCCCCCTCAACCTTGAGTGCCGGGTCTGTTCAGACAAAGCCTCAGGCTTCCACTACGGAGTACATGCATGTGAGGGCTGCAAGGTGAGAAATGCTAAACAGCAGCAGTGCAGCAACAGCCAGTTCTAGTAAAGAACATTATGCTGTTTATGTTAGTAGCAAACTGAGAATAGAGAATGATCGTGAAGGCTGTAAGAAGGTATAAACATAGATAAAGATACAGTCCTATTCAGACCGATGATAATGTGTGTTGTCTCTGCAAATGTCCATTGTGTTGCTACATTTAGCGGTCCAACTTTACCGAAGGGGTCAAACATCACACAAACACACTCGGATGAGTACACATGCAGAGGTGCCTGACCTCGAGGCCAGTGGAAAGTTTGTTAAACGCGCTGCTTGGTCATGTGAGGTGGTGGATGCAATGACCTTGGTTCACTCCTCATGCAATCGTGGAGCTGACACTGCCACGTGGAACTCTTGTGCTTATACTTAATATTACCCTTGCTCTCTGTCACTATGGAGATTTAAAAGTAAGAACTTAGTTGTCTTTGGCCTGTATTAGCTAAGCTCAGAGGTGTGCCTAAGTGCTGGAGATGTCAAAGATCATCAGATCTACGTGTGATTGTGTGAAAGCCTTTGAGGGCTATCAGTGCAATGTTAGCCAGGTAATGCGAGTTTGTCGTAGAGCTATATTTGAGTGACTTTCTGACCCTTATCCAAAGTCTGGTGGGACTATTAGTATCTGACGAGTGAGGGTTGTTTCACCATTCACAGGTCTGTTAATTAGCATTTTCATTTTAATTAATTCTCAGATCTGTTGGCAGCAAGAGAGATGGACACAAACAGGAGGATAAAGTTTTGCACTGTGTTCTGATTCATTGCACAATGCACATCTGTGAGATTTACAGCAAAACTGTGCATTTTCCCTCAAGGTCTGGTTTATGACTCACATCTCATTCATCAGAGTCGCCACCAGTAATGCTCATCGTGCCGTCAGAGCAGCTGCCTGTCTTGGCTCGCAACCCATTATTGTGTCAGACTGTGCTGCTTTAAAGTAGTGTCGCGGTGACGTGGAAGTCCCGGGCACAGCACTTGTTAGAGGTGTTCTCTGACGGCACGCGGTTCCTAAATTCTCTGACTGATGACAGTTTGCCATCATGGAAAAATCCTGCGTGCTGGACGGGCTCTGGGTATTATTTTCAACACCTCACTTGAAAGAGAGGAGCACTCAACATTTGGAATGTGAGGGCTATGTGCTTTGATACTACGGTGCAAAGGTTTAAGTCTGAGGTGATGATATTTTGAGAAACCCTGGGTAAAAATAGAGGTAAAGCACTAAATCTTTAGCTGAAAATGCACGTTAGTTAGAATTTGCTTTATTTTTCTTTCTGTGTTAGCTTGCGCCTTTGGCATTTTGACTTACCCCACATGTTGTTTTTCTGTTCTGGCCTCTGGTTTTGTATGGTCTACCATACACAGACATGCAGGGACATGTATACTGTAAACACACACATCTGTTTTTCTCCTCGCCCGGCTCTGTTTGCATGTAATGCATTTCTGATGACTGTCGTATGGTGTTAAACCATATGCACTGGCCTTCAGAGTTCCCCATTAACCTTATTCATGAAGATTTCACCCAGTTCTCCCACAAAACCAGATGTTTTTGGTTTAAAATGACACAAAAAATGATATGTGACACACAGTAACCCTTAATAGCAATGTGTGGAAACTGCTCTTCAACATAAATGCAGCCAAGATGTTGTGCAAGATGAGGGCTGATGTATTTCATGACCATGTGGCTCCAGATATATTGGCAGAAAATTCGTATTTCCTACTTGACAGCGAGGGTTGAAAAATGCCCTGAGTGAAGTTTCATTGATGTGTGTGGGTGAGTGTATATCCAAGGATCATATGTTTTGGCACATGTGTGACATCTGTTAGCTTGTGTTGGCCCGGTGCCCTCTGTGTGTGTTGGAGGGCTGTTGGCTGTCTCACCCAATCAGAGATCTTCCTCAGAAAGCTTGAGATTTACTGCACAACTTCAAGCGCATCTCTCTTTAAAAGCATGCAATTCCACCGTTTTCCAAGACAAATCTGCATTGTTACACGAGGATGTGACGGTTTCATGAGTATTACATTAGAAAATTTGAATTGAAACAGCAGTTATGAAAGGATTTATGGTTTAAGATGAAGTTAAAATGGACCTGTTGCATATACTAAGTTCTAATGTTGGATGCTTGTATTTACAGAAGAAATCCCTGTGAGCCAAAAGCTCTAACTTTAGACTGTTTCCTTGCTCTTCTGCTCCACTGCTCACTGAAGGAAAATGATGCACATCAGGATACAAAATTATTTTTGTATTCTGCTTTTTCAGTCCAGTTTTATTTATATTGCACTAATTGACAACAAAAATAATCTGAAGGCGCTTTAAAGACACAGTCCAAATCGCTCGCACCATAATCAGATAATGAGCCAAATGTTTACCAAACAGAGACATCTTGCCGTCTTTGTTGCTCCAGATGTTCATTCTGTCCACTCTCATTTTCCAGATTGGATTCAGGCTTAAACATGCGTGCTCGCAGCTCCACTCAAGAATGAAAACGAATGCAGCCAAAGCAAAGGCTGAATCCTTATTGCAGTAGCATGTTGTCTCTGCTGATTTCTAGGTCTACTAAATAAAAAGGTCAAATATCAGTTTTTCCACAGCGGTGCTTATAAGTAAAGTCAAAGTCCCCAAAGCCTGGCAATTCGTAGAAAGTGGGTTTTTAAGGGAGGGTGGTCTTAAAAGATTTAAAAACACTTGTTAAAGACCAGAGCAGATGGATGAAGGGCCCCCAAAAAAAGACAAATATAACAACAAATATAACAAAACAGTAACAACAAATATATTTATTTAGATGTACTTAGAGTTGTGCCAAAATAAAAGATATATTGAAAAATACATCTTTAAGGCTCGTTCACAGGCTTCTGTGGAGCCGGACAACTGTAAAAAGATGAGTTTGCAGAATATACAGACATTTATTTTGTTTCTGAGGCTTCAGAATGAGCTGATCAGCGAATGTCTTTCTCTCTCAATCAGGGTTTCTTTCGAAGGACCATTAGACTGAAGCTGGAGTATGATAAGTGTGAACGCAGCTGCAAAATCCAAAAGAAGAACCGAAATAAGTGCCAATACTGCAGATTCCACAAGTGTCTGTCTGTGGGGATGTCGCATAACGGTAATGTTGTTTGGTTTGTAGAATTTTTATTTCATTTGACTCGGGTAAAGGTCTGCATGGTAGAGAAATGATTCAGGTCAATTCACCTTTGCCTGCTGTTCAGTGAACGACTGCAGATGATAAGATGAAATAAGATAACACAATCAGGACATTATAGACGAATCATTTAGTCGTCACAGCTTAGCACAAGACTTCTGGACCAAAGTCCTTTGGACAGACGTATTGACAGCCAAAGCTTGGCTAAAAATGAGTCGCGCAGCAGGCTGAGAAGCCCAAAAACAGCAGAAAATCTACAACATGGTGGCTGAAAATGAAGAGAATCGAGGTTTTGCTGATGAGTCAAAGCCAAACCTCAACCTGACTCAAATGTTGTCCTTACAAGATCTGTGAAGTGATATTTTAAAGAGGAGTGGACACGAGAGACTGATGATAACACAGAAAACAATACGTTTAGGTTGTTGCTGCTAAAGGTGGTTCTACAAGCTCATGAATTACAGGGTTTACTTAGTTTTATTAGAAAAGTAATAACACGTGATCCGAGGTTGTATTCCCACTGGTTTATTTTTAAAAATAAGAATTTCTTGATATTTGAAACCTTTGTATTTCAGATGATTGTATGAATGATGTTTCCAAGTCTTCTCAGTAGAGCTGCCAGACACAGCGTTGGAAAAGTAATTCACGAATTTAGTTTGAAAGTAAATAAAGCAGATTATTTAATCAGTTTCCACCTGTAAATACTCGCAACAGAACTGGCTCCCAGCTAATCTGCTTCCTCTTCTTCTTCTACACGGTTTCATTTTAGGCCCTTGAAAATAATTAACTAAACGAACAAATCAATCAGCGAAATCGCGATATAACACAAGCTGAAACGTTGGCAGCAATGGCCTGAAGCATTGTTACATGCTGTAAGATCATCCTCGGTCAGCATCCGTAGCATGTGTTCATTACAGTATGTTCCTCTTCGATTTAGCACCAGTTTCACATGCTTAACATTGACTGGATGCTTCCAGAACCTTGTGCTGTTCTGCCCAGAGTGACACATATTGCACCCCATCTGACCCATCACTTACTCTGCATATGTATTCTATATATACACAAGTGTTAATCTGCTGCCAGCGGGGCTTTTTTAAATGGAGGAATGTTTTACACATCAGCCATCCGGTTTGGTCGGATGCCCCAAGCAGAGAAGCTGAAGCTCAAGGAGGAAAGCAAGGTGGTTGAGCAAGAAGTGAAGAGCCCCATGGAGGCTGACCACAGGATTCTGGTCCGGCAGATCCACGAAGCCTACATGAAGACCTTCAACATGAACAAGGCCAAAGCGCGGCTCATTCTAACTGGGAAAACCAGCCAGCCGGTAAAGAGAAATGAAGTTTCAGCCGGTTCTTTGTTCCTTATCTCTTCCACCTGCATCACTCACAGCCAACTTCTTCATCTTCCAACAGCCTCTCATCATTCATGACATGGAAACATTCCAGCTTGCTGAGAGGACTTTGGAGGTCCACATGGTAAAGGGTGAGTATTCGGGGTCCGAGAGCAACCTTCAGGCTGGGCTGGTGATCCCGGCTGTGGCGTGTGAGGAGCTCCAGCAGAGGGAGGCTGAAGCCAGGCTCTTCTACTGCTGCCAGAGCACATCGGTGGAGACGGTCACACAGCTAACAGAGTTCGCCAAAGCCGTTCCCGGCTTCCAGAACCTGGATTTGAACGATCAGGTGGATTTAGGAAAGCTTTAGAGGCAATTTGCCTTCCTGCCAGTTCATTTCATGGGTGGAGAGGGGAGATTAAACGTGTCAGAGTGATGCTATGGTCTTCTCATCTACCCACAGGTGACCCTATTGAAATACGCCGTTTACGAAGCCCTTTTCACTCTTCTGGCTTCGTGTATGAACAAAGATGGCCTCCTAGTGGCCCGTGGTGGAGGCTTCATCACCCGTGAGTTCCTCAAGAGCCTCCGGCGCCCCTTCAGTGACATGATGGAGCCAAAGTTCCAGTTTGCCACTCGTTTCAACTCTCTGGACCTGGACGATAGTGACCTGGCACTTTTTGTGGCTGCCATCATCTGCTGTGGAGGTAACTTGCAGCTTTCTCCTAATTTGCTAAAAGAAAAAAGTCCTTTTCTTCAACGCTCTTCACTGTCTTGCTCCCCCTCAGACCGCCCGGGCCTGGTTGACATACCTCTTGTGGAGCAGTTGCAGGAAAGCATCGTTCAAGCACTACGGCTCCACCTGCTGGCCAATCACCCTGACGACACCTTCCTCTTCCCCAGACTGCTGCAGAAATTGGCTGACCTCCGTGAGCTGGTCACAGAGCATGCGCAGTTGGTCCAGGAAATCAAGACAATAGAGGACACGTCGCTGCACCCACTCCTGCAAGAAATATACAGAGACATGTACTGACGAACCAGCTGGCGGTTATGTGTTACAGTTAGTGGCAATAATCATGTTCATTTACTGTTAAAAGCATAACATTCAGCTTCGGTTGATGCACAGCACTGCGACTACATGACTCTAAACTCTCGAGCTATTCATTTAGGGGCACAGGCAGCTCTTGTGGCTGCCTCAGTGATTGGGTAAGCAGCTAATCTTTTTGAACGTGCACTATATTTGGGTAAAGAAGGGCCGATCTCTGCCAATAGCAGCTAAATGCAGTGGTTGAGTCGTGGATTTGAAATCAGAGATCGACCCACATCAGTATTAGTAAAGTGCCTTAAACTTGTGCTGCACAAGCTCAGATTCCTTTTATTTCATGTACCCGACTAAAACCGTAGCATTTATACTGTTATAAGGAGATATCCACTTGATTTACTGTTGTTTTCTGTTATATGTTTATAACAATCCTCTCATATGCTGTTGAAAACCCTCACAACATGACAGCTCACTGTTTATATATTTTTACAACATGCCTTGTACAGATACTACCATTCTGATTTTTCTCATGTAAAGGCCAGTTTGGGATATTTACACTAAATACTAAAAAAATATTTTAAACTGGGTTATGCAGTATTTTGTACATATAACATGGTGACCACATTGAAAGGGAGTTATGAATCTTATTTCCTGTACTAATGAATTAATTTGCCTTTTAATTATTTTTTTCTGTCATAATAAAGTGATTTATATTTTATTGTCATGTACAAAACAGAATGATGTAATTACAGTCTGTTTCAATAAAGCAAAGGATGTCATGTGATAGCATGAAATAAAGTAATATATTCAAGTGAGTTTTATTTGTTATGCTTTGAATGAATTACTGCCAAATGAGACGGTGTTATTGACAATATCACCACTGGTCAAAAGACTTTAGTGTATTTTAAGTTGTCAGAAAGTAGAACTTATAATGATGGCTTTGCTCCCAGTGGTTCCAATAAGACATTTTTGTGTTGCTAATAGCACAAAAAAATCATTATGTATCAAACTGATCTATTGTTATACATTTTTTGTTAATGTCCTACACTTATTCAATAGTAGAAACACAGTACGAGTCGTTTTATCACTCATTTGGGAGTTTGAGTGTAGTTTTTTTGTAGTTTGCCGTCTTTCTGAGATAATTTTGCACATTTGTCGGCACATTTTTGGTTGTTTGTGCTTATTTGATGTCAAACTTTGTGGTTTGATTTGGTCATTTCAGTTCGAAAACTATGTTGTGCATTTTGGTTGTTTTGCATCTACTTTTTGTCTGATGTGTCTCTGTAATGGTTTTAGATATTATTTTAACACATTTAGTGATAATTTGGGTCATGTGTCTCATGATGTTCGTGGTCATTTTGAGTCTAATTTTGTTACCTTTTCTCTGTTATTTGGAATAAGTTATTTCTGGGACCCTGGACCTGAGCTCGGTGGATCCGTTAATTAATCTATGGGTGATAATGGTCTGTGCAACCAAACAATTATCATTGAACAACGAGTTCAAAGTTACAAGTTACAGTGCGATGCTTTACTACCCCAGTCCGGTTGGGGGCGCTAATGAATCATAAAACAAGCTAACAGGACTGGAAGTGATAATCAGGAACAAACTTTCAGCTGTTTACGATGGAGCAAACTACGAGTGAAAACCCTGAAAAAACGTTTACATGCCACTTGTGTGGTTTGAGTACCCCTTTTACCTACTACGGTCAGAAACCACCTAACACCAGAGCTATTGTGTAAGTGGAACATTGAAGAAAATGCTCACTTGAGAGTGCTCTGGTGCGACAGCTAGCTTTAGCTCATTAGCTAAAGCTAATGCTATCGAAGCGAATACGAGATTGCTTGTGCTGTTTATGTGTAAGGTCAAACTCAGGGGAAACTAACCCTTTTGTAGATTGTATGTTGCACCTAAAGCATCTTATATCTTGAATAGCATCTGCATCCTACCGTTGTCCAACTACATAAATCAACATAAAATGAAGCCTGAGTGGTTTTCTGTCGCCTTACAGGTTGCTTGAGGAATGCTTTGTGGCTAAAGATCCCTTCAGTCCGGACAAGGAGAAGTTTTTAGTGTTGGGGTCCACCTGCAGCCTGTGCAATGCGTGTGTCTGTGTTGGATCGGTAAGGTGTTTGACGCTGAAAACGCTTATGTTAACCCTGTGGTGAAAGCACTGCCGTTTTGTTTATCTATTTCCATTTAAAGCTGTAAAATGCATCCATTTTACAGATGCTTATTGCTGTACTTATAGCTGTATTTACTTTTAAAATGGAGAGGATACACATGCATACTAACTTGTAACACACTACTTATTGTTAAAGATTAAAATCAGTAGTTTTTAACCTTTTTGGACTCTCACACTGCAGAAAAACGGCATGTAGGCAAGATGACATTTAAGATATGATTATGTTGTTAAAGGCTGAAAATAGTGCTCCCTTTTCACTCCCAATCTTTTAAAATTATGTAAATGTCTCGATGACCCAACGTGCCACCAAAGGGAGTTTAAAAAACATATTTTCCTATTTAACGGTTAATACTAAATAGGTTTTTATTTAAGGTTGGTGTGGTAGTTTCCCACTTTACATTAATGTGTCTAAATGTGACCGGAGCCTCTTTGAACCTGCAGCACTCCAACTGTTTGCTTCTTTCTCCTCTGTCAGGACTGCAGTCTCTTCTACACCAAGAGGTTCTGTATGCAGTGCGTGAACAAGCACTTGGACCAGTTCCCCCATCAGATTCAGACTGAGCTGGCAAAGAAGAAGCAGAGTTCAAAGGCTGCCGTCTCATGACACAAGAGGTCCATAAGCTGCTCACCAGACTGCAACAAACGCCTCAGTACATGCGTTTAGCCGTAAATGGAGTAAAACGTGTGGTTAAGCCCACGTGCTCACTCCAAATCATTCTGATCTAAACTGTAACAATAACTACCAGAAAAAGTTCTGGTTCATGTTTGAGGCTTGGATTCGAGCCTGTGGGTGTTATTTATTCATTGTGAGGGAATCATTTTTAAGTATTTCTAAATTCTTTTACAAGCTTTTGCAGGATAAAAGCTGACCTGTTGCTATATTACTGCTAATCAGCTCGATCAGTGAGGATGTGGAGCATTGAAGTCGACTGTTTGATGTGCTGCTTGTGCAGCCCAGTTCAGAGAAAAACTGCGATATTACAACCATTCAAGTGTGACTCAAACTAGTGCGGTGACTGTTTAACTAACTTGTGTTTTGGTGAATGAATCTGGCACGGTTGCATCATTTTTCTAAGAATACTCGCCTCACTGCGCAAACCTCGCTTTAAATGGCGGGAGTAGAACTTCACAGGCACAAAAACAATAGCCGGTTCCAGTCCAAAGCCATTTGCTCTGCATAACCAGTGTTGGATTTTTTGGGGAATTACTTCCTACAGGAGAAACATTATCTGCCGTCTTCCAGAGTTGGAGTCCTTACATTTCCAACTCTTAAAAACACTCCTCAAAGCATTGGTTATGCGTGTGAGACCATAACAAAGTGGTCTATTGCCTCATTTCTCACTTTCCCTTCTAATTAGAGCCATCGTAATCTGTTTCCAGCTCAAGGATCACGCCGTACAAAGCCGCACACAGTTTACAGCAGCATAAACACATTATGGATTAAGTGTGATCCTGGCGATAACATCTATATAACAGATGGCCCCGGCTGCATTTATCACGAGATGCTTGAGTCTTTGCGAGGGTTAATTGGAACAGCATGGCTTTAAAGGCTGGCCCACTCATTTTACTGGCAAATGCTGCAGAGGAATGCAGATGACACTCGCTGGAGAGCGTGCACGTTGGGACATTGTGAACTCCTGGCCAAGTAGTACATACTGTTACTGTTTTTATTCACTTCTCACATGACGCTTATCCAGTTTATCCTGTAAATAAATTTTGAGAAATCTCAACATGAGGACTTGTCAAATTCTTTGGGATGCAAGCTCAGAAGCCCGAGGGTGGATTTGCCTCCAATTTCAAAGTATTACATTTTAAACCTTTGTTGCCTTGGTGTTTAAATTCTAAGCACACATTAGCAATTACAGCCAGTGAAGCACGCAAACCACCCCCGTGGCACCAGTGCTAAAGTCTTACAGCGATAGGCACTGAGCCAAAGATGACGGAAGGCCTCCGCTCCAGAGCTGATGTCATTGTAGACAGAGTTGGAGTTTTGTTGTTGTTTTCCTGTACAAAACCAATGGGAGAGAGAGAGAGCGCCACGGTGTCCCTCTGTAACCTTAAAGCTGGAGCTGAATAGAGTTACGCTGATTAAATCAACTGTGCCATTTATGTGACACCAAATCAGATCAAGCAGCCATATCTGTCAGCACTCACACAGTCATTTGGTGATTGATGCATGTGATAGTACAACCAGCCTGGAGCGAGACCTTGGAATACTACTAACAGTGAGATGCATCTTTTTCCACTCTTACTTTTCTTATCTCGTGTTACACTAAAGACATTTATCTGCTTGTTTTGACTCACTTCATCCTGCCTGAACATAGACAAGAATGCCTATTAATTATATCAAATAATATCTGAACTTTAAAGGAAAGAATACAACTTTCTCATGCTTCAGTTTACTACTGATCACACACAGATAGTCGGTGAGATTCATGCGTAAGTTGCGGGCCTATAAAGTTTTGGCGTTTTTTGGCAGCCCCGACACATGATACCCATGTCCTGTTCTGTGGTCCCTCATGTTGCATATAAATACAGCCGAATTCGTAATAACGCTACTGTCATTAACATATTTTTCTCTTTCTGCTGTCAGATGGTGAAATAATTATTTAAATTGTTTAAAAAGGCAGCCCGAATACGAGGTCACTTTCAAAGTATTTCGAGACTTTTGCCGTGCTCTGATAAAATCCGGATTTTTCCAACCCAGCGCCGTCTGATAAAGTCCTCGTTGACATAATTCAGAAACAATCTGAATACGCTGGTTTCGGCTACATTTACTTGTACCAAGATCATCCAGAAAATAAGTTTGAAGCGACAGAAAGTCCGCTACCTTGGGCACTACAAGCGCAACACTGCGCATGTGCGAGCAGAAGCCTTCTGAAGTGAGGGGGATATGCACCAGTCTGAGGATGCATGTCTAAAAAAAAAAAAAAAGACCAGATTTGTCACAAGTCGTTTTAAAAAAAAAAGAAAAAGTCAATGAGAGTGTGTGAAAAGCGGCGAAGTGTGCCGACTAAGCGGCAAAGTTGCTAACAGTTGTTCTTACGTCATCGGTTTTGAATTCGTTTTCCACGGCCTGAAAAAATGGGTATGTGGCTTGAGAAAAGTGTGAATTGCGTGAGACTTGGGAGCCCTGACTTTGCTCTGTGTTGTCGTTACCCCTGTTCAACTTTAAGCGAGCTCTATGGGCGGTCCCTCGGAGCAGCACCGTGCAACGAATCGCCTTCTCTGTTTAAATAGCCTAGTCCTTCATGTCAAGTCTTCTTCCTCACCCATAGCTCCCTCTAACGCCATGTTAGCTGTTATGACCTAACGTGTTTTCATCTGACTTACTACGAACTTGACAGGAGTGGCTCTGTTAACCCCCCACCCCCCCGCGCCTTGTGGAGACATTTTTACGCATATTTGGATGATACGCGCGGAGTATGCACGCGCCGTTCCTGTGACTCTGCGTCTGAAGGGAATACTACTTGGAAATAGCAGCTTGAAAGGGTTTGGTTCTTGTTTGTACGCTTTGTTTTTCCTGTCATATGTGCAGCAAGATGTCAGATGTTCGCCTCTCTAATGCGAGCCCCACGGTGGAGAGGGTGGATGCGCGGCAGCAGGACAACGTCAGGCCTGTCCGCCGTGTGCTTTTCGGTACACCTGACCGAGAGGAGACGCGGAGGTATGCGGCGGCGGTGACGCGGGACGAAGTGCAGGATTTTATAGAAAGGTATAATTTCGACCCGGTGAACGAGATTCCGCTCTCTCCGGGCAACTACGAGTGGCAGGAGAACAGCGACGCACCGGAATTTTATCGCAGGCCGCCGCACGGGAATCGGCAGCCCGAGCAGGAGGCTGGCTCGTCCAACGGTAACAACCGGCAGGAGGACGAGGAGCGGAGGAGGACGCGGTCGGTTCGCTCGTCAGACGGAAACGGCTCGCGGAAACGACGTTTGGACGCTTCAGGTGAGGAAAGCGGACTTTCATCAGAGCTGTCACACTTTATTTTTGTTGTTTGTCACATTTTCAGCCCGCTGCGCGTCTCTGGTGCCACTGCGGCGCAAACTCTGGGGCACGGAGCAGCAGTTGTGTCAGTGCTGCAGCCGATAAACCACCATGTTTTTTAAAAGCCATTTGCTCTTTAATTCTGGAAGTTTGAACTCTGTAGCGCCACAGGCGAAAATCTGCAGCACCCCGTTGAGTTTGAGCCTTTTAAAGTGGAGGCACAAACTTTTCTCCGTCTCTGTTCGTGTATTTATTCATTTATTTTGGGTTTGCCAGGTTCTTGCTCCAACGAGTGTCCGCGCAAAAGGTCGCACACCGACGAAGACGATGATGAAGACCAGTCGAGCGGTGCAGGAAGTCAGGCGGCATCAGTCGAAACGACAAAGCCAGCAGGCCAGAGAACTTAAAGGAGGATTCGTGGAAAAAAAGAAGTGCCAGGTTAGAAACCATTAACTCAGTGCTCCACTTTAAATGTGTGCGGCGCCAATAACGCATGAAAACAAATGCCTCCACGTCAACGTGCCCTCAAACTCACACGCATCGTATAAAAAAAAGCTCCCACAACCTTTCAACTATGACTGTTCACCCTTTGTGCGTGTGAGTGTCTGCATGAGTGATATCAAACGCCGACGAATGCTCTTTGAATTGCACCATTCAACAGCCTGTTTCCTCTTTACGTCCCGCAGAGCGGCGAGACCTGTTGCTGGCAGAATACTGTAGGCTTTCTCATCATCTGACAGAGGAGAGAATAAAAACAAAGCAGCCTTATCCTAAAGAAGGGAGGAGGAGAGGCTGCAACAAGCACTGAATATTGACACTATCAAGTTTTGGCACTCACAAAAAAAAAATGCCTCAGAATCAGCAGACAATGTAGCAGTGTGCAAATGGACTTTTGCTCCTTTTTTCTTTCCTTATTTTTGTTTTTTTTTTGTATATTTACTACCTATGTTTAAGATGTAGCACATGAGAAAGCATTTTCTGCTTTTCATACCTTTTTTGTTCAATGTGTTTAAACGTGTGTGTGTGTGTGTGTGTGAGAGAGAGAGAATTTGACTCTGGGAGTTGCAGTGCAATTTCCAACAGAGATATTATTTTGATAAAAGTGCTCATTTGCGTCATCATTCAGGTAATTGATGTAAGTTAAAAATGCAGATTTCAAAAGTCAGGGTTATGTGGAAACAAAATGTCTTCACTTTTTCTATGGCTTTACTCTCCCAGTGTTCCCAGTGTTATATCTTTTTATTTCTGAAGGCCCAGATGGCCACACTGTAAGTTGAGGGTCCATCTAACTGGGAACAGCCATGATAAAGTTTACATGCAAATTTTGTCTCCCCTCTTCCCCTCTTTTTTAAATTTTTTTTTGAATATATGCATTTGTTTTCCAAAAAGAAATAAAAACAAACCCTGTGGGTGAGGGATGGGTGGGAGGGAGGGAGGGAGGTGAAACTGCTGAGCAATATCCAACCAAATTTTATCAGTATTTGCAAATAATCCCGAAGAGTTAGTTATTTTTTTTTAAATTAGGCGAGTTTCCCACCCCTTTGTACCAAGTGAGGACCAGGTTAACATAGATAAAAATATGTTAAAACCACTGGGATTTTTATGCAAATATGTGAATCAAAGAAATTGTCTTTGTGGTGTGGAATTCATGTGGAACATGTAGTTGCACTATTGTACATTTCTCATTAATGTGGGGGCAGAAAAACAACGTGACACTGCCTCACATGGTGTTAAACTTTGAAGTGTACCTGTGTGCATTTTTCTTTTCTTTTGAAAAACACTGAAAAATTATAGTAACTTATTTATATTGTGTTTTTTCTTTCTTTTTTTGTGGGGGGCGGGTGGGCGGGGGTGTATGTATAGCCTCCCAAAGCAACATTTTGTGCATTTTTTTTTGTAAATATATATTTTCATCATTGTTTTTAAGATAAATAAATAAAATTGCAAAACTGAGCCTAATAATTGATTTTCATACCTTGTGTTTTTGGGTTGTTTTTTATTTTATTTGCTTCAAATTGTGATTGTGCCATTTCGATTGGACGGATTTCCCTTGAAATAACACACCGATCGTTGTAATTACAAAGTATTACACAAACCCGAGATGCAATCAGATGAGAAGTTTAATAGTTCCAGCAGCGTAAGTAATGGCTTTCAGGGATTAAATAGCTCCTGCATGACACATATGCAAAACAAGCTTTACTATTAGAGACTGAAGCAGTTCAGTGTGATCTAATGAGATAAAAAAAGTTGAGTCTGGATACAGCAGCAGAGTGCAGGCTGTGACTGGGCTGACTCCCTTTAGCCCAGCTCTGCCTTGAAAGTTGAAAACAACAAGGGTATGTCCTGAGCAAAAAGAGGGAAAAAAAGTTTTTTAGTTACTGGCATTCCCTGTCTCCAATCACAGCAGAGAGAAGAAAAGCAGACCACTTATGAGCCAGCCAGTCAAAAAGCTGTGGGAGGGAGTCCAGGACAGTACAGGCTGTTCTTTTCATAAGGCACACACCACCCAATTAGTTTCATTGGCTGACTCTTTCCTGTTGATACCAATGTGTAGGAGTCAAATACAGAAAGAGTGAGAAAGAGCTACTCTTAGGATATCTTACGCTGGCTGTGTCTGGGGCAATTACTCGTGAGCTCCCTTTTGCACACGTTTAAAGAGGATTGTAACACAGTTTTTAACATTCAAAGGGTCAAATGCAAGAATGGTGCTGAGATGTGTCTGCATTGATGTAAAGCTGCTCTGAAGTAGACCAGAACCTCGGATCCTTTTGTGTCCAACAGATTTCAGTTAGTTTGCTGGCAGAAACCCATATATCATGTTGATCTTGCTATGATAATAATAATAATGTTATTGAGTACTTCACTTTACAAAAGACTCCCCATCCCAAAGCCCTATTTCCATTCTCCAAACATTAGTTTTTGCTGTAACTGAAGGCCTAGCTTACTTTTTCAGTTTCTGAACAGACTCCTTTACGATAAAGTGCATGTGAATTCTCCTGCTGGTGCATAACCCAGACATTTCTTAGCATGACGTCACTGTTTTGGAATAAAGAATTTTAATGATCTTGTCCCTCCTCTAATTAGATCATTTTAGTGCCTTGACCAACACAGAGCTATCATAGCCGTACAATAAAGGTCACCACTTCCTCCTGTCTTTGCTGCAGAGACCTGATGTAACTGCTTAACCCCAGATTGATTGCTCATTTGACAGGTTTCCCCACAGTTTCATGCATCTCATGCAGCAGAGCATTCGAGGAGATGCTAAATGCATGTCCAAGTCCAAGAAGTATGAAAAAAAACTGAACTATATGCAGTCCCAGGGCTTCAGCTAGTCTCAGTGCCGAATGACAAAGTGGCGTTTGTTTTAGTTACTTTAACATACTCTGGTGTGTAGTTTGCAAATGTGTGTTGATCCTTCATCTTAAGTTACTCGCATCAGAATTGAGGCAGAAAATCTTGATTGGGACATCCCTAATGGCCTATTTCTACTTGCACGGAAGTATCTGTTTGTGTCCTTTTCCCCTCCTGTAAGCGTCGGAGATGATGCTGTACATTGATCGAATCCTAACCGGCTAAAAGCTAGCTTGAGCTATCCAATTTTATAACGAAGAGGACTAAGGATGCAGTGTTTTCCACTTCAGAGCAAAGCCAAAGCACAACCAACAACACAACCAAGAGGAGCCCATTGCTCAGATTGATCCACTAATTTATGAGAAAAGCTGTAACACGTTGCCATGGGCTTGCAAAGCCCCAATGTGGAGAGCCTGATGAAGTTTGTACACATTGTAGTAGCAGTATTGGATGCTTTAACACATTTTCTGAGGCTGACCCCCTCCTAAAATACCTGGTCTGCTCCTATTGGTCAGCTTTAGTAGTCTGATCAGGCACAGCCAACCCTGCTTTAACTGAATCATAACAATATGTACATGCTTGTTGCACTTTAGTGTTTTTCTTTAAATACCAATTTCCTCGTCAGTTTCTAATGTTTTTAGATACAATTCAGTGAGCACAGGTTATTTGAGTAATACAGGGTAGTTTTCCCATCAAGTTCAGCTGTTATTTTGTCTCTGAGGGGATATTTTTCCCTCAATACTGAGCCGCAGCACACGCTGTGACCTAAAAGTCCAGCTTTTTAGATTAAGATCTGGCAATTAAGCAAAGTAATGCAAAATGTCTACTGCAAGTTGTTTCTGACAGGGGGAACTTCTAGTTTCTGTGGTCAAAGGTGCTTTTATTTCTTCTGTCAAAGCTTATTACATCAACTGATATTAAAGGTTGGAAATCATGTGTTTTTTCCTTCTTGTGGTTGTGACTGTAGGCAACAAAAAGGTCAAAGATTTGCTTCCAAATACATTAAAATAGATGTCATTTCCCAGGATCTTTATAGATACCGTTTTCTCTCTATGCTTGACCTCTCAGACTTGTTGGGGCATGTTTTAGAAGTTTTTTTTTTTTTTTAACTCTGCTATTAGTTTTATTGCACTTGAAATTAAAGGTGACACGGAAAGTGTTCTGCAGCCTGACTTTAGCATGTCACACTCCACCCAAAGCTTGAATACACAATACGTAATGTAGCTTTAGACTGCTCGGTGACAAAAGTGTCTTAGCCAAACCGCTGCAAGAATTTGTGAGTCTATAATCATCTCAGGGCATGTTTATAGTGTACACGGTGGCCGAGGCGCACACAGTACGGTATAAACCCCGTAAAAAGTGTCACAAACCCTCTACAGGAGTACATTTCAGCACCTGCACCTTTCAACATGCTCCAGGGGTTTAATCCATAAATTTGCATCCAAGTGAAGAAAACATTTCCTTATTTGCAGCGTTAAATTAACAAGCCCAGAATAATTGCTTCAAATAACAAGAGGAGAAATGCGTCATAAAAGTCTGACATGTTGGAGCTGACGCTATGAGGAGACATTCAGCAGAGGGCCTACAAAGTGTGAGCTCATGCTCTGGCAAACCATCGGTGGGATGAAGTGTTTCTATTTTCTACAAATGTCTTGTTTTAATCCAGATATACAACTTCCCCATCTGCTACGAGTTAAAAAATTGTCCGATTTTTTCCAACTTAATTTGAGTTTTTATTTTCTACTAGAGGGCATAGCTGCTTTACTTTTCCCCACTTGCGCTGCCTCATGATCACGCGCTCCTGGCAGCGTTGAGAAATGGAGACTCGAAGTAGAAATAGGTGAGAAAGACAGCAGAGGAGGAGAGAGTTAAAGAGAGGAAAGGGAAGACAGACTGTTTGGCTGTGTCTTGCTGCAGCCTGGCCAAATCACGTCCAGTGCAGGATGTAAACAAACTAATCTGCCAATGTGAAGTCTTTACACATTTTGGTTTTGCTCTGGGCTGCGTGACTCATGCAGCCTGGCTGTGTGACCTCGGATGCTGGCTGTCCTGCTGCTTTAGTGCTCGAGTGTTTAGTTTGACTTGCAGCAGGGGTCATCGAGACTATGCAGGCCTGCTGCTTTTTCTTCTAATGCATACAAATAGTCTTAGAAAAAGAGGAGAAACAAACTAATGTGTTTTCAGAAAATAAATCATAGGTTTTTCTGTGCACACAGGATGAGTTTAGCGTTCATTTTATCGTCACAGAACCCTTTGAGCTCCTGAAAGTTGCACTCTTCTTGTTTAATTTGTTAGCACAATAAACATCCGTTGCATACAGCTTATTTTTGACATGATCTAATTTCATGCTTCATGAGAAGTCACTGCAGGGCTCAGAGGAGTTGGTCACCTTGCTGAGGAGTCCAAGGGGCTTCTCATGCGGCTGCTTCCATTACTCCTTTGCAAGAAGTAAAAAAAAGGTTCTTCAGGAAAAATAGATGCATCTGAGGATGATTTTGCACAAATCTTTATTATTTTAGCTAACACCGAGTGAATAATGACAACATTATCGGTTCTTCTTCCTTTTTTCTAAAGAAAATTATGTGTTCAATGGAAGCTTTACAACTTCCTTCAAATACAGTTTATTTTGTGTGTTTTCAGGCTAAAGTTTCCTCATTAGGACCTTTTCTGGACCAGTGGTCCTCATAAGTATCATCTCTGGGTTGGGTTAAGGTTAAAGGTGAGACCTGAGGTTGGGTTAACCAGAACCTGGTAATGGTTGGGTTAAGTGACTGGAAATCGATGCAGCGCCCTCATGAGGATATCAGGACAAGCGTGTGTGTGTGAGTGTTGATCCGAAACACAAGAGAAACTCAACGTTCACTTTGCCTTGAGGTCAAAACAGTTGGTTTCCATAACATTTACACAGTGGGTTCATTCTGTAAATAAAATCACTTGATTCATCCATCAACATGAGGGCTGAGACAGAGGTACTGTATGAGATCAGCTGTTTATCTGTGCATTGCAACACACACAAAAATCTGCTGACCTGAATTTCTTCAAACTTGGCAAAGAAATCAAACGCTGCCAAAAACAAACATATAAACTAGATTTTCTTGCTTAAAAACAGTGGGAGAGATGGTGCAACTTCACATGTTTAAGTTTAAGAAGCAAGCAGATGTTTAGCAATTTTGTTTAAAAAAAAATTACTAATCAGAATATTAATTTGTAATTTGCAGAGTGTACTGAGTCAAGCTGACTCAAACTAACTGTGGAGAGCCCGATCCAAACCCTGACCTTAAGCAAGCCTCAAGTTCGTCTCGACCCCTTAGCCAAACCATCTTTGGCCTTATAAGGACCAGTCTTTGGTCCTAATGAGGAAACAAAAACAAAAATCACTCACACACCATCAAGGGCCTTTTTGGGATGTTAATTTCTTACATTTGACCCTGAGGGTTCAATGACACACGTGTCTAAGGACAGGAATTCCATATGGATGGCTTCCTGAGTGCTTTGGAGCAACCGAAGCTAATCCTTCCCAGTTTCAAACTGGTCTGGGGCCCTGGACCAGCGTGGGTTCTGTCTGGCTCCCCTGGCTTCCTCCCACAATCCAAAACCATGTCTGGGAGGTTAATTGATGATCCTAAAATGACCGTATGAATGTTTTTTCTCTGCGTTAGCCACGTGTTAGCCGTTCCCTTGCGACCCTGAATAAGATAAAGTGGAAACAAATGAAGACTCTGCACAACACAAGGTGGTCTCCACATTTATTCCACAGTTTAGGGAACATTTGGCTTTCAGGATTGAAGCTCTATAAGCTAAAATAAAGATTAATAGATACATTATTGACCAATAAATAATGATGAAAAGAACAAGACATGTATTCATGGAACTATTAGGTCAATTAGTAAGGCAGACTGAGTGTTTGAGACACTACTTTTATGCCTCTCAGATGACTCAGTTGGTGTAGTTAAGGGTACAGCTCCCTCTGACGGGAAATAAAGGTCAGAAAGACGGCTGACTTTCTTCTTCTGGCCCTGGTTGTAGATATAGGGTTCGCAACTAGACTGGGGGAGACGGGAAACCTCTTACTATCAGAAGATGGCAGAAGGTTGTGAAAGAAGGTGGAATAAGTAACATCCTAAAACCTTTCAGACGGTGCATGTATGAAACAGAATATTCTCCAAGCAGAGGAGATCAAACATTTCTGCTGGCAAAACATGGCCTGGAACTGGCTTAATGTTCCTCAACCAACTCAATGGACTGCAGCATTGTTGGAAAAACATCATTAGAACTCCACAGCGGTGGAAATACAAGGGAACAACTCAGAATCGCTGGAAACCGTTTTGATAATGATTTGAACATACTGTGGATCAGAATTAAGCTCCAAATACTAAGATTCAAATTCCCTCAAACTTTTAGACACTTCATGCAGGTTACATTGAGGTTCTGACAAGGACGAGGGATGTAAAGCTGTTATGGGACCTTTGCAGTGAGGCTGAATTTTCCTTTCATCACTGACTATTTTTCTATGTTTCTGAGGCAGATTAAGGTCTGGCAATTGTGATGTTTTATGAATAATATATCTGTCATTCTTTCCCATGCTGCCAAAATAAATTTGTTGGTACTGTCGTGAATCTGTCAGTGTGTCATCTCAACAACTTGTTAATGTGTCGATGACTGCTTGCAAGAAAGTGAAAGACGTGGTAATGAGAACTGGTTTGAATGACCTCTGAGCGGTTGACACCTAAGCTGTTACCTTTGGCAGCGAGTCGTTTTCGACCCGAGGACAAATGTGTGGCGACAGGAAGTATCGGCACTCGCAGGTCGGCTGAGGTCAGAAAAACTCCCCTAATGCGTCCGATTGGTGAAATAATTTTGTGGGTTTAGGTTGTGCTGCCTTGAATGAACAAGAGTTAACAGATTAATCTCTGGGGAGATTGTTTTGTTCAAATGCAGCTCAGAAACAGATAGGCGCACAAAGCTGCAGGATTAACTTTGAAATTCTGTAAAGTTCAAGTAGAAGGTTGTGTGCACTCAGTGCGATTACGTGCACAGCAGAGTCAAACTAAGGTTACAGCTGAACCGGGCCAGTTTACTGGACCACTGTCCTTGTCTCTGTATACATGCACAGAATGGGAATCGACCTTTTGACTGGTGCATGTCCGTCTACAGGACAAACTGCAGATATTGCAGACTTTGAAACCTTGAAATGCCTTAAAAAATACAATCTAGCTCAGTTTCTGAGTAATGACACATGGCCACCATAGCTTCTGCTAACGTGGTATGAGGTGACAGCAGAGCCAGGATATCAGAGTTTATGAAAGTGATCACAAACCACACAGAAAAGGTAAGTTATAGACATTATAGATGGTGCAAAAAGAAATAGCATCTTGTGTTGTCTCCTTTTCAGATTCAGAGGATCTGAGGAAATCTCCTTCTGTAAAGGCGGAAGTTTGAAGCCATCAATCGTCAGTATAGCCAAGCGAGCTCTGGAGTACCTTCAGAGACCATTTACATGTAATTTACAGTCTGCCCAGTTGCAGACTGCAAATGCAACCAGAACTGTATTGTTCTCTGAGCCCGAGCTGGTCTCAGATGGATAGAAAGACACCGAACGTGTGTTCTGTGGTCACACGGGCCTAGTTTTTAGCTTGCTTAGCATTTGGTGTTGCGTGCCAAAGATGACAAAAATCATTTAGTGTCTTATCAACGAAACGTGCAAAAGTGACTTCGATACATATCTAGATCAAGATATGATTCAGGAATGATTACTTTTTCAACAGAACAATGCAGTGTGATACTGTCAAAATATATTAATCGGACTTTGTATGTGAGAATGCATCATTTTCGACTATCATCATTTTGCCAGATAATTAAACTAGAAACATTTATCAATAGGCCTGGGCATCATGTCACCAAAGCAGTCACATTCAAATGCTTTGTAAAGTTTGTAAACTTTACTAAAATGCTTTTTTCTGTTGTATTTTAGAACATTTCCCTCTTTCTGGGAGTGGTGTTTGCAGAATTGAGACACTCAGATCTCTCACGCACAGGGAGTGTGGCTTTCTTCTCTACTTTAGACGCGATACATCTTCACATGGCAAATAGTTTCTTTATTAATGCTCAAAGTGTTATATTCGCAACCTTCAAACGATATATTAATGAAACGCTGACACCACTGTACAGAGAAATCAGCTCCACTCATCTTGGAGGAGTTCTTACGCAAACACAGCCCACATTCAGGCCCGGGAGCTGCCCAATCCAGCCACAGTTGGGAGTCCAGTTCATCGAGAGGCAAGCTCATCTCATTCACTTCCACTGCCAACATTTATCCTGGCTGTCCTAATTTACCCAGAAAAATGATTTACAGATGTTTAGAGCCCACTTCTGCAGCTTCAGCTCCAGGGTGCTGTTGATCAGCATTTAGCTGCAGCAGAAGATGAATATCAATCATCAGGCCTGGTTTGCAAAGAAATAAACAGTCATTGTTAGCTTTTCTCCTGATGTGTCAAGATGGGGGAGTGCGTTTCTCTAAAACTTTATCTGGTGCTATTTTCGTGTTAAGGTGGGTGAGCAAGTCTGTCTGTGGGATGCCGTTTTAGAGATTGTGCTTTTGCTTTAATATGCATCTGAGTTGAAACACAAGCTTAGCTTAATGCTACGTGTCGTGCATGTTCGGGCTGTACAGCTGCATGGCTGTAGTTGGTTGTGTTTTTGTGGGTGTGTGAGAAAAATCTCGAAAAAGGAAAGAAGACACATGCCTGCAGGCTTTCTCTTCTCAAGATTTTGGTGTTATGAGGGTCACTGATGGCCCACACATCCAGATGCATGCACCACCTCACATGTACCCTGCCTAAAGCTACCTCTTCCCACTCACTTTCACTTTTGAAGCAGCACTTTTATCTGGTTTGTAGACAGAGTCTTACAATTTCAACCAAGCAACACATGCAAAGGGGACATCAAATGACTTTTGGCATCGATCACATCAAACAAAGGCAAACCTGCACCCACGCCTGCAATGGTGAACCACTTCTGTGTGTGTGTGTGTGTGAGAGAGAGATGGGAGGAAACAGAAAGCTCTAACAAAACAACTAGTTAGTGTCTGGCTAAACCACAAGCCAAAAGTCTCATACAGTTGAAAGGAAAACCACCCAACCGAGTTCTTTTTCTAACAAATAAACAAAAGAATTTTTCTTATTCTGATCTTTTCACAATATTTTTCTGCTGTAAAGTCATGAGGCTTTTTGTCAAGTGAACAAGAAAAAAAACAAGAAACCAAAGCAAAAAAAAAGAAGACTCTTTTCTGTGAGACTTGCATGTGCATGATATTATTACTTGTCAGGAAAACAAATCGGCATAGTCAGCACCAGCTGCTTATCTCTCCTCTGGACATTAACCATCTGTTCATGATAAATGTACACACACAAAGGCACATTAACTCGCAGTGAAATCAACAACACACCTGCGAGCACCTGGGCCCGATCCAAAACCATGGCTACTTTTTATGATTGATGATGAAGCATTTAGCTTCTGATAAGCTATGATGTGGTCATATTGGTTGATTATTAACAGTAATTAAGCTCTGGGATCATCACGCAAACCAAATGGACGCCAGGGTTACTTCCAGTGCACTGGCACAAAGGGCAGTGTACACATTTAACGGACGTGAAGAGGAAAAATCTCACTCACATGCTAATATTGATAAGGTACAGAGGTTAAATATCTGTCTGTGGTAAAGTCTTATGATTATATTTGTATGTTTAAATACAAAATTAATAAGATTGACCTTTTATTAATAAGTAATGGTATTGTTTTGAATTATTAATCGAACATTCTCAGGATTTGAAGCAATTTTAGGCTAATTTTCTTCAAATAATCATAAGCATACTGTTGATTTCCCAAAAGCTCTTGCAGAACTTGATCCTTTTACATCATATTTTGCATTCCTAAATGTTGACTAATCCTGCAGATTATTAATTATTATATTGTTTTTGTTTCTTCAGCAAAGTTTTTATCTTTCTAAAGAAGTAAAGCTGGTTGCTTACCACCAGCAGCTTAACTTGTAACTAAATTAAAAGTTTGAGACTTATTGCCTTGAGGACTTCAAATGTCAACAAAGTAACTGCTACCCACATTGAGAAAAGGCTACGTCTTGAATAACCATTTACCGTAAAAGGGTTTCAGCCAAGTATGCTGCTGAATTGCACAGTGCAGAGCAAATGTAGTAGTTGGCTGCCATGTGAACAAACAATGGCTTTGGATGTGATGTGTGCAAATTTGCAGACACGTTTTTGAACAATATCTAAACAGAGATGAAAGCTTTCATGTTTTCACTGATGTGGTTTGACATCCATTTGAATTATATTTGCCTAACTTACTGTTAAGTATAACTGTCTCCTTTTATCTCTGCTTTCAGTATGCAGTTAGCTGGCTGTGAGAGCTGTTTCCTGGTTTTCCACAGGAAGGCACACATAGCTGCTATAAGCAGTCCTGTAAAAATCAAATACTCCTGTTTTGATTAATTGATTTTAGGTCAATAATGTGCATTTGTTGGGGGCAATTTTCAGCAAAAGATTTAGTGAGTAAGGTTGTGCTTGTAAAATACGGTTAGTACCATACAGTGCCGTCCCCAGGGTGTGTCGAGCTCTGTAAAATTAAGCCAGCGCAGAGGTGCTCTGAAGTCCCAGTCCAGCAGTTTTGTCTCAAAACAAGTTTTCATGGCCTTGATGCAGCTTTAGTATTACTCCACACCCTTTTCATCATTCAGTGAATGGGGATCTAAGCATATTTTAAGATGACCTCGCCCATATCTCTGCCCCCCAGCAGATGACACTGCCTGCCGTGTCTCTACTACAAATGCAATGGCCAGGACTGATACTGGGGTAATTCAGCTGTACATGTTTGATCCAGAGAGGAATTCTTAAGCAGAAGCAGCTTAATTGTGCAAAGCGACAAGCAAATGTATGCTAATGAATTCACTGAGGCTCAACTTGGCCCTCAGCTGGGTTTATTGCTTGACCAGAAAGGAGATTTGGCTAGCTGGTAGCTCCTGGTCTCTTAGCTTAGCTGAGTCACGGCAGCGAGCGGCCTGCTCCTACATACTTGGCTTGACCAATTCCTGGTGGCAGCTAGCCACCAGCTAGCCACCAGCTAGCCACCAGCTAGCCACCAGCTAGCCACCAGCTAGCCACCAGCTAGCCACCAGCTAGCCACCCCTTCTATCTTGCATTAGCTTCTTATATCATAGGTTCATCATACTTAATGCGTTTCTGAGACTATAGCTGATGCTCTGCAAATTGATTTTCATTTACTCTCAGATGCTTTTATCCAAAGCAACTTACATATGAGGAAGCAACATTAAAGTGTCAGTGCAGTAAAAAATAAACAACTTGTTCTATTCACTGAATTCTAAATCAATATAAACGTTCTGTATTTAAATGACTGAGCATAAGTAAAACAAGTGTAGAGGTAAATGGTTTTGTGTGTTGTGGTGTTACATTAGAAGCAGATGTGTCACTTTATGGGGAAGCACTGTATTCTCAATTAGCTTCATTCTTCACTTGTGATATCCAGTTTGGAAATATGATTGGTGGCAATAGAGGACCACAAACCAATGGGTGCCATCAGTGGATACATCCATCTTTTATATAACAGTTGCTAATCAGAGCAACTTTGGCATACAAGTGTTTTTATTTTTAAAGTCAACTTTTCTTTCACCTTCCGATTCCTACAGAGCGGTTTCTCTCTTCTTTTAAAAAAAAAACAAACAAAAAAAAACAGACACTTTGTTTTTCTGTGCCAACTTTTAGGTGCATACCGCAGCCCATCGAACAAGAGTAACTGCGTCATGGAGACAAAGGAGACACACGAGCTGTTTGCACACATGCACTGCAGCCCAGAAATTTTCCGGAGGGGCCACATGTGAGAACACAGATGTCCACATAATCATTCGCTCTGGACTTTTTGGGGAGATTATGCAGTCAGCTAATAAGTAAGATGCATGGAAAATCAGCAACTGAGGTCATGCATTAACATCGCAGCAAGTCCTGTGGAGCATTTATGGCAACCAAGTGTGCCTGTTGATGACCTGTAAGTAGTATTATGGCTACGAAGGAACACGCAAGCAAGGAAGGCAGCAAGCCTTGTTGATTTCATTTTTGTATTGTTGTCTTGGTGTCTTTTACTGTTCAGTAAGAGGCCACAGAGTTTTACCACAACTTACTCTATTCTACCAGCTAACCGATGCAGTACTTTTATGAAAGAGAGATTGGTAGACAAACATACAGGCCACAACATAAACGGAACCAGAGTATGAGTTGTGGCCGTTGTTAATTTCCCAACCTGTCTGTCACCCAGGCCATTTTTTGCAACTGAGTGCATTCTGTGCTTCCTCTATGGCTCCAAAGGGGCCTATAAAATGAGCCATAATTGTTATGTTGATGAGAGATGAGGTTATGTCCATGGGTGTATAAATATATCTTTATATGAGAGCATGGTAGGTAATGAGCAGTCATTATGATAAAGGCTGTCTTAGATTGCACAATGAGCCACATCCCAAACGCTCCACGCTGCTGCAACACACGCACAGACACAAATGCTGGCAGTTTGCTCTTCAGAGGAGAGCTGAAACCAAAGCAGTTCTCTGTTCTGCCAAAGTATGAGAGATAAATGAAGAAGCAGAGAGACAAGACTGAAAGAAATGGAGCAATCCTACCAGCCGACTGCAGGAATGCCTCAGCTTTCACAGACTTTCTCTACCAGCGGCACAGAAAGACAGGGAGGACTGGAGTGTTTGGCAGCAACACGCTCTAAATCAAGCAAAAACTACAGAGAGGAAAAACCACTGCAAGGAAACCATGAATTTGATTTTGATTTTTATCTGTGTCAGCTTTCCTGTACTGTGTGCTCCACTACAGCAGCTTGTGAGACTCTCCTCACAACACTTTCCTCGAGCCGAATAAAACCAGAAGGGCACCACTATCGCCCTCACCATCAGATTAACACACACAGCTTTAGTCATCAGCCACACCCCTCACGATAAACCATAAGTCAGAGTGACACTGCAGAGCGTGTTCTCTATCTAACTCTC
The DNA here is from genome assembly GCF_036924035.1 of Leuresthes tenuis. Taxonomy (NCBI): domain Eukaryota; kingdom Metazoa; phylum Chordata; class Actinopteri; order Atheriniformes; family Atherinopsidae; genus Leuresthes; species Leuresthes tenuis. Next base: position 23,757,679 of record NW_027325377.1, on the reverse strand, counting down.
TACCTTATTTCTGCCGGGACAAAAAACAAACACTGCAGATTCAAGATCTTGTAGCCTTAAAGCTGCACTTGGCAGTATCCTCAGATTACAAATTATCAAACAAACCACATCAGAAAGGTCTGAATTTAAGTGTTTTACAAGTTTTTTTAAACCCTTTTTTTTGTCTGATTGTATGACCCTCATCAACAATATGTCAGAAGCTCTGAATCTAAACTATGCAGCAACTTCCTTGAGTTGATGGTGGAGAGTACATGTACGACTTGTAATTGTATGGATTGGACTCTGTCAAATAGAAACAAGACTCCAAATGAAAACGTATATTCCTTTCTATCTGTTAGATGTATAAATCCATGTATCACTGAATAAATCTATTGTTAGCAACAAATTTGGCCCTTTTTTACAGTGGAGTTTTTCCCCAGAGCATTTTTCACACCACAAATACAAAATAAAATCCATCCAGAGGTTCTTTTCTCCTCACTTACAACCAGCAAACACACTCTTACTCCCAAGTGGTCACATACTCATGCTTAGTCAGGAGTCCTTTGTGTCGATGTTCCATTATCTTAACTTTATGATGCACAGCAAAGTGCTCTGTGGCAGCTTTTTCCAGGTTTGCTTGTGGCACCCATAACTGACGCACCAATAGTACACAGTACGACAATAGTAAATGCTGATAGGACACAGTGAAATCATCATTCTATTGTGCACATTTATTAACGAGTAACCTGGTGCTTATTCAGGGGTTGGAGGGAACAGATAAATCACAGGACCTGCAAACATGCGACTTGAGTTTGAGATCAGTCATGGGACAGCTGTTTTGCTTCTTCCTTTTATACTCACTTCCTTTTTTTAACATTCATTTGTTCTCATACAACTTTCTTAGGCATTAAAAGTCTTAAGTTATTTCTTGGTATTACGAGCACGTCTTTAGGGTTGGGAAAACATCCCCGTCAGACGTTACAATACAGCATTTTTACACCTACGTTTTCAGTGTTCCTAAACAGAGATCCATGAAATACCCCACACATCAAAAAATGAGGCTGTAGGCGTACCCCACACCTTGAAAACAAGCAGGAAGGGCTCATGACCAAACAGCAGTACGTGAAAGTTTGGGAGTGAGAATTATCCAATCAAAATCAAACTGTCACCAAGGCATAGTGTTAGAAAAGTGCTAAGATAACCATGGAAACCATGGCGATGACTTTGCAGCGGCACTTTAAAGTACCTGAAGTTGTTTTGTCAGTGAAGGGTTCAACCAGGAGCGCATACATAACACTGATTTTGACTCCCCATTGTCCTTATGGTGTTGGACAAGCTCCAAAGGTGATGCTGTGAGAGTTTTTCTCCTGAACGTATCATTTACTTTCCTACCCTGGAGCTCTGCATGGATGTTTGGCACAGATTGATTTATCACTTCAGACCTCTTGGCTCTCAAGTGGCCAAAGAATCCCTAAAATCCATATGTGGTTAAAAGGTAGTGGCAAAATAAACCACTTTGTTTGTACATGGAGCCTAAATGCTAAGCTATATTACAGCTAACTGTCGAGGGCGCTGTTGCTATGCAGACTTTAAGAAGGTAAACAGGAAGTTGTGACTAAAGACAGACATAGCTAGCTAATGGTTTGGTGGACTGTCACTTTGAATCCTCATGTTTAGTATTGGGAATTGAGATGAGATGATGACGACAAACTGTAGTCAATCCCTAAATCATACCTTACAGTCTATTAATTGTTTATTAAATTAGAAATTAACATCGTGCCGGATTAAAAAAAGGAAATTGAGACGACTGATTTTAGCCACAAGCTCTTTTTTGAGATAACTAATCGAAGGAGATATTTCAAATTCAACTTCTACACGACTGAACTGCGATTTGGAGCCACAGGAGTCGCCCCCTGCTGGCCTCTAGCAAGAATGCAGGTTTCACGTACTTCCACTTTGGCTCATTTTTTCCTCTTTTATCTGGAGTTTATGACCTTCCTGACCAGTGGAGGGTCTGTTGTAATTAAAACTAAGGTAAATGATTAGCCGGCAAACGCAACAGTGGGCCAGGATAAAAGATAGCAAAAAGACACGGATATAGTTGTTTACAGACGGTGCAAATGTCACGCAGTATATTCAAAGAAGCCGAGTCAGTTTGTTCAAGAATATTCTGATAGGTTTATTTGAAACTTTACTGTAACAAGCAACATTAATGTGAACATTCCAGTTTTTCTGAGATGTAAGCCCCCCTAATGACCCTAGGTAATGGATGCCCAGTCACTGGGAACATGTCTCATTTTAGTCATGTTATAAGCCCTGAAGGAGGTCACTCTCTCATCTAAGTCGGTCTATAAAAGGAGCTGGTGGTTTATCACTATGCTCACTAATGTCCTGTGTTGTTAAGGAACCTATCCACCTCTGGCTGGATTGCTGGTCAACTTCAAAGCCATTAGAGTAGCACGAGGTCAGTGGTCAAACTGTTTGCCTCCCCTCCCCAAAGTGAGTGCAGTCAGCGGTCCGTAGAAAAGGTAGATGGAATGAGAGATAGGTGGAGATCTTATATCTGGGTGGTGTATGTTTTGTTTAACAGACCTTGTTTATCTGTGCAATCATGAATCAATAAATAGACACTCTGCGGAGAAGGAGGGAGGAATTTCAACAACGTATTTATTCCTGATGATGAAATGATTGATTGTAAGTTTATTTGAAATAGATGATCTGATTAGAGTGGCGAGAGTGAGTCATACAGTGAGTTAGGAAGCCATGGAGCTGAGGGGAACAGCAGGGATCAGCCCCTTATTTTGGTTCATCACTACATGCAACCTCTTCATGCTTTACAAAGCAATTCATTCCATTATTATTGCCACTAATCCAGAGATTTTACAGTGATCTTACCCATTAAATCCACGTGTGCTTTAATGTGAGTAATGCGTCGTATGAAGTCTTTTTTCATTAGTTTTTTATTATACAAAAATCACTTTAGGCGCTCAGTCAAGATGAGTTAAATGGGAACATAAACAGGGCTTCTATCCTGAGCCGGCAATAATATTTATTCAGGGTCAAATAAGGGAAAATGAAAAACACCAGATGGAACCTATTGTGCACTACACGAACAAACAGTGAATAAACATGGATACGCTTTATTTCCACCTTTTAGGATTCAAACAACCTGGAACTAGACGGATGTTAGCAGGCTTGGTTTTACCACATGTTGAAGACTAGAAGACAAAGTGTTCATTTTGTAGTTTGGAAACACGTGTTTCAGGAAATCTAATGATGACTGATGAGTCTCAGGTAATGTTTCAACCTCAAAAACTGACACCCTAAAATTTTTGGAAGTGAACCTCTTATATGCTCCAACCACCGAGCCATAAGTCAGCCCTTGGTAAGGAATCGTGGAAAGCATGGGGCCCAAATTCATTCCTTGTCAAAACAGGACATACTAAAGCGGCCATTAAATTGAAAGGAATGTAGGGAGCACGACTCGTACTTTCTCTCTTTCTTGGCCCCCACGCCTCTCGTTTGCTTTTGGAAAAGCAAAATGAAAGACAGGCTGTGGTTCGCGTGCTCAGGGTCTCTCCACACTCAACCTTGAGGGCAAATCTGTGCATATAAGTGAAGGAAAATTGGGTGATGATGAAGGGCATATGGAGGGGACAAGGAGCATATTTCACAGGAGGGACAGATCAAAGTGTGTTGACATGGTTGCTCTCTTTTTCCCGCTTTCTATTAGTCTCTCTACCTTTCCTCTCTTTTTGGAGAAGAGGTGGGGGCGGCTAATAAAGTCCACTAATCTAATTAAGGCCTGCTTAAAGAGACCAAGTGGAGCCTCATGTGCAGGGGGGCAAGAGATGAGGGCTTTGGTTTGGAAAATCTCCAGCTTTGGAGGTTGGACCGGAGGACTTTCTCATGTCTTTGTTGCTTGAGATGTTATCTGACAGCTTGGGCTTCATCCAAGTAGCATCGTAAATGATCATATTGGCATAAAACACAAACACTTATGATGGGATGTAAACAACAAGTGAAAGATAACAAGCAGCTGTACACTAAAGAGGAAATTAACATGGAATGGATTTAAATTTTCATGCCAATCTCTAAACTATTTGATTTCCTTCCAAAATGACACAAAAAGAGCCACCGACTGCTGCCTTTATACAACACACACATCCAGCTATTTTTTTGTCTATTAATAAAAATTCCCTTTCTTGTATTCAAACTATGGGATGGCATCATCAGTTATTGACCAGTTTTGACACTGAACAACAGTAAAAACACGCTAAATTCAACCTTTAAGCCTGACAGTTTGGTTGAAATTATTTTTTTTTTTAAAACTACACATTATTTAGATTAAAAGCAGCCTGCATTCCCTCCTCATTTGCCATTTAGCACCTGCTGAGACAGGCTTGGATGTGTTGCTAACAGCTATAGCGAGAGTCATCATCTCCGACTGTTTCTCCATCCATCTGTCTCCGTCTCACAGTTCAGGAACACCTTGCCTAGAAGATTAAGTGCGTTTGGCTTGAAAGACGGAGCGGTTAGATTTAAGTTGTCCTCGGAGAAAAGATGAGAGCTTTCAAAAGGTCAAAGGTGACTTCTTTGTGTCCTCATAATGTCCTGCTCAATTCTTCTGAACAGATATTGATGAACTATACTCAACAACCATCTATTGGTTGGTTAAATGTTACTTTATGCAAAATTAAAGAATTATTTGGTAATATAGTAGTGTTTGGTGGTTAAATTACCAGAAATTGTTCATTACTAACTGCACAGTTCCATATAAGAAGCATATTTAAATGATGTCTTTGTCACTCTTTAAGTCAAATGTTCTAATATTGTTCAAGTGAAGTATTCTGTAGTGATCAGACCTGAGAAATACACTAAACACCACCCGGATTTTGTCAGATAGGCTCTTTTAAACAATGTAAATAGAGCCGTTGTTCCAAATATGGCGCAGAGCTGCCACTTGTTGTGAGAGGATTCTTTGGTCAATAGCAGATGTATATGATATGGAAAGTAAGCAAGGGTCACAGCATAGAAATGACTGGGATTGTAAATAGCAACAGACGATTGACGCTCCAGGCTCTGCAGCAGCTGTGTGTTTTGTTTGGCTTAAAGAATAATGCCGTGTGTGAATTTACTACGACAAGGGTGTGGCTGTGCTGAAGTTCACCAGCCGAGTTATGAACACTTGGAGCTCAAATACGTAAATCTAATCCTTCTCTTGTTTCTGTGCAGCAGTTGGAGAAATATAAGGTGAATAAAACTATTCTATTATCATTGCATAATGATTTATTATCAACAAGGACGTCGTATCATATTGTTCTTACTGTAGTTTACTCATTTTTTCAGGGGAAAGAGTTGTTGGAGAGTAAATGGAGCGGGTTTGTACTGATGTAATATTTTTCCTCTTACCAGTCACGTAACAGCAGTTTTAAACCTTTCACTAAATCACCAATAAACCATTTTACAGTCCGCAGATGGTGTAGCGATAACAGCAGCAGCTGATTACAACTTGCACCGTCATCAAAACCAGTTAAACCAGCAACCAGCTATTTCCCTCCAAAACTGCTGGGCGTGGACACAGGTGCAGAGGTGTTGGTTTGTTTCTCTTTTTACTCATCAGGCAGGGGACATTTCCAAGCAATCAGGTGTACTTTTCCAGCTCATCGGTGCTGCATTACCAGAAGGGTAAACATCTGCTGGAATCTGTGCAGGTGTTTTTCCACTTAAACCATATACTTAAGAGAGAAAGGCAGTTCCTGAAGACCCAGCTGAACGGCACTCATGACATGCTGGTCATCAGTTACCCGGCTGGCATGATAACCTGGCCAAAAGAGACAAAAAAAGCCACATATCAAAACAAGAAAGCCCCCTTTTACCCCAAGTCCAGCACCCTAAGATTACACACTAAATGAAAGGCTAGTGGGCATCAGAACCGCGATTCAGGACAAAACAACAAAGACATAAGTGATGAACTGTTAAGAGAGTGGCCTCGGGCCGCTGAAACCCAGGGAAGGAGAGGAGGGACTACTGTGGAGGGACAGGCTCATGCACAGCATGAAACACCAACAGACTGAAAAGAAGTGCTGACATGAAGTCTTATCAGAGGCTAGGAAAGGCTGGTCTGAGACGCTAGTCATTGAACCACAAGAGCAATAGAAGCTGGGGTGTACCATGCCAAAAAAGGTGATTAAAAAAGTGGAACAGATTAGAAAACCAACACTTGAATTTAATGAGGTGTACTTCTCATTTCCAGTTTTTTTTGGTCCTTTCTCGGGTTCAGTGAGAGTAATCCAGTCTGTGTTGGGCTCGAACAAATGCATTGACGTCAGGCTCAATGCCTGAGGTGGATATGTAAAGGATGGCTGACAGGTGAGAGGATCTGTATCTGGATTTGTTCACGTATGCAGGTCGGGCCAAAGAGAATCAACATTTTCTGAGCATGCCTCCTCACGCAGGGAAAGTTTTCATCTTTGAGAGAGAAATAAAAGTCGAGCAGCGACACCGATTTAAAGTTCTCTGCCAATAACATACCAGGTCGCAGGTAAATGAGTTCGAGCTGAACATCACGGGGTGCACTATCCACACAAAGTGAAGGGAGAAGAAATCAGGTGCATTACACCCTCAACTGTTCTGAAGTCCCAAAGCGCCTTGAAAACTCCTCATTTGTTATCCCGCATGCAAAAATGATTTGATGATTAACTGCACTGTATCACAGTGGAGAAAAAGTTGAAACTTCCCACTTTGTTCTGCAGCTGAAGCTCTGGGTTCTCTGCAATGTTCTCGATCCACCTTGTTACAGTCCTCTGAGAGAGTGGGCATTAAATGACTTTTTAAGCGATTTTATGGGCTATCGATCACATTTAAAACAAAAGCAATGGATAGTTGTGCTGTGTGCATGATGTACACTTTACTCATGATACCTCATTTACCATCGACCTCGTGCAGGCTGGTCAGGGACAGCCAGCAGGCCGGATGTGGCCCCGGGGGCCGTACCAGGTCTGATCCAGACCGATAAGCTGGTGATGGCTAACCAACCGGAAGCTGTGGTCATCTACAAACTACAGAAGAAGGCAGTAGTGACATGTGTTGCAATCCCAAGTGACAGCGACATCAAGAAGAAGGAAAAACAGAAGCTCAAAAAATACGGAGGGCTGAAAGAGGAAGCTGAAAAGATGTGGGAAGTGAAAGCAACAGTGGCACCAGTGGTAACTGGAGGACTTGAGGCTGTGACCCCCAAACTGGGAGAGTGGCTCCAGCAGATTGTGAGAACAACATTAGAGATCAGAAAAGTACATTCCTGTGAGCTGCTTTAATGTCTGAAGTGCATCTGATGTCCATGGAGAGCAGTTTTAAAGCCATCTGCCATGTCAATGATTCAAACCCCCTGGGTGTGTGCTGTAGTATAAAAGGTATGTCCCCAAAGCGCCTGAGACAAAGCTGTAACCCAAAGTGTTTCTCAGACTATGCGCTCGCATTTCAAAGTAAAAAGATTTACAGAAATACTCACAAATCAAACCCAGGTTTGATACAGCTGGTGATTATCTCTGAACTACAGGCTCTGGGACTGCTCAATACGAATATATCACAGAAGGCAACTGTTTGATTACGTTATTATAAATGTATTGATCTGCCATAATGATCCCGACCCCCATTAGATATTTAGGCCCATTGAAGAATTGAGGAACAAAGCTGCATAATTTTGCCGTTGGCTGTTGCTCATGTTCATCACTTCTATTTCAATCCTCATTTAGATATCGATTAGCTTCCTTTTTGTTAGAGAACAGCTTACCTGGTTCCTCCTATTTAAGGAGGATTGTCATTGTTCACATCCATCAAAATACAGAAGCGCATCATTTATGCCACGAGGCACCGGTATTGTGTCTGTGTAACATGATAACAATGGATGAAAATAAAAGTAATGTAAACCAACACGACCACAAGTTTGTGGGGAGCAAAACAAAAAGCCTGGCTCACATTGTCATTACTGTCTAGACGTTTTCATTGTCTCTGCATTAAGCCAGACTAGTTTGGGTATTAAAGGCTGCCCTTTGTCACGCGTTCTGGTCAAAACCTTTATGTATAGATCTGTAAGGCGTAGCCAAAGGTTTCAAGTTTTGTCTGCTGTGGATGAAGTGGTCCAATTGGCCTCATTACAGTGAGCATGAAACTCCTCAGTCCTGAGTTTGGGGCGAGTTTACGCCACTGCTGCCTCAAGAAGAGACGCCTAAAAGTATTTTAGGGTCTTATTCACAAGTGTGGTAAAAGAGCAGGAGATTAAGGGCCATATTGGAGCAACATCTGCATTATTGGAGCAACATCTGCATTTGTCAATTGATGAAAAATAGGATTCTAGAGTGCTTATTTTCTCCATTGTCACCTCTGTGCACAGCTGCAAACGGGAATGCTTATGTTATTGGTGGGATTTTTTTAAGTTTGTAGTCGATTCTGAACCCCTTATCTTGTTGACAAGCCCGGCAGGCCTATTTTTACAGTCCAATCAGAGCAGCAGCTTAAGGGTTTCCCTCATGGCCCAGAAGCTGCAGAGGGAGATTATCTGAAGTGGAAAAGATGCAGAAGACGAAGGAAAAAGCAGGTTGTGTTTAAGTGACATACACAGTGTAGATTACTTTGTCTAGCTGTTCCTGTGGAGTATTAGGTAAAGATTAAGTGAACTTTGCACTTAAAGTTTGTGCCTGAGCAGCAAGAGTAAAAGGTTATGGCACTGTTATGACCTTCCAGTTTCTAACTGTGTCTATGAGACTAATGTCAGCTTCAATAGGCCAACTAATACACCAGGATGGCTTGATTGTTGCTTGTCCATCAGCTTTAATTTCTCAGGGAAACCCGTTTTTACTCCCCTGACAGCAGGGTCGAAGTTCCCCTGCAGCCGGTGGAGGAACTCATGTCGTCTTAGTGTTGCGGCCTCCGTGCTCGGGTGAAAGAGTAACTACTCCCAGAAGCAAAGAATGCGGAGCACACAACATAAAGGGAAGCCATAATAGCAGCTCGCATTAAGGAAACATCTCTTCACCTATATAACGCGCTGTAAACACGTCAGCTCGACTATCCCTGACAGAGAACTCCGCCTCCCCCCGTGCGCATGAGAGCAGGCCACTGCAATACATAAACCGTGATAAGATTACTCCCTCACACTCTTCCTATCTATCCTCCCTCTCTCCTCTGCACTTTACTCTGTCTGCCTCCCCCACTCTCGCTCAATACCTCACCCGACTGCCTTAAACTGCTGGAACCCCCCCCCCCCCCCCCATACACACACATGCAACCACAATCCGCCCAACATGAACCACACAGTGCTCCACAACTCCCTACCTGCCATCAAAAGCCTCGTCATCCTTCCTCTTATCTCTTTCTTTCTACTTCCACTCTCATCACACATCCTTTATCTCCCCCTGTCCGGTTTATAAAGGGTTAATGCGTCATCATGAACCCAGTGACTTCATGCAAAGAGACAAAGAACTTCTGTGATGCATCAGTGTAACTCTAAGATGTTGTGGCCAAGTTATTACACAAATTATTGTGGCTTAAACACATTTATTCATCTGTCGCGTTGGATGAGATGCGTGTAAACAACCATCTAACATCAAGTATGTGATCAAATCTGCGGTGATTTTGGAAAAAAAAATACAGATTTAACAAAGTCATGATTCTAGGAGCTGATTTGTCAAGTTCCTGGTCTTGTGTGAGGCATTCATGAGGTACTGATGTGGTGGAAAGTGTCTAAATGAAGACAGGAAAAAAGGAAGCAAGTTCTTGTTTGTTGACCGTCTGTCAAGGGTGCCATGGAAACTTTGGGTGTTGTTGCTCGTAGCCACAAATGTCCAGAGGTGATTGTTTTGTCAGCGATAGACGATACAACACCACTATCTCCTTTTATCCAGCTCACACGTTACAAAGGTAGAGCTGTTGTGCTTTTAGCACCTGTTACCACCAGCCAAAAACAGGAAATGTTGTCAGTGATAGTGAGTGTCACCGTGTTTCAGCGTGGAAAAAAGAAGTGGCCTTACCAACCAATAAACAAAAGAATGGAAATGTAAACAGAATCAAAGGGCAGCGGGGCTGAAGGAATGTGGGCAACAGGATGTGTGCAAAGTCGTGATGAAAAACTGAAAACTTCTCTCACTGTCCATGTTTTATAAAAACACGTTGTTTGCCCTCGGGTGTCCACCTTCAGAAGGAAGAGTTTGAATGGTAAAAGGCCTAAAATCCACCTGCTGATGTGCCACAGACCAAACCCCCCGGGCAGTTTCAAAAGTTCAAAACAGAAAATGAAAATCAGCCTCGGAGGAAATTGAGTAACAGGTAGACTTGCCCACATGTCTAAAGCCCAGTGTCACAATTCAGGGTTAAAAACCGAGAGGAGGCGTGCGTTTGTGCAGGAGAATGTTCACTGAACTGTGAATCTGTGAAAACATGAAGTTTTTTAACTGCTAATCCTGACCCCCTGTAAGAGAGAGTGAAGCAGGAAACTGAAGGGATGCACAAAACTTGTCCAATGGCAGTCAATCTTGTAGTTTTTGCATAAAAGCCAACGGACTTACACCATCCTCCGCTCCTTCTTTTACTTTAGAAGACACTTTAAAGTCATCTTTTAATGGTCGAATAGTGTTCTACGACAGCATCTAAGCAGCCGCCATGATAACAACTGGTTGGATTGTCTAATTTCCAAGAAAACGGGCTTCAGCGCTTCTTTTATAGCGAAGGAAACACTCGGGTATCCTTTAAGATAAAACAGGAAACAGCCTTCCTCAGTTGTGTTCGATTAATTGGTGCGCAGTGCAATGAGTACAAGCAGCCTGTTACAACTTGTTTCAATTTAATTAATTTTTTAAATTCTCTATATTTGCTTATTACTCTTTGGATATGGACCAGATACGGTGTCACCCATGTCTGTTATTGGACATTTTATCTGCCTCTTTGCCAATCTGAGGCAACGATTGGCCCACTGGTTGATACATGTGAAAGTATTTTATTGATTGGTGTGTAATTATTTTTAAAATGTCTGTCATTAGATGTTTTTATGATGTTTATGATAAGGGCCCAAAGCCAAAACTCTTTTTGGACTTTTTCCTATCAGCACGTTGGAAGTAGCGCCAGAAACATTTATTCTGCTTCTTTTGTCAATCTTTTTTTTCTAATACTAATTTAGGAGAAAATCTTTGATGATCCTGGTAACAAGATAATTAAAGTCTCCCTGGAGCAGGTATTGTTCCCCTGAAACATAAAAAAAACAAGCTCCAATGAAGCTTCAATATGAGGTGAAGTTAGCCAGGGGCTAGCAGCAGTTTGTATGCATTCAATCGGCGTGGGATAAAATCTCAGATGCTCGAAAGCCTATTGCTCAGCACCCGGTGGACAGTGTGTCAGGATTTAGGTTTTTGTCACTTCCGGTTTTATTTTGAATGTTAACAACTTGCCCGTCCTTCCGTGTCATGTCTCTGCGTCTCTCCCCTGATTATCCAAGTGTTTCCACCTGTTCCCCTTGGACCCTCATGTGTATACAGTCTTCGTCTTCCCTTGTGGCCAGTTTTCTGTACTTCACAGTCTTCATTCTAGCCTCCGAAACCTCAGGCCTTGAGTCTTTGTGCTCCAGATTCTCGACCCTTGTTGTACTCGGGATTTTGATCCGTTGTCTGATCACTGAAGTCGAGCGTTTCTCCTTCAGAGTTTTTGTCTGGTTCAGATTTGTATAGCTTCTCAGTTTAGTATTTGAGAACTTTTCCTCCTTTTGAGTGATTTATGTCGTAATGTTTCTTAGCTCCTCCGTTATAGGAGTGGATGCTTTGTTGAATTCTGTAGTTCCTCCATTAGGAGAGTTTTTTTGTTCACCTCTTTTGAAGAGTGTTGCTGAATTTAAATCTTTTCATAGTCCTTTCATTTTCCTCCTAGAGTGGAGAGAGTGTTTCTTTTGATTAAGTTTTATACCGGCATCTGTCACTGCTATAGTTATAGTGATCAGTGCCTTAGATATTTTCATAGTGTTTATTTCTCTGTCCGGAGACAGAGTTTATTTAATAAACTATCTTATTCTGAAATGGATCCTGCACCTGTGTCCTGCCGGTTTCTGACACAATGAACACTCAGTTGCTTAACTGGGCCCTTTACTGGCAGCTAGGATCTGCTGGATTGGCCCAGGAGACCATGTAGCAAAGAGAGTGCAGCTGTGTGAGGTGACATTTTCCCCCATCAAACCATTAGATGAAGGTAAGATGAAGGCTGAAGTTCAGGTGGATTGAAGTTAAAAGGCATCAAAATGCAGAAATGATCAGCATGGTTAATGCAGCTTGGGCTTGGGACACTAACGAGTTGGAGCTGGTCTTTACTCTGCATGATCTGTACTGTTCTGCAGGAGATGCTGACTTTATGAGGATAAATCAGCAGGAGACCATCCATTCCTCAGGCTGACATGATGGCTTAGTTTTGCCAAAACTTCTAAAATAAGAGCAAACTCCGGAATAATTTTAAGTGTTCCTGACTCAGGGATAAGTCAGCCGACAAATTTATCCCTCATTAATATAATAATACCCTTACTGGGCTATTTTCAGCCAGCAGTGGTTGCCATCAGATACATTTTTAGCCTGTTTAAATGCTCTGTGCTTTTTTCCAGCTCTCAGTTTCTGAGGGAAAATAGATGCTGGTGGAGAGACCTCAGACCGCAGCATGGAACTACGTCAGGCCCATTAAAACACCAGAAGTTCACTAAGTATAGGGAGCACTCCACGGGTCACATGCTGTTCCCTTCAGTCCCCCTCTTTCCTAATGGGATATGGTATATATGCATGTGTGTGTGTGTGTGTGGTGGTTATGAAGTCCAGGGTTATTTGTCAAGTCAACGCGAGACCTAAAGTATACTCCGATGATGAAAATTGATTAACATTTAGCTGACAGACCATTCCTCAACCAATTCCCAACTATCTATTTTGTGGTCTACATTTAGTCTTGGTGGCTGCGCTACTCCTGAATCACTGCTGTGCTATGCGTGCACTTTAAATGGAGGATATGTAGAGCAGTATGCCTGTTGGACGACGGCAAAGCAACCCGAGTGAATAAAGCTGCTGCTAATAAGTGAATTTTAAAGCAGGGCTGTACATATATACATGCGAGGGAAAGATAGAACAGCATGTTGCTTCACAGCTTCTCTCACAACATGACTCAGTTTCTCACTGTGTCCCATTTCGCTGTAAGCCACAGCGCAGAATGCAGAGGAAAAAATTGGCATTTTTACCCACACCCTTTTGACATGGTAGAATTACTTCATGAGGTAGGATTGCGTGACCCTGTTGGAGTGCACTGCATACTAATCAGCACCACTGTAACCACCAGTTTAGTTTCAGTTTACCTTTTTTCAGCCACAACCTCAGGCCCGTAAGGCCATGAAGTCTGCAGTTTTCTTTACTATGAAAGGCACCAGAAGGCTAAAGCTATCGTGGAAAACACGATGTTTAATGTTCAGCCCACAAGGCTTGATTTAAAACCACCCCCTGCAATATTACTGGGATCATTACTGCGATTACAGCCACTGTATTGCACTTGATACCCCCCCCCCATCAGTTACTGAGTCAAAGGTAAAGTTAAATTAAGTAAGTAAAGTGAGTTAAATACCTGCCTCCCTCATATAAAGGATAGATAGTTCAAATAATGACCAACAGCAAGACAGAGCAAGGAGTTAAATCAAAGACGTGACTGTTTCACTCTTCTGCATACAGTTCCAAACAAATTTCCCTATAAATTTATTATATGATGCGCCTAATTTTATTACAGCACCATGCAGTGATCTTGCACATTTCATTTGTTAGGCAAGGTCAAAATGGCTCAAAATAGATGTTAGACACGCCATCAAACACACATGACTTGCTAGTTTATTGCAGAAGGACTGATTTAAAAGGAAATTAAAGGAACACTCTGGCAGATGACAGGCTCATTAGGGCTTGTTTTCTGTGCCCAAACAGTCAGCGGATTAATCACACTATGACCATCCTTTGGGATGGTCACGTTTTCCATAGCAGCTGCTGTAAACAGGTATCCTTTGTTCATCTTCATTTAACAGTTTTGTTTCAACAGAAGGAAATACATTTCAACATATTTGATCTTGTCTTGATGGCTTTCCCCCCTTTGGAATGTAAATCTTGGCGTACGTTTGTGTAGATAAGGTTTATCAGTAAGTTGAGGCTGAGAACACTGACAGCACAAGTTGTTAAACAAGTCACATGCTACAGTGTATATAACACATTTGAAAATGCTATAGATAACCTCAACGCCGGAGGCAGCACACTGTCATACAAAGCTGGAAAGATGAGTTAGATTAACTTTGCTCACCTTTCCCTTCAGCAACGACTGTAGGAAAACTAGTTGAGTGTGTAAATTGTGTAGGAATAGGGTTGGGCCACACAAAGCTATGCAAGTACAAATAACAGTTACACGGACTGAGATGACAGAGCTAAATCTGAATAACAGGTTGTTGAATTTTGTATTAATTTGTTTTCAGGGCTGGGCATAGGGACTTTCTGGAAGGAAGCTTCTGATATATGTGAAGGTAAGTAAAGATGAAGGATGTCCTGGCAAGTGAAAACACAGGAAACTGGACTGTTACATGCTAAGCAGCTGCTTTTTTTATTGTTTTCAAAGGCCAAGCCACACCCTTCGCAGCCCACATTGAGACTGGCTTCAGTGGTCATCAAGTATAGATTTTTTAGCAGTTTACTGCACTGAAATAACTTGCTCTTATCACACAAAAGGTGCCGTTTATCAGTGGAATCAAATGGTTGAGTTGCTTGGAAGAGGACCCCAAAGCCAGAGCAGCTGAAGAGGAGATGCCTCGGATGTAGGGCAAGAGCAAAAAAAAAAAAAAGAAAAAGACCATCGAGAAAGAAATTTAACAATTCCCTCCCTTGATTTTAATGGGAAATGTAAGATCACTGGCATATAATAAGGGCAAGTTTGGAGGAAGGATTGCTGTGCTTGTTAAAAACAGATGGTGTAATCCTGGACATGACAAGACAGTCTACCTGTGTTACCCGACAGTGTTGCATGTGATGGCATCAGCGCGGTTGTTGCCAGGCTACAAACAACGCCCGAATACATTCAAAAGATCTCTGAGGCTCGGCCTCTCTCTCCAGTTTGACTCTCTTTCCTGCAGTTTGACTGATTTTCATTTCTGCACTTATTCACTTATTTATCTAGATATTTCTCATCAATAATTTATATTCCAACAATATAAGTTTGTTAACCATGTGTTTAAAAGACCGGGCCATCCTCTGTACATTGTTAGCTGATAAACGCAGCCATGATGGCGTCACTTGTGGTTCATTACATTCGTTACATTAACTGTAAATCACAAAGCACTGGTCTGTCTTGCTGTACGACATAAACCACTGAGCAGAAATGCAGTTTGGCAGTTGAGTTTTATCGTTGAACAACAATGGACACTAAACGGGATAAGTTCCTGCTTTTATTCCTTGAACCCATTTATCATTGTAATTTATTTTGAATTAAACTTTTATTTAACCAGATTAATCAATTGAGAACAACCAACCTGGCAAGTATCCTTGCTCGACACTTTAGGAATTCGCTTTTCCTGAGCTTAACCAAGTGAAAACACACCTACAACGGTCAAAATGGAAGAAGCAAATTGGAGGAATGTTACTTTTCTATTCAAAGATTATCAAAGGGTAGTTTTTAAAACAGGCTACTGAAATAGCTCTGCTGTCTCTGGTTAGGTCCTAAAAGGCAGTTTGAGCTGTTAGACCGCCCTGGTATCCTGTTAGCTACACTTCCTTAAATGGGACGCTCAGGTACGCACACGCCTTTGATCTTCTTTCAGGTTATCATAGTTCGGAAAAACCTCCACATCCCATTGCCTCTACAGGGACTCATTTGCAATAGACACCATCTCATCTGCTGACAGCTTTTATATCACTACTACGCAGATGATACCCAACTATTGCTGTCATTCCATCCAGATGACCCTACGGTTTCACTTTGACAGACCAACGTGAATAAAAGGACTCCACTTTCAAATAAACAACTTCATTATTGAACTTTTGGTCATCCCTACTAATCTAACATTAAAATACTAACATTAGAAACAGTCTCTGCAACAGAAAAGAAGAGAACAAAAACACTAGACGTCAAGACTGATGACCGTTCATCTTCTTATCATGTAGCATTTGTCTCGCGGTTATGCTGTTTTGCAATTTAATACGTAATAAAAGCCAAGTTGTATCCGACTCAGTATGCACACTAACTATCCGTAGAGGCAGAGGTTGAGTCTCACCTCAGCAGTGCCAAATCTGGTGTTTGATTTACCAAGAAGGGCGCAGGTTTATCTACTGCTATTACAAGTGACTACTTGAGCTGCACCCAGTTAGCCAAGATTACTCAAACGTTTACGCTCTTGCATAAGGAAGGCGGTGCCTTTCCAGGCTGTTCCCGTTTGGTGTGAAATGAGTTGCCAAATTCTATCGGAGCAATGCTCTTTTTTTGGACATATTTGGGGGAGAATCAAACATCCTATATGGTCACACGTAGGGGAGGGGGGCGCTAGCCTCATAAAACATACATTTAAGACAGATTTGTGTTACTAAGACTTCCTCTACCATCCCTCTATTCCCCATTCATTTGACAAGCTGTCTCTTCTTTTTGCTCATCTCTGTCCCCAACACTATAAACTGAGACATTCATTCATTTAATCTGACCAGGCTCCCCTCCATGTCTCCATAAACACGCATGGGTTTTAACCCATCAGCAGACAGTGAGATGCTCGTCTTTATTTAGTTTTATTTGGTTACAACAGGGTCAGCACCGGGTTCCAGGTTCAAATCCCGGCCGGGACCTTCCTGTGGGGAGTTTGCATGTTCTCCCCTTGTATGTTCTCTCCTCCCACCATCTAAAAACATGCATGTTAGGTTCATTGGTGATACTAATGGTCTCTAGAAGTGAGTGTGAGCGTGCACGGTGCACCCTGCCACTTGCCCAGCAACAGCTGGGATAGGCTCCAGCCCCCCCGCAACCCTAAATTGGAGGAAGCGGGAAAGGAAAATGGATGGATGGATGGTTGGTTACAACAGTGATGATTCAGTCATCTTTAGAGGTCATGTTTGCCACTAGATTGCCAAAGAATTTATTCCCACTTGACAGATATGTTCCATATTAACAACTTATTGCATCCCGGAGCAAAAAACTCCTCAGTTTCTCCCACAATGTGTTTTTTTCTTTTACATGAGGCTAAAAATAAAAGTGCTAGGGATAAAAACATCATACACATGCCTTATATAGTACAGGCTATTTGGGCCTTTATGGTTACATATTAAAATAAACAAGCGTGCTGTCATCACAGAGGCTGTTATATTCTAAAGCCAGGCAATTAAAAATGTGCTGATAGTAGCAGGGCAGCAGCCGAGAGCCGAGATGGTGCCAGGGCTCCATATGTGCGAGGGAAGAATGAACTCACAGCTGAGGTCGCAGGAACGAACAGTACATGCGGGTACATTTGTTGGATGGCATTGTGTACTTTGCACATTCAGGTGTGTGTTTGGGTGTATTCACTTTATGCGTCACCACTTAAATGCTGTAAGTCTTTGTTTGTGCGTGCTACATGTGTGCACGAGTTTGTCAACTCACGGCAACATACCTCCTTATAATGTAAGTTAAGTGCAATGGGTGCGCTGTGACAGGTTAGGGAGCAAGCAGGGCTGCATTGTTTGGCCCCTGCAAGCATTGCTCAGTGAAGACGACTGGCATCTCACACACAAACTTACAGGCAGGCTTGTTTGGGATGTGGCGTGCGAACAGGCTTATGTACTCAATCACTCGTGAGCGTTTATGACAGCTTGCACACACGCGCACGCACGGAGTCTCACACAAACTCCACGATTATGCAGCAGCCTCTCCCAGGAGTCCGTTCACACTTGACACTCTGTGTTCTGCACTCAGGGTGGCCCACAGCGCTGCCTGCCGCATTCTGCATGTAGGTAAACAAAAAGAGGAAATTCTGTGAAATCCTATGTGGACTCTGCCTTTACACTGATGTGTTTACAACTGGTTAAAGCCTAAACTCAGATTGGGACACGCTGCATGTGAATTTTCCTCCCACCGATTTGCAGCACAGGTCTGTTGGAAGAGGTTGTTCGTGTTGCAAAATACACAAACACGGTGTAATTTGTGTTTAGACTGTAATCAAAGCTGAGCTGAGAAAGTTGAGAAAAGCACAACATGTGTGTTTCCTTCACAGATTCAAGATTTCTGATGATAAACACTGACATTTATCCATTTAAAAACTAATCTTTGGGGATTTATTTGCATGCTCAGAGTGCAGCTTTTTCTGCTCTGGATTTATTTTTCTCACCTTTGTCTCACTGGCGGAGCTGTGACTCAGTGTGTGCTGCAGTGGGAGGAGGTGCTGCATGTAAGACCACATAATGGTGTCAAAGCTTAATCACCACAATTCAGATAACTGTGCCGATGCATTTTTACTCTTTTAAAAAGATCAATTCTCACCACGGAGACACATCTGTGGCCACACGGCGTTAAATGCTTGTGCACCTTAACGTTTAACTTTCTATTTTAAACATTTTGATGATTATGACACATTGGTTATAAGTTCAAACAGCATACTGATAGTTTTCATGCACACCCAAATATTTTGAAGGGTGGCACAATTTCTAAAACTGCACCAGAAGATCAAGGAGAGACGAAACTTGATGAATGAATTGATGGGGACATGGATTCTACACTGAAAACTGCATTAAAACTATTAAAAAATCTAATTAGTTACAACCAGATTTAATGCTTATCTGACAAAAATAATCAAAACCAGTTCTCGTCGATCACATTTAACTGAAGTTGGTTTAAAATTGCGCTCTGAAACAGCGAAGTTAAGCGTCCGTCACCTCGATTCCTCTCTCCTGTTGGTCCTCAACTTCTCACCTCATAGCTCTGCTGGGATGAACTCGGACGCAAAAAGAGGACTCGAGTGGAGTGCAATTTGGGAAATGAGAAGGGGTCAGAGCAGCTAAATACAGGAACTGATGTTAGGGTCATCCCAAAAGCTAACGCTTAAAGTGGCGTTGGAGTATTTTGTTTGGTCGGTTGGAGCATTTTGGCCTGAAATTCACTTCATTTGAGGACTATTGAAAACTCAGAGCGAGTCAATGCTTCCACCAGTTAGCATACATTAGTGTCTAACCTGGAACTAGCAGCAAAGTCTCCGTCCCAGAACAATTGAACCTCACCAATTAACATTTTGAAACTTTATACTCTGCTGCAACCAGAGTGATTGGAAATTATTTCGTCTGACTATGAACAATGAGTGTAGTCATCCCATGTAAGTGGGTGAAAAACAAACCAAACAAACGGTTTGATATGTCCGAATCCTGGAATCGGAGTCATGTTTGATAAAGGATGTCACCGAAACTTGGCCAGAGCAAACAGAGTCATTAACACAAACACACGCTTGCAAACCACTGATGCACAGGTCAAAACAGGGTTTTGTCTGGTTTAAAATCAGCAAGAAGACAGCAGCTACAGCCACAGATGCTGGACGGACACAGAAAAGAGCCACAATAAGGGACTTTTTGTTCAATGAATAACAAAGAGGATCACAAATTTTTGTTTGTTTTCTGGAATTTTCTGCGAAGCATGGTGAGGACATGAGGAGCTTTCTGCCCTGTGGCCTCAGTGTTGCTGAAGAGAAAGAAACAGAACATTAGGGTATCTAAACCTCGCACTATTAATGAATTGTATTTGTACATGTGTACATCCCCTCGGGTTAGAGGATCGTTTTGCTAAACTAACACTGAACTGGTCATGTTAACAAGTACTTTTTGTGCTGCCAAAGCCTGACAGAGCTTATTTCTCTTTACCAGTCCACTCTTTGCAGTCCAAAAGCTGTTTAAAAAACATCAGAAAGCCGCATGGTAGTGCTGGGTAACACGATCCCTCATCACAACAAACATGAGCACTGTAGTTTCTTTCGAGTGAACCCCACAGCCATTGTTCTGCTGTTGTAAATACTGAAAAGCACCAAATGTGTATTTATCAGCAGCTGAAAGCTGTTGTCACCATTTTGATTCTCTGGAGGTCGGAGCGATTTTATAGATGGGTCAGTAGATGGTTGGTTTTATAGGTTCTATCACATGTTGACAATGATTTATATTTTATATCAGCCGCCTCCTTTACAGTAAGCCACTGATGTCTTTCTGTCACCGTATCTACAACCAGACGGTTGTAAATGTGAACAACCCCCTTACATATTTCACCCTCATGCTTTGTCACAGTTTGGAGGTGGAGGAGGACCCAGATGCAGATTCGGGACCAGAGGAAACTTCAAGTCTGTTTATTTATGAACAAAAAAACATCATAGCAATGCTGAGTAACAAAAGGCTAAACTAGAAAAGAAAAAGAACACCTAAGAAGCAACAAAATCATACAGAACAAGACGAGGCACAGGACAGACAGGGAACCCCATGAGGAGACTGACGTGACAAAGAATGAAGAGAACTGGGAGCCTAAATGCTGTGGGGAGAGTGATTAGTGAGAGGGAACAGCTGAGGATACTGACACAGGTGAAGGGAGTGGAGCTGACGGCTGAGGAAAGGTGAGGAAACAGCAAGGCTAAACAGAGACTAACCAGAGAAAATACATGGATCGACATCTGAAAATTAATTCTCACTCACATGGAATTTTAGAAACAGAAACTTTCCAAACTTGGCAGTCAGCTGGAGTTGGAACAGAGGATGAAATGAACCAACTCAGGTGCTTTCACTTCATAATTTTGAGCATTTACAGCAAAGTCACCCCCCATCAGCCATGGTCTCTGACCCATTTTGCTGTTACATTTTAGGCATTTTCAGGACTCTTTAATGAAAGGGGATAAGAAGGCTATCACTGTATTTGAATCACTTGCTGATTATTGTTTTATCAGGCTGTCTGGTAAACAACACGAGTCTCCAAGTGACACATAACAAACCTTCATCCACTGCCACACCTTTCATCATCTGTGCTTTTTCTATAAGTCTGCCGTGGCCTCACCCATCTGACTAACACATACATCCTCCACTGCTATCCCTGTCTGCCGTGCTCGCACCACCTCGGTTTTATGTGCCCAAGGAGAGGCGGCACGTCTCTCAGTCTGTTTCTTTACCATGTCTGAACCGCAGGCGGCACATATGACTTCCACTCGTCCATTAATGCCTCTGGATCAAGAACAGGTGGTTAATATAATTCCATTTAAAGGCTTTTCCAGTGCTGGCTGCACGCTCTGCTCTTGCAAGACCGTGATTGCGTGAGGTACCAAGTTTAAGACCTTTATTGGATTAAATATAGACGCGCTGATCTTCTACATTTTTTTTCAGTTTTAGAAAATGCACGTCACGTGCCAAACTGGTCTTGCACACCTTTACAGTGTGAGTATTAGTCTTTCTTGTTTGACAAGACACCAACACACAATGAAACTGATTTAATCTTTTCTTTTGGAAACTTTAATTCAGATTAAGAGATCAGGATTATCTCAAACTGAATAGTGGTATCATTATGTCTGCCTGAAACAACGAAGGAATTACACTCAATAATAACAAATAAGTCATGCATGCGTAAACAGCAACATATAAATCTCAAAACTTCACTCTAATCACTGAAGAATGCCGGAGTCACGTGGAGGCGGCAGCAGACTCGTTTAGTTTTGGTGACAAATAAACCAATACTGAAGGCTGAATGTCAGCTCTACTGTTTTATCAGCGCTCTGCAAGACACGCTACAAGAGTTCAGGCAAACTGAAACGGGATTTCAGCTGCTGGGCAGTTCGGGGGGGTTGTTTCATAGTGCTGTACTTGTTGTCAGGGGTGTAACATCAAGTTTAGACCCCACGCTCTTTTACTGCACAGCGATAATGTTGTAACACATGCAGAATGGGGTTTGGCTTTGTCTTGCTAGAATAAACACGACCATCCCTTCAGATGTGTAAGTCAGCCATGTATTGTGTGCTTGTGCAGCCCCCATACAGATGTTAGCATTTGAACCGTGCACGGATTATTTCTGATAAAGAAAAACCCACTGGTTTCACATCACAGCGTGCACGATTTTCCACAAAAAACGATCAATTTCTTCTTCTCCTCAGTCCATCAGTATAATGACTGAATGGGTCGAGGAACCAGAGGTACTCAGCTTTAACTGAGCAACATTTATCAAACTCTACAAACCATGAATATGAATCCTGCTGCTGACAAACAGAAATGCTTCCTACAAGGCTAGTCTGAGTGGACACAACACATCACATAAGATAAACCACACTTCTGTCTCGTTGATTTAATTTACTGTTTAAAAATTTAAACTGATTATCTTTCCCATCGTATTACACCTTTCTTGCTTGGCTGGTTAGGTGGGGGTGTCTCCCAACATCACCGGGTGTGGCTACTGGATCAACTTCTTTATTATTATGAAACCACAAAGCAGCACCTGAACAATTAATGGCTGATTTACCGACACTAATTAAGAATTAAGTAGTTTGCCACCACTTAATGCAGTACTGCATGGCTCTGAATGAATAATCATTTCAGATGAGGATCAAGGGACTTGTTTATTGCACCTTCTGCTGTGTTTGTGGTTAAAATGTTGACGGGAGGATTTGATAAGTGACAACGGTTTGCCTATTATGACCTCATGCTACTGTACACTAGAGAAATGGTGTTATAGCCAAGCCTCCATTGACCAGCTGACTTTGTAGAAATCACTGGAAACAGTCCTCGATGTCTGGATTTCTATAGATGGAATAATGAGTTGTGTTTGAACTAAACATTATGAGTTCAACATTGAAAAACCATCAGAGCCGGGTCACGTATAGGTGAAGAAAATCCATCCTTTTTTTCTCTTTTGTGAGTACATGTTGGCTTATAAAAGCCAGAGGGTGAGTGAAGTTGTGCCAATTACAGTACAATGAAGCCAATGTAATACACCAATAAAGTTTAACTGCTTTATGAGAATACTTTTTTGTGTCATTTTACAATTCCAAACAAATAAAAATAGATGAATAGAAAATAGATAAAGCTCAGCTGTGGAAATTACTTTCAGAAGAGACCGTGTAATTTTCTGTTTTCACAATATTTACATGACTTGACTTTGTTTCATTCCACATTTTTTGATTATTACCACATTTTGACCTCTTGGATGGGACACAGAGAAATGAGGGGCTGCAACAGATGCGAACGGTGAAGTGATAGTAATGGAAATGTAGAGGGAACCAGCGAGAAAGGGCTTGTGCTTTTGTTGGAGGCTGACCAAGACTCGGAGCAGCAAAAGCAGGGCCAAGGGAGCTGCTGTGAAGACAGTTAGGATATTATCCACACAGTTCATGTACACTGAAGCTGATTTATAACTGCAACGTGCAGCTTGGCCAGCTTCATTTTTCAATAAAAATCTGTTTTGAGCCTCTGGAGTCATTTGTTGGATTGCTCTGGCTAATGTTTTGTGTGTGTTTTGTAAGAAAGTCATGTTTTTTTACTTTGAATTGTTAGGTCTCTTTCCATCCATCAGAAAATTTAAAACAAAACAGGTTATTCTGGCAGAGCACCCAAACAAGTCTGAACATCAAAGACCACAGTTACAGACAGGTCACTGTAATCTATACACGATAGCACTCTGTCTGATCATTTTAGCACGGTTTTTATATGCATTAGTAACATATGAATAAAACCAAATGAAACCATTTTCCTACCTAAAACTTGGAGAGTTTTTCATCATGGATACTTCCACTTAGTTAAACTTAGTTTCCACATTGCATACTTTGTAGCTTGTACACTGTGTGTACTTAAGTAGACGCCATATGTGCTTTTAATTTCTCATTTATGTCAACTTAACATATACCTGAAATTGTTTGTGCATGTCCTTTGAAATTAAAGCTACATATTATACAGAGATGAGGCAGTGTTGGTCCAAATGTACCAAAAATCCAACATTTAGGGGCCTTAAGGACTATCTACGATGCCATAGCCATAGCAATAGCATTTTCTAAACTAGCCATTAGTGCGACCAAATACCATCCTTCAGCTTCATTATTTATATTGAGCATCTCTGGAAGTTCTCAACTCTTAAATTATTCTAAAGTGGAGACAAAAATAAAATATTCTTAACACCAAACAAAGCCACAGCGCTTTCAACATCAACACCGTTAAAATCTGCAGTTGTTAGCTAGCTAGCTAACTTGCACAGCCATCAGCTTTGTTAGCGTAGCCTCCTCTTACTGACTCCTGTCAATACCCAGTGTGTGTCCATGCCTAATGTGAGCAAACTAGCTAAAATGTAAACATGCACTGGGTTAAAGGATGCTGTAGTAAAGCAAAAGACCTGCAAATAGCTGGGTGTTCAACTTCACAAGAGACTGAAGTCAGCGGTCTATGAAACAGACTAATCATTCTGTTCTTTAACATTGCTTGTTCAGAACCTTTATCTAATAAATGCATCTTTTAGAGACTTACTATTGCTGAAGTAGTGCATTTCAAAATGTAATTTAAATAAAGACCAAGTTTATAGTTTGTAATCAATGTAGCGTATGATAGCGGACTTGTGTCTATATTTGTCTCATTGAATCTTGGAGCTGAATTTGATATGATCCATCAAAATATTCCATTACATAGGTTGGTTTAGATCATATTTATCTGATAGATTCCAGTTTGTTCATGTAAACAAGTCTTCCTTACGCACCAGAATAAGTTATGGAGTTCCTCAGGGTTCTGTGCTTGGATTGATGCTTTTCTATTTGTATATTCGTCCATTAGGTAATATAATTAGACAATATGGCATAAAAAGCTGGTTATCAGTTGTCTTTGAACCTGAACACCTCAGGAAGAAACTATCTGGAAAGATAGTTACTCTACATGGCATTTCTGTGGCTTTGAGTGCTACAGGGTTAGGGTTAGGGTACCCTAAGTAACCCTAAATAACCCTGACCCTAAATAACCCTAACCCTAAGTAACCCTAACCCTAAGTAACCCTAACCCTAAATAACCCTAACCCTAAATAACTCTAAATAACTCTAAGTAACCCTAACCCTAAGTAACCCTAAATAACCCTAACCCTAAATAACCCTAAGTAACCCTAACCCTAAGTAACCCTAACCCTAAGTAACCCTAAATAACCCTGACCCTAAATAACCCTAACCCTAAATAACCCTAACCCTAACCCTAACCCTAAATAACCCTAACCCTAAGTGACCCTAAATAACCCTAACCCTAAATATCTCTAAGTAACCCTAACCCTAAGTAACCCTAACCCTAAATAACTCTAAGTAACCCTAACCCTAAGTAACCCTAAGTAACCCTAACCCTAAGTAACCCTAACCCTTTGGAATTAATTTTTACCATAATTTGTCTTTTAACTCACATATAAAACAGCTTTCTAGCACCACCCGCTTTCATATTTGTAGATACCAACACTGAGAACATCCTGTCTTGCAGTAATGCAGAAATAGAAGGAGACACCCCTTTTTACCTTTACGATTATGCTTAAAATCTTCCTTTTGGATAAAGCCTAAAATAAGGGTTTTTTTGGCTCAGGTGACTCTGAATCATCTCTTTGATTATGTGACTATAGGCCGAGACTGCTTGGGGATTTCCTTTAATGCCTCGGGCACCTTTCCTCACTACTCTCTTTATTCTGCATATATAAGATGTTATCGTTGTCCCTAAATTGTGTTTTTTTCTCACCAAGTATACCTGGCTGGTTGTAATTATGCTTGTTGACCCCACTTTCCTATCCTCTGAACCCCCAACTGAACTGATAGATGAGCGCCCATCTGTATTCTGGTTTTCTGAAGGTTTCTTCATGTTAAAAGGAAGGTTTTTCCCGCTGATTTCTCACATGTGCTCAGGATGGGAAGTGAAGATATGATGCAAGTTTTTATTAATCAAAATAAAATGAACAGGACTAATTTGGCTTTTAAGGAATCTGATTTAATGGTATTATAATTGGCCTTGAGATGATGTTTGGGATTAATTTGGCACGATATAAAAAAGCAATAAAACTTCTAAATCAATCTTGAAACCAACGGGAAGCCAGAGAAAGAAGGACAGCACAGGAGTAATGCGTTTTCTTTTTCTTCCCTGTCAGGATACAGGCAGCTGCATTATGGACTAGCTGCAGGCGATGCACGGATGACTGGTCTATACCCACATGCAAAGAATTACCATAATCAAGACTAGATGTTACAAAAGCATAGACCATCTTCTTTAAATCTCTGTGGAAAATAGGCCTTTACCCTGGCTATAAATCTCAACTGAAAGAAGGTAAACCTAAAAACTGAAGGTATGTGCTTGTCAAATTAAAGAAAACATCTTTGAAATAAACCCCAAGTCTTCAAAACCATTTATCTATTTATTCAGTTTTAGTATTGTCTCAAAATTCATAAAGATACAGAATAAATGCTAACCAATTCAAGCGGTGCATTTTCATGCGTCCTAAGGTGATTAAACTGATTTGTTACACCTGTCATAATCAGTAGAAGCACCAGCCAGGCATCTGGGCTGGTGTTTAACTTCACCTCATTCTAAAGATATCAGGTTTTCAGAGATTAAAAAGCAAATTCCATTAGTTTTCCTTTAAATTCTGCTGTTTATAGCAGCCAATGTCAGACAAAGAAAGAAGTCCATATTTGCATCATCACATTCTTTTGATTCATATCACTACAAATAGCTCCTCACTCCTACCACTGCTTTACTTTGGAAACCTCACTGATGTATTCGAAGCATCAGATTCATCCATTAAAGTGAGAAAGGCCAACCATATAATCGAGTGAATTCCCTGGTTGAGTGAAGTATTATGTCAGGCAGAGTGATGTGTGCCTTTTATGAGCTGAAGGAATGACTAACAGCTGATGAGTGGAAATATCTATAGCATAAATGGGCTGTTCAGGGCTGCGAGGTGTCTCCTCCTCCTCCCTTTCTGCTTCCCTGCCAACTGAAACTTTCTCAACTTGATTTCACAGACATGTTGTCTGTCTCATTTTCTTCTTTTTCATTTTTTCTTTACCCTCTTTACCCCCCCCCCCAACAAATAAACATGTTTCACGTGAGCTCCTCTTCCTGTCCGCCGCTCAAAAAGGGCACCTCCCTGTCTGGCCTCTGCCGTGACCTGAGCTGCACTGTGATTGGCCGAGGCACTGCAGCAAGAGCGGCCGTGAGTGGCAGACAGGCATAGCGTGTCTGAGACAAAAACACAGGGCGTCCTGCCAGCTGTTGTCCCTGAGGGGTGAAGACTGCAAGATGGAGAACATGGACTGAGTGCCTGGCTGGCTGGAGGACAAAGCAGTGTGGATGGTTTCTACTGCAACTCCCTATACATCTGTTTTGAAAGCACACTGGCAACATGTTGAATACTTTTTAAGTGCATATGATTGTATTCTTTCAGGCAGAATTGTTTTATTCTTCACAGTCAACCTGAACATTAGCTACATTAATACCAGCAGTCATCTAATAAGTAAAGTTGTTTTTGTTGCTGTTAAAACTGATATCATATTTAGGAATAAAACCTTTCCCTTGTGAACTCCCTGAGTGATGAAATGACTGAATGCCTCAACAAATGACAGATGCTTGAATCACCTAATGGAAAAACTAACTAAATCTCTGTCAGTTTTGAAAGAGCCCTGGCAATAAGTTCGGGTCTCAAAGCAACATGAGACAGCGGAGCTCTATTTTTGCCTCCTGTTGACAACTCAGATCATCCATTCCCAAATCACAGCTGCGTCTGATCACAAAAAAAAGCAAAATGATTTAATGTGGCAGAGGAATCCGGGTTACAAATTGAAACCTAATCAACTGGGATATTGTGAATATTTCTTTTCTTACAGACTGTCAGTATTATTTTGGTCCTCTGCCTCCACTCACCTGACTTTAAGCTCAAACTGTTTGACTAACTAACAGCTCAGAGCCAATAGCTTCCTCACAGTTGGCTCATTAAGTCCATGACTAACTGTCTAATTGACCTTCAGATGGAAATGCTGCATTCAAGGACACCTGAAAACATGGGAAAACAAATCTCCCACTATGAAATAACAAAGAAATGCCATAAAAAGTCAGATTCCATAGCAGGTAAGCTGGTACATCATTCCCTAAAAATGCAGATGATGCCTTTAAAGTCTTTCTTTTTCCATGCTTGATCAGATAAAAGTTTATTTATTTTCTTAACACATTCTTTCTCTTAAATGAAAGGCATTGCAAAATGTGCATTTTCTGCTAATAGCAAAGCAAACTGGTTGTATCAAAGGCCACCACTCATGGGGTTTGTTGAATTTGCTCACATGGGACAAAACTATTTAATTTAAAAGCCTAAAAAGCTGGCTTTGTAAAACATCCTTTAAAAATTAATTAATACCTGCACTCAAAAAATGCCAATTTGTCTGGAGTTGAGAGCACTTACAGACCTGAAAAGGTTGTTCAACAAGTCGTCTATTCAGAAGGACTTTAGGCTTATAAATTGTCTGTTCGTAACCTCAAATATGACCCATGTCGGCATCCTGTAAAGTGTGAGTGTACAAGTATTTCTACATCGGTGCAGATGCCATTCTGAAGTTTCCCTTTCACACTTTCACCTCTGTGGATGCTGTTTGGTAGCTGCCCTTGTTACAAGTTCACACCATCATGATGAAAGCTTGTCAGTTTAGCTAAAACAACACCATTTATACACCTCACATGCAGTTGCTCTCACAGCTACTAGAGACTGCTTGTTTTCTCTTAATGCAAAGGTAATTTTGGCCTGCATGAGCATACGTTTCCTTGCAGTCATTCTTGGAAGGTTGAGATTTTACACCTAGCATATTGGCAGAAATCCATCCATCTTCTATACCGTCAATCCGTTAATCCGTTAATCGGGTAGCGGGTGGGCTGGAGCCTAACCCAGCAGTCATCGGGCGAAAGGCGGGGTACACCCTGGACAGGTCTCCAGTCCATCACAGGGCCACATATAGAGACATACAACCATGCACACTCACACTCACTCCTAAGGTCAATTTAGAGTCACCAATTAACCTAACATGCATGTTTTTGGACAGTGAGAGGAAGCCAGAGAAGAACCATACACAGGGAGAACATGCAAACTCCACAAAGAAACTCCCCAGGCGGGGATCGAACCTTGCTGTGAGGCGACGGTGCTAACCACCACACCACCGTGCAGCCCTTGGCAGAAATCAAAGCCCTAAAAGGAAAACTGATAGATGAAACAATAGGATTATGACACTCCTACAAAAAGATCATTTAACTCGGAGTGTGGCAAAAGATTTGTTTTTTCCCAGTCAGCTGTGTCTAAAAGTACCAAACGACAAGTTTGTAAGAGAGAAACATAAACGGTAAACAGGGTATACATAAAGGGTCTCCCCTGGTCCGGGTAAAGGAACAGGGGAGATGGCAGTCTCTACCTCCACAGCAAATACACAGGTGGACATTGAAAGTTTGGACGCTTATGGGAAGCAGGTTTAATAATGCTGAGGTCATTCTTTAGGATGACGATGCATCTTGCCATGGAGCGAAGAGTGTTCACACTGCTGCTTCTCCGGGGGGGCAGCAACTTAAACAGAGAAACCCAGACCTCCCTGTCCCCGGCCACTTCCTCCAGCTCTTCCAGGGGGACCCCGAGGCGTTCCCAGGCCAGCTGAGAGACATAGTCTCTCCAACGTGTCCTGGGTCTTTTCCGGGGTCTCCTCCCAGCGGGACATGCCTGGAACACCTCACCAGGGAGGCATCCAGGAGGCATCCTAACCAGATGCCCGAGCCACCTCATCTGGCTCCTCTACTCCAAGCCCGTCCCGGATGACTGAGCTTCTCACCCTATCTCTAAGGAAGAGCCCAGACACCCTGTGGAGGAAGCCCATTTCGGCCCATGGCTGTCATGCTAGTTCAAATCTAGGGTGAAAATTAGCCTCAAAGCTGATCTGCCTGATTGCCGAAGATATAAAACTGGTTTGTGTCAAACTTTTTTTTCCCTATAAAATCAAAGACATGACTGAACATCCTCCAAGAGCTGCGACTGTGTGATTTTTGGCAGAGGTCATGTTGTTTTATTAGCATGAGCAATGGCATGCTTTATGATGTAAATGTGTTTGGAAGGACTAGAACCAGTTGCAAGGACACGAGGATGGCAAATTTAGAGTCTAAACTTTCAGCTCTTATCTGTTTAACTGTTTAACTCCCATTAAGGTTGAAGGCTGACTTAAGGAAGTTATAGAGCCCCTGCAAATTATATAACAAAACCTACACTTTATGAATTTGGTCGCGCCACTATGGGCAAAACCAAGAAGTAGAGAGATGGAAAAAGAGGGGTTTATCCCTGCCACACCCTAAATCTGTTCCCTCTTTTGCCTGACAATTAGCTTGTGGCTTTGTATGTCTGAACCTGCTACCCTCTGGCTGTTCTGTCTCTGAAAAAAATCTAATAAATTCTGCATTTGGCATGCAACCACTGATTGTATCATATTCTAAATGAACGTAAGCCAAAAGGTTGGAGACCTCCAACATTCTGATATGATTAAACTCTGAGATTTAATTTCCTCCGGGATAAATAAAGTAACTATATATGTATCTAAAAAGTTCCTGCCATGAGAAATGATGTTTGGATGGTAGAAATAACAGGAAGTTTTAAAAATAGAGAAGATAAAGGCAGCAACACTTGTTTCTTTTGCTTCCTCTCCCCAGATTCAGGTGTCAGAAGGAGCATCCTATTTCTCAACCTGCTGCCACCAAGGTGTTGAGTGACCTTGACAGTGTCTCACCATCCTAAGCTTTACAGTGTTACCAAACCGTGTCTGAGTTTGAGGCGTGTAAGCCACAGAATTAAGGGAGATCTCAGAGTGAGATTAGATTTCTGAGTCTGACTCGGAACTGAATGAGCAGTTATGTCATATGGGATTTTTTCTAGGCTGACATTTTGTACATTGCATTATCTCTGCATAAATAGTTATTTCTAGTAGTTATTTATGTCTAAATGGTGCATGCTAAGATGAACATTTGATCCTTTTCTTTAGTATTTGAATAAACCAACCTATCTGGATGTTGCTGGTGTTCTTATCCAGAATAGGGAGGAGCACAGAATCTATTCTTTGCAGCATGAAGATTTGCTCAAATCTGTCTAATCTGTTCGGGGTTCTGAGTTTATTGAAGATGTGCCCCTTAGCAGGCTTTGCTATAACCACAGAAAGCAGACGGTTAGGCAAGAACTCAGAAGTATCTTTTAATCCTGCATCTGTGGTTCATGTCAGCCAGCAAAGTTCATTTATGTAATGTAAAGAATCACTGACTGAACTAGTTTTAGTGTCTAATATGACTGGGTTGCTAAACAAGGAGCCAGCTGATCAGAAAGCACAATGCTGGACACTTGATTCAGGTTTATTCAGTTGAAACAGCGCAAACGACTGATTTGTAACAGTTTTGCAGCATGTTAGACTTACTTGATTCTATTTGTTATTCTACACAGACAGTGTAGAATTCATCTAACTGGTAGTTTGATGTGAAAACACGCAACATTATGTGGGAAGTAATCTGTAAATGCTGAGCTGAGCTGAGAGCATCTGATACCTGCATAAATATGATCTTCTAGCTATGAATGAGACTTTTTTTTGCCCTTTGCAATATAGATTGCTTGTCAGCAAGATTGTTTGAAAGGTATTGGGCCACAAGAGGTGAAACATAAGCAAAGGAAGAGCTCTGGCTTTGGTGGTCTTTGGGTTTTGAAATGTTCTCTTTTTTGCTCTTTACAGCAGTTGAGCTGGTTTCTGTTCTCCTGTGAAGTTTTTTCTTTTAGCCTTACGTCATGTTGCTCTTGTGCTTGGTGTTAAGTTTATATCTCGTTGGTTCATACCACGTCTGAGTTTGCAGATTGCCTTCCTCGCATCATGTTTGACATTATTTCCCTCAGTATATATATATGAATATACTTCCAGGCTTTCTTCTTTCAGTGTCAGAATATTATCATTTTGGTTTTATACTGTGTGTTTGTCTTCTCAGATCAGATTTACCTTTTGTTCCTGCAACAGTCTGTTCTATATTTTGCCTCCTCAGCCTACATGTGGGTCATTTTCATAGTGTTTGATGACCTTGTAAAAAAGGCTGTGTTAAGCTTCTACTGTGGGTAGGAATCCAGTCAACTGGAAATGCAAACAATCATAGCCTTGTTTAGAATACAGTTTAATCCTGTCATGGTGTGACATTTTCAAATATTTTGTCCTTTAAAGGGATATTTACACCCAGCGAACCAGAGCAATCCCATTACACGTCACATAACTGTGAACATGAAGCTGGTGTGCTCATAAAAAGGCTAAACGTTGAATGTGGAACACTATGTACTTCTGCGTAATTTGGAGGGTGGTCCATCAATCATTTCTCAGCTAGTTGGAGGAGGACATGTTGACAGTTGCAACAGCGACGCCCTTGCTAGCAAACCTGCTAGTTAGCTAGCAAGGGCGTCTCACTGTGGTATTAGTTTTGCGCTCAAAGGCTTGAACAGTAGTAAATATTTGTGAAATGTGGCCGGTAGTTCGACAGTTTTCAAGTTGAGTTAATTGCACTTTGTCAGACTTTACAAACTGCACAATTCAGGACAACGTGCACCCCGTGTGCCACCTTAAAGTACAACGATAAAGACGTCCGAAATGACAGGCACCGGGGCTCTTTTAATTCTTATGATTGTTGGTTTAGAAAACTTGAAAGCTGCTTTCCTCATCAGCTTTGGCTAGTGATAAGCCAGTGAGGCCTGTAAGAACATGCTCTGAACACATACATCTGAGAGTAAATGCTGCATCCAGACCTGCAATAAACAAAGGTATGGGTCATCTCAGAGGTGACGAACACGTGAGGGAAAGAGGGCGATCTTTCAGTCACGAGGTGGCTGAATCCAACTGAATCACACGGTGAAATAAAGACACCACACACCTGACTCAATGCTTCAGGATGTGGATGAGTCCAAATTTTGACAGGCTGTTGAAGGTCTCTTATAAAGTCAAAGTCAAACTGCTTTCAGATACGCATCCACGGAAAAGGTTTACTCTGTGTTACATCGTCATGCGTCAGTGCCCAGAAGCTTCCTGTGTTTTTGGAATCAAAACAGCCCTAAGGAGGAGCTGTTTGTCTGTCACCAGGATAAGATGCGTGATGATGACACAAACAGTACAAAAGACTGGACATTCCTGCTGCAGGAATGTGGAGAACGCTCACTGTCAGCATTTTTCTCTCCCTTTGGGGTTATCAGGTAGCAGAAGGCATTGATTGCGTCTTTGAACGAAAGTAAAAATCATCTCGTCTATCAGCAGAGTGCGTCTTCCAAAAGACTAGCGAGGTCAAAAAGATCACTGGGATCAGGCGTGATGTACATGACAAACAGCTGTTCCAGACAATAGGAGGATCTGCAGGAATGAAAGCTTTATCTGCTAAGCGTGGCTTGGTACATGCAGATGAAAGCGAGAGCTCTTCACTCGGGCCAAACATCAAGCAGCTCGGTAATCAGGGCTCATAATACATGTGAGCTTTGTGTAGCCATCTTTTTCCTACGATGTAAGACCTCTGAGTAAATATAGCTGCATAAATTTCCCTGAAATGTATGTAACTAGCTTTCTAAATATAGGACAAAATCGCCATTAAAGTGTTATGAATTGTTCAGACATGAAATGCTTTTGATGCCACCAACAGTTAAAACACTGTTTAGGCTGTTCACAGCAATGTATCACAGATAATGCTGCTTTCAACTATATAAAAATAGGGGCAGACATTCTTCCACAACTGCTTGCATGTCTCATTAACAAATATGAGACTCTCTGATGTTCTCCTCCTCCTTCGTCTTCTCTTTGTTCTGATTTTGAAAGTCTGACATTGACAAATAAATAACCTCTCCTTGGGGTTTCCAATGAGTCAGCAGGGCCTTTCATCACACAGCGAAGTGTCAGGGGGCTCAGACGTCTGTAATTTGATCTGAGCTCAGAGAGAGCACAATTCCGGCCTTTGACCCCTGGCCAAGCTCTGCATCCTCTCATCTCTCGTGAGACGTGAAGCAAAGCTACAGAGTTTAAATGTTGCCAGGCCTCCTGGACATCTGAGCAAAGTAGCTGTTGTCCTCCAGTGTGCACCCTCGGAATAAAAGAGACAAGTCAGGACTTACGCCTCTGACTGACGCAAGAGGATTTTGCTTATCTCTCCTTCTCTCCAGCTGGCTGTTTGTATTTGTTTCGATTACGGTAAAGGGACATGTTTACGATTAAGCTGCCGGCCACAAACCCTTCTTCCCGCTTTCATTCCATGTCACCACAACACCACTCATCCATCCCCTCCCTTTATTTCCCTCCCCGAGCTGCTTGTGCTGCTATTTTTACAAGGCAGCAATGAGGCTGATTTTAACCTCAGTCAGCACAATCTTATTTATCCTATTAATTGCATTTTCATGACATTTTCTTTTGAGTCAAAAGAAGCCTGTGCTAATTAGCTCCTAAATTTAAGTTGTTCAAAAGTGCTGAATCCCTCAAACACATTTTAGTACTCAAATTCAAGAAGGAGATTTAAAGCCCTGATGTCATCATCAGCGTTGATTTTTAGATTAGTAATTATAGGCTCAAGACATTCCCAGTTGTTCTGCTTCTTTTTCTGTAGCGTCTGGTTTGGTACCCTCCGATGTTTTCGACCACTGGCACTGCTAACAAGCGAGACTTTCAGAAACTCTCTGTCTTGATTGTATACATGTTTTTTGGTGGTTTTAATCACTTAAAACAGATGTTAGAGAAACATGCCGCCAGATAGTGCAACAAAGTGGGTAAAAAATCTTTTTGTTGCATTCTAGCAGTGAGGCCTGGCCTTGTAGCACACTGTGAAATAGTCACAGAAAGGCATCTGTTATTTAATTTGATTGTATTCCAACTGGAAGTTTGTTTTGCACCGTGTAGATGGTGCAGAACTGAGCACCCTGCACCTAACCAAGTATTTTTTAAATGCCTAAACTAAACTGTCTGTTTGGTGCCTGAGCTTGATTGGAAAAGGATTGAAAAGCAAGTGTGAGCTTGCAGGCTATTTACTACTCTCTCACATGGTGTTAATGTATTCAAACGGTTGAGTAAAACCAGTAGAAGAGGAGGTGTGGTGTGAAGTGAGTGGGTTTCTCTATGCACTAAAACAAACCGATGCTAATGATGGTATAAATTAGATTTTGACCAAAGCATGCAGACATTCTATCAAGACATCGGGAAAAACGTCAGTTTTTTTTAAAAAAGGTAGCATAATACCGTAAAAAAATTGTTCTGTTAAGCTTGTAACATTATTTGTTCTTGGAGACACATGGAGTGACGTTAGACCATAAGGGACAGATGTATTTCACATGCAGCTGTACACATGCACCAGCAGTTTAATGTGTACTGAAACTGTGCAAGGTAGCAGAATAAGAACGAGTGTTATGTAGGAGGTTGAGACTTCAGTGTAGGTGCAGTAAGCAGCAACATTCGACAGGTTGACCACCAACCTGTACTGCAAACAGAGAAAGAACTTACATTTTATGTTTAGTATACAAATAAAGCACTTCAGCATGAAACGTTAAAGCTAAACATGACTTTTTTTAGCTTGTTTTTCCTCTTTTCCCTCATGAAAACTTCATATTGCAGCTTTAAATGTATTTTGAAGGTGTTTCTGATGTGCACAACTGTCCGAAAATGCACCGCACTCGAAATGGGAAGATCAACTCCCAGTTGGAAGTAATCAAAACAAATTGTGGACAGCGGGGAGAAAGCTCCGGGAAGATATTGGAAAGCAAACTGGAAAAACATTGTGGTTTCAGCTCATTGACAAGTTTCCAGGTTTGAAACTGTCAGTACCTTTTCTAAGTTGCAGCTTGACAGATGCTTGTCAGGACAAGTTGTTTAGAATACGATTAGAACACAATAAATGATCATTATACATCTGTTGTGTGAAAGTGAGGCCTGCTGCTTGCACACACAAGCATGCACATAAGACACGTGCACAGAAAAAGACACATTCAAAGATAGCAGTAACTCAGCAGAGCTGAAAAAAAAGTACCCATAACCCACCACTTTGTAGTCCAGCTAAAACCTTTGCATGTGAATCTTTTTCTTTTCTTTTTCCTACATGACCATCTAAGGCCTTTTTAATGAATTCAGTTTTCAATCGGGAAACCTGACAGTATCACAACATATTTGAGACAAAATATCTAAATGTCAAAGTCAACCCTGAGCATCCTGAGTGGGTTGTTTGAGCAGCTTGAGGGGGTGGTATGAGATACATCAAGAGATAGACTGTTGATAACTGCTGTCTGGTGTAGCAGACCGCACAGGGCTGTGAAACCACTGTTGAGGTCTGAATAATGAGGAACTTTAACTGTCAAGTTCAGACCCCCATCACACAAACACGTCTTCTGATTTTTTTTGTTGGGTTGAGGGAGAAATCGTTGCAGCACATTTCACATTCATTATGATTCGTGCAATTGATGATTGACAGAAAAAGACGAAAAGTTGGGAAAAATATAACAGGAAAAAAAAAAGTGGAGTGATTGCATCATCCATCTTGTCAAAGCGCCTTTTTTTTTTTTATCGTTGTACATGAACCACAGACACCTGATTAATACTCCACACACACACACACACATCCGGCATGCATGCCAGCACACTTTAACACGACTCACATGCCCCAGCCTATTATTAAAAGTGGATACGTGATGGACGTGTGGTGAAAGAAATGGCACGAGAGCGAAGGAAGGGAAGAAGAAGTCAAGGTCAGCGGGTTCCTCCGTGCTCCACTTACCAGTTGTACCACAGAATCATTTCTAAGCTTCTTCTCTCTTCCCAGCAGACTCGCAGCCTTACCACACGCTAACGGTCTGAGTCAGAAAATGGGAGACTTATGAAATCCAGGTTTGCCACATTGCCCCTCGCTCGGTTAGATAAAAAGAGACATGAGTCAGTATGTTTTCAACACTCATCCTAACTGCAGCACATTCACTTTCATTATATCTCCCTGCGTATGGCAAAAAACACACAGCTGGTGTGCACGTCCCCGTGTGTAAGATGCATGTGCATCTCCGCCTGTGTGCATGCTTGTGGCCTACTTGTTGATACACGGACCATTTAATTTTCATGCTTCATCTTGGTCACAACAAGCTGGTTGAAAAACTTGAAGCACTTGGCAGGTGTTCAAAAGCAATACAATCTGACCTATATTAGAAGAAGAAATGCCAACAATTTCAGCTTCGCAATCCAGGTGTTGTGCACGGAAACATGCAAGATGTCTGCACTCAGAGCAGAGAACTGTCAGAGAACACGATCCAAAGCCTGAAGGAACATAGTGGCGCTTTATACAAATAAAATAAACCAACCACACAATTAGAGTCGAGCTTTTTGGGTTTGCTTTCAGTTAAATAAACACAGAAGAGCAACAGAGCAGTGCAGTGGGCATAATGACACACAATTAGTTTCCTCAGAGTTTACATGTTGGTGCAGTAAAAGTTTCCCATCATTTTGAACATTCACATTTTCCACAAGCGAACAAAATCGAACCCCGATGTTAAGACATTGCAAATGAGCTGAACATAACACATGTTATGACAACAAAATGCTCACATCCTTGACATGTACAGTTAGAAGATAATGCACACGATTATCGTGTATAAGCTCTTCCCACACAGCTGGAAGATAAACAGCTTTATGGCTCTACCAAAAGCACTTTCCTGACCTGGTGTGTGACGAAGGTGGTGCAGAGCACTGTTTAACAAGTCGGTCACACTGTCAAACAGCTTGGTCGCTCACCACTGACACCATACTTACAAACACCAGCTCTCAAGGATAATAAACCAGAGAGCTATCAGCGCTGCTACACATGGCTTTCTTGGTTGAATTTACTATACAAGACTCTAAATTGACTGGCATCTTCACAGTTTGAATGTTTGGGCCAGAAAAACAGAGTAAAACAGGACACTGGGGTCCTTAGGCGAGACCCCCTTATCATATCTGCCTACCTGCAAGTTGCTTTGGATAAAAGCGTTTGCTAAATGCATAAACATGAACATAAAATAAGGGCTTCCCAGCCCTTTGATGCAGCATGCAGCACTTTGATAGAGGATACAGTTATTTCTGCACCTGCTTTGCATGAAGAATTTGCCACTGGGTAAACCCTGCTACATGTTATTTATGCAATTTTAATCAAATGAAAGAAAAGGTGTTCCTCAGAGGCATTTCACAGCTTTCTACTCACAGAAAATTAATCCACACAGTAATGTTTCTGTGGGATTCACTGAAAATCCGAGAAAGTTCGGTTTCAGCGCCCAAAACTGCATTTGCATCCAGACGATGTGAATAAATACGTAGCAGTTAAAAACTAAAGGCTCAAAGGAATGACTATGCTTGTATTTTCTTTCCTCATTTCCACTCGTGTCACAATGTGACATCATCATGCTCGCCACTCTTTGCTAGGATAAGAATGCCACATTAGGGGTTTATGGGTGGTGTTCGCCCCCTGAATCTCCGGTTAAAATCCCATCATCCCATTTCACTGTTTTAAATCTGCTGTAATTCTGTGATTATTTGCATTTCTGCTTCGCTTCCTCCTACGAGCTTCATCACACAATCTTTAAGTCCGGATTCTAGGTGTTGAACATGTGGACAAACATTCCTAATTCATATTGAAACCATGTACCCAGCCTGAGGGTTGATGATGGCTGCAAAAACAGAACACATCATTCACAATGACGCCTTTATTGTGTCCTCAGCATGGAGGCACATCATCCTGGAAGGGACCACTTACATCAGGACATAAAGGTTTAATTTAGTGAGTTTAGCTTTAATTTGCAGACACACACCACAACAGAGCGGACGGGTTTTTCCTTTTAATTGGCATCCATCTCTATATGTTCGATTTCTCTTAGTGATAAGAACAGTATTTCAAGTCAGTGTGGATGACATTTTATTGTATGAACTTATTGTCCGAAGAGGAAGCGAAACTTTAGCCAGCTTGCACTAAGTGACTAATATGATTCAGCCGCACTGAGGACAAAGAAAGCTATTGATATGAGGCAGCCTCGGGCTGAGTAACAGTGTGAAATAAGATTTACACTTCAATTTTTTCCCCCTCTGTTCTTCCCCCATGTTATTCAAACAGGTACAGAAAACTCCAGAGTACACCTCAAAGGCCTTGGGCTTGAATTCTTCAGGATCTTGATGACTGTTATCTCCACAAGCCACAAATTGGGTGTCTTGCTCAAAGATTAGCTCTTGACTGACATTCCCTTTTTAAACATCGAACTACAATCCCCTTGTGATGCAGTGACGTTTATCAAATGCACTCAATGAAAGCCTTTATTTGAAACAACCAGCAGAGAGACTCCACAGTCAATACAATGCATGTGATGTATGTGGGTTTGACAAGTGCTGCAAATTGGCACGTGGCCACTGCAGCGGTGTTTACAGAAGGGATTTAGATACTTAAGGTCCTTTTTCAGCGGTGTTTGCAATATCTCCTCCACCCCCTGGTTTAAGTAATGCAACCCAAAGTGCAAACAGATCTGAAGTTACTAAACCATGTGTTAAAGACCACAGTCATTTCGAAAGGAAAAACTTATTATTATTATAAGTTTGAGGTCTCAGAATTAAGCTCTTGAGTTGATATTTGAAAAGTGCGTCTGCCCTTTTCAGGCTTTCAACAAACCGCTTCCTCGTTGAGAAAAAGTTTCATTTCCAACATAATTTCCTCATACAGTTGTAGTCACAATTGGCAGACTGATGCTCCTCTAACCTGACAGTTTTACAGACTAAAGGATGCTTTGGATAACAAGGCCTGACTTGCACCACCCAGCCACACCAAAACTACAACCGTCCCCACTGACCACATGCAGATGCATTCTTCTTTTTTCTTTTTTTCGCAGAAGAAAGAAAGAAAACAAGGATCCTCTATTGCTGTCTTGTGGCCAGTAATTTTCCTTCAGGGCCCTCGTGGGAGCCATACATTTTCACATATGGCAAGGCGAGTCTGGATTTTTATGAGATGAATTGTTTTGGGATTCTGTGAGAAGAGAAGGAGTAAAATTTTAACTGTCTGTGGCAAGACGGAGCGGGAGGGGGAGAGAGATGTTTCGATCCAGTAATTTCTCGGTTGTGACATGAAGAGCTGCTCCAAGCTCAGAGTTATGGGTTGTCTTTTCTTTTTTTTTTTACAACACATTGAGACGTAAAAAATGTTATAAATAGATTTTCTAAATTTTGATGTGACATTCCTGGAGATTGTGAGTCTGCCCTTGCAACACATTTCCACCCAAACGCAGCTCGACACTCTTACAGGAATGGTTGGTGGCCGATTTCTTTTCTGTGTCATACTCTGGCTCGCTTGTTTTCACAGCTTCTGGTTACAAAGACAAAACATTTTCCCTTTGTCTTCACAGTTTGATGCAATCTTTACACACTGATTCCAGTAAAGATATGAGGAAAATTTAGAACAGACGCTTCCTTAAAATGAATGAGATTGAATCGACCCTCATCATAGTTGCACTTAGATAAACAGAAGTATCAAATGTTCTGATGTTCATGTGAGTTTTTGTGCTTATGAAAGTTCTCGAGCACGTTTTTAACCACTTTTATGCCCTTCTGCTATGACCTCAGTTACTTGAACGCACCGCCCCCTGCTGGATAAGGACTCAACACAAGATGAGACTCGGAATGTTAATTAAAAATGTGAATGTGAAGAGAAAAAATTCCTAAAATGCTTTCTTTTTCCATGTGGATAAAAGCATAATGTTCGTTTATCTCAGGATATCAACAGCTATGAAACAAACGGTGAAACTGGCAGAGACACAAAGCCCTCACACGTACACAAAGTTTGTTTGTCTTCGCCTGGTATGACAGAGTATGGTAATGACATCATACATGCAGATGATGACAGGGATAAATACTGCAGAAAAAGAGCGCAGCAGCTTAAAGTAAAACCCTCTGCATGAGTCCTGCAGGCTGAACTGAATCAGCTGCTGAAAAGAGGCAAAGGCAGATGATACATCACCACATCTTCTTTGGGGCAACTTGATGTGACATGCGTCTGATATCTTTATAAATCGATAGCTGCCGAGCAAACGGTGAAATTAGCAGACGCTTTTGCCTGCACGACTCTCTCTTGCACATGCACAAACATGCACGGTGTCCTTTGAAGGCCAGTCTTGTGGAAGTAAGTGAAATGAGCATAGCTTCGTGACAGATTGACTTGGTCGTGACGTGTCGTGTGCAACAACAAGACATCAAAATGAGCACGTGTGAATGGATTTTCTACAGACAATTTAATATTCTCTTGTTGCCAGACGTACAGGTACACTACTCTACGGGCTGCTTTGGAGCGAAGCTTCAAATAAACAGGGATAATTAGGCAATTTAACGTTTTTTTGACTGGGTGCACAGAGATAGCTGCCAGTTGTCTTGCAGACTGTAAAATTGATCAGTAGCATCTCTTTGGGCCTGAAAAGGTTTGCTCCTATTGCACTCAAAAGCCAGATGTTTGCAGCTTTTGACAGCTTTTTTTTTTACAATTAAAAATCATTTTAATTATGAATTATAGGGCAATGACATGACAGTTCCCCACCAGAATCACACCAGGGTCACTTGGTTAAAAGTCTTGCATTTGTGTTGTGCCATTGCCCTCTCTTGCCCTTAAAAACGGACATTTGTTGAACCATTTCCCGCTGTAACAAGGTTATGTTTGTTTTTCGACCTTGAATCCATGTGTTCATCTAAGTGAAGCCAATAATTGACCTCCTATCGGGCATTATTGCTGGTATGCCAGCATGCAGTTTCAATCACCACAACAGCCCAATGCAGTCTTAAAGATATCAGATTGGTTCTTTGGTGTCAGTGCTGTAATACACGAGTAGCAGAAGCAGTAAATACAGCCAGCAAATGTTCCAGCGACATGTATGAACCCGTGCCTTTATCAACTGCCTTGTGATGGATGTCATAGTATCAAATAATCTACTATCTTCTATCTGCATATTTCTCCATGGGCTAAGACTAGCTCTAACTGTAGTCTGTCATCAGCTTGAGAGGTCGGAATGTCTCAGTAAACACCATGATGCTAATGTGTTTTTGCATTTGCACAATGCAATAAGACAGTAAAGGCAACTCGACTATCCCCGGCAGCCCTGTTTGAAAACACAGACTATGTGCCATAAAAGCCATAAAAGTCAGCACTTGCCAATAGTTGAGTCACAGGTAATTATCATCAATGGCGTCAACACCTTCCAGGTTACTCTGTGGTAATTTTTTTCCAATGGGGCAATACATTTTCTGACTTGCTGCTCATTTAAAAGCTCTTAAGGGAGTTGGTTCAGGATAAGGTTGTGTTAAGTATGCAGTTCTCTTCCAGTGCCTAAACTGCACCCTAATCTTCTATTTCCAGACATAAAAACAACAATAATTGTACTTTTTTTTTTACTCTATTTTTGTATAAGTTCATCTTAAGTTTGAAAGATTAATGACCACCTTTTAAAGATATTATTTACTTTTGTGCAGCATAGTTTATTTTTCCTCTGGTGCCTCTTAAAAAGAAGATACCTCAAAGGGACCCCGTAAAAAGAGGGTTCGGTGGAATAAATTCTACTCCCTCGTTCCTTCTAACCCTTCCACCCAAAACAACCTGTAAATCTCTGATTTATTGTTATTACAGCTGAGCTGAATCAAAGAGTGGCAGAAGCACAGACAGGAAAGGCAGTGAAGAGGGAGGGGCGGCACTGGCCCAAGGCTACAATCCGCAGACAGTACACGGACTTTTAAATGGGGTGCGCCAATATGGCATTTTAACGTATCTGTGAAGCAAACTCCATTTCCTCTTGTCGTCTGGTAGGAAATCAAACTCATTTCAGAAGGACATAGATGGTGCGTTGTTGAGCCCTCTGATGGGGACCCCTGGACCCGTTTGGTCATGAAAGAAAATGAGTAGAAAGTCATCAGTTAAATTAGGGAAAACTGAGCTCCTGCAGCTCCACTCATCTCTGAACTGTCACATTCCTGCCTGAAAATACCAGAAAGCCGGGACTATTTCTGATTTTGCCAGAAAATCACTGGCCAACACCTGCACTGATAGAATTTTCTTAAGGTATTGTGTGCAGAAAACCTGTTTTACATTAATTTTTTTGTCCAGATGGGACTCTTTGACAAGAGCCATGAGTCAGATGGCACAGACCTCTCCGTGCCAAAGTCACATGATTGTTGTTCAAAAGCAAAGAAAGCAATAATTGACCAGATGTTTTATAGCTTTGGACCTCTTTTAACTTGATACAGCTGTATACAGTCTTGCTGATTGACTGGCTAATTCACCGAACCAAAACCTGCCGGCAATATGTTTGCAATCAAAATGTATAATGTTTTCAGTATGCTAAAGAGCTATTCTCGGACAACAAAGGTTTTCAGCAATATCCTTGTATCATCTATATGGTGTTTAATTCATGTTTAACGACAATTTACCTTCTAAGTACACACAACTGAATTCAAACTGCATGTTTAATGTGAAATGGGAAATATTTAGGCCTTTTTTGTGATGTTACTGTGTGCATCTGAGTCTTTTTAATGATTTGAATTACTGTGAAGCAGGAACTAATTTCCCTTCAGGGATGAGAGGATTGGATCAGTAACATGTCACCGTTGATCAATCTCAAAGTGTGACTTAACAAGTTTCACTGAGGCAGAAGTTGTTAATCTTATTACAAATACAGAGAATGTCTTTTAAGTTTGGGAGCAAATGAACATTACAGCACATGTTTGCAATGTTACACTCAATGTATCACTGAGTGTAACACCTGTACTGTGTCCTGTTGCCCTGCTGTTTCCTGCTTCCTAATGCTCAGGCTTTCACACGCTAAGTTATCACCACCCAGCTCTCCCACTTTCAGTTCCCCCCGTCCAACTGCCTCTGCTGCCACTTACAAACCTAAATCCCTCTTTTCCCTTCTTTAACCCTTTCCTCCATTACTTCCTCCGCTTATTCCCTGAAGCGCTCTCTCATCAACACTTCTGCCTTAACCTGCCGTTTCACATCTTCAGGCATTTCCAACTCTATCTGCCTTCCGCCCCATACCTGAACCATGAAATCTCCATCCAACTGACCTCTTCTGGGAGCCAGGGTTACCAGATGGCATCAGGCAGAACCCAAACATCTGCGTTACCCAACTCGGCCCGAACC
Source organism: Leuresthes tenuis (assembly GCF_036924035.1). Lineage (NCBI taxonomy): Eukaryota > Metazoa > Chordata > Actinopteri > Atheriniformes > Atherinopsidae > Leuresthes > Leuresthes tenuis. The sequence goes on along the minus strand of NW_027325377.1, from coordinate 23,713,529 downwards.
AGGCTCCAAAGGACACGCAGCTGTGTAAACAGCGTGTGTGTAAAAATGCAAGCTATGCAGCCAAGCACAGGGGTCCTCACCGGGTCGCTATGAAAAGAAATATTATTAATAATGATAATAATGGTCGAGGAAATTCCTCAGCTTGAGATGCGACTGTGCTCTTGGGTGACAGTGGGGCATGGGAAAGATGCTGAAGCATTTGGGCTAAGATTAGACACACTAGTATGCATGGTTAACTAATCTCTATGTCAACATAGTCACAAACTAATCATACAAATGACACCACTACCATTGCTGCACGTTAAAATAACTTCTTACAGGTTAAAGGGGACATATGATGCTAATCTCCTGTTTAAATTCTGCATTTACTCTGAGACTTAAGTCGTTTGGCATGATTCACTGATACAAAACAGAATAAATCAGAATTGAGTCATACTGTTTCTGCTGCCCCGAAATTAGTTTCAGGTACTGTCTCTTTAAGGCCACGCCCCCTAAAAGCCCACTTTTCTGCTAATTGGCTGAGTAGCTGAGTGCTAATTTAACCCCTTTCTGCTGTGTAAATTTGTAACTTTATAGTTTTTATAAGAAATGGCAGCTTCTCAAATGAATCGGTTCATGTTAGAGCCAAAATCAGAATTGTGATATCAGAGTGTGCAGCACAAACGCCTGCAGGGTTAGAAATGACTGCAGGACGTCTCACTTTGGGTAAAATAACGGTGGATTTTACATTTAAATCACAAGCTGTACTTAGAAAAACATCTTTGGATCTCTAATAATAAGTATAGATATGGTCATTGCAATTAAATTAAGCAACAAAAACAGTGTTTTTACTGTGTTTTGAGGACACCCAAAATGAGAAAATTAGTCTTTAGAGGGTCTCTCTGTACTGTCGTTTATCTGCATGGCATGCAGGAGTACTAAAAAAGTTTATAACACTACTCAAGTAAACTGTTTTGTGACACTGGTGCAAACATTTACCAAGTGGGCCATATATTTACATTACAGACCTGCAATGATTGCAGCGGATAACAGTAAAAATTAAGATTATTCTGTGATAAACTATAGACTTTGGACACAGGGCTCAGAGCAGTCTGAATCCTGAACTTTGGGCTGACAGGGATTACTTGTACACTACATTTGCCATATTACTTGAAACTGGTCCATGTTTAACTTACATTGTGTAATACTGTAAATCTCCTTTAAATAAATGCCATTAGTCAGACGGAGCCAAGCGAGCTGCTTCCTGTTGGGTCCAACCATCCTTGTCTGGATCCATCCATAGATTTAGCAAACAAATAAAACAGTTGTTTCAAATCTTCTCACCTCAGATCGCTTCTGTGATTCTCCAGAAGTAATGAAGTATGCATTCCTAAACTTTCATTAAAACTGACACGCCACTAAATCACTGTTGTAATCTGTTGTATATGATTGTCAGAATATGACAGAAGTATGCTACTAAAGTGCAGCTATGTGTGGTTTGAAAAGTACCAGGCATGGTGCCACACACACACACTCTCACAGAGGAACACACAAAGTACCCAAAAAAGTCCCTTTTTGGTGAAAGCTGGGGTGTACACAAAGGCCAGGATATAGTGTAACAATGAAGCAGCACACAGTACAAGACAGACTAAGCCATGCTTGAGGAGTCTGAGCTAAACTCGGATTACCTTCACGCGGACTTTAAAACAAGTAACAACTCAAACACGGCCTGTGAAAATTCAACAAATGACTTAACAAGACTTACGTCTGCTCATTGTGAGAAATACATTTAGAAGGAACACAGATTTGGGCAGTTGTGTGTGCGTGTGTTTAGTGGAGTATGATAGTTTATCTCACAGGGAGCCACTGGCCTATTCTCCTTTGCCTCAAACTGCAAAACAACACTCAGGCCCACTTGAGAGTACTCTTGGCTCAGATGAGCTTTGCCTCTGGCACAGAGTCATCTGCACAAGAATCTGGCTGCCCACCAAGGACAATATTTGTCAGAGTAGCCTTGTTTCCAACCTTTACAGTTTATTACATTCTGCAGCCTCCAATTTCTATTTTGCACCAGAGTTTAAAATTCAACCGTAAGATTCCAATTAAATGCTCTTCCACATAATGTTGAAAGTGAACAGTAAGTGTTTTTTAATCAATTCTCATGGCTGCAGAGTGCTGGAAAAGCATAATGCATATTGACTTTTCTTATTTTCATCTGCATCATATGGTTCAAATGATTTTCTGTGAGTGTTCTTTGACATTTTTAAATGGATCGGTTTCACATGGAAGTCCAGAAGACAGGAGTTTGGATTTGGAATTGTTATGGGACCAAGTTTCATCCTAACGTGCATGAATAAACATTCCAGTTGGACAGAAAAGGTTCTTCAGATGTAGAAATAATAGAGCAGTCCTTTTCTTTCTATCAATCAAACACAAGTGTAAATTGTGTTGAATGAATCCACAATGAGGTATATTTAGTTGTGTCATTGTGAACCACAAATAAAACAGCCCAAACCCTTTGACTGGTACAGCTGTTTGACATTTGGCTGGTGGAAAGTAATCAGCTCCTGTTCGGCTACATGTTTCGCTGCTCAATGCTTAAAACACAGACAATGGAGCTGGCGTTTTAAGTCAACACTTTGGGGCAAGTATCAAAAGGCGGCGGTGTGGGATTGGCCCAAATGTGCCCAGTGTTTAGAGCTGTCAACTTCCTGCACCTGCAGGCTCGGCATATGGCCGAAGTCTGGACCTCCCGTGATAAGTCGGTCACAATCGTGTGAAAAAAATAGCTGTTTTTGTGTGTGTGCGTGAGAGGAGAGAGACGTAGAGACACTTTGCATTCGGCTGCTCTCTGAGCTGTGCTGAAACTGCACTCGGCTGGCCGGAGCAAGTCATTTCAAGCTGTAATCGTGTACCTAACTCTTCTGATGCTCAGTGTCTTTTTCAACCTGTTTGTTGCCTTTGTGGCTTCTTCACTTTTAAACCCCACCGCTTGGCTTTGCTTCAGATGGATAAAACACACCACGGTGCCAGATTATCCCGTCTTTTCAGCAAGAACATCAAACTGCTTTGAAGATCAAAGCGTTGTGTGTGTTTTTGCATCTGACCACGTGCCCTCACATTTCTTCTTAACTGTGGCCCATACACTGTCATGGCAGGCGGCCACGGCTCAAGTTCTCCATCATAAAGCAGCGGAAACCTCTTCTGTCCATTGTTTGAAAGCTCTCCCGATGGCACACCAACCACAGCTCTCAACAGTACAGATTTGCAAATGTTCTGTGTAACATTAATAGAAAATGAGTGCTGAGGTCTCTCCTGAATGACTTTCCAGCACATTAGTGCCAGGAAGCCGTTCATTTTAATGTCAGTGGTGTATTAGGGCTGCTATGTAGTGTTTTGACTGTAACTATCCCAGCATTTACTCTAAATATACACATGGCATTCTTCTTCTGCCGAGCATATCTTTAAGGCATATTTAAGTAATTACTGGAGATTTTAAAATAAACACATCCGGTGCACAGGCTGAGTTTTGTTAACAGGACGATGCTTACCACCCTTTCATGGTGTAGATCCAGTGCTGTATAACACTTGAGTTGATGCCCAGAGTCAATGACTCCTTCCGGATTGAGGTGGAGTGCAGCTCAGGGCTACTATCGGGGCCTGAGGTCTGTAGTGTCCCTTATATTTCACACAGTCTCAGCTGGAGAAGTTTTCATCTTGAAGACGCTGGCTTCCTGGTTACTCAAGGCAGCTGGCATGTATGGTATGTGACCACAGTGCTCCGAGTTTAAATCTGGCTCATTTCATACCCATGCGTTTTCCTCTCCTCCAATCTCATTTTAGAGCAGAAATACATTCTTTGATAAGCATCAGCATGCTTCACTGTCATGCTATAGATGAACTGACCTTTTCAAAGCAGCACTTAATGCAGAATGAGCTAATATTTCCATGCTGCATTTAACAATATTCAACTAAATCGTTGCAGCCTCGACTCAAAGTAACAAACCTATGCAACACAAAACAAAAAGCATATATTTTTAGCTCATAGCAATTTGTTGATGATATCAAACCTGTAGAGGCGACATTTAACCTACACTTATATATCCACGTGCAATTACACTGCTGACACATGCATATGAGGCATTCAAATGAGTTTTGCTTAGTGTTCCACCATACAGCTAATGTATGCTAACAGCTAACAGCTAGGCTTTGAATGCATCAGAAATGGATTCTAAGTGTTTGTGTAGTAAAAGTCCCACTTTTCAGCTTTAAACCATCGACCAGAAATGAAAGAGGTATAGCTACCTAATGTCATATGAGGCCCTTGAGATTTAAAATTAAATATGGTTAATGTTAACCACCTCCAAAATACGCTAAAGCTAAAAAAAACTTCTCTCAGGAAACATCAAGTCAGTACTTTTTAATCTGCAAATCAGGAGCTAGATTATCTTCTTCTGTTCATTGCCCTTGTGGTAAAATAGAAAATAATTGAATAGCTTTAAAGAAAATGCTACAACAAGCATTAAGCATTTTAAAGGCTTTTGTATCATTTCCCAAAGCTAAGAGCGCTATGCTAACAATCCTGATTGTTAGCAAGTATAGTGTTGGCTCATGGTCACCGTCATCATTTATCTCGTTAAGTAATCAGGATAACTAAACTGGGACATGATAGTGGTGCTAAAGTGAGAGGCTTGGATTCTCCTGAATAAACAGAACAACGTCGTTGTTTAGGCACTTAAAACTATGCTTTTATTGACATGTCAATCAAGTCACATGGACTAACAGTGGAGCTGACCAGCCAGTTTAACCAGTTTAACCAGTTTAACCTGTTTCATACAATGCACTGGACTGTGAAATGAGGAAATGTGAGGGCCCCTCAGATTCAGCCCAAAGCAGAAACTGCTTTTTGTACTTATGCCTGAGATGTTGGAAATGACTTTGCGTTAACTCGTTGGTGTTGTTTTTTTCCAACGAGTCACTGAGTTTAAGGCCAATTTGCTTTTGTTGTGTTGTGTAAATAAATGGTGGGCTTATGGAGGACTGAGGGTATTTACAGAAAATGTTGATCTATATGAAAATAACAATCCATATCTAAGGAAGATTAATCGATAACTGCAGTATTAATTAGGCCTACATTTCCCACTGACAGAGATTTTCAAGATTTCACTGGTATCTGTTAAAGCCACTGTTTCCTGTCTGTATTGCCTGTAGATTCACTGTCTTGGTATTCAGCTTGGCATCCACTGCACTCTCGCTTTCATTGAGGCCAATCCCCACAGTCTGGCACAAGTAAGCAGTATTACAGTAACATCCGGTCTTCTATTCACAAAGAATGCTTGCTTTGGCTTACATTTGGATGAGTTCTCCATTAGAGGCCTTAACACTCTCAATTGCCACATTATCTGCTCTCATTAATGATTGTCGAAACAAGGGAGGAATGTTACATACTTGACACCACTTCTAACCTTTTGCTGCTTGAATTCTAGAAGTATTACGGGAACACGGTACTAGAGAGACCAAGTGTGTTAAAATGATGATGGATTAATGGTGGTGAAGGGGCTTTAGTGCAACTTGTGAAATGGACTTCTCCATACTCAAACTGTACATGTCATGCATCCAGTTTGACATTTAACAGGCCACGTGTGCTCATAGTCAATCTTAATTTGAGAAAATCATCATTTTCTGCCTCACGATTGAGCAAGGTGACCTACATCTGGGCACATTCTGTACCCGTTTATTTCTATCCTACAAAAAGATCACCAGTATGTGTGAAAAACATTAGTTTCTGACTTGAAATCATCAACAACACAATGATGCATTAGTTTGTGGCAAAGCAAACCCTGACTGTGACTGAAAAAACATGGGAACTAGCCATTGGACTAGCCCAAACCTGACGTTACACGAGTAGCTGTGACACTGATGGCACTGAGGATCTGGCAGTGAACATGAGAAAACCAGGAGACTGACTGGTGAGGGAGTGAAGCTGAGACAAAACTCAGGTGATGTGGGTGAAGCTGACGACCAGAGCAGGAGTGACTGAGGGAAAATAACATGGAAACTTATAGACATGACAGTTATGTAACAGTGGACCAGATCTTCACCCTCGCTGACCAGTTGGGGGGTCATGATATTTCTGTAGGGGTGCTTCAGGGGTGCTGCACGTGCACGGGGTATTAAAGTCACTGTTGCAAGCTATTAGGCTGCTGTATGATTAAAGCAAGACTTGTGTTTGCATCCCTGACAAAGTTGAGCGTGTTTATGGTGCGTTTTCAACTCCTTGTTTCCAACCTTGTTTGTGGAACAAGGAGAAGCGCATCTGGTCTGGGAACAGAAGGGTTACAGCTCTGCTTTTTTTTACAGACAATATGGTTCTTGCCTGTTGAAGCCATAATTTCCAGCAGTTTGCTTCTAATGCTGGGCTCACACCAAACGATTTTCACAGTCCCAGACTAAAACCTGACAGTCTTTAGGAGTCTAACTGGAGTCTCGGGGCGCTCCCGTCATCTCGATCATTAAGTTTAAGACGGTAATCTGCAGCCATGTTTCACACCAGTCTGTTCCTAATCTTGGGATCATATCAAACGTGTTTAATATTATCGCAGGTCGCAGTAACACCATCAACAACCAATAGATGAACTCTGACAAGATCAGAAACAGGAAAGCAGACAGTCAATAACAAACATGTCGGCGGACGTAGAAGAACGAGCGACAAGCAGGCGAAAATGGACTTTCCGTGCCCATATTCTGAGGCGTTTTCTCTTCTTTTTGTTGGGTTTTTCACTACAAACCACTGCACAGACCAGAGCAGCTGCAGCTAAAAGCTGCTTCTCCTCCATTTTTGTAAAACTTCTGCTGAGCATGATGGGAAAAAAATCTAAAAAATCTAGTTGTAGTCTTGTAAATAGTGACCCTGCAAGATTCACAGTCTTTGTAAAATCTTTAGTCTGAGGCTAGTCTGGGACTAAAAACTCTAAACATTAGTCTTTAGATGTGAGCTGATAGTCTTTCAGAGTCTTTTCAAACCAGATCTGAGATCATGACTCTCTTTGGGTCACGTGCGGGTCTTTCCCTCGAGATGGGGGGGTTTAAGCATCTCAGAATCTTGTTCAAAAGTGGTGGAAGGATGGAAATATTGACAGACTGATTGGAACTTTGTCAGCAGTAATGAGGGTGCTGCACTGGTTTGTTTTGGTGAAAAGTGAGCTGAGCTGAAAAGCAATCATTTTAAATTACTGGTCCATCTATGTTCCAGCTGTCTCTTATGGTCTAAAGATTGGGGTAGTGACCAAAAAAAATGGTGAAAGTGGCTGAAATTTGTTTCCTGTGGAGGGTGGCTGGGTCCAGCCTTAGAGGTGAGGAGTTTGTCCATCTGAGGGGAACTCGGAGAGACTTTTGTGTGAGTTTGTCTTCTTGAGCAGGCAGCTGGAAGTTCTTGCAGGGTGTTTGAGGTCTGTTTTGTTTCCCCAGACGCTGGTGACTCGAGGAGATCCTACAGGGTGCACAATAAGACACAACCGCCATGGTTTCCACTCACAGGATACTAACATTTTCACCAAAACAATGAACAGATCAAGCAAAAACAAAGCAAATATCTTGTGAGCAAAGTCAAACAACTTCCAGGAGTTGATGGAGACTAAAACTAATTTGACAAGTGGTCAGAAACGCTCCTTCGAAGATTTGTTACACAAAGCAAAGCAGAACAGGTGACGTTATCATGAAATTAACCAGGGATATATATCTGTCTTTGTTTAGGTGGACCACTGAGCAGTAAAAGTTAATAACTAGATGCTAAATAACCACAAGAGGACTGGACCTCACAGGAACTTCCTCTCAAACACCTGCATGTTAAATCTGTTCTTGATCAGGTCAGGTTAATTTGACCAGACTCCCTCTTCACATGTGCTACCAGATCCTCTATAACTTTGTGCTAAAGGTGAGGGGTGGTGCATGTCATTAGCTTAGAAGGAGAGAGATTGAGAGTGCATGTGAGGTCAGCCAATAGCTAATTCTATAGTTAACAGCCTGTAGCACCTTGTGGCACGTTTTAGCAAGTCCCCTCTCATGAGAACTGTGTTTGCTTTCTATTTAATGTTGATTTACATCTTACCTCATACATATGTGAAGCTTTGTTGTTTAGAGACAAACTGCCTTAGCAGATGATGCTGATTGGAAGCGTTATTAAGATTCATTCTGCAAGCTCTGCTTTCTGTTGCCTTTATAATGAGCTGGTCCAGGGCCCAAACTCTTGGGAGCAGTATAATCACAGTTTAATGAGCTGTGTCAAGATCAGCACTGAGAGCTGAGGGATTTAGAGAGTTCCTGACAAGGCTGCAGGCCTTACCTGTTACCCCAAATGCTCCCATTACAGAACATCTGGATTTAATGGCAATAAAACACAACTCGTGTGACTGTTATTTACACCAGAATTAGGTTTACTCAGTCCACCTCATATCAGGCTGCAGAAAGCCAGAAAGTTTCCTTTAAATTCTGCAGTTTATCCACAAAGAAAGAATACTATCCGTGTTTTGTTTTTTTCATGTTTGAAAGCACGCACGAACAGAAGTGACAAGAAACCAGACACACCTCTTTGGATCTGAGTTACAGCCACAGTGATTCATGCCACACAAGCTTGTGATACAGTTAGGCAATACTTTTCACTGAATTTAGATGCCAGTGTTGATTGAATGACCCACGTCCTTAACTAAGACGGGCATATTGCATAAAAACGCATCAGAATTTGCACAGATGGCACCAAAGCGACAACACAACAGGAGCTCCTTTGGAAAGGGTAAATTGAATTTGCTTATTAAACTTTTACAAACATTGCAAAGCTGATTTTTGACTGTACACTCTGCATCAAGACCTACTGCTATTTATCACATTATTTATCAGTTAATCAAATAAACCAACGATAACTTTAACAAGTCCCATGCACTGAAATGGAAACGGATCAACTTACTGATCATGTTATCAGATAAAACTTTGATTTCCCAGCTGAATCAACATTCAAGATTTAGTTTTTCGGTCTAAAGACAGAACAGACATGCAGTCTGTCGTGTGCACATGTCTTCAAAAAATGTCACGGCCTTGGTAATCAGGTCAGGATGTATTTTGGTTCTGAATAGAAAGGAGACCCCTCCCTGGAGGCAGCTCTCTGAGCTACAAACAGACAAAATGTACTAAAGGACAGAGTCTGTGTTTGTACACGTGTTGCACTTAAGGCCAGTTCCAGACATATTTCTGAATGAGACTAAATGAAGGAGGATTTTTGGAGTCATCATTTTTTCCACTCCTCAGCGTCCGATCCTCAGACACGTGCCTCACTTCTCAGGAATTTATCTGCAGGCACGACTGAGCTACGTCTGTATTCCTGCATTGCTATGTTCAGCCAGGTTATATTTTTCTTACTTGGGTGTTCAATTAGTCAATGAAAGGATATCAATAATGGTGCAAGTGACAGTTACTTGGAGATAACGTGTGCAGTCGGTGATGCCTCAACCTTTGGACCACACACTTCCAGGTTTATTCAAACTTTCAACATCTAATTGATAGTAAAAGCTGCAGAAATGTAAACTACATTTTTGCGAGGCGGGCCAGGTTCTCCTGTTGACTACCGTTGCTCTTCCTTCTTATCTTCGGGTTTGGACCACAGAAGACAGAAATCTACAGTATGAGCAATCATCCTCCACACTGAGGATCTACTATGTACTAATTGATAACATGTGTAAAAGGAGGTAACTTGAAACTAAGCTAGTGCACAGCCCAAACACAAGCCACCTGCTGCGGTTTTTGAGGAGAGACAAGTTTATCTCCCACCACAGTGGAGGCCATTCTGACTCGTACGGTTCAAGCGAGGACACACTGGCCAGAGTCCACAACTCAATCAATCAGCTCGTTCAGTTGAAAGTTTAAAAAGTTTGAAAAGATTTGGCCAGAGTGTCTTTGCAGCAGTGGAAAATGGGCAATATTAGGGACAGAAATCAATGTCTTTAATCACAGCTTCTGAAATAAAGAAAGCTCCAACTTGTGGTGTTTCATCAGTTTCTTTACTGCTTCATTGTGTGGTGTTTGACAAGGCCAAGTTTCACCTTCCCCCAATAAATGGTTATCTCAAAGCGTTCAAATGTACAGCCAAATTGGCTCGTATGTCATCTAGAAGATTTCATTAAATGTCTTTGCTCTGCTCTTTGGCCAAATCCAAATAGGTGCAATTACACCGTACTTTCCGTTACAGCATATTTTGTACACATCAGCTCACATTGCTGCAAAACATCCTGGAGAGAAAAAGCTGAAAGCTCTGCACCATCTCCCTCTGTCGTGTAGAGCAACAGGCCTGCGATGGCTGCCAGCCACCGCACACACAACTGTGCTTGTCACTCCCAGGACGCGGCGCAGTCAGTGGCTTGGACAGTACACAGATAAGATAATATGCAGCCCAGCCACTTCCCCTTTTCCCACATTTATCAAAACAAGGTCCAGCTACCTCACGTTAACTGTAGAGTAACTCATAAACAGCTTGCTACTTGAGTTTATATTGAGAGTAATGACTGATTAGCTCACAAGCTCAATTCCCTGGAAGTAAAGTCCTCATCCTGAAGTGCCACAGACTGTTTTCAAATGTGTCCTGAAGTCTGGCACAGCATAAGTAGCAAAAATATCACATGCATGTTATATAAGAACTGGATAGTTATCATTTGTAGAGCCCAATATTGCATTACTGAAAGGTTTTACAGGGGGAATTTAAATCTAATTAATTCTCCACAGCTGCACTCGTCCAGGCACACTGAGTTTGAGCCACGATTCAAAAGATCTGAGCTGAACCTGCGGTCCAGTAACGAATGTTCCTCAGTTTTTGGGATGACTTTCATAATTTTGTCTAATTTCTTGCCAAATTTAATAAGTGAAGAAAATAACTCTGGTCTTAGTTGAGAGTTTTCAGCCTGGGCAGGGAAAGAAAGAACCCGCAATGCCCTGCCGATGCAGAAGGTCCCAAGGTCCCTGTGTGTTACTGGATCCTAGTTTCTTTGCTTCTTTGTTTTTCTTTGCTCAACTTCCAAGTTTTGGATTTTTGTTCCTGGGTTTCCTGTTATGTTGGACTGTTTTTTAATCAGACCTTCTGGCTGCTCCTCACCTGCGTTTTATAGCCGACCTGCTCAAACCGAGTCATCTCGCCACAGCGAGACTACTGGCCTTGGTGCTGTTGTCCAAATGTCCTTCCAGGTTGTGCAGAATTACTCAAATATACCCAGTATGTGTCTATTAAATGAGTTTATGTGTTCAGTATAACATTTCTCTATTCAAATGTCCAGCTCACTGTGAAGTAATTTGTTTTAGCAGCTCAGATGACACCTGGAATTTGATCAAATCTCCACAAGCACAAACAATTGCTATGTCTCACACACAGACACACATCCCTTTTAATACTGTAGATTCCAATCCATTTGCCATGTGTTTGAGAACTCTTCCTGCCAATTTTTACTGGTCCTCCTTTCCTCCTTTCTCAACTTCTCAAATCGTGTACAGAGAATACATGTCGAATGCATTTCAGCCCTCGCTTTTTACTGTAATGGATTTTCTGTATTAAAAGCGTCAGCCTGTGTTACATCACTTTGAGGGGCAGACCTATATTCTCTGACCTTCAATAACTAAGTTACATCTGCAATCTCCACCAGTGAAAAGAAGAAAAAAAAGCCCCCTATAAATTTTTCCAGAACTTTCCAGACCTATGCTGGGTAAAAACTTACAGGATAACAAATCACAGCGGAGACTGGCTGAAGTGGAAAGTGCAGAGGACCAAAATGAAGCAGTAGTGTGCCTTTTTCATCAGACTGAGCAGCCACAACCAGAAAAAAGACAAGGATCCCACACCTGAGTCGAGGTGTATATCATCCGGAAAACAAAAAGAACCATTTTGACAGCCCCAGAGGAAAATAAGCACGACCACCGAGAGATAAGCAGTTGTAATCCCCAGGAATAAATACACAGGGTGATGAATGGCTGAGTGACAGCCTGAAGACGGAGCCTATTTGTATGGGCGTACTTCCTCGTGGCAACATTACTCACAGGCAGCTCATACAGTTGTCAAGCAATTTTCCCTCTCTGCAAATAGCACCTCTCTCACTCTCAGTCTCACTCTCAGGGCGCCGGCACATTAGGCCTCGTTTTAAAAACACGCTTAATTACTGCAGTTAAAAAAATTACAGGCAACACAACAGACGCTGCAATAAATCAGCCTTCATTTGTTGAAGAAGCAAGCTAATGATGCACACAAGTGGCAAATAACACCGGGGTGATGCTTGAACCCAAAGACACGTAAAACACACAGAGTCAAACATGGATTTGATGTTAATGTGAAAGCCATGCGGTACTGTATATCCCCCCTCTTTATAGTGAGCTGTAATTGTCACTCATGCTGTTTTATGTCGTGCTGGCCACTGTAAAACTGTTGCAGGGCCATCGCAGGTACGAGTAGATCACATTTCATCTAGATTATGGCTTTAACAGATGGTAGACTTTCCTGGAAAGGACATCATGATTGTTGTGGACTCTGACTGGCAGTCATGTTGTTAATTTTGGCAAAGCTCACAAGATACTCGGAGGGACGGTTAAAGGTGAAGAAGGAGACTGAAGCTGGTGCACGCGCATGTATTCAGATGTCCAAACAAGGACAATCGGTGTCTGTCTCCGGGTCCACCTTTTGGTTTGGTTCAGCCTGGAACATTTATTCAAATAAAGAGTTATTATAGTTTCTGCAGGTGGATCCTATTTAGACATGAATGGTTCCCCACAGATGAACCCCTGATGACTTTGTTGGTCCTCTTACTTTACATTGAGCACCACCATGAGGTCAATATTTTATGATTTAACACAAAGCTAACATAGTCCCATTACCTGAATTTCTTCTCTTTTTTTTTTCCCCTTGTCCTGTCCAGCATTACGGCAGCAGAACTGTAATCTGATTACCTTTTATGACAAACAGATTTGCTTTGCCAAGGGAAGCTTTATAAATGTAAAGCTCCCCTTGATGCCCATTTATTTATTTTTGTTTACATTATATAACATGTAATAGAGCTGAACCGGACCGGGGGACAAGGAAAGAGGAAGAAACAGAACAAAAATAGAAAGAAAAACCAGACAACCAGCTGCTACACCTGTAAAAACAAAACAGACAACAATCCACGGCCTCTGAGGGGAATCCAGCCACCAGGAGCACCTGAAAGCAGACAAGCAGAGAAAAAACACACAAACAAATAAAAAGAACACAAGTAGCAGCAATCACATACAACACAACTCCACAGCCCCCCCCCCAGTAATCAGAAGCAGGCAGAGAGGGCCACAAGACCCGGGCCACCAGCAGCCCCCACAGAGCACAGAACCCAGGAAGCACAGAACCCAGGAAACCCACCGCAGGGGCAACCACTCATCCACCCAGAAGACTGCAGAGGAAGCCCCCGGGCAGAGCCCCCATAAGCATAGTCCTCCGGGAGCCAGGGGCAACAGCCCACCAACCCCGCCAGGCCCCAGCCGCCCAGACATGGGCCGTGCACCAGACCCGGGCCCCAGGAGCCCGAGCGCCCCCAAACCCCCCCGGTAGAGGCCCCACCCAATACCCGGGAGGGCCAGGTGCCCCAGACAGCCAAGCACAGTGGGCCAGCACATGCCCCAGTGCCCCTGGCCAAGTGCCCTGGGACCCAAGACATGCCCACAGGTGGGTGAAGCTGCGGGGAGAGGCAACAATCCCCCCCCCCCCCCCCCCCCTTCGGGAGCAGCACAAGCAGGCCAGAGGACAGCAAGTCCCAGACCCAGGCCCAGTCATCACCACACACACTTTCACGTCCCACACATCCTCCCTCCCTCAACTCCGCTGGGGTGTGGCACAGCGGGCACACCAGGGGGGGGCAGCAGCCCCCCAGCCACCACGGACCCTGAACCAGCAGAATAATTCATTATTGGGGCAGCCAACCGGCCTTCTGGGCAGCCTACAGACCCAAAGAGCCCCGCCCACCAGATGCCACTCAGTGCAACCACCCCCCAAGACCTAATGTGTGTGTGTGTTTGATAAGTAGGGATGTCTAAGGTGTAATTAAAACTGGGAACTGCAGAGTGCAGCCAAGGGGACCACTTACGTGGCCCCCAAAACCCTACATGTGTGAGTGTGTGCTGTGTACAGGAGCCAGAAGGGAGTATGGGGGTATGGGGGTATACCCCATATATTGCCCCCCCGGGGCACAAGGCAGCACCCAGACACCAGGGCCCATTACCTGAATTTCAAATACGCTTGTTTTACTGAAGTTTTGAGGACACACCTGCTGGGAATCCCTTCTGTTCGCTGCCATATTTCCCCTTGCACCTTAAATGTGGAATATCCTACACCATAGCCATCTTATACAGTGCACCCCCCACCCTTTGTCTTAGTATGTTGTGGCTTACTAACACAGAACACGCTTGCACAGGCATAATGCTTACAAAAAACAAGGTCGTAATACATAATGAGCTGTAACTGCATCTGGTACTTAATCCAAAGGCAATAACCAGTATCATCTTGTTTTCATAGCTAAATAAAAACAGAATGCAATGATTTCCAAATCTCATAAACCAATATTTTATTCACAACAGAACATAGAAAACAGATGTTGACCAGACGTTTTCATGAAAAATATTTGCCCGTCTTGAATTTGATGGCAATACATCTCATGGGGCAACAAAATTTACTGAAAAAGAAACAGCTGGAGGAAAACGTTGCAACCAATTTGGTTAATGGGCAACAAGTCATGAACGTAATTGGGTATAAAATAGCACCTTAGAGAGGCAGAGTCTCTCAGAAGAACAGATGGCAGAGATTTAGCAATCTGCAAGAAACTGTGTCTACAAATTGTGGAGCAGTTTCAGAATAATGCTCTTCAGTGTACGGTTTATTTTTTATGTAGTGTGTGATGGAAAAAGCCAAAAGATTCAGAAAAATCTGGAGACAAGGGACTGAAAATCAGTACTGGATGCCTGTTATCTTCGGGCCCTCGGGGCAGCTCTGCATTAAAAAACAAACATGATTCTGTCCTGGAAATCCCTGCATGGGCTCAGGAACACTTCCAGGTTAAAGCTGCATAATGCAGAGAAGAAGCCACATGTGAACGTGATCCAGAAACGCTGCCGTCTTCTCTGGACTAAAGCTCATTTACGATGAAATGCCATGTCCTCAAGATTAAAGAGGACCATCTGGCTTGTTATCAGCTCTGCGTTCAAAAGTCTTCAAAAGCATTAGTGCCTATGGTACTGGAAACCTGCACATCTGGAAAGGCTCCATCAATGCTGAAAGCTATAGGTTTTAGAGCCACATATGCTCCCATTCAGATCCATTTCAGGGCATATTTCAGCAGGACAATAGTACAAATGTTTAATTTCTGCCCCACCACCTTACTTCCTCTATTTATGCATATGTTAAGGAAAATGTGCACATGTGGTGGTTTCAGAGCCTTAGAAATCTGCTTTTTTTTCCTATTAATTTATACATTTTAGCATATGTGAGAGTTTTAAAAAAATGCAACATTAAGACAAAAATGCAGATGTACAAATGTCACAATTTTGAGCCAAAAAAGTGTGACATTTATACAGCTTTTACTATAAAACTGCTCTGTTTTGAGCCGTTCTCACTCACATTCTGGAGTGAAACTGCATTGGCACAGGAGTTAAATGAAGTGCTTACCCAGATCTAAGACACAGAACTTATTCAAAGTCCACGCATACAAGCCTCATGAAGAGAGATGAGTCTACGCACTGACACTTACGGACCAGACCACCCTGAAACTAGACTGACAAAGACTCCACTGCAACTGGTCCATGTGTGCACAACTATGTTTGTTCTTGTCCTCTCTGCAGGCTCCAGACAGACTCCTCTCCATGTTCGACAGTGAAATGATGCTGAGATAGGAATTTATTTTTTAAAAATGACCCTTTAAAGTGTCCTTTGAACTGAATGAATGAGTGAGAGATAAAACAAAAGAGTGGAAGAGGGGAGGATTTTAACCTTTGTCATCGGTTGCCTTAACAAATGGTGGTGTAATCGTGGTGTGGATAAACTTGGACACATACAGGAGACCACATGCAGACAGAGCTCACTGACTCACCCTCAACTCTGGAAATCTATGTGTGTGGCCTGAGCTTCCCCGCCTCCCCCCTCACCCCCCACCCACCTCTCTTTTTTTCCTTCCCCTTTTTCAAGCTCTGTTTTTGAGCCTCACCCTTTTCCTCGTTTCAACAACAGAGATTAAAGCGAGAGAAACGAGCCACAAAAAAGAAAGGGTCAAACACACAACCCATGCTTTAGGTGTCCAGCAGTCCCCCCAGTCTCCTTATCCCATGGTTCCTTTTTGCTAGCTCATAGTCTGCATCCAAGTGCTTGAAGCTTTCCAATAACTAGTTTAGCAGTGGGAAAATGGAAACCTTTTCTCCCATCTACACCTACCACTTCTTGGCCCTTCAGATGCGCCTCTCCTGTTATGGTCTCCATATGCTCTAATGGCTCCTCCTCATGAGGGGGGAAATGATTCAGACCCCCGGCATGCTTGGCAGGACTGCAGCTGGACACTGCACCTGCAGCTCAGAAAAAACAAGCTGACTGGTGCATATTCAGTGCATGCATGGGTGTGTGTATGTGCACACGAGCAGCCGTTCTCACACATTAAACTCCTCCTGAGTGACACTATTTTCCTCTGTTTCCTCCGTTTTTGCTGCGTTATTCCCACACTTCTGCTCCCACGCAGGCCAAAGCGTGAGATCTTGTTTTGGGGGGCTGTGGCTGACCTTGTGAATCGGTTTACTACAGGGGAACCTCTCGGTAGTATATTTGTGTTGTGATGACAACGATGCCCGGGGCATACGTAATTTGTATGTGAGAGTTACACCCCTGAAAATGTACAAAAATAGCCTTGTGCTTGAGGGCTGTGGGTGAGAGAAAATGTTCTTTTAAATTTTGATTGATGTGTTGCTCAGTTGCCGCACCTCCTCGCTTCTATAATTCACACCATAAATCACATAATTAGCAGAGGCCAACTCCAAGATTACAAGCCTTGAAATGAGGCCAATAAACCTCTGAAGATATTCCATAATTGAATTGGTGGTAGCTTTTAATGGACCGTGATGTTTGTCTGGTTTTATTTCTGCTTTTGAAACGAGGCATTCCTGCACGCATACCTCGCACAGATGAATCTTACAGGAGGTTAAGGTAGCTTTCTTTTTTTTTTAAGCACAAAGTTATCGCTGCGTAGCATCTCTTAAAGGTGGAATCCAGTGAGGTAATAGACACCTGTGAAAGGCACTTTACAGGGAAGATTAGAGTTTCAACAAGCTATTGTTGTTTCTAAGTGGCAGATAAGAGGGCTCTCCCCCTGACAGAAAACACAGTGCATCTGTGTTTGCGGTGCTGAGAGATACTCCACTGGGAGCTTTGCTGTGGAAACACACCAGTGCAGGATGGAAGGCTTTGTGGGGGTCAACCCCTGCTGGCTGGAACTAATCGAAACCATAATTACCTCTTCAGTAACAAGCCTTTTCTTTTGAACCACAGCCAGGTGTTTAGCAGGAAACAGTATGTGACACTTTAGGTTTGGGGTTCACACATCTGCACACACACAATGAATAAAATGGAAAAAAACACTCAAAACTCCAAGAATCTGGTTGAACAAACATTTGAGCAGTGCTCTTCTTTCACCACATTCATTCATCTTCCTGAGATGACTCCTATGCTGCACCACTGCAGCTCTCCCACCTTGGGAACCAGATAGGAAGCTGCGGTGTGATTTTCACATTTCTGACTATGTGACAGCTCGTTCAGAGCAGAGGTTTCCAACCTGCAGCTGCAAGCTGCAGCCCTGCTAGAAGAGATCGTCTCCTCCAGTCGCCACCATGCTCCAAATGCTCACATTTGGATGTCACGTAAAGCTATTTCCAACTTGATATTATTGCTATAAAAGTTTTTCTCATATTCTTTCACTGTCAAAGCTTCCAACTGGCATTCAAATTGCTGCTTCATGCAGAGGTAAAAAAGCACTTCAAACAGGATCTTTCAGCAAATCAAACTCAGTTAGTTTCTAATCTCTTAGCTTGGTGCGACAAAATAGGGAAAACATGCACAAGCACTCGTTTTGTAGAGGGGCGATTAAATCTGGTGATTCTGCTTTACTGTAAACTGATAAAATAGATAAATTTACACATTTTATTTCACCGTCATCTGCTGATCTGAGGGGAACTCCACAAGTACAGTACAAGTGCTTTGCCATCCTAACCAAGCTACCAAAATGCCAAGATTTCAGGTGATAATGATGTAATTAATGTAATTTAATGTTGTCTCGCTGGGACAGACTTCAACAAGTGTTGACCTGACAGCGAAAGTGTGGAGAGAAGTGACAAAAAAATACATAAAGGGCAAGTTTTTGGATGTATTAGATTAGTTTAGCTTCGATTGGGGTTGTTCATGACTGAAAAATGGAAGCAGAAAGTCCAGATGTTGCTTCATGATGCTGTCATTTTAACAGCCACACTGATAAAACCACAAACAGGTAAACTGAATGATGGCAACCAGATCTCACAGCAGAATCTGAGATACCCGACAAATACTTATTCAAAGTCTGAAAACCGACTTTTTTCTTCTCCCATTTCCTACGTGGACACTGCTTAAGTCTTGATTTGTCAGCATGTTGATGCCCTACGCTTCCATACCCGTTTAAAGTATATGGTTGGGGTTAGATTCCTGCCTTCTCACATCCACAGCGCCCAACAGAAAGGAAAGCAGCAGCCAAGGGATATGATACCCTCTCAAAATTTGCAAATTTACAACCATGGATCATGAAACTACCACGTTTCGGACAAACATTCCACATTTTCTGGTGGGAAGTGTCTGGTACTGAGTGTTACAGCCTCCAAACTCTACAGATTCCAGTCAGCCCAGTCCACAAACACCCACAGATCCATCGATTATATCCTGCTATCAGACATTTCGGGACACCTTGAGAATGTCTTTGCCCAGGTCCTGACAGGTCAGAGCTCTCCTGGCTGCACGAAGACGACCGATACTGGTCATGAGCAGGAATCACACTCGTGGCGTCTGCTTTGCCATTCCTATACCTGGTCTATATCAGGGCTAAGGTAATTACGTCAGCTGCTCAGTGAGTAGTTCTGCAGTAAGCGAGGGAGTGTGTAGCAGTTGTGTTAAACATTAACAGTTTTTTATGTGTTTATAGAACTACACTTTTTAATAATGGCCCCACAGATAGCAAAGAAAATCCTGGTCTTTATCAGAGCTGAACCATAAATCTAATGCTGAAATTAAGTGTGGTGCTCAGAGGGTGTTAACAAATCTGTAGACCAACCCTAGCGAGACTGTTATTTCTGGATTTACTTATGTTCCAGAGGGATCCACGCACTAAAGTCAGTTTCTAAAGTCTGTAATATATGTTTTCGTGCTCCGTGCCTCTGTTTATATTGACAGCAAATGAGTCAGCAGATGTGTGTGAACTTGCTATTTCCAGGGTAGCAGGTTAGAGCCCAACTGTGCACGCCATTACCTACACAATACACTACTATACCCTGCTCTGCACCTGTGTTATGTTTTCATGCTGACAAAGATGTGCTTTCATCCTTGTGGGCTAAATATCAGCTTTGTTTCCATGACTCAGAGACCAAAATAGTTTTAGCTGCCACTAACCCTGAACTCTTTGTAGTAAGAAGGCCGAATACCTATAAATGAACAAACTCAGGAGCAAATGGTCAAAACGTGGGTGCTACTTTGATTATTCGCACAGTAAAATCCTGGCTGAACTCAAGTCTCTTGGTAGTTTCCAGCATGAAAGAAAACCCATACTCTAAGGTTTACAGTGAGTCACAGGATACGCCTTCTATTTACCATAAAATCACCCCATAGTTCAAAATCTGCTAAGAGGGATAGAGGGAAAAGACATCTATAAAAATGACCAAACTATAAAAATGCAATGCAGTGGTTTTATGACATATGGGCATTTGTTTTGAAGGGGAAAAATATACGACAGCATCAACACAATAACTCACCAC
This sequence comes from Leuresthes tenuis, assembly GCF_036924035.1. Classification (NCBI taxonomy): domain Eukaryota; kingdom Metazoa; phylum Chordata; class Actinopteri; order Atheriniformes; family Atherinopsidae; genus Leuresthes; species Leuresthes tenuis. Next base: position 23,693,492 of record NW_027325377.1, on the reverse strand, counting down.
ATGAAACCCAGAGAATATTCAAAGCCGCTGTGATGTTGTCACTGTTATGACTAAATAAATGCTGAAGCATTTCTGAGCAGAAAAGCTCGTTTGTGTCCTTTTCTTTGCGTTCAGTATCAGGGTCAAGAGCGTCCAATGAGAGAAAATGTACTACTGCCCCCTGCTGGATGTAGAAAGCACTACAAGCGGGGTCTTTCCACAACACAACTCTTGTTTTATTTTATTCAATCACCTTTTTCCCGCTCTGAGCTTTGACATGCGAACCTCATGCAGTTTACAGCTTAAAGTACGAAACACAACAGTCATTGTTACACACTGTTATTCATGCTTCCCTGAAAATTCCCCCAAAAATGCCCAAAATATTTCTGTAAGTCCATACAGTAGTCTCAAGTGTGTGATTTAACACAACTATGTATCAAGTCTTGTTGGGAAACATCCGTCTCATTAACTGACAATAGCAGGGATGACGTCAGAGTCAGAGAAAGCCTTCAAATTCTGATATTATTTGTTGGAACAGCAGGCAATCGAGTGTTTCCTTTTCTCAGTGCTTCTTCTTCTTCTTACATTGTCTCTTTCCGTGCAGCTATTGTTGCATTATTTCTTGGAAAGAAATTTCATTTTGTTTCCTGGAAAAACGGAACAAACAAGAATGATTGAAGGGAGCTCATTCCATCATAATTAAGCAATCCTGACTGTGAATAGCTTGAAACGATCCTTACCCAAGCCTTTGAGAAACCTATTAACCCTCCTGTGTTCATTCTCATGGATGGAGTCCAGGTACTCTTGCACTCTCACCTCGAACAATCCTGTGAGGAGAGGAACAAAACATGAAGCTTTGGTTCAACTCCTAAAAGCCCAACCTTTTCTCTCTTCTGTGCTTCAGTACCTCTCAGGGACTGCCTGTGGAGTTCCCGCTCCTGGATGAACCAGCCAAACATCTGCGTCTCCATAAAGACCTCCAGGAAGCGACGCACCGTCTTGGATAGGATCGCTTTCCGAAAACCTTCCCGTTGGAAGGAGCAGGGAACAGGGGACGATGATGACGAGGAGTAGCCGTCCTCCCGTTCGCCTGTGATGAAGAGTGGATAGTGTCCCACTAACTCCACAAAGAATCGAACAAAGGCCTCGGAAACTACGGTGCTAAGATGGCCGGAGTCTGAGAAACAAAGAGACAGCCGTCAGTCAGTCAGTTCACACATATTTACAATCATAAGCCTTGCCGACTTAGATAAATCTTACCTCTACCATCCTGTTAAAATGTCTTGTTTTACTGTTTGAGCTTGGGTTGATTGCCATGAACTGTAAGCATGTCAAAGAGCCTCGAGGATGGCTGAACACCATCCATTTAGTGTGTAGCCAAGACTCGTAGTGGTAGATTAAGTGCTTTATTTGTCTCACCACTGATGGTTTCGCCTCCTCGCTCGGTAGCAAGTTCTCTTCTCCTCTCCAGAACGTTCTCCAGCGCCGACTGGAGCTTAGGAGGCAGGATTGAGTCCTCATCATCCAACTAGAAATGGCAGAGCAGGAAATTAAATGTATTTCTAAGGCTGCGAAGACTGGTCCACATTCACATTCAGACCCTTAAGAAAGCACAGACATGCGTCTAGAAATGGCCCCACCTGTCTGAGAAGCCGACAATTTCCAAGATCCACAACGAGAACCTGTGCACAGACAAACTAATCGTTACTGGTGTAATCGGTGTATTCCCAGTTATTTCCAAGTGACATTTCTCACGCGGTCGTCAGGTACAAGCATAGCTTTTGAGCTTCAGTGCCTGTCGTCCTTCTCTGACCTCTTCCAAGGGCAGCTCGATGAGCTGGGGCAGAGAGCTGGACAGCAGGCCGACAATGAAAGGGGTCGGGGTGCAGACGATGTCGAGCATAGCTGAGGGCAGGACGGGGATGTAAGTGTGCTGCCACACAAAGGGGTAAAGCAGTGCCACGACTGCATGGCAGCACTGGGAGAGAGTGCTGCAGGAGAGAACAGCGGAAAGGAGTGAGAAGTACGCAGGAGGAGTTTCTGCATAAAAGCAACACATTTTGGTAAAAAAAAAAAGTCAGAAGGACGTGGAGGAAGACTGCAGGGGAAGAGAAAATGAAGCTACTCGTGTTCACCACATGAGGGTGCTGCAGTCTACATGAAGTCTCACATTGAACGGTCCCTAAAGTAACATTTCCCAGAGAAAAAAGCAGGGCCACATACTTGTTTTACTGACATCACTGGACTTTGCATTCCTGTCCTCTACGACTGTGACCGCTCTGTCTCACTCCTGCTGGCTTTCCTCAGCAGGGAAAACAAACCAGCCCCAGAACAGCAACAACTCAACACCATCCCTCAAAATATCTCTCTGGCAGGATCCCTGAATCCCCAGGATGCTTTAGATTGACTTAAAAATAAGGGTCCGGACCACCCGCGTTTAGTCTCACTTCATAGTGCAAATCCCTGCTGCTTTCACCTAAAAGCTGCCTCTGCCATATGAAATCTGTATCTCCGTAAGTACAAACAGTGGAAGGCGGCTGTTCAGTGCAACCTCATATTCAAAGTGCTACTGTGCAGTGGGAAGATCAAGGAATATAGCTCCTCTGAGGGACTCACCTAAGCTTGTCCGCAGTGAATATGACCCGTCTTTCCAGCAGCAGCGAGCCGAACACCCTGAGGAGCAGCCGCAGACTTAAACAGGAGAACAGACACTCAAAGTCCACATGCTCCAGGCGTGAGTCAGAGGGTCGACAGAGCTCCATCACCTGGAAAAAAGACAGGAATATGAGGTTTTGTCCCATTATAAAAACTGTTCCTAAATCCAGGGACAGGAAATAACGTTTTCTTTTTAGTTTACGACCTGTGAAAATGACAGTCCAGTGGTGGCTTTACGTGCTAAAAGACATCTCAGTGTCGCTCACCTCAGTTCCCGAGCCGGGGAGAAAAGTTTTGATGTTGATGGTCCTGCCAGGAGCTGGAAACTGGGCCTCCATGATAGCCCTCATAAATGGCTGCACCAGGGCAGGAGACAGAGCCCTCCGCCTCTCCACCTCGTCCAACACCTAACAAACCCACACATCAGCACACACTTTATTAAGGTGTTTTATTATGTGTCAGCGCAGGGGAGCAGCGAGGGAGGTTTACCTTGGAGAACAGGTTGAAACAGCCAAGGTGACTAACAATGCAATAGACCTCTGGCAGACGTCTGCCTTTTCCACTGGGCTGCAAAGACAGGAGAATTCAAGTATTTCTGTCAGTTTTCACATGTTAAAGTCGTTTTTTTGTTCAAAAGTATATACAGATCTGAGCAGATTAATAGGCACATTAACGGCACTAAATCACACACACTGATGCATAAACAGAGACATACGCACACCCTCACATGCAGTACAGTTCCCAGTCTCTCACACTTCCGCCCGGAGTTTGAGATGGACCGTTTTCCCACAGGCACCTCGCCTATTTTGGCACGCTTATTTACTCAGCCGACCTCGTGGTATTCAGCCACTTCCTGTCCAGTAACAGCACACTTAGTTATTATACTCGTTTCTATTTACCAGTAAACGCCGGCAGTATCCGAACCTCCTGCTCCCGTCTTCTCCAGTCAAAACAAAGGAGAACATCTCGCTGCGAAGGAAGAAATGCGATTGGTGCATTTTTATTATACACATGAGAAATACACATATGAATGCTAGCACTGATACTAAAATGCTAACCAGAGTTCCCCTCTTTATTATTTTAAAGAGGGGAACTGAGAATTGTGCCGAACCAGCATGTTATTCTCACCTTGGGAAGGTCTCCACTGGCTCCCAGTCTTTTGCATCAGGGAAACAGAACTGAGGAATGATCCTCAGCTGATCCTCTGTCTCCCTCATAAATTTGAAGCTTCGCTCCAACTGAAACATACATAACACAACCAACATTTTATTGCATTTTCATTCACTTTATGTCAGTCATAATGCATGCATAACTACCTTAAAGTTATTGGCTTTGCTGAATTTTAAGAATAGAAGTTAGAGTATCTTTAGAAATCTACAAAAGGAGTCCAACTCTAAACAGATGAGGCAGAACATGGCCACCTGGACCTTTATATTCTAGGAGAAGATGACTTTGGTCCAGAGATTAAAATTAGTAGATGAATTCTCGGATTAGAGGGTTTTGAATTAGGCTGAAGCTTTTCGACTGAACTGTGAAAACGTAAACTGGATTAATGCGTCCTGCTCTTTGGTGCAGTAGTTTAAGTTTGGAGTGAGAACGGTTTTGGCTGAATAAACACTCATATTTAGAAAAATTAGTAAGAAGGGCATCCAGTGCACATCACATGCACAATAGGGTTTTTTGAGCTTGCTTCTAAGAGTCCTAATGAGCCGAGATTCAAGCTCCCCTTCGTTGCTGACCTTAGGGGGGAACTGCTGGGTGACCTCTGGCAGATAGTGGCCGCCAGCCTTGGACTTCTGCAGTGACACAACCAGGAAAAATTCAAAAAGCTTCCGCTGGTGGAGCTCCTGATCCAGAGGGCTGGTTCTGGTATTGGAGCCATTGTAGTGGACCTGGCTCGGCTGGCTCAGTATGGACTGGACTGACACAAGCCGCTGACGGTGAACTGGTGGAGAGGAAGCAATTTACAAATGGGTGAAGGATGTCAGCGTGAAACATATTCGTGTATTTAAGAAAACATTTGATGCTGTACCCTTTGATCTCTCTTCCAGTTCACTCTCAGAGTCACTGTTCTCATCGGTGACTGTGAAGGAAAAATGTACGTTTACGCTTCAGACTTAAAATGAAATAAAGTTTCAAGCCTTAAGACAGTTTCCACCACTATCACCTCTTCCTGAACTTGTCTCAGCGTAATGATAGATCCTTCTCAGATGTTTTTTCCTCGTCCGAGCCTCAAATATGCCGTTTATCCTCAGCACAACCTGTGGAAAAAGTACTCGCTCAGTGAGAAGAAATATCACAGCGCGGTGCCTGTCCCGAGTGGGAAGAAGACACCAGTAAAAGAGCCTGACTTCTGGTCACGCTGTAATAGATCTAAACTTAAGATAGATTAAATATTTAAACTGATGAAAGCTAAAATATAAAAAGTAAGGGACTGAGTAAGACTATAAAAGGCGGATGTGCAGCTACAGACCGTTGGTATCCTGCGGCAGGTGCGGCTGTACAGATCCCCAGGCAGCCACTGGCTATGCTCGGGCCCGGTGGGGGTGGATGGAGGGCTGAGCTGGCGTGGAGATGAAATGCCCCCACTGCCAGCGGTCTGCTGACTGGCTCGCTTCATGTCCAGGAACTTAAAGCTCATGCCTGAATTCTGCCTGAAGAAACCAGGTCTTGATGCCTACCAACAAATGAAAAATCAGGTTGAATCTTTCATAAATCACCTTGATCAAGCGGCTGCTGCTTTATGCTGAGCTGTCATGAACCTTTGTGGTGTCGGCGCCAGGAGAGGAGGGTAACGACTGCTGAGAGCACTGACTCTCCAGCTCTATGTCCTCGTACGGATTCTCCTTGGATGAGTCTACAGGGGGTCCAAAAGGAGCACGTTTGTGTTATTTTTTCACGCACATTACAAATATTATGCACATTAAATAGTGGGGCCACATTACATCGGCAGAAAGTTAGTCCATTATTGAAGAAAACATACTTCTGAGCAACTTTTACATCATTTAAACATTAGTTTGGTTAATACTTCGTCTCCATTTTAATTCAGAGACCTTTAACAGCTGTTATGAATCTTTAAAATAGAGCCTCTTAGACAAATACATATAATCTTTAAAAAGTGTCAGCGTTTCCATGATCAAACTAGTTTATTAAAAATGTTCATTTCTGAAGTGGAAATCCCTGCAATGCCTCAGAGAGACTCCTGTGTACCTGTGTCAATAATCAAAGTTCAGTTCAAAAGTATATATATGAACATATAATACAAGTGTCTGACCCAGGATGTCTTCGTAGTGATGTTCCTGAGTCAGAGAGCGAGTGAAGAGGTTTGACTCCGCGAGGTCTTCCAGCTCAAATGAACGCCTGTCACAGTGAACAGAAAGTTACAAATCATGACATTATATGTGAGTTACTACAGTCTCACTTTATCTGTGAGAGAACTGAATACAGTCCAAGTAAGCCGAGTCTCCTAAGAGGTGTATATCATCAGTTTACTCTAGTAAACTCGAGCCACCACTTTCTTGTCTGTGTAAGGGTCCTTCAAAGTTATTTATAGACAACAGCTGCTTTTTCACTCATTTTCAGAGCAGTTCTTGTATGTTAAGCCTCCAAACACTGACCTTTAATTATCTTAACATAAGTCAAGGATTGAACCACTCCTGAATCCACACAAAACATTTCGCAATGAACCAATATTAATTGGTCAATTCCCCTCTGAAGTGCATCACATTCAAAAGTGTTCTTTCCTAGGAAGGAAAAGACATGATCTGCCCTTCAAGGGTTAACAGTTTATGCCTTTATTGAATGGGTTGATAAGGCTGAGGCACTACTTTCATAGTGAGCTTACTATCTGGTGCCGAGCCAGATGTTCATTAAAAGTATACCTCGAGGCAACACTACACCACAGCATGGTGTGCAGTGTGTCCTTAAAACATTTGAGGAAACTGGACAAGTGGAGGACAAAAGAAGAAGTGTCAGGCCTAAAAAACTATCTACAGCAGATGAACAGGATCTGAAAGTGATGTCCTTAAGAAAGAGGAAAAAATCCAGCTGTGACCTGACAGGACCTGAGAGATGCATCTGGACCTTCAGCTGATCCATCTACTGTTGGCCCAAGCCTCATCAGAAATGGTCTCCATGGAAGGGTGGCTGTCAAGAAGCCGTTCTTAAGGAAGGGAAACAGGGAGAAAAGGCTGAGCTATGCCAAATGACACAAGAAGTGGACTGAAAATCAGTGGCAACAGGTCTTATGGAGGGATGAATCCTCCCCAGAGCCCGGACCTCAACATTATTGAAGCAGTGTGGGATCATCTGACAGAGAACGGAACAAAAGGCAGCCCACATCCAAAGAAGAGCTTTGGGATGTCCTTCAAGAAGCCTGGAGAACTATTCCTGAAGACTCCTTAAAGAAATGACAGAAAGCTTGTCTCAGAGGGTTCAGGCTGTGTTGGAAGTCAGAATTTTGTATGAGCGACTTCATTCTTCATGCACGTTAGAATTGTACAAACTCTGCCATGTTTCAATATATTACTTCAGCCATTTCCTATTTGTGTGCCAATATATGAAGAAACGAGGAGTTTCTCAAGAACTTTGCACAGTACTCTTTTTTTTTCTGAGCCGTCTGTACCTGTTCATGTTGTTGAGGACTCTCTCAGCTCTCGGTCTCCCATAGAAGCCAGATGGAGGCTTTGAAGAGGTTTTCGAGGAGACTGATGGCAGCGGGGGGAGGTTCCTCTGCCCTCTCCCCTCCCTCTGGCTCTTTCCTGTGGAGACAGCAGCTGGATGCTGGAAGGTACGTCTGGGTTTGGGGACGGGGTTGATGGGAGGCGAGCCCGGCTCTGTGTACATGTTCTCCTGACGCTCCATCCCTTCTCTCACTTCAGAGGACTTACTCTGACCTACAACTTCGGATTCTTTCTTCCTCACCTCCACCTGCTTGTCGTTGCTCGGTGGGCTGAAGTAGTTTCCGAGCTCTGGAGGGCTCTTCCTGTGTTTCTCGCCCATAGCCTCCAGCTTTTTAAAAAGAGTGAATACAGCTCTCTTCTCCTGACTCGTTTGTTCTGCTGCTCTCCGGTCATTGCCTTTTCTCAGCGTCCCCACCTGTTGCTTCTCAGTCACTGGGGGTGAACAAGGCCTTGAATCTCGGAGATTTTCAACGTTCTCTTTCTCGTGATCACACTTTTCTTTATTACGGTCTCCCCTCATTTGATCGTGACTCAGGTTACTACTGCTGACAGCTCGAGGCTGTTTCCCAGCTTCAGCAGGTGAGCAAGGCCTTGAATCCCCAGGTTTTCCTACATTTTCTTTTCCAACATCCTGTTTCTCGTTATGAGCTGCTCTTTTGCAGCTCTCGGCACTCTGCTTGTCTGTAGTTTTGTTGTTGCTTTTAGTCAGGGAGTCTGTCCTTTTAACACTGGCAGGTGAATGAGTGGATTCTTTGCCCTCCCACAGAGAAATCTTGTCCTTGATGTTACCTCCGTTGGATCTGGATGGTTTGGCTCCTACAAGAGCACCATCATTCGTCTGAAGGTCAAAGGTCGGCCTCCTGTGAGCCATCACAGGTGATTCCTTCTTGTTGCTCAGGTCGACTAATGGAGTGAAGGGTTGTTTTGGTGTCCCCTCTGTTCTTTGCCCAGCTTCCTTGTTTTCCACTGAAATACTTCTTCTGGTATAACAGCCCCTCTTCAGTCTCAAGAGACAAAAAAAAGAGAAGAAAAAACACACTTTTACTCATTTAGATTCAAAGATCAATCTTTTAAATGCATCTAAAGTAACAAGTTTCACAGAATTTTGTCGTCAGCACACATCCTCTTTCAAATTCAATTGAAAATAAATAAGATTAAAGTTGGGAGGGGGGAGCTAGCTGACTACAGCCAGAATTTCCTGAACTTCCCACACGGTCTCTGGGACTGCCAGTTTGGGGACACTCAGTCTTTCTTTAGTGACAGTGGGAAAACTGAGCCTGAGAGTAAATGCCAGAGGACAAGCTTATGACCGAGCATCTTCTTCTCATCAGCTTTGCTAAATAAACACATACTTGGAACGGGGCCCATTTCTTTGGACTGTTAACTTTTAATAAATAAACGAGAGGAAATGGGAAGCCATAAGTTGAAAGACCTCCCTCAGACGTGATGATGAAGGGTAGCGAAATGCTGTTTCTTATTTCTCAAGCTTAGAGGTAATTTCTAAAGTAGATAATAATTTGGTCATGAACCTGGATAAGTTGTGACACACAACAGCAAAACTACACACGAGAAAACACAATAAGCGCAGTCTGAGATTCCACACCTCATATATTTATGGGAAATAAATGGGAATATACGGGAATCTGTCATCATAATTCACAAAAAACAACAACAAATGACATAACAAACAAAACTACAACATTTCTAAAGACAAATAAACAGAGGAAAACTACATTTTAGGGGCTTTTATTTGATGCTCGGCTGAGGTTCAGCCAGGTGAGACCTCAGCAATTTACTAATCAGTCTCTTCTTTTATATGAAGGACTGCCAAAGTGTGTGTAAGCTGGAGAAAACTAGTCAAGAAGCACATTTAAACTCAGCAAGCACTGATGGAAGAGCTGTGCAGCTGAAAAAGAAAGATGGTAAAAGCAGTACCGGCTGCGCAAAGCAAGAAGGAGAATACACAGGCAGACACTAATATATGGAGGACCTCATTTTGAAGGGGAGGCCCAGATCTCCAGAGTTTGGGTGCAGCTGCAGCGAATGCCTGATGTCTGTGTTTTAATCTGCTCTTCAGTACAGCCGGGAACAACCGGTCAGCTGATCGAAGCGATCTTTTGGGACTGTGTAAAGTTAAAAGTTCAGCTAAGCGAGAAGGCACTAAACCAATAAATGATTTAAAAACAAATGGTGAGATTTTTAAATCAATCTCCACTGTGAGCCAGCACAAAGAAGCCAAAACTGACTGAATGTGGTCAAGCCTGCATGTGCATCTGACGAGCACCGCTTCTGGTTGAGAAACTCTGGCACTATCCGCCCTTTTACGTCACTGAGGAAGTCGGGTGACCTTCAGAGGATTTGTAACTTCCTTCCAAAGGGGCAAATACATTTGTGAATCATCTGCATGAATGAAATTAAATTCCATAGAATACAACCCAACAGAAGTGTATGAACACTGGGCTGAGAATGTGCGTTTGTGGCACCCCACATATGAGGGAAGCTGAGAAAAACTCTTCCTCCTGTTACTTAAAATACTATTTAAACCACTCGAGCAGTTTCTTTCAAGTTTTTTGCTGTAGATTTAGTCGTGTTTTGGACTTCTGGGCCACTGTACTAACCTGTTGACAGTGGAGTAGATGGAGTCTGTCTTTGACATTCTCTCACTGGCCTCCATGATCCCTGTACACCTGCAAGAGGGAGACAAAAGCATTTCACGACAGCCTCTTTATTCATTCACATTTTTTCTGCTCCAATTGAGATCGTCTGATCATCTTGGTTTGATTTTACATTTCAGGGTGAGATATTTCCTCTGAAAAGACTGAATATTTCCTCTCAGCTGGTAAAGATCAGCCTTCGTGGGACAGCTGGGCAGACTCAAGAGAACGCACGACACTGGAACTCCCTCGAGCCGTTAAACCCTTCACTTAGCAGTCATTTGGGAGCTCTTACATGATCAAATCACTCTCCTCTCCCTTCTGTTTCCTTTAGTGCTCCGTCTTCTGCCACTTTGTCCTCACAGGAGGCTAACTTTTGACCCACAGAGTGACTTAAATGCTCTGCATACTTTCACATGTCTCTGAGTCCAACGTTTTAAAGTTCAGTGTCCTCCAAGATAGCACTTGGTAATTTCCCAGATCTGAGGCTGCTGTCATCATTTGTTTAGTTGATATGTGGTCCAAACGACAGTGTGCATGAGGAGAGGGACTGCGTAGCCTCTTAAAGCTATATGTTGGCTGATAAGCTGTGTGATTAAAGACAACCAGCCATCCAGAAAGGCACTAGATCCATTTTACACAAAGTTGTTTCCGTTTCTCATAAATACAGTCGGTTTTCACGAGATATCAAACCACAGAATACTGCTGATCTTTTTTTGAGTTAAAGCCCTCATGCAGCTAATTTCCCCTCCTCACAAATGCATCTACACAACTTTGACTCTACTTCTGTATTCAGTGACTAAATAATCATCTCATTCTGAGATGGTGTTTTTCTTCTGGCAAAGACGAGCTGAATGGATTAATGTCCCATTAAGCTTCAACATGTCGTACAATCAGATGACAGAAATGAAACTTCTTCTTCTTACCTCCATCCATTGTACAGTTTCCATGTGCTCATCAGAAAAACAGGGGCATAATGCATCTTTTGCTGCTGTAACCGTATCCATTGTGTTTGTCTACAAATCCAGGCGTAGCAGTCTTAAATAGGTTTTCTATGTTGATCTAAGCCTTAATGTTTCATCAAGTCAGCCACAGATAACCAAGAGTTTCACCTCAAACCAATGCACTCCTGTCTCTGTCTATTCTCCAATCTTCAACTTTCATTTACCCTCACTCTCCTTTCCCTCTGGATATGACTTCCTCCCTCTCTTTCTCCCTCTGTGAATCCTATCTGCCTCCCTCACAGCTGACTTTAGGAAGTAGTAGAATGAATTAATGTCTCCCGATATTCACCGGAACGCCATTTTTATTCATCCTATGGCTGCATGGAAATTTGTAACACATGGGACACGCATCGTCCTAATAAATCATTTCCCTCCAAACCTGAAATTAATATCCTAAGTGTTTCTGAGATATGCAGCTGCAGCATGTCCTCCCATCCCCCTCAGTGCAAGATTCCTTTGGCCTTAAATTTTAATCCTTTTTTCTTACTTTAGTCTCCTAACACAGAGTAGGTGTGAGCCATGTTGCACCCAGTTTTTGGAAACTTTAACAAGATATGCTACTTATAATACTAGAACTATAATACTATAATACTGTTATCCATTATGAACATTTTGATCACTAATATATATTTCTATATATACATATATAAACCATTCAATTCACATAAAATAAAAAAACAAGCTGTATACTGCTGTGAAAGGCTTACCAGAATTCAAGTGGTAGTTCTCTACTGTGGTGTCAGGCTGTAGCGTTTAGTGTCCGTACTTTTGGCGGTGGAGCTTTTAAACTGCCGGGAAATGTGCTTGCAAGCCAATAGCAGTTGGGGCTTTATCGACAAGTGTCTCAGCAACAGGTGAAAGCTGAACAGTTGCCTCTAAAGTCACTTGGTCAGCCTGTTTTGGGGGTTTTCTTTCTGTAATTACACTCCTGTCCTGCAGGTGGCGGCACTGCGCCGCCCTGCGCTGCGGCGGTGACATGCAGAGTGACACGGGAGCCGACCGTAAACACAGACAGACAAACAAGCACAAGCTAGCTATTAGAGAACCTGGACGGAGAGGTGAGAAGCCGCTTTTCCTCATGTATTTTGTCTTAAGTATTCTCTTATTTTTATTGATCTTGTTGTTGAACGAAACTGACTTGGCACGTAACGGCGGAAGCTAAACGACAACATACTGTATGTGTGTTGTCACTCGGTGAAGAAGTGGCAGATGTTACCTGTAAAATGAGCTAAATGTAGGAGGGAATGGTTTTAAATGCACTAAAATGTAATGAACGTATTGTAACCTAACTACTACATACATGGCTAATCAATAAATGAGCTAAACTGCTTTAAATACAAGCCGCTTTACATGACACACACAGCAAAAGCTCTTTAATTTGGTGAAAAAAGCTGTCGTTCTTCATATCGGACGTCCTGTTAATCGTTAGCAACAACAATCTTTCCTATGTGGGCTGTAAACAGGCACCTTTCCAGGAAAGATTGTGTTTCCCTCAAAGCATGTGAGTGATAATCGAGTGAACCAGTACTGGGACTGTGTTGGTTAGCATGATTAAACAGGTCAATCGATTTTGCCTTTATTTCCCCACAGCAGATCGTGTCACTGTATTTAGCTGAAACTTTATTGAATTACAGTGCAGTAATTGTTGCCTCCTCCAACAAACAACACTGTCCACGGCTTCCCGGAGAGGGTGTGGGAAGTGAAAGGGTGTCTTTCATGTCACTTTTCATATTTTGACGTCTCAAACTGTAAAACTCGCTTCCACAACATTAATCAACTTGTTCTCTGCAGTTTTTAAGTGGAGTCATCTATTCCCCAGGTCGGTACAACAAAATCTTCCCAGGAACCAGAATAATGATTATCTGTTTTGACTATGAGACAACCAGCCAGACCTCTCACCGGCCCATAAGAATGCCTCTTTGGGGTTTAGGGTCTTAAGCAGTTGGCGTGTGGCACTATCAGCAGCTCGAAACAGACAGAGAAAAGTAGAATGTGTGCATCATGTGCTTTAAAGTCCAGTTGAAGCAACATGAAAGGAGGTAATGTTCCTGCAGGCAGGCTGGTGGGGGAGGTTTGAACACACTAGGCTCATTGATATCTGCTTTAGACCACGCACAAGGCAGCTTTCAGACCAGGTGTGTATGTCCTTTTTCAGCTTTCATACCACAGAGGTGGCTGTTTTCAACAAGTTAGATCTGCCATTCTGAGCACAGATGAAATCCTCAAGTTTTCTTTCAAATGAATGTATTTCTGTTTGTTTTAAGTAAGTTTATCAAAGAAGTCCTGTAATCGGTACTAAATATGACTTCTGAATGATTCCCTCCTCTGCAGGCACAGCTTTCTTGCCCTAGTGATGCGTTTGTCCCATCTGGTTTAGTGGAGGACTGTAGCTGAACCCTCCAGCCCCCCTCCCTATCCTTGAAGACCTGCACCAGTACCTCCTCCTTCCTCATCCTCTGCCTCCTCTTCCTCTCTCCAGCCACCCCTGTGATGCCTCCCTCATGCTGTGGTTATCTGTCACAGTACACCCATCATCACCTGGTTGTCTTCCTCCTCACCTTCTTTAGGTAATTAGGCGTCACACAGCCATGTTCTCCTGGTTCATAGCAGATATTACATAACCACAGAGTAACTGGAAACCACATTAGGGCTTTATTTTCAGTCAGCATGTTGCTTATTTGAACGATTCTTGAAATGAGTTGCAGTGGAAATAATAGTGCGGCCTGTGCAGAAGTCCTGTGGTTGGATTTAAGCTGTTAATACAGGCTAAAGGTCTTGGGGGCCAGATTATCTCAGGGTAAACATTGTTAAGACAGCATGTACTATCGATGCTGATGTCCAACAGACATTTCGTGCACGTAACTCCTTGTGCACACAAGGACTTTCGTCATGTATTTTTAGCTATAATCACATGAACAAATGCGGTGCCACATGTTTGCAGCCATGTTAGAACATTAAAAAGAACAAACACTGGCATCCCGTCCCAGAAGTGTCACATTTGATGGATGCTTTTCACTTAAAGCTTCTTTTAAAGCTTTTAGCTTCTGAGTAAGACTCATTTGCGTCTGTCCAGCTATGTGTTGCTGCACTCGTCCAGGAAGACGTTCAGCAATGTGAAAGTGAGCATCTCCGCCCAGTGGACGCCATCCATCCAGAATGGCAGCGGGGCCGTGTTCTCTCCTGGCGAGGTACTGAGCGCCGAAACCCACAAACGCTTTCAAACCAAGCAAATGATTCTCAGTGAGCCGTTACATTATTATTTTTACACTTTGGTTCTTCGGTTTTCTGTTAAATATTTTGGAAATAAAGTACTTCAAACCTTTGGAGCTTAAAGCGTGTCCCTGGGGTCTCAGCCAGTGGTCTCAGAGGCCCTGGAGCCACTCTTGGCAGCAGACTTGTTCACGTGTCTCCTGTAGATAAACTGCCTGGAATTAAGTGTGTTTTCTGTGACTGTCCCAGACATGGGAGGACAATCGTCTGTTTGCAGATGAAAAGCAGGCCACTCTGTTTCTGGGCGCTCTGGACTCCATCTTCCTCTTCTCATATGCAGTGGTGAGTGGGCTCATCTTTCATCATCGGACCTCCGTTTCCTCTGACCCTTAAATGTCAGAAACGTGCGCAGTTCAGCCGCATACAACAAAGTGTGTTCTGAGTTAAAGACTGCAGAGTTCACTTTGTGATTATTTAAATTTACGTGAATCTCGAGGCTTCAGACCCTGCTTAAATTCAGCAGTGACATCAGGTCAGAGCAAAAATCAGATCCCTGCAGGTCGGATTGAACATCGAACGCCACCAAGCGTTTGAATCGTCTGAGAAGTACGGCTGTAATCCACCAAAGAAGTTCTTGGTCGACTTAAACCCTGACATTTCTACTAAAAATCGACTAATGGGGGGGGGCTCTCACAGCGTTTTGCATCGCATGCATCTGCACAATATAACAGCCCATGATTACCAAAAATCCACTGATATCAGCACAAGAAGGCAGTTAAACACAAAGGGCAAGTCAGCGAAAGTTGTCTTTATTAAACAACCCAGATCAACCAAGTAGAGCTTTAAAGTAAAGTAAAGTAAAGTAAAGCTTTAAAGTAAAGTAAAGTAAAGTAAAGCTTTAAAGTAAAGTAAAGTAAAGTAAAGTAAAGTAAAGCTTTAAAGTAAAGTGAAGTAAAGTAAAGTAAAGTATCACTGCATTACGTTTAGATGACAGAGGAGTAACTCCATGTTTCTACGTGCAGTTCTTTGGAGGATATCTTCATTTTCACATCATCATAGAGGTTTCAGGCTGAAGCAAACTGATGTTTTTTGCGTTATGTGCTCACTGATCCGTCACTTCTCAAAGGCATCACATCTTTAAGTCCATGTTAAGACACACAAAGTGTAAAACCTTTGCAATACGAGCATTTTAATGCTTTAAGATGACTCATCATCTTCTCTCTTATGGAAGAGTTCTGTCTGTTGTCTTCTCACTTAAAGGGAACTGAGTTATATTCCTGCATATTGACATATTCAACCCCCTGAGTCCTCTGCATGGAGTAACATCCAGCGTGGTCTGGGTGTATCTGAGGGATGCTGCCTTTTTACGGGCGGGTTCGCCTGCAGTTCTAAAAGGAATAAACGATTATTAGGCTAAAATATTGAAATATGTCTAAGGTGACATTAATAGCCTATAATATTGAAATATTACCGTTTTTAGATGATAAAATATGAGTTGGGCTAATCCAAAAGAGTGAAAACAAGGGGGGTGTTCTCTGAAGACAGGCTGTTAGCTGTGAAGCAGGTGCTCTGAAAACACCCCCATTAGCACTTGGTGCTTTCCCCCTGATGAAATTAACACGGCAAAAAAAACACCAATCAGAACTTTGGTGGACCCAGAACGTATCGATCAATAAGTCGACCCGTCCACTTTGACTTTACAGCCCGACTAAGAAGTTGTTGTAGATCACAAACCTTTCAGAACTGAACTCGACCTTGTGCACAGAAACTTCTCCAGATTCTCTCAATCTTTTCGTATTGTTTGCTCTCGATGAAGGAATTTATAGATGGAAAAAGTGACCTAAGTCAGGCTTTTAGGTGGAATAAAATGAGGAAGTAAATGGCGTTTAATTCCTGTCCACACAGGGTCTGTATTTGAGCGGCGTGATCGGAGACAGAGTGAACCTGCGCTACGTGCTGTGCTTCGGCCTGTGTGGTTCTGCTGCTGTGGTCGGTACTCTGTTTTAATCTGGATCTAATCCTTCATATCATCAGCCTGTGTTCACGCATTTAACAGCCAGCTGAAGGAGAACTTTAAACCTCTTAACTGTTAACGTAAATGATGTCGCCTGCAGGAGTTTGTGTTTGGCACGCTGACCGAATGGCTCCACATCTACAACGTGTATCTGTACTGCGGCCTGTGGGTGCTGAACGGCCTGCTGCAGTCGGCCGTGTGGCCCTGCGTGGTGGCTGTCATGGGCAACTGGTTCGGCAAGACTGGGTGTGTGACGCGTCTCTGTCTTCCTATTTATCTGCTTCTATGTAGTTTATTGTTAGCTTTTATAAAGCTTGTTATATCCTCATTTGTAAGTCGCTTTGGATAAAAGCGTCTGATAAATACAGAAACATCTACTTCATCCGTTATGACTGCATCCACACTGAAAGTTTTCCAAAGCACGTGTATCTCCTGCTGAGCCATGCTGTCGTTTTCCAGGCGTGGCTTCATCTTTGGCCTGTGGAGTGCGTGCGCCTCGGTGGGAAACATACTGGGGGCCTTCCTGGCCTCCAGTGTGCTTAAGTATGGATACGAGGTGAGGTGCACAGATGCTTTGCTTTTGCTTTTTGTCGTTCCTCTGCCGGCAGTCGCTGATGCAAAGTGTTTTTCCTGCAGTATGCCTTCCTGGTGACGTCTGTGGTGCAGTTTGCCGGAGGGGTGGTTGTGTTCTTTGGCCTTCTGACCTCCCCAAAAGAAGTTGGTAAGAACCATGTTTCGCTGCACTTTTAAAGGTGAATCTGTTTTTTTAGACGGGACCACCCAACCTCACGTGTCTTGGATGCCAGCGACTGCGCTCGTGTTGGCTGAACTCGTGGTAAGAGTCCATTCATGAGTTTCTGTGCACGGCAGGTTTGAGCTTGGAGTCAGAGACCGGACTCGGCCCAGTGGAGACGGACCCAGACAGCCACCAGCCCCTGATGAGTGACGAGGAAGAGGAGGCGGACGCCAGGCCGTACCGGTCGGTTCAGGAGGCGGACGAACCTCTGGGCGAATCCCCACAAGCCATCGGCTTCTTCCAGGCTTTCTGTCTGCCTGGAGTTCTTCCTGTGAGTCCAAAGGAGAAGTTTTCTCAAACCGGCCTTAAAAGGGCCGCTCGAAAGGAAACAAAGGGTTAAAAATGCCTTGTTTTTACTGCAGTATTCCCTGGCTTATGCGTGTCTTAAGCTGGTCAACTACTCCTTCTTCTTCTGGCTTCCGTTCTACTTGAGCAACAACTACGGGTGGAAGGAGGCCGAGGCCGACCGCCTGTCTGTGTGGTACGATGTCGGCGGGATCATCGGTAAGCAGCAGGCTTTTTGCTGCTCCTTTGAAGAAGAATTGCCGCTTTAAGAATGAAGCATTTGTGTGTCTCTGGCAGGAGGAACAGTTCAGGGGCTGATTTCTGACTTCATGGGGAAGAGAGCTCCAGTGTTGGCTTTCAGCCTGGCAATGGCAATGGGAGCTCTGGTGGGATACAGCCGTGAGTGCACTGTGTTTACACCAGTCTGCCGGTGCTAGAAAACAGCTGTTCGGGCTTTTTGGTGCCACAGTTTGGGGCCTGTCGTGTAACAGGAACTAAATCAGTGTTTTTCTCTGCACTTCTGTGGTTTTGATGTTGCCTTCAGGGTCCCCTAATGATCAGGTCATAAACGCAGCAATCTTATCCGCCACTGGCTTCTTCATCGGCGGTCCATCCAACATGATCAGCTCGGCCATTTCTGCCGACCTCGGGAGGCAGACGGCCCTGAGGGGCAGTCAGGAGGCTCTGGCGACTGTCACCGGGATAGTGGACGGAACGGGAAGCATCGGAGCTGCTGGAGGACAGGTGAGCCTGAGAGGATGTGGCTGGTGTGTGGATGGAACTGCAGGTCCATCAGACCGATGTGTAACTCCTGCTGTTCACCTCCCTGCAGTACCTGGTGTCCCTGATCGAGAGCAAGCTGGGCTGGAGGAGTGTGTTCTACTTCTTCGTCGTCATGGTGAGAAAATCTCCGGAACTCTGGGCAGGTGTTTGTGTTTCGCTGTGATTCAACGTGTTGCGTTTTCTGTGTGGCAGACTGGCGGCAGCATCCTGTTCATCGCTCCTTTGCTCGTCAGAGAGCTGCGAGACATGTGGAGAGACAGGCGAGCGCGGCGGCGCCAGCTGTGACCGCCTCGGAGCCTCTCGTGTGCCGACTTGTTTCAGTGAGGTGGCGAAGTCCAAGTGCCTGAGTGTACGGAGCGTCTGGCCGTCAGTGGGAGCGGCCTGTGAGTCCAGGCCGTCGCAGAATGTGTTTCTGTAAATATTTTAAGGTTTAAAGGGATGTAAATACTTCACTTTCTAAATGTAATGTACTTTTTGTCAGTTTCTAACTTAAATATCGGACCTGTGGAGCCGGTCTGAGGGTCAGAATTAAGAATGTGAACCGTGATTGTAATGGAATCTCTCTGCTTTTGTAGATATTTATTTCACTTTGGTTGCACTCTTACGGCTTGAGTCTGGCGGTACGAAGCAGCTCGGAAGCGTTTCTTTACGTTGGATGTTTTGCTGTTTGTGGTCGTCCTCCATGAGCAGCCAAACCTCCTGGACTGACCACAGCACAGATTTGCACGCTTTAATCGTTGTTGAGAGACGCTCTGAGAACAGGAGCTGAGGTCCTGACGCAGCAGCGGTTCGGGGCTCACTCGGAGCTCGGGTGGACATCGGTATCGGCCATGTTGAACCTGAAGACGCCACCGGAGCGCCTCACGGCTGCGTGTTCTGTCTCGTGAACAGTTTTTTAAAATCAGGGTGAGAAACTGTGATGATGGGGTCTGCTTCTCTGACTCTTTCCTTGTTCATCATTCCCTTTTCTTCTCCTTTTCACTTGAATTTTTAGTGTTTAGTCTTATTTCTCCTTTGATTGATGACGTTTAATGACATTAAATGTAAGTCTGTGTGGGTTTAAACAGCCAATGCAGGTAAAATAACGGTTTTATTTGTCCTGTTTAACTTGATATCCGGTCGTTGTTTTTAAGCCACACAAATGGAACAGAATGTAAACTGAAATCTATTTAACTCTAATCTGTGGTGGGTTTTATTTATGTGTATTTTTCACATTTTTGCTCATGTAAATGTCATTTTGATTTGAAATAAATGCAAGTTTCGTGGATACTTTGAAGGGTGTGATTCATAAAGCTTGGAGCTTCATGACCAGTTAAATCAGAAGCTTCTGCTTGTTCATCTGGTTTGTGAGAACGTGGAAAAATAAAACCTCTTATTTGATTGACTTCACGATATTTAATCATCATCATTAAAGCCAGCAGCACGCCATCAACCAGCGGATGAGCTGCTTTCGTTCCCATTTTTCAGCCCACACTGAGGCAGCTGGTCTGGAAAAGGAGGCTGGAGGAAGAGTTCCAACGTTACCCTTTTACACAGAAACTTCCAGTATTCCTCATTTAGAAAAGTTCCTGAAGGGGAAAAAACAGGTTGTTCTTTGGGGTTTGGGACCTGGTACCCTGTGCTTACCGCATATGATGGACCTATAGATGTGTGGCACCTTGTTGTAATGCTGTCAGGGTGTAATTTGTACAAATCGAACCTCTTCGGGTGTGAAATGACAGACCTGTGTCCTCTCTAATATTTTCATGTGACTCTTCAGTGTCTCAGATTAAACAGAATAAACTCAGTTTGATGCCAGAAGCAGCCAGAAGCAGCACACTTCTCCTGTGGTTTGCACCAGCTTTTATTTTCATGACTTCTTCAGCACCGACCGGCACATTTTCTATGTTTGACCTCCACTTTGCTTAAAATATGTGGTCCAATACATGACAAACTTTCCCCAAAGCCCTTTCACTTCTCTGCCTCATGCAGGCTTAGACATTAAAAGCAGAGCCTGTTTTCTTCATCCCGCTGAATTTCTGACCATTACTGCCCGCACAATAATAAAATGCATTGAGAAAGGAGGAGAAAACACGATTTTTATAGGCTGTTGATAAAGAGATTCAGGGACAACTGAGAAACTTCTCCAAATGTCAGACTTGCCTTGCTTTGTCTTTGTGCTGTAAAGACCTTCTTTGAGCTTCCTTTCCACATCATTTATTGACATCCTGTTGCTAGGATACAATCCGATCCCGCGGTGTTTTTAGCCGCCAGCTCCTGTGAGATTTGAGTTGGCGGGACCAGATCCCAATGCAGCCCTCTAATTAAAAGTACTGGATTAGGTTGAGAAACAAAACCTTTAGTGATTGTATTTAATCATTGTCCAGAGGTCAGTGAACACGACCAGCCAAGACCTTAATGAACGAGCCGATGGGTTGTTTGTTCCAGCAGGAATTACAGCCTATATTTATGTTTCATGAATGCGCGACCTCAAGCGATTTGTGAGGAAGTGGGTGGAAAATCTCATGCTGATGTGTCACCAACCTGTGATGTTCTATTAATGTTCTGAAGAATTGTCTCTGAGCCCAAACCCAAGACTTTTTCTGATCCAAACCGAGCAGTTAAGATGTAATCAGAGAGTGAACCCTGATAAAAAGGGTGAACGACTGAAAACAAAGAGGTGAAACCTCTTAACTGAGCTCCCAGATCCAAGTTGGACGACTCGGAGTAACCTCAACAGCCCCAAACTCAAAATCCAACATGGCTGCTGCATGTTGGACAGTTTGGATGTCATTAGATCAGTCATGAATAAAACTGTTGTTGCTGTTGAATGCAGGCAGCTTGGCTGGAAAGTCATTCCCAGCTCTATGTTCCCAGTTCTGAGGCAAATGGAACAAAGCATGAGACTTTTCAGGGTATTAAAAACAGGCTAAATGGTCAATCTAAGACAGATCTACTGTAAGGATTCCAGCTTAGAGGACGCTCCTGTATGAGTTGTATTTAACATGCAAACTGTAAGGTTGTATCACTTTTAGGAGATCTTTGATTTGCACACTTTCACCTCTGCTGATTGGATTTAACCCAGCGGAGAATTGAATAGTGAAAATGTTAAAAAAAAAAAAGACTTCCATCTTTCAGTTTAACCCTCAGACTGTTCAATGAGCTGAGAGGAACTAAAATGTTTGGGCAGTGTATTTAATATAAGAAAGAAAGTAAAAGTACTGCAGTTGTAATGTGGAATATTGGAGCATTTCCTTAATAAATGCATGACTAACTATAATATCTTTGACTCGTCTGTTTCTTTGAGCAATATTATATTAGTTTTAAGAACTTTGTGAAGCCGATATGAAAACTAGTCTTTTCTATGACGCATCACTGCAATAACAGCGCAACACCGCCACTCGGTGGCAACAAAGAGGTACTGCAGGTCAATTTATGTGGGTCATTCATAACAGTTGACCTAGAAAAGTTTCTGGTCTGAACAGGTAACCCTGAGTTTGTTTAATCTGTTTCCTGGTACAGTCTACAGGAATGTTACAGTAAATACAATTTTTTCAAACAGAAAAACAGCTCTGAACCATTTCAGAAATAACTATGGCGACTATTAAAAACTCAAATGAAGGCTAAAAGGCTCAAATATTGTGTATATCCTTTCGTGCATTCTGTTTTCTTCATTCTTCCCTTTTTGTAAGTTATAGAACTTGTTCAATGATCTTCTTTTCTGAACATTTGACTTTGGCACACCCGTTAGAGGAGTCATGATCTATCAGGGTGTGATCAGTGGACACACTTACAGCGCCTCAGAGCAGAAAACATGGTTATTTTTTCATATCTCTGAGATCTAATGATTTAAATCGTCTCGTTTGGCCGAGTACTTGAAAACCCATTTGTTTGTGTGATGGTGAACTAAGAGTGTGGATCTCCTTCCATCAGAATTAGCAAAGTTTGTGCTCAGTATATAAATACGTAATCTAATATCTAATCTATTAATACTGGAGGAGGAGGGAAAAATTCTGATAGGCTGCCATTTATTTGAGCTATTGCTGAGATTATTTTACAGACTTGGACGTGTGGAAAAGTTGTAGGCTTAAAAACGGGAGTCGACCTTTTATTCTTTGGTCTTTTTCTAACTGTGCTGTCATGAACTTTAACATTTAACACGCTAACCGAGGCCCGTAGAGTCTGAGATGTAGCTCTTGGGTCTGGTTTAGTCCATTAAACTGTATCACATTCATCACACAGTCATATTTCAGACAAATAACCAACAAGTAACATGTAGGTTTGTGCGTTTAATCCAGGGAAGTCACTTGTGTTTGACACTATCTGCTGCTCTGATTTAGAAACTAATCTAACCAACAGTCAGAGCGACAGAGCTACTGATCTTAGCCATTTTAACAAAATATACAAACTTATTACTAACTTTTCGCACAGATTCTTAAGAGCGTCTGAAACCTCTGACAGATGTGATCTGCTGATTGGGACGTCCATGAGTAAACAGTCAAACTTGGCAGCATTTGCTGCCGTTCTTTTGTTTATTTTGAGCTTCCTGGAACGTTAGCGAAGCCCCATTTGTGAAAATAGCATCATCCAGTTGAGAAACATGCCATTTTAGTAACATAACTCCTGATCAATCCACTGCTGTTTCCTGGTTTGACATCATTAAGCAGCAGATCTCACAAATCTGTGTCTGCTTTTGGAGTGTTTGAGAGGGTCCAGCCCTTAAATATTGTTGTTCCTGTTTGTGTGTCTCTAAAATCTCTAAATGACCACGCAGCATGCTTGTTGGAACCTTTTTGCTATAAGAATAGGAAACAGGAGGATCTCTTTCTCAGCTGTAGCAGGACAGGGGAACCTACAATTTACAAGTTACTGACAAGTTGCATCTTTGGTCAAATACCATTAGTCTAAACTGCTCTTTTGTTGCTTTAAAACGTTAAAAGAGTCAAAAAATGTTGGCATAAATTAACATATTAAGTGTTGGTGTGTATGAATGTTTTATTACATTACAGTAACACACAGTTAGATTTGTGCTGATCCAGTTTTGTGAGCTAAATTCCTTCCTCCAGTTTAAACTTGTATGCGGATAATTCCAGTAGCTGTACAGTTTCTTCGCCTTTTCACCTCACAGTAAAAGTACACAGTAAAAGTACTCAGCGTCTGCAGGACAAACGGAGCCGACTCCCAGTCACGTTGCAGCTCAACGTGACTTGAGGATGTGGGCTGGGTGCCAAAATAAAACATGATGTAAGTACTACACGAGAATGTGTGTCACATTTGAGAGGAAAGAGGGAAATGGCGGCCAATGCCAAGATATTTGACCTACTTTTATCCACTCTAGAGGGAGAAGTGAGGAAGAAAAGCGCAACAGTGTGAGGCAGAGACCAGTTTGGATCGGAGCTGTGGCGCATTCAAGCAACCGGTGGACTTCTGCCTCATGATAACAGCGTAAGAAACTATTCATTATTTCTGCATGTTTTCGTCAACACTTGAGAATAAAACTCTCAAAACTTTTGCGTGTGCCTGGATGTTTTTCCGTACTTTCGCCGCGTTTGGTACAACTGCGCTCAGGACAAGATGTTGTTCACCTCTGGTCTGCGTGTTTTGATGGGAACCACGTGACCGCCTCCTCCTGTGGGACGTCCCACTTGTCTCCTCAGTCCATCACAAACAAGTCGCAGATAAGGGGACAGACACGACCCACCCGTGGGCAGTGTCTCTGAGAAAACCTTCACTTGGCACTGTGTTTGTCCACGGGACCGTCGCGTACACTTTCCACTCCACGGACTCGTTGAAAAGTTTGTCATTTGTGGACGAAACGTTCGAGACGTCAAAACTCCGCTTTGATACAAACGTCGATGGTAAGAGGGAAAAAATATTATTTTCTACAAGTATTTTATGATTTTCTTTATTTCTTATCGTGCTTTTTATGTAAAAACAACGTTCACGCCACTTTGAGCTGACTTACGGTGAGAAAAACGCTAAATTGAAGCAGTTTTACTGATATTTGACCCTTTTTTTAATTCTAATTTGTCATGGAAACGTTGGCGTGTAGCTATTTGTTGGTATTTGTAGTAGACATCATAAAACCGCTGTTGTGTGTGTAAACTAAGTGTTGACAACTTGCGTTTCTGTGTCGCATCTCATTGACCCACATCCGCAGTGAATGTAACTGCGTCACGAAGCGCTGCAAAACTCCCCGAAGTCGCTCTGCAAAGCTTCAAAAGTGCGATAGCCGTAATTTCACGGCTGTGTGTTGGTGCTGCAGAGGGAAAAGTGGGGCATTAGTGCCGTACTGCAACTTATTGGGGAAAGTTTAAGGATTTAGCCTTTTTTTCCTCTAAGAACCGGGGACACCCACAGTGGAAACCCGACCCGCATACCGCGCCCACTCCTTTCTCTACGCAAATAACTTTTACGCGCAAAGAACAGTGCAGTTTGTATTTAGTTTTCCTTATTTCTCTTATTTCTGATAGAAAACCTGCAAGAAATCCGAAGCTGTGCTGGTTATCTTTGGAGTTAACGGCGTTGAAAAAGTGCGCGCTTACACAACGTTTTTTAACCCCTTGTGTTGGTTGACAGGCAGTATAATTAGTGATTTTGTGAACCTCTCAGCTACGTATTCTACACAGTATGTGTCAAACAACCACGCCACGGGCTTCTTAATGGCGTCAGGCTGATGTTTGGCTGATAAAGTAGCTGGTTGGCGTTTTTAAGAGAAAACTAAAAGTCACAACGTTGAAAAAACTTTTTCCACAGAAAATCACTGAAATCTAATTTAATAAGTCCGTCATACTGACCTAAATGCAGAGGCTTTAAGTCTCCTGAACGTATTTTGGTGAAAGAATGCAAAAACGCACAGATAAAATAATTTTTTATTTAACTTAGCTCAAAACTCGCCTTTTTTATCACTTGGTTGAGTCGACTGGAGTCACTGGCTCTGATCCAGCTGGCCGAACACATGGCGGCAAAGCGGTTTTCTGACTGTACTTGTGCAGATTGTAGGGGAGGTCTCAATGTGTCCTGAAGCAGAGGGAAATGTTGGTGACGCTGTTAAGAGCCGTGACCGAGGTGCAGGATGGTTCTGTAGAGGTGCCATGTGGCTACATTTGGTACTGCTCAACCTAAACTGGGTCAAACTGACAGACAAACCTGAGGCCACAGGGAATGCAGTTGTTCTCCACGTAATGCAGGCTTTTAGCGGGAAACTGGAGGTGGAACTCCATCTAGGAATTCAGCGGTATTCCTCTAATTAACTGGGGCGGATGGGAATGCAGGAAGCATTTCTCACCAGAAGCCCGTATGAGCGTTTTCCTCTCAGTGACCTTTACTGCCAACCTCTGGCTGACAAGCAGCCGAGCAGGTGGAGGATCAGGCTCATTTATGACACGGCGGGGCGCTCAGCGTTGTCTGAGATTTATTTGGTGTAAGTTCAGGTACCTGTTGCCACAGTAATTGCTCAATAGGTTCAGCCACATGTGTGTTTGATCACATAAAGGCGCCCAGAAGGGCAGAAAATGCTTGTGTGTGTGTGGTTGTGGAGAGGGGGGGTGAGGGGTCCATTTACCAGCTCGTATGTGTGTGTGCAGTAAAAACTCAGATCACACCTCATTGAAACTCTACAGGCCCAGCTAAGGGAAAAGAACGTCCACCCTTCTGTCTGACACTCAGCTTGCTCTCCAACAGGGACATAGCGATGGCTTCTACACCATCAGCAGCAGCAGCACCAGATATGACATCAGACTCGGAGCTCTCACGCCTCGGAGGCATTGAGGCTTTGAAGTTGAAGGTGGGCCCGGTACGAAGGAATCTCTTCGGGCCCGTTGACCACCAGCAGCTGCAGCAGGACTTCCAGCGGCTGCTCTGCATGAGCGTGGAGGTGGCCAACAAGCGCTGGAACTTTGACTTCCAGAGCGACACGCCAGGACAGGGCTCCAACGTCGAGTGGGTGGAGCTTAGCTGCCAAGACGTGCCGGCATTTTACCGCAGCTGCATGGTGGGGCGGCCTGAAGCCGGGATGGCAGAGGACACCAGCCGAACGTCGATTTCATCAGGCGAGTGTTCCCCCAGCAGCTCGTGTGGGTCCGGGGACGAGTATCTGGAAGTGACCACAAGGGGGTGCTACCGGCTTCAGCGGCTGGGGAAACGCAGACAGTCCGCCATAACAGGTGAGCTAGTCCTTATTCTGATCTAAGTTAACCATTTATTGGCAGGTGCTTCTCAGAAATTAAACCTCTTTCTGAAGAACTGCTTCAGCGTCTTGACTGAAAATCACAAGACGATACTCTGCACCAGTTTTCATTGCTCTTCTCTTTGCCTCCTCAGATTTTTTCAGAGCGAAGAAGAGGAAGCTATTGCACGACAAAGCATCGTTTCTGCAGTAGAAAAACAGTGGAAGATCACCAAGTGGTCGACAGCCCTCTACACGTCACCTCACGCAGATCTTATGTATATATGGAGCCATTTGAAGGAGACTGTCCTCAAGCTCATACGTGCTTGGGCTTAAAGACTTCTGACTCAACCTGCCTTTAATTTTCAGCACAAAGAAGCTACCTTTTTCCTAGTTAATCAAGCTGAGACGATAGACACTTATTTTTTGGTGGATGAACATATATATATATACTGTACATGCTCTATACGGTTTTACTCAACTTTTGACTATACTGTGAAATCATTTCATATGCACTCTTCAGGATACTAGAACAGAAAAAAGGTCTCTGGTTCAAAGAAGTTAATTATCTTCACAAACATTTCATTGACCTCAGTCCTCGACCCCTTTTTACTCCCTCTTGCTACAAGTCATTAGTGGTTTTTGATCACCAGTTAATACCGCTGGCACCACATCACACGTAGCCTTGAGTTTCATCCTGTGGCTCTGAAAGCTGGAGTTAGAGCAGGGGTCAAAACCTCACCCGGGGTTCAAAATGTAGCAGGGCAACTGTCATTACCTTCAGGTTAAAGGTTATGAAGTAACGTGGCCATGTGATTAAGGCTCCAGTCCTAAGAAATAGGAATAGTGATTCACTGTCTTATCTTTCATGATGCTAAATCCTAAGATAAGAGTAAAACAATAGATGTGTAATGTGAGATAAAGAGTGCCATATTCCCTGAATTTCGCCTTAGACTTTCAGGCCTCATACATACTTCAAACTTGCCCCTTTACTCCTCGTTTCCACGTACTTTTGTGGTCGTATATGATACGTCTGTTAATTTCCGATCTTGGCTAAGGGAAACCGCTAACATTAGCCTCTTCTGTTGCCTAAACGAGGTTTATCAATCTTAAAAATGAAGAACAAAATTATAGTGATGCATTTCCCCACGTTGAACACTAGGGGGAGTCGCCCGATTTTACGGCCCAAACACACTTATTTGGAAATGAGGCGTTCAAGTATCCGTCTGTGCAGAGTAGCACCATCATAAGACAGCAAATTAATGTAGAAATTACTACATTGTATTCTCCTTTTGCTTTGTATTATTTGCATAATGAGGTTTTAAAAGTATTTTTGGTAACAGACCAAAACATATACGCGGCAGTATGTTTTAGTCAGCTTTACGCTTTTTGAATGTAGCATTTCCCATTTGTGTTCATGTGATGTCCGACTTGTAGGCTTTCAGTTGCTTCTTTCAAGGGAGTTTTGTGTTTTATGGTTGTGTTGATGACTCAGATATTTTAGTTCCACTCTTTTATCAGTTAAGTTTTGATATGAAGAGTGTAGCCGCGTCACACTTTCTGTCGCTCTCATGGGATGTTTTTCATCTGTTTTAAAGGTTGTGGCAGCTGAGGCAGTTAAACCAAAGCATTTGCTTTGTCATTTTATCAGGAAAACGTGTTTTTTTTTTTTAAAACGGCTCATTGTTGAGTGATTAGGGCCAAAGGAGCCTGTCAAGATCTTCAAACATGTCATGAGCACTTTAAAACGTCAAATTCAGTTAAGTTTGCCTCCTTTTTTGTGATTTGAACTGCACAATCCTCACATTTTTTTTACTTCTACATCTAATCTGCATACATTTTCTGTTAGATTTCTGTATATGTAAGTAGCCTTAGGCTGGAGTCATCCGCTCTTACTACCTCATCATGTTAGTTAGTTACACATTTATGAAATAGGAATTAAAAACTGCTCAGGTTGTCTAGAAGCAGGACAGTGAGACAGTGAGACACATTCTGCTTGGTAAAACATCAGGTAAAAGAGTCAGTGTGTCAGAATGGGGCCCCTCTGCACACAGAGGAAACTCTGATCCCTTGAGAGGAGGGTGGGGTAAGTGGGTTTGATGGGCAGACAGCTTTTTTTGTCTCGCTCTCTCATTGCCTCACTTTATTGTGACAACTTTCCCAGAGCAGAGGGACAGCGTTGGGGGGGGTGGACAAGGAGAAGCATCATGAGAAAACTTCTCGGTCTACTCTTCTCGATTAAAAGTGGCCTGAAAGCCACATGCGCTTTTGTCTGGCGACTTTAAACTCTCTCGTTTAAAACCAGGTTTGGTTGTATATTTCACAGATTGTGTAAGTGTGAGAGAGTGTGCTTTATTAACTTATTCCCAGGTTTTGTCTTTTGTTTTTAAAGGGAAATTATCATAAATTCCCCATTTTTCATTAAGACTAATTGTATTATTTCTGAAACTATATCTTTGCACTACTTTAAACCTTGTTTGCAAAAGAAAAATAAAAAAAAACAGTCCTCTTTTGAAACTGAAACATGCGATTTCTCTGAGTTTTGCATTTGGTATCTTTCAGTTTCATGTGCCCTCAGTCCACTGGGAGGACATCTGAGATAAAACTCAAGTGTAACAACAAATGTTAGTGTCTCACTGTTCTCAAGCAAACTTTGCTAATTCACATGTCGCAGCTATAACAAAGTATGGAGTTATTTACTTTGTATATGCATGAATGTAAGATAATACTTATGGTGTTATTGTAATTTGATACTGGTTTATGTATCCTTGTAACGTGCCAGAAGTGTAACAGATGCATGAGATCATATTCTAATTCCATTGCTGGGTTGTTGGTACAGTGTTGCCTCTCTTTTTTTAAAGTGTGCTCAAATGAATAAAATGCTCACAAATTATCTTGATCTAAACCAAAAATGACCGGTCTGGAGTTTTATTTTTCTGCACTTTCAAGAACCAAAAATAAGTGGATAATAGGTGGAAGTGAAGCTTTAGCTCTCTGACACTAAAGTGGATGTTCTATGTGTCATTTGCAGTATTAGTGAAGCGTTGAAGTCGGTTTTCACCCAGAACAACCTTCAAAAGACGTGCAAAGTGGAGCTTTATTCCATTTTGTAGATCCATTTAGAAAAGACGATAATACAGACTCCAAAATACAAATGTTTGGCTCATATCAAAGGTAATGATTTTATATCGCTGTTTCTTCTTATGTGAAAGGAAGAAATTATCCAAAAGCATGGAGCAATATAGACGAGCTGCTCAAATGAAAATGACAAAAATAGCTGGATTTGTAGTGTTCGCCCACCTTGATTATTCATGCCATTAAGTTTCCTGTGCTGGCATTTAAAGCCCCCACAGGTTCACGGTTAATTTTACCAGTAAACAGAAGGAAAAACAGCATAAATCACATCAAGATAAGAACAGAAAGTGAGTCAATTGTGAGTAAAGACACTAAAAGTTAACTATTCCTGTGAAAAGGGAAAGATGACCTCATCACGAGAAGATTTTCCACATCATTTCTGACCCTGATCACAAAAGACAGCACAAAACCTCTTAAAACTAGAGGACAAAGGGGACGTTTTATGAAAAAAGCACATATTAGGGTGTCTGAAGTCACCAGCAAGTGAAAAACTCCCACCCATCGTGTTCATTTCTAAGCCTCACAACCCCTGAACCTGCTGAACTGGTGAAGGTTGCTCTGTTCTGCTGTCAGCTGTACGGAGGAGCATGCATCTTACATTTCCCACCAGCCTCAGAGGATGTGGGGGCACAGGGGTGTCGGGGTAGCTTCTGAGTAGCTGCTGGCCTCACCAGCAGGGCTGGATGAGCACTTGCTCAGATGTAAACAGGGCTACTCTCCAGAGTCTTTGTTTTCTTCTTCAGTCACATGCAATTCTATGTTCTGGGTTTGTTTTTTTGCGGAGCTAAAGTAATCCAACAGCCGTGTTGTGCCTCACCTCCCTGACGCCGCACTAATTTGTGTGTAAGTTGTCTTTGCACACTGTCGTATATTAGACTAGACTGTATGATGCCTCTGTTGTTTCAGCTCTCTGACCTGTATACAGTCAGCTTGCTGTTCCACATAAACTCCTAATCCTCTTGTTTTCTACAGTGTTACATATGTTTTGGTGCACGGCCCCCTCCCTCCCGCTCCCATCCCTAATCCTGCACTGTATGTTTCATTTGTAAATGCAGCCATTAAGCCCATTGTCTTCTCACCACGGTCAGTGCCCGCTGAATGCATCACCAGTCTAATAAAACAACAGTCACACTGTAAGATGCGACCTGAGACTTAGAGGACCGGCTACTGTCAAATCTTCCTTCATTAAAATCTGCCAAAGAGAACCGTAAAGTTTTATTCAATTGATATTTCTTCAGTTAAAATGATGATATTGCACACATGCACCAGGACAGAACACAGTCAACTGCCTATTTTTGTGATATGTTCACATTAAAAAGCTGTTTGGTTTCACTCCGGATGAGAATTTCAGAAAGCAAAAGGTCAGAGGTCAATATCCTCACAACAATCTGAGAATTTGGTGCTTTGGCAAAACCCCAAGAGAACGTACGCCACGTACTTTATGTCTCAGCAGGAAGTTTTTCTGCTGAAGAGGAAGCAGAGATGAAGAGAAGAACAAAAGAAGAAAGAAAGAAACAGAACAGAACAGAACAGAGGAAGTTGTTGGTTCCCAGGTGCACTGCGGGGGTTTCCATGTCCCACCACAGACAGGAGGTTGTTTACACCAGACATTACTTCCTGACATACCACAACAAAATGCAAACAATGCGAGTGAAGAAGCGCGGATGGAGCTCATTATAACAGTTCATCTAACATCATTTGACTGACTTTCAGCCACACATGGCTGTTGCCGCTCTGAGCCAGTTTGGCTTCTCCAGCTGAGAGATATGTTGGCTTATGAAGGCTCTTTGGGCAGGATTGCTGTTCCCCTCTGTTGCCTGAATTATTTACTGGGTCCAGCCACACGTTTATCCAGCAGACGACCGGCTGGACCCAAGTTAGAAGCCAGAAGTTACAGGATCTAAAAGTTTTAACATCAGCTTGCATGTTTTTCATAGGAGCTGCATGAGAAAGTGGGAGGGATTCCACGGGAGCGTTTGCCCAGCTGTGGAGGCCACAGGTGGGGCTGTGCGTGAGGGTGGAGGAGTGAGCTCTGATTTAATTTGTGTGTGAACTTCCTCTGGGTCTGTGGAACCAGGGGGCACAGGGGGAGTGAAGCAGCTCACTGGCAGCTGGTTATTATAGAGGGTTCGTTGAGAGGAGATCGAGGCTGGATGGGTTGAATATGAAACTGTGTTGATTTTGGGAGGAGGGGGGGGGTCCTCAGGGCCTGGCCTTGGGGGTACGAGTGTAACATGCAGTTTGAGGGACTCTCAGATTTATTTTCTTTGAGTGGTGGTGTCCTGCATATGTTGCCCTCGTGCGTTTGCCTCCTGTTAAGAACAGTCTGTGCTCTAAGCTGATACCATCGAGCTCACTGGAACATTGTTTTTGCAGAGTGTGATTGTGGGCGTGGGGAAAAGGAGGGGGGGTGAAGAGGAGGAGGAGGCTGCGGGTGTAAATCGATCCATTGTTTTCGTGCCTGCGTATGTGTCTGAGAGGCACTTGTTTTGGTCTGAATGAGGCACCTTTCAGAAAAGTTCAGTATATGTATATAAAAAAAAGTCAATATGAGGCAAAAACAGAGCAAAAAGTCGTCAATAATCTTATTTTCAATCAAACAGCTGCTGTGTTGATTGCAACAAACTTCTCTGAGAAAAGCGTGAATAACTTTTGCTTCTTCTCCGAACAGCTGAGGTGAAAAGGTGACGCACTCCAGCTGATGTGGTTTTACCCTTATCTTCATCAGGGGAACATCTGGTTTC
Source organism: Leuresthes tenuis (assembly GCF_036924035.1). NCBI lineage: Eukaryota > Metazoa > Chordata > Actinopteri > Atheriniformes > Atherinopsidae > Leuresthes > Leuresthes tenuis. The sequence continues at coordinate 23,661,405 of NW_027325377.1, read as the reverse complement.
CATCTGGTCGTGTTATGTTGAGCTGTGCGTGAGCGGGACAATATGCGAGGGAAACAAAGAGGAGGAGAGGCCAGGGAGAGTTTGGATGTGCTGATTGAATAGCGAATGAATGACAGATTACTGTGCTGAAATGAGGGAGAACTGTGTGTGTGTGCGTGATCATGTGACCTGTCATCCAACCAAGAATCTTTGAAACAACAACCAGTTTAACACCAGGCAGCAGTGTCAGTTTGACCCTGATGGAAACCTCTTTGGCCCAGTTTGTCTATATCTTAATAAATTACTACAGAATAATGAGCCAGATCTTCGAAAGCAAAAGAAAGGTGAGACACGCATGACAGAGGAGGAACAGGAGGCCCCTGCCTCTGGAGGGGAGTCCTTGTTGGGGCCACATGGTATCAGTGGTAACTGGGCCAGCTGGCCTGAGGTGCAGTTCTGCAGCGGTGTGCTTTAACTGAAAAGAAAGAAAGAATCTGTTAGAGATGAAAGAAAAAGGATATGAAGAGACCCGCCTTGCTCCTTTTATGTCATAATGTGGCTTCTTTAAAAGAACTAGAGCTTAAATCTGTTACAAATTAAGGAAAAACGTCCCAAATCATTGGTTGTAGCTTTGGAACTTTGACCGTTTTTCTTCACATAGATTTTAGCAATGAAAGAAAACAAGATTTAGACTGTTTTTTTGCAAACTATCTGCTGCTAACTGATGTTGGAGAATGGCAACATACCTGCAGAATGTGGTTTAGCACTGGTACGCCTCCCCAAACGGCATCATCATGATGGCAACATGGTTCCAACACCTGCAAATATACTGTTTAGTATTAACGGTGCATTCAATGCCACGAGCACTCACACATGCCATGAGTGCTGATGACGAAACAGACACCAGTTTGCACAACAAATTAGTTATTTTTTTAGCGTTTTTGAGGTCTTTAATCGTGCAGGAAGCTCCAATACAAAGGCAAAACAAGGAGAGTTTCATCAACTGACAAAAGAGCTGCAGATTTATCCTGATCAGCTGTACTTCAGGATGTCAGTGGTCCAGTTTGACACTCAGACACCAGTCGTGTCCCCATTCAAAATGATGAAGAATACGTCACACGTGTGAATCTGGCCTTAAAGACCTGTTACCATTGAACTGATTAGCCGCGAGAAGTTGCACTGGGTGCTTTTAGTGCATCATAGCATCTTAAAAGTCATTGTTTTCTCAGTAAATATCCAAGAAGCTTCTGTCAAGCTTGCAAAAACCCAACATTTATTTTTCTGGGCCAGGGACCATTGCTGTAGATGCTTTTAAACACAAAATACTCAAGGACTCAGGTTGAATAGCATGATAGTTATGATGTGGAACGTCTTTATTCTACTGCACTGTGACTCTCCAGCTCTGTTTTGCAGTGCTAAATGGAGAATTGTCATCTATGTATACCACCTCAGCTGTTATTTTCAGTCCTAGCAGCTATAAAAGTATCCGTTAAGGCAGTCGTGACGCTCAGGAAGCAAAAACGTGTGTGTGAAAAGTGTTGGGGAGTGAAACAGGAAGCAACTGGGGGTCCACTCTTAGCCGCAAAGTAGTAGTACAAACCAGAAAGAGTCGATGCAGAGCAAAAGTATCGTACTGCAGCGTGTGCATGTGTGTGTAAACCCTGCGAGTGTATGTGGTTTGTCAGAATAATTTTACTCTATGTGTGTGACAGTGTGGTAACTTCCTTCTCGGGGGGCCCTCGATGGAAACTCATGATTTTGAATGTTGCACTTCCACAATAACAACAAAAAGAGCGAGTGAGACTTTCCTTTAAGTGGGCAAGCACCTGTAAAGAAGTTAGATAAATTATCAGCATAAAAACGGTTTTATTATCATCTTAAACATCTCTTATCTTTGTGTTTCCTCCTAGTAAAAGAGTTCTAATTGGTTCCAGTCAGCTCAAATATTCACTCATAGAGCTTTAGGCTTCAATTTGGTGAGAACCACATGTCAAAATGTAACTAAGAGTCATGGGTGCCTGCAGGCTTCATCTCAGGGATGCTGAATACACAGCCATTCCTCTGGAGCAGCGTAACTACCTGTTTTGATCTGATCTGAGAGCTGCTTTAAGGCCCAAAGACTGAATGGCTCCAGCTTATGACCCATGAAAGGAAATTCTTAGAGAAAAACATACATTATTTACAGTGTTTTATCATAAAATGACCTTCAGAACTGTTTATATGGTCATAATTCTAGAGATATAGGTTATAGGTTCTTCCTTATATAAGAACACTGATTGGAATGCTGGAACATATGGCGCAGACCGGTTTAAAATAGCTGACATACTTTCAGGAAAAGGGTTGGCTTCTACATATGTTGCGCCATCTGGTGTCTTGCAAACAGCCTCGCACTCGTTATGAGAAAATACAAAATGTCAGCGACCCCAACTCCACCAGGCGATGTGGACTTACAGCTCCCTCTGCTGGTGATCAAGCAGGGCTGCAGCAAAGAAATATTTCTTCCCGCACATTGAGGATGTAGTTGTTTTTAAAGTGCACTGTAAGTTGCTAATGTTGTGGGTGGGATCCCTGGGAGGGCCCCACGTTAACGGTGGCAAACTGGGAGGCGCATTAACATATGTGTTGTCAGGAGAAACAGGCTCGGCCGCGCCCTTTGTATAATCAAAACACGGTATTTAATGTGTTCTTAGTCCACCTCTGAGAGCTTGAAAAGAGCTCTCTCGCAGTTTAACCCCTGTTAGCGTTTAGGTCTTCCAAGGGAAGGAAAAATGGTTGAGGCCCAAATTTGAGTTTCTTGAATTTGGATTTTTGTGTGTGTCCTCACTGTTAAAAACTCCTGGAATTAATTTACCTGATTAACACCTGCCAAGCTTTACTTCTCAGTTAAAGCTATAAACAGGTATAAAGCTGACACACCATGCAGCTCATTTAACCGTTTTCACACTCAAACTCAGCAGTATTTAATGATTTCGATCCATATTTCAGCAAACCTTTTCCACAGAATTATAATTCAAGGTCAAAGCAAAGGGTGTTGAATAAAACTAGAATTAAAATAAAAATATAAAACATATCTTCACGAATGTCAAGCTACCGTAAGGGAAACTGGTCTTCAGGGGAATGTTGCAGCTCTATATCTGGAAAAAAGTGACACAAATGCAGCAATAAAATGCAAATGAGTAAAGTATCTACTTGAATAATTATATGCTGTTCCCCTTTTAAAACTCACGAAGCAATGCTGAACAACTTCTCCTGAAGTTAAAGATTTGTTTGCTTACATGAATTGTTGTACAACTAATAAATTAGGAGTTTGAAACCGGCCTGTGCACCATGGCTGGTTATTAAATGGGTCACCAGAGAGTCAGACCCCATGAGTGTCAGCTGCAAAAGGCCACTGAACAATTGATTAAAAAAGAAAAATGACACACAAAATTACTTAAACGACTCGAAGGGTTTCTAGAGAGGTAGAAAATGTATGGAAAAAAGTGTTGAAAACACACAAAGGGACACAGGACTATAGACAGAGAAAAGAAGAGACACAAAGTGACCCAAAGAGATGCAAAAATAACCCCAAAATGACCACAATGGGACACAATCATGCAGAATTACTATAAAACTGACACATAAATGGCCATGAAATGACCAGAAACACTCAAAACCATCACAAAGACACAAAACAATGTCAAAGTTCTGCAAAAAGTAAGTCAAATGACAGGAAAGGCAAACAGGACAAGAACATAAGATGACCTTGAAGATATGAAACGACTTTAAAGATGTAAGGCATTAAAAAGAAGGATTTAAATGACTATGATGCTCCTCAGTGGGTCGTCATCTATACATCTGTGTGTATTTACTGTAGATTACTTTAGGTTGGCAGCCAGTTGTTAAAACTGAGCAAATTCATCTCTAATATCAGTCTCTACAGTATACTGAATATTGTTTATTATACTTAAATTACTGTTGAAGTCATTTTAGACTTGAGTACTTCTACTTCTGCACCCGTGAAGTCACATTCAGCAATATTAGATTTTTCTTTTCTGTGGAGAAGCTGCCATGTTGTTCCCTCATATGTCCCAAACTGTGAGTCTCCATCCATCTCTTTGACAGTAGGAGCCAATTTAGCCCTGATGAAAAACATGTGTCATTGATTTTCTGTTCCGCCTTTGACCTGCTGAACAGCTGACCGCTGACAGCAAAGATTTAATATCACTGCGCTCAGACAGAAGTCCCCGTCACTCCCATTCCCGCCCTGAAAACTGATAAAATAGCGATGGGTGTTTGTGTTAACTGCTGTGTTCTGCGCCTCCGGGTTATGTCACATTCCAGGAACGTGTCGGGACAGACTTCTCACCTGAAACGAAGAGAAAAATAATTGCACGCACTGTCTTTTCACGCGGCAGCACCAGTGCAGGAATGTCATGTCCCTGCTCCCGTTCAGGGATGACATTATTCTTGGAAAACGCTGTTCGAACCTGAGGCCCGTTTTCCACCTGAATCCTGACGCTGAGGTTCGGTGTGATCACACCTGCATCCTCTCCTGAAATCTCCCATCCACACCTTCTTTTCACATATTTCCTGCTGTGCCTCTCACTCGTGCCCTTTCTGTTGTATTTGAGCCGGCGCTGCCGGTCCGGCCATCTCTCCACCCCTACTGTATCACTGTATGTCGATTAACCAGTCATAGCAGGGACATGTGGAATTTTTCATTACCTCGCCCCGGGGGCACCATGCTGCCTCTGCCTGTGTATCGTGCTGTTTTCTTTCCACTCCTGCCTTCCCTCTCTCTCACACTCATTCTCTCTGTGGTATTATTCTGAGTCAGCCAGTGTCGAGCCGTGGTTTGTTGTTTGTGGTCAAGCCAGATGTATGGGGCGGTGGTAGCTGTCAGTTACTGATCTCCTCTCCATGGCCTGCCGTCCCTCCGGCTCTGGCTCCTACACTGTGGTTATCATCCCTCTGAAGACCAGCCTCTGCAGCCTGGATGCACTTCGCTTCTATCTATGGGTGAGGTGGTGTTTTTGTTGGTTGGCTGGATGTAGTAGGTTGCTTTTCTTATGGCTTTATGACAGAAAGGAGCGAGTCCAGAACATAACGTTAAGCATTTACTGCCTTTTGAGTCTGTAAAAGTGTCAGCGGGTTGATATATTTGGCCAGGGTCCATTTACATGACCTTTTCTGCTATTCTGGAATCTAACACATATCATTTGACATGCATTTTGAGTCATATTTTTGACAAGCAAGTGTCCCATATTTTCAAAGAACTGCAAGAAGATGTTTGTTCCGCTTTAGATTGATGAATTATACGTGTTTCTGAGGCTGTTTTGACATGAATAGACACACTGAAGGCACTTTTTATTGATTTATGCACCTCATAAGAAAGGAATTTGGTGATTTTTAACTAAAACTTCACACAGATTATTCATCAATCTATCTATGATATTTCAGGAAACTGTGAAACTCTCCGTCCTTGAGTTTATGCCTCACTTCCAAGCCAATGTTTGGTGTTGTCTGAGCTACGGATTTAAACTAAAAAGATGTTTAATCAACACTAACGAGGAGCTGAAGACAGAGACTGTTGGTAATTAAATGTATTTTGATGAGGGAAAAAAAAGAAGAAGAAGAAAATCCCACATAACTATGTCTGTAAATGGCTAAACCATTAAAGTTTCTTCACTCTACTGTACTTATATTATCCCAAATATATTCTAAAAGCTCAGCCCGAGCTCACTTAGAAAGCATGTAAATGGTGCTTTTTTTACTGTCCCCATTAAGGGCTGAAAATCTTGAGTTGGCAACATAGCGGGGAGTCCACAAGATGTTGCTGTAATGATAATTCATGAATGTTAAACGGTGTGAGCCACAACCATGTAATTATTGAGCTCTTAACCTAACTACGTGTTTAAATTCAAACCATAACTACGTGTTTTAGAGTCTTAACTCACGAGTGAGAGCAAAGAAGTAAATTAAAAGCACAGCTGAAAAGGTGTTAAACAGGTTTCGGTTGTTTTTCTGGTCAGCGGCCTGAAATGAAGAACTAAATTCAAAGTGTGCAATGTTCAGATGAATGACATCATCATTCAGTGATATGTGGCAGAACCTGATCACATGCATCTTCTACATCTTTGTTAGCTGTCTTTGTTCACAAGTGTTGTCTACTTATACTAAAACACCGAAGCAGATCAATCAAACCAACGTTCGACAAGTTTCTCATGCCAAGCACCAAGCTAACAGACAAAGCAGTGCTTTCCATCACATCAGTGTTCAACACAGGACGACCAGCAGATTTAATTGGTCACATAGTGTTGGATAAAGTTGCCAAACAGGCCGATCCATCTAACTGCAAGTTGGCAGTGAACACAACATCGACTCGCAGCTGTTTGGACAGAATAGAATAACACAGCAGGAGTGTGAGTGTAATCATAGAAACTGAACATATGCAGTGTGTTACAGTGTCTCATATGCCGTATGATATCAAATTAATCTAATTCATCCTGACGTGCTGTGGAAGAACCGTGCTGCAGCCTGAGTCATGCCACACAGATTTTAATCAAGGGTCGAGGTGAAAACAAACCTGAAGCCACTCTGCTTATAACTGTCTTCTTTTTTCGATGAGGGACACTTATAGCCTTTATTTGCTCCTTTATTGCCCGTGGAGACACCTCCATGTTCTTTTAACGCACTATTCCCCTCAGGAAAAGTAAATTAGGTCCTTAAGGAACTGAATTTATTAAAGGAGGAGAAGCCTGGTCTGAACTCATGATATGTATGCAGTGGAAACTTGCGTTTCATGCAGTATAAATAACTGAAATGTTTATAGACCCTGTCAGTGTTTCCAGCTTCGCTCCACCTCTGGGTGTTATTTCAGAGCCAACATGGCTGAAGTCATCCCTGTGACACATCCCCTCGTGTCAAATCCTCACAACTTCCCGTTTTATGTCGCCAGGTTGACGTTAACTTAACGTTAAAGTGGTCTTCTGAGATGTTAACAGATCACGCGTACGAGCTGTTCTGTTTCATCGCCCCGTGGTAACATGCCAATGACCACCACAATATGTCACAGATCTCTGGTGTTCGTAGCACCGTTGTCTTTGTTTGAGTCCATGTAAAGTGCATGCAGCTGGACCGGGTGTAGACAATAAGCCTCCTGCAGCTCTGTACTTTGCTTCTGTTGGAACACAATACCTTGGGGCCACTGGAAGACAACAGGCCGGGCTGTGCTGATCACACCTTTCCCCAATAATGCCATCAAGATACATCTGTAAACATGTGCATTATGAGTAGAATTTGCCGTACAGTCAAACAAAAACAGTCTAAATCCCTTTTTTCCACTTTTTTGTAGGCGAGCTCATCTTGCTGCCTCTTGTTTTATTTCAGATTAAGCGCCTGAAAGATCTTGAGAAGGAGAAGGACGCTCTATGGTCCGGTTTGGCGGTTCTGGAAAAGGCTCGGCTCTGGTACCTCCAGCGGCTCGAGGAGAACAGGGCCCAGCAGAACATTGAGAGCAGATATGGGTCTGGCATCTGCCACAAAGGTGCAGCGGAGGTACGATGCTGGGTGGAGATTACTGAGCAGCCATGCTGTCCATGCTGCGTTTTAAGTCTGACTCGTGGTTCTGGTCTTTTCCACTAACTGTCTTCTAAATGACTTTGGCTGTTGTACGTTGCCTAAAACCTTTATCAGACCCAAAGCTTTAGAGTTACAGTGTGCACATTTAGCTGCGAATTTCAATATTTTGTCTCACTCTGTATGAACCGCACCACAACAAACGCACTGTTGTGACTTCAGGTGATTCAAATCACTGACAGCAATGCCTGTCTCTCCCCAGGCCCGGTCCTGCCTCCTCAGATCTCGTATCCAGCGGGTTAACGGATCTCTTGGCTCTGTAATGAGTGAACCCAACGTCATGAGCAGCAGCAACCCTTCTATTCCTGAGGCAGTGGCAGACAGTGACCTCCGGTGGCACAACACAGTACTAACTCAGGTGAAATAAACATGGCTGCTAAATCCTCAAAGAGTTTGATGATAACAACAACAAAAAAACAGATTTTGTTTCTCTTTCTAAATCTTTTACCATTTTTAATAGGAAGTGAGTGACAAAAACCATCAAATCGCCTTGTTGGAGCTGGAGAAAGATGCTCTTCTCGAACAGCTCGAGGAACTGTAGGCCAGCTGACTGCCAGCACGCACGTGCACGTAAATCTACATGTTCTGCACTGCAATGGATTTGTCCATCGAAACCATTTATTCATCTGTAAATATGTATTTAAATGAATAAATTTCAGAAAACCTGTATCGTGTGTTTCTTCACGCGGAGGAGAGACTGAGCAGCCTGCAGTCCTGCCTCTTCCCAAAAGACAATCTTTGGTACGTTTTGAAAGGAAAATGCAACAAAGACACTTTGTGGTACAAGCTTTACCCAAGAATGTGTTTCAAGCCAGAAATTCAATAATGGATGTATATTAACAAATGAAATTAAGCTGACTAAACTAAACGTGAAATATCTTGTGTTCATACTGCATTAGATAAAACTCAAAGTAAGCTTAAATATTGCAACGCTTTCTTTGAATTTTCTGTTTTGTCCCAGCTTTTGCTGACTTGGGGTTGTAAAAGCAGCCCATAAAAGCTAAATTCCAAAGGGTAGATGTGAGATACTGATACTATCAAGCGTTTACCTGGTTGCACGTGCAACAATTGCTTTTTGGATCTGGAAAATTCTATGTCTCAGTTTGACTGCATCAGTGTTTGTTTGTGGAGCGAAGAAGACAACCCTGCATGGTTGTGAGTCCCTATTCTTCCGTTTCCGTCCCTGCATGAGGGCTCTCCGCCCGGGCACGTTGGTGCAACCAGCCCCGGTGGTCCCACGCTGATCTTACTGCAACTGATAAACGTTATCAGGCTTAGTCATCGTATGTTTGCAGGAATTTCTCTCCTGCACTGTAGCCTTCAATTGTGTAGCCTTGCACACACAAGCAATAGATCTCAGATCACTTTGCACAGAAAGCGTGTCTTATTACTTGAGAGCAAATTCTGACTTTTGAGCTCACTTTCATCATGCTCTGTTCATCTGTTTTGCACGAGAGAAGTTTTAATCTCTATGTTTCATTAAAATCCTGTTTAGAATGCACATCTCCATGTGGTAAACAGTAGACTCATGTCCTTATACGAGTGTCTAAACCGAGGCTTTGTGTAACGGCCTATCTGGATGCGATGCAGTTTATTTGAACTTCACTGCTTGGCCAGCACTTTGCCATTATTGTAGAGGAAAGTATGCAGGATAGGGGGCTTTTTGTTGTCTCCTCAACTGAAAGGATACAACAAAAAGCTTTTGAACAATTCTGGTAACAAATACAAATTTAATCAAAATAATTTTATTTTCATCAAAAATTTCAGCGGTGTGATGGATTATATCACATGCAGGCATAGGAAACAACATTTACTGGGAAATGGCATGATTATTGCAAAGAATCTGAGCTGCAATCTGATTAGAATCAACCTTCATGGATCAGGAAAGAAAACATCCATTATGGCGGATGCTTTCATTTAAGTAGCTTCATGTTTTCTGTCTTCACAGCGCCACTGAACCATCAAACCCGGGGTACCAGCACTTGGCTAATTATTGGGTCTAATTCACACACTGCGCTGCCAAACACCTTTTAGTGAGGGATTGTCATGCCTTTGTGGCTGTCAATGCCATTCTTCCATACCAGCATGGTTCACTTGAACTGCACCCTGCTGCTCTTTCCTAATCTCCTCTTCTTGCGTACATTAAAATACTTCTTTTCTAAATCATCTTTTCTTTTTATTTGTGGTTTTTTTTGGTATCACAGAAAAACAGAAAAGAGCTTTTTCCGTGCAGGTCAGCGGAGGTGGGGAGCATGTTTCTGGAGTTATCATGTATGGGGCTGAGGGCTCCCTGATAAATACATTCCAAGGGCTATTAGGAGAGAATAACTTCCTGAGAACCCAGAGATCGTTCAGTAAGTAGGAGGTCTTTGAAGAGCACTCGGGTAACTTAAAAAAAAAACAAGAATAGACATGGCAGGTTTGACATATCCTTTCCACCACTCAAGTTGCATTCAAGTCTCTTCTAATATAATGTTCACTTCAGTTATCCATGACAAGAACACTCAAGAGTGTTAGTTTCATAAAGCAGAGATGCTGTTCTTGATCAAGTCCAAAAGAAAATGTGTTAGGAAAAAAAGGTGAAAGACTCAAACTTGCTGCTCTGATTGAAGCAGATTTTCTGATTTTTACCAAAAGTGTAACAGAAGAGTTCAGGAAAACAGCGCGTGAACCCAGCTGCTCAAAAATGCTAAAAAAAAAACATTAACCACATCTAGAACTTAACAGAGAGAACTGAACCTCGGATCAGGTGGAGAGCACATCGATCAGCCATAACATTAAAACCAGTGGCAGGTAAAGGGAGAAACACTGTTCATCATGTTACAGGTGTGGAAAAACTTGCATGGGAATGCTGAGAATGCATCCTACATTAACTCGATTGTTGCTTTGATACTCCCGAAACATTTTGCAGACCCCCCTACGGTTGCAGTGTCCCCATCAGGAAAGCTGAGGGTCCCACAAGTGCTTATGATTTGATTTATGGGTAACAAGCCAAGACCCCACAAAGTACAGGACCCAAAGGATTTTTTCCAAAGGTTCTGGTACCAGATAGGTCCACATGGGCTTTGTCCATGCATAATTTGTTGGAGTTTTTAGCAACATGAGTGGAATCTACTCGATAAAAGGCAGGTGGTGTTCATGTTACAGGTCATATGTCAGCTCTGATTTGCACATGAAGTTTGGTGCAGCTGTGACATATGAATTGCACACAGATAATATGAATAAAATAAAAATAATTGTTGCTTGGACCTCAAAAGAGAGCACGTTCAGTTGAAATAATGATGGTTAGGTTGTTAAAATTAGGTAACAGTTTTCTAATCATGGCTTGATTTATACACTGGATTATCATCTTATGCCAAGAGATTAAATGTTCAGTTTGTCAAATGTGCCCAGAAAGAGATTTATTCAGACTATCCAGTATGTCCAGTGCCATGCTCATTTATAGATGTTCTCTCAGAATGATGGATTAGTTATCAGGAAGCATGAAAAACCTGATCAAAAATATTCATTTTGAGTAACTTGTTGAATGAAACTGTTTTTGGAACATGTCCTGTTGCCTTTGAGCTTATTTCTGCATGGAACAGCCTCTTGGAACATATATTTTTTATGTTTATCCTGACTTACAAAATGCACAAGCACATTTATTCTCATTTAACCACCTGTATGGAATGAAGGCAGCTGCTTACAATGTCATTTCGCTATGTTTTGCTTTAGGTTTGACTTATCTTTACTCTAAAAATAAATGCTGCCTTTCCCTTTCTCTTAAATGTGTTTTTGTTTGCCTTAATGCTGTAATTATATCACAGCAGCAGTTCTGAGACAGGATAAGAGTTAATAAACCATTTCCCCGCTGTCGCTCAGGCTGGTTTTGGATTCTCCATCGCTGCCGCACTCAGTCCTGAGCCGCAGCGCCTCGCGGTTGCGTGCGTCTCCGAGCGACATCTCCATCCCGGAGACGTTTAAGTCCAGCAGGCTCTGCAGGTGTTTGATATAGTCAATAGCCGCTCGCAGCGTCTCCACTTTGCTGAGCCGCTTGTCCTCAAACTCCTGCGGCAGATGCTCCCTGAGGCGCGCGTAACCCTCGTTTACGCAGCGCACTCGGTGTCGCTCCCTTTCATTCCTTTTCTGGATGAACGCGGGTTCGAAGGTATATTCACACACACCGAGGGGAGCGTGGAAAGGGAAATAGGGGACTCGTCTGCAAGGTAATCTCTGGCCGTGGACGTGGTCGAGGTAAGCAGCATCAAGGTGGAAGGGCAGGGTGAATCGGAGCGCATCCTTATAGTGCGCTGCACTGTTGTCCATGGAGATGCCGTGGAGAGCCAGCGGGGGCACGAATGGAATATGCTCCAGGAACTCCTTACTATGATAGGACATCTTTCTAAGTATATATATATATAAATCAACAGGCAGGTCTATTTCACAGAGAAAGAAAATGATTCTGCTCCAAATAACCAGAAATCCATTCACCCTGTCAGAGTCCTCGCACAGCCATCTCGCGTGTTTTTCCTGAAAATGTCCTTTTGAATCCACGTTGATGTCCTCTGTGATCTTTTGAAATTAACCTGTGCACGATTAGGACTTTGTCTGTGTCAACCAGCGTGTTGCACGGGGTTTTGAGGCTGCAACCTCGATGGGGTGTGACCTGGGGCGGAGATGCAGCCATGTAGCTTTCCGATCAAGATCAAACAGTTTACATTACGTTTTCTTCCTTCCTTTGTGAAGCGATCCTCACCACAAAAAAAGCCAAAAAGGAAAAAAAAAAGCCATCGTGTTTCGAGAAAACAAGCAATCTTGTGACTAGCTTGTTATCTTTCGTCAACAGAAACGCACGAGGACGCGATTTAAGACTGGTTGGGAATCAATGAGCCAATGCTGACCCTAGATCAGGTTTATACGTATTTTGCAGGTGAATAATCATTATTTTTCAAGTGTTTAACTGGTTAAAACATTTACTGAATCTTACAAGTCTAAAGAAGTTTGGCAGTTGGCCCTAAAATGTGCATCAGTTAGAGGGAGCAAGGCTCAGAACAGGTTTCCTTTGGGGGAGGGCAGGTCAGGACAACAACAAATAATTACATAAATAAATGTTTCAAACAGACAACAGAGACATGCAGCAACACAACAAACCTGACAACCTGTAAAGAGAAAAAAAACTGACTGCTATGTAAAAAGTCTAAAGTCTCACCATTACAACTTACAAAAACCCTCCCTACTTATTTCTAATTTATGTTTCTGCAGAAGGTGGTTTATGGTGGGCTTTCTTTTCTACCGCCAAGTAGCAACAGGCAGGAGTTAGCGCATGCGCGGACAGGCAGTATCGCTCTGAGTTGGCGCATGCGCGGAGAGGCAGTATTGGTCGGTGTTGCTGTCATGGCCGCGTTCAAGGAGGTTTTGTTTTGGAATGTTACTCCTTTGTGGCAAATATGTGATATATCTGCAACGAAGCAACATTTACGTTCGTGTCGAGATATAGCCATACGTTTTGTGAATCGCCACACATAAACGTACCCTGTTATGATGATTTATGGAAACGTAGTTTAGCAAGGCTAACGTTAGCAGTTCGACAACACTAGAGATGCTATGCTAACAAGCTAGCTATGTACAAGTCAGTTGTAAGTTGTCTCAGCTGTTTCAGTGAGAGTTATTGTACTTCCTGCTCTTTGGAAAGGTTTGTTGTTTTTCCAAACTAGGTATTTTTATGGAAATAAATATGTATAACCATGTAGCTGCTGCCCTCGGTTATTAAAAAGACAGCAGTTGTTGAATTCAGGTAAGCTAACGAAGCTCCCAGCTTCATTACACTGACTTGATTTCTTGAACTATAGATAATTTTCTCGTGTGGAAGTAATAGGTTATCAGAGCCTAACCTCATGTCTCATATTTGTGTTCAAAATGTCAAACTATCGGCTAATTATATTTACAGCAGTTAGCTGGCTCTTTGCTCGGCGTTGTTTGACTCTGATGTTGATTCTCCAGGATGAATGATATGAACCTGAGTCCTGTGGGCATGGACCAGCTCAGTGTGCCCTCAGTGGGTGCCAGCCATCTGGGTCTGCCCACCTCTCCCACGCACAATCCCATCCCCACTCCAGGTATGGAAAATACTATCATTCCGGTCTGTTTTACACTTAATGAACTATGAAAAGCGTCATCTTCACATATGAGTAAAATTCCTTTTGCAGGTTAGATGTGCATAGAAACTGAATATGTGCATATTTACACAGTTCATCTGTTAACAATTTTATGGTCCTCAATACCTTTCATCCTCAAATGACTATATAACTGCACACCATTGGTTTTTATTTAGAATTACGCAGTCAGGTCAGTTTTACTTACCTTTTTATTCCAAACATTGAATCAGTTTGATCGGCTGAAACAAAATGGAACATTTACAATAACTTGTGATGTCTGTCATTATTGCATTAACAGTCTGTTAAATTAAAAATTAAATCGTGTTGTTTCCAGGTTAAGGAAAGGAGCGGACTTTCTACCAATGACTCCATCACTTGTTTACATGTTCATGGGTTTTATGTTTCAGGCATGCCGGTAGCCATCCCCAGTTTGGGTCCTTCCCTTGGTTCCCTCCCTTCTGCTTTGTCTCTGATGCTCCCCATGGGTCCCTTGAGCGACAGAGGAGTGATGTGTGGCCTACCAGAAAGGAATTACTCCTTGCCGCCTCCTCCGTACCCCCACCTGGAGAGCAGCTACTTCCGCCACATACTGCCAGGTGGGATGAGATGCGTAAATCACATCAAAGCACACATCTGGTTTATTGTAGTATGAGTGTTCAAATGTGTTTGCATGTTTAGTATTTTACACATTTAGAAGATAAAATGAACGTTTCCAGATGGCAGAAGATAATTGAACATAATGTATTTAAATACCACAAGCAGCGTAATCATTCATCTTTTGTCTTTGCTCTGAAGGTATTCTGTCCTACCTGGCAGACCGTCCACCCCCTCAATACATTCATCCCAGCAGCCTTAACATGGATGGGACCCTGTCTGTGGCCAGCAACAATCCCTCAGGTCTGGACCCGTACAGTGGCCCTGGTGGCCCACTGGAGCAGGGTCTGGTGCCCATAGACTCCAGGCAGGTCAGTGGTCAGGGAGACCTCCACCAGACTGGCCCTCATGAGCTGGACTCGACAGGATTAGCCATGGAGTCACGTGTCAGCAGCCCCATTTCCCCCAACCGGATGGGAGAGGAGCTGGCGAACATGGATGGAGTTGGGGTGGTGGCAGTGTCTGACGGCCAGCAGCAGCTTGGTGGAGGAAGGCAGCCTCAACCTCACGAGGGCCTGACGGGGGTAGACTCCTCTGGTGGTGTGATGCCCCTCCACGGAGCCCCTGTTCTGGAACTACCAGTGGTAATGGAACAGGATCATATGGGGGGGAGAGTGGGCAGCTCCGGGGGAGGAGGGGCAGGAGGACTTGGCGAGCAGCTCCACACAAATGGGGAAATGAACTCGGGTGTTGTGAGCGTGGTGCTCACTGGCTCTATGGCCAGCCAGAGCCAGCTGGAACCAGTGTCCCTCCATGGTCACTCTGGGATGGGACTGGAGGGGGTCAACGTGTCTCCGATCACTGCAGAGGTTTCTCTGGGGCCCGAAAACAACCTGGTGTTGGTCAACTCCACCTTGCAGTTAGAGGACTCGACTTCCAACAAAGAGAACATGGTGACTGCTTACACAATCTGTGAGTTTGTGATTTAGTTATTTCAGCCTAACTTCTATTCTTCTTCTTTTTGGTTAAATTATTGGAAAGTAACACCAACTAAAGCAACCCCAGAGCATTTTCTAAATGAATCCCGATAAATAAAGATGTGTCAGGACAACTTTAAGCTGTACTAACTTTGTTCTTTTCTTCCAGGGTGCACACTCTGTGAGCGCTCGTATACCTCAGACTGTCCAGAACATGGCCCGGTCACTTTTGTCCCCGACACACCCATCCAAAGCAGGGCTCGCCTCTCTCTGCCACGTCCACTGTGCCTGCGCATCTCAGTGGCTGACGAACCTCTTGGTAAAAGAATAAACATCATTAAGTTAGCTTTTTCTGTCATTACCATTGACCTGAGTTGTCATTTTATAGATTTATTTATGCTCAAAGACGCCTGCTTGATGCTCTGCTTTAAATCTGCACAAATCTGCTCATGACCCATCTTAGGAGTTTTTGCAAGAGACGTCATTCCGCCAAGAACCTGCTTTGGACCAATGGTGGGCCAGCATTGTAGCAACGTGGATCTCTCTGATTGGCCAGAGAAGGACACACCTCAGATATGGAAGGTTCGTGCTGTTGGGCTGTATCCGTCACCATCAGGCTTTGTAGATGAAAAGATGAAGACACGGAAACACATTTTCTGTCTTGCAGATGTACCACAACAATGTGCTGGAGTTTTACATTGTGACAACGGATGAGAACGAATGCAACTGGATGATGTTTGTCCGCAAGGCGAGGTGTGAAAAATGACACCTCGAAATGAGAGTTTCTACATTTTTTTGTGCAAGTCAAAAGAAGAAAATGTGTCAACTTAAAATACAATGCATGCTGGTGATAAATCAGTGCATTTTCTGTATTTAGGACCCATGAAGAGCAGAACTTGGTGGCGTACCCTGCCAATGGAAAGCTTTTCTTCTGTACAACAACAGAGATCCACCCAGACCAGGAGCTGCTTTTCTATTATAGCCGAGACTACTGCAGGCTGATGGGTGAGAAGGCAAATACATATGAATAGATGATGATCAATTGGACGCTCATTAAGTGATGATCACCAGGCTATCATCCTTTTATGTCTCCAGGTGTTCCTCAGGTGCCTGAGGGCCAGATGTGCCAGTGTGGCAAAGAGTGCTCTTCTTTCTCTGAACTCAAGTCTCACCTCAGCAGCCATAACAGTAACCACAGCCATAACCAGCCCCCACACAGCCACAGCCCGTCGCAGCAGGACCCCACGCAGCCACAGCAGCCACCACCTCCACCGCAGCAACAGCAAGAGCAGCAGCCACAGCAATCGCATGTTCACCAGGAAGAGAAGCTGACCAATGGAACCTCAAGCTCGTCCTCGTCCCCGTGGCCTTGTAACAGTCACGCTGCGGGACAAACGAACAATGACAGCAGCAGCGGGAGCAGCAGTAACAGGAACTCTAATAACAGTTACCCCAGAGCAAAAGGCCAGGGCCATGTACGGGAGAAGAAATTCAAGTGCAGCATGTGTTCCCGGGCTTTCATTACATCCACCAAGCTCAACGTGCACTTCATGGGGCATGTAGGGATGAAGCCTCACAAGTGTGAGTACTGCAGCAAGGCCTTCAGTGATCCCAGCAACCTCAGGATGCACCTCAAGATTCACACAGGTATTTCAAATGTCTCCACCGAGCAGTAGTTAAACCTTTTTAAACTAATCTCTCTTCATTAATATAGTTCCAAAGACTTTGGAGTCCATAATTGCACACTTAGTAAGTTTACGTGACAAAAATATTGTGTAATTCAGACTAAAAGTGGACTTTTGAAAATGCATGTGAACCTTTTAGTCTGACTTCTCACAGCTGAGGGATCAAATCACTCTTCAGGCGTAAGCTCAGCCAGACTCAAATGGGACAAGATACTCCGAGGCTCCACCTTTGTGCATATTTCAGTAAAAACAGACAAGTGTAGGTGAATGTTAATACAGTTGAATTGATATATGTGAGTTTACATATATTTGTGACAAAATCAGCCCTTTAAAACCACATGTCGACTCGTGGTCACTTGCAACGTTTCCTGACTGTCGCTCAGCTCTAATAAAATCCTGATTATGTGACTTTAAATGCAAAGTCTGTGCGGGGAATGTGGCTATACTTACATGTCCGATGATCTCCCGGAGAGAAACATTTGTTCACACAGTCCACAGTGTTGTGGACTTGAATGTTTGACACCTTTTTTTTTATCCCAACAGGTCAGAAAAACTACAGATGCACGGTTTGTGAGAAGTCATTCACTCAGAAATCACACGTGGCTTCACATATGCTCATCCACACCGGTGCGGAGAAGCTCAAGTGTGACCTCTGCGATCGAGCATTCTTCAGGAAACATGACCTGACGCAGCACATGTTCTCTCACACTCAGTATGTACTGAAGTCACCAGATTCATCATCTGTAATCTGTTGTGATGCTGCTTTGAGTTGTTTCATGTGTTACTTTGCTGTTTTCTAACAGTGAACGCCGGATTCAGTGCCCAAAGTGCAACAAACACTTCCTCAAAACCAACCACTTGAAGAAGCACATGAACTCTCACGAAGGCCGAAGAGACTTTGTCTGCGAGAAGTGCCACAAAGCTTTCCTCACCAAGTACCACCTCACACGCCACCTCAAGATCTGCAAAGGGCCCAAGATGGAGAGAACGTCTCGTAAAGAGCGGGATGTTGATGAGGAAGAGGAAGAAGAGGATGACAGCAGAGGGAAAAGAAAAAGAAGGAGAGGAGAGAGACTTGTTGACACAGCCAGTGAAGAAGACTGTGGTTTGGACGTTGGAGGATATAACTCTGAAAAATCCCTGTCACCGCCTCATTGAAAACTGTGCCTCTTGAGATCTTTTATTTATTTACTCTGTTTACCTCTTTGGATCTGCCAAATATTACCATGAGGAAGCCAACTTAGAGATATGTTATGATATTTCTGTCCAATTCTCTTTTCATTATGTCGTGCCTTTTATTTCAAGTTTTAATGGTTAATATGAAAATTAATCACTGTTTGACTCGCTCAAAAAGATTAATTCATTGCTGCACATTAAAGTCCAGTAAGAACTCTGATTCTATGTGAGAGCTAAATGACTCCGGCTTTGAACTCTTTATTTATTCAAAGCTTAATTTTGTACTTTATTCTTTCTCGCCTTCTTTTTATGGGGAAATTGAAAGCAAAGCTTTTGAGCTTAAGAATGTGGGCATTGATGTAAAAACCCCAGTTGTTTGACTTGACTTAATGTTGAAATGTGTTTCAACTCTAACTGAACTGTTGACTATTTTGATAAATGAACAGAAATTATGCGAGTATGTAAATAAATTTGCACACAGCTGTGTTACGTTAATGATTTGTTGCTTATTGCTTCTTCTTTTCTCTGTAATGCTTGCAGACAGATGATCATAACTGACCCACTTGCTTTGCAGTAAACAAATTATTTTTCTAAGCCCTTCACGTTGGAAAAGCTCTTATTCTGAAGTAGGTGCTATAAATGACACCATAAAAGCTACTAGGAAGTATGATTGATCACATTTTCTGTGGTGTGGATTGGACTTCATCCAATAGAACTATGAAAAGATTCCTGCGGTCCGTGAACCAAGAGGGAGCCGGAAAGTCTGTATGAGCAAGTATCTCTAATTGGCCAAAGATATGTATTTAAACGCTCATTAAACTTTGGATTCACAAACGAAATTTAAACATTGATTTAATTTGAATTTAAATAGTCTTCAGTCATCATTTTGTGGTGCGACTGAATTTTTCTTGAATTTCTTTCCCAATTTAACGGTGAAAAGTCACTAAAAATGTGCACCGGAAGTGCATGCGATCGCTTCCGGTTTAAATACAAATTATGCAGCGCCGCAGCCGTCATTCACTTCAGCGTGGTATGAATTTTTTTTAACTTTCTCTGCGTTTTATTACATATAAGTTACATCCTTGTGCGGATAAAACGTTATTTGTGTGTTATGATTTGACAGGAAGTCCAAACTGAAACTGAACTTCCGCTTCGCTGCATTGTTTTGTACACAACCTAGCTAACTATAGCTAACCTTTTAGCTAGCCGGTGGGCGAATTAAACTTTGCGAAACAAATACTTGCTCTGCGGCAAGTTCAGCAATCTTGCAACATAAGTGTTATTTCAAGTTAAATTTAACGCAGTTAGTTAATATTCATTAGGTTGTAGCAAACTAATTGCCTGGCCTGTGTTTAATCTATTGCTCTACTAACTTTTCCAGCCTGATCAGAACTTGAACCATGTTGACCCCACCGAAGGAGGGGACCCCCAGTATGATCGACAGGGCACTGAGGTTGAGGAGGGAGGAGCAGGCTCGACAGGTCGTCCTCGCCTGGGCTGTTCTCAACGTGTCCCTTGCTGGCATGATTTACACTGAAATGTAAGTAGTTGTCAGTGTGAATTTGCTAAATATGTTGTCTCTTAACTTCTTGTATGTCACAATAAAATGTTTTACTTTCCTGTAAGGTCTGGAAAACTGCTGAGCCGATACTACAACATCACCTACTGGCCTATTTGGTACATCGGTGAGGTCCCACTTATGAGTTATTTATTGTTCTGGGAATGATTGCCTGTGTTTTAAAGTCGATTGAAGCCTTCAATGGGTTGGGATTTTATTCTTTATGGCAATTTGGGAGAATATTCCTGCACAGATTTGACTAAATTTTCAACTTTCTCTTAGCTCAAATAAAACAAATATGTGATATTTAGCCTAGTCTTTTTGGCTGTGTGTTAATTTTCTGTCCTCTTCAACAGAACTGGTACTGGCCTCTCTCTTCAGTCTAAATGCTCTTTTTGACTTCTGGAAATATTTCAAATACACAATGGCTCCGTCCACCATTACTGTAACCCCCGAGCAGCATCGCCTTCTGGGTTTGAGAAACACAAGTAAGGCTTTTAAGTTACATTTTCTCTGGTTTTGTGAACTTTTTCACAATATTCAGAACACATTGTAACAAGTAAAATAGTTGAATATAAATGTTGTTGGCTTTATCCATGTAGGTATCCAGGCTTCTCCACCGCAAAAGCCAGAAAAGAAGGAAACACCGGCTCCAACCCAGGCATCTCCACTGCAGGGCCAGAGTGTGCTGAGTTTCAGCCCTTCTCGGCCAGCCTCAAGCAGTCCCAAGTTCTCCCCTAGTTGTGTAACAGGTTACAGCCCTTCCCTTAGTAACCCATCCACGCCGAGTAGTGCTGGAGGCCCTTTTTCCCCCTCAGTGGCCTTTGGGAAGGTACATATTTTTACAGCAGCGATTTGAGTGTGGTGAGAGAAAAAAGTAACTATATGAACTCTGTGATCTTCCCTATGTTTCAGGTGCTGAACTATAGTCCTTCCTCGGGCACTTCTCCCTACTCAAACAGCATTGGATCAGCAGAAGGTTCGAGCTTGAGGGCTCGATATCGCACATCCCCCTCTGTGTTTAACTCTCCTGGAAGCAAAGAGGACTACATGGAAGATCTGAAAAGTCTGGAGAGGTTCCTGCGCACAGAGGAGGAGAAGAGTCACCGCAGCCAGCTCGGTGGGTAACTGTAGGAATTCTTCTTTTGCTTCTCCTCGAGTCACTGCTTCTCTTGAGACCGGGAGATGTACTGTGCAGAAGTCTTTTGCCTCCAGTTATTTCATCATAAAATGCCAGGAAAATGTGGTTCTTTGCCAAGTTTTCTCCGTGTAGTCACAGTTCAACGCTGGAGTGAGGTGCTTTTTTATGCTTGAATGGTTTAAAGGGGAACTCTGATATTTTTAAATCAAGACCTTATTTCTGGCATGAAATACGTTCATCTACTCACTGAGAACAGTTTGGTGAAAGTCGGCGTCCTTCGGAAGATATTTAGATAACTGGAGATCCATATAACGGAGTGAACGGGGCTTAGAGGATGCAGCCTCTAAATAAGGCATTATCTGTCTTTATTTCACCAATACTTTAAGAAGAATGAATGGGTGAACGTGTACTATTGCAATATTAGCTTATAGCTTCTATGTTGTTGTCCTCCAGGGAAATAGGCTCAGGGGGCTTTCTACATAGGCGTCTACTTGGATGATGTCATTGACGCGCGCTTGTTTACTCCGTGCTCTGAGACGGTCGTCTAACTTCATACAGACTTTGCTAGTTCTGTTAATTTTGTTCAACATCTAAGAATATGTATCAGATTTGGACAACGTGGACGACGACTTTGAGTACGATGGACGTTCTTACCGTTTTGAGCCAGAATATACAGATGAGGAGCTCCTGGAAAGGAGGAAGCAGAGAGAGGAACAGCTGGCCAGAGAACAACAGACCGCTGCCTGTCCGCGAATCGATGCTGACTGGTGGTGTTCTTGTGAACGATGTTTACAGATGCCAACAGAGGAGGAATGTCTTCTTAAAGTATAATATACAGATAATGCCTTATTTAGAGGCTGCATCCTCTAAGCCCCGTTCACTCCGTTATATGGATCTCGAGTTATCTAAATATCTTCTGAAGGACGCCGACTTTCACCAAACTGTTCTCGGTGAGTAGATGAACGTATTTTATGCCAGAAATAAGGTCCAGGTTTAAAAGAAATAAGGTCTAGGTTCTTTGTGCTTCAGAAAACACAAAGAACTGTTGCTCAAGACAACTTTGAAAGATTATAAGAAAGTCTGGCTGCTTGGAAGGAAATCGTAAAGAAACGAGTCGCTCATGACTTTACCACCGCGCTCTGGGTTAGCGACAGCTTCACATCATCCTGTTTCCAAAATGTTGGAACACTGCTCAAAATCAGACTTCTTACACAGCTCCTGGAAACTGGATTTTCAAATATTTTATGGATAAAAAAATCTCTTCATCTGCCATCTTTCCCATCTGCAGGCAGTCCAGAGGCTGTGTCTCCAAACCACAGTCCAACATTTTGGAACTACAACCGCTCAGTTGGAGACTACGCGCAGAGCTTGAGGAAATTCCTGTATCAGCCTGCATGCCGCTCCCAGGCGCCGTCTGCCCACAAGGATGAGACGGATCTGGGTTCCAAGCAGGCTGCAGAGGAGGTTAGCATTGTTAGCATTTTCTGTTTGTATACCTTAATGAAAGCTAAGGCCTTAACTCTAAAAACTGTTCTGTTCCTTTTCTGATATGCAGGTGTGGGCCAGAATCACAACCAGCCGTGCAGTCGTGGACCGGATCGATAGCTGGACAGCCAAGCTCCGAAATGTTTGTAGTTGTTTTTTGATATGTTCCTACCTTTATTTTTATTTTTTAAATCAAAGCTGTATATAAAGTCTTTATAAATGAATCTGAGTCAGTAAATATTTGCGTCTGCAGTGGATCAGTGACACCATCTTGGTCACGCTGGTCAGAGAAATCGACTCTGTTAACAGCCAGCTGAGGAGGATGGGATGCCCAGAGCTCCAGATAGGAGGTAAAACTGCTGCAGGGAGGAATAATGTTCTGTCCACTCAAACTGCTGCTGACTGAATGTAAAAATCCACTTAAGAAACATGTTTAGCACCAGTCTTCCCTCTTTCCTCCACCAGAGGCCAGCATAAGCAGCCTGAGACAGGCAGCGGTGATGAAAGCCTCATTAATTCCCACCTTGAACTCCATTGTTCAGTACTTGGACATCACACCCAACCAGGAATATCTAGTGGACAGATTAAAGGGTGAGTTCAACAATATGTTCTGTGATATTGTGCTATTTTTGTGGCTGTGAAAAAGAAGAACGGCTCATTTTTCTCTGTGTTGTTGTTTTTGCCTCAGAGCTGGCTCACAGCGGCTGCATGAGCTCCTTCCGCTGGAATGGTGGCGGTGATCTGAAGAACAGGAAGTGGGATACAGACATTCCCACCGACTGTGCTGTGAGTCTGAATCCTTAGCTGTACTCATGTTTCCTTTCCTTTCATGTTTCGGAGGCTGAGAAATAAGACTTTACAAACGTTTTCTCTCTCTGTGTTCTCCTCTCAGATCCTCATGCATGTCTTTTGCACGTACTTGGACTCCAGGCTTCCTCCACACCCAAAGTACCCGGACGGGAAGACTTTCACTTCTCAGCACTTCAGCCACACCCCAGACAAACCTGGTGTGCATGATGATAATAAAGGCTTATCAGAGGCTTTCTTCTCCTCTCTCAAGTGGTTTTGATGTTGGTTTTTCTTTGTTATCTCTTGTAGATGTTACCAAGGAGAACCTCTTCTGCATCCACCAAAGCAGCACCACTCCTCCTCACTACCAGCTCGTATATCAGGGGCACATCTACAGTCTTCCAAAGGTGACCACAGTATTTTTCTGGCTCTTATGAAAAACTTTCTTGTTCAGAGATCTTGGATCTCTTATTTTTTTTATCATATAAGTTATTTAAACAAGATTTTAAAGAGCAATTTTTGATTTCATGCGATAGATTAGTTCTTTAAAGTACAATGGATTTGTTACTGGTTTAATATGGATGTCAGCATCAGAACAGGCATCTCCCTTAATGACGATGCAGATTATGTTGCTCAGTGATGACACTTGAATTGCAGTGACACAAACCCGTCTCTATTTCTGTTCCAGGGCAGGAACAACCTGTTCCACACGATTCTCATGTTCCTCTATGTCATTAAGACCAAAGAGTCGGGGATGCTGGGGTGAGTTCTTCTTGTAAAATTCCATGAAAAATGGCCGTTACCGTATAATGAAATATTGATTGATATTCTGCTGAAAGGTCACACACCAAATAACTAATAGCATATTGATTCAGAGTGATTAGTTTGACTTTGCTTGTCCGTTGCTGAAAAGTTAAATTGTTTCTCGTGTTTTTTTTTCTCTTCAGGAGGGTGAATCTGGGACTATCTGGCGTCAACATCCTGTGGATATTTGAGGACTGATGCATCATCTTTTAAAAACGACAAACTGCTGCGAGTGCTTTACGATGTTGTGCGGCTCAGTTTCGGGGGTGAAATAAGAAACTCGCTCGCTTTGGGACGCTTCGGCTGTACGAGCTGGCGGCAACGCTTTCTGTTTTCTGACATTTCTGTTCTGTTCACCACAGAGTCCTTACAATACAACTAAGAGCTGTGTTTTGTTTTGTTTTTAAAGCTTTTTGCATTCTGACTTTTATATTTTTGAGAATGTACCAGCATGGCAGCCTTGTAAATTATATACCTCACATTTGCCAGCTTGATAGCGAAGGTCTCAGACCCCTTAGCTTGAATGTAAATACGGTATGTGTGGACTCTGTGTGTTTCTTTAGCATCAGCAAACTCTTACCACTAGTTTGCAATTGTTTTGTTGAAAATAAATGTCTGCAAGTGTCGGGACGCTGCAGGTAATCATGCAACGGAGTGACAGACGGATATGTGATGGGATGATTTTCAGGGGCATTGATCTCTGGATTTATCCTGAGCTTTTGAGTTTTGTTCAAATCCCACATGTTTGCAACAGCTGTTTTAAAGTGTCAATAAGATGTGACAATTAAATTGATATTTTAAAAGAAAACACTTGAGCTTGATCCTTATTTCTTGGCATGTATGACAATGAAAGACTTCCACTAGGTGGGAGTGTAGGTCTTATTTAGCCATTTGACCTTTGTTCTGTACCATTTTTTTTTTAAAAATCGCATAAGCAGAGATGTGATGCAGTGATTGACCAAAGGCTGCAGAATAAGACTCATTTAAAATCACTGTTGCCATATATTCTGGACAGTTGAGCTTGTCCATCATAATGTGTAATATATATCTAAATTAGCAGCTATGTTCGTGCAACATGCACCCTTTTGTGAGAATGGACAAATTAAGACTATACAGACACGTTTGCATGATCTGGTAAACCGTGCATTGGTTTTGCATTTATTTGTTACGTCGTTTTTTTTTAATGCAAACTGCATTTCCCGCAATGTATCCACCAGTGCGGCTTTCTCTTGTGGGAAATGTAGTTGATGTTGCCAGGGCTGTTTCTGTTGACCCAATTAAAGTAATTCAGTTAGTCTTTTTACCTTTTTTTGTTTGTTTTTTGTTAAGTAAGGGTTTGGATGTCAGTGGTGAGGTCCGGGAAGACGAACAGGAGCAACGGTTTTTGAGCAAGTCTGCGGAACTCCAATACCCACAATGCACCGGGGCTCCGCCGCTTCCGTTCACATCCGCTTGACTCGCTATCTGTGCTGGAAAAAGGACTTTGAGAAACTGCATCGATGTCAGTCCAGGTTGTGGCAGCGAAAATGGCAGAGGTCGAACTCAAAGACGTCTCCGTCGGCAAAGGCTTGTCGGCTCAATCCCCGATGACACCGACGTCGGAGGACAAGACCCTCGCCAGAAAGGACCCGCACGAGGCCGGTTCCTCTGCCGCTACGTCTCCTTCGGCGGAGCCCTCCGCGAAAGCCGGGGAAGGCAGCCTGGGCTTGCTTACCCCGAACGCCGCTAAGCTTCCTCAGGCGTCGGCTATGAAGCGGACGGACACACAGCAGAACGGCGGGGAAGCTTTTGTGAACCGTGACGGCACTGTTGCAGAGGCTCCGCGGATGAAAAAGGTGAGTGAGACCGCGTTTTTCTCCACGGGGGCTGCTGTGTATGCTCGCTGTTTTTGGACCACCACTAAGTACCTCGCCGCAATGAAAGCTCGCTGGGAAAGCTGGCATTGTGTGACGATGCTAACACGCTAGCTGGTCCCTGGGCTGATTCAGCTGTGCCTTTTAACCCTTTTAATTATGACCCTGTGTGCAAATAACACAGAGAATTTAAGAAACCTCCTTTTTAAAACTGGGTCTATCCATTTCTTTTAGGCTGACATTTTTCGGAAATACTCAGGAAATAAACTAGAAGCTGGGTAGAAGTATTCAACTCCAACTTTTACTAAGACAGGGCATTTGTGAGATAAAGGACACCATAAAAACTCACTTTTCACTTATTCTCGTTGGCTTTCAGATATCCATCTGACAATATCACGAGCAATTATTTTACAGGATTTACACAATAAGACAACAGAGGTTTCAGGGGTTACATAGAAGTTTTAATCACTTGTTTTTAGCTGCTTTCTGACAATGAAACCGTGAAAGAGTGGGGTTTCTCACTCATAACAAAGGACACTCCCCTCGTGCAGGTTTCACTGGAGACTGCAGAGCACCTGGAACTGATAGTGGACCAAAGTGAGAGCCTGGTTTTGTGTATTCAGAGGTCAGGCTGACTCATTAGGATGTAAAAAAAAAAACTCCCCAGTTGTGCCCTAAACGTGCCTTATCTCTTTCAGTCTCACAAAGGGTTTGATTAGAACAGAAGTGGATCTGAAGGGCAATGTTCAAGGAATCTATTTCCTCTTATTATTGTTATTATTATTAATATCTTGCTTTTATTGATATAAATAGTTAGTTATATCAGTAATGGCAGGAAGTGAGGTGATTTTTATCAGAACTATGCTCCTAATGGGTGGACTTGGGTCTGTGTTTTGGTGCGTTTGAGCTCCACCTGTGGCTTTAATACGGGAGAAATAGAAGTTTTCATTGTTTCAAAGCAGGGGGGAGTACACCCACCGCGATGCCAAAACGGCGGTCGTCTCCTGAAAGACGATCCTTAAAGGAGCTCTGCTTGAAGACTCATTATGTAGGAGCTGGATTGTACCGTGAAGTAATTGACAACGATCCAGCAGCTGCACAGAGCAGATGGTTCCGGTGGCTGTCAAGGCAAGCAGGCATAAGGAATTCATTCAGTCCTGGGTGCACGGGTTGAACCATGCTCTAAAGTTCAGCATTTAGATGAGAGGAGACCAAGTTAGCTTGCTGGATATCTACCTGTCTGTGGATTGTGGATCTAAGCGTGTTGCTGTTTTATAGATGCACACAACCACATCCTTGATAATCTGCTGAGTTCTGCTGGCCCAGTGCAGTTAAGGTTAAGTGCAGCAGTGGGGCTGATGATGCAAGTATGCAGGCAGGCAACAGTGTTGACTGCCTGAGTGCAAGGCTGGCTTTTAATCCTCGCCTTTATCATGTCACCACATGAGGAGATTAAAAGGCCATCTCCCTGTTGTAGGTGAGCCCAGATGTAAGCTTTTTGAGTTGGTGATGAGTGCCACTGCAACCCGCCGAGCTCGGCACAAACACCTCCAGCCTCCGGGAGGCCTGCGCTCATAATTCCTGATAGAGGCCTGCAGGAAGCGGCCAAGCTTGGTTGCGTAGCTCCCCTGGCAGGCATTTTTCTGGCTGTATAGCCACTGTGTCCACAGGGTCACCTGCCTGATTGCCTATACCGATGGCTTATTTGAAGTAGATGATTGTGTACACTGTCCAAACATAAGCGCCTTACTGAAACGGAGCATTTGCTTTTGTTAATGATTGAACAGGTTTTAGACTCCACAGAGCTATGGTTTAGCATGCTCATCCCCTTTTGAAGTAATGTTATGTCACCCACTAAGCTGGCGTACTTGGGAGTGCTTACTGGTTAACAGGCTTACGGTGGGTCTGACTTACTTGGGACATACCTGTGAGGAAGATGAGGTAATTTATGCAAAGCAGAGGCTGTACTTTTTTCGTTTTGGTCTGTAAGTTTCCACTAAATGCAGGGTCATTGATTGGCTGGTGTCATGGCACAGTGCCACAGTCCTGTAATAGACATTAGCTCTCATTTGGCCCTCTTTCTGGCCTATTGAAATCCTTTCTGCAGACTTTTTATGGCACTGTCGTAATGGAAGGATAAAACAATCTGCTAATATTTGAATAAACACAGGATGATGTTAAAGATAAAGATGATGTTTTATTCACAATAGAGAACACGTAAAGACAAAGTGAGACATCTGGGAACTGAGACAAAATACTCGGTGACTAATCAGAACTCTGCTCTGATTTGCCATTGAGTGTTTTCATGTCTCATGACTGTTTGCGGCCACAAAGGAGAGTGTGTTTCTGTCTTTCTCCCCCGAGGCGCTGCCGTACGTGAGTCAGCTCGATGATTGAGCTGATCTGCACGCGTTGTGGTAAGCGCACACTTTTTTTCCATACTTGTTGTCTTAGTGGTTGATATGTCGCTGTTTTTTGTTCTGGTCGGGTAAAGATATGTTGTGGAGCAGCTGGAGTGAGTGATGGGGATGGAGGGGGGGAGGAATGTGGCACCATGGTGTGAAGTTTGAGAAATCTCCTGAAAAAGATCTGTTACCACTCCGGCTCTGCTGAGACTCCCACCTCTTCTGATACTGATGTTTGGCTCAAAGGAAATGTGGACCGCTGTGCTTTTGTTTAGCTTTCATAATCCGGCCATTAGATAGTTGAGGTCACAGAGGCTTTCACTGAGGTCATCAGTGACATCATCAAACAAGGGGAATCAAATTCATTTGTATGCTGTTGTGCAGCCTGAGATATCTCCAATTTATTGATGGATGCAGTGAAAGATTAGTTGGGCCAAAGCATATGATGTAATCGATGGCTGCAGCCAGATAAACGTATGTCTTGAGGTTAAGCAACACGCCAGCTGTTAACAGCTGTGTCATGTAGAAAAGGGCTGCTGGGCCTCGGAACTGGGGCAAATGTTTCTCAAAATAAATGTTTATAGGAGCTGGGAGGGGCTGCCACTTGTGGAGTAGGGTGTGCATTTGGCCAGCCGTGGCCTCGGTGCACTTAGCCGAGGTTTATCAATCTTTTTAATGACCTATGAGTTATCTCTTCGTCCTCTGTTGCTCTCCTCTTCCTCGGATTACCTCGTCACATCGCTGTTATTTTGGCTTCATCTCATTTCAGCTTGTTCAACAACGCTCCACAGATCATGGATCAGTCGACCTCTTAGAATAAACCCATGTCGGAGGCACCGCTGGGCACCACTTCCTCTCTTGTTGGTGTCGTTTGGTTTTATCGCCCTTTGTAGCTGTGTCTTTGTGGTCCTGTGTGGTGCAAACTGTGTGGGCCTCATCGGTGTAAATCTCAGCGAGAGATGACACCTTCCTCTAACTATCTTTATCCTCGCCACTTAGACCAGCTCAGGAAGTGGACTGTTGGTACTTTACACCAGTTACAGTGTCTCTCACCCCCGATGCCACGTTGTAATCTCTTCATCACTCTCCAGGTTGCTTGTCTTGTTGAATAACTGAATGGATAAAAAGAGAATATGGATATTCGCTCATTGCCTTTTGTTCCGTTCTCTGTCAGATGATCCCACACTGCTTCAATAATGTTGAGGTTCGGTCTCTGGGGAGGATTCATCCCTCCATAAGACCTGTTGCCACTAAATGGGTCCACATGATGAGATTAATTCGATTACAGCTACAGTTGGGTTCTGCTCCTTATCTGAGGGTAATTATCCTTGGATATATGGCGGTGAATGAATGGAATCACTGGCACAAAGCCTGTCATACCCCGGTACGATAGGTGGCGCTGTCCCCATTTCAGCTATCGCTAATAGAGCCACTTCCTGTTGACGTCTTCACCAACAACAACAAACTCAGGCATTCAGAAAGATGGCGAACGCAGAGCGAGATGAAGCTGCGTCCCTCTCCATCTGTGATGAGCTGGTTATGGAACAGACGATGCCCAACGGCGCATTCTCCATCGCCTTGTTTCTTTCTTTCTGACGACAGCAACAGGAATATCGTCTCCTTCGACTTCCGGGTGACGATCGCGGGAAAAAATCTGGAGCATGTGCAGAACGCTCGATCCCGGCTCTTAATTCGATCGCGAGTAACCCGATCCGATTCAATTTCTTGTTGGATTAAGCTTGTAACATGAGCTGAATAACTCTATCTTATTGTAATTTAGCCTTTAATCCGATCCGATTGCCCGCATGTAACCACAGTGACTGATTTTCAGTCCACTTCTTGTGTCATTTGGCACAGCTCAGCCTTTTCTCCCTGTTTCCCTTCCTTAAGAACGGCTTCTTGACAGCCACCCTTCCATGGAGACCATTTCTGATGAGGCTTGGGCCAACAGTAGATGGATCAGCTGAAGGTCCTGGCTTTCTGCTGGAAATGTGGGGGAACGGTGGATTATTTACGTCTGGTGACAACTTTTAAAGATTACAAGAAAGTCTGTAAACAAAATGTAAAGCAAAAGAAACTTTCCCACAGTGCTGTATAACCCCTTTTAAACTGCTCCAAAACCCGCTAAAGCCTGCTTATTTCTGGGTGTTGAGTGCTTTGTGAAGGATTCAGTTCTGTGTCAAATGACTCTGCAGTAGATGTGGTCCAGGTAATCTGCTCCAGTTTGGTTTGGCATTGAGGGTGAAACTAACTGCAAGAACTCTGACGAAGAGCGATTCTCTTTTAGTACCGACGTCCGAGTCTCAGTCAAACGCAGTAAACGGGCCTGATTTATCTGGATCCAGCTTAATACCACTCCTTCATGCTGCCGCGGAGACACACGCCTGACCTTCAGGAAGTGGAGCTGTGCTGGACGAAGCCCTGATGGCTAAAATCAGCAGGTGTACCCATCACTTTAGGTGTTAACAGCCTTTTTAACACAGCGCCAGCGTGTGCTCTGTGCACCAGTGATTTCTAAAACCCTCTGCAGATGACCCACTGAAATAAACACCCTGCTGAAAGTATTATAATTTAAGGAATCAGATTTCAGCACAATGCTGTAATTACTGATAATTAGCAGACTTGCAGCCTTCAATTACTCCTGATGAGGTCCATCTTCTCCCCTTTTGTTTTGTCCATTTTTAGCCAAAGAAAAACCAAACTAACCAGGCCACAGTGGTCATTTACGGCTGTGAGCTCAGGGTGCACGTTTGCTGCGGATTTAAAAGCAAAGGAGAGGTGGTTTTAATAGCTTCTTCTCTAAATTTTGAGCAGCTGACCTGTAGATTTAGCGATGATGTGTCCAAACCTTACCTTTCCTTTCAGAAATAGCTGTGAGTTTGGTAGCGTGGGGCTTCGTTAGTCAGCAGCTGGATGTTTTAACCTCTCTCAGGTGCTTTGTGATGGTCTCAGTACTTGACTTTCAACACCTTTACTGTACCTCATGTTGTAAACTCTGAAAGCTAATGAAGAAAACAGTCTCAGAAACCTCCTGAAAACACTGAAACTTCATTATTATGAAGCTCAGAGAGACGTAAAATGACGTAAGCTGCGTTCATGACATCAGATGCATGTTTGTCCTCTATGCTGGTGTTCGTGAACATGACCTCCAACAT
This sequence comes from Leuresthes tenuis, assembly GCF_036924035.1. Lineage (NCBI taxonomy): Eukaryota > Metazoa > Chordata > Actinopteri > Atheriniformes > Atherinopsidae > Leuresthes > Leuresthes tenuis. The sequence continues at coordinate 23,630,050 of NW_027325377.1, read as the reverse complement.
GTATCTGCTGCCGTGTCGCCCCAGTTCATCTCAGCTCGCCATCACCGAGCCGGTTGAGTTGCACATCTTTCTATCAAAAGGCTTTTAACGAGCCTCTGAACTGAGAAGTGGACAGAATGAAGGGAAAAGTTCACTTTTCCAGGAACTGGCGTTCACAAGATGCCAGCATAGTGTGAAACTTTAAACCCTGTTGTTGAACAAGCCAGTGAGCACCAGCCCAGCCGGTGTGTACGCATGTGTGCCCTCTGCCGCCCCCCCACCGGTGCTGAGTTTACACGAGGATCAGGAGACACGATTGGACATTAACACTAAACTCGCTTTGCAGCATGATGAGGAATGCAGCGACTTACTCGAGCAGCGAATGCGAACAAAGGGCGAACATTGTGTTGAAAAAGTGCTGCCTCACAAAAGGACCCTCACACAGCCCGAAATGAACCCCACACATCTGTCTTTCTGCTCTGCTTCCTATTATCCAGGCCCAACCACCGACCCCTGGCACACAGATTATTGCTGATGAAGCCTGAAACGCCTTCACGATGGAAAACGGATGCGTGCATCCACTCGTAAAAGCATGCTCTTTGTGCTATAAGCGATGGCTCCGCAGTAAGAGGCAGAAAAATGCATCATTAAGCGATGCTAATGCTAACCATTAGAGTGATCCTTTAATTTGGGAACTATGGACTTTGTATAAACCAACACAAGACGGCGATTAGCTTAAAAGCACAAAATGCTTTTAGGAGTCATCTGCATCACTAAAGGAGACACTTTAACATCAACCGAAGTAGTTTACTCATTTAAAAACGCTCATTAGAGCAATTTTCTTTGCATTTTGGGTGCTGTGCGAGGATTTAAGAGTTTTGTCAACGCGGATCAGAACGCACTAATGAAGCGCTGCCTCACACTCCTAATTAAACATAGATCATTGACCTGGTAATGGATTCATTCAAAAATAGAGCAGCGCCTCCCCCGTCTGCGAGGCTTTGATGTAATTATACGTCCCCCTCAGGGACAGACTGCTGCTATTTTTGGCAGCTCAAAAGCAGGAAAGAAGAAGTATAAACAAGTTAAATGTAAAGTTTGTCAAACAATTAGCTGCTTCATTGTTTTATTTAAGGATTTCTGGCTTTATTTGGCATAGTTTTGAATCTTACTAATGTTTTATTCACCTTGGTTTAAAGGCTGAAAATACAGTGAAAAGGTGAGTGGATGGACCTGGATGCACTCAGTAGATTGGTTTTAAATCTATTCGCCATGATATATCTGGAGCCGGTTAAAGAAAATCACCCTTTAAATGATTGGGTCAATAGTAACGATGAGGGATCGCTTTGCTCTCTGTGTAAATGGAGGTTGTTTGACCTCCGTCATTGGCTGGCATCATTACGCCTCTGGGCTTCAAATTGTGCCCTAGTTTGTGTGCATGAACAGCCAGAGACCCTGTTACACAACGGATTGTGCTCCTCTGTGTGTGTGTGTGTGTGTTTCTGTTGATTAAGAAACAGTCAAATATAACGCAGTTGGTGTGAAACAAGTCAGAGAAATCTAAAATAAACTGAAAACCACACTATTCAAATAGCTGTAAAACCCTTCCAGCCACACACTCCTCTGTTGGATTTCTCTTAAACGTCCCAGCTATCGATCAGCTGAGGCTGTGCTTCAGAAATCAACTTCAATTTGACTTGAAGGAGAAGGAAAGCGAGTTTGGGAGAAGCAGGTTGGGTTTAATCTGTCACTAAGCCCGTCATTCATTGCCTGCTCTGCCTCAGTATCAGTGTCCCTGGTTTTGTACTCTGACTATCAGACCATATCAGAGGGCCGGGGATTGTCTTCTTGGGAGCGCTCAGTGGAGGTCACGCTGCATATTTTCCGTGGTTTTATGGCGGCGCCCGGCTCAGGATAAAGCCGTCCCATCTATCAGACGGTTTGTCCACCACTTTAGTCCAGACTGAGATCTTCCAAACCTTCATTTCTGGACATTTTAAACACCAGCTTTCTCGTGTTCTAATCACAAAGCAGTGTTTCAGGCACCTGTGGCTGCAGCTCCTCGTCGTGTGTGTGCGGCGTGAAAGAGCTGCGGAGGACTTCCTCTGGTGACGTGGCTGCGCTCAGCGTGGGGGAATCTGCGCGGCAGCACACACACACACACATGCTGTGCACGTGCTGGGCTCTGTGCCTGCAGCAGTATGAATGGTTACAGGGTTGTGTGAGGGCATTAGGCTCGTGACTGTGTGCCATTATTTACAGTCTTGAGCGCTTGTCTCTGTATATAAATCGGGTGGAAACGCTCTTACATCACAGCCCTCTCGCAGCCGGGGGCAGCGCACTGCCAAACAAATCCGCTCGTGCTCGCCGCTTCCTCCTTTCTTTCAGTCCCCCTGTTGGTCCGATCCTCCTGCACTGAATGGGAGGAAGAAGGTAAGCGGTTCACCACTGCAGGAGAAGGGCTGTCTTCCCCCTCATGTTGGCAGTTATGTGCACAAGTTGGAGTCCCTGCAAGTCAAGGTCATGGCAGACGGATGCCGTGAAGACATTTAAAAGAAGCCTCTACGTTCAGCTCTAAATATGTGTGCAGCATTAAATGAAGTGTCTTTTCAGTGCTGGTCTCTGCCTTTTCCCTATTCTTTTGTGTGATGTAAGCCATTTCACTAAAAGCCAGGCCTCTCTGCCAGAGTTGGACACCTGTTTTTGTGTCTGCAGCAAAGTGCCTGGTCTCTCCTGTGGCCTGAGTTCAGGACGTGGCTTTTATACAGCCTCCTGCTGCTGTATCTCTGTTTTATTTTCCCATTTACCTGATTTTATAGAAACAATTATCAGGGTACCTTTTCCAGCTTCTTAACTGTCATTCACGTATAAATTTACAAGGTGTACTTGAACGCACCATCAAGTTTCACAGGCTTTGACATAAAAAGCAACGTAGAGCTCAGAATTTCAGTTGAGGTTGCTGTTTTTTAAGGTTAGTCAGGTTTACTGTCAGGTTTTTATGTGCTCGTGTGAGAGAAGGAATGCTGTCGGCTGGAAGTTTCAAAGCTGCCGTGTTTTTGTTCCTTTGTCAAAGGTTGTCAATCCAGCGCACATGCAGCTTAGCTTTGGCTGTGTTTGATCTCTGCTGGGTTATAGGTGAGGGGAAGTGTTTCCCCCTCACACAAACACACTGGTAATCCAGCAGCTGAGAGCACAGAGTAACACGTCCGCAGCTCTGAGACGTGGCATCCCAAAGTTTAAAAACATGGGCAGAATTAGCTGTGGTCTAGTCTGTGCTTTGGATCAACTTTACGAGTCGGAGAGAGCAGTAGCAGGAGGTTAAAAAGAAAAACAAAGCACGAATAAGTCTCTCATTAAAGCCAGAAAACAAGACTCCTGCAGGCCTGCTTTTAGTGCCAAAGCTAAATGGGAAGCTAGCATCTTTGTGGCAACCTTTTCATAAGAGTGCCACGTTGCTGATATTCATTTTGTGCCCCAGGTGTAATTTAATGAGCCGAGTTGGACGGAGAGGCTGTTTCTTCTGCCAATGAGCCGCGGTGTGTTGGTGCTGGTGGGTCCGACACGTCACACGGGAAAAACGCAGCCCATGTTTTCAGGAAATAATCCTTTACTCCAAAATCAAAAGCAATTAAACTGCTTGGGAATTCTAAATATAAAGTTAATTGTACTGCACATTCAAGCCCGTTGTACCACTAAAAAGCTGCTTCCAGACCATAACAGGAGCCGTTTAAAGGACTCAAAAGTGACAACACAGACATTTATTCTCTGGCTTTAAAAGCAAGACCACGGAGTGATTTTGGGTATTGTATTATATTCTGAGAACGTCACATCCAGACATACCTTCTAATGTTTTTAGCTCTGAATTTAAAGTCTCTAAATTACTGTCAGATTTAGGACAGACCGGCAGAAGGCCTTTTAGGCTTTGGCTTTGATGTTTTTCATATATTTGGCGTTAAAGCCGTTAACGCTCCCTTTTGTTTCTTACATCACTCATTTTTCCAGCAGACATCATGTAAACACAAAGCTATTAAAGGCTCACTGGCACTTTGATTTGGCAGGACTCATCCTTTCTCTCAGCCTGTCTGATCTCCTCCCGGTGTTCTGTTTTTAACTTTGTTGGGTAATCATCTAACATGAAAACCTGCTCTGGCACCAGGCCGATCATTCTGGAGAAAATGGTTGATGGTTTGTTGGTGCTTGTAGAGGAAAAGCTGACACGTTCCCAGCTTGTTATGGTGCAGATGTTGGCAGAGGAGACGCTAACGCACACAGGAAATGGACAGGAAATCTCAGATGAAGACCCCGTGTTCCCCTTTTTGTTCATAACTTGCACCAAGATGTGACCTCTCTGTAGAAAAGTATCAACACATAGCTGCAATTTCCTGCCTGGGAACATTTTGCTGGATTAGCCCTCCACTCATCCTGATGTGAAACACATCTGTCCCTCCTCTCCCTTTGGGTGTCCACGCAGAGGACCTCGGGTCACGTCTTCGCTGGCCTCTTCTTCTTCTCTTGGACAGACTCACAGATTAAACATTAGGTTTTTTCTGAATGAATCATCTTCTACAACCACTAAACTCGGCTTTCGTCTCCTTCAACAGAACAAACAGGGACTTATCTCCAGATGACCCGGTACAGCGTGTGCTGTCGTAGAGTCACATGGCTCTCAGCCTGTGGTGCTGTCTCGCTCACGAAGGCGGTTCAGAGATTTTCTCATGATTGGAGCCCTTTGAAGTTGACTTCAGATGGCAGAAATAAGCCACTTGACTTCACCCTGTCTTGTTTGAGATCTGTCCCACATCTTTAAAGTAACCAAGGACTGAGTGATATGATCCAAAGTTAACGGTTTTAATAGCAATGTGGGTGAAATTACAACCCACCTGGTTTTCTAACAGATAGATGAGCAACAAGAATAACTGTTTGAAAGCTGGCAGGAGGTGCATGTTTTCTATTAACATGCACATAAGAAGGTAGATTCAAATTTTAAAAAGCAACATTTATCGCTTATGTTAAATACAAACAGGCAAACTCAGACTTCACCGCTCTAAAAACCCTCCATCTGCTGTCCGAACCACAGACAGCTGGTACTGATCCCTCTTTTTGGGTAGAATCCCGTCACAAGTCCCACGTTAAACTGGCCCGGGTGGTAAAACGCAGCGCCGCAGACAGCCGGAGGGAAGGTTTAAAACTTGGTTTGACTCCTCTGTCACGGCTTCCCTTGTCGAGTTTAGCTTTCCTCGCTCATTTTAGCTCCAGCTGAGTAAACTATATCACTGCTACAACACTGAAACTGTGTTGCAGAACAAGTCTCTCTGTCGCCGGGTCTTGATCTTATTCATTACACGTTAACTCGCACAATAGCTGGAAGTTTTTACAGTGGAGGTGGAAAATTACAACGTAAGGGACATTTTTCCACCCGGAGGACAAATCCTCTCGTCTCATCTCGTCTCTTCGTATGAGGTTGAACCAAAAAGGCTTTAATCTCACAGTGGAATGCATGAGAAAACACATCTGTCGGCAGACGGTTGCAGAAACTCTCGCAGGCTGATTGCAGTCAGAAAAAGGTTTTGTTTCACTGCACATGGGGTCTGAGTATCTCTGACAAAAACACAAACAGTCGCAGTTTTGTCCCTGTGGGCGGGGGGGTGGGGGTGCTGTCTGTCTGTGGGTGAATATTGGGTCAAAGTTAAAGATGTTTTGCAGCTGAAACTGCTGATTTTCTGCATTGCATTGGTCAGGTTTTTGCTTCACTTTCTCCCTTTAACGATGGCCTGAATTAGCCAGAATCCTTCCAGAGTCACGCACAGCCGTGAACAAACATGTAGCCCAAACACAATAATCGTGACCTTGTTTTCCAGCTCAACATGATTGCACTTTGTGGGCTGGGGAGCAAGAGCATAAAATGAATTTATTCTGCATGCATCGCAGTAAATCTATCCAAAGCCAGCAGGCTGCTTTTCCTTTGCGGGCATCATCAAATTCCAATTTCCTTTATGGCAGCGAACCCCAGAGTGGTTTACTCCTGAAGTCTTCTGGTAAACACTGATTTATGGGGTTCTTTACGGCACCGTTTAATAAATGTCACGGCTGCTTACTCAATAAACTGCATTTTTTTGACAGGCTGGTCAGGATAATGATCAATTAAGTCCTCATAATCCACCTTTAAGGTCACTGAAAGTGTTGCCGACTGTCCAGAGGACCTCGGCTGGCGGCTCAGCTTTGTTGTAGCTGCGGGGGTCCCTCCGCGCCGTCCCATGACCCTCTTTGTGTTTGATTAAGATCGGATTCCATCTCGAATCTCTTCTGATCCGAAAGAAGCTGAAAATCGGACAATGTGCTGAAAAGGTTTCCAGAAAAAGCTTGAAGGGAGATGCTTGCACAGCTGGGAAGACGGTACTTTATGTTTTGCAGCCTTTTCCTGGTGTGCCAGCTTGTGACCCTATAGTTGCAGCTGGGTACACACACTGGCTGTGAACAGAAATCTGTTCTCCTGCTGGAAGTACTGCCAGCTCCTGCCTCTAATAAGATGAAAACCAAATATTTAACCCATGAATCCACTTCACACGTAAAGCATCCTGCGAGACATTCTGTTTTCTGAAGGAAAAATGGTTTTCAGACGTATTATCGGCTCATTTTGGCTCATTTTCCACCAGTCATCCTGATGAATATCGATGGATATTTATTTTAAATAGACCTTTGCATTTTTGACTTGATTTGTTCAGATGTTTGAGGAGCAGCTCTGCAGGTGAGCTGGGCTCGCGGGGGGGGGGGGCAGCATCGTGTCACATCACACTCGCAGCCACATCTGTCTCTGTTTGTTTACATTCGTCCCTCCCAGAGGGACTTTCTGCTTTTCCACCGGGCCCACACAGCTGGCCACAGCTGGCCCGGAGACGGTGTGCTGCCAGGGATGCTCTGCCCTGTCCTCGAACATTACAGCTCACTCTGATACGAAAACAAATCTGTTGCTGCCGGTGGGCTGCGGAGCTCAGGATGGAGATTTCATGGTATTTATGGTAGTGTTTAGCATATCATTACATAATATTACAGAAATAAGCACACCGCTGGGATAAAAACCTTGTTTGTGAGTGAGAGATGACTGTAGTCTGGTTGTTCTGAAACACTTTAGGGCTGCAGTTTATGGTTAGCGGTTAAGCTAGCTTTAAAACACAATATTGGAAATGCTATTTTTAGATTGATCCTCCATTTAAAAATAGCTTTATAGCATGAATGGTTCATGAAATGTCCTCGAGTCACGACCAGAATTTAACTGAGAAACAGACCTATGAAGGTGTTTCTGTGTGACATCAGGTCACCGAACCTCAGGGGTGAAAGTGGACCATCGTGCTGCTTTTCAACCCCACAGCAACGGCATCAAAGTGGAATTTGGCAAGTGATTCAAACCGATGACTGCACCAAATTGTAAGCTTTACTGTGAATTACTAGGACTAGTTAGGACTATCCATCCATCAATCCATTTTTCATCAAGAAAGAACCTGGAACCCTCTCGCTAACCACTCTGTTCGCTGAGATAACGGATTTCCTTCCCGGTCATTAAATGCACCATTCACAGAACTTTTTCATAAAGAGGGAGACGCAGTTATACATTTTCTGTTAGATCAAATACCGCCTTAAAAGTTAATCATGACCGGTGATTTTCACAGTGCAGAGTTGAATTAAAACAAAATTTGTTTGCAGTTGATTGTCATTCTTTTGAAAGAAAATGCACATCTGTGATGGTAACCATGGAAACGAGTGTGGACGTGCTGTCCAAGTCATCCTCACTCAAAGCCCAGGGTGGTGACTCACTGCTGGACATGCGGACGTGTCCCATGTGTCCCGGTATTGAGTTAACATCCATTATTCACATGTCATTAGCTCCTCAATCAGTCAGCATCCATAATGCAAAAGTGATTTACTGCAGGCTCAGAGAGACAGACGTGTAAACCAATCAGAGGCTGTGGCAGATGATGCAAATACGTTCAGCCCCCTGATATCAAACTCGGCCTGATTATTTTTCTAAAATAACCGCCTCCCGGTGTTTTGGACACTGACCTTTTTATGTGTTTTGCTGAGTCATGCAGACCTATTCTGCAACAACGCTCCATTGTGCTGGAACAAATCAGAGGGTCGCTGTCTCCGCTCGAAACCTTCCGAGTATCTGTGAGGATCTTTTCATGTCGGCTTTCTGTAAAGTCGTATTAATTAGTTCATGCCACAGACTCTTTTTGGAAAGCGCTATGTGCAGAGTAGCTATTGTCAGCAGATAAGAGCATGACCGCAGGGACTGCCTCAATTTTTATTGGGCCAGATGGATTTATTGATCGTTCTTGGCTGCTGAGTTTGACAAATGTTGACGAAATCCATATTTGATGGCCCTGAAATGAGAGTGAAAGTGGTATTGAGACCTCAGACGGCAGCCACTGATGTTTGTTGTCTGCTTTCTCTTGTATTTCTGCCTCCATAGGATGTGTTTCTGCTGGTACAGCCTCTGCAGAGCAGAAATCGGACCATAACGTGTTAATTTTCTGTCACTCCAAACTAACCGCTGTACCACTCTCTCTGGCAGCACCCCCTGTTCTAAAGCCTAATCTAACCTGTGGTAATCTTGTCCCAAAAACACATCGCATAAGCCCCTAGATTCCCTCCCCCTTAGCTCCCAAAACGACCTTCAATCCTTCAGTGCAACACTGAGCTCCTAAAGCTTCTCATCTAACCTCCATCTAATAAACCTGAGGAGACCAATGGCTCCATTGTAGCCTGTTAGGGGTCAGGGATATTTCCACCTTCGAAGGCAGCGATGTACAGCAGCCATAGCATCTACAGAAGCATTGATCTGTTCCTGATCACACCGAGCTTCTGCAAAACGTGGGCAAGCCTCACCAGATATATGGATCATCTTATTTTGCCAATAAAGTCTCACTGAGTACATAAAAATTCATGCTGAAACAGCCGTTTTTAAGGCTCTTATCGGGCACCACACCATCACCCTCTTGGGTCAGCAGGGGTAAAGCTTAGCCTCGGTTTCGATAACAGCAATTTGGGGATCCCAATCTCTCAAACAATTGACAATTAACCAAGAATACGGAGGTAGAGAGCAGAGGGGAGGGGGGGGGGATTGAAAGCAAGGGGAAACAATTCACGGCATTGTGTTTGCCGGTACGTGGTCGGGCCAGTTTGGGCTGGATTGCTGCGAAGCAGAAGCCAAAAAGAGGCAGAGGGGAGAAGAGGTGAAGCCTGTGAAATGATCAGAACGTAAGAGAATCACAGCCATGCTGAAGAAGAAGGATGGCGGCGCTCAGCCCTGTGTGAAAAAGGTAATAAGAGAAGACGAGGTGGATTAGCCCGGCTTTACGGAGGGCAGCTGGAACCTGACGCCATGACGGCGTCAGTAACTGCATGTTAAGAGAATCTGTTCCAGAAGCAGCTGAAACGGCAGCAGGAAACTCATCAGCTAATGGCACCCAGTTACTGACCGCTGCAGAAAGTGAAGGTGTGAAATGGTTCGTAACGGGCTCCAGGGAGTCGTTTCCTCGCTTGTTGGCGGGTTGTTTTGTGGTAGTTTTGGACTCTTCCCTGCTGGTTCTCCGGTCTGCAGCCACCGGGCAGAGCTGCTCGTTTCGTCCTCAGAGACAGTTTGACACGGACAAAATGCCACATTTAAAACCTTTAAAGCCTCATCTTGGCACTGCCGTCTCTTTCCAGCATCACCAGTTCCTCAGCAGTGGGCATCGTTGTACATTTTATTAAAGCCTCTCTAGCCGATTCTCACACACGCCTTCTGGTTTTGTCTGGTTCTTGTTGAATGGTTTATTGTTGGAATAGGTTAGCCATTTGTACTCTTAAAACATTATCAGCAGTTATGATGCGTCGGGCTATCGACTCTGATGTAAGAGCGGAAAGACAAAGGCTCAGATTAGAGCTCCTCCTGCCTTTCACAGAGCCAGAATGTACCCTTTGTGGCCTTGCTGCTGGTTGATAATAAAGTAATTGTGTCTTTAATCTTTCAGAGTGAGACTGCAGTCTTTAAAACATCTGAGTTGTTCTGTTTGGTTAAAAATATGTGAGATAAAAGTGTTTATTTTCCCTCCCTCTGCCCCCGCAGATCCAGTTTGCCGACCAGAAACAGGAGTTCAACAAGCGTCCCTCCAAGATCGGCCGGCGCTCTCTGTCCCGCTCCATCTCCCAGTCCTCCACAGACAGCTACAGCTCAGGTAAACCGCCGCCTGGCTGTTGTTCAGCCGCCACAACGCGCCTCTTAGCAGACATTCCAGCGTTTCTGAGCCCTTTCCGCTGGATTTCACCTGGATGAATGGTTGACTGACCTTTCCTGTCTCTGTCCTTGTGTCTCTGGCTCTCGTTCTCTCACAGTCTAACGCTGTGGTTCATGTGAGGCTCTGGGTTCTGTGTCAGGGGATTAGCCGCCGGTGGTCCACGGGGGGGGGGGAGCATGCAGGGATACCTTGAATCCTCCGTCTCATTCTTAAGTTGACGTAAAGTTTGTGTTGTGCTCAGAGTCAGAAGAACACTTTATTCATCCACCTGGTTCTTTATAAAGGGTTTTCTTTTGCTCTCTCCTCTAAAATCAGAGCTTTGTGCACTTGTTTGAATAAAGCAGCGGCTCTTTGATTCCCCAGAACCTCCAGTGACACGATGAGCCCGGACCGCTGCGTGTTTTTGCAGAAATATCAGTTTGTAATGGGTCTCTCAGGCCAGCGCTCTCTGTATTCTGTGTTCTCACTGCGAGCAACACCCCCCAGGGTCTGCAGCAAGCTTCTTAGCAAAGCCTTCGCTAACTTGAGAGACGCTTCTCTCAAAGGTGCAAGTTTGATTTTATCCTAAAACATCGTTCAAGGTGAGTTAAGAACTCGTGAGCCCTTTGAACCGAGTCCTTCTTCCTCTGCCGGTTCCCTCTCATCTCGCAGAGGGACTCTGATGGTCGAGCAAAGATGGTCACGTTGTAAGTTGCAGGTAATGTATTAGTTATGTTGGATTAAACGTATACTAAGTTGAATTTGTTTTGGCTTTTGAAGCATCTTGATTTTTAAATGGGAGGATTGGAGGTTTCAGTAGCTAAAGCTAGAATTCAGATACACTAAAACACTCTTCTCCTCTTTCAGTGAGCGACTGCAGGTTCTGTTTTTACTCAAAGTTTCAACCTGAAAAATCACTGAACCACAGCGATGTTTTCCTGCTTCTACCAGTTTATTTGGTATGTTTAGTTTCCTCAGAGGCTGAGAATGTGCGAACCTTTCCTTTTATTTCTGTGCTTTGAAATAACCACCTGCTCTGGGCATTCCGCGCCCTGCCACAGTTCCTGCAGGTTCGTGTCAGTTTTAAAGGCTGAGCGTGTGCTCGTGGTCATGATGTAGCTCCCAAATGCAGGACAACATCTGCAGTGAGTTTGCCAGAAAGCACACCTGTGAGCACCAGACGCTGATGGGTTCTGGTTCTGGGACGTTTCTTCTTCTGTTGTTAGACGCAGAGCACGTTTTACCTTTTAGAGGAGATGGTTTGGCGGACAGTTTTATGATAGATTGAATCGTGTCGTCCAGACATGTGAAGTCAGATTCAGAGGCTTTATTCAGAGTCTCGGATGTGTACAAAACTTTGTAATTACCTGAATTCCAGCAGTGAGAATAAGCCGTCATCATGTGTACGTGTCATGCTGAGAACCGTGTTCGTTTATTCGCAGCGGCGTCGTACACGGACAGCTCTGACGATGAGACGTCTCCCCGCGACAAACAACAGAAAAACTCCAAGGGCAACGGAGACTTCTGCATCAAAAACATCAAACAGGCCGACTTCGGCCGCAGAGAGATCGAGATCGCTGAGCAAGGTAAAAAGCACCAGGGAAACATTAAAGATGGAGGTAGTTGCACTGATAAAACAGCTGGTGGGGCCACTTTACCTCAGCGGCACACATTGTATCCTGAGCATCTGTAACTGCTTCGGCTGGATGAGTCGTGGGATTAGAAGGATTAAGGATGGGGATTCCTTCGCCATCCAGCTGATTCTTGCACCGGCTGATGTGTTTCTTTCTGCTTCAGAAATGCCAGCGCTGATGGCTCTGAGGAAGCGAGCCCAGGGGGAGAAGCCCCTCGCTGGTGCCAAGGTGGTGGGCTGCACTCACATCACCGCCCAGACTGCTGTGAGTAACACACACACACACACACACACTTTACAGCCCGACCGTAGCGCAGCAGCTCCAGAGAAAAGTCAAACCCTCTGGACCACCTCCTCAGGTGCTGATGGAGACGCTGTCAGCGTTGGGGGCGCAGTGCAGATGGGCCGCATGCAACATCTACTCCACCCAGAACGAAGTGGCAGCTGCTCTGGCAGAGGGAGGTGAGATTTGAGCTTCCTTCTCTAATGTTTCTGCACCCTCCCCTCCGCTTCTGTTCCTTTGTCTCAGCTGTTTGTTCAACGCTTCCTGTGTCTCTGCAGGTTTCAGCGTATTTGCGTGGAAGGGTGAGTCAGAGGATGACTTCTGGTGGTGCATCGATCGCTGTGTCAACGTTGAAGGCTGGCAGCCCAACATGGTAGCACACCACCTCCACCTCAGAGTTTTTACCCGGCATCTTATTCCCTGTAGAACATGTTGGAAGTGAGACACTTTTACTGTTTTACTCTGAAAAGAAAATCGGCTCATTGTGAATTTGACGGCAGCGACACGGCTCGTGTTTACCGCTGTGCAGAACCCCCCCCCATGAGTGCATGTCTCCAGCCTCTCTGAAGCTTTTGGTGATATGAAGAATCCCAGCCAGTCTTTTCTTGTGAGACTCAGCCACGTTACTGTGCAGCTGCAGCCATCAAATCAAGATGAGCTGATATTTTTCACTGTAAAATTTGTCCCTTTCAACATGTCTTCTGTAAATGAGCTTCATGAGGATTGCAAATCATTGTTTTTATCTGCATTTCACACAGTGTGCCGACTTTTTCAATCAGCTGTTATCTGCACCTGTATTTTCTGGAGATAAATCATCTTTTTCCTCCTCCTCCATTTGCTTTTCTGTGTCCCCGATCAGATCCTGGATGACGGCGGAGACCTGACTCACTGGATTTATAAAAAGTATCCCAACATGTTCAAGAAGATCAAAGGCATCGTAGAGGAGAGTGTCACTGGTGTGCACAGGTGGGCCATTTTTCCAGGAGTTTTCCTGGAGAAGTCGCACAGATTCAGAATAATTTGGCTGTATCTCCATGTTAGAAAATGCACGTGTTGCTACAAAGCTGCTCGCTTTAACACTTTGTACCTCAGGCGTGGGAACGTCGCCACCTAGTGGTGAAAATGTGTCTCCTCGGACACGATGCACTTTTTCCACCGAGAATAAATAAGAATAACGCAGCTTTTTCAGTATCCCACTGTTTCTGTTCAGTAAATCGTTGATTTATTTGTGAAAGGTCTTTTATTGCATCTACTTTAAATACTTTGTGTGTGTGTGTGTGTGTTTGTGAAGGTTGTACCAGCTGTCCAAAGCAGGCAAGCTGTGTGTTCCAGCCATGAACGTCAACGACTCGGTTACAAAGCAGAAGTTTGACAACCTCTACTGCTGCAGAGAGTCCATCTTAGACGGGTAAGAAACATTTGATTTACACTGCAGGCTGGTTGCAGTGATGCAGGGAAATTACACCCACAGTGTGAGTAATTATCAGGCTGTCGGTGCAATAATAAGGTTTCTGTTCTCAGCTTGAAGAGGACCACTGACGTCATGTTCGGAGGCAAACAGGTGGTGGTGTGTGGATACGGAGAGGTATGGCTGATGACCAGATGCACCTCGCATTAGATGCGTTTGCCTCAGAAATCTCCTTCACTGTTTATTTACTAGCTTTTATTAGAATAATATGAATGAAACACACTGACAGCCATACAGCAGACCTGGATTTAATCAACTCTCCACAGAGTTTGGGACAGTTCCATCATGCTGCTTGGTGTTTTTTTGCTTTCTTTAACTTAAATCATGCCCTTTTGGCTTTCTCAGGTGGGAAAAGGCTGCTGCGCTGCCCTCAAAGCAATGGGCTCCATTGTCTACGTCACAGAGATCGACCCCATCTGTGCCCTGCAGGCCTGGTATGCTTTTCTACCTCTTTCCCCTTTGACTCCTCCTCGTTTTGGCGCTCCTTTGCTCATACACTCTTTCCTCTCTTTAAATCAATCGCAGCATGGACGGTTTCAGGCTGGTGAAACTCAATGAAGTCATCAGACAGGTGGACATTGTCATCACCTGCACAGGTTGGTTTTACTGTCTGCTGAAAGAACTTCATTTTCCAACATTTTTCTACGCAATTATTGGATAGTTCGCCAATAGCCTCGCAGCAGCTGTACAGGGATTTGTCCCGTTGGCCTGTTGGGTGCATAAATAAACTCACATTTTGCACATTGAGAGTGTTGCAGGACATAAAAGACTTGAGTCACTGGGCAGCAGTCTGCAGCAGTCTGCAGCAGTTGGCACTCACATGCTCGGCCCGGTAGTCCGGCAGGTGAACATTGAATTGGAGCAGAGAATTACTCGTCCCGACTTCATTAGCAGACGCTGCTGGCTGGCCTGCAGCAGAGGGCTGACTCCTCACAGTCTGACAGGATAGATAACAGGCATGTTGCAGTTTGTTCATAAAGATCAGGACATGCAGAACCTCTGATAAGGTCACACTCTGCTGGCTCCAGGATTAAAGCCCCATGAATAAATAATGTTGATTTTTCTTTTTTAAACACGAGATCACATTTCAAGACCTAATAAACAACTATTTAATGAATGATGCAGATTTCCTGTACCTTTGACCCTGTTATTTTATATTCTCTTGTTCTTTGCCTGTCCGTCCATCAGGCAATAAGAACGTGGTGGTGAGAGAGCACCTGGACCGCATGAAGAACGGCTGCATCGTCTGCAACATGGGGCACTCCAACACGGAGATCGATGTGGTCAGTTAACAAGTGAACTTAATAAACATCACGGATGCCTGTTGGATCATGGGTGGAAAAGAAATAAGAAGATTGTGAAGTTATGAGGGCTGGGACTCGATTTTTAAAAAAATAAAATAAAATCTAATTAATTAGAGGCTTTGCAACTAATTAATTAAATTAATCGCATTTTAATCGCATTTTAATCGCATTTTAATCGCATTTTAATCGCATATAAATATTTGACCTGAAAACGGTGAGAATCAATTTTTTTTCACATGGATTTTAGTATAACATTGAATAACGACTCAATACATAAGCTTAAGCTACAAAACCTTGTTTACTTTTTTCAAGGTGGAACTTAACCAACCGTGCTCTTATCGACGTTTTTTTTTAATGAATTTTTTTATGCCTTTTAATGAATGGGACAGATAAAAAGATAAAAAGCAGAGAGAGGGGCAATGACCCGCAGTAAAAGACCGTCCAATGTGGGGGTCGAACCGGGGCCCAGGACTGTAGCCTCTGGCGCCTGAACAGCCCACGGCTGCGCTACCGATCATTTCCCAACCAAAGCGGTCTCATCAGCTTCTTCATTCACGTGTGACTCTGTTCACTGTGGTTTGTCTGAAGTCATGACCGTCAGTTGGTGCTCCAGTATAACCGGTATGCCTGAAACTCACACAGTGAGAAACGTTCCGCGGTGCGATTAAAATGCGTTAATTTTGCGTCATTAATTCATCTTAAAGTTAAAGTCCCGGCCCTAGAAGCTGTTATTTTTTAACGTGGTGGAAGATGGTGGAGGGAGTTGTTCAGATAAGAGAGGGAGCTGTGAGTGGATGAGTCCTGAAAGTCAGCGGTTGACAGAAATAACCCTGAAGTGTTGTTCTCACCTTACAGGCAAGCCTGCGGACTCCTGAACTGACCTGGGAGAGAGTGCGCTCTCAGGTGGACCATGTCATCTGGCCTGATGGCAAGAGGATAGTCCTGCTGGCAGAGGTACGCAAATGTCTGAGCACATTAAGCGGTGAGAGCTGGACGCCTGGCGGTGACCTCCATCGCCACTGGAGAGCACACGGGCGCCTTCATGTGGTTGGATAGAGAAAAGAGCAGAGCATTGTTGTTGGGTGTGTGGACACACGCTCACTGAGCCTGCACACACACTGCAGCAGAGTGTGTGTGCAAGCTGTGACAGAATGGGAGCAGCTCAGCAGGGCCGGGCGACCCGCCGGCCTGTCGAGGTCCGTTTGATCTGCAGCGGGTCCCGACCCCATCGGTAGACCTGCCTCCTCTGTCCTTACCTGCCCTCAGACTCTGTCAGCAGAGCTGGAAAGATGCCCTGAAATTTCTGAAAGCGTGAATATGTTATTTTTAATTTTAAAGTAAGCTGAACAAGGTCGTGAGCTCCACTTTCTTCTTTCTTTTGAGATAAACGGCTGAAACGTCACTCGTGTTAATTATCTGTTCTGTTTTTCTTCCTAGTTTGACTGTTGTTAGCGGAGCTTTGGTAGCTCAACATGGCCACATACTGGTTATATATCCCTTATATAGCTAGTGAACGTGCTAAAGTTCTGATTAATTTTGTGTCCACACAGTTCTGAATAAAAGCTGACGTCATATTACTGAAAAAGCTGTGAGAACACACCTGTGCTCGGCCTTATTATCGGTTTTTGTTCTGCTTTCAGCTTCAGTTATTCAAAGTAACTTTAATTTTCTGTTCCGTTTCCTCCGAAAGCGTTTCACTTTCAGGGCTCAGAGTAGCATCTGCAGCTTCTGTCTGGGTTAGATTTGAGGGAAGACTTTCTTATCGTTTTGCTCCTTTATTTCTTCTCCAGGGTCGGCTGCTGAACCTCAGCTGTTCCACTGTGCCCACCTTTGTGCTCTCCATCACCGCCACAACCCAGGTGGAGCAATTTCTCCCTCATTTAACCATGTTCCACGCGTTTGTTTGTGCAAAGAAAAGGAAAAGAAACGGTGTGTGTAACACTTGTTTGTCTCCTCTCAGGCTTTGGCACTGATAGAGCTCTACAATGCCCCCGAAGGACGTTACAAGCAGGATGTTTATCTACTTCCAAAGAAGATGGGTGAGATTAAAAAAAAAAGCGTGTAATGAATAAGTTTGCACACTTAATAGCAGATCTCCAACCAGCGAGATGCATCAGATAGATGCTGTAAGTAGCCACAACCCGGAGAGATGGAGGGAAGTGATAGCAGCGAGTTTGTTTTGGCCCAGCTGAAGGCCTGCAGGCATATTACTTTCATCTCTGCAGACAGCCTCAGCTGTTCAGTGCAGGGTTGACTCCCTGGGTAGCAAATTGTTGACAGCAGAATGAATCCTGCGTCTGGATACATGAGTGCACGTTGTGCGTGTGCACGTAGCACTGCCACTCGCATACCTTCGCCGTCTCTCGAAGGCTGGGAGCGATGCATGGTAAAGTAAATAGATGGGTTTCAGAAAGTAGGTCACTGTGAGCGACTGCTGCAGTCAGACAGGAGAGGGCTGAGATGGAGAAAGAAGGCAGCAGTGACTGCAGGGGGCAGAAATCAGGTAAAGCCCTCCCTGCTGCTTCCCTTCTCCCTCTGAAAGCATCACCCACAGGCAGCTGGAGGATGTTAACATGCTGCTTCGTGTCCTTTCCTCTCCAGATGAGTACGTGGCCAGCCTACATCTCCCAACGTTTGACGCACATCTTACGGAGCTGAGTGACGAGCAGGCAAAGTACCTGGGCCTGAACAAGAATGGACCCTTTAAGCCAAACTACTATAGGTATTAAAGCAGGTTTATTTATGGCAGTGTGTCTCAGTTCTGGTCCTCGTGACCCAGCACCATGTTTCCCTCCTCCACACCTGACTCCAACGAATGGCTCCTTATTGGGCCACTGCAGAGCTTAATGACGAGCTGATCATTTGAATCAGGGGTGGCGGAGGAGGGAAACATGGAAAGCATGCAGGGTGGTGGTCAGGTCATGAGAAACACTGCTTTACGGTGATCTATTGGCAGAAAGGTGCGGTTCAACTTGATGGTGCTGACGTCCACCGACATGCTTTGCGACCTAAAGATAAAGGCTGTGCAGCTAATGCTAGTTAATATTAGCTAGCTAACGCAGCATGATACTTATTTGGAGCTGCTTTGACGTGAGTTTCTTTCTTTTCAAGGTATTAAATCAGTGTTGGAGGCCACATGACGAAATATCAATGCTCCACGAATCGCACAGACTCACAGAGAGAGAGAAAGGGAGAGAGGGGAGGACGGAAGGAAGGAAGGACGGACGGACATAGGAGTCAACACACCTGCTTTCCACCTGGCGTGAGGGGGCGTGGCTTTCCCTGCGCTCACTGCAGTCGTTTTTATTTATTTTCACACATGACCACAGTGGTAATAATAATGACAACTACTCTGTGGAGCTGCTCTTGCCATTTTCCACCTGCTAGCTCGTTTTCCTCACCCGGAGGGGTCTGTGTTCCCCTCCGCCGGGCACCGTCATCCTTCCCTTTAGTTGTACCCAAACCCTCCATCCCTCCCTTCACCGCTGCCGGATCTTTTACTCGTTATCTACTTCACAGATGACATATACTCTAAAAAAGAAAGAAAAAAGAAGATTTAGTGATGGACACTTTTTCCTGTCCTCCTTTTTTGTGTCATTTTCTCCTTTTTTTTACCTGTGATTTTGTTCTCCTGTGTTACATAAGGGTGGGACTAGATTAAGTGGGAGGGTCTCAGGGTCCAATCATATCTTTTATTTTATTTGCATCTGTTTTTAAGCCTTTTTGTTTTAAACGTTGCGTTCTGTCCCGCTGGTTCAGCCTCGGTTTTTCTTGCTTGTCATCGACTGGATGGCGACCGGTTCTTCCCACCCGTCTCGTTAAACCCACAGTGAAACCATCTCATTGGCTGCTCCTCCCTTGGCTTCCAGCTGCTTAAACATGCCAGTGTTGAAGTAATGAAAAGTATTTAACCTTTTCATTTTGTGTTTTCCTTTTAACAATAATGACTATACTGTATTAGAAGCATGGCAGATTGTCAAATCATTACAAAAGTATACTGTATATTTAGATATTTATATAGAATTTAAGATTTTTCTATCTTTTTCTCTCCTGCACCATCTAATATCATTACTTTAGACAGAATCAACATGTCGCAAACATGAGCAATTAAGTGTTCTAATGATCTGTGTAATAAATGTACTCAAACCCTCCTTTTGAATACTGTGACAGAATATTTACAGAACATGAGGCAAATTGTTGCCAGGCCGGTACTGAAGCAGATTTCCTCCCCGATGCAAAGCATGGTGCTGTTTTACTCTACATGCCACACACAAACAGTACAAGTATGAACTGATGAGTCGTGACCTTTCTGTCCATCCCAGAAGCACATCTTTGCGTTTTGGCCCTCAGAGTACTTCCATCTGCGCTTAAAAACAGCAGCTCATCCCCCACATCTGAAAATATGTCGTGTTTTATTCATCTTCACACAATGACACACTAAAGAAAAGAAAAGTGGAGAAAAAACACAAAATGTCCGTGTTTGAGTCCCATTTCCCCTCCAGTGTTTGTGCTTTCTGCTCTTTGTGCTGTTGAACCTCCACATGAGGTCCTGTGACCTGTTTGAAGTCTTACTCTCTTCCTTTTGTGTGTGAATGTGCTCTTAAATCATTCTAGATGACGTGCGTATGTGTGTGTGTGTGTGGACTTCCTTTTCTTTGTAGGCCATAGTTGCTTTGTTAACACCTGCCTCAGGATCCTAGCCTGTGTGTTGAGGGACAAACTGTTCTGTCGGTCGTAATCTGAACGACCCAAACGTGGTTAGGCGGGGGAAACACCAGCATCGTATATGTGTATATAGATATTATATACATATATGACAACCTTTAAATGTATAGGAAGGCAAAGGAAGAATCAATTTCTGTATTTATTGATGTAAATCCTCATACAGTGCACACTGGCAAATATCTCAAACATGTTTTAAGTTGTCAAATTAAGGAAAAAAAAACAAAAAAAAAACCTGTTTAAATATTGCAACTGATAATGGTAGATGATGAGCAATAATGGAAAAAAAACCTGTAATCCTAATGAATAAAAGGTGGAAAACTTGTGGCGTGTTTGTGTGCTTTTTGTGGATGCGTGCAGCGGCTGAAGCTGCCTCTGTGAGCTCCTCTCAGCCAGCAGCAGCAGTCGGAGACGTCTCTGACATCAGCTGAGCTGGCGGCGAGCCACGGTTTATTCTGGCCTCATGACCCGAGCCTGTATCATATCAGTCTGATGTAGTAACTCCTTCTCATTCTGGCCTGTGTAGTGAAGACAGAACTCTTTATTTACATGCGTTAAATAGGATTTTCACTGAGCTGTCATTCTGTTTTTAGCTGCTGTTTTATCCTATAAATACACTTCCTGGGTCCTGGCCCCCCTGTGAGTCAGGGAGGAAACCCTCCTGATGTCACCTGGGTGCTTTTAGCTTGGATTGGATGTTTTTCCCCAGTTTTATAAATGTTAAAGCTAAAGCTAAATTGTCTGGTTTCAGATATCTTTTTACTGGAATCACCTTTTTAAACTCTCAGAATGCAGTTTAGCCACATTTTGAGCCTTAAATCTGAATAAAACTGCACCCACTGAGCTAAATAATTAAGCGCTTTGTCTTTAGATGAGGCGCTGACGCCTTGCCCCAAAGTTCCTCTGAAACAGTACCCCTGCTGCTCGGTTGGTTTGTTGGTCACACTTAAATCCAAATGATTGTTTAACCATGAACCCTCTCGCCCCCTGCTGCTGAGGCCATGTGGTCACGGCTCCTCCAGTTGCTCACGCACACAGGGAACCTGCACTCATGTCATCTTAAGTGCTTATCGCAGTGGGGGGGTTGTTTGTTTGTGTGTGTGTGTGTGTGTTGTTGTAGGTAGGAGTGTGTGGCAGTCAACACAACAGCCTCCACCCTCCGTATCAATAATTCACTTTCATGGCTGAGGCTCCGGGAGGCCCCCACCTCCATGCCTGAAGTCACTCATCTGTGTGGGACATTTAATCAGCCTATAAAACAGGAAATAACGAGCTTTAACTAAATCTTGACTCTTGACTTTGTCAGCTTTGAGTTTTGGCCTTAAAGTCAGATGAAATGTCACTGAGGGGCGCAGCAGCTGTTCTGGTATTGACATCGTTTGGGTTTCACGTGGTCAGCTGACGCCCCTCTCTGCTGTCCCTAACCCCGCCCCCTCGGGGCGCGCAAGGACAGCGAATCAAACAGATTGGGGGGGAGTAGCAGCAGCAGGAGCAGCAGCAGCAGGAGGAGGAGGAGGAGGAGGAGGTCCTCAACTTGGCTCTCCGGAGTCGCGCAGGTCCTCCTGGCGCGGTGCAGTCTCAGCTCTCCGCCGGACCGGTATGCGCCACCCGCCGTGGAGGAAGTGAGCCGCGCCGACCGTGAAAGATGCAGGCGGAGGACATGGAGGTACCTATTATTAATAACCTTAACGATAGCGGCGACAGACAGAGCCTGAAAGGGAGAGATGTGTTCAAGGATCAGCAGAAGGAGTCGGAGGTAAATGCGATAGGCGTTTGTGCACAGTGGCCAGGCACAGCTCGTGGTACAGGAGCGCAGTGGAGAGGTGTGTGCATGCATGCATGCATGTGTGTGTGTGTGTGTTGTTGTTGCTGGGGAGCTTTCAGATCAGCTGAATGTCCTTTCCATGCAGTGCATTGGGCTCGAAAGCATGCAGGCAGACAGCAAGGTGTTATTTTGGCGACTGAGTCCTATAAATAACCCGGTAATCCGACAGTGGTGTTGAATGCAGGTGGTGAAATGTGACTGCTGCAGCCGGGACCACTCAACAACCAGCAGCACACACATCTGACCATTATTATTCATACATGGACACCTTATTATGCGCTTATGCTCTCTGAATAGGACACAATAAGTCCTCCTGAATGGTGTCTTTCATCTACTTAAATCATTCTCAGTTTTGATCTTCCAGCTTCCAGTTAGGTGACATTTACATTTGGGTTTCAGAACCATGTTAACTTGATGCTGAAGGACCTTTTCTTTAAGAATATGATATGAAAGATTGAAGTAAGATTGCATTCAATGATAAGTCCCACCTTGCTGCATATTTCTCAAAGAGTAAAGTGTGTCCCTAAGTATTTGATTTGTGATATTTTCAGTATTTTGTGCTAAAATCATGACTCGTTTATCCAGCATCAAGTTTGAAAGTTAGATTTTTAGATTAAGCAGCGTTTCAGATCTATGTTTATCTTCTAAAATGCAATTATATCACCAAAAAGTTGATCTCTTTTCATACTGAGCAGATGATCGGTCAAAACAAATGGACTAAATTGTTCAATATTCCACTCAAATAATCCAAGGAAGGTAGTTCCAGCCGTGGTTTCATCCAATTTTCCAAACATATTGAAGCCAGCACAGCCATCACGCAGCTTTAATCCGTCTTCCTCATTAAAAAATTACTAGAAGGTGGGGGTTAATTCCTGGGATTGCTTCACCCAGATACATAACATGATGGATGTTGGTGAGTCAGTCAAAGCTGTCATCCAGTGTGCCTTGAAAGAAGAAGCCCACTGAAAGGGTTTTGAGGGAATTAGAGCATATTTATCTCACGACCGTGGGATTCTGGGACAGGAGGGGGGGGGTTTCAATGGTGGGGTGGCTCAATGGCACAGGTGCTGAAAGCTTTTAACGTGAAAGCTGTGTGTTGATGCTCTGCAACATCAACACTTGTTCTGTCTGCTGGGTGAAGTGCATCACACCACACTCGTTCCCGGGTGTAAACTGTTCTTTCTGCCGGCCTGAGAGGTCGGCTATTGTCCGTGTGGCATATGTTGGTGGGAGGGAGGGGGTTGACTGCCTTGAGACTGTGCCCAGTGATTGCACGCTGATGCGAAGCAGAGTGGGCCAACACAAAAGCCATGCCACTTTGGAGCATGGACTCATTTTGACATCAGCTGGCAAAGGAGGCAGGGAGGCTGAAGGGGGAGCAGTGGACAAGACTGGATGAGAAAAGGGAAGAGATGGAGACTGGCTGCCTGGATGGAGGGAGGGAGAAGACCAGACATGTCAGCCTTAGACTGTTTCTTTCTCTTCCTTTACAAAAGGTGTCTGAAAGTTGAAAGAGGAACGTGAGAAGGTCAACATTAAAGGGACCCCATGGAGCACAATTACTATATTAAACCATAGAAATTCATTCAAAATGAACGTACTCAAAGCATAGAGTAAGTTAGTCAGAAGTTGAGTAAGAAAATGGCTAACAAAAAGGCCTCCCAACACATCCATGTGCTCAGGGGATTTTCTGTAGTTGTTACAGGATGTAAATGTGAAAGTGAAGCAGAAAGCATCCGGTCACAGACCAACAGACGTTTTCATCTCCAATAATTATAATAATAATAATAACACATGATGCATAATAAACCTCATTCAAGTAGTTCTAATTTCCTGGTTCAGGGGTGCAGTAATGACATCAAATCATGCTGTTTGGCTTGTTGCTGGCTGACATGCTGCCTATTCTTGTTCGCGCCGACTGGCTCGCTGCAGGTATTTATAGGAGTTATTTAACCCGGACAGCTGAGTCAGAGAGCACATCCTTATTTACAGACCCGGGTTGGGCCCTGGCTGTGGTTCTAAAAGGGTTAAACATTGCTTATTCTCGTAGCATGAAGCATCAGGTGACACCAGGAATGTCTCTGAAATCTTTAATGATTTCTGTAAAGAAATTTTAGTTTGCGCCCTCTACCAAGAACATGTAGACCGTTATCAAGCCGTTTCACATTGCTGCATGTCTTTAAGGCTCTTACTTGCACCAGAATGTAAAGGCATTAGAGCCACTCAGTCGAAGGTGGCTGCTTGCTCCTTATTGTGGTGATATTATCTTGGTTATAATGACTTGTTTCAGTCTGTGTTGAACAACCTGTTTCCCTGCATATGAGAGAAGAATTTGTTTCCTCTCCCTCTCTCAAGCGTGTTCGTGTGTGCAGGGCATGTACATAAAAATCCAGTATCGGTTTTACCTGTTCAGCTGAATTATTAGCTCGTGATCAAGCTAAAAGAACACGCATTTTGAATGTAGACGAGGTGAAAACAGAGACCATGTTTTGTCTGCAGGCCATGTGCTAATCACAGGGTGAGGCTAAAACCAGAGCCGTGAGAGACCCTGCCTGAGTAATCCGCTCTGAGATGGGGGCCACGTCGACTCCCACTGCCTCTCCTTCCTCTGATGCAGTTCATCGCTACACCAGACTACATTGTCAGCCATTCAGATTCAATGTATGTGCTCTTAGAGCACACCTGTAACTGTTAGTAAGGATCTGAGACAAAATAAGCAAATAACTGATCAGCGGTGCGAAGAGCTATAGCTGCCAGTGATAACCTGAAAATCCACACGATGAGGCAAAAGAGCCTGAAGATGTCTGTTTTTAAGTCATAATGGTGACTGAACCTGACAGGACACCATCTTATGGGGACATGATGTAATTCTTGGGACCAGCTGCAGTTTCCATGAGTCCAGAATAATTGTTTTTGAGCTAAGCTAGTTTTAGAATAAGCTCATGCTCAGGGTTAGGGAAAGTTGAGAGGTAAGAGTAAGGCTGGAGATATTTGTTTGGTGCGTCAGTTTGTGCGCGGCCTCAGAAATGAACGCAAGTTGCAATATGTGGATGGTCTTTAGGGGGTGTGTAGGGCTTCTTTTTGCTGTTTCAATGTTTTTCATCATTGATCTTAAGATCAACTAAATGATCTAAATCGTCCTGTAGTGTGTGAGCAGTTACGCTGAGAACGGAGACGGTTGTGTGTTAGCGGGAGTACAAAGTAATGAAGAGTGATGACGTGTGTTCTGTTCTTGTTCTTCACAGAGCTCCATGGAGTCTCCAAACCTGGAGTTTGAGTACGGAGACACAGACACACTCACCGCTGAGCTCTCAGGTAGGACTTAAAACTCGCAACAAGGTCTGTCATTTGCATTGGAGCTCCTCATAACAGCAACAGAAACCTGCAGTCCATGTGCTGACGTGCGTTTTCTGCACAAAAAGCATTGCATGAGTCTTGTGACTCAGCCACAGCGAATCCCCAGTCGGATTAAGTTTGTAACTGGACTTAAATGCAGGGGTGTATTTCAAGTATATAATAGCTTTGAGTTCAAGTGAAAATGTGATTGTTGTCCTGGTAAACAGCACGTGTTAGTCAGGCTGCTGAAAGTGTTGGTCACCCTGGTGAACAGACGCAGTCACAGCAGCTCTCCAGCATCAGCTTCTTGCAGTCAGGGACTGATGACTGCTCCAGGAACAGGAGGAGACACACAACAGTGTGACAAATGTTTGGAAAGAGCCACCAAAAAGATGAGATCAACACTGATTAAGATAGCAGCTCAAAATGTGTCCCCCTTCTCCACAAGCTTGTCTTTCCATGAAATATTCCAACCACAGTATCTTTGGTTCAAGAGTAAAGCTAATTAACTGCAGCTCATCAATAATCAACAATGTGTTAAATCTTTCATTCTGTTCTGTCTTGTCTGCAGAGCTTTACAGTTACACAGAGGAGCCGGAGTTTGCTCTGAATAGAGACTACTTTGAGGAGGACTTCAAGACCCACGGTAATGTGAATGAGTCTGAGACTGAGCTCGTTCGCATGCCAGAGTGTGTTCAGATTACCTGTCTGGCACCAGGTGTGTTGCTCTGTCCAGGAAAAGAGGGAATAAACTGAGCTGTCTGCAGTGTGTTTGATGCATAAAAATGGGGTCACAGATGCTCTCGTACACAGGAAGGTTCACAGCCATTATACTGGAGCCTGTTATTGCTGCTTTTAATCACAGTAACCCTGCCTGCTCTTCTGACAGTGTGGCTGCTGCAGACTGACTGCTTGATAACAGAGCCACTTACTATAAGTGGAATGCTGAAGGTTAACTAAACAGGATTTTCACAGCACACATGATAAAGTGTCCTGAAGAGATTATTAGTGGAAAGTAAAAATAAACGGAGCAGCATTTTAACTCTCAATTACTTGGAAAAACCAACAATGTCAGCCAAGATTGTACAACATTGTAGTTTTTCACTCAAGGCCACAGAAGCGACTTGTTCAGCAACACAACACGAGCCAGTTTTTCCTCAGTGTGCAGCTGTAGTTCTTAAGCTGAGCGGCGTGAGATGAGGGCGAGCAGGCAGATCAAAGCTCTGTTCTTTCAAGCCGTTCAAAGAATGGGCATCTTGACAGATACAGATGGGAGGGCCATGCTTAATCATGTGATTGATGTCGGTATCCAAAAACAAACCTACTTTTCCAACAAGAAGCTCGACATTATGAGTCGTCTGACAAGAGAACAGGCTTTCATGGAGTCTTGTGCAGAAATTTATTGCCATGTGTCTCCTTTGGGGGAATTTGCTTGCAGCAAAATCCTGTTTTTGCTATGAAAGAGCTGCTTTATATCATATCTAGCATGACTTAGAGATAATTCAGAGAATAAACAAAAAGCCACAACAGTGTCATGTCAGTCATTGTACACACAGGAGCATCTATCAGTTGAGCTGGCTGAAGAGGGACCTGCTTTATCTTTCACCTCCTCTTAAAGCAAAGGGACATTAAAGAGCAGGATTAGATGAGGGTCTCAGTGGCTGCTGCTTTACAGAGATAGAGCACAGAGCTGCCTCTTTGCATCATGTTCTTTTCATTTGTGAGAGTGTATTTGCGTGTGTGTGTGTAGGTTCGGTTAGCACAAGTCAACAGAGGGTGGTTTTCCTGCTTAATTTGTGCTTTGTGTTTATACTGTACATGAAGGCCACTGACAGCGTGCTTATCAATCTTTTATGTCGCTACCCAGAAATTTCCAGTCAGACACTTACAGTAATCACAGTGATTATCATCTAATTTAACCTCTTCACTGTTAAAAAGGAGCTTTTCTGAAGACAGTGTTGAAATTAGAAAGCGTTTTTGTGTGCCTGATTTGAGTAGAATATCACGGCTTCACAGATTATGATGACGATATGTTGCTTCATGCCTTCTTTTGTTCTCTTCATCAAATGAAGAGTCTTTAAGAATAAAAATCCTTTATTGGTCCCGTGTTTTTGTGGTGTAAAACTATACTTAATGACTATACTATTGTGCTTTTGTGTAAATAGTGTATACACATCAGCTTTTTCTGGTTTCGCCTCGTTATATTGATCACTGAGCTGACATCATGGGCGGCATTCAGTGTATAAAAAGTATTGAAAGACAGAGTAAAGCAGCAGTTTGTTACACAGTTTGGATAGAAAGTTATCTGTCATACTAATTGAAAATGTCAAGGGAGTGTGTTGTTCCTTGATTTAACATTTCATAACAGGTCTGGACTGCAGGCCTGTCAGTTTAGTACCTGAAGTCTTTTCCTTAGGAGCCAAACTGATTTAATAATGTTAATAATGTTGCAATGGTGCACATGCAGATGTGCAAATGACCCATACCATGTGAATTATTGCCCCTTCATACTATCACAGATGCTGGCTTTGAAACTACAGCGTTAACAAACCTGCTATCTTTTGACTCTTTGACTTGTTGTCTTCATGCAATTTCTGTTAATCAGTGTATTATTTTTGTTTATTTTTACACTTAAAACACAATTTCAGTAACATGAATGTTTTGAAAATGTATGATGTATGAATGTATGAAAACTAAAGATATGAATTCTAATGAAGCTAACCGTAATGTTGAAGTGATAGCTACAAGAAGCTAACAAGTAGCTCAGCTATGTATGCTAATGTGTGTCAATTGGGTTAACCTTATAACGCAATGATTATGAAAAGCAAATTAATTGCCTATTATGTCTGAAAAACGAATGACAAGGATGAACACTGAGCTACTAATCTGTTAACAAATATAATAATTATGCTAATGGTGTGACAACATTAGCTTAATTATTTAGCTACATCAAGAGAATGCTAAATTAGAATCAGCCATGCTAACCAGACAAAATTAGCCCCTATCATATGCACAAAAACAGATTTTATGAGTAGTGAGGATATTAAGATGACAGTTTATATGCTCCCGTTGAAGTAAAGATTAAATGCACACAGTGACACATTTGTCTCTTGTAAATACTTTCTGCAGAGCAGACATTTTTGTCTTTTCACCTTTTCCCTGCTTGTGCTTCTGCCACAGTCGTTTAGCATGAACCTTTTCCTAAAACAGTCGTTGATATAGTAGTTGTTGATCGAATAGTTTCAAACTAATTGGACACTTTATTGTGTTTTGCCTGCAGCTCGGGGCAGGAGGTGGACTGAGCTGACGGTGGAGGAGCAGAGGACGTATGTAATGAGGCTGCTGGACGCGCTGGAGGTGACAGACAGAGACAAGAGGCTGAAGGTGGCCAGGGCCATCCTATACTTGGCTCAGGGTGCGTGGTCCAATTTATTACACCTAGGTTATGGTATTTTCTTCACTGTACATGTTTGCATATTACTTTTGAACAAGCTTATATGACTAATCATTCAGTCAGCTTTTGTAAAACACAAGTAATTGGAAAATTTCATCCTTCCTCAGGAGTGTTTGATGAGTGTGACACAGAGGTGGATGTGCTCCACTGGTCCAGGCACAACATCTTTCTGCTCTACGACATGGGCATCTTCACGGCTCTGCTGGAGCTGCTCAGCATGGAGATAGAGTGAGTAGAACTCATTTGTCTTAAGGAAAAGGTACAAGGTAAAGGAGTTTGCAAGATGCAGAGGGATGCTGAGAAAGAGAGGGGCACAATACCCCAGCTGTAGTCGACACCTTCTATCGAGGAACAGAATGGCAGCAGCTGCTTTACATCAGCATTGCTGCTGCTGGTGTCAGCCTCCATCAGGGTCCAGCGCTGTTTTGTTGTTACATAAGCTGCTCTGAGGCACTGTGGCACAGTGGTGAATATCAACAGGCGACACTTCTACCATTGGTATGTTATGGTGGGGAGTGATGTCTAAAAACTGTGGACCATAATTGGATTAGTTTAATCTGTTTGTTTCCCACCTGTGCTGTTCATGATTGCATGAACGAAGACTGGATTGTCTTCTTCATGTATTTTTTTCATAAACCCCTGGAACAATTCCATTTGATGTGTCTGCAGTAACAACCAGGCATGCAGCAGTGCAGTGAGGAAGCCTGCCATCTCTCTTGCAGACAGCACAGAGCTCAGGTACGTCATATGAGCACATCATTCACAGCCTTCTCCATTTTGTCTGCTTCAGATAAAAAGAGGAGCCAGATAAATTGTAGTCTTTGGGCCATTTCCTCACATTCATTTTCAGTTTTTACTTCTGCTTAGTCGAATTGATTTTTCAAAATCAATTCTATGCTGAATGCTGAAAGCCAATGCACACAAACACACACACACACACACACACACACAGATCTCCATCTGTTCATTCACTGCATGAATGCAAGCTAAAGACAGAGATTTGCACCTAATTGCTTCTGCAGAGTTGAAAGCCATTATGTTACTTTTAAACAGGGTGAAAAGCTTTGTTGAGTGAAGTATTTAATGCACAAAACACCATCTTATTTACATCAGATAATTATCAATGAGTGGTGCATTAAACTGAGGCCGAGCCCAGGGATAATATTCTCTCTTTTTGAAATGCCAGCAGGTTGCAAACCCAAGTGATGCTTCCAGTTATCCAACTTTTAATTTGCTCCATTTTATTATTGCCTCTTGTGCTTGTAAACCTCTCGGGTCCATTATACCTGCCGAGGGAAGCAGTTAAATGGATACCACACACATTCTGTCATGTGAAAAAGGAAGTAGGCTCAGAAAGGCAAGAGTAGCAGATGAAAAACTAAAGCTTTTGTTGGAGAAAAGGCTTGTGTCCAGGCTGGATGCTGCATGTTGGGGGTAATAACAGGCTATCAATAACATGATGGCGACAAAGCTCAGTCTGGGAAGATGAAAATGACCCGCAGTCCGTCCTGCCTCCAGAAAAGCACACACATGTGACTGACTGGCTCTGGCTTTAAATGATCCATTCTTCAACCTAAAAGAGGCCTGGAACTGAGCTCCTGGTATTGATAGCACTCGACCATGATGAGGTGTCACACACCAGGCTCTCCCTGCACGGCGGCTGTCAGACTGAGTTGTGACAAGCTCACCTGTTGACAGTATGAGGGAATGGGTCCTATGCTTTGTGCTTATGGTGAAGACTGAACAAGGATGGCTTGTTTGAAAGGGCTGCAGGAGAAAGCCTCTTCTCTCTAAAAAGAACATGGCAGCACAGCTGAGGTTTGCAAAGCTGCATCTGAACAAAGCACAAAGCACTTCTGGAACAATGTCCTTCATTGAACAACACCTCGTACCAACTGTCGGTGGTGCACGGTGGTGTTTTACACGACCTCTGACGTCCACGACTTGTGTGTTTGCCTTTTGCAGAGTGTTACTGAGCATCATGTACCTGATGGTGGAAACCATCAGAGTTCAGACAGAAGACGACCGACCGGAGTGGAAATCAGCCAGAGAGGCCTTTAAGAATGAGCTTGGTGGGTGTGATTTCTGTATCCTGAAATGAAACAAGGCTGTATTGACAGTTGCTTTTCATCCAGATCCACTCATGTCACCTGTGTTCAGGTTCCCCTCTGTACAACGGAGAGCCTTTTGCTCTGCTCCTCTTCACCATGGTGACCAAATTCTGCAGCATGAACGCCCCGCACTTCCCCATGAAGAAAGTGCTGCTGCTGCTCTGGAAAACAATACTGGTTAGTACATCACAGATAAGCAAATAGTGTGTTTTACAAGAAATGGCATCTATTATTATCCATTAATCTCACCTTGCTTTGAATCCAGAATGAATTACAAGTGTCCACATCAGCAGCCGCTTACGTTTTTCTCTCTGAATTCACTCCAGACAAGCCTTTGAATCATTGTGTCTTCTAGTTTACGCTGGGGGGGTTCGAGGAGCTCCAGGAGATGAAGGTGCGAGGCCGAGAGCGTCTCAGCTTGCCCCCACTCCCTGAGGACAGCATCAAGGTGGTCAGAGCCATGAGAGCAGCTTCCCCCCCGGCTTCTGCCATGGAGCTCATAGAACAGCAACAGCAGCAGAAGAGAGGCCGCCGCAGCCGCAGGGTACAAGCCCTGAGCGCACACACACGCCCCACATGCACTGAAAGCATGCCACATTAATGCATAATTCTCTCCCGATTCTCTTCTGACACTCTTATACATCGGAAAGATTCGCCTTGTGTTCATGTTCAATGTTCAAACACAGACTTCCTCTTTCAATAAGATGAGCAGTTAAGCCCAAAATCATTCATGTGTGATTTAGATTTAGATTATCATGGTAAAACCTGTGTTTTTTGCACAAGAATCTCCAGGTCTGAGGTTTTATTAGAAGGAGATTCTGTTCTAGACTTGATCATTTTCTCTTTTAAAGGGAAACTCCGGTATTTTTAAACCTGGACCTTATTTCTGGCATGAAATACGTTCATCTACTCACCGAGAACAGTTTGGTGAAAGTCGGCGTCCTTCAGAAGATATTTAGATAACTGGAGATCCATATAACGGAGTGAACGGGGCTTAGAGGATGCAGCCTCTAAATAAGGCATTATCTGTCTTTATTTCACCAATACTTACCGGAGTGAATGAGCTATATTCTGCTGCTTCTAACTTTCTCTGTGCGAGATCACACCTGTAAATATAGCCGAAATGAAGTTAGTCTTTAAGTTACTTTAATGGTGTTTTTGTCAGACGTCGAGTCGGTTCTAAATTTGAACTTTCATCACAGTCTTCATCATTGTATTTGCACACTCTGACACTCTGTTTTTATCTTCTAGAAGCACGTACTGTAAATCTGAATGTGGCGTGAGTAATTTTGGGCTTCTCTGTACATCCAGCTGCGTCACACAGAACACGTCCTGAGCTACCTGTGTGTTTTATTCTAGTCCATTACAAGCACAAGCTATCCTTTTACATTTTGAAACATTGAAATGTTGTATCTTTGTCCAGCGAAGCAGCCTCTAACTCTAACTTGTTGCTGTGCCGGCTCCTCTAACTGTGCTTTAGTGCCAACATCATCAGTTCCCTGTTGTAAGTCAGTGTCCACAGATGATCTTGGTGCTGGTATCGCTTCAGGAATCCCAGCTTCTTTCTTTTTTCACTGGAGTTTTGACTGGACAGGCTCTCTCTAACTGCCCTCTGGTTTCTCATTGCCCCTCTTCCTTGTGTCCCCACAGAGTGCCTTTGTTGATAGCTTGGAAGGAGACAGTCCCTTTACCAAGAAGCAGGTCTTTACCCACAAATTTCCCTCCTGCATTTTCTCTTTGCACTGAGCTGGATTTTTTGCACTCCTCTCCCACTTCCCCTCACTCCCACAGTCGCTCTCTCTCTCTTCTTTATGTTTTATAGCTTCTTTTCTGTCTTTCTGTATTCTTCCCGCCTCTCATTGTTCTTGTAACCATATTTGGTTTTATTGGATGCACCTTTTTTTGGTATCTTATGAAAATAATGAATCAGAAACTTGCTCAAATCGAATGTTACAATTAATTCGCTTTACCTGCATGCATTGATCTTTTTTTGTCATTTCTCCTCCATTTCTCTCCTCTTCTCCTCATCCTCTCACTTTCCTTTCCATGCTTTTTTTAGCCACTCTTTCTCTCTCTGTCCTTGCCTCCTCCTCTCGTCTCCTTTCCTGTCTCCTCTCTCCTCTTCCACTGTGGGCTGCCTGGGGTTTGAGGGACAGGGCTGACTTGCTGGCTGTCATCATTAGCGCTGGAGTGGTCACTTCCCACAGCCCCATTAAGATAGCTCACTTCAGACATCAACAATAGGAGCATCCCCAGCGTAGTTTTCATCACATTGCCAACAGGTTTGGCCTCAAATATCACATTTCACTGTAGACTCCGGACTAGGGGCCACTGTCTTTAAAATGCATTCATTGAGGAGGTGAACTGAGAGTGTTTTCAACAGTGATTTACATCTGTAGGTGGAGTATTTGGGGTTCAGTTGATCTCTCTCTCTCTCTCAAATGGATGTAGTTGAAAGCAGTTGCCCTCTAACTCTGATAGATAAACAGTAGTTTTACCTCCCACATAGCAGAGAATGGCTTTTCCATAGAGAATGGCTCACGACACATTTCCACCTGCTCCGCTCCCCCCCCCCTTCTCACCATACACTCGCTATACTCGTCACATAGTCGAGCATTAGTACGACACCGATGCACCATACATCGACTGCAGCAGCTCAACTAATGGCCAGAAAGCTTCCTCATGCCTGATG
Organism: Leuresthes tenuis; assembly: GCF_036924035.1. Lineage (NCBI taxonomy): Eukaryota > Metazoa > Chordata > Actinopteri > Atheriniformes > Atherinopsidae > Leuresthes > Leuresthes tenuis. Next base: position 23,596,990 of record NW_027325377.1, on the reverse strand, counting down.
CTTGCACTGTTGCCACAGTCATCCATTGGCCAGTTTGTTTGATCAGAGATCCTGTGTGAGTTTGTGTGAATGGGATTGTTTGTGGATGAGATAACGGGCATTGCTTATATGTTTGTGCCTTTTTTTTCTGAAATGCAGATGTGTGGTAAGTTGAATCAAACCTGCTGCCTGTGGTTGCAGATAAGCTTTGGGAAACTTTCCTCTCCTCTGGACTCCTTTAATTCAACAGTTTCCCACATGACATGATGTCTTTATGGGTTTATAAGATAGTAGGAACATGAGGTCTTTATGGCTTTATAAGATAGTAGGAAACCGTTTTTGGTTTTACTTTTTTGATTACAGTTACATTAGAGGAAAGATACCACTCTCACATTGAGGTTATAGAAATGAGGTAACTGGGAGAGTTCTTGGAGGAGTTTATTAAAGATAAATAACTGAAACGTTAGATTTAAGAGCAGCCTGCTACTATCAGTGTTCTTGAGCTGGTTCTATAATTTGACTGGGAACCACCTGAGCCTAAATGAATTCATCGGGCATAATTAAGAAGGCACACACCTGTCCAAAGTCGGTCCTCGAGGGCCACTGTCCTGCAGGTTTTAGGTGTTTCCCTGCTTCAACACTCCTGATTCAGATCATTAGCAGGCTTGAAACATCTAAAACCTGCAGGACAGCAGCCCTCGAGGACCGGATGTGAACATCCCTGATGTACGTGTTATATTAGTTGGTGGCCACTGTGAAAGCCACGCAGTGGTCTGTAGCCATGTGAGACTGGAATGGGTCAAGGCTTTAACCTTGGAGAGAGCCCAAAAACACGCAAAGGCTCCATAATTTTAAGATGAACAAAGTTTGTCTCCATCAGCAGACTTTCTTCCTTTGCCTGCCCATTTTAGATGAGAGGCCTTGGTCAGACAGGTGAATACTTGGTTTGGTATTCTAATCTTTATGGCCAAAGAGAAGCCATTCCTCACAAAAGTCACATGACAGCCTGCTGGGGATTTACCAAAAGACACCTGCATGAGAAGTAAAATCTTTCGCTACGACTGACCTATTTGGCATCAAATCCCAACAGATTGTGTGAAGGATACCTCAGAACTAACATTCCTGCAGTGGAGCACGATGATGGCAGCATCATTCTGTGGGGATGTTTTTCTGTAGCAGGCACTGTCAGGATTAGTCAGGATAGAGGACAGACGATTGCTGAGAAATACTGAGAAATCCTGATCAGTGGTGTCTTAGACTGGGACGGATTAAACTCCAGTTGGCACCTGAAGGCTGACGCCCTTTGCTTTAGCAAATAAACACAAGAAACAGCGAGCATGACTCCATCCAAAGCTTAAAAACACACAAAGCACGACCTCTAAATGTGACTTGAGTTGATCAGTGAGCTTTACTGTGCTGGTACGTCATATTTTATGGCATTTTTCATGCAAAATGAAACAAAGCTCTTATGTAATTACTCCTGTTTAACCAGTCTTCTCTCAGATCTGTGTTGGTGTGTACAAACTGTGCTTTACTGACGTCTTCCTCACCCTTTGTTTGTTTTGCTGCACCTATTAGCAACCAAACAATTTATTCTTTTCTCATTCTCACTTGAGGACGCAAATTTGGCGACACAGATAGACCTTAACCTCCACTTTGCTGGCGTTTAGCCAGGCATTGTTTTTGGAAACAGGTGGGTGGCTCTGACAGCTTAGAGAGTGGTATCAATCTTCTCATCTCACTTTAATCCAAAAAAGGGATTTGCACTATTCCTTCACTAAGGAAGACAGATGCTTCCTTTTTCAGTTTGCCTAAACCTGAAAGTTTTTTTTTTATTTGAATCTTTTAATTAATAAGTAGCACAAGTAGGGAGGAAATGATTATGTGTTAACTGACCAACTTAACTGACCAAATACCAGTAAATACCAGTTCTGGAAGATTCTGCTGTCAGTAGGTGGATTGGTGAGGGTGTCAGGATCGGGTATAAAAGTAGCTTTCCACACAAAGCTCACCACTTTGTGCCAAAAAGACCACGAAGGCTGTTATATATACCGGGGTGTATTCATTCCAAGGCAAACACGACTGAATCATGTGTTAAATACGTCTGCCTGCAGACCAGATCGGTTTCCTGTTAAAAATATATATTACAAAATGGTAAAATCCCACAAAGCGGGCTGTAGAGCAGCTGAAATCTTGTATTCAAAGAGAATCCTGTCATATTTCTCTTGGATCTGCAGCAGTTAGTGTCCTCGATACCCAAACAATTCGACACAAACATGAGCTTAAATCAGTTTTTATCTTATAGATACAATGAAGTTGGTCAGCAAACACTGAAAATCATTTAATTCGCAGGTTTAAACTAATGAACAAATGACAGAAATAAGTTTCTTCCTTTAAACACTGCAGTTAAAACAGGTTAGTTTGTTTCTGTTTGACATCATTCCTGCTGATGTCAGTGAGGAAGTGGGAAAAGTAGGATCTTTTTCACTGGTTAGTCTGTGCTAACCTATCAGGATAGTGACGCTTAACCCCTTTAAGTAAAGTTTTCACCTGAATTAAGTGTGAAGTTGCAAAAGAAAAGTTATTTCCATTGTTTATGGGGTAGTTATTACATTACAATGCTCTAAGTTGCTCCACGAGTCACATTGAACAGATTATTTATCTGACAAAAGCAGCTTCAAAGTGATGATTAGCTGAGTTTTCGCCCTGTTGCCTTTGACCTTTGACCTCTGTCTCCTCCAGCCGCTGGTCAAGCAGGACAGCTTAGACACATACAACGAGCGAGACCCCTTCAAGAACGACGATGCCCGAGATGAGGAGGAGGACCCCGAGGACGCTGACAGCGGCATCGAAGGTGAGGTGGACCCCATGGACCGTGATGTCATCATCCAACCGCCGCCGCCGCCACCTCCGCTGAGACCTCCAACGGAGAGGGTCAACTTCCCCAAAGGCCTCCCCTGGGCCCCTAAAGTCAGGTTAATATCTTCTGCAGCATTCCAGGCAGATTTCTTTGTAATCCACAAGCTTTTATTCCACAGAGCAAAGTCACCAAAGGGTGTTTGGCTTCCTGCCATTTTTAACCACTCACCTGGGGGGAAACTAACCTCTGCCAGGACTTAAACTCAACTGGCCAGCAGCTGGTGTCAGTTTCCCACCCTGCCTTTGTGCCATACCTCAAGAGGTTAAAAAGGAGATTAGATCTGTGTATTCCAAGCAGCAGGCTCCCTGTAGCGGTGTCCCTGCCGGGCGCCACCGCTGCTGCTGCTGCTTCAGAGACATGAATAATGCATGCAAACTCATCACAACAAGCGTGTATCATGCATAGATCATCAGAAAACCTCCTAGTGCCAGTGAAGCTCGTTGGGATCGGGGTGCTGCAACAGGCAGGGCTGATTAAATGCCGTTACAAACCCTCAGCACAGAGAGCAGCAGCGCGGCGCGACTGATGCGCTTTGAGGAGCCGAACGCAGCGTGTTTTTCTGTTTTTGCCACGTGAATCGGTCTGACTTGAGTGTGTCTGCTTATCGACAGAGAGAAGGACATCGAGCACTTCCTGGAGACCAGCAGAAACAAGTTCATCGGTTTTACTCTGGGAAAGTAGGTGCCTTATGGAAGACTTGTAGCTATCCTCCTTTCTCCCGTCAGCCAGGTCTAACTGTTCGTTGTTTTTAGTGATACAGAGACTCTGGTGGGCTTGCCCCGACCGATCCACGAGAGTGTGAAGACCCTCAAACAGGTGAGCATCCTTTACTTCTTCGCCTCCTTTGCCTTCTTTATTATGGATTAAGTGTCTCCTAATCAATACTCCCACACTGTTTGATCCCCTGATATTGGCATCCCACTTAAAAATCTATACCTCCCAGGGTGAGAAGGGTAGTAGCACAGTGCTAATTAACACTTTTCCTCTCTTCGCCAGCACAAATATGTGTCCATTGCTGAGGTCCAGATCACCAGAGAGGAGGAGCTGCAGCAGTGTCCGCTTACTCTGGTCTGCAGGGTCACCAACCATAACATACATTTGTTTCGTTTCCCCATGAGCTGTGAATTCATGTGCTAGGCTGTTTTAATCTTTTATTCTCGCCCAGCACAACAGATGCTTCTCTGTGTTTGTGTTGACAGGGTGAGGAGGAGGTGGAGGACACACCAGCTGAGATGTTATACGTGGGAATGCTTCCCAACCTCTCACAGTATGTGGTGAGGAGTCCGTAATTATTTTCTCACTCACTGGGTTTCAAGTGCGTGACAAACACAACTCGTTTCCGTTAACCTTTTTCCTTCCAAACGTGTCCTCTTGTTGCAGGTTTCTTATCTGAGTTAGAGTAAAAACTGAGGAAACGTCTCTTTGCTGTCTTCTTATAGTTATCTCCTGCCTTGTGTGCATCGGTTGTTTTAATCTAGTGCCAGGAGCTGATCGTTGAGACAAGGTTTGGGAAAATTAGAGCATCTGTAAAGCTTTGCTATGTGATATTGCAGTCTTAAAGCTCTTGGGGTGCCCAAACCATAACTTATTCTCCTCACTTTATCCCCTTTGGGACTACATGCTGCAACAGAAGGTTTCTCCGAGCCTGAATATTATTTTACCCGTAAAGGTGTGGGGAAACAGCTCAGAGCTGTGATGAAATATTATTCTGATCTCACTGTTTTTTCTCAGATTGCCCTCCTGAAGCTGCTGCTGGCCGCAGCTCCGACCTCCAAAGCTAAAACCGACTCCATCAACATCCTGGCTGATGTTTTGCCTGAAGAGATGCCGTAAGTACTGAGGAGAGGCTGCTGCAGCCTTTCACTCTTTTTATACCATTTAGATGTTTTTGTGCTGCAACTTTGAGGCTACTGCTTATATAAAATGTATTAGTTTCAATCAATTTGTCCAGTCATATTGATGTAAAAGTCTGTTTTCATATCGGTTTTCTTGGGTAATGGAGGCACCATTGAAGGTTTTTTCCTTGTGAGTTGCTTTTGTTCTGCAGGATGACACTAATTCAGACGAGATGAATCATTTAGAATAAAACCCAGTGAGCCAAAAAAGCCTCAATCTAATCTGACATCTTCCTGGCTGACATCTAAAGAAGTCTGATGACAGTAAATCCACTTGTTTTTAAGGCAGATGTGTCTGTCTATTCACGTCTGTGTGTTTTTCAGCATCACCGTCCTTCAGAGCATGAAGCTGGGGATTGACGTAAACCGTCACAAGGAAATCATCGTCAAGGCCATCTCTGCTCTGCTGCTGCTGCTCCTCAAACACTTCAAACTCAACCATATCTATCAGGTTACACATTGTTCTGTCCTCCAGGAAGCTCACGTAATCTTCGTTTTCGCCTCCCAGCTGCACACACACACATACGCCTTTTCATCATCCCCTCTTGTCCTTTCCCCACACACCTCACAGTCTCCTGAATTAGACTGCACCTGGACTACAACCCACTCTTTTCTAAAGAGGATTTGTCAGCATATCAAGTGATCCGGCCTTGTTAGATGTGGACAGTGATGCAGATATTTTCTGACACTTTGAGGGAACGTTGCTGCATGCTGTGTGGAGTCGTGGTGTAGCGCCCTCTGCTGCCACAAAAGGAGAGTGCAGGCAGACTCAATGAGAGACGGCAGCTGCAGTGGGAAGTAAAATTAGACAAGTCCGTAATTCTATATTTCTAACAGTTGTGTTTAATGATTTCGTTAGCCTTCAGAGATGAGGGTGAAAACGCAGCCTGTTGTAAACAACTGACTGATTCAGCTGCAAAATTGCTCCTGTTTCTAATCTTCGTAAAGCTTCTTGAACGAGGTGAAGGATTTGTATCGCTGCAGCATGAGAATAGAAATCCTCTGGCTTCTGACCTTTCCCCCGCACAGACACAGGATTACCCGATACATGGTTATTATTTTGCTCTAGGATCAAATGTCCTCACAAACGTATTTTATCTGGCCAGTTGCAGGTTTAGTCTTTGTCAAACTGTTCCTCATCTGTTCCTGCAGTTCGAGATCGTCTCTCAGCACCTTGTGTTTGCCAACTGCATCCCACTCATCCTCAAGTTCTTCAACCAGAACATCATGTCCTACATCAGTGCCAAAAACAGGTACGCTTTTCTTTTTTCATTTGCAGACAGACAATAAACTTTATCACAGCGTAGGTCAGACAGCTGAAGACTGTATAAAATGATGGGCTCAAGCAGATAATTACTTGTTACGCTCAGCAAGTCATTTAAATTGAAAAATAACATCAGAAGTGGATTTTATTTAACACTGGTCTGGTGTTAATACCTTAAAAAGGGCTCTGGAGGTGGCATAGATGATGTCACTGTGACCCTGAAGACCCTGGCATGACATCAAAACTTTTGTCCAATTATGTTCATTCTGTAATGTGGTTTTGAGGCACTGGTTTTGTCTTTAATATAGTAAAGGAGACTGAAGAGGTTCAAGTGTTATCTGTGATGAGATTTGTGCTCATATTGTAGTATATGTGTGCTGGACTTTCCCCACTGCGTGGTGCATGAGATGCCTGAGCTTACAGCCGAGAGTCTGGTGAGTCAGATATGGACGCCGTCTGATTAACCCTCACTGGTTAAAGGTCAGCCTGGATGACCCCGCTGGTGCCTTTGTGTGCTTTCAGGAAGCAGGAGACAGCAACCAATTCTGCTGGAGAAACCTGTTTTCTTGTATTAATCTGCTGAGAATCCTCAACAAGCTAACCAAGTGGAAACACTCCAGGACCATGGTTTGTAATTCTGTTTATGGTTCGACTTTAAATGCCTTTTGCTCAAAAATCCAATTTGAGGTTTTTAGAATTTGGTTCAACTGATTTTTATGATTTTGGAAATGAGAATGCGATATATTTCCCTTTTCAGATGTTGGTTGTTTTCAAGTCTGCCCCCATCCTGAAACGAGCTCTGAAGGTGAAGCAGGCCATGATGCAGCTCTATGTTCTCAAGCTGCTGAAGATCCAGACCAAGTACCTCGGCCGCCAGTGGAGGAAGAGCAACATGAAGACCATGTCGGCCATCTACCAGAAAGTACGCCACAGGCTCAACGATGACTGGGCCTATGGAAACGGTAAGCTGATACATGGAAGCTTTTAAAATGTATACGCTTGCTGCAGGTGGGTTTTACCAGCTTTAAAGAAGCATAAGTTAGAATAAAGACAGCTCTTCTTACCTGGAAAAGGTTCAAATGATGTTACCCACCCAACAATTAGCCCGACTGATCTCAGATCTGAAATGATGTTCCAGATATTCCCATTTTCAGCTTTTAGATTCTTGTTTTAGGTTTACTTCACCAATTAATGGAAACCTGTGAACTAGCTAACTTTTGTGCTTTGAAGACATTTCTGGGGACTTGTAAGGAGAAAGTGAGGCGGGGGGTGGGGGGTGCAACTTTACCACTTGATGTCACTGAATCTAACGCAACACTCATTTAGTTAGTTAAAATGAAAGAATAAGATGGGAAAAAACTCCTTTGGAACAGATGGAACTCAGTTACAAACATAATTAACTTTATTACTTAATTAATTCACCGTTCATTTATTAAGTACAGCCTGATTAAAAGCACTTACGTACAGGCAGTTTAAATGAGCTGTACTGGCCTTTTTGATCTTCATGGAGGAAGTTTTTGTGGCGCTAATCAGCCTCGGGAGCCCTCCTCCACTCTCACGCAGAGCTGATGAACTGACCAGAGAAGAAATGCACTCAAGGCTGTAAAACATGAAAATAATGACTACGTGCACGTGGGTGTTTGTGTGTCTGGTTTCGTGATTTCTATATGAACGTGTGCAATACCACGGCTGGAGTGTGTTGCCATAGCAACGCGGATGAGGGACTTTTCAGGGTCACAATCCCTCAAGGGAGCGCGAGTGATCTGTCACCATGAGTGTCAGAGAGAGGGAGATAAAGACGGAGAATTGCATGAAGATGAAAAGCACACGTCTCTGAGATCACATTTACATTCAAACACAAGCTGAACAGAGTGTCCTTCAACTGCTCCCCATCCTAGATATCGACGCCCGGCCCTGGGACTTCCAGGCGGAAGAGTGCGCCCTGCGAGAGAGCATCGAGAAGTTCAACAGCCGCCGCTACGACAAGAACAAAAATGGAGAGTTCGCGCCGGTGGACAACTGCCTGCAGAGCGTCCTGGGCCAGCGAGTGGATCTCCCAGAGGACTTCCACTACAGCTACGAGATGTGGCTGGAGAGAGAGGTGTTCTCGCAGCCCATCCAGTGGGAGGGGCTGCTGCAGAATCCGTAACGCACAGGAGGAAGAGGGTAGGAGGGGGCGAGGGATGTGGCAGTGGAGAGGTCCCGTTGGAACCTGCTGGAGAGGTTTGAGGGTGTGTACTTTCTGCATAAATTGAGGTTATATTGAGGGTCCCCTCTAAGGCTGTGCAGCAAAGGGAGCAATAAAGGGAAGCTAGCTTAGCTTTGATGCCTCACACACTTTTTATGCTAACATGTGCCTATGACTACTGTGAACACACCTAAGTAGCAGTTCATTAGAAACATCTGGTATTGCTGTAGCAGGACACTGTTATACTGCCCCCCCACACACGAAGAAGCCCCCTTCTTTAATATGTCGGTGCTTTTCTGATTCCTTGGTGAGGTTTTCCTATTGGTTTGTAACAGTGTGTGTGCTAGACATTCTATGAGAAATGATTTTTTAAAGATTTACATTTAAAATATTTCTAATTTTTATTTACAAAATTCTGATGTAGGTATTGGGGTTGTAGATTGTCCGATTGTTTTTCTTTTTTTTAAAGAAACGAGTATGCATTTTCTAGAAAAGAGACTAAACACATTACAGGGTCATGATAGTACAAATGTAGACGCGGGAGCTATTTGCTCTCGTGAACAAACAGAAATATACCAGCTGTAAGTCAATGGGTTTGTTGGTGGAAGCTCACGAAAGAGAGCAGAAAATGTAAAAATAGGGAGCTTGGGAAAAGGATCTGGAGGGTGAAACAGTGAGACTTCCTGTGTGTTTTCTTTTAAAAGCAGAAAACTGACCTTTTACAGAATTCCTGCTATACTAAATATCTTTGAAGTCAAACTTGTGATCAATAGCCGGGTTTCCATTGGCTTTTTTAATGGGAAATTTAGAAGAAAAAAAAACAGGAATTAATGTCTGAAACTTCGCTGCAATGCGGCTCTGTTTGGTTCCACAGAAAAGCAGAACCAGTTCATGTCATGGATCCTTTTAGAAAGAACAAACATCTGTTAAACAACCTGAAATCAGGACCCGTCACCTCGCTGCTCTTTTCTGTGGAGCCACCAGAGGTTTGAATGATCGGAGTATCAGGAATTCTGTAACTGTGACTCCCCACGTCGTTAAGCCGCTGACACCGCCCCCCCGACACATTAATCACTGAGCACACTGAAGGCGGACGCAGTCGTCACGGAAATGGTGCTGTTCCTCTCGGTTCTCTTCCTCTCTATTTTTCTTCCTTAACCTGCAACTACCTAACGGGGCGCTGGAGTCCAGAGCTCCCGACCTAAGCACAGAAACAAGCACAGGCGGCAAAACGCATGATTGTCTCCCTCTTCGGTGTAATTCTTGCCTGGTTCCGTTCATCTGTGGAGCCGTCAGGTGTCAAAGTCCTGTCGCTCCAGTCTTCTTTGTAGAAACGTGCATGACCACCGCTCTGTTCTTTACCGTGTTCACACTTTAATATTGTATTTTTAATGACTAAAGTTTTGTCTCGATGTTTCCAGAAACTGTTAAGAGTTGTACTTTTTGCTCCTCGAGTCACGGTGTTGTATATCACGAGGGATTTTATTTGATTCTTTTTCCTCTCCAGGAAGGTGATATCTTTAAAAATAGTGTACTTTATAGATTCTCAGGTTTATGGAGATAATATATTTCAAGACTTTTCAAAGCTTCCTTGCCAGCTCACTACCTGCAGAGATGAACACATTTATGTCGTATTCTAAAACAAAGCCAACACCTGCAGCACTAAACATTCACTGCAGAAGCTTTACATTGTGACTAAACAGAAAATTAGATCTTCTTTTTTTTCTTTTGTATCTTGTGCCAAATTTGAGTGCCAATTCTTGTTTTTTTTATTGTTTTTTTTCGCCATAATTGAAGGTTTGCAACGCGGGCATTTTATTTTCTATCTGAAAATGATACAATCAATGAAAATCGCTGTTTTTGTTGTAACTGGTACCATATTTTACCAGGTGTTGAGCATTCTATGGATGTTACTACAGTATATACACACACACACACATATATATTTATATATATGTGTGTGTGTGTCTTTTTGTTACGCACTCTTCCATGTCTGTGTAGTCTGGATACAGTAAATACTCAGTACTGAATTTGTTCAGGGGTATGTGCAATTACAGATCCATAGAGGCATTATACGTCAGAGTGACAAATTACAGTATCAGAGTTGCTTATTAAACAGTGTTGAACACTTGATTTGTTTGTGAACGGTTTTTCCACTTGCAGGGAAACACACTGAAGGGCAAACTGACCACCCACCCACCCACTCACATCTCACCGGAGACAGTTGCTCGAACAGTTTCACTCCCGCTGTTTTGGACTGAGATATGGCCCTCCGCGACTAACTGGATGATGTAAAACTACCCCACGCTCGTTCTTCACCCTTACCGAGTCGAGACACAGCAGCCTGGGGAGTAATGAGAGATATATATTGAAATAAATGCAGCACGCTCTCCACCAGTATTCCTGGACTAAGACAAGTAAGTCCTCTCACAGCTGCTGTAAATAAAAGCAGAGCGCCTCGGGGCAAGAAAAGGAATCCCAGGGTGATATTGCATGTGTTAAATGAAGCCAACACAAACAGACACTTGCAACACTGAAGCAACCAGTAAAGCAGGGGACGCAGCTGAGAGCATCAAACACGACTCGCTGATTTCACAGACATTCACCCGCTGAAACGCGGAGAGCCTGCAAATGGATGTGACATTTAGCTGTAGGGAGAAGCACAGGCTTATCTGGTGGAATTTAAATGCTGTTTATAAAGTGTAAAGTGTTTTTCCATCCCCGTTAAAGAGTGCTTTACAATTATACATCCTGCTTTGCTTAAATGGTGTGTTGCATCTTGAGGCCGAGCGCTGCTTTGCCGTGGAACTCTCCGGTCCAAACTATTCCCTGTTTGTCGGTTAAAGTCCCCTCTCCCTGCAACCTGGAACGCACAAATTCAAAATCTTTCATTCTTAATGTAGGAATAAAAGAGTCAAAATACACTCAGGTGTTAAAGTAACTGCAGGGCCAGATAGTGGACAACTGAAACCAGAGAAAAATGATAAGTAAGCCGCACCTGTTTTCGTGAAAGGGACCGTCATACACAGAGCCGTCTGTGAAAGTGTACGTTCCCACGCCGTGGTACATGTTGTCCTTGAATTCTCCTTCATAAAGCGCTCCCGAGGGATGCTGCAGCACTCCTCTGCCCTGCATCTGGAGGAGGAAAGCATGCGTCATCACACTACAAAGTCATTCAGTCTTTACTCGGAGATCTTAAAAGAGAAGTCGTACTTTGTCCTCACACCACTCTCCGATGTATATGACACCATCAGCCGAGGTGTGTTTTCCTCTGCCGCTCCTCACCAGCACTCCAGATGCAGATGTGGTGCATTCCCCCTCTGTTGGGAACAAATCCACATGTTGTTAGCACAAAAAAAATGCTTTCTGCTGCCATTCTTCACCCATTTTATTCACTTTTCATCCCTCTGTAATAGTCTCTTTCACCTCTTTGTCATATTTAATCTTTCTGGAACTGTTTTTATTCACTCAACAGTCGGTAATTGTGTTTCTCTTTCTTGTTTTGTATTAATTTTCCCGTTTTAAGTCACTGTGTGTCTTTGTGCTCGGGGGCAGTTGGGTTTTTTATGTATCTGTTTACATCAAAACTTACATTTGAAGCTGAGGGACCCCCTGATTCTGTCTCAATTTAGTGATCCTTCCATGTTCTCACTCACCATATCTGTCTCCATTTGGGAAGATGTAGGAAACCCTTATGGATCCATCTCCTGCAAACACATAAGAGTGCATCAAAAGCCTCTGCTGACCCATAAATGTACGCAATAGCCACAATGGGATCGTGCATATTTACCATCACTTCTCAAAGAATCTTCCTCTTTCTTGTCTGAAAGTGAAACCAAAGTCAAACAAAAATTAGATTGTTGAATAGCAGAGACAGACCGACTTGTGTGTGTGTGCTGGGTGTCGATAATGAGATCTTCACAATCACACCCCACCAGACATCCGTGACAGCTTCCCCCGGCTGGCAGATGGTCGTCACAACCGACAGCAGACGCTGTTTACCGGACGACTCCTGGGATGTGAAAAGATGTGACAAGTCAAACAACTGAACACAAACTTGTGGAAAATGTCACAAACGAAGTGGGCGGAACATTCGCCGACATAAAACCCTAAAAGTGAGCGGTTCTGACTACAGGCAGCGACTTCTGATCCGTTTTGGCAGTCCAACTCAAACCTTGTTGCCATGGTTACCAATTTTCTACAAACCCAGCTTTGAAAGCTTTTATATTTAGATTATCTCACAGGTATGTGTTTCACTTCGACACCCGTGGGCTTTAATTAAGTCGAATAACCACCAGCTGTTAACTTTCAAACTATATTTATGCAAAACACAGTAACCGGAAAAGAAACTTTGAACTCTGAGCTTCGGCCAATGGAAGAGATGCAGGCAGCCGGTGTGTTGAGAAGTTGGTTCAGGTCTGTTCATGTTATTAAAGTTACATTTTGTACGCCTTATCTTATTTTATCACTTGTCGCATTCCTCCGTGTTTTAAGGCAGTTTTAAGCAGCCACACATGTTGACTTCACCGTCGGGGGAGCTGTTCATAGTTAGCTTGCTACAGTAGAAGTATGGATTTAGCCTGCTAGCTGTTAGCTTATTAGCTAGCAGAAGCCTTGAATGCAACACTACGTTATTTCTAATATGGTTTATCACGTGCCCCTTTTGTGCTTTGCTAATAATAAGCGTGAGCAGCAGAGGAGCCTCTGAAATGAATGACAGTTGCCCTGGTGTGTTGTTAGCCTGGAGTTTGATTGCGTAATTGTAGCCACCAGCGTTGCGTGCCAGCCACCATGTCACTGCCCGCACTTGAACCGAGGTCGCCCCCCAGCTATGTGCGACTCTGTGCTCTGCTGTGGATGCACAGTAGCTGCCTGCTCTGCCTGGGTCCGCAACCAGCAGCTCTCGCTGCTGTTTCCCGGATTCTATCATACTGCAAAGGCTAAGAAGATCAACTCCATTCATGCTGTTTTTGTCTCTTTTTCACAGATTGTTTTCTGCCATGAGGGGACACTGATTGAAGGTATGTCTATTTCAGTGGGGGAGGAGTATTTCTTCAGGAAATCCATCTTTTGTGTTGGTAGTGATACTTTGTAAAAAATGGCATGTGACAACACTGCTTATGTATGTTTTGGCAGAAAGATGAGTGCAAGGAAGAGAGGTGGGAAGCCAAACAGAGGTGGGGGGAGATTTAACAAACCAAGAGGAGGAGGAGGAAGAGGAGGAGGTGGAGGTGGAGGTGGTGGTGGTGGAGGAGGTCGGAAAGGAGGAGCTGGTGGCTGGGATGAAGATGGTGATTTCAGCCTTGATTTTGGCCCCCGTTCCAGCAGGTATAAAAGCAAGATTAAGGAATTAATCGTTAGATAAGAAAGTTGTGACCGAGTGCACCTTTTGTGACCGTTGTCCTTTGTTTGCAGATCTGGTAAAGGACGAGGCAGCGGCAGCCGTGCCGGTGGCAGCCGTCCCGGTGGCAGAGACGGGGTGCGAGGAAGGGGAGGTAGCGACCGAGACAGGGGCAGCAGAAAGGATGCAAAAATCAGTGGAAAGGCTCTCCCGAGGTCCCTGGCAAGTACCAGGGTTCCCTGGTTAAGTGACGGCATCAAAGCAGAGGCGAGCAGCATGCCCTTACAGAGGATCTTCATGACCAATGAGAACCAAGAGCAACTCAAGGAGTTACTGCGGGAACTGCAAGCGCAGGAATTTGATGAGCCCGACGAGTAAGTACATGTTTCTAAATCTGCGTTCTTTCATTTGCTGGAAAAGGGTCCCATCAAATGAATTCTTACCACCCTGTATGCCTCAGTGAATCAGACTCCGATTACTCGGGTCTGGAAGAAGAGGACGAGGAATTTGATGAACTGGATCACCGCGAAGATGGCCAATTTTGGGTCACTAACGACGAGCCTCTGGAGAAAGCAGAAAGCCCTGAATATGACCCGGAGGTTGATGAGCGTCCCACTCCTGAACCTGTTATCTCCTTATTCGCCGTTGGAAAACTCTGCAGGTGATTGTATTAATTTTTTATGTCATTCAGTATTTTATTTCAGATTTTGGATGTTCTACGTATTGATGGAATGTTTGGCGTGTATCTCATATGTCGTATAACCTCTCTGTTTTCTCATATTGCTGCTGTGTAGGTATGGATTTGATCGGGAGCGCAGTAAACGGGCGCTGGAGTCTGGTGGGGGAGAATTCGGGGCAACCTTGGAGCAGCTCCTCCTCGAGGTTTTCAGTGAGCGCTACGGACAGAAAGCGGTTTCCTCTGACGGCGTCCAGGGGGTGCCAATGGATGAGTGCCTGAGTCAGAGGCAGGAGGAAGCTTTGGCCCTAACCGCTATTTATGGTGAGCGCTTCAATGAGCGCATCGCCAATGCAGTCTGGACAATAACCCTGGATCTTTCATTCCTCTCACACAATGCTGCCAAGAATGGAGGACAGACTGGAGGTCGAAACGTGGGAGGAGCTGCGAACCGTCGGGATATCTGCAGATTCTACCTGAGAGATCAAGGCTGCCGGTTTGGAGACAGATGCCGGTTCAGGCATGAACTCCCAAGCAAAGAGAGGTCTGAGGCTGGTTCCTCAAACCTGCAGGGCCCAAGCCAGCCTGGCTTCACCAGCTATTCTCCTCCTGAGTATGAACTGGAGGTTCGCTTCCCCAAAGGAAACCGTTACCCTCATCAGGCACCGATTGTGGCCTTCAGCACTAATGATGAGTCTGTCGGGACCGCCGGGAGGCTCAGCGTCACAGAGAGGTTATTTGGAGAGGCGTTGGCTGCAGCTAAGTCCAACGAACCTGTTGTTTACACTCTGATAACCCTGTGTGAGGATGAAGTCTGCATGAAAGAGCTGTTGGCTGTCAGTCATCATAAATACAGCACACCACCACCTGTAGTGGTAGCTCCTCCACCCTCTCTGGCTGTAGCAAAGAGTAAGAGCGTGAGGAGCAGCGGCTCTGAGGAAAGCCGGAGTAACAGCACCAGCAGCAGTAATTACTCAAACAGCAGAAAGGCTGCGAACAGCCAGAAAACTATAGATCGTAAGTCATCTGCATATTTATGCCATTTATTAAGTGTTCTTCACTGTATAGAACTCAGAACTGTCGCTCCTGTCTTTTAAGTGAAAGAGACATTAGAGGCAGAGGAGCTGGATGAGAGAGAAGACGACCCGGAGGTCGAGGCTGTTCCAGTAGAGACCGAGAGCTACGTCAACCTGAGGAAGAAGATGGTGAATAAGCACAATCAGAAGATAGACAATCTTCTGCAAGAAAACGGCAAGCTGTGCCGAGAGTTCCAGAGAAAACAGGTAGAACTGACAAAGACCAATATGTAGGGAGTACATGTGCTCCTCAGCACAGCGCACGTGTGTTGGTGACTCGTCATTCTTCCACTCTTCTGTTGATGCAGTCATCCAGACGCTTCAGATCCATGCTGGAGCAGAGGAGGAACCTGCCCGCGTGGCAAGAAAAAGAGAACATCTTGGATGTGTTGGACCACTCTCAGGTGCTGGTAATCAGTGGGATGACTGGGTAGGTTTGGACCGGCCACCTCTTTTATCCTAAGGACACATGCACACCATCCTGAGACGTTCTGACAAGTAGATCTTTAGGAATCACTTTATGGTGCAATAATACTATTTTATGCTTTTTATTCGATGCAACTAAAGAAAATGGAGCAAATGATGTGTCTTTTCTACAGGCTGCTAGGTTAAAAAAGTGCTGTGTCGTGTGTTGAGACAACACTGGTTCTTCATAACTTGAGTTGGGTGCAAATTGAATGCTTGGAAGAGTTAAATGGCTTAACAAGCGAGTTCCACTGAAGGCAGTCAGCTACTGGAGTAAAAATGCATGAAAAAGCAGTCATTGCACAAATAAAACCTTCAGAAAGTCAGAACTATTGGTCAAGACCACTTTCAGGGATTACAAGAACATCTGCTTTGAACCAGTAAAGGAATGAGGGATGTCTCAAGACTTTTGTAGCATACTGAAAACATGCATTGATTTAGAAAAGTTAGGCTTTATTTCAACTTTTTGCAGGTGTGGTAAGACCACTCAGATTCCTCAGTTCATTCTGGATGACTCTCTAAGTGGGCCGGCGGAGCAGGTGGCCAACATCATCTGTACCCAGCCTCGTCGTATCTCTGCCATCTCCGTGAGTCAGAGAGTGGCGCAGGAGCGTGCCGAGAGTCTGGGCAACTCCGTGGGCTACCAGATCCGCCTGGAGAGCGTCAGGGTAGGGATACGTTCCTCACAAGCTGTCAGATTTTATTCTGAGACTATTTTTCTTCTTTAATCAAGGTCACGTTTATTTATGGAGCGCCTTATAACAACCAAAGTGCTTTACATAAATGAATAACAATAAAATCCAAAGATACATTTTCACAAGATTTATACAATCAACACACAAAGACAAATTTTCTTCTCATCCAGGTCCCAAAAGGTGGGTTTTAAGATTCCACAGCAAAAGCTCGATCGCCTTTAGTTTTTAGCCTGCATTTAGGCACATCCAGGTATTAGCAGACCTCAGAGCTCTGACTGGTCTGTGAACATGTACGAGTTCAGCTAACACTCGGGGGGCCAAACCGTTCAACATCAGGATCTTAAAATCAATTCTGAACCGGACAGGAAGCCAGTGCAGAGAGGCCAGAACCGGGGTGATCTGTTCCCGTTTCTTTGTACCTTTGAAAAGCCGAGCAGCAGCATTTTGCACAAGCTGTAGGCGTTGCAGAGAGCGCTGGTCTAAACCCACGTACAACGAGTGGCAAGAATCTCTAAAAAATAAAGGCATGAATCACCAGGTCACGAGGAGAGAGGTAAGGTTTTATCCTGGCCAGAAGTCGCTGCTGGAAAAAGGCACTTTTGGCTACAGAGCCAATTTGCCTGTCAAATTTAGACACCAAGGCTCATCATGACAGAGCAGTTTCTTAACCCAGGGGGTTAAGTAGAGGCAAGTAGAGTTTTTACAGTTAATTTGTAATCAGCGTAACAATGAAAAGACACATTATGTTTGGGGAGACTGGATCCAAAGAGCAACATGTACAGTGGGAATAGTAGAGAGCCTAAAATAGATCCTTGAGGCACCCCAGAATGCCTACTTTTAATGAGATGGCCCTCTTGCAGTTACCGATATAAAAGGCAAAGTTTTTCAGATGTACGAGCTCACTTGGCAGAAAGTTGGATGATTTGTAAGATGCTTAATAACCTCACTTCCTGTCTCTGTCAGACATCAGCCACCAGACTGCTGTACTGCACCACAGGCGTTCTGCTCAGGAGACTGGAGGGCGAAGCCGACCTCAAAGGTGTCACACATGTCATCGTGGACGAAGTGCACGAGCGAACAGAGGAGAGGTGAGATTACACACAAGTTTTTCAAACTCATCCTCAGGCTTTGAGCGTTGTGCTTTCATCTCAATCTTTGAATTTTCATTTTCAGTGACTTCCTGCTGTTGGTGCTTAAGGACCTAACTGTTCAAAGGCCAGATCTGAAGATCATCCTAATGAGTGCCACTCTTAATGCCAACCTCTTCTCTGAGTATTTCTGCAACTGTCCCACTGTGCACATACCAGGTAAGCTGCAGGCTGCGTTCTGCTGATGCGTGTTTTCCTCTCCCTCCGTCCTAACCAACGCCTTTTCACAGGACGCACCTTCCCTGTTGACCAGTTTTTTCTTGAGGATGCAATCGCTAAAACCAAGTAAGAATATCCAGATAAGTTTGTTTAAAGGTTGAACGATGCTGAACTGTAATAATGTGACCGTCTGTGTTCAGCTTCGTCCTTGAGGACGGCAGCCCTTACGCCCGCTCTGGGAAACAAACGGCGTCTTTCACGAGTGGGAGGGGAAGCAAAGGGGGGCAGAGGGATGCGGTGGATGACCTGGGCGACGACGTCTGGAACTTCATGTCTTTCTCTAAGAAGGACTTTGTGAAAGACTCGATCCCAGACCAGCAGCTGAACCTGCAGGAGCTCACAGTTCGATACAAAGGTGTGTTGGAAACCAGGTGGAGCAAGACTTTATCTCCAGGGTCTAAACCAAGTAAACTGTCATTAATTAATTATAACTTTCTGCTTTGGTCATGCAGATACTAAGAAGTCTGTGCTTAAGACCATTGCTGTGATGGATCTGGACAAAATCAACATGGACCTGGTTGAGAGCCTGCTGGAGTGGATAGTAGATGGAAAACACAACTACCCACCAGGTGAGGATCACTCATTAGTACTCATACCAGTTCAATTAAAACCAGACACTTTCCACCACAGGAACCTCTTCCAGGAGCCTGCACCCTCATGTGGGGCCAAAGGGGGCACAACCCAAAAAAAGTATGATATCAAATCCCTCCAATAACAAAGAAGAACCTCAGAGTGAGACTGAGGAGCTGATCGTGGAGGCAGGGGCCGGAGAAGTTGTTGTTTGGTTGGGAAATAGCCTCCGAGGCAGAGCATCGTCACACTTGAGCTAATGCAGTCGGGTCAGAGCGATGCACCGTGGCCAAGATTAAATGCATGTTTAGAAAAGATTTGGGCTCAATTAATCTTTCCTGGAAAACAAGTGACAGAGGACTGATGGACCTGGAAACCTGAGGTGTTCATTGGAGTAAAAGGTAGTTAGTTTGGCTTCCTGATGATGGGACTCATTTCTATCTGCTTCCATAATTGTGCCGTTTCATAGACCTGAAACAGTAACTGGAGTGTAAACATTATGTTCATGACTTTTAACTTTTTAATTTGCCCCCAGCAGCTGATTGGAAACTAAAGTTTGTGGGACTGTCTGCACATTCTCCTGCATATTCTCTCGATATGTTCATTTTTACATGCAAACCAAATGGTGCGTGGAAACAAGAGGGCCCAGGAAGCATGGGATGGCGAGAGTTCACCGGTTGGGACGTGGTGCTTCTGGGATTATCCTGAACCTTTGTGGTGGAGCTTTGAGCGCTGAACACATCTCAGGTTTAATATCCATCTCAGCTCGTACGATCTGCTGCCTTTTAGCTGCTCCGCTGTCCTTCTTCTGGCTGTTTGAGCTCAGACTCTGATGAGAGCGCACAACCTGCTTATCGTAGTATTTCTGCAGCTGAGATGACACACGGAGCAGCTCGAGCCGTAATGAAGATGCAGAGGGAGAGTTTGCTCAGATTGTGACAAGAAAACCGTGAAGTCAGAGCAATAAAGTGTTGGTATCTGATGTTTTCACAGCAGACCAAATGCAAAACCCCACAGAAATAAAACGTGAACTTCCTGGTTTTACCGAAGGCTCGGAGCCGAGACCTCAGTGGAAGTGCCACAGACCCAGGAGCTCCTGGAAGAAACGGGAGAAATCCACAGGCTGTTTAAGTTCTGGGAGCTGTTCTTTAAATATTTTGGTGTTGGCCTGCAGGTGCGGTGCTGGTGTTCATGCCGGGCCTCGCTGAGATTAAGATGCTCTACGAACAGCTGCAGTCCAACCGAATGTTCAACAACAGAGGCGCGTCCAGGTGTGTGTGTGTTTTCACGTTGCTGTGAAGTCCTTCGGTCCACAGAAGAACGTCGGTGATTTTCTGAGTTTGTCTCCCGCTCATCAGGTGCACGGTGTACCCGCTTCACTCCACCCTGTCCAACGAGGAGCAGCAGGCCGTTTTCAGCCGGCCTCCACAGGGAGTCACAAAGATCATCATCTCCACCAACATCGCTGAGACCTCGGTTACCATTGACGACGTGGTGTATGTCATCGACTCCGGCAAGATGAAGGAGAAGAGGTAACCGCATGTTGTTCCAGCCTTGGATTCATTGTGACAGTAGATTTCTGTCACTCAGTCCTCTTCAGATGGACTGAATTCACGCTTCTAAGCCTCTCTCCGGGTCGTGTATTTTCAGGTATGATGCGACTAAAAGCATGGAGAGCCTGGAGGACTCGTGGGTTTCTCGAGCCAACGCTGTGCAGAGGAAAGGTCGAGCAGGTCGCGTGGCCTCGGGCGTCTGCTTCCACCTCTTCACCAGCCACTGCTTCCAACACCAGCTGGCCGAGCAACAGCTGCCTGAGATCCAGAGAGTTCCTCTGGAGCAGCTCTGCCTCCGGTAGATCCATCTGTTCGCTGCGTGCACCACGCCAAGAAGCTTTGCTGCCTCTGCTAATACAAATAGACTTCCGATGGATTAATGCTAGAAAACAGTGGCTTACATCTGCCCTTTCTCTGACAGAATCAAGATTCTGGATGTGTTCGCCGAGCAGCCGCTGGAGCGCGTCTTCTCTCGGCTCATTGAGCCCCCGGCCGTGGGGAGCTTGGACGCCGCCAAGCAGCGCCTTCAGGACCTGGGAGCCCTGACTGCAGATGAGAAGCTGACCCCGCTGGGCTACCACCTGGCCTGCCTGCCCGTCGACGTGCGCATCGGAAAGCTCATGCTGTTCGGCGCCATCTTCCGCTGCCTCGACCCAGCACTCACCATTGCTGCCAGCCTGGCCTTCAAATCCCCATTTGTAAGTTTATGTTTATGTTCCTGTGTCCAATTCAACCAAAGTGACTTATTCTACAGAAGTAACGCCGCCTTTGGTCTGTCTCCAGGTGTCTCCGTGGGATAAGCGAGAGGAAGCCAATGAGAAGAAACTTGCCTTCGCAGTTGCCAATAGTGACCACCTGGCTCTGTTTCAGGCGTATAAGGTGCAGACTGCTCGTCTTTGGTTATCAGCGAGCAACACTGGTCTTATATAATGGATTATTTCTGTTTTGCAGGGATGGTGCAACGCCGCAAAGAATGGTAATCAGGCCAGCTTCTTCTACTGCAGGGAGAACTTCCTGTCGTGGCGCGGTTTGCAGGTCCGGCAGCTCTCAGATTGAACTGTTTGTCATGAATAAATAGAAGAAGCTGATTTAAGTCGTGAATTTCCTGTGCAGGAGATCGCCAGCCTGAAGAGGCAGTTCGCTGAGCTGCTCTCTGACATCGGCTTCATCAAGGAGGGGCTGAGGGCCAGGATCATTGAGCGCATGTCCTCAAAGGGCACAGATGGCGTTTTGGAAGCTACTGGTCCTGAGGTACAACACCGGAACCAGTTTCTCACGTTCATCTGGAAGAAAATCGTGTGAAACGTAACTGATGATGTTCTGCTTCCCAGGCAAACCTCAACTCAGGAAACATCCGGCTGATGTCCGCCATGCTGTGTGCTGCTCTGTATCCCAACGTGGTCCAGGTGCAAGATCGCCATCTGTCATTTGAGTTTGGAAAAAATCTAAATAAATAAAAAAAAAAAACACCTCATCATTGATATCTGCTCCAGGTTCGCGCTCCTCAGGGCAACTACAAGTTGACCAGCAAAGGAGCGATGAAGATGCAACCCAAAGCCAACGAGCTCCGCTTCATGACCAAGAACGACGGCTGCGTGCACGTGCACCCGTCATCCGTCAACTACACGGTGAGAGAGACCGAAGGGAGTTCTGCAGCAGTGTTGCTGCCTCTGTTTTGGGTTCAGATCTTTGAAAATCAATCGTCTTTCAGAGCTTTATCTGTAGCTTTAATGCAAATGATGAGGGAAGAAAACAAGCGCCGCGGTGTCTTTGTGCCTCAGGTGCGCCACTACGACAGCCCCTACCTGGTTTACCACGAGAAGGTGAAAACCAGCCGCGTTTTCATCAGAGACTGCAGCATGGTGTCCGTCTACCCGCTGGTGCTGTTCGGGGGCGGTCAGGTCAACGTGGAACTGCACAAAGGCGAGTTCGTCATCTCCCTGGACGACGGATGGATCCGATTTGCCGCCGCTTCGCATCAGGTGTCCAAATAGGTGTCTTTAGTTGTAAAAAACCCATGAATATAAAAAATAGTGCGCAGGTTAACGTGGCTTTGTGAACGTGTGTTTCTAAGGTGGCTGAGCTGGTGAAGGAGCTGCGCTGGGAGCTGGACCAGCTCCTGGAGGACAAAATCAGGAGCCCGAGCATGGACCTGTGCAGCTGCCCACGCGGCTCTCGCATCATCCACATGATCGTGCACCTCATAAGCACCCAGTAACGCCCCTCCCTGCCCCCTCGGAGCGCCGTCGTGCCAACATTATTCGTGCTCCTGCGTCACTGCCACAAAATCATTCGAATTAGCCGAGTTGACGTGAACTTTGGGTGGATTTCTGAAGGAAGTGTGAAATCAGATGAAATCTTGCTTTGACTGTAGGAAACATGGCTCTATGCAGGCGATCAAGTCTTTATATTTTCAATATGCAGCAATACAAAAAGGTTCTAATGCCACGATATTACTGGATGTGCAGTAAAGTGGCGTGCTGCTGAGGTCGGACAGAATTTATTTTGGTTGTGTGTCTCGCTCACAACTGAGAGGTTTCTTGGGTCCATATTGGATTTCTTAAACTGAAGTGTCGGTGGGTATTTATGTGTAATGCATGACTGAGAGATCCAAGAGCTTCTGCATGATGTTCAGTTGTGTTACATTTGCTGAATGTATTTAAACGTGATGTCAAAACTACACTTTCATGGTGTGACTCAAAGGGCTTCTGGAATCAGGAGGATTTTGGTGGAAGTTGCCAAAGAACTTGAAAGCTGTTATCTCAACAACTTCTGAAGATTAAAGTGGTGATGGCAGTCGGCTGGCTTCCTTTTTTCTATCCGTTGTATGATTTTCTGTTTCTTTCATTTTATTCCTGCTTTAATTATCGACGGTGTTTGACCTCAGGAGCCCAAACCCATGACTCAATGCGTAATTAGGCTGATCGATGGTTAAAACGTTTAAACTAAATTGGCGTGTTCTTGCTGTACAGTGCCTCGCTAAAGCATTCACCCTCTTCGAGCGTTTCCTGTTTTGTTTTCTTGGTATTGAGAGCAAATCTATTCAGCTTCTTCATACGTAATCTCCACATAAATGAATACAAAAAGCCCACCTCATCATTGATATCTGCTCCAGGTTCGGGCTCCTCAGGCTCCTTTAGTTATCAGACTGAGGAATTCTCCGCTCGGGTGAGGAACAAAGTTCTGGAAAAGTAGACAGAGTTGGGCTTTAAAAGCTTTACTGAGACCAAAGTGGAGCTGTTTGGTCATGTTGCATCAACAGATACTGAAGAGTCACCAAAATGTGATCCTGCAGGCTGTTGGGGGGGTGTACTTAGTTTTTGTGAAATAGACATGATATGCTGTGTTGTTGTTGCTGATCTGATGTTATTTTTCTCTCATTTTCATCCTTTTCTTTTAAGAGTCTTGATTATGTAAAACTTTAGAATTAAAAAGAGGGTGTCTGTTATTTTTCGCCTGACTATATTTTCTAGAAAAGAACACGTAACATTAAATATGTGAACAGCAGCAGAGTAAGTTTGGAGGGGTTTTGAAGGGCTGGTTATCTCAGAGGAATCTGGAGCTTTGTCACAGAGACCAGCCCCTTCATTTGTTTCTACGACAACCGCACACAAACAAATACCACTCGGTTGCCACAGAAACGCCCAGTGCCAAGCCCAGAACTGGTAAGATCGTTTTAACTCACCATTTCTAGCATTTTTCATCCTAAATCACAGTTAAACAATCTTTTATCATAGTGAGAAGGAAAAAGCAATCATTGCTTTTTGTATGTATTGTGTCTTGCAGATGAGGAAACATCTTTCATGATGGTAGAGTATTTAATAGTAATTCAACATATCTACAGTAATAAAATGTAAACTGAGAGAATAGCCTTAAATGGGGTTTTTTTTGCAGCCAAACAAATCCAGAAAATCAGGGTCCCACAAGAAGACTCGGAGGCCAAAAAAAACCAAGAAGTCGTCCTCTAGTGCCAAATGTACCGAGAATGAGGTGGACATCTTCAGCCCTGCAGCCATGGAGAACCTCTACTACATTTCCCACAATGCAGCACACTGCTTGGAGTTCAGAGGCTTTGGGTGGCCAAAATCGGCCAAGAAAAAGAAGAAAAAGGGAACCAAACGGAAGAAAAAGTAGATCAGAAATTTTGCCAGAACGAGCAGGGGGGCTCAGATGCTGTTTTGGCGCCATCTGGAGGGTGGAGTTGTAACGTACACCCAGTTTGACAAGTTAACGAGCCAAGACTTCAAATTTCACCATCTGCAACTTTATTATGAGATGAACGATTCAGAATTGTGTTTGTGCTCATACGACAAAATGTTTGGCAGTTTTTATTGACAATATGGAAGCTTTTTGTACAATACAATGCATTTTAGAGAGCTGCTTTGGTGACAGTGATCAGCTTGTTTAAATTACTAACACCACACTGCATCATGGAGAAGGCCAGCGCCACCAAACTGGACTCAAAGTGGTCCCACCAGTTAGTTACACTACTTTAAATTCAGTCTCTGCATGACTTATCATATAAGAACAGGCAAACCTGCATTTGAAACTAAAAGAAGAAACGAATATTGTTCCAGGCACTGCTTTAATTTTCATACATATTTCACAAAATCCCTGTAAAATAAATAGTTTTCTCTGCTCAGGAGGTCTGCTGTGGTCCCTCTTTTCTCACTCCGGGGGTTTCTTCTTGGCCTCCACGTCCTTCTTAAAGGCCTCAAATTTCTTGGCTATGTTGGGAACCTAAACAGGACACAGAACATGGAGGTTAATCCGGTCTAATAAAACCATGTTTAGACAAAGTGTGACAGATGTCACCGATTTTCTGCCTCTTTATGTTCTTTCTACAGTATCTTTTCTCATTATGCTCTTTACTGTCACACAGGGGCCTGAAACAAAACAACCCAAAGTATTACAAAGCCCTGACCCTGTGGGAACACGGTCATGGTTGGTTTTTTTCCCCACCAGGAAACAAAAAGGCACAAAAGTGAAAGGTATTGCTGTCACAGGCTGCTCACAGGCTGTTAACACTCGTATTTTTTTATCCCAGTTAATGATGTATGGGATGGATTTAACTCCTCTCTGTTATAAACGATAGTCCAATGTTTTCTAAGCTGAAAGGCCATGAAATAGGAAGCACTTAAAGAATCCAAACAGCTCTGATCATAGCTGCTTTGATACTTCTGGGTAATTTTATCCAGCAATTTTATCCAGAACTGGACACTTGGGTTAGGGTTAGATAACTTTAAATAACTTTTATTTAGGATAATAACGCCTGTGACTTCCTCCCAGTTTGAGTTCATTAAACTTTGCAAAAGAGGAGGCACTTAAGAAGCATATTTTAAGGCCACTTTCACAGGGTGGACCGATAATCATTCCACAAACTTTCTCACAATTAATATCGATCTAAAATAATATCATTTTCGGTAGTTTTAGACATTTATAAGGATAAGTTTGGCTCTTATTCACCAGGTAAGAAATGGTGGTAATATTTGGATTTGGACCTTGGGTGATCCATGTAAAAAGGGGAGTAGATTGAGACTCAAGAGGGGAGAAAAGTCTGACACAAACACAGCAAAAAGTAGAGAGAAAAGGGTCAAATAAAATAAGTTGGGACGATGATAAACAAGGCAAAGAAACGTGCCGCTAAAGTTTGTAACCAAGAAAGTCATTGAGGAGGTGGTGTGAATAGTTCTGGGGTTAAGTGCTTGTAGATTTGGGTTCTCGGCCCCTCAGCTGAAGGATAACACAGAGGAGAGATAATTAAAAAAAAAAGAAATACAACTTACTTCATAGTTTTGTGCGAGGTACATTCCCAC
Source organism: Leuresthes tenuis (assembly GCF_036924035.1). NCBI lineage: Eukaryota > Metazoa > Chordata > Actinopteri > Atheriniformes > Atherinopsidae > Leuresthes > Leuresthes tenuis. The sequence goes on along the minus strand of NW_027325377.1, from coordinate 23,571,185 downwards.
AACATTTCCCAAAGTGAAGCCAGCCTGGAGAGAAACAACATTAGGTACATTAATCACTATTAAGTCATTGTCAAGTGGCTGCTAAAGAATTTAAACTTTTAATCAGGAAAAATAATCTCAATTAGCCCCAACACTAGCCCGTTTGCACTTTCTAATATGCTAATAGGAGTCAGCATCCTGACAAAAAAGAACGATATTATGGATGATAATGAGAATTCAGCTTACCAGAAACTGCAACATGGTTGAATAGTTGTATCGATTAAGGTCTGTACACAGCAAACGAACTTGGCTGTGGAAAACGCAGGAAGTTACTCCGAAGTTTGAGGAGCAAAATCAACCAAACCATTCGGCTAACAAAGCTAGCCTCTCACAACAAACATATGCGCATGCGCGATAATACTTACTCTCGCGTTACTTCCGGGGCCAGCTCTATCGTAGTCTTTTCCTCACCTTGAGTTGTTGTGCCTCCCTATTTGAGAACTACAACTCCCAGCCGTTAAATAAATATCTCGGCCATCCAGCGGGGTGTTGTTGCAATGGTGGTTACGGAGGGACATTGAATGACTTTGGCTCCATCACGAGACAGACCCCTTTATCATTTCAGTTAAGTTGATAAACCACGAGCATGGAGGCTCTTATCCCCGTCGTAAACAAGCTCCAAGACGTGTTCAACACCGTGGGTGCGGATGTCATACAGCTCCCGCAGATTGCAGTAGTGGGGACTCAGGTAAAATGCCTTGGCTGTTTGCATTTTGAATGAGCTGCTGTCATGCTAGTAGCCGCATAACCTTGCTTTAATAATGAAAGAAAAAGAACTACACGCTAACGGGCAGCAGAATTTACTACAATATTCCTAATACACATGTTAAATTGAAGATAGGCTTCACAGAGGCTGCCAAAGAGCTCTGCAAAAATCCTTCTCCTCACTTTGACTGATGCCAATCTCAGTGACACAGTTTGCTTTGGCAGAGGCAAAGAAATCTATTTTGACCACCTCATTTAAGGGCCTCATTCTCCCAGTAACCCCTGTTAGCTTAAAGCAGGTCAGAGCCTGATGTGCCAGGACCTCAGCTCGGAGCAGGTCTGACCATGTTGGGCCATGTTGGTGTGTGGAAAACAGTCCGTGCTTCATTCCTATACCTCATGTCTCTTTTTTGTTGTTGTTGTGTCTCCAGAGCAGTGGTAAGAGCTCTGTGCTGGAGAGCCTGGTGGGCAGGGACCTGCTCCCTCGGGGGACCGGCGTTGTAACCAGGCGACCTCTCATCCTCCAGCTGGTCCATGTGGAACCTGGAGACTCCCGGAAAAATGAGGATGGCGGTAGGTGCCAACGCCCCTCTCATCTCAAGGCTGTCAGGAAATTGCAAGCTATCCTCGGTTCTCTTTTCTTTGCACTCACGGAGGAAGCATTCCCACAATATTTGAAATCCACGGCGCAGAAAGCCTTTAGTTGCATACAGCCTTTATTATTTGCCGTCACCTCTTTAAAAGCGCTCTCTCTGTCACTGTCTTTCTAACCTCCTGCAGATGCCATGGTGTGAAAAAGCACCGGGCCTCAGAGAGATGCATGTCACAGGTGTCTTTACATTTAATAACCTGGTTTAGCGTCTCCTAGCTCAGCCTCCTCCTGTGTCAGCAGCTTTTATCCACCATCCTCGCGTTAGCTGTGCTTGCTTGGCCTCCCGCACGGAGCAGTTTCTGTCGAGCTGTAATGCGTTTCCCTGCTTTGAGAACACTAACCTTGAACTTTGACGACTTGTGTTTTGTTCTGGCTCGCAGACAGAGAGGGTGAAGAGTGGGGGAAGTTCCTACACACTAAAAATAAGGTATGAAATTGTATGATACTGGGTCCCGTTCTTCATTGTCTTGGTCGTTACTTCCCATGAGGTTCTGCTGCTTTTTCTCTTTTAGATCTACACAGATTTTGACGAAATCAGGCAGGAAATTGAAAATGAAACGGAGCGCATCTCTGGGAATAATAAGGTGAGACAGAGGCCATGTGGTGCTTAAAGCAAGGCAACACAAAGAAGTATATATCCTTCTTAATGTAGTCAGAAGCACAACTGCAAATTAAGAGTTTGTGGCTAGAACAAACTTCTACAGGCGGCTGTACACAGTGTGAGAGCTCCTCGCTCCAAGCGATGCTTCACTGATCATTGTTCCCCTGCAGGGAATCAGCGATGAGCCCATTCATCTGAAGATCTTCTCTCCTAATGTTGTCAACCTCACACTGGTGGATCTGCCGGGAATCACCAAGGTAACGCATGCCTGACTTCCTGCTTCCATCTCTACAAGACGAGGCTTTGATCACGAGGCACTTTGGGGCAAATTTGTACTTTCTCTCTTCATTAAAGAGCCCTGAAATGCCTAGAAAGAAACCGTTTCTCAGCCAGGTCGGAGTGTTTGTGTATTTGATATTCACAGACGAGAGTCCTGATGTTTCAAATCCACATGCTGTTAAAGCCCAGTTGAACTCGGGCTTTGATTTCAGCCTCATTAGTTGGCAACTTTAGGTCAAAAAGGGGTTGATTTAAGAAATATCCTGCCTTGGTGTCCAATAAAGCAAACTCACTCAAACTGTGTCTCTGCTTTTAATTTGCCTTGTTGCCCTCAGGTGCCGGTGGGTGATCAGCCTAAGGACATTGAGGTTCAGATAAGAGATCTAATCCTGAAGCACATCTCCAACCCTAACTGCATTATTCTGGCTGTCACGGCTGCTAACACAGACATGGCCACTTCGGAGGCCCTCAAGGTTGCCCGGGAGGTGGACCCCGACGGTAAGAAACCCTGACAAAGAGACTGCAAACAGTAATGAAAGTGCCTTGGTTTAAACCAGCCAGTATCGTCCAGCTTTGCGTTACTTCTTGACCTTTTTGTGACTCTGTGGCTGTGAATCTTCAGGTCGGAGGACGCTAGCTGTGGTGACCAAACTGGACCTGATGGACGCTGGGACTGATGCTATGGATGTGCTGCTGGGCAGAGTTATCCCTGTCAAACTGGGCCTCATCGGAGTAGTTAACAGGTCTGTAAAACAAAGTGTAAAATACTGTGAAATAACCCACTGCTCATCTAATATTAGAGCGAAGTAGCTCTGACGTATCATTCAACATTCTCTGTTATTTGAGTTGTTCCAATCCATCTGCACTGTATGTGTTCTGCTTGGTTCTTCTGTCAGTATCAGTCTTCTTGCTTTTGACCTTTCAGGAGCCAGTTGGACATCAACAATAAAAAGTCAGTGGTTGACGCGATCCGTGACGAGCACGCGTTCCTGCAGAAGAAGTATCCGTCCCTTGCCAACAGAAATGGAACCAAATACCTGGCCAGAACCCTCAACAGGTACCGCACGAGTTGGCTGGCGTGCGCTGCTAAAAGACAGCGGCTCCTTATTTCAGCAGAGGTTTTTTTAAAGAACCGTGGGCAGCTGAGTCAGGTTGTTTTAGGCTCAACCTCACATCCACAGCATGATGCTGCCACCACTGTGCTTCACAGTTTGGATCGTCTTCCTAAAACATAAAGATGGTGGAGTTAGTTTCAAACAGACCAGAGGACATTTAACCCTAAAGTTGGATCTTTATCTTTGAAATGTGTGCTTCTTCAGCTGTTTTCAGCCTCACTAGGTCTATCGGTGCTTTTGTTTCTTTGAGACGGCGTGGATTCCCTTCCTGAGCCGTACGAGTCTCATGGTGTTTGTTCACCTTTAGAACAGGATGCAATGATTTCCAAAGCGCAGGAAGCAGTGAGGGGACTGTTTTGAGACGTGTTGCTGCCATCAAATTGAGGCTGAGCTCATATTTTTCCTGACATTTGCCATATTTCTTGTGTTCCGTTGGGATTAGGATGTTGGTTTATGAGCTCTGCAGTCTGAGTGTCACAGGTTCGGTGGAGCTGTGGGTTATTATTTATGCTATTCTGTTGTTTGTGCAGAAGAATGAAGTAACTGAGGCTGTCTCCACAGTTGTGTTTTGTATATCTTGAGGTCCTTGTTGATGGATTTAGATTATTTTCTTATTTTTTCTGCATCATATCAGGTGAATTGTCTGTGTGCCTGAACAGACTCCTTTAGCTCCTTTAGCCTATCGGAAGCTTCTGGGATTTAAAATCAACACGGGATGCTTCTGTTGTCATCACTTCGCCCTCACTGCTGATTTCTTCTCTTCACTCCTTCAGTTGAATTAAATTTAATTAAAAAGGACACATTCTCATCCATACTGCAGCGTCTCTGAAAGCAATTACTTCTAAATGAGTCCAATTTACCTGCAACACAAAGGAAGGGATGTGAAGTCTGCTAATATGAAGCCAGAATGGCTTCTAACTCGAACTCTACAGAGTTACCTGCACACATGATGTCATTTTAGCATCCCTGGCAGGCCTAAGAGCCACCAGAGAAGGGCTGTTGTCTGTCATTTAAAGCGTAAAGCTCTGCCCTTTCCTGCCACAATGTCAGGTTACTGATGCATCACATCCGAGACTGCCTCCCAGAGCTGAAGACACGGATCAACGTCCTGGCGGCTCAGTACCAGTCCCTGCTCAGCAGCTACGGCGAGCCCGTGGAAGACCAAAGTGCCACCTTGCTCCAGCTCATCACTAAATTTGCGACTGAATACTGCAACACCATCGAGGGCACGGCCAAATACATCGAGACAGCAGAGCTGTGAGTATAGCAGCGCCTCTCCACATGGGGGTGCTGTTGAGCCGGCGCAGCGACAGCGAGCAGAGCAACTGCACTGGTTTCATCATTTGATATGATACAACTTGTAAGTTGAGGCACGCACAGCCTCTGTGAAGGGGGAGCTGACAGAAGCGCAGGCCACGGGGTTCACATCACAGCTAATATCCCCCTGCTGCTGTTTTTCAGGTGTGGTGGAGCCAGAATTTGTTATATATTCCATGAGACTTTTGGCAGAACGTTGGAGTCTGTGGATCCGCTGGGAGGACTCAGCACCATAGACATCCTAACGGCCATAAGGAACGCAACAGTGAGTGCAGCTGCATTGTCTCCTGAGTGTGACATCATTCGTGTCCCAGCAGTTCCTCCTGATGCTTCAGTTTTGTGATATATTGTTGGAAAACCAGAATGCAACTTTTTTTTTTCTGTTAAACACATCTTATTCTGCTTAAATAGCTCCCATTGCCCTGACTCCTACTAACCTGAGGCCCCCTCCTCCTCCTGCCTCAGGGCCCGCGTCCCTCCCTGTTCGTGCCCGAGGTTTCCTTCGAGCTGTTGGTGAAGAAGCAGGTGAAACGCTTGGAGGAGCCCAGTTTGCGCTGCGTGGAGCTGGTCCACGAGGAGATGCAGAGGATTATCCAGCACTGCAGCAACTACAGCACACAGGTAGACGGTCCTCACGCAGGGTGGGTTCACCTTCCCCCTGCACACACACATGCACATTCACGTTGTTCTGTGTTGCAGGAGCTGCAGAGATTCCCAAAGCTACACGAGGCCATTGTTGAAGTCGTTACCTCCCTCCTGAGGAAGAGACTCCCCATCACCAATGAGATGGTACCAGCTCTGCTTGCATGCATTCACTAACCCCATCCTCATCTCTTAGGTTGCATTTGAATGCTCTTCTTTTCCTGCCACAGGTCCACAACTTGGTTGCGATTGAGCTGGCCTACATCAACACGAAGCATCCAGACTTTGCAGATGCCTGTGGGGTCATGAATAACAACATAGAGGTCTGTACTCGCACTAAAATACCCGCTCATTGCATTTTAATCATTTAGGAAATCATCAGTCATCTAAGTCTATTACAAATAGTTAATGGGAGTTATATGAATATTACTAACAGAAACTGTTCTGCTCAGAGACGTAATGTTCTTTTAATTAGCAGGAGATTAGCTTTCCTTAAAAAAAAAATCAGGAAACCTTTTTTCATCTTTCCAGGAAAACATCTTGCATGTTATAGGTCTGTTTCTGTGTGTTTTCATAGGAGCAGAGGAGAAACCGGATGAGAGAGCTGCCCGCTGCAGTGCCCAGGGATAAGGTAAAATGAGTGAATGTCATCCTAAATATGATAAAAGCTGCTCATTTGTTTTCACGCTTGGTTGCACTCCCCCAAAGCACTACAGGAAGAAGACCTGTAGTGTTTCGGGTAGTTTCCATCCAGGAATTTTATCCTGAATCTCCTCTCGTTCTCAGAGAGTCTCTTCTACTTTCGACTGCCAGTCTCCTTTATTCTGTCTCTCCACATTTCTTCTCAGTTTCTTTTTTTTTCTCTCCTCATTCCTGCGCTCATATTTCTGCTAGCCTGTTGGCAAAGGCCTGTCTGGCCCGGCTGGCCCGGCTGTGGTTTCTGGCGAGCCCTCTGCGTCTGGAGCAGACATGGACAGTGCCAAGGTGGGCACACAACGCAGCTCGCTGGCTCTGCGCCTGGTTGGCTGTGGGCCTGGTGGTGGGGCATGGATGGATGGATGTGCATGGGCTGCTTGCATGCACTGATCTTTGTCTGCTTTCCCTCAGCCTGAGGGATCTTGCTCTGACGACAGCTGTGTTTTCTGAAGTCAACTTTACCCCTTTATCCCTCAGAAAAGTTTTTGTCTCCCTCTCTTCCCTTTTCCCACCTCTTAATGCTCTGGATCCTACGCTGTCTTTTTTTCTTAAATAATAGGAACTGTGAGAAAAACGTCCGGCCTACCTCTATAGACCAACCAGGGGGAGACTTTCTGAAAGGGCCTGCTGGGCACAAGGGCTCAGCAGGGGCTGCATGAACATCTGCAGTGACTGTTAACATTTATTGTCTCCCAACCTTTCCCATTTCTGAATCATTAGTTTCAGGTTTCCATGATTTCCTTTTATGTGCTTGACAGCAGACGGTAGCAAATGAATCAGCCCATTTATCCAAACCACCCTGCTAACCCAGCGGTGAACCCTTGTAACAGCTTCTGCTGTAATAAGTTGGTGGCCTCTTTGTTATTCGTGTGTCAGGCTCCAGCAGCAGGGCCCCAGGGTGAGCAGGAGGGGACGGGGAACTGGAGGGGGATGCTGAAGAAAGGAGAGGACACCCCAGGCTCTGGCCCTGGAAGCCCGCTTAAAGGAGCCGTCAACCTGCTTGATGTGGTAACCAAACACCGCTAACCCTGCTAACACCAGCCATTATTTGTCCCACTGAACCACTGACTGACACTTTCACATTTCCCTTCCAGCCTGTCCCGGTTGCCAGGAAACTGTCGTCACGTGAGCAGCGGGACTGCGAAGTCATCGAGCGCCTCATCAAGTCTTACTTCCTCATCGTTCGCAAGAACATCCAGGACAGGTAGAGCAACATGCTCCTCTTTAACCTTTGATTCGAACAAATCGATTTTCCACCACTGTGTGAGGCTCAGGCTTGGTGTCCGTTATCCGTCCGTCCAATTACCGACGTATAAACACGACAAATAGAGTTCATGCTCACACAAAAAGATCTGTGTGAGTCCTTTAAATGCCTCCACACTGGAGTTTTTGGAGTTTAAGACCCTCTGAGGCAGGCTAGGGTTGAATAGTTCATGTTTAGCTTCTGCTAACAGCTTGAACCACTGACAGGAATGACCACCTGGTGGTTCAGCTTCGGGCCCCTCCATCCGTAGGTACAACACAGCCACCAGGACATCCTGCCGCATTGTCCTCACCCATCTGTTCGGTCCGTTTCCTCTCTCTGTGCCGCAGTGTGCCGAAGGCAGTGATGCACTTCCTGGTCAACCATGTGAAAGACAGCCTCCAGAGTGAGCTGGTTGGCCAGCTGTACAAATCGGGGCTCCTCAATGATCTGCTGACTGAGTCGGAGGATATGGCCCAGCGGCGCAAGGAGGCGGCCGACATGCTGCAGGTAACGGGCTCCTCCTGCTCCTGTCGGGTGTTCCCTGATGCACTCGGTGGGGTTTCACTTCAGATTCTTCCTGTTGTCGTCCACAGGCTTTACAGAGAGCCAGTCAGGTGATCGCTGAGATCAGAGAAACGCACCTGTGGTGAAAAACGACCTCATCTGTTGTGGCCCATCGCGCTCAGAGGACGACTCTCCTCGCCGTCATCTTGTCTGAACTTAAAGTTTTGGTTTTTGCTACTTAAAAAAAAAAAAAAAAAAGGTTCTGATCTAATAGGTCTCACACTGGCTCGAAGCCACTTAACTGAAGTTGTTTAAAATGCTTGATGTTATTTAGAGAATGTGAAATGAGTTGCCTGCCTTTGCCAATGTTCAGGGTCCGGTTTTAGCCTAAAGCTGCCTCTGGGGGGGTAGTTTTCGGTGTTGATGACACACTGTGGTGAAGCAGGATGGAGTTGGACTTCTCAGTGCAGAAGAAAGTGAAAGTTCTGATTTGGGCAGCTACACAAAGCATTCGGAAAGCGTTTCAGCTGCAGGGTAGAAGATCAACAGCGATGCTTTCCAGCTCCTCCTTTGCAGCCTTTTCATTTAGAAATAGCTCAGAAACCACTGAACCTTTGATTTTTGCACTATTGTCACCACACTGTATTGTTCAGCAACACCTTCATCCCGAAACTGTTGCCAACAGATTTATTTATTACTGTTATTTAAATGCGTGGACAAGCTTCACGAGCACTATTGAAACAAGTTATTTAAAAGTTTACATATCGCTGCCTACGTGTGAAACTGTGGCTCTGTTTGGTTCCTGAAAGAAAGAATAAACGGAGGTATTTTATCGCCACGCACTTGCTTTGGAGTCTTATGTGGGGGGGTGGGGGGGCTGGGGCTGGGGCTGGGATTATTGAACATGAAGCACACAAACACACCATGAAAGATAAATCTGTTTATTTATGTCTACAACTTGAAGCCTTAACGAAGGCGCACCGCCTCATCCTTAATAAAGTGGAGATGGATGCGATGGATGAACCGGATTCCGCGCCGCTGCTCGTGCTCAGCCGCTTCCTCTCAGCGCGTGCCCGTCTATCTCAGCCGGCCTTTGCCCTTTCCTCTTCCCTTGGCGCTGTGAAGTCAGACAGAAACGTTTAGCAGCTCAGCATCGATCAATCTTTATCAAGCGCAGTTTGTGTATCAGGGGCAATGTGGTGTGACGGAGGAAATGGTCGTAAATTTATTTTTTTAGCTATTTTTCCTCGCCGCTGCACACAAAAATAAGCCCCATTAAAATCTTTTCGGCTGTAGTCGTGTATCAGCTGGTGTTTCCACACTTACTGGGCAAAAAAAGTCCACATTTGGAGCTCAGAGGGATGTTATGGTAGAGCAATATTCCGACTAATTCAGGGACTCCTGATTGGTTGATCAGATGATGCGTCACAGGGAGAAAAAAAATCTGTCCCTGGTGCAGCTTTTTTATGGAAAAGTTGTTTAATTCTTAAAATCCAACGACAAAATAAGAACTTAAACAGTGTGAAAGACTGCGTGGACAAATCAAACGATGTAAAAAAAGGACTAAACTGCCCCCCAGATTCTTTTTAGAGCCAAAGGAAGCGCAAAGAGTTAACAGCGCAATAAGATTTTCCACATTTGCGAATCGTTTCGTTCCGTCTCACTCGTTCAGAATTGATTGAGACGCGTGTTCAAAGTTTTGACTCAAATGGTACATTTCATCAGTGCTGTGTGATGGGTGCCGTATGGAAATGAGAGAAAAGGGCAAACACCAAAGCATCGTGCTGTTAGTGAGAGACACGGCACACGTTTCAAACTGGACACCGCTGGCAGACATGATTGCGTCCTCAGCACAGGCCCTACCTTTGATCAGCTGCCTTTGTTGTCTTTTTCTGAACCTTTGCCCGAAGCATCCGACACAAACACACACATATCCACCAGGTATTCCACAAACACTTACCAGGCGGTCCAACACCGACGTGTCGCTCTCTTTCAATCTTAAGTTTGTATTTTTTAACCTCTCTGCAGACTATAATTGTTTCTTTTTTCCTGCAAGGCTCCGGGCTTTGGTTGTTTTGCCTTAAAACATCTCAGCATGTGGAGATCTGGCCCCTTCAAACTACCGTGAAGTGGTTCCTCAGACCGACTTCAAAGCGCAAATAAAGCCACGTTTTCAGGCCGCCGCCGTAGAAAATGGCACAAAAGACGGATGTTTGCTGATAGATGCAACGGTGAAAAGCTATTTGCGATATTAAGAGACCAGAAGTGGGAAAAAGTAATGAAATGCAGCCTGAATTCTACATGAACTAAAGAGAAGGAGACAGCATCCGTTTGAACAAGCTGTGAGGTTCAAACGGATGGACACAGATTGATGTTACAGCCACAGCAGGGTAAGTTACAGGTTTCTTTCTACCTATGTTAATCTATGCCCACAACTCACTCAGCAAAGACTGCGTCACATGGTCCCACTTTAAACCAAGTAGGATTATGTGACTTTAAAAGGCCTTGGGTGTGAGAAACACACAGGAAGCTGCATCAAATAGCAAGTTCTGCTTTATGGTTGATTTAGTACTTTAGTCAGAAAGATATGTTCTGACTAAAGGCTTCCCGAGGCTCTTTAATTGAACCAACCCACGAGCCACACCGGAGATTTCCTGAAAAGGAAGACCTTCGGTGCGGCTCCAACATGGCTGAGACTTACCTCTGGGAAGCCTGAACCCGAGCCTGGAGCAGATTGATCTGTAGGGGGGGTACAAACATGGAGGACTGGCTGAGCCCAGGAAAAACAGCAGACACAGAAGGACACCGGCTGAGCCAAAGAGCGGACCTGGTGGTCCTGAAGAAGGTGCAGTGGCTGCCCTGAAGGGCACGAGCATCAATCCTGAATGAGCTCATCATTAAGCTAAATCACAGGGGAAAGGCTGCAGCATCTCAAATGAAATCTTTATTGTCACGTCTCATCACGAGCTGTCAAAACGTCTCTTCGGCTGAGGGATGAGAAGCTGTCCTGACAACCAAATGCGGCTTCAGATCAAATTATAGCTGTCAGAGTAGGAGAGAAAGTATGACAGCATGTTTTCAAAGCACATTTCCGTCGCTGAAAAGATTCTAAGAGATTCAGAGGCTTTATATAACATTTCTTCTACCAGAGGCCACAGCTACCGGCTGGTTGGCTCAGAGTTAAAAACTGCAAACGGGGAAACTAATTTCCTGGTCTTGTCCCACCGAGGTAATAAAAGCTGCCTGCGAATGGCTCAGATGCAGCTCGACAGTCATCAGTACCGACCTGTTGCACCAAACAAAGTCACCGAGGAGAGGTGATCCATTTAAAGCTAAGTTCTTTAGATTCATGTTTCCATAAATCTGGAAACTTTAGGGCTCGGTTTGGATGGAGGAGTTGCATTAAGACAGTTTCTCCTGCAGAGTGAGACCTCCTCAACAACAGAGAGAAATCCAACATTGTGTCGCTCCGGCCTGGCAGAAGAGGGGACGCGCTGCTTTTCTTAGTTTCACACCAAAGGTACATGAAAGCCTTGGAGACCCATCGGCTCCAGTCTACCAACCAAGCCTTCTGATTCAGAAATGATTGCTCCGTTTGCCTCTGAATGCTGAAACATTTTAAAAAGCTAAATCAGGATTACTCGACAGCTTGATGTTCTTTTTCAGCCGGTGTGAGCTGCCTCTTTGAGGGACTACAGACAGGATGGAGAGCAGAAAGTTTCCCTGTGAGCTGTTTCTACAATAAAGGCTGAGTCAGCATTAAAGTGCCGCACCTCAGCCCCACTGGTGGAGGTTGCTGTCTGCAGCCTCATCCTCACAGAGAGGACATTCGAACTGAACATATCGGGAGTTCCTGTCACAGCCAGCTCAGGTTAGAGGCCCAGCCTGTTCGCCCTCTTTCCTGTTGGCCCACTAAACCTGTTAAAAAACAAAAGAACTGCTCGTATCTTCATGCATGACGGCCAGGAACTCCCAGAACGTCAAACTATTCTTTAGTTCCTTGTTCCAGTTCCTCTGCTTTTCCTCTAAATGGCACATGAAACAAATTCCCGGATCCGAGCTCCGCAGTGACACAAACCTGCTTCACCTCCACTCTGCAGGTCACTCAGCGGCCGTCCAGCTCCCAGACTTCAAGTCCACCCTTCAAGACACGGACAGAAAAACTACACACCAACCACGAGGCTCACACTCCTCTTTAACAGTTACTCACAACTTCTGCTGTTCACTGATTCGAGCCTGGAGTATATTGATCTGTAAGTCAAGCCACATCCATTTAAAAAGGCCTCCTCAGGACAGCCTTGCATTAGAGGCGCTCTACATAAGAAACAGCGTTCAGATGGCTGAGCCATTATTGACATTTTATCCACCATCTTCACTTATCTGTGTGCATAAAAAGGTTTAATTAGTGTAATTACTGCTGCTCTGATGAATAGCATGTTGTCAATACATTTGCTTTGGTAAGTAAAAGTGAGCTTGGATAACGTGCACTTACATCGTATTTTTGTCTCTTCAGTTGCTCGGTGAGGTCAAACTTCTCGGCCTCCAGTGTCATCAGCCACTGCCACAGCTCATTCGCCTTCTCCCTTTCAAGCAAAAAACAGCAAAATTCACTTTCACAACAGCCGCGTTCACGCTGAAAAATAAAAGCAGAGGAAGGTCGACGGGCAAAAGGGGATGTGGATTTTATTTCTTCTCTTTTTTACCTTTTTTCTTTCTTATCCCCCTTTTTTCTTTCTTTTTCCTTTTTTCCCGCTTTTTTAAAATCTTTTTCCTTTTTCCCCTTTTTTCTTTTCTCTTTTTTTCGTTTTTCCCTTTTTTCTTTCTTTCTTTTTCCTTTTTCCCCCTTTTTCTTTTTCCCCTTTTTTCCTTTATTTTTTATTTCTTCTTTCTCTTTTTTTCTCTTTTTTTCCTTTTTCCCTTTTTTCTTTCTTTCTTCTCTTTTTTTCCTTTTTCCCTTCTTTCTTTTTCTTTTTTTCCTTTTTTCCCTTTTCCCCCCCTTTTCCTCCCTGTGGATGTGGATATTAATGCAGCTGCACAGCTGTGAATCGCAGTGTCCTTACTTGAGTTTGTCGTCACCGAGATGGTCGACGTTGAGAGGCTTCCTCCTGTCTGCCAGGATCTTCCTCTTCTTCTCTCTCTCCGTCTGCTTCTTCGCTCCTCGCTTTCCGTCTTGCTGCACAATGCGGGAGAATCAAAAATAAAAAAACAGAGAAATAAACCGCCACGAATGAACAAAATGAAACCCACGACTCACCCTCTGCTGGACGCCTCCGTATTGATGAGTCATGTTGGTCAGAGCTTTCTTCTTCTTGGCGTCATCATCCAGCTTCTTGCGCGCCTCCTCCAGCTCCTTCCTCTCCTTTTCCTCCTGTGACACAGAATATAAAACATGGTTCTGACTGGACCGGACTTCCAAGATTAACGTCTAACTTTCTTTTATCATTTGGGGGCAGTAATGGTCAGATGCAACTCAAAGCTTCATTTATAGAGATCAAAACATGTTAGTTTGACTGAAATCATACAAAATGCTTCTGCATGTGGACGTTTAATTCGACTAAAACCGGCCTTCGTGTTGTGCTCTTGTTCCACAGTTTGAAAGAACAGTTTGAGAGAAGAAGCTGACAACAGAAGATAAGCCGAAGGGATGGCGTGCGTCTGGTTTGTAAAGAAAGTAGGCGTCCAATTCACTGCTTCACACGGTACTCATGAGTCAACTGCTAAACCATTGGTCGATTGTTCTGATCCGTAACTGAGACAAAATGGACGAGCTGATCCATAACCACAGCTCAAGCCTCTTCTGTGGACGCGTCGTCCTTCACTTAATGACATCACTGTGTGACACGTTTGCTCATTCTGCTTACTAATCAATCTACTGACCAATCAGAGCACACGGGGCCTTTCAGCCTCTTAAAGAGACAGAAGCTAAAATTAAGCGTTTAGAACAGAAGGTGACACAAGTAATACAGTATGTAGGAAAAAAACAGTAAACTACTTGTAGTGGACCCTCTAAATAAATCCAAGAACATATAAATAAGTATCATGGGGGTCCTTTAAAATGATGTTTTAACTTCTTAGAATACCTGCAACATATGGAGTCGTGTTTCTGACGATCTATTGAATGTAAATGCATTACTCACACAACTATCGGCGCCCTTTTCAGGTCTTCTGCGCCGTATATGCGGCTCTTAGCTGCTAAATGTACCGCCGTGCTTCACAAGCAAACTGCAAATTGCGTCTGCCCGCTAACGAGTGCCTGTGCGGTGAGAGCAGTGAAGTTCTCGGCTCAAAGCTGAAGCGATGAAGTGAAAAACAGGGAACAGCTCTGCAGGGCTGAGAGTAGCTGCGCAGCCCTGTGATTTTCCTCTGCCAGTGGCTGCTTTCATTATACACAGTCATTTGACCCATTGTTTCAAAAGTATTGAGGTCACCTTAAAAGTAAGAGGGGGAAGAGAAGAAACTCTCACCCTGCAGTCATAATATTCTGAGCTTTTTGTGGCAGACGACTTAAAGAAAAGTAATCTCCAAGTGCAAAGACAAGTTCAGCCCCCCCCCCACCCCACAGCGTTATCTGATTCCAGATTAAAGCTGCTCGGCCAGCAAGTACACTCGTATTTAAGAGACTGCCTTTCCTTTGGTGCTGCACAGAACATCAAAGCAGACATGAGACAGACACACAAGTTAAGGATGGAGTGTTGCTAGGAGATTGTATCCCAGCATACACAACCTTTTTTCTTCCTGCAAATGGAAGGAACTCACAGCAACTCGAGTCTGCCTCTCCTTCTCCTGCTCGGTGCGGATCCTCAGCTGTTCAGCCCTCTCAGCACGACGCTTGTCCTAATCAGCCGTGCCAACACACACACACAAAGCAGAATGTAATTGTTTGCCCAGTGGTGCATCACTCCGGCGATCTGGTTTTCTTTCCTGGAAGACTTACAATCCTGTTAACAAGAGCGATGAGTTCCTCCTCGTCCTTCTTTCTCTGAATGAAGTGGGCCTCGATCAGAGATTGCAGCTCAGACAGATCTTTCTCCTGACGCTTCCTATGGATGTCCTGCGGTCACACACACACACACACACACACGATGCTGGAGGGAAAATCCACTGACAACATCCATTCCTTTAAGCTTAAGGCTTTCACTTTCTCCTTTTTTTTTACTGTAAATGCAGAATTCGAAGTGTTGGCTTAAGTGTTGTCCTGCCTTCCTGTGCTCAGCTTGGTTTCAGTGCAGATTAAAAATCAAGGTGTTTCCGCAGCAGTCTGGTTGATTAAAAGCCAACGCCCTGCCGCTGTTAGCTTTATATTTAGACATGAAGTAAGGTATTAAGCTTCTCATCTAACCCTGAGCCATAAACAAAGAAAATGACCATATGCTGTTTGTTTCAAATGGCATCAATCACTCACATCAAAGTCGACTTTATCTCCCTCAGGTATCTTTGGCACAGCTATAGGTGGAGCGAAAGCCCTGAAATGCAACACGTCTTGGTTAGAATAATGACTTCGACTGCTGTGATTTGATGAGAATTAAAATGATTTAAAAAGAAAAGAAAACTTACTTTGGTTTGGGTTTGGATTCATCTGTCATGAAGGAGCACATGAATACGTTTAGGCTTTGGTGTATATATGTTGTTTTTCTTCTATTCTGTTCTATCAAATACTAAAGTGTACATCTTAAAACATCACTTATGGTTTAAAATCTGAAAGTTAGCATAAATTCTGCTTTAAAAACTCTTTCTAGTACGGTCTGCTTTATGCACAATGTCCATAAAGAATTGGCCACAGTGCAGCTACAATAAAGACGGTTTTCTCTCAGTCCTCCTTTATTACAGCACCGTCTGAGGGTGTGTGGTATTCATAAAACAGGGAGTTAAAGACCGCACACGTTCATCAGGAAATGTTCTCATGAGGCTCCATCAGCACTCAGTACCTTCATCTGCAGCCGGAGTCTCTGCTGCAGAGGACAGAGAAACGTTAGCTTCAGACAGGCTGAATACAAATGGATTTCCTTTATTATTTCCAAACCCACTTGATTCAGGTCTGATGTTCACTTTATATATTTTGATATGAAAACCCTCTCCTGCATTTCGAAGGGTGAAATAGAAAATCGAAGGTAATTTCGTATGCACTGTCATACTGGGGATGTAAGCCAGAAAATCTTAGTTTTTGAATAGAGCAGGAAGCTCTTTTCTCATCGTGTTTTATCTGAATCGATGTAAAGCCAGGATGGGGGAAAAAACTAACTTGGATTGCAGGTGAATTCATCCGTGACACAAAATCGAGAAGTCTGGAAATTAGTATTCCCAAATCCAACAAACATCTGAGCTGTAATGTCTCCCTGCCCATACTGAACGGCTGCACAACATTACCGGGCCGGTGCACACAAAGGGTTTAACACAGAGCTAATACTCCACCTTCATCTGCAGGCTCTTTGTGACGGGATCGATGGCCACGATTCACATGAAATGGAGAAAAACTCATCAGTAATTGATCATTTCTCACATTGTTGACTCAGAATGGTTTAGCCAGGATGTCAGATCTCAAATCCAAGTATTCACAACAGGACAAAAGAAGAACCCCTGGAATTATGCATCATTTGATCTAAAAATGGTGAAAAAGGATTCAACTGCAGCTAATCATTCCCTTTAATACCTCAGTACATAACTTAAAGTCTCACTACCTGAAGACTTCATGCTGTTCTTTCACCCGTCTGTGGCACAACGACTCATTTGCTCAGGGTTGTTATCTTGGTGCACTTTTCAGATGCAATTTATTCTGGCCCAGATGCAAACACTAAATCATGACAGTACCATTGAACAGACGGGAAAAGGTTCTTATCATCCCTGTAACTCCGAGTCTGATCCCATCTGTGAACGCCTTTATCCATCAGCCTCGTCGTTAGCACCCACCGGCTTCAGTGTAATACTATTCCACACCTTGTTCTTGTACTTGTCGGCTCACACTTTATTGTCATCCCACTGATAGAACCCCCCCCCCAACCCTAATTCAACCCTCAAAATGGGCTGCTACTCTGAGGTTCGTATTCACTCACAGACATGAAATATTGGATCGTTTTTCTCAATAAAGAACTGATTAAGCGTGGCATTTAACTTTAATTTGTTTGACTTATCTTTATCTAATTTTTAGGACTTCTGGTAGGTTTTAAATCACAAGGCTTCACGCATTTTCCAGCCACCAGGGGTCAGTTATTTAGTAGCTTACAGTAAAACATAACAGAAGAATGAAAGTTATTACCTTCAACTGCGGAGGCAGGAGGCTCTGATGCAACGAGAAATAAAGTCAAAAGATCCTATTTTACATCATGTCTTTTTATCCTCAATAAAAGGATGAAAATGACACTTTCAGGAGAAACTGGCCAAATGAAATTAGACATATTTATATCAGAAATGTGCACATGAACAGCTAATGTTCACAGTTTTTCTTGAACCCAAACAGCAGTTGAATGGACGTCTCTGTAATTCATTTAAAGTAAATTAATCAAATTCTAACTCAGCAGCCATCAACAGACTTAAATACTTTAGCTTCTCCAGCAGGTTCTTTGTAAAGGTAACGTGAGGAGGCAGCAGATCAGATTAGCATGAAATGAGAACAACTCCTCAGTTTTAAGTTGCTCACAGGAGCACTGGATGATATATTTAGTTTGTTAGTTATGAGACGAGGTTAATTAGATATTCTGAGAAAAAGCACGTGTAACAGAGAAGATTTCTAAGGTCAAATCCCTGCATTCACATCATCTTTAACTGGTTGAGCTGCATGAAAAATCTCTGCATACATTCCACTAAAAGCAGATACAAGAAGCCGGTGAAACGAAGGAGACAAAGCATCACATTTGTGAGCGGCAAAAGTATGTGAACCTATGCTTTAAAGAGACGGAACAGCAAACATTTCTGGACATCTTTTCAAATTCCTCCCAAAAGAACGGATGAACAAATGTTGCAGAAGGTTCCCCTGAGATGTGCTTTTGGCTACAATTATTCATTGATAACAAGTCACCACAGTCCAATTTTAAGGTAAACTAAAGATTTAGAGTTTTGGAAACACCTCCACCTCTTTGCAGATGCATTTAGAAACTACAGAACCGCAGCAGATCGACCAGAACTGCGTCACATGACAGCTGTAGAGTCCCAGCTTTTTCTGCAAAGATTTGCAGCTCATTGCCTGATCGGTTTAAACGAAGTTAAGAGAGCTGTTGTGTTCTTTAATGAATCTGTATGGTTTTTAAACTCTTTTTAAACCTTTTTAGTTTCAATCAGCCCCTTAAATAAGCACCTGCGGTATGACACTTGCATTAGAAAGCTGTTTTCAGTATTTTTGCACATGTCCCTGTTAGATAAACTGTGAATAATAAGCTAAATCTGAGGAGAAGGAGCAGAAAAAGGAGATAGGAGAAGGTTATTCCCTGTAGGATCTTTACCAAACCGTAGATCGATAGGAATTTTCCTTTCAGAGAACAGGAAGCTTTTTCCTGAAGCTGTCACTGTTGCTTAGCGTTGTCCTGTCAGAGCTGTAAGAGTTGGACTTGGCACTTCTACTGAGCCACCAACCTTGCCTCAGTGTACGTGCACGGGGAGCGAATCAGGACTAAGGCATGGATGCTGCTGTGATGCTTTGATAGAGAACATTTAAGACGTTCTGTCCCTTGTAACGCTGTCAGTGGGAGATCATCGTAAGCACAACTGAATTCACTGCACATATTCAGCCTTTTACTTCCTGAATTTTAATTGTGTCAGATGACACTGTGGTTATTAGGGCCGAACTTTATGGGAGCAGAGCAGTCTGGAATAGATTTGAGTCATAATTAAGTCAGAATGTCAGCTGTCTGATAAAAGCAACAGAAAAATATGAGAATTCTGCTGCATTAGGTCATGCTTATGACTTAAAAACATGGAACTTCTGCCTCTGCTCATCTGAGTCTCGTTGCTGGAGTATAATCAATATCTGGGTGTATTTCTCCGACTTTGGGAGGCCTGTTGTGTCGTGTAAACGTGCTGAATGAGAAGCTGAATAAGAACCTTGGGTTCTTACATACTGAGCCATGTTTGTGGGGGGAAGCGACGGTCTGGAATCCCCCCCACTTTAAAACAGCGTGTCTGACTGTGGATTGCCGGAGAACAAACTCCTTTGAGATGTTTTCTTTAAACTTTTCCAGCTTGACGAGCTTCAACAGATGTTCTGAGCTCATGATAAAATCTTGAAAACTTCCACAAACATGTTTTAAGGAGATCAGGCTTGATAGATTTCTGCAGAGGGAGCCCACTTACACCTGTTTGTCATCCCAGCGATTATAAATCCTTGACTCTTATATGACCTCCAATCCAGCTATAAATCTGAGAGGTTCACATTGTTTTCCCCCCTCACAAATATGAAATGTTGGATCATGCTTCTAAACCAATAAAAAAACTGCACATATACACACATTTTTGTTTAAATTGTTCAGCTGAGTTCCCAAAAATCTAAGCTCAGCCATCTTTTAAATTTCAAAATGATGCTTTAAGAGATCAACTTTATACTTATTTATAATCTCAGGATGAAATATGACAGGATATAATAAGAAAGTCAGTCATTACCTTCGACTGTGGCGGCAGGCGGTTCTGATGCAATTAGAAGTAATGTGTCAAAAACACTCACTTTTATATAATCAACAAGGTTTTTATTCTCAAAAAAGGCAATTACTGTTGTCGGATAAACATAAAATCATGAAAGATTGGTCAAATTTAAAGAAAAATGTCTGAAATGAAGCAAAAGAAATCTCCTTTCTTTTGGATTTAACTGTTTTCACATCCTAACTCAGCATGCAGCTTAATTTGCAGCCAGTCACAGCAGTGATTAGTGAATGCTGGACATGAGAAAGCTACCAGGGCTAAAGTGAATGAGATGCACTGAAAAGATTACTTTATTTTGCTGTAATGTGCAGGTGGTGACATGTATTTTCTGAGATTTCATTCGGTCTGTGAGCGATTAATGTAAAATGTGTGTGATATTTACAATGGCACAGGCAGTGCTATACACAAGGCTATAATAATATCAAATTAAACATTTAATGTCTGTGATTTTCTTCAGAAATATTATTGTGGTCTGTAAAAACACAGATGGAATTATAATAGCATATAAAATATTTAAAGAAGAGGATTACCTTCTACTTCAGGTGCTTCTTCTTCTTCTATAAAAATAAGAACAAAACAAGAATTGATCAAGAAAAGTCTTGTTACCGGACAAAATACCTGCTGCCCAGACACTGCACATAAATAATATCCCACAAGGAATAAAAAACGGTGTGATTGTTTTCTCTTGTGTGTCAATGGGATAATAATTTTGATTTATATTGATCATTTATATTTTATTTTGTTCTAAGAAATGTCCACAAAGAAATTAATAACGATTTTCAGCTTGAATATATCATTCATTGAGATCTAGAAAGTGTTATTTTAGTCTTACACATACATACATTCACGTGTGTAGTATTAGTGGTGCAACGGATCATCATTGATCTGTGATCCGTTCGGATCAATACCTTCGGTTCGGCACGCACGTGATCCGCGGATTGATTTTTGAAAAAAAAAAAGAACAGTTGTGCGCATGCTCAGTCCACTCAGCGTGGTCATGGCGAGCGGAGGAGCGGAGGGGCCCCGCGTCACTTAAGTCCCCTGAATGGGGAAAAGAGGTTAGTGGATAAAACCGTGACGGGGGTGTCGGCACAAGAAAGTCAAATGACAGGAAACACATCCGGCATGGCCACGTGTTTGAAGCAGCATCACCTGGTTTCACTGACAGGAGTGAAAACAGAGGCTGCTCAACAGCCGCACATCACTGCGGCATTTATGCAGCCCCTTGTTGCACAATCTGACCGGTTAAAGCGTCACACGCGCTTTGGGTGTGTTTATAGGTGCAGAAATGAGGCCACATTCGGTTAAAGGAAGGAAATCTGCCTTTTTATGTTGCACTTTAAGTTGTTTTTCATTAATTATGTTAAAAAGAAGACAATATGCCTTGTGCACATTAAGATGATTTTATATATTTTAATTTAAGGATTTAAAAATGTTAACGATCCGAACCGTGAGTTTGTGAACATGTATGTGTGTGTGTTTTGATGGGTGGATGTATGTATGTATGTATGTGTGTGTGTTTTGATGGGTGGATGTATGTATGTATGTATGTGTGTGTGTGTGTGTGTTTTGATGGGTGGATGTATGTATGTATGTATGTGTGTGTGTGTGTGTGTGTTTTGATGGGTGGATGTATGTATGTGTGTGTGTTTTGATGGGTGGATGTATGTATGTATGTATGTGTGTGTGTTTTGATGGGTGGATGTATGTATGTATGTATGTGTGTGTGTGTGTGTGTTTTGATGGGTGGATGTATGTATGTATGTATGTGTGTGTGTGTGTGTGTTTTGATGGGTGGATGTATGTATGTATGTATGTGTGTGTGTGTGTGTGTGTTTTGATGGGTGGATGTATGTATGTGTGTGTGTTTTGATGGGTGGATGTATGTATGTATGTGTATGTGTTTTGATGGGTGGATGTCTGTATGTGTATGTGTTTTGATGGGTGGATGTATGTATGTATGTGTATGTGTTTTGATGGGTGGATGTCTGTATGTGTGTGTGTTTTGATGGGTGGATGTATGTATGTATGTGTGTGTTTTGATGGGTGGATGTATGTATGTATGTATGTGTGTGTGTGTGTGTGTTTTGATGGGTGGATGTATGTATGTATGTGTGTGTTTTGATGGGTGGATGTATGTATGTATGTATGTGTGTGTGTGTGTGTGTGTTTTGATGGGTGGATGTCTGTATGTGTGTGTGTTTTGATGGGTGGATGTATGTATGTATGTGTATGTGTTTTGATGGGTGGATGTATGTATGTATGTGTGTGTTTTGATGGGTGGATGTCTGTGTGTGTGTTTTGATGGGTGGATGTATGTATGTGTGTTTTGATGGGTGGATGTATGTATGTATGTGTGTGTGTGTTTTGATGTATGTATATATGTATGAAACCAAGTATATGCTAATATGTGCGATGTGCTAGACTTTTATTTAATGAATAGTCATAGTAACACAAATAGACACATTAAACTGTTTGTTAAGCATTAATTTGAAAAGCAAATGTAAAAAAAATTTTTTAGGTAGCACTGTTGCATCAAAGTCTTGCTAAACACTGTGCTAAAGCAGCTAAAGCTAGCTTGGCCTGCTAACTGTTAAGTGAGTTTGGACTGCTGAGGTCCTTATGAAAAAACAGTGCTGTAGCCTTGTAGAAACATTTATAAAAGCATATTTCAAGAAAGAAGCTCAATAAAATGTTCACAATTCATCTAGAAAACCTGTTTTTATTAATTTATTTTCAAATTAATGTCTGAGAATTGGGCAGACCAAGGTCTACTTAGGCTCAGCCAAGACTACTGCTACTTGTAGCTCTTGGAAATGTATCGTGCTAACCTCTGAAATCTTTTAGAAGCATCAATAAATTCTCAAGGTAACTAAAAGCAAGACTGGATTTTACAGGTGTACATCATTTCAGTCAATGTTCCCAGTTATTTTCCACTATTTTAAAAATACAAATATCATAACAGCTAAGTACAAAATGTAGCACATGCCTTACTTCAAGACCATTTAAGATCAGAAATGAATCGAACCTTTAGAGTTGAGCAGCAACTTCAGAAAGCCTAACATCTAATTATATGTAAATTAATCAAAGTGCAGTGCAAAAAAAAAAAAGGACAGAGAAAATCACTATAAAACCGACACACAACATGAGCTGTCATAATGGTACAGACAGGTGAAGTGTTAGCATTCAAAAGGAAAATGCAGTCGGGTATCACTGACAGCAGACTCTGTAGAAGCAACAGACGAACGGGAAACATGGTGATGCACACACGAAGCCATGCGGAAGCCTTTGCCTTCCCATTGCTACGTTTCTACCTGAGCAGACATAATCAGGTCAGCTACATCTAGAAATGGAAGCTCAAAGTGACAAGTTGCCTGCAAAAAGAAAAGCAAAAGCCTTTACTTACCCTCCTCCCTGAAAAAACAAAAAAGAAATGATGAGGCAAACTTTTGGAGCGATCAATCAAAATCAACTCAGTTTTTCTATTTAAAACACTGCTTCAAAGAACAAGTGAAAGCATACTCACGGCACTTCCTCGACTACTACTTCTTCATCAGCCATCTTGGCTTACAGCTACCTTAATCACAAAGGAAAGCAGACAATGAATTAAGAAATACAAACAAACCATTAATCCATCACATTTTGCACATTTAAATGAATCTTTCATTTTGAGACAATGAGGACAATCTGTTGAAATGAAGCACTATAAACTCCCAGCTTTTGAGCTATTCACATTAATTTCACATTTGGATGTTTTTCTTGCTGTGATTATTTGTCTACTTGATGTTCCATCTCTTAATGTAAGTGACTGTGATATTTCTACAAACCCTTGAGGATTCTTCCCCGCAGACAGATGGTTTCTATCTCTCTTCTTTTCTTCTCCTTTCAGAACTTTTATCATTTGTGCAAACAACAAACTCAAAACCAAACAAGAAAACTTGGCTATGCGCTGTGAGATTGGAATGATAGTAGAACCAGAAATGATCCCACCGTGGGCACTGCAAGCAGAGGCCCAGGGCTTTAAACAGCTCCAGGCCTAATCCTCAGCCATTTCCTCTTGGCACTGATCAAGGTTGCAGGCAGCTGACTGGAATCTGAACAGCACTAAAAAGACCAGGACTGCATACATTTTTCTATGACACACTGATATATCTAAAGCTAAGCACATCGCAGTGGCATCGCAATTTTCCAGGTGCTGAGAAGGCTTTTAAGTGATGCGCTGCAAGAAATGTCAATCATGAATCGTGGTAATACTGCTTAACTGCATCATCCCAAAAATTAAGTTTCCTCAATTAGTTTATTTGAAATTTGTCGTTTTTGTACAAGAATATCTAATGTCTATTATAAGTAAATAAGGTCAACGAGGTCACAAAGCAGATGGTAAAAATCCATCTAATGCCCTTGGTTAGGTTTAGGACATAATGACTTAGTTTTAAATACAACATCTCAACATGTCTACCACAGACTAAGACATTAGATTTTTCTAGGTTAGCAGGAGTCGTGTCCTGTGTAGAAACATGCTGGATGTCAGGGGAAAAAAGACAGCTTGTATCCATCTCCTCCAACAAAAATGATTTAGTTTCTTGAATGTTTTAGTGTTTGTCATGAGAACTGAGGTCTGAGGAAGCAACTTCAATGAGGACAGGGTAGCCCCAGTCTTCGATTTTTAAAAAGAAGACCCTTGTTACAAACTTGCAGGTTTAAGGAGGTGGGTGTTAACTGGGCAGGGCGTTAACTCGAGGGTGTTAAGTGACATTATAGGACGCAATCTTTGGCGCTTGCTCATTTTTTTCAACGTTAGCCTCTTAAAGGAATAGTTTATTACGTTCTTGTTTGGAGTTAGTTTATAAGAAGATCAATCTCACTATTGCAGTAAGAATTCTGGCCAATAAATATTTATTCAGCCCCTGTAAAACCCTTGATACTGCACTGAATAAAATATTTATAAAATGCGCTAATCTGAAAGCCTGAGAGGCTGACTTTCCACATTAGCTTCTTCCTATGTTTATAATAAGCTACGCTAACAATTGTCATGAGTATTTTTAATGGTGTCAAACCATTCCTATATCTGTTGCTCTATATCTGTCCTTTAATGTGTTAAAAGTGCAATAATGACTCATTTCGACACCAGAAACAAATGTTTTAGATAAAACAACAACATGAAAATGTTGTTTTCAAGTTTACATGTACAGAGCTAATACATTTCCTTGAAATAAATAGTCCTATAGTGGATCTAACCACTGCAACAACAAGAATGAAATGCCAAGGAGGCCAAGGTTAAAGAAATGGACTCGATAAGGTTGCTGTGTCATTAGGTTACATGTCAAAATATGATTGCACACAGCAGTTCATTTGAACCTTTTCCACAGGCTTATAAATCAGCAGATCATAAAAAAACCCAATGTCAGATCAGCTGAAGAGTGGGGGCAGAATGAAGGTCTATTTTTAAGAATAATAGGGCGAGTTTTTGAACAGGTGTGGAGCAACTCCTCCAGACAATGGCTCTGGCTAACCTTGCCTGTACTCCAGTAAATCAATGAGCAGGGACCCACATTCAGACAGGCTATTTTCGTCTCTGCAGGTTTAACAGGCAGCCGCTGGTTTGGGGAACGCTTTTACAACAATGCCTCTCAAGGGGAGCTGGTCTTGACTTCTAACTATATTCTTCATTACAGAAACAAGTCAAAGATTTATTTTGATTCTGTATGAACACCGTTCCTCTCGTGTAGCTGCAGTCCTATTCTGTCTTTGTAAGTAATTTCAAAGAGCCAGCTGCACTTTCGATCTCCACATTCCACATTTGCACCTCCTGTGAATATGGTTACTGCCCCAAATTCATGCCACTATTTCGGTTTCTTATCTGTTAAATTCCCAGTGTTCTCGTGGATGTGGAGGCCTTGCATGGTTGTTATTAGTGCCAACAGATTGTACGTCTGACGTCAAATCATGAATGTGAAGAAGTGAACAAGAAGAGATAGAAAAGCAGAAATGAAAAAAAAAAACATCTGGTTGAGGAAAAGCACTGAACTGGAAACTCAGAAAGAATTCGCAGTGTATGAGGGCTGTCATGGCTGGGGTATTAAATGTGTATTTGCTTTAATGAATGCGGTCAGTTCCCGTCTGGCTGAAACAGTGGAACAACACACAGTCTGACGGTGGCAGGAATGTTGCGGGCGCTGGTTTCAGCATTAAGCAGCATTAAGTCAAAGCCTGCAAGGCATGCTACCAATACGACAGTCTCAGGGGCGAGCTTAGCACCTTCTTCGCCACCATATGCACTGCTCGGATCTCAAAGCCTGAAAAAAAGCCATCATAAGATCCGACAGTCTTCGTAGACAATGTCTAACTCAACATTTCTGACTCTCTATGAAAAATGGTTTGTCATCCCAGCGTGCGCACGTGCACGTGATGCAACAGAGTGTGCAGTTTGTTCTTTAAATTACAAAATGAGCAATATAAAAAAAAACTACTTTCATTCTCACTGAAAGCTATTCGCCTCACGTGTCAGTGTTAGTGGCCTTCTCACTGTCATGCTCCCTCAGGTTATTGTCATGCCCAACTCTTACCTCCTGCACTGTATATCCCCTGATGAAGAGATAGGATTAGCAGCAAGTACTGGTCTTATTGCTCCACATCCAGACAAAGACAAGTTCAATCACCCCCTGTCCAACCAAAACCCACACTTAATACAGTCATGTCTGTCATGTGACCACATATCTTTTGTATGACTGGTTAGGATAGTCAGTTCTATTGTTGGAGACACACAGATGAGTTATACCTTGGGGGGAGTGCTTGTCATAAACAGCTACATATAAAAGCAGAAACTGTAAGTAAACTGTTAAAGATCAAATGCAAAGTGACTGTGGAGATGGTTAGTCGACGGTCACAGTTGTTTCTTTTGTAAAATTATCACACTACAAAGCTGTGTTATGGAAAGACAAAATAAACATGAATGAATGAATGAATGAATAAATGAGTAAGTATTCATATACAAAAAACTACTTTATGTCACTCTTGATGACAGGCAGTTGATTTTAGTGCCATCATCAGTGGACCTATAGCTAAATATCTTAATTAATAGTAAGTTCTTATATGAAAAAATACTTCACAAAATGTTGTTGAGGATAGTTCTTGTCATAAATGGGACTTTAGAAACTGAAAATGAGTTATTTGATCAAAAACTAAACCTCTCATTTCTTTATTAGATTTAATCAAAACTGAAATATAAGGCTTATATTTTACTTGTTTTAACTTTGTATTATCATGGTCTTAAAATGAAAATCAAATACTATACATTTTTAAATTCCGATAACCAAAAGTCAGACTGGATAGCCCCAAACATCAAATCACACCAATGGAAAATTGTCAATGAACAATAAACTACATCATATTGTATTGTGAATAGAATTTAAAAGCAAGTAACTGTTAACTTGTAACTTCAGGGAAAGTGAAGGTGGGAAATTTGTGCGTCTGTGAGGTTTAAGTTTTACACATGCACAAAATATTTTTACAACTTCAAAATCTTTCTGACCCATATTTGGTCCCATAGAGAGCTTTAAGTTAGAAAGTTTGAGTCTCTGATTTAACGGCTCAAACTGTTACTGAGCAGCTTTTAGTTTGTGAAGATGAGGGATCAAAGCGCTTAAAATAATAAACTCTGCAGTTCAGCATCCGAACAGAAGAATGGAAGCAGCTCAGAAAGGAGGCTGAAGCTGTGATTTGGTGGTTCAGGCAGATACAGAACAGCTTCTGGAAGCAGAGAGAGGGGGTTCAACTCCTGTGGATGCTGATGGCCTTTTATAAAAGGAAGGGCAGGTTGTTCAGTTCAGAGTCAGCTGGGCTTTTTGAAGCCAAAATAAAAAGAGAAACTTTAGGATTCACCCTTTCAGTGTGGAGTTGAACAGCTCAGGCTGTTGGGTGAAATCTTTGAGCCTCTGAGAACGTGGAAACTATGATCACAGGACTTTTAAAGTTCAACGAAGCTGCTCAGAAAGAGTAGCTCAGGATGATGCGATGCTGCCTCGGGTTGGACTGCTCATAGGTTCAATTCCCTCAAATGGTCTGTAGACTTTCATTCTTTATGGAATCTAATCATCATTTCGTTCAGGGATAGCTCAGACTGATAAACCAGTGAGCTGTTGGTTGGGACAGCTGGTGATCGAAGCCCACAGCTGCAGAGGCACCTGCTGTGGGAGCTGTTAGGTGGACGATTCAAACTTTGGAAGCTCTGAATTTTACAGTCCGACACCTACAACGAAGACTTAAAAGCGCTCCGAGAACCTCCCCAAACACCAAGAGGGCTCGGTAGCGTGATGGAGTTGTCGGAGAGTACTCCAGCTACCTGTGGAGGAGACCCTGGTTCGAAACCTGCATGATGTCATAGATTAGAAGAAAAGAAGAGGAGAGCACAGAATAGAAGAAGAGTGCTTAGAGAGAGGAGAAGAATAGCATAGATAGAGGAGTATAGCATAGAGAGAGGAGAAGTATAGAATAGAGAGTGGAGGAGTATAGCATAGAGAGAGGAGTAGCATAGAAAGAGGAGAAGAATAGAATAGAGAGAGGAGAAGAATAGCATAGAGAGAGGAGGAGTATAGCACAGAGAGAGGTGAAGTATAGCACAGAGAGAGGAGAATTATAGAGAGAGGAGGAGTATAGCATAGAGAGAGGTGAAGTATAGCACAGAGAGAGGAGAAGTATAGCACAGATAGAGGAGGAGTATAGCACAGAGAGAGGTGAAGTATAGCACAGAGAGAGGAGGAGTATAGCATAGAGAGAGGAGGAGTATAGCATAGAGAGAGGAGGAGTATAGCATAGAGAGAGGAGGAGTATAGCACAGAGAGAGGAGAAGTATAGCATAGAGAGAGGAGGAGTATAGCATAGAGAGAGGAGAGGCATAGCACAGAGAGAGGTGAAGTATAGCACAGAGAGAGGAGAAGTATAGCATAGATAGAGGAGAAGGGCAGGGAAGTGATTATCAGAGGTACAATTAGTGGGTTATGCAGCAGAAAACTTCCCTCAGTCTAAAAATAACACTTATTTTATTATGATAAAATAATAAAACTAGCCTTTCTAATTTCTGTCCCTCACCTATCTACTCTACTCTCTGTCCCTTGCCGGCTCTTATTTCTGTCCCTACTCTACGCCTAATCCTCACCTGTCTACTCTACTCTAAATCCTGTCCCTTGCCGGCTCTAATTTCTGTCCCTACTCTAAGCCTAACCCTCGCCTGTCTACTCTCGTCTAATTTCTGTCCCTCGCCTATCTACTCTACTCTCGTTTAATTTCTGTCCCTCGCCTATCTACTCTACTCTACTCTAGCCCTAACCCTCGCCTATCTACTCTAGTCTAACCCTAGCCTATCTACTCTACTCTCGCCTAACCCTAACCCTCGCCTGCTCAAGCCCATGTCTACGCTAGTCTTTAAAACCTGAACCTTCTCTAGTCTTCTTCTGGCCCTACTTCCTGTCCCTCGCCTATCTACTCTACACTTGTCTACTTTCTGTCCCTCCCCTGGTGCTCTTCTGGTCCTACTTCCTGTCCCTCGCCTATCTACTCTACTCTGGTCTAACCCTAACCCTAACCTATCTACTCTACTCTGGTCTAACCCTAACCCTAACCTATCTACTCTAACCCTAACCTAT
This sequence comes from Leuresthes tenuis, assembly GCF_036924035.1. Lineage (NCBI taxonomy): Eukaryota > Metazoa > Chordata > Actinopteri > Atheriniformes > Atherinopsidae > Leuresthes > Leuresthes tenuis. The sequence goes on along the minus strand of NW_027325377.1, from coordinate 23,542,129 downwards.
CTACTCTACTCTGGTCTACTTCCTGTCCCTCGCCTGGTCCTCTTCTGGTCCTACTTCCTGTCCCTCGCCTATCTACTCTAGACTTGTCTACTTCCTGTCCCTCGCCTGGTCCTCTTCTGATCCTCTTCAGGTCCTCTTCTGGTCATCTGACATCAGGGGGTATGCGAACCAGGGTCTCCAAGGTCTCCGACAGCCTCCATCATGGTCCCTGACAACTCCACTTCACCGAGCCCTCTCGGCATTTGGAGGTGTTCTCGGAGTGCTTTTAAGTCTTTATTCTAGGTGTCGGACTGTAAAAAGTATTCAGATTTAGAGCTTCCACAGTTGAAACCACCCACACCAGGTGCATCTGCAAGTGGGCTTCGATCCCCAGCTGTCCCAAACAGCAGCTCACTGGTTTATCAGTCTGAGCTATCTGCCCATACTTTTAGCACTTTGTTTTAAAGGGATTGTTGGGATTGTGTCGTTGAACAGCTCAGGCTGTTGGGTGAAAGCTTTGAGCCTCTGAGAACGTGGAAACTATGATCACAGGACTTTTAAAGTTTAACTGAGGCACTCAGAAAGAGTAGCTCAGGATGATGGGATGCTGCCTGTGGTTGGACTGATCATGGGTTCAATTCCCTCTGATCTTCCGTGGACTTCCAGCTTTCATTCTTTAAGGAATCTGATAATCAATTATTTCAATGATAGAGACAAACATACTAACATTTGTGTAAAAGTGTTAAAACAATGGGTAAATAGCTCAAACTGATAAAACAGTGAGCTGCTGCTTGGGAGAGTTGGGGATCGAAGCCCACAGCTGCAAAGGCTCCAGCTGTTTGGTGAATGAAAGAATTTTACAGTCCAACACCTGGAAAGAAGATTTAAAAGCAGAACATCACCGAACACTGAGAGGACTTGGTGGTGTGATGGAGATGGTCATGGTGACCGTAAGCTGCCTGTGGAAAAGACCCTGGTTTGAGTCCTGCCTGATGTCAGCACCAAGGAGAAAGAAATGCACAAAACATATAAAATAATGAAAAAGAATAATTTTGTTAATATGATGAAATAATATAACTAACCTATTCTACCCTGCTCTACTCTTCCTGTCCCTTGCCGGCTCTAATTTCTGTCCCTCACCTGCTCTACTCTAATTCCTGTCCCTCACCTGCTCTACTCTAATTCCTCTCCCTTGCCGGCTCTACCTCCTGTCCCTCACCTGCTCTACTCTAGTTCCCTATTCTAGATCCCTCGCCTATTCTGTCCTACATCTATGCTCTTCTTCAAAACCTGAACCTTTTCTGCTCCTCTTGCTCTGCTACTCTACACTCAACTATTCTACTCTACGAAGCTCCTCTTCTGGTCATCTGACATCAGGGGGTATGCGAACCAGGGTCTCCAAGGTCTCCCACAGCCTCCATCATGGTCTCCGACAAATCCACTTCACCGAGCCCTCTCGGCATTTGGAGGTGTTCTCGGAGTGCTTTTAAGTCTTTATCCTAGGTGTCAGACTATAAAAATTATTCAGTCTCAGAGCTTCCACAGTTGAAACCACCCACACCAGGTGCCTCTCCAGCTGTGGACTTCGATCCCCAGCTGTCTGAGCTATCTGCCCATCCCTTTAACCCTTTGTTTTAAAGGGATTGTTGGTCTCTATCCCTGAATGAAATGATGATTTGATTCAGTAAAGAATCAAAGCTGGAAGTCCACAGAGTACCTAAGTGAACTGAACCCATGATCAGTCCAACCCCAGGTAGCATCCCATCATCCTGAGCTACTCTTTCTGAGAGTTTTTGTTGAACTTTAAAAGTCCTGTGATCATAGTTTCCACGTTCTCAGAAGCTCAAAGCTTTCACCCAACAGCCTAAGCTGTTCAACTCCACACTGAAAGGTTGAATCCTAAAGTTTCTCTTTTTATTTTGGCTTCAAAAAGCCCAGCTGGCTCTGAGCTGAACAACCTGCCCTTCCTATTAACCTATAAAGCCATCAGCATCCACAGGAGTTGAACCCCCTCCCTCTGCTTCCAGAAGCTGTTCTGTATCTGCCTGAGCCACCAAACCACAGCGTCAGCCTCCTTTCCAAACTGTTTTCATCCTTCTGTTCGGATGCTGAACTGCAGAGTTTATTCCTTTAAGAGCTTTGATCCCTCATCTTCACAAACTAAAAGCTGCTTCAGTAACAGTTTGAGCCATTAAATTAGAGACCCAAACTTTGCAACTTAAAGCTGTTTCCCTCTTTACTTTGACCTCTAAAACCTGAAGACATTTAAACTCTTTAAGCAGCTCACAGGACTTGAACATATGAGCTCCGAGTCCCAAAGCAGTTTATTGAGCCTCTGAGTTACGACTCTGCTGGTTTGTGCTGCTTTCTTGGCACTTTTTACCTGAGACTGATGACCACAGACTCTATATTTTAGTTTTCCAAAATGTTTCCTGTGAAGCAGCTCTGCTCATCAACTGTCTTTGGTTTGTTCAGCTGCTTGGTGTTGGGTTGGGACTGTTCTGTCTCCTAATCTGTATCCAGATGAAGTCTCTGACTTGTTGGTTTCAAAATTTGGAGACTGAGAAAAATTGAGTGGAACCTGGTAAAGACCTGAACTTAGTTCCTCTTCCTTTCCAAGCTGATATCTAACAGCCAGAGCTGTTCTTCCTGACAGAAGTTTGGTCTTTCTTGAAGCTTTTGACTTTTTTTTTTTTTAGTTTTGGCCTTCAAAAATGCAACCTGGTAAAGACTCTGCCTCCTCAGATCAGCAGGAGCAGCTGAGAACAGATTCGATGCAGATCAGTTTGGGAATCTACTGAAAGTAGTTTAATGATGGGATGGTGCTGAGAGCTTCTCATCCTGTTCTCAGCTGTTCCTGCTGATCTGCAACAACTCACATCTGACTGAATATTTCTGGGATGGGCTGCTCATTCTGACCACACTCCCCATTACAGTCAAACATGGCAGCGTTGGGATGTGGATGTGACGCACAGTTGACCAGGACAGCTGAGCGGCCTCTTCTGGGCGCCAATGAACGTGGACGCAGGTTAAGGCGTAACAGCAGCTGTCCAGAGACGGGGACTCGAGTCGCACTTAAGTTGCACAAACAAAGACTTGAGACTTGACTTGGACTCGAGGTTTGGGACTCGCACACAATCTTCATGTCATGAAAATGAAAATCGGAACATTTTCAATGCGGAGGTGAAAAATCATCAAATATCATCATTATGAAATAAAAAACAGGGACAAGTACTTTTTCATGTATCTTAACCAGCTTTTATTACACAAAAGGTGGAAATAAAAATATTAGTGACATTACAGTATCTCCTCATTCATCCATCTCAGGATCCTGGGTAGAATAAGAGCAGAACATGAGAAAAACATGTCATCACCTGGTAATCTCATGCTAATGTTAACTTTACAGCTTCGCTAATGACGGATATGAAAACTGTCATAATGTTAACATTCACTGACTTTTATAAAGTTACTTAGGTCTTCAATTCATGAAAACAATCATACTTTAATGTTACATCACTTCACACACACTCACAGCCAAGTCTACAGCCAGTCCACACAAGATAAATAAGTTAATACACAACATTAATTCAAACCAGGGTCTCCTCCACAGGTAGCTGGAGTACTCTCTGACAACTCCATCACGCTACCGAGCCCTCTTGGTTTTTGGGGAGGTTCTCGGAGCGCTTGTAAGTCTTCGTTGTAGGTGTCGGACTGTAAAATTTAGAGCTTCCAAAGTTTGAATAATCCACCAAACAGCTCCCACAGCAGGTGCCTCTGCAGCTGTGGGCTTCGATCTCCAGCTGTCCCAAACAGCAGCTCACTGGTTTATCATTCTGAGCTATCTGCCCATACCTTTAGCAATTTATTTTAACAGGATTGTTGGTCTCTATCCCTGAAAGAAATGATGATTAGATTCCTTAAAGAATGAAAGCCAGAAGTCCACAGATCATCTGAGGGAATTGAACCCATGATCAGTCCAACCCCAGGTAGCATCCCATCATCCTGAGCTACTCTTTCGGAGCACCTTTGTTGAACTGTTCAACTACTCACTGAAAGGTTGAATCCTAAAGTTTCTCTTTTTATTCTGGCTTCAAAAAGCCCAGCCGACTCTGAGCTGAACAACCTCCTCAGGAGTTGAACCTCCTCCCTCTGCTTCCAGAAGCTGTTCTGTATCTGCCTGAACCACCAAATTACAGCTTCAGCCTCCTTTCTGAGCTGCTTCCATCCTTCTGTTCGGGTGCTGAACTGCAGAGTTTATTCTTTAAGAGCTTTGATCCCTCATCTTCACAAACTAAAAGCTGCTTCAGTAACAGTTTGAGCCATTAAATTAGAGACTCAAGCTTTCTAACTTAAAGCTCTCTATGGGACCAAATAAGGGCCAGAAAGATTTTGAAGTTGTAAAAATATTTTGTGCATGTGTAAAACTTAAACCTGACAGACACACAAATTTCCCACCTTCACTTTCCCTGAAGTTACAAGTTAACAAAACTAAAGTTACAAGTACGAATCCTGACTCCTGAGTAAGGTGACCAGACGTCCCCGTTTTGGGTGACCTGTCCCCGGTCAAAGCTGTCCCCGAAAACATCCCCGATTTTGACACTGAATGGGGAAAATGCACGCCGACTCAAAGTAACACCAGTTGCTATGGTAGCCATTTAACACATCGCCAGAGAAGACATCTATGACGTATGAATGCAGCAGCGTCAACAACAACAATCTAGAGGCGGCAAAAAGGAAAAGGAGACCAGCGGCTGCGATAAATTATATGTTGTGTATTGACTTGTTTATCTTTGGCAGGGTTTTCTTTTTTTTTTTGGTGTATTTTTCACCTCCGCATTGAAAATGTCCCCTATTTTCATTTCACAAATCTGGTCACCTTAAAGTAAACTGTTAAAGATCAAATGCAAAGTGACTGTGGAGATGGTTAGTCGACGGTCACAGTTGTTTCTTTTGTAAAATTATCACACTACAAAGCTGTGTTATGGAAAGACAAAATAAACAAATGAATGAATGAATAAATGAGTGAGTATTATATACAAAAAATGTAAACTACTCTATGTCACTCTTGATTACAGGCAGTTGATTTTAGTGCCATCATCAGTGGACCTATAGTTAAATATCTTAATTAATAGTAGGTTCTTATATGAAAAAATACTTCACAAAATGTTGTTGAGGATAGTTCTTGTCATAAATGGGACTTTAGAAACTGAAAATGAGTTATTTGATCAAAAATAACCCCCTCGTTTTGTTATTAGATTTAACCAAAACTGAAATATAAGGCTTATTTTTTTACTTGTTTTAACTTTGTATTATCATGGTCTTAAAATGAAAATCAAATACTATACATTATTAAATTCCGATAACCAAAAGTCAGACTGGATAGCCCCAAACATCAAATCACACCAATGGAAAATTGTCAATGAACAACAAACTACATCATATAGCATTGTGAATAGAATTTAAAAGCAAGTCCTAACTTTATACCTTGATTTGGTGTGAAGTACAATCAGGTTTTGCTGTATTTTGTCAGATACCAGTCAGTAAATGAATTATTTTAATGCTCTGCTGCTAAGCTAACAGATTTAGCTAGCTAAAACTATTTTAAGAAGACACTTTTTTTTACCCATATATTTATCTGATAATGATTTAGCCAATGTCCACACTGGAAATAACTTTTGGATTGCAGTGTCCAATAAGTTGAACTTTACCATATCAAGCTAAATATTTAGAGCATAAGCTTATGATGGTGTGCTAACTTTGCTAGCTAATGTTAGCTGGTGTTTGCTTGCCTTTTCACAGCAGATCCGTACAAATGTATAAATGCTTGTTAGTCATAAGTCATACTGCTACTAAAGAAAGGTCTAAGGTGGTTATCTAGATTACAATATGCCAACTTGCCAACACATTATTTTGAGTTTTTGGGGTTAACAACTACTTGATAGGCTAAAGTGAACATGATCTGAGGGGCTGCAAGACATAGCTACATATTAGTTTCTCTTAAAAACTTTTATTCATGCAAATCTACAGAGGAGTCCCAGAATAAATGCAGAGATGGAAATGAGTATAATATATCCCCTTAGGGCAGCTTTTTAAACACATTTATATGTAGAACATAATGTGGTACATACATAATGGAGTGCAGGAGTTTTTAAAGGAAAATCCACAATATGCGATACCTCAATGTCTTTATTTCTGTTGTTGAGTCAAGGGTACAATGTTAAAAACATTTATCCGCTTGTAAAATTGTAGAGTACAAAAAAAAAACAGAGTACAGATATTGTGTTTTGCATAGGCTTAGCGCTACACAAACAAGTGCCTGGTTAAACATGGAAATAAAAGAATTAAAAAAAACATTAAATGGACACATAGTTGTAAAAAAAATACAGCATTATGAAACCACTGTATTAAAAAAAAAAAAAGTCACATTAATTCACTCTTAGAAATATTTTGGTCAAGCTCCCCTGCTCTTTTCAGGAGCAATGGAATGTGATTGTCAGACTCTTGAGCAGTAACATGGATCAATTTAATGCCCTGACAAACCGTTCATCTTCTTATCAATGCTTATGATGCGCAAACACTATGAGCTACTGAAGAACATGTCATAAAAAATAAAAATGAAAAGTCACAAGTCTCAAAAAATCATACTGTTGCCATGAAGCTTTTATGCACTGTTTCTTAGATTTAGTTAATATTGTCATTGCAATCATAAGGCGAGAGGTTTTACATAGTGGTAAATATCCTTGCACTGCTATGTTGCTATATTCTGAGGCACCCTGATTTACTTTGCATGCCCTAAATTTGAGAAGTGAAAGAGTGTATGAAAGCAAAAGTGTGAAGGCAGAATACAAAAGATGGTCCGTTTGCACATACTCTTTACATTATAAAACCTGCAGCTTTAAGCAGCAAAGGCACCTTGTGCATTTAAAAAGGAATGTCTTGAAGCTCCAAAGAACGGCTTGAAAAAAAGATAATCAAAACACATTAAAACTTAAATAAAAATGACATAAAGGATAATAAAAGTCATGGCTGTCTGAATATTCAACACTCCTATCACCTTCAAAATTAACTGCCTGTTGGTGAATACTTTTGGATACTAAAAGAAAAAGTAAAATTACCTTTTGTTATGAGTATACAGATGTTATATATGATAAAGTATGATAGGTCATATTCAAAACATCACATGTGCTAACTTATATTACTCAGACCATTGCTGCACTATTATTAAGACATAATTAAAGTGAAATCAGCTAAATTCTAGAAGTGCTTATATTTCTATCCTGAACTGGTGAACGTTGAATAAAATAGCAACGTGTGAAGCTTTCGCCTTAAATATAAATAAAAAAAAGAGATGGAAAATAATCTGTAAGAGGGAGAGAACCGATTTCACCATCTCTTTGGAATGTAGAAACTTTAAAAAAGGGAGTACTGAATCTAAATTTGACCAGCTTTGTCTTCCTGGCAGGATTTTTAAAAAAAGCAATTAGTAATCAGTTACGAATGTCCAAATTTCACAGCATTATTATTTATTTTATTTTTTAGAAAGCAAAACTCCTTGTGCAAAGGCACACTACTTGGCAACATTACAAAAATACGCTGTTTCAGTACAGTGCGAGGACAGCGTCTCTCCTGTCAACTCTGTGGTCTTGGGTCCCCACGAGGGAGTGTGGTCTACATTTAGTTTTTAAGAAAAAGCCAAAAGGAAGAGTATTGGATTGTTGTGGTCCCCAGCTTTAGTTCTTCAGGACATTAGTGTCCCATACCTGCCGAAAGACATAAAGCAACAAAAGATGTCTATCAGTGGCTTCACTGTGACAGACAGGTGTGACTTAATTAGGGTCAAACGGTGAAGTTTACTGCGGTCTGAAACAAATATATTACTATCAAAAGAACATTAAATATCCAGGGCACAGTTTTCCAAACTGCTGTGATTTATATGACAGACCAAAGGTCTTTAAATGACATATCATTCTAAATGAATTGCATTCACTGACCATCACTATGTCTAAAATGGTCTGCTATGTCAGACACTCCAGAGTAAAGCATGCAAACAGTGTGGGGCTGCTGACTTGGGTCGTGTCAAATGTCTATAAGGTCCAACAGCCAACCCTGAGTGAGAAATCCAAAATCTGTACAAATCCTCTGTCATCCTCTGAGTCAGACTGAGATGGTGCACTAATCTCCAACATAGCAGCTATTAATGTGACAAACCGGCCTGGCAGGAGCTCCACTTCTAACACTCATCGGGTCTGAGCAGAAAAGGGGTCTTGTGTGTGAGTGAGGAAGCTAAAGGGTTTGAGTGGCGTCACCACGGCTGTTGAGCATGTTCGTAGAGGTGGAACTCGCGTGTGCATGTGTGATCCCGTGCACTGAAAAAGCAGCACATTACGTAGACATGTATGGAATCCCTCAAGGCCAAATCTGCCATTCCTCCTGCTGGAGGGGAACAAAAGGGGAGCAGATCTGATTTTAAAATAGCAAACAATGCATTGGTGGCATCCTAAAACGCTGCGGAGCCGAAACCAAGGCCAAACGGCACACTGAAAAAGGCTGCGGGGTGAGCTGTTCACGGGCCACTTATTGGCTTTTGGACACATGGTGCTGCATAAATCAAGGCTCAGGTGACAATGTAACATGTGTGAAAAGAAGGTCACGCCTCCAACCTCTGGCCACATGTCAGAGCTTCGATATTTGTCGGAGCAAAAACTGGAAGGGGTTGCTGGTGGGACGCCAGCGTGGGATCATGTGCAGGAGCTACTTTTACCGAAGGGTGAGAACACCCTAATGGATGTTGTGATCTTAAATTTCAGCACACATTACATGCCCTTCTAAGCTCGGTGAACAAGCTTCTTTAACCTATGTCTAAGGGTTTTATCTGGTTCTCTTTAAGCTTGACTTTAAGTTCTGAATGTTTATTTTGTAATGTTTCAGCGTGTGCCTTTCAAACTGGGACTGATGCGCCTTTGTTGCACATCAGTATCCACCACTGATAGCCAGCAAGGAACAGAGGCAAAATGGGTTATATTTGTAAGGGTAAGCTGGCATTTTAGGAGCCACGAAGCGGCTTAATGTGTGTCAGTTGAGTTGCTTCTGAATTACCAATGAGGAACAGCGGGGAGACGGAGAGGATGTCTTTTTCTTGCCAGTACGCTGCAACTGATACATGACAAAGGCTCCTGATTGCCACTCACCTACTTTCAGTTAGATATCAAAGGACACCCTCACATACAGAGGGAGCTCCTCATACCTACTACCAGGTTTCATGTCTTTAGTTTCAGATCTGCTTGCCAGGTTTAAGTCACAACCCATTTCAGTGTCTTTACTTCAATAAAAGGATGAAATACACCTCTGTTTAACTGATAAAATGACCCATTTATTTGGCTCGGAAACGCGACTGACCATGTTATTCTACAAGCTCTGCAGTTAGAAGCAGACGCCTGCGATGCCTTGAGAAAACTCACCGTTGGCGACTGATTTGGTCTCACCTCTGCCTACCACCTGGAACACATGAGAACAGGAAGGTAACACGGAAGCTAAACAGAAATGAAGACCTTCTCCCCATGCAGATTGTTGACTCTGTCCCCATCTCCCTCACCACTGCTCTTCACTGACATCACAGCATAGCACGGTTAGCTAATGACAAGCTCTCTAACCGCTACTTTTCCTGTTGAGGACTGTTTTTGTACGTCAGTGCAGACCACCACCCGGTGCCCTCGCTGTTGCACCGCAGCCTGCAGCTCTGTAGCTGTTGGCTACGGGAACACACCGCTAACAGGGTAAGAAGGAATGAGAGAAGGAAAGTTCTTTGGAAAATAAGTGGGTGGTAGGATATCTTTGTCATACTCTTCTCTTTCAGCAGCTCTACAAACCCACTTTTATTTTCCAAAGGAAATTAAAATAAACACTTTAAAATGTGAGGTGTCAAACTGCCACTGCACTACGTAGCAAAGCGCCTTCCGTGTAATTAACGCCGTTTCTCCATTAGGGCAGTAAAAAGTTAAGGGAAGCTGGATGCAGAGGAGTGATTTGTGGTCGTCAGAAGTAGAAGCGGTGAAGTAATTTGTGAGAAGTGTGAAAAAGCCTGGGTCTCGAAGCTTTTTACAGCACAGTCTTTACACTGTATGAATGTTAATGGAGTCAACTGGAGCCTTGTTGGTATCACTCTGCAGCTTTCTTTAAGAACGCCTACAAAAACTGGCAAACTAGTTTTACAAGTTAAGAGTTTAAATGCAACAGTTAAAGTCTGTTGCTCATAATTTACAAACTCAAACCCTCTGACAGATCTGTCACATTATGAATGTCCAATCTCAAGCTAAGCCTCTCGGATGGCGATTTCTGTTACAACTAAAACAAGCTGTAGCGTCCAAGCAAAGCAAAAGTGCAGCTGTGTCAGTGACAGAGCAAAAAAGTCAACAGTGTGGCAGCAGCGTGTGAGCTCATTCTGTGATAAGCGCTGTGGAAACGTAGATTAATCACTCTTTTACCTCTCCAGGCTTATTCCAGACTGAACGGTGAGGTCAACTAGCTATGTGAATTCTTTAAAACAAAAACAAACACAAGTGATTGGAACTTCCACAGCAGGGTTAAAACAACGTGAGGCTGTTATATTTCTTCTTCATCACTTTAACAAAACGTACTCTTGACTGACATCGACTGGAAACCAAGGAAAACCATGGAAAGCCTTCCACAAGACCACAAACCACTTCAGCATAGTTTAAACGAGTCTGGATTTGTTCCACGGTGTCTAATGCCCACTTGGCTTTTCCCCAATGGCTAAAACTGGTACTCTAATCAACCTGCTTTCTTTATGCTACTGGACAAGGAGAGGGCTGAGATCAATAAAGCTACCTTCGTTGGAGTGGCGCCTTTGTTTTCCCATAGACTCCTCTTGTTGGTGACATCAACGGGCTTCAGGTCCTGTCGGGGTGCGTCAGAACACAAGAGACAGGGACTAAGTGTTTTATCAGCGGTGCTCGGCATTTGTAGATCTATCTGAGTTACACGGTGACAGTGGCAGAGTACTTGAGACGTAGAGGGATGCAATAACAACAGAGAACAGACAGCTCGAGGACTGACAGACAATACGCTGAAAGGGTGTTTGTCTGCAGGAAGTGGAAAATAACACTCCCACTGTGAGAAAGAGTCAGAGGCAATCTGCTTTCAAGACACTCCAGCACAGCGCAAAGCAAAATTCAGGGAACAGAAACATTTCAGAACAAGTAAGTTTTACCTCCTCATTTATTTTCCTCCATCTTTAAAGCAAGTCATACTCCACAACATAAGGAGAGTGACTACAGTTTGAAATAAAATGCCTTATTGACACTAAAGAGAGCATCCCTGCTGATGCTAATCGTTTTATAATAACCACATGTGTCGATAACGGCTTTAAGAGCAGAAAGCTCAGATAAGTCACAGTTCTATTTACGGCCACCAGGTGGTGCCAGATAGATAAACCAGCCTGACTTGCTTCACTGCATCTTTTGAAAATGATCATAAAACATGTCCAGTGATTGCTGTATTATATAATATTAAAGCTGATGCATAATTCAGAACGTTACACTTCCTTATGAGGAGCAGCAGACCAGTGCAGATTAACCGTATCTCACATATTGCAGGATGAGTGTTCTCACACACAAGCGACTACTAAATCCTTATAACAAGCACTCACAGAGCTCAACAGCTGTAAAAGTGTGTGGCTGAAGATCTGTTGTGACCAAACAATCCACCAAAAGTCATCAGATTCTGATTCAAATCAAGCTGATTGTGCATGCATTACATCACTCTGGTCCTCCACCTTCAAACCGGTGACATGAGCCCAAAAGTATACTCATGTCTCATGAAAACGAGTCAAACTCTGGCAGAGGAATGAGTGTGCATGTAGGTCCACACCGCTCACTAAGAAAATAAGTAAATATGCAGATTTAAATGGCTACTTCCTGGTAGCAGCAACGAGGGTTGCCATGGCAGTGACTTACCGCTGGCCTTCCTCCTGCCATCTTGCTCTCTGGGGTTTTATTCAGCCAGTCGTTGATGCGTCCAGCAACGCCTGTTTTTATCACAGCTGCTTCCTGTTTGGACAGGATCAAAGGTCGTCAATGACAACAGGATAGAGCAGGAATTGCCAGGGTAATGAGCTCTTTCCTTTCTCTTTCTTGTTCTGCCTCAGTCACATAAGTTTGATCTCACATCCTCCATTTTTTTTTACCTTGAATGCGCTCCCGCCACCTCCAGGCGAGGTGAACACGTTGCCTTTCTCCCACATGCTCTTAATGTTTCGTATGCTGTCGGTGACCATGGGAAGGTCCACGGCTCCAGAGCGAGGGGATCGAGACTCCTTGTTCTCTCTCTGAGGAGACAGAGAGGGCAGGTTGAAACTTTGAAATAATCATGATCATTGCTCTGATGTTAGTCACGGTCATTTACAGGCTTTTAATTTCATTTTGACCAACTAGCGGAGGTTTATAAAGCATTATTTTTCTCGTGCCGTACACTGCTCATGCATCCCTCTAAGGCCCAACCAGCCCTCCTCGTCTATGGCAGTGTGTAAGGCAGATTCAGACTCGTGTGTTTGAGCTCGGGCCGTCAGATTATGAGGCTAAATGATTATCGCAGCCAGTAGCACTCACAATATTCATGTATTCAATGCGTGAGGAAAGCATCGGGGAAGACATTTGCTGGTCATTCTATTGACCTTATATCAATAATAATACAGCGTCCACCTTCCAAGTCAGAGAAACTAAAAATACAGGTGATAATGAATGATTTGTTAGTTAATGTCAGCAGCTAAAATGAGGCTTTATCAGCTGAAATCAAATATTAGCATAACTTTAAATATCAGCACCATACTGCTGTTTCATTCTTTCAATATAGCAATTATTGTTACTACCGGTATCGCAGCACCCCTACTTTGAGGTGGAGGGCCACTGGGCAGGTATTATGCAAATGTGTTCATGATGACTTCAATTCATGTGGTTTTTTAGGCCATTTACATGCACAAAAAAAGATAAAAAACCTACTTGACCCCTTTAAAACAGATAAAATTGGGCTTATAAGGTTGTTATCCTGAAGTTTGTGTTACTCCCAGCTGTTTAATACACTGCTAATCTATTGTCTAAGGCATACCTCTCTATGTGCCATAAATAAGCAGCGCGTTACTCAGATGTTGAAACTATTCAACCTTTCCCATAGCTGATGCTAACCTGAGCAGCCGAGGTGTACTGCTCCAGCCTGTTGTCTATCTTGGACACCACAGGAGAATGAGACGCCTTCACTGCGCTGTTGGGCAGAAGTGATTGATTAGCATTCGGCTAAACAGGACAGGTGACACAGCAAGTTAGTGGGAAACAAAAATGGTCAAAAACGCGAGGCTTTAAGATATGTTTTTACCTTTTCTGTGCAGACTTGTTCAGAAACTCTGCTCTCTCTCCAATCTGTGGAAAAAGACCAAAAACATGCTCATTCATCCCTTTTTCGCTTTCATTTCTGACTTACATGTGATTCAAAGTAGGTTTCTGGGCTTTGATGACTCATAATTTCACAAGCAATTATGTACTGAACTTTCTCGCCAATAAAACTTTTAATGGTTTTCTTAAACATTTGTCTCATTTTCTTCACATGGTCAACAAGTTGGATTCTCCTGACCATCAACACACAACATACAGCTCTGCATACACACACACTGCGAGCACACAGAAACACAAGAAAAACAGCGAGATTTTTCCTATTTCTGCCGCGAGACTGTGGGAATCTCAGAGGATTGTTTATGATATACGGCAAGAAGGCTAAAAGAGGGGGCAGTGCATGCGTTCCTGAGACACACACACACACACAAAATGGACAAAAGAAAGCAGAAAAGGCTTTCTTCCCCCCTTTCTCCTCGAAAAGGGACCTTTCGCTCAGCTGCTACCGAATGTGGGAGTTCCCAAAATACTCCCCGACAGGAAATTCCCCATTCTCAGACGCGTTTTAAAGAGCTGTAGCCATCCGAACGCAGTTACAGTAATCCTGTTAACCCTAATCGCTTTCCTGCATATCCCTGCTGCCTGTCCTTCATTTCGGCCCGCTGTCTGTCTCTGCCAGAGACCGCTGTGCTTTATCTGCAATACAGAGCAGGGTTATGCTGTTTTACTGCTGATAACACGAAGGCGAGCTTTTGGGACTGTGTGTTCCACTGGGAGCTCATTCCCGGTCACGATGCATATTTTTCTACTTTTTAATGTAAACGTACGGGTCCTAAAACAGCCGTTGTAAAAGGTACATTCTCAATTGCATGCATATTTTTTAAAAAATTAAATAAAAAAATCAGAAATAGGCTTTTGGCAGATGTCGCTGGAGCATGAAATTCACTCAGTACGTAAATTGAGCAGGAAATTGTTCAATTTATGTGAGGAATACAAAAAAACAGATCTGCCTGTGTAATTTCACGTGGAACTGCAGCAGCAACATGAAATAGATTAAAGCCATTTTTCAAACGATGTCCACACTTATAAACGGTTACATCCATATTGTGTGCTGTGCTAACAAAGAAACGGGACTAAAAGACAATACTGAGATGATGTCTAAAGCTGCACGTCCATCTTTTTCTTTCATTAGCATTGAAAATAACAGTGATATGTGAAAATCTGCTGCATTTTAGCATTTTAACAGCTCTCTCTTTCACGCTTACAGCTGGATGATGTTTTCTGTCAAAGATTCACCGTTTTTGTTGGTAACTCACAGCTGTGAACAGTTTAAGAAATGTACAGACTATTCTCCCTAATGTTCAAAGCAAAGAAAAGCTTTTCGTTGTGGATGATGATCCTCTTAGTAGCGAATAAGTGAGAAGGTTAGCCTGCTAAATCTTTGGCTAAATCTTTGTAAATCTGCTATACATACACTTTGTATTCTAAACAGGTAGATAAATATATAAATTCCACACCAATGAAAGCAAAAACATGCTTTGAACTTTTCACCTGATAATGATCAAGTTTAGTTTGACGGTCAAAGTTCGCTCGTTAGCCTGTTAGCTAACTCATTTTTACAACTTCCAATCAGATCTCTTCACAATCCACCGGAAACTGTCACATTTTGCCAACGTGCTTGACGAGAAAACAATGGAAGTCATTAAAGTAGAGAAAAAGTGCAGTGATTTGCAGAACAGAACTGAACTGAATAGTGAGGTGATGAAAAGGCGAAGGGTCACCGGGAGGCAGAGTTCAGCAGGGAGGCGGCTGTTGGAAAGAAGCTGTTACTGAACCTGGTGGTCTTGTAGCGCCTCCCAGAGGGCAGGGGGGGCAAACAGTTTATGGGATGGGTGATGGGACTCTTTCCTTATGTTGTGTGCTCTCCTGAGACAGCGCTTCCTACATACGTCCTCTGTTGCAGGAAGTGAGGCTCCGGCAATGCGCTGGGCAGTTTTCACCACCTTCTGCAGTGCCTTTCTGTCTGAGATGGAGCATTTCCCAGATCACACTGTAATACAGTTGGTAGAAGTTCACCAGGAGTCCTCAGGAAGAGGAGGTGCTGGTGAGCCTTCTTAACGGGGTTAAGAAGGCCCACGGCTTCCCCAGGAATTTGAACTTGGTCCACCGTCTTTTTTGTGTTGAGCAACAGGTTTTTGGGTTGCCAGATAATGATCCTTCTTTCAGCACCCGTGCAGGGAAACATCAGGACTTTTCTGGGTTTCATTAGATGTACATGTTGCTGTGTGCGTTCACATATGGAAATGAAATCACTATAACAACAGTTTTTTAGTAGATGCTTATCGAAATAGTAAACAACCATTTCTCGCTGCTGTTAGTAAAAAGATAAATGGATGAAAAACACACTGGATGTAGCTCATTGAGTTAAGTCTTTGACTGTAGTGCGGGAAAGCAATGTGTTAAATGTAGCACAAACAGCATCCCCGCAACTTAAAGGGAAGCCTGCACAGTGACATGAGCGACATTCAAGGGGGACGTTTTGCAGAGGTTTTAGCATTTAGCATAGAAAGAGTTACATACGTCTCTC
This sequence comes from Leuresthes tenuis, assembly GCF_036924035.1. Classification (NCBI taxonomy): domain Eukaryota; kingdom Metazoa; phylum Chordata; class Actinopteri; order Atheriniformes; family Atherinopsidae; genus Leuresthes; species Leuresthes tenuis. The sequence goes on along the minus strand of NW_027325377.1, from coordinate 23,526,166 downwards.
AGGAGCTGGTGGAGACTTACAACTGAACTTAAACAAGAAGGGATATGAGATTTACATTCTCCAAGTGGCCATAAATTTAGCCCTAGATGACTGCGAATGTAGGCTTGTGTCTGTTGGAGGTTTAATCAGCAAATGCTTGCTAACACATTTAGCATAATATGCTAATACAGGGATATTAGCATAGCTGTATTAGCATAGATGTAGATGAGAAATGGCGGCTTTGTGGACAAATGGACGTCGTACTGTTGTGTACAGACTTTTCTGGGGCAATTATTACTTGGTGTGTGTGTATACACACATACTGTTAATCAGTGTCACATATACACATACTTGACCAGAACGTACCTGTAACTAAAGGGGAACCCAGTGACAACTCGTCTACAACTAAATGCAGCTGTCTCATGTATAAAAGAGCCCTCCTACGACACACAATCCAACATTTACACACATAAAAAACGACAAAAGCCACAGTTCATAAGCAGTGTTGTAGCATATGGCATGCAGCAGACACACACGCACAAACACACACATGCACAACGGTACCTACAGTGAACATGATGACAAAGTAAAGCTGTGTCTGAGGCAAGCGGAGGGGGGTGGAAAATGACACTTAAACACCATTGTTTAAAAAAAACTGACCTCAATCAAACAAAGTTCTGCGTTCTGGTATGATCAGTGCTCACTATCAGAGCCAAACCTTCAGCCTGGAGTGTCATTGGGATGGGCCAAATGGATATCACAGCTAACTGTCACTAATTAGATTTTCTCCACTGGCTGAAAATCCCCCTCGATTTTCAGTGTGTGGGAGTTGCCTTTTGGCAACACTGGAAACATTTAGCAGCTGATTAAACGTTCCTTTCGCTGTGGCAAACATTTATCTCTGGAGAAGGAGGGTGCAGCGGGCTGATCTTTCACTTCTCTTTGTGTGTTGAACTACAGAACATGTCAGCAAGAATATTAGAACGAAGTCAAAAAAATGTTCACATCACTCTCAGTTCATCAAGCCTCTCTCCATTTACGAGTGCTCCTTCCTCTCAGTCAGATAACACTTCATGCACAGAGTTAAAATAGGTGGGAGGTTGCAGATGTGGGTCATCTGGCACTTAATCTCTCCAAATATTCTTGATGTTTAGCTTGAGCTTTGCTGCACTTCTAGATGAGCGGGGTTTAAGGTTTGCAGGAAGACTATTATTTTGACTCCATTCTGCTGACCACCATAAGGGATTTAAAGAAAATACGGGAAAGGTCCAAAAAAAACTAAGACACACAAAGTACATTTCAGTACATCGTTACCCAATCACATTATCGTGTTGAAGAGGTTGCGTTGAAATTCACAGCGAATGGCTCGTTGATTGGTGGAGAGGAAATATTCCATTTAGCAGTTTTACACCAAAATCAGCGTGTTTGAACAGGTTTTTTTAAACAAAGTGTGTTTATCCTCGCTCCGCTGAGGTCTACGACATATTCAGAGCCGGTCCGTGAAGCGGGGGCGTTACGCTACATTCTCCAGCACGTGTTGGACAACGTTTCCTGATAAGCACGACTTTCTGAGCTATTATTTTTGAATGGATCACAGGTGTCAGCCCCACACAGCTCAAATGAGATTGAGCTGTCTTGTAAATGTAAAATTGATCAATCTTGTTTCTATTTGTTGTATTTTCAGTTTCAGAGCCTCCATTACGGTCGGTAAACGTGTGTTTGTGATGACGAAAAGTGAGCTGGTCCCCTGACACGACTAATCCAATCAGCAATTATTTAGCAACTGGTGTTGTGCTCAAAGTAACGCCGACTGGAGATAAAGCCGATGAAACTCGATGTTAGCCAGTATTATTTCTTAGATTTTTTTGTAAATCCAGCAGTATGTGGTTACTTTGGCTCTCCTCCTCTGTCAGTATGGTGTCAAACAACACAAACGTGATCCCAGGCAACCAGGAATTTAACAAAACTAAGTGAAAAGTTAGTGGAGGGAATGTGGCGTCTTTTCCAGACTTAATTTGAGAGCTGGCTGACTGTCTCAGAGTTCTACACGAGAGGAAAGCTTGGCTGGGAGAAAAACTAAGTTAGACAGAGGGCTTGATGAGTGGCCAGAGGTGAGAGGTTGAAAAGGTGGACTTACTTTCAGAGAGGAGCCTCGAGGGCTGACACACTTGAAGGGTTTGTCCTCCCCATCCGTGGTGTCTTCCACCTTCTGTCTCTTCTCGGCGGCCTCTGCTCTCCTCCTTTCGATCTCCTCCTTCATCTTCCTCTTCTCATCCTGAGAAAGCAAGTCGAGTTGACCATTAATGTAGCTTTTACAGTCTCTGAGGCTGATTTGTGTTTGTAGGTGAAGCGGCTCACTGCTGCACCTGTTGACTGCTCAAAACTGTCTTTTCCCTTTTTTGTTAAAAGAAACTAAGCTTTATTTGAGCGTTAATGACACAGCTGGACGAGGCTTTTGGGTGAGTTGCTGCTGGATACTTGCAGCACACTTCTTGGTCACCAGAGGATTTGATATGAGAACAAAACATAACCATTATTATCTGAAAATAGCACATTACTGGCAGTCAAACATACATGGCACTATCTTTGTGATTTAGTTTATCCAATGTAGCGGGTTAGAGCCCAATCTAATTATGCAGTTGTCGCCTGCGTTTAAAAAGAAAGCCATTGTGGAAAGCCACACTATGAACTGTAAAAAAAACCCCAAAACAATTATTGTGTGAACCATTTGTAGTGTATTCAGATGAGGGCTGGTGCTTGGCAGAGTATCAGCCCTCTCCAGCTTCCTTGTCTTGGTTAATTAGTCTTTCTGTATCTCTGGGCCATCTTTTAATTACAAACCAAAAGGCCTCATTAACATCACACTAGAGGAGAAGAGCAGGGGCAGACAGAGAGACGGGCCGCCACATTCTGAGCCAAGATCAACAATGAAGACCAGTCAGGGCAGGAGCAAGGAAGCAGGGCCTCAGAGCGAGCGGCTGAAAGGGAAACGAACGACACCTCGTGTTTGGGTGAGAATGGGAACACAAAGGAAGGAGCAGATTATCATGTTCCAGATACATAAGGATGAGGCTGCTGTGACAGGAGGAAAAAGGAACGACATATGCAGGTTAGAAGAAGGCTGAGTCATGATAACGGTGACGTTTGGTGAGATAACGTCACGGCCGTGCTGGTGTGAGTGTGATGTATGAGCTTCAAATCACACGGGTGCAAAGGCTAAACCAACAGAAAAGTGACGAACCTCCTCCTTGGCTTTTCTTTCCGCCTCCTCCTGCTTCTTCTGCCTCTCCTCCTCCTCCAGCACCTTCCTCCTCTCCTCCCTCTTCCTCTTCAGCTCCTCCAGCTCGGCTTCAGCCTCCTGCTGCTTCAGCCTCATCCGCTCAAACTCCTCGCTCTCGGCATCGTCGCGGCGGCGCTTCAGCTCCTCCAGCTTGCGCTCTGCCTCCAGGCGGGCGTCCTCGTCCTGCTCGTCACCTGCGGACACCTCGGGGGAACGCATGCTGCCACGGCTGGCGCAGGCACAGGAACACACGCAGGTTAACGCTTGACATTTGATCTGGACTGAATATTTAAACGCTCACTTGAGGGATTTCTCTGACAGGAAAGCAGGCGGACAAATACCAACGTTCACCTTTGCAGGAGTAATGTTTCAGCTCATCTCAAGTGACACGCCAGCGTTTCAACATGAGGCATTACTTTGGGTTGTTTTTGCTCAACAGAAACACCTTGTTTGCTTGAAAATCACATCCAGATATGCTTTTCAATTATTCTGCAGAAGCCTCGGGCAACATTTTCACACTGTGACACAACAATGCATGTCAACATCAATAAGTTCCTGTGTGATGAAACTGTGCAGTGTATGCAAAGTCGTGATAAATCTCCATAATTTACCCCCAAAAAACAAGTTCAGTTTGAATCTTATTCCTCTCCTACGCCCACTAAGCAACAGTGATCTTTGGTTGTTAAGTAGCTCTTTTTAGCTGACCTTAGTGCCAAGAATATTAGGTTACTACAGTACTTTTCCACAAGTGGTCAAGCATAGCAAGGCAATGGTCTATCTGCATGCTAGTCTCACAGCCCAATAATAGCTCCATTAAGAAGGAATGCCTTTTTCTGTGGTAATATATTCCTGTCAGGTACTTCAGTAAAAAAAAAACTTTCTTTTGTTTGTTTCTAATGAGGAAAACTCCAAATCTCGGGCTGAGATGCTATTGATGAATGAGATTCAGTGTTTTTTGGATTCTTCTTGATTATTTATTCCCTGTTGGACCTCAGAGTGAGGCCCAAACACTGACTTGGGAATGCTGCTGTTGTTGCTGTGTACCTGAGGGTCCTCTCGGGTTTCCTGTGCTGTTTGGGAGCCGCGTCCTCGTGCAGCCCTCCATTGTGCTTCCTCTGATCCTCTCTGTCCTCCCTGGCTCCGCCTCTCTCGTTCGCCTGCAGCCGCACACAAAAACAAACACAACGGCAGTGAGGAATGTGGCAATGGGTCGGTTATCTGACAGCACACCGAGTCGAATGAGGGAGAGAACAAAACAAACCAAACCAAACAAGAGAGAAAATCACTGGGTCCACTTTAGACTCACTGCTGACAGAGACTGTGCAGTTTTCACCTTCTAACTGCTCACTGTCATCAACAACCACAGTCAAACTCTGATATAGTTGGATTATTATGTACAAAACCAGAACAATTTGAGAGAAAACATCCCGATATTACTGTTCAGATGATCAGGATATGGTATAATTGACAAATTGAAGAGATCTTTTTACTGATCAACTGATGACATTTATGATCATCAGATTACATTTTTCCATTAAATAAAAATGAGTCTCGCTTCTATATTGTACCATGAATAAAATATTAGTTTATAAGATTTGTAAAACATTAGAATTGAGGTTGTGTAATCCGTAAAATGTGCCAAAGCTTTGGCTGGAGGTGCACATGATGTGATGACTGAGTTATTTCTGCTGCTCTGTCAGTGAGTTGCTGGACTGGAGTCAGTGAAATGTGACGTGTTGGAGGGGTGGAAACATGCAGACAGAAACACTGTGACCACTCTGTGCAGCATAACCTTATTAAAAACGGGACCGCACGGCTGCAACCACACCTGGCTCGGTTACCGCCACTCTGCAAATGGTGCGAACCACACTAGATGACACGAGGTGTTGGGGTAATTTCAGCGTCTGGCTCAGGAATGAAGTCAACGAGATGGGCTTATCAGGAGGAATTTGCATTTTCTCCGAGACGCATGGAGACACTGAAGTTACCCAGAGAGAATCTCTGTGCCGTGCATCACACCTCTACTGAAAGTCTTACCGCGTGTTTGATACCTCATTATCCTCTGAGTGTTGTATCTCAGATATCTCAAAGTCCTCTTCAGTGTCATTTCTTAGTAACATAGGCTTGCTCTCTGTTGAATTATCTACATAATCATCCTCAGGTACCTCTTCAGCCTCTCCTGACGCTACTGCATCCTCCTCATCCTCTGAATTTGCTGACTTGTCCTGATTTGACCTCTCACTGACTACCAAATGTGTTTCTTCTTCAGCGAGGTCCTATGGAAGAGGATTATAGCAGTTCTTTGAAAAGAATAAAGGTCTGTGACTTGTCTCGGGGATCGGCATTAAAGAACAGTGTAGGACTCAGTGACCGTACCTTGTTTTGCATTATAGGCTCTTCAGCTGATGCCTGCAGAAACAAGCGTCGCATTTGCAGTGACTATCGGCCACAAAAGACCAATAAGTGGCAAAAATAAATGAACAAGAATGTAGAGGACTCACCTGCTCTCTCAAGTTAGACCTCCTCAATTTGTCCTCCACCACTTCAACTTTCTGCTCTTCCTCCTCCTCCTCCTCCTCCCCTCCCTCAGGAGCAGCCTCCTCTTCCTCTCCAGGCTCCTCTGCTTCCTTCTCCTCCCTTCTTGAGCTGTAGCTCGGCATCTTCTCCTCGTCCTCCACATTGTCACGGTAACGACCCCTACGCCAGGAGGAGGGCCTCTCCTCCTCTGTGTTGTTTTTCTCCATGGCGACGCTGTCGTTGCTTTCTGTGACGGTGGGATCCAGCTGCTGCTGCCTTTCCAGAGACTCCTTCATGCGTCTCTGCCGTCTCTCCTCGCGTTTGGCCATGCGGTCCAGCAGGGCTTGTTCCTCTTCGTCTCCACCGCCCCCGTAAGAGCTGCTCACAGACACGGTTTCTGTCACACTAGGAGGAGAGAGAAGAAACAAGTATTTCATTGTGTTTTTTTTCTTGTTAATGAGGAGGAAGCGCTGAGGTCAGAGAAGACGTCAGCTGTTAAGACAAAGCAGGCAGGGGAAATGATATCTACTGCTACCCATGAGATGCTTTTGATCAAGCTCTATATGAATCTATCAAAGTATCCAGTGAGTGTCCACCCCATATGTACAGAAAATGCACAAAAACTCTGATTTCATGCCTGGACTTATGCATCCACACACTCTGCTGCAATCTACCAATGTTCAATAATAGATCTTTATTATCAATATCAATACATGCCATTGTTAAGGGTTTCAGGATAGTGAGAAATCACATGTTCAAATCCATTTAGTATCATTCTCTGGCAACAAAGAATATTTGTGCAAAAATTCATGACACCCACCCAGCTGTTTTCTATGTGGACAGACTGACAGTCTAACGATTTATATCCTTCCACCTCACTCAAACCAGCATGACTCAAACTATTCTGACCGAAAAGTCTGGCAAACATTATCCTTCCATCCACACAATCAACAATGGCTAGCAAGCGCTGGGTCCTGTCTCAGCATCTTCCCGCACAATCCTGTTGTTGTTCGACCGACCCAGGATGAATCTCTGAGCTCATAGAGAGGAAACAATCATGACCACAAAGCAGCATCTGTGTTGCTGGACGTCTGTTCGACCCACCACTTCCACTACAGCCAAGACAATTCATCTCATAACCTCAAACTGCAGAGAAATCGATTTTTAGCCCCTTTGTTAGTAAGGCGGCCTTTCTGTTGGAAAGGAATGAGATCATACACTGCTGGAGCACTGAGCATGCAGTGATATTCTTTATTTACATTGTAGGCACACAGTTCTACTTTGGACGTCAAATTAATGTTCTCACACTGTAGACTGCTGCAGCACATACTTATAAATATATAAAAACACGTGTACACATGTATACAGTATGACAACAAAAGTAATTGAACTGAGGTTTCAGTGTTGTGGCTTCAAGGCAATAGTTCAGTGCTAAAGAAAGACAGGGGATTGTAAAGGCTGAAGGTCTATTCATTAGCATTGAGAGAAATCATCCTGACATGACTGCCACTTCCAGATAATTTTATTTAGTTAAGAAGAATCCCTGCGTAGCACGTTCCTGCTGTGTGCGAGTTTAAATGTTTGCTTTTGGAGTAACATTAGCAGCCCTGGTCAGTTACGGCTGCATTAGCCAACATCAGCCGACATTAGCCAACATCAGCCGACATTAGCCAACATTAGCCGACATTAGCCGACATCAGCCGACATTAGCCAATCTTAGCCAACATCAGCCAACATTAGCCGACATTAGCCAACATTAGCTGGCATTAGCCGACATCAGTCAACATTAACCGACATTAGCCAACATTAGCTAACATTAGCCAACATCAGCCGACATTAGCTAACATTAGCCGACATCAGCAAACATTAGACATTAGCCGACATCAGCCGACATTAGAAAACATTAGTCAACATTAGCTGACATCAGCCGACATTATCCGACATCAGACTCAGCTGACATCAGACAACATTAGACATTAGCCGACATTAGAAAACATTAGTCAACATTAGCTGACATTAGCCGACATCAGCCAACATTAGCCGAGATTAGAAAACATTAGTCAACATTAGCCGACATCAGCCAACATTAGCCGAGATTAGAAAACATTAGCCAACGCAAAACGCAAACTAACTAACTAAAAGAAACAAACAAACAAATGAACAAATAACAAAACCATGAAGCTTTTTTCTCTTAAAACAAACAAACAAAATATTTTGCTGGCATTCAGCTTAGCCTCAGACTTTTAGCACAGATTCAATGGTGAACTGTTACGAGGGCAACCGCCAGTCCGACATCCCGCTATTCCGACACGCAAAACGTCCCACCATTCAGACAAGGCTTTCCAAATAAGGAAATGTACGTTACTCAACAGATGAGTCCCTTCTTTCTCTTCATGCATTTTACATGTTTTAAGAGATATGCACAGATGTGATACAGTCTTTAAAAGCGTAATTAAAAACACAAAGTCGGCATCCGAAGGAAGAGATGCCTTGACCGGGAAGCAGACCGCGTTGGTTTTCAATCACACCCGATGCCACTTGTTGCAACATTAGAAAATTTAATCCAGGAAAAAAAGGTTTACAAACATGGACCAAAACGGCCCCACAATATGCACAAAAATCCAAAAGAAACTAAAGTTAACTAAAAAGCAACTAAACGGCATGAAGTGGTCAAAATTGGTGTTTTACGCATGCCTCTGTGCGTCTGGCACATGCGTCTGGGGCTCTTCCACGTTGGTTTGTGGATGAAAGCTATATGTTCAGCCCTTACATGTAAAAACAATCTCTACGTGACATTTTGGTCGGCAAAATCCACAGACAAGACGTCTTTTGTCCCTGCTCACAATCATTACGCATGGCTCTTTCACACTGCCACTTTCCACGCAGATTTCCAAATGTATAATCATCCACGGGCAGTGAGATTGTGCGCATGGCGACGTATCTTTCATACCATGCATACCATATACGCAATCTTTTAAATACCATCTGTGTGATGTTGCAAGTTGGCAAAAAAAAAAAAGATCATAAAAGGGTGAACTTGTATTTTCTATAAAATAAAATTATAACTTTAAATTATAACTTTATTGTCCTCGCTTTTCTCTGCTTCGTCAGCCTGCTGCAATTTCACAACATGGCGCTGTGTGTGTGATTGCGTGATGGAAAAAATAGACTATTAAAGGAACTGTCGGAAAGGCGGGATGTTTGAAAAAAATAAAAGTCTTAATGATGGGACGTTGGATAGAAAATTGTCGCCATTCCGACAATTTGAGGCCCATGTCAGACTGGTGGGATGTAACCACGCTGCACTTGTATCTCTCTCCAAGCAGGAGGATGTTATACCAACCTTTTAAAACACCATTAAATTAGCGCACCGTGCCATAAAAAGCCTTGAAGTGCAAACTGAACACCTTTCAAAGCCTCTCATTTTAAAGCAAGTCAACTGGATCATTAAAAAGTCAGACAGCCTTTTCAATTAATTCAATATCAGCTGGATAATTAACAGCTTGCTAACAACAGCCACAAGAGTAGCCTCTAATAGTGTTAGCCACTTACTGGAAGTAATTTCTGCTCTCCATTTAGACAGTGTTTGAGGATACATTGTTTAAAAAAGAAAATCTGCTTTAGCTATCTGAGAAAACGATATATGTGCCTTGGGAAAATGGAAAAATGTACATTCTTGGCAGTGGTAACCAAGGCAAATGAGGCTTTCATTGTGAGGAGTCCTCAGATAAAGTGCAATATATTCTCTCTATGTGAAAGGATTTTGGAGGCATTCCTCTGAGCTTGCCAGGGATTAAATCAGCGAACAACTGAATGTCAAACTTGTAGTTTAGGAAAACATGCAATATATTGCATTGATGATATGACTTGCTATATATAAACAAACACTTCAATATATGGGGATAAGCTCCGGTGGATTAACAAGGAGTATAGTCCACCTCTACACCTGTGCACGCTCGTTGTTGAAGAACTTCCTCTCAGAGGAATGCAGCCCTCATTATAAACCTGCGTTTGTCCAACTTCAGGTCAAAATGTCTTTGCCATGTTCATATTGTGATAAAGAAACATTTGAGTTATCACGCAGCCCTTCTGACGGTTTATTCTCACTTAGATTTAACCAGAAATCAGGGGAGGCAAGCTGCTGACAACAAATTCATCACACAGTGTTGCTGTTGATGCATCACCTGTGGCTGTTGGTCATGACCAGGCTGTCTGGCTGGCCGCTGTGCTCCTCGCTCTCCCTGCTCCTCATCCTCTCCTGGCGTGCCCTGCGCCTCCTCTCACGGGCAGCCTCTTCTTCATCATCATCATTCCGTGCCATCCTGAGGGAGACAAAAGAAGAAAGTGAGCCTGAAAAGGACACATTTTGTCTTTCTTTCTTTCTAACTTTCAACCCTTCTTTCCATCCTCAATTACCTCTCCAAGTTAGAAACTTCAAAGTGAATGATTCTTTAAATTGGACTGTAATCAGCACAGTGACCAAAGCTGATGGATTTGCTTCAGTTTTTTTTTTTCCTCCTCTTATCAAGCCAACCTGTCAGCTGTGCAACAACCAATACTTCTTATCGTGGCTGCAGTTTTCACAAGCTGATAAAGAGTCGGTCTGGAGACCTGGCTTGGCTGAGGATAAGAGAGCCATGAATGAGTGTTCTGGTTAAAGGCAAAACTTTAATGTGTATAATTCCTCCAGAAATTTAGTACAACGGCAGATTTTTCTGAAGTAAACAAACTGAGGTAAAACTTTCTGTTGTGTCCAAACTACTTTCTGCTGACATTTACGGAAATGGGCTGCTGGATGTAGCTGTAAAAGACAGACATGAGGGTTGTATTGATTCTCCCATCCAGCTTTTGATAAGACAGCAAATGACTTTTCTTTTAAAAGTGTTATAGTAAGCTCTAAAAAGCAGCTGTCGGGCTTGCACCTTAAAATTTCTGTTCTCCTTTAACGTTGTGCTGCTTGCTGCAATGCATTACTGGTCAAGCGTACAGCAGATGGAACGAGGTCATGTCTAAAACAAGAGTAAACATCTGTTTTTACATTAGACACAAAGACTGTACCACAATACCTTGATTTTAATGGATGTAATGTTGCAAAATAAAAAGGGAAAAGATCTATAAACCATGACAGAACAAAATCCAAAGCAGACACACAGTGGATTATGAACATATTCATCCAAAGCGGTGGTTTAAGTAAAGTGTGCAGCTGCAAGATATCAGAAACAAGATGCTAGTTGGCTAGAAAGCTTCTGTATTTTTATGCGCTTAAATTTGATTGAAAGCAACAAGTTCAGGCCTTTCTCTGGGGCCAGTCCAAAGTCAGTCTGGGGAATGCAGCAAACTCTTAACCGAGAACTGAAGTACAATAGGCAGTTATTGGCAGACCGACTACACCCAAATGTGGAGTACATCTGATACTGAAATGCAGATTAAGTATCATAAAATATTGATATCTAACTTGTTCCCCCAAAGTGCCAAATCCCTTCCCAAAACTGCTGTGTTTCTGGCCACCTGACATCTATGAACTCAGCTCCATGCTTCATCTGCGTCGCCCTGGCTGACCTTTACACTCCCACTGCTAACCACATGCCTAGCTACCTAAGATCACAGCGCAGCCTTTGAGGTTAGCCAGCGAAGCATGCCACTGCATGTTAATTGCAACATGTGTGGTGAGCTGAGCTGAAGCCGCCTTGGTTTATGTGAGGTTTAACAGCTTGTGAACAAGAATTTCCCCTTTGTTTCGTTCTTCTCCGACGTTAGCCTGCTGTTGTCAGAACAGATGAATCCGCTAACGCCCGATCAACACCGGTGGGATGGTGACATCAGTGATGACAGGCAATCCTTCACACGTGAGCCTCCTTAGTTCAGATAACTTTGTGTTTAGAAATCTGGCTTCATCAAAAAGAGAAGATACCAATGTGCTTCTGTTTGTGGCCATTACCAGGTTCTCTAAGCCCTCACAGAGGGTTTAAAAAGGTTTTGAAGGAGCAGGAATCCTGGTCTAATGTGCTCAGTTGTGTGATTAGTAAAGCAGATCTTTTCCTTAAATGTGTGGGCTGTGTCATCACAAAATGTATAAAAGTCCTGCCTGCTGTGGGACTGGGATTAACAAGCCACCTGAAGGCTTTTCAGTACAGGCTGTAAGGGGACGCCAGCTTTAATTCACCTTAAATCTACACACACAGTTCCAAGCTAATATCAGTTAAGAATCTCTTTACTGTTATTTAATCACTCATGACTGGTGCTCAGCTTGTGCAGCTCTCATACTGTGTGCATTTAGTCAGCCGTTGTCCCAATTTGGCACCCGAGTGTGCATAAAGCTTGTGGGTGGTGTGTTTATTGATCAGGAGGGCTTGAATTTTCTTGGAACAAGGGTCAAGATGTGAAGATCACAGTTTGCTACTGCTCCATACCCTATATGTGTTGCTGGAGACCTTTGACCTTTTCCTCTCTCCATGCAACTTGGATGTACAGTCATATGGAAATGAAAATGCATCTTCTTTTAATTCAAAGGTCTGAAACACAAGGACATAAAACCTTACCATGTGCTTAAAATTAAGTACATCCTACTTCAGATGAACAACAACACATGTCACACTGTGTCATTATCTACTAAAATTAAGCCAAAATGTAGAAGAAAACTATTTTTCTGCTTCTGTAGGAATTAAAAGGGTATCAGCCAGCCAGGTTAGACAGTTTGCTGGTCTGGAGTATTAAGGTGTGTTATCAGGTGGAAGCATAGATGAGGCAGTTGCCAATCTTCCCAGGACTGGACGTGTCAGCGAGGTCAATGCTTGGATAAATTGCAAAGAAAACTAACTACATCAGACTACAGGCCTCAGTTAGCAGGTAAAATATTTGGCTCATTATTTAAAATGAGAAAAAGACTGAACAAGGATGGCTTGTTAGGAAGGGCTGCAGGAGAAAGCCTCTTCTCTCTAAAAAGAACATGGCAGCACAGCTTAGGTTAGCAAAGCTGCATCTGAACAAAGCACAAGACTTCTGGAACAATGTCCTTTGGACAGACCAGAGCAAAGTGGAGATGTTTGGTCCTAATGCACAGCAGCACGTTTGGAGGAAACCAAACACAGCATATCAGCACAAACACCTCATACCAGCTGTCAAGCACAGTGGTGGAGGGCTGATGATCTGGGCTGGTTCTGCAGCCACAGGACCTGGGCACCTTGCAGTCATTGAGTCCACCATGAACTCCTCTGGATACCAAAGTGTTCTAGAGTCAAATGTGAGGCCATCTGTCCCACAGCTAAAGCTGGGCTGAAACTGGCTCATCAACAGGACAAAGATCCCAAACACAGCAGCAGATCTACAGCAGAATGTGTGAAAAAGAAAAGAATCAAGGTGTTGCAATGGTCCAGTCAGAGTCCAGACCTCAGCCTGACTGAAATGCTGTGGTGGGACCTTAAGAGAGCTGTGCAGAAACCAATGCTGCAAACCTCAATGAGCTGAAGCAACGCTGGGGAGAAGAGTGGCCGAGATTCCTCCACCTCCATGAGAGAGACTGATAACGTCCCACAGGAAACTTACTTATGTTAAACAAAGTTTTAAAAGGTATTAAATCGTAGGATTTATTGTTTTTCAAGCTTTTAGGTTTAGTTTTTGTTCAGCAAATAAAGACAAAGCATAACGTGCCAGATGTTGTTGGAACTCACCTAATCCTAAGACAGGGAACTTGATTTTCTTAATGATTTTTAACTTTTTTTCACTGATTGTAGGTGAAGTTGTGCCAGAAACTTTTACTCTGGGAGAAGCTATTCTTTACAGCACATTAGCCGATGAAATAGGAAACATTTTCAATGGAGTTTATTCTCAGCAGTAACAGCACAAAGGATTGAGACTGCCGCTGAAAGAACAGCATTTACAGTTAGCTTACATTTGTCCCAATGTCCATTCAGAACAAGAAAAGCTGTATGTGAGCCTCTAAATAACTTCAACTGAGTTCCCCTGTAATAGAGAGCACATTAACCCTTATTTAAAATGCCATGGCAACGCAATGTTTTTTCGATAAAAAAAAAAGTGAAACACTCCCAAGGGACTGATCCATCCCAGAAATGGCACCAAATGTCATGAGAAAGAAGGAGAACGACAGCAGCTAAAAATGGAACAAAAGAGTCCTCGGTGGCGTTGACGACAACGACAATCTCAGGGTTAAAGATTCCCCAGTAGGAGAGAAGAACAAACTCCTAAAAGCTGAATTAGCATTCCTGTCAATCACAGCCCTGCTTGGAGCCACATGCACAACCGAAGCTCTGATTTAATATCCCCTTCCTTACCTAGGCCCCAAACTCCATCAGCATACTGACAGAAATATGGGCTGAGGTGGAAGCCGAGTGGGGGGGGCAAGTGAAATGGAGAGTAGGGATAAAAAGGAGAAGCGGGAAATGAAAAACGGGAAGGGACAGGGCGTGCACAATAATGGAAAAAGGAGTAATCTGCAGATTTTATCAAAGTCAACTCTTCCTGTATAAAATGATGTGTAGCCGCAGTAATACGCTTCAGGTATGTGTGTTGGCCAGAATATACAGTGCAACAGATGCTTACTGCCCGGGTAGCCACATGCAAAGAGAGCAGCGAGCTGGCTGGTAATATGCACTCCACACATTTAGCTTTACATGTGGCAGCTATGATGCAGCTGAATAATTTGATGCACATGTTCATGAGCTGAATAGTACAGCAAAGCGGTTTTAAGCAGGACTCTGCATTAGGAAAGTTATCAGTCTGCACACAAAGCAACGCCATCAGTGAGCCTATTAGGAAGAAATATGTCCAAATATTATCTTTACAGCAAAATATCTCAGAAATGTCAGAGAAAACAATTTGGGAAAAGCCCATGAGAAAAGACTTCTTCACCCCTCCGCGGCAAGAGAGGGACAGAGGGTAGGGAGGGAGGAGAGTAAAGAGGAAGACTGAAGGAGAGAGGGGAGAAAAGGCTGCGGTGAACAGAGGGGAGGGAGGAGAGGTGAAGGAGGGAGGGGGCTCGGACTGTGCTGTCAGAAATGCTGACCCATTCCCACGCTGGCCTTTCTGGACTATTTCCCTTCCTATTGCCGCCCCACAGGACCACAACCTACCCCGTCTGTCTCTCTCCCCCACCCTGCACTCCACTGGACATACTCCAAGGATACAGTGTTTGCTGAGATACAAATTCCCCCAGACTGCATTCACTCTTACTCACAGATGACTGAGATTGTATAGCACGCAAATAAAATGAGTAAGATCAGGCTTCAGCCCTTTCCATGCTGATGTGGCAAGTCAAAAGTTGGAATATGAGGCCGGATCATAAAGTCTCTCTGCCTCTATCAGCCTTTCTATCTGAATTCTCCTCCATCTCCCTGTCAAAGCTAAAGGTTTATGATGGAGGACTGGGTCATATTTGGAAGGGCCATTCACCCAGGGCGGGGATTGTTTGACATGGCTCATTCACGGAGGATGGGTGTTATTTCCTCAGCACTTCCTGGTCTCTCGAAGTGGAGTGCCAGTACAGATGTAAAGAATGAAGAGGAAGGGCAGGAATAGGACGACGGTGGGGAGAAAGTGAGAAAGAAGAATTTGCATCGAAAAAAGAGGAAGAGACTGAGATGCAGATGCAGGAAAGGAGGCAGTGGGTGAGGAGGGGGGAGAAGAAAGCCTCTGAAACCCAAAGAAGAAGGAGAGGAGGAAAGAGGATAGGATGCAAAAAGATTTAGAGAAGGAAACAGGAGAGAGCGAAAATCCAAAATGAACTATTCCCCAAAAGGGACAATAAAGATTTTTAAAAATGAGCAAAGTGCAATTCAATTGTTCCAAAAACCTGCCCTGAAACAGGGAAAATATTCAATGCAGTGAATTGTAAATCATTAAAACAATATATTAGACTGGAAATGGAACAAAAACAACATTAAAAGTTAAAATTGTGAAATCAAACTAAAAGCAAAGGCTACTGAAGAGTGGAAAAGTTAGTAATGGTACAAAGAAAAAAGAATACTGTCGCTCACACTCATAAGTATCTGTATGCGATGAATCAGCTAGCTGTTAGCTTAGCACAAAGCCATGTACACTTTCTATTCTTTAGACCAAAGTATGAAAATGGGGGTTATGTGGAGGCCGCCATAAACAAGAAAGCAAATATCATATTTCACAAAATGTGAGCTCGCTTCCTGTTTAATCAACAGCCAGCACTGTAGAGTCACACCAGACGTGTGACTGTAACATGGAAACACCCAGTGAGGGGCAAAAAGACAGCGAACTTTCCAGCTGACTTGCATTAGGTCAACTGGAAAGTTCGCTGTCTTTTTGCCGATTCTGACAAACTGAGAGGAGCTGGCTTTTCTTTGGTCATCATTTTCATGCTTGTGCCTGAATAAATGGCCTATTTGAGCTTTAACCGTAGCTTGACTTAACTTTGCATGTAAACTGTCACAGAGAAAGGCCAAATTTAGCAGGAGCTGGTCACTGAATTGACTGGGAAAATTCCAAGTGCTTTTTTGGAGACATTCCTGTCTGACTGAGTCTCAGTGATGGAAAACATACGGCAGCACTGATGAGCAGCGAACTGAAGAGCACATGAGGGCGTGAAAGATTGGGGCAGATAATTATGCGCATAAGTGTGGCTTTATTGAACACAAATAAAAGTTAGGTTATGTGTCTGCAGTACTTCAACTAGTTCAAGACACACCAACACATGCAGGAGAGAGACCCCACAGCATGCAAATGCTCATCCCACCTTTGTGCACATGAGCACACAACACAACACGCTCACAGTGCTCATAGTGTGGTAAGGCTCTGCATGTGCACCATCATCCATATCCACAAATAAAGCAAACTAACACTCTCTCACACAGACAGCCACAGTGTCCCAGCATGTAGGAAACCATGCTGGTCTTGGCCAGTAAACACTTATAATAGTCAGGAATTTGGCATTCCTACAGCCGTCATTATACGGCCCCACAATCTCCCCAAACTCTTTTCACAGCACGCACAGTTATGGTTGAATGAAGCAGGCCAATGACACAACATGTGGTTCTGACTAATCCAACCAAGACAGGCATGTAAATATTGATTGTTTCAATGTATTGGCAGAAATGGAAACAATGTCGGGATGTAGCCTTTTATCAATAACAGGAGCAGCGTGTTGCCCGCCAACTGAAATCATGGCTGCTCAGACCAAATCCTGAACAAACTCCCTCCAGGCAATGTAAATCTTGAAGGTGCTTACAACTCTTACTTGTTTCCTTTCATCTCTTTCTCCCAGTCAGCCCTCATCCCTTCTGTCGCCTCTTCTTAGGGAATACTTTCTGCCAGATTCCATTTCTCTCCATGTTACATAAACACTTGAAAAAGGCCTCAATAACTAGCAGCAGGGAGCTGTGTGGGCATTTTATGCGGGGGAATCATTAAGACTCACTTCAATAAGCTATTTAAAGTGTATTTGAGGAATTGAGCATAAAAATCTACGAGGTGAAAAATAAAAGATGCCACAAAAATTAACACTGCGTAGCTGTAATCAGTCGGTATTTCCTCTGAAACCTATGAATGAAAGCGGAGCTCTTTACCATATTCTTGCAAACAGTTTTGGCCCATAAACATTTCTATCATTAACATTTGTATTGGAGCCTATAAAGCTGCACAGAAGACCCTTTATTATGTTGCAGGTGCTCACATTTACTCATTCACACTAAAAACAACTGAGTCATCTTAATGCTGGACCAGTTAATCATCATCTCATCATTAATCATGCTCAGTATGCTGTGTTGCAACACGCTGACGTCACAAAAATGTTTCTTAAACTCTGTGATGACCTCCTCTGTTGGCCAAACAACATCCCTCTTTTCCATCTCTGTAACTTTCAAACAAAACATGTTGCTGCAACAGTCCAGCCTTAAAGGGGTCACATAAAACCTGAGCCACTTAGACCCAGTCCGGATTCAGACTGTGTGCCTCTGTTTGTGGGACTCTTCACCCCAAAAAAAGGTATTTTTATTCAGTAGAGATGACCAAGAACTTCACTTGCTCTAAAGGAAATGTGCACGTTTGCACCCATGACAGCCTTCTCACAACAACAAAAATCTTTTGTGCAGGAAACGTGAGGCACTGGGAGGGGAGAGGCTGTGCCCCTCTGATAAGAACATCAGTACCCTGCTGTATCTTTAAATAGCAAGAAGTGGTTTCATGTCATGTTAAGTTTTTTATACTGGGTAAAACAGATTACCCAGAAGCTGATAAACGCTCCGTACACAACCCACAAGTTAGCTGTTAATAAATACTGTGATGTAATCAGCAACAAGATGCACGATGATGAAAAGGCTTATGTGTAAAAGCATACATATAGATGTTTGCTAACATGCTAGCCATGGCTAACACAATCTCTGCAGCTTTAAAGACGTTTTGAAGTTTACGAAGCTTCAGTTTCTTCTCTACACTTAGAAATGCAGATGCAAATTTCAGTGATAAACTATGGAGGGATCATTTTGGAAGTCTGTCATTCTGCAGTTTAACATTCAGCCTTGATTTTTGGGCAGGTGCAACATGGAAGTAGTTTAGCTTCAGCGTCTGGTTGAAGTACTTAACCCTGAATTTCATTACCCAGCATGTTTAAATGGTGCACGTTTAAATGGTGCACATATCATTGAGATGGGAAAAGCCATTTTACCTTCAGGAACTGACCTTGCTCCTGACATCGATGAATGCTACTCGCATACTTTTAGTGTTGTAAGAAAGAATTCTCAGGGAAAAACATTGATGCATTCAGCAGTGGTCAGACCCATGTCAGCTTGTTTTCCCAGAGTGATGCCTTCTCAGGGCCAAGTGACCTTGGCCAGTTATCTGCATCCACATCAGACTCATCCTTAATTGCAGCAGAGATGAAACGACTTGTGAGAAAACACGCTGCATGAAAACTTTCAGCTTTTTCTGATTAGTCCACTTGGTGGGTTACCGCTTAATCAATCTGCTGAAACGAACTTTAGTTTAATCAGTTTCTTCCACTGAATCAAAGACGGTTCACAAGGCCATGGTATCTGGGAGAGAAAATTGGAAACAGGGAGGCAGGGCAGGTTTGACCATTAAAGGTCATCACATTGCGTATCAGATTTCCTATCAGCCCTTTTTCTTCTTGCCTGGTTTGGGGAAGCCAATAGTTGCTGAGTGATGTTTTTAAAAGACCCAGGTCTTGCCCCCCCCCCAAACTTGGCACAAGCATCAGAGGTGGTGTGCTTAGCATTAACAAGCAGAGCTTTATTACACAACACAGGCTGTGCAGCACTGTTTTAACAACCTAAGCAGTAAACATCATAAATGACAGCAAGGTCTCCTCCTCTGGACTGCAGGTGTTCCTTAAGCCACTCTCTGCTTTGCAAGGGAATTATAGGGAAGCCTGGAGTGATCTGCAAGTTTGAATCAGACAATGAGGAAAGTCTCACCGCTCAGCTTCCAGGCGCATCTCCTCCCGCTTTTGCCTCCTCAGCTCGCGGCGCCGCTCAAAGTCCATTTCTTCCATGATTGTGCCCTGGAGAGGTTACATCATCAAACACAGACGTGTTAATTTACTCCATTTATTTTTGGAAGGAAACAGGAAGTAAATACATATACTGGCACAAACTTCTGGTTTAACTCAACATCAAGTTTTAATCCTTAAGAAATCAAACCCCGTTTCACCAACAACAACCTCACTGTTAAATCTTTTTACACAACATCGGCAGCGTAGTTGCTTGTAAATCAAATGTCATATTTCTGGATTGGTGTTTCACATTAAAAGCATTTGTGGCAAAACACGGGGCGGCTCAAACTGGGTTCGCCTTTGCATTTAAAAGCTATTCAACTTGCTGTTCCCATGGTGATATGTATACAAGCCTGATTAGGTGACAGCATATCAGGGATTTATGGCCACATATTTTGTTGGAACAAAAAAAAAAGTCTGCGAGGCTCGAGACCACCCAGGAACTGCTGAGCCCCCATCATACATCTACAATCCCTGCTAAACTGTCACCAACATCTACTACACATAGCAAAAAGATGCTAAATGAGCAGTTACCATCATATTCACACGCTCCATGAGCAGGCAAACAAGTGACTGAGACAACAGGATGCATTTGAGGGAATTCTGGTAATACAGAAGAAGTAGACACGACGTCATACCTTGAATTAGCCTCCAAACAAAGCCTCTTCTCTCACACCATACCAGCTTCTTCAAATGATTTGTTTAAGCAAAGATTCAATGCAGCAACTTGTAGTCGTAGTAGTATCCCACAGCTGGCCTCAGCAAAGTGAAGAGGCAAATGCCTGCTTCTTTCCCTCCCTGCTCGTTGTCCCTCCCTACATCCCTTAGTGACCTCCTTCCTTCCATCTCTCAGCTTTGCCCCTTTCACCCCCCCTTCCTCCCCCCTGTCCCATCCTGTCTCTCCTTCTATCTCTGCTGCTAACTTTTCCTGTGCTGTTTACTGACATGTCAGAGCTTGGCTAAACTTTGTTTTCGCTCGCCGCTTCCAATAAACTGGCTCTCTGCTTCCTTTAACTTCCATCTGCAGTCCCACATCAGACATCTGCACCCAGGTATGCACGCACACGAGCATGTGGGCGCGCACACTCATGCTAATAAGCAAACAGATGTATGCATACTAAGAAAACACACAAAGGAGAGAACTTCTGTGAGAAGCTATGACTTTAAGAAGGCCTGAAGTGTTGTCGTCCTCATTGTCGATTCTCACCCTGTCCCCTCCTCCCCATGAGCCTGTACAGTAAACACAGCCTTCCCTCTATGCTACTGCACTCCAGAAGCAGGCTGGGAGATATTCTAAATACCACAAGAATTCACCATCTATGTTTAGATGCACACTTAGTGTCTTTTGTGAAACAGCAGGGAGGGAAATGACTCTTGGATGTGGGGCTACTCATACAACTGTAATTAAGACTAAATGAGAGCAATAACTAAAACCGACAAGGCCTCCAAACATCACCAGTCTAATCACATACTTCCTAGAACCAGCGACGCCAAGGGAGACAAACTTATTAGTAACACAATCACGCAAGCATATAAATTTAGGCTTATTGTTGCAAATAAAGCGTGATTTATTCAGCTGAGAGGACTGCATTTTAAGTGAGTGCTTCCATTTGTGCAGAATGACTTTAATCCATTTAAAACCTTGTAATTTACTCTTGGAAAATAATTGGTAGCTAGATTGAAATAAAATTGGTTGGATTACTGTACAATCCAAGTTGGAATTGATTGATAAACTTGAGGAAACAGCCTTTTAAAAGCGATGCCTGATGTGTGAATGGGCCGCATGCAGCAGTCTCATTGTTCTGCCGCCGCCATGGGGAATCACCACGTTGAACACCGACAGAGGGGGCCTTCAGTAAAACCTACAAGTGCGACTGTTGTGTACATCAGTCAGGGGACCACCCACACTTCGCAAAACTAACAAAGCCAAGAGAGGAGAGAAAAAGTATTCCATAAAGTTGAGCAACCCAGAGTCAACATTTTGTGACATTTTAAGCTTGCCTGAGCCTGTCCGCTGTAAAACATCTTCTTCCTTTACTGCTCTACTCTCTTCATTTATTCCTGTTTACTTCCATCCATCTACTCTTTTTTTCTTTTCTCCCTCCCATCTTTCTCTTTCCCTGTCTGCCCCTGCCTTCCACAATGGCTATAATGACACATTTACCAGTCAAATTACTACCTGTCGAGACTGCCAGACCCTGGCACACAACCCAGTTTCTAAATGCCAATCGCTTGAAAGCCTTTAAAGGTAAGTTGATATTATCCTCACAGCCACTGGGATTACACCACCTTATAATGCCTCTATTTTCTCGCAAAGTCCTCAGTTAAAAGAGCTAAAACAATGTAACCCTGTCGGCCAAATTACTCCGGGAGTGAGCGAAGGAATAAGTTATGGGCCAGCAGTACGGGATCTATTTTAAGCTCTGGTGAAATGTTCCTAATACTTGCTTACCAGTCTTTCAAAAGAGTGGACTTTGGTCAGATTTTTACTAAGAGCAACCATCCCCTCGCAGCCTTAACACAAACACATTCATCTCTACGTTATGGTTATGGAGCTATGCAAGGAATGCTCCTATTTAACCTTTGATTTTAGCAGAAAGGACTTGAAAGAGTTTCCAAATTACTCATTCACATGCCAGTTGAACGCAGCTGTGGATCTTTGTGCGTGCAGTTACTGTTTTGGTTATCGAGCACAAAAGGGAATTAAAGCTAAGATGAACAAGTAAAAACTAACATACCTCTAATTATATGGCGTGAGCTGTGAGGTTGGAAAATAAAGGAACAGAGGAGGCTTGTTGCTGCTACAATGGTGATAAAGTGACCTTTATGTCAAGTACCAATAATTATCAATAACCTGAAGATCTAACCCACTACAGCTGGATCATATTCAAACACACACATTTATAGGGTTCATCACGTCATGAACCATGGAAAGAAAAGCCATCGATCTTCCCAGGAGTGGACGTCCCAGCAAGTTCATCCAAGGTCACAATGTGCAACGCTCAAAGAACTAAATCTCAGACTCAACAGTTCAGGACGGTACAGTTAGAAAAACACTAAATAAGCTGAGGTTTGCAAAGCTGCTTCTGGCGACGTTTGACCACAACAAAAACAATCAAACCGCTCACATCAGCTGTCAAGCACGGTGGTGTGTTGGTGATGATTTGGGCTTGTTTTGCAGCCACTGATCCTGCTTCTATCTGACAGCAAAGCTTGGCTGAAATTGGCTCATGCAACAGGACAGTGGTCCCAAGCACAGCCTCAAATCTACAAACAAATGGCAGAAAAACAAAAGAATCAAGGTGTTGCCACCCCCCAGTCAAAGTCCAGACTTTAACCGAACTGAAATGCTGTGGTGGGACCTTAAAAGAGCCGAGCATGCATGACTTCTCAAAAACTGATAACATCATGCAATATTACTCCAACGGGTGCTTCTTAACCCTTTTACACGACTGTGAAGGAAAAAGGCAGGACCAGCTACACATACCACAGCCTCCAGCTGACATTTTTTGTGTGTTTGCCCTAAAAGGAAGAAAAGAGTGCGTTACCACTCGGGTTGAGTTTACATTGTGAGGACAGAGATGTACTATTGAGCTGCAGAGGAGAGGAGAGACATGTCCAGAGGCTACAAGTGTTCAGGTGAGGAAAGGCATTCCAGCAATGTAAAAGAGACACTGGCGTGAAGCCAGGCCTTTCTGGTCTTTAAGTCAGTGGAAGAAAATATTTTGGCCACCTGCTGCAGTGCTTGGTGAGCTGCAGAGTTAATGAGCCACTTTCGTTCTTTTACCAGCCACGTGTCACTTGGTTTTTCAGAGCTGCCTCACGGGACCAGAAGGCATAAAAGATAGATTCAAGTGAAATATGTTATCACCGCCCAATAATAGAATAAAACACGTCACACATCATTGGAAAATAGGCCATCCTTCACGGACAGTGGAGGACACGGCCTCTTTACTGTTAAAAGTGCAGGATTCCATGTAGAAAAAATATGCAGACTTTTAGGTCTTCACGACCGAAGTTCGTCTCCACATCCTGACAAATTCAAAGCTTTGATTGTAACATAATTGTTGCCCTCTTGAAGCACTCTCATATGTTTGCAACAGTGTGACAAAGGACCTCGTCTTCACAACAGAAATTACAAACCAATGCAGAGTGTGTTTTTTTACTCAAAAGAAAGGAAAAAGTCCGGTCTGCTAACTTCTCTTTGCTTTAGCTGGCATCTATGCCAATCCCACACAAATAACTACAATAAAGTGATGAATTAATCCGCTTACAACGAACAGAACAGCTTGCTCTGCGTTTACAGTAAAGGGGAATGAGACGCTAACCTCACGGGGGGGTGAAGATTAGAAAAATATGAAGTAAATTCAAATCGAACTGGGAGGAAAAAGACAGAGACAGATGTCTTAGTTGAGTTTAAGCCGAGATCAGATATTTTGGCAAAGGAAGAATGTAATGACTTTACGGTTATTTTATCACACAGATAAAGCCGTGCAGTAAAACAAGGAAGAGGAGACATAATGAGGGGGAGAAACTGTGAGCTGGTAGGTGGTGCACTCTAACAGCTGTTGTGGCTGAGGCTCTGGGGACAGTTTGAGTTGGGTAAACCTAACGTTTTCTGCAGGGGTAAGGACTCTCCGGAGATTAGTCTGACAGAGCTGTTAAAATATGCTCAGCCTGCGCACGAGGGCGTGCACATTACGGCAAACAGCATTTAAAAAAATAAGATTTACTTTTGTCAATGTGTGCGGAAAATGAGAGCAAATGAGCACTGAGGTGATGCATTTGAATGAATGTGATCGAGTGTTTTTACAACTGTTTCTCCTCAAACACGTGTGTGTGTGTGTGTGTGTGTCTGGTACAGTAAATGTCTATACATGTGTGATATTCATCAACACCTACAGTGCTGTGTTTGGAAAGCTGGCCTTGAAGCTGCAGGTTTTTGCACGAGGGCGAAACCAAATTAACATATTTACTGTCTCGGGACGTGAGCGACTGCGGACGAGTATTCATAAATTCAGCTGGAAGCTGCTTGTTTTTTTGGCTGAGCATTTTCCTGCCTGCATTCCACAGCCTGGCCGGTACACCGATGAGATATTTTTGACTGATTATTGACAGATAATATATACCGGGGTATGGGACTGTCATTTGTTAATGAAATTCCCAACAATCTAGTATTCTTTTCTTTATTTTCTGTCACTGTGATGTCAAACAGTCTATATTTAGAGCCCACTCGTCACCCTGGAAACCTGGAAAATCATCTATCATCTACGTCCATGAATTATAGAGCGCTTTAATAACATCACATGCTTTTTCCACCACACAATAGCTGATATCACCACAAGAGTACGGGATTACTGTGGGAAATGTTTGTCAAGCATCAGTAAATGGAGTAAAATTCACAAATAGCAGTTAAAACTGAACCATACAAAAAATAAAGCCATTATGTTAACCATGTCCAGGAGTAGTTTTGACTTCTCTGGGCTCGGAGGCATCTGTATCGACCATCACGCAGTGGAAACGGGTATCGTGGTCAGACCACTCATTCTTCCAGATATTTATGGAAGAAAGGAATGAAATGAGGCAATTAAACCCAGAAAGGACCAACCAGGGCTTTTTCAGCAACAAGTCCAAAAGCCAGGCTCTGCGATGGCCATGGCTGCGTAAGAGGGGGTATAGATGCTGGACCGGCCCGTCTGCAGTGATGACCTGTGCCCTGAAAGAGAACGTGTAGAGACAGAACCACCAAGAACTGTTCCACACCTTGATGCAGGAAGAATGGGGCAAAGAAACACCTGACAGATAGCAACACTTTGCATCCTTAATGAAAAAGAAAACATCTTGAAGTGGTACTGTTAATGTGTTAATGTGTTGCAGGCCTGAAGTACAAAAATGAATATATATCAACAGCTGAAGTGAAGTAATTGTACAACATAACGTGTCAATAAACTCCAGTCTTCATCCAATTTTCACCCTTTTCCAACTGTGTCTCCTTCCTGCTTGGACCACAATGCGGCAGCTTAACCAACAGCTGGGTTCAGGCATAATATGAAGAGTTGGTTGGCTATGAATTAAGTTTAGTGCATGGTTTAATTTGATCAAATCTCCAGCAGCCAAGCATCTATTTTTTCTTTATTTGTCAGTGTGATTGTCATCGACAACAGCTTCTGCCGTCAAGGCCAAGATCCTCAGCTGCAACCATTTTTTTTCTGAGCAACATATGAGACCGCGAACAGCATCAGAGCGCAGCTTAGTCTCAATACCATCTGCTTTCCGTTCACACTATCTCCTCCAAAATATATTTCTAAGGGTTTTGGCTCAAATAAGGAAAAATCTAACAGAGCGTGAGCCAACTGCATTCACTGCAAATCTGAGAAGCTAATGCCAGTGCAAAGTGAAATGCAACCAGACCTTGAATGCCTCCGATTTATTGTGGTTAGTGATTAGACACAATCCTCCCCCAAATCGAGCTTCATCTCCTCTGTGCTGACTCTGGATGTCAAATAGAAGATGAACCAGCGAGGGGAAATTTCACAGCAGTGTAAGGGAAAGACCTGAAGGTTAAAGATGCCAAGTTTCCATTTGGTGAAAGGAAAAAGGAGACTCCTGCATTCCCAGACAATGGTTCACATTCCATAGCACCTCTCTGTGCCCTGTGCATCATACACACTGAGGCAGACTGACTGAGGTTATCTGCACACACACACCCGCCAAGAAAGTCTCAATGGAATACCTCAGAGGCATCATTTGATAGAGCTAAACATCTGGATTGATCACTGATCCGGTGCACTAAAAGATAAACTAGCACAGTCAAGATGGTTAACAAGCAGAGAGGTTTTAAGCTTGAATACAATAATAACCTCCTTTGTACTTGTCTGCTGTTTTATTGAGTTTCTATCCTTGTCAGACTTTGTTGTAGCCACGTTCCTCCCCATGTTCTCAGATATTAAGACAAATAATGGCGAAAACTAAAAACCGTAAGGTCCAGCATTCTGAAATTATCCTTAAAAGTGCAATTTAACTCAGCCGTGCCTCTCTGGCTTACTACTTAAACTGAATGTTGTGATAAATTAGACATTTGTTTCACTTAGCTTTACAGCTGATGAATCCCTTCTGGACAGGACGCTGTAGCTTGATACTTTTTAAAGTACTGCCATGATAAAAACTGATTACTCAATCTTGAATCCTGTGTTTTATTTTCCATTGTCAGAGAGATAACCTTGTTCAAATCTGCACACGCTCTTCTCTGTTGTATATTTAGATTGTGACTCGCTGTTCTTTTAATATCTTCTCCATCTCCTGCCCCAAAATATGCATGACAGTTTCTGCAGAATTAGCTCCAGAGGTATCATGTCCTTTCCTTTCTTTGAGGAGACAGCTGAAAACACCTGCTTGCATTCCCCATCAGGCTGTGGGCGTGTTTATGCCTCCTTAAACACTGTGCCTGAAGCTAAGCCCCTCTTAAACTGCAATAACAATAATACCCCAGCGTGCCCAATGCATCATCGGAGTCTACAGCTTTCTGTGGGCAGGTTTTAGCACATAGGTGCAAAGACAGTCCTTTTTTCAAACTAAACTCTGCTTCAAAACCTTGAAGCTCTTTAAAGTTTACCACTGAAACAAGATGATAAATTCTTATTTGTCAGCTGCTGATCCAATTTACCAAATTAAATAACTGCCCAGGAGGAGGCAATGTAGCTGTTGGCTGAAAAAGAGGGCAATAAAACACTGTTTTACTTTTAAATGTTGGTTTTAAGAGGGACATTTGCATTAGGACTTGGATTCTTTTGGTCTAAATCATAAATAATACTGTAAAGAGGAAAATTCTTTGTGAAAAAGCAACCAAAGCCAAGATAATCCTTTTCTAGTCTTTGACTTTTAAAGGGCCTGAGTCCCTTTTAAAAGTGCAATTTTAAATGCTACACCACAATGAGGCAGAATTGGAGAAAAAGCAATCCAAAAAGTACAAATCCCACACAAAATAGGGATGTTTGTACGGCATCAAAAGGCTACTGCTCTTTGGCCGTGCTCCATATGACCAAATATGGAAGGAAAAAATGCTGCCTTTTCCCGTAACCAAACTGGGAAAAAAAAGGGGAAAAAAAAAGAGGGAAGGTTTTCTTGCATGCTGCGTGCACAGCAAGATAGAGCTCTCACACTCACTACACAGTGGCCACAGAGTTGGCTCCCTCTCTAAACAGCATGACTGATGGCGATGTTGGACCTGCCGTGACACCTCAGCCAATGCTGTCGGCCCCAGCCGCACACACAGACATGCACACCTGCACGACTCTGGACTCATGAAAGAGAGGCACACTGATCTTTTCACCGCGCTGACGTTTCATTTTTAAACACACACAAAAGTTTTGGTTTTTTTTTACTCTCACATATGAGCTCTCTACCAGAGTCTCTGCAATGAACTTTGAATCTGAGCCCCCTGGAAGGGAACATTCCTCTTGGTGAAAAAGCAGCCGTCTCCAGCGCCACAGTACTCTGCTGAAGTTAGAAACGGTTTGTTTATCTGGCTCCCCCTTGCTATGTGAAGCTGCTCTGACAGTCTTCTACAACTGCGTGTTGTGAAGGAATAAATGTATGTGTGGGCATGTCGTTCCACAAGAAACTTATCGAATTATCCGAGTGTGCTGCCAGCAGAAAAACTCTTTCAGCAGAGAACTGCAGGAAGATTAAAAAAAGGCAGTCTGCCCTTACAGAGCAAAATAATAAAGATCATGTCACTGAGGTTTTGTGTTCAACTTAAAGACTAATTTCTCTTTTACATAACTTAATAATTATTGGAAAATAATGTACTACCCACAGGCAGTTAAGAGCTGGCAACAAAAAAATATCTTTACAATCTTAAAATCTATTGTGGATTCTCATATCAGCCAAGTTTTAAATGAAGAGGTCAGCATATGTAAAAATATCTTTGACAAAATCTTTGGCCTCACTGTTCTAAATACTTGACTTACTGTCACAATGTGCAGGAAGTGCACCCTGCAAGTGCTGGATGCATTCTTTTCATAGGTTTCAAGAAGGTGGACAATCAGAGGAAAGTTGCCTTTGAGTGTGCCTTCTCTTTATAGCCAAGAGGCAGATGAGAAAATATTAAGCTAAGGTCATTCAGCAAATGTTTAGCGTAACTTACTAATACTAAAGAGTCTCAAAGTCTCTTAAATGCATCTGTCGCATTTCATCCATCAAAAGATTCCTGCAAATCCATCTTTGTTAAGCAGTACAAATTGCCTTTTTGTGCTCCAACAGGCTGTTTTAGGAGCTGTTTAGCTAGCCAAGCTCCTAAGCAGAGATGACAAGGCAGAAAACTGAACCAACCGCCAAAAGAGATGGATGGGGATTGTTCAGTATTCTGAGGGGATCACAGCCCTTTGCCAAGAGCAGAAGAAGATTGAGGATCCAGGGCATTAAAAGGGCGGACTCGGGTCCCATGAGTCCCGAAGGCAGCAAAGTCTCTGCAGTGCTCAGTTCATCTCTCAAAATGCAAATATCTGATGCAGTTTCTTTATTTTCTTGTAAATTCGTAGGTCAGATAATTTGACCCATCTAAGGTCTCATATGTACGCTTATTTTTCTTAGTTTAAACAGTTGGCTTCAAAATTACAAATGTATATCAGACCATCCAATCACTCACTTAAAATTATCTACTATTTGTTCTCAAGAATAATGCTGAGATCTGGTCATTTCTTGGCATAGTCAATAACAAATTTATCGATATAAACAGTAGCGGTTCAAGCTAGCTGTGCTATCAGTTTCAGACTAAGCTAACCGTCGCTCGTGTCTTGTACAGTAGCCTTAGTTTATGTGTTACTTCTGCTATGTGTTGGAGGTTGTAAAATGGAACATCGTGGATATTTTTACTTATAAAACATTACTACCTTGCTGGATGCACACGTACGCGCTAATATTTGTTAGCATGAAACCCGTCTATATGATTGGCGGAATGAGTGACTCCAAGTTCATCACGAGTTAGCTTTAGCACAGCTAATTGATAACAGCAATAGCAAAACACACTTTTGCTCATGATCCTCACCAGCCGCAGTAGTGTAACTAGTCAGAGTCAAGAAACTTTGTGTCTAGGTAGGAGTAAAATATGAACTCACTAGAACCAGGTAGCGTTTGACCTATGCTAATGCTTCCTAGCGCATGTGGTTTAAAATGGGTTTCTGGTATGATGCTACAAATGGCATCACCTCAAAAACTGCAATTTTCACAACATATAACCATATAACTCATCTTATCATCATGTTTGGCATAAATGTGATAATTATTTCTGTCATGCAAGTGAAAGTCTCCTGAAGACGGTAATACTTTTTACGATGGACACCCTTTGCTTTGCTGCCAAGCGCTGAAGAGGCTGAAGAAGAATGTAATTAATAAGCTGTTCTGGCTCCTTCTTCTTCTGTTTGCTCAGGATCCAAGCAGTGTTGGTTTTCAGCCCTGCAACCCTTATATAAGCATCCCCTTGAAATATTGCATTAGAATGTTTCCAAAACATCAAGCAATTTCAATAAATATACACTTTTGCACTTGACATGATATATTAATAGATCTTTAAATAATACCACAAGGTCGGAAGAGTTAAAGTTTCATCTCTTTGTCGAATAATGCAGTTTAATAGGATAACCCAAGACAGGAATAAAACCAGTGAACAAATGCACAATTTTCCTGTCAAAACAAGGCAAAATCCTCATCTCTTAGTCTTATAGAGCGCTTTTTAATTCAAGATTAAGGTATCGAGATTGTAGGAAAGAGTAGTCTATAGTGTGGACAAGAGTGAAAACTATCTTAAAATGCAGCATTTATTGCTTTAGAATTCCTCCTGAACCATCGGTAGTTTTTCATCCATTTGAAACATAACACATCATGTGAGTTGTCATGACGCCTTCTCGCATCCCTCTGTCATGTCAGCCTCCTTCCGTTCCTCCAGGACAGCCCACGCTGATACCTGCCTTCTGTCAGAGTAAATGAGGCCCGTGCAGGAGTCTGTGTCTCCACAACAGGACATTAATCTGCTACTAGTGAGCTGACCAGGGAGAGTAGTGGAGCCGGAGGGCTGATAATGAGTGAGTTTTACTAGTGAACGGATGAACCAGCTGATGGCAACAAAGCAGAATTTAACTGAAAAGGATTAAAGCAGACAGGTATAGAAGATAAACTACATATAGTGAGTCTTAATTAATTTAAATAAATGTTAGTGACTCTGAAAATGTATGAAAACTGACTGATAACAGTATTAATATCAAAATATACATGATGAGGAGGTGCTATGGCAGGCGAATGCCCCTGGTTTATGGACAACATCACATGCTGGAGTCATTAAGTGGAACATAAAAATGTATTCTCATAAAGCTTGAGAGGTTCCTTATGTGTCTTGGGGGGAGGAAGTGGAAACAAAATGGATCTGCTGAACATTTGTGACACGCTTCCTATAAAAGCCACGCTTGGGTCGCGGTGGACGTGTGGCTCCCTCCCTGGCCCGAGAGAAAATACTCTGCGTTGAGACAAAGGGAAAAATTCGAAAGGGTCGGGAAAAAAAAAAAAGGAATATAAGTGGCGGAGTGATTTATGTGGCTGACTCAAACCCACACAAAGGGAGAATGTCTTCCCATCATACCTTACAAGGAAACACATAAGGGTAGAGAGAGGCTACAAAGTATGATGCAATTCCACCACCCTTTTGAGAGGCTGTTGAAAACATGACAGCTGAGTGAAAACCCTGACATTAGTTAGCCCTTTCTGTGCATGTGACAGAGCCTTGTGTGGTAAACAAAAAGAAAATCACTTGAGGAGAAGACATATTTATTTAAATCATTCCAAAATGCCATAAATCCTTATCTGTCTTGCCTTGTTTTAACACACAGGTCAGTAAATCATGCAGTGGAATGCCAATTTTTTGAAGTGTGCTGCGAGGCTTTTCAAGGGTATTACATGACAAGGTATTTTTCAAAATAAGGGCTGCATTCCTGGAGAGAGATAGGAGATTAGGGAACAGGCGAGGTGGCGGACCATCAAGATGACCTGACCAAGTAGGCCTATTATTCACGCTGGATGTGGGGAGGTGGAGTGATTCAGTCTTGTTGCAAAAAAAAAAAAAAAAGGTGGGTGCAGAGCAAACACTTTGCAGCAACACTAGTAAGAAAAAGCTCTAATAATAGAGAGCTACACACCGGCGACAAGGTGGTTTGTTTTAATTCTGTGATTCTCTCTTCGGGAGAACGCCAGAAAACTGCAGAAACTTCTGCACTTTCTGATTATCAGTTAATCAGGTGCATTTGATTAGACGCACCTGGCTGCTACCTACCCTCTATATAATTCAAACAATCAATATTTGTTATAAAGCTCAATTTCAGTCTGGGATTTTAGCAGCAAGAGGATGCACTGGGCTAGCCATGCTTGTCAGCTGTTTGATGTGTAGCTTTAAGCACTCCTCATTTAACAGGACATGTTAAGCCGGGTTTCTGCCTTTTGTGCAATGTTGTTGCAAAAGTAACAGTCTGCCTCTTCACCGGAATGTACTTTATAAGCTCCACATCTGTCCTTTGAAGGCAGCTGGAATTTATTGCATTGTTTTATTGGCAACTTTTAACTCTGTGCCTAACTTCATTAATTTTGTAGCAATACCTCTTTCGAAGACAAGTTGGTACAAAGCGAGAGTGGAAAGAGCATGAGGAGGAGCATAGCTCTTGACAAAACATTGCAGATGTCAGTGGAAAATTCAGCAGAGAAACCCAGTCCACCTACACCAACTTAAGGATACGATACCAGGAACTATGACCGATGCATTTTTTTGCTGTTTATACAACAATACATTTCCAGTAAACATCACGCCCTGGTGCACATGACTTCCACTCTGACGGTACCAAAGCATTAGCAGCCGCATTTGAATCGGTAGAGGTACATTCTGAGTGACAGAGAGCTCCCCGCTCCTTCCAAAAAATACATTCCACTCCTCTCATCTCACCTCAGATCCTTTCAGGGCTCTACAGGGCTGAACTTCACTCGCCTTACCAGATCTCATTTTCGTGCATGGCTGTACTGACTCTTATTATTAGAGTGGCAGCCAGCCAGCATAGATGGGTACACGTCTTCTGCACCCCGCCTCAAAAAATCTCCCTTGAGGTGAAAGGACTAAGCCAGAGTCTTAAGGCCTTGAATATGCTCCACACAGGGGTGTGAACACTACAAGCAATACAAGCCAGATTTTACACACCATTGCCTTCAGTCATGTGTCACCTGATGAGCTGCCATCCATGAGAAATCACAACACTCATTTCTGTGCATCTCGGTTTGAAACAATCATGCTGACTGGTCTCACAAAGATCTGCCCTTTAGCTAAAATCTGACAGCACTCTATCCAAAGGGTAATTTTCTGTGCTTCCTTTCTGAGTGGTTGAAATGTTTCAGAATGCATGAGCTGTATTTTCTCTCTTTTTATTAATATTACAAGCATGTAACCAGACACCGGGGTCATTTTTGTGGACTGGTGCATCCTGGGATGCGGTGTAAGTAATTCTTTTTATACATAAAAGAACACAAAAGACATTTAAAATGAGTGAGACATTTTATGACATAAAATTAGTTAATCTGGAATTAGTTGGCAATAGGTTAGTAGCACCTTAGAGAGGCAGAGTCTCTCTAAATTCCATCATGTACAGAACAAAAAACTAATGATGCAGAGAATACTGGAGCCCGATATTATAGATCTAAAGGAACACTTCCAGAAATCACTGTCTGAACACAGTTCACCGTGTCATCCACAAATATGTGAAGAGCATCTAGAAATGCTGCCATCTTCTCTGGACCAAAGCTCATTGAAAATGAACTGAGGCAAAGTGGAAAACTGATCTGTGGTCAGACGGCTTCTGCATCTCATAGATTAAAGATCAGAGACACCTACCAGCTTGATATCAGCTCTCAGTTCAAAAGCCTGAATCTCTGATGATATCTGATGATACTGGGGAGCATTAGTGCCTATGGAACTAATAACCTGTACATCTGGAAAGGATCCATCAGTGCTGAAAGGTAAATACAGGTTTTAGAGCAACATTTTAAGGGAGGGCCTTGCATATTTCAGCAAGACCATGCTAAATTCCAACAGCGTGGCTTCATAGTAGAAGAATCTAACGGAAAACCAGGACTTTTGAGCAGCTAGAATCTCCTCAGCTTTACAGACTGGTGTTAAATGGGAGGGATGCTGCACTCACTTTCAGCATAATACATTTTATAGGTTCTATTCTGAATAAAAATGTTGCTTTATAAGCTTTGTAAATGATTACATTTGGTTTTTATTTACATTTTACGTGTTCCAGCTGTTTTGGAATCGGGTCTATGTCGTATCATTGAGTCGTTTCCAATTTCTCTTTGGGTTTGATAAAGTATTTCTTCAGTTAATCTTATTTTAATTTAATTTCAGGGACTCTCCATTAGATAATGTATGCAAACCACAAAGGCAGAGCAGCTCATGCCAGTCTTGCATTGTGAGTTACCCCCTCATCCCTTGTCTTCTCTCTTTCTGTGGTTATGCGACTTTGGGATCCACTGCCAGAAATTTCAGGAAACCCCAGAGGTTCGAGAGACATAACAAAGCTCCCCCTCTTCCTCTGTATTGGTCTTCCTCGGCAGCCCTGGAAGCTGTGCAGCTTATTCGTCGTGACTGACTCATATCACACCATTTTATATGCAGGGTTTCTGTTTTTTTTACTTTTAATGCCTGTGCTAATTCTAGGCCACAGACTATTTAGACCGTAGAAGACGTAATCATCAGTGAATACCATTAGCATGATGTGGTATTTACCACTAAATTGAGAATAAAATTCTGCTTCAGAGGTTAATGTATGTGTGGTATTTAAGCTTCCTAATTCCTAAATTTATTAGAATAACACATATCTCAGACAGCCATGAAATTGTAAATAATTGAGCGGCGCTCCAAAGAGGCTTCTCTGGTTGCTCTGTTGATATCGCTGCAAGCTTTTTCTCCCGTAATTTTCTTCAAGCTGATGGCAAAACTGGAGATGAGATTTGATTCACAAAGCACCAGTGCTTAAACTGGAATAAATCCAAAACCAGCCATCCCTCCTCCAGCGCTAATCTGTCCATGGGGGGTTCATCCGTGTCTTCTGGTGGGATATTTGTCTGCTCCACCTGGATCAACTCCCCTCTCATTCACCCAGATACATGTCTAAACCCCCTCATACACATGCACCTACACATATACCCATTTAACCCACCACCCACCTTGTGTTTATGTTCAGAGCTTGAGTGACTGGTATTTCATTTCGGCCTGCCCGGAGCCCTTTTGCACAGTTTAGCTTGGCTGGTATACCATTACTGGTCATTAAGTCTAACCTGAACTAATGGGGCCTATTTTCCAAGGTGGTCTCCCAGGTGGCTGTCACAGAAGTGACTGGCACTGTGGGGCTCAGGCCTTGACTCAGGCATATAAAGTCTCATGAAAAATCTGTCAGGAAGCAAGCCAGGCTCCATCATACGCATCTGGCACAGATTCTTTGATAACAAGAACCCACTGTTCTGTGGGGAATCTGGGTAATTTGTTTTTGCATCGAGGCAGGTGTAATGAGGCCATCAGGAATGGGCACCATACCCCAGGTACACTATGCTGTATTTGCACCTTGTTCAATCACCGTTCATTGGACCAGACTTTCAGGGGGGCTTTTGGTCGGCTCAACAGCGCAGTAAGCAGTATCACTGGGGAATGACTTTATTGGGAAGACTTAGAAGGGAGAAGTTCTATCCAGACGTGTGGGACGGACAGTCAGAGCGACATCGCACCAACGCCCTGAAGTTAAGGTTTCCGAGAGGTGGTGTGGCGCTGGGATTCACAGGACGGGGATCCTGCACCTGGCCTCCACGCTCACTCAAACTTAATGTTGATTAAGCCGTTAAGGCAGGTCACCAGGAATGCGATCGTCAGGTGGATAGCAAGACCAAGGAGCGTTGTTTAACCATAGGGAGCTCGTCTCTCATCAGAAACCATCACACCCTGGTGGATGGAGGAAATACCTGCCCTGAGGTTCTATACCGAATTCTGTATTTTTCATTGATTATCATCAAACAATCATGAAACAATGCAGTGTTGAGTGTTACAGCCCTACGGTCCACAACAAAAACTGTTGCATTCCTTTCAAGTAGAAGAAAATCAGGCCAAGAAACACCATAGTCAATTAAATCCCTGCAGTGTCATTCAATACAGACACTAAAACTACCATATATTTCACCCCACTGATTATCACCTGACACTTATTAAGACAAAGAACGTTTCCATATGAGCATATTTCATCTTATTCCAGCTTTAAAGTCTTTGTGTGTTTTAGCCATGCACTGTTCCATTGTGACATGTGTCATCATTAATCAGGAGAGTAGGAGCCATTAGTCTAAATGCGGGGGTAATTAATCCATGCTCACACTCCATTAGATGTCATGCTTAATTTGTGCACAGGGCTGTGTACTGTGTAAATAAGCAGAGATGATGGGACCCGCAGCTATTATTTACGAATAGCTTGGCATCTAAAGGCTTGGTTTTGTGCTGTCGAGGTGCTAACATTTAGGAAAGCTAAACTACTGAGCCCACATGCCACAGTTCCAGTTTATATAACAAGTCAAAGTGAAAGTAAAATGTCTGTACGAAATAATTGTAATCATGTGGTTAATTTGTCTGAGAAGAGGGTAATTGTACACATATGTAACTTAAACATTAGACATGAAAAAAAGTGACTGGACTTCAGCAATAAAGCCAAACCATAAGCCTCCAACAAGGTTAAACTGCAGCAGGGCATCTAGTACGAATTAGCCTTTAGTTTAATAAGTACCATTTGGCTGTCACCTCGGCGGCTGTAGAGCTGCTCTATTACAGTAAAGCCCCTCTGGTACTGAGCTGAGGTTATTCAATAAAAACCTGACTGAGTGTTTCTCCCAATCACCACTGGCAGAGCTCTGATGAGGTAAAGAGCTCTCCAATGCCAGCCTCGGTCCCCGAGGAGCACTGTCTGATTAAAATGGTTTTCTGAGGCCATATTTTTGCTCTTCTTGTAACCTTGCCAGACCCAACTTAGAGCACACAGAGAAAAATTGACAAATTACCTAATGCATACCGAAATGAATCCACAAAAACAGATTTACTGGTAATCCATAAAGCCTCCATCCCGGTAGGTAGACGGATCGGAGCGCTGGATTTTTACATTTCACAGAAATTGTTGGTATCAATATTTCAAAGCCACAGGAAGAGAATGTTGAAAGTGTGCCTAAACATACTCTACACTTGTTATTGGTGTTGCGGGAGAAGTGGTTTTGCATCAGTTATTCTGCTCTTTTGATCTTCAGCCTTAATCACTTTCGCACACATACACACACTTATCTTTTAACCCCCCCACCCCCACCTTTACCCCAACAGGGCAGTGACATGTGAAGTGGAAAGAAACAGCAATAACAGAGTGGCCCACTCGCACCAGCTTTCTGGCTCTCCCGTCCTCTCGGCTTGCTTATAATACATTCCTGAGCAATCCTCGGAGGCTCATATGTAAATGCCTGAGTATGCTTCTGATTAGGAGGCACAAAGAGTACACTCTATAAATGCACTCTTAAACAATTACCCCTGCTCCCAACTGCAGCTCCGACACAGACCTCAGACTGTGCTGCAGACTTACTCGCCTACTCAGGTGGGAGAGCTGGATGCGGATCATTTACAGCTATGAGCCCCGCTTTACAACACGCGTCTGATTCTAAAGCCCTTCTAAAGCCGGTCAAAAAACACGCTAACACTGGGCTCTCCAGTGCAATGTAAAGGTGTTTAATTGGCATTTAGACTCTGCAGAAGGCTCCAGCTCAGCTCAACACTGACATGAACACAACACCCGAGTTCACGAGCTAAAATTCTCTGAGGATGCTTCGGTCGGGGGTGCAAGAATAGCTCCAGCATTAGTCCTTATCAAAGAAACAATAAATTAAATGAACCGAAAGTGCCAAAATAAAGCAACCGCCCATCGAACATGATGATGTAAAACAAACCGCTGTAAAACTTTGACTTCATGAAGTATTTAACAATAAAACAAGTTAATTAAAAGAAGGAAAATTAGCACGCATAGTCAGCAATTTATGTCTGTAAGTCATAGTCGGCTCATTGTTTTGGACTTGAAATGTCTCATATTTCAGTCTCTGTTGTTTTCAAGAAGGAACATTTGGCTGTTGTGTACTTCTCAGGTTACCCTGCATGTGGAAGAATGATGCTAAAAGACTATCCTGTGCGTTAAAAACACGTGCAAAGAGATTCTCCTGGTGTCAATCCGAGTTAAATTTGTGAGAAAGGAGTTAAACAAACAGGAAGTTGAGCCTTTAGCACCAAAAGACAGATGAGTTGGTGGAGACCAAAGCACTAATGGACACTTAAAGAGAGTAAACTAACATGAGTCAGGCATCCAGACACACAACTACAAGTCATGCTAATGCTGCACGTAGCAACAGGATGTTTTAAATGGGGATTTTTGCACGTCTGTTAGTTCATGTTTTTTTTTTTTTTTGCCTCATTTAAATTTCATACTTTTTAATAGTAAAAACTAATAATATCCATCCCAGGAAAAAAAAGTGCCTCCTCAAATGTGAAGATTTCTGTCTTTTTCTGCGCTTGTCTGCTGTAAATTCAACTGCTTGGACCTGTCAAGAATCTGGTCGGTAAAATCACGAACAAATTTGATGGTAAAAGTAAACGTTAACCCATATTACAACACTGCAGTCTTCACCGAGACTTAAAAGAAATAGTCAAATTCTTCAATAAAACACAGCAAGGAGCTCAAACTGAAGACTGAAAGAGAAAAAGAGCAGGAGTCTGACTCATGTGAATACCCATGTAAGGACAAAGTGATTGTTTTATGTGGATGAGGTAAGTCCTTACTTCCATCATTACCACATACAAGCCCAATTTCGCTCTCGCCGCTTCTCACTCTCAGGATGGCAGACGTCCAACATGGCCTCTCAATGCTGTCCCTCACAAACGCCGTACACACTTCAACACGTTTAGAAAAGCCACGAGCATAAATCCTGTAGGCCTATAACTGACCCACACATTGGCCTGTCTGTCTTCCCCCGTGCGATTCATTGAGCGGTTAACCTTGCTAACTGTGCAAACACATGACCTCACCGGTCATGTGTTCCTGCTGAATGGTATTTTTCACACACTCCTCTGGGATTTATGTCACCATATTACCTCCACGTTCCCTTAATTCCCTATAACCATAAAATACGGGAGTTTTAAATTGCGCTTTGACAGGCCCTTGATTAGCCATGTTTGTTTAGTTTTAGGAGTATTTGGGGAAGAAGAAGAAAGGTGGAAAGCAGAGGGGAAGTGGAGAGAGGACAGAAGGAAGAGAATGGAAAGCTGGGAAGGAGAGGAACTTGGGGCAAGTGAGAGTGAACATTACAGAAATCATTTCTCAGGGAAAGAAAATGCTAGCAGAGGGATATGTAAGGTGGTTTCTCTGCCACAGGGACATACTGTGCACGTCTGAGGTCCCAGTGGAACGCCGCTGAAGGAAAACACAAGGCCAATCAGCTAACAGAGACATTTCCTGTGCTTGTTTTATCAGATGAGAAGAAGCCTAAAGGCTAAATGTCCCCTCTCAACAAGGTTGTACACTTCTCAGGATAACCCGATTTGGGGAACGAAGGGGAGAACATGCATCTTTGTGGGATGACATCAGAAGTGCTGCTTAGGAGCACTGACCTCACTCTTACACCATCAATCATGCTCAAAAAACCCTACAAAATGTGGAGCTTGTGAGTAAGAGAGGAGGTTTTACCTCTGAAGACACAAAACAAGGCTGCCTCGTGAATTAAATCATCTCCTTGTAAAAATAGATTTAGCAAGAGCTACAGGAATACAAAAGTCTTTTTTATAACAATGAAACCACTGGCAGAGCTTGGCATCTGGCAACTGGCAGATGGCGGACCAATATGCCAATTACCAACGCTGACGTGCCATGCTGCCTATTAGGCAATCTGGCCTCGAGCGATCGCACTTTAAAGTCAGAAAATGATGCGAGTGAGAGATTTATCTGACAAACATTCTTCATCAGAGTCTGACTTAAGCCCAGAGGAATTTAAACACAGGTCTTTTGTGTCCTCCTGGCTGATTCAGACAGGAGAATCAAAGTTTGAGAGTTAGTTAGGAAAGAAAGAAAGGAAAGATAAAGATCTTGGAAGAGGGAATCATTATGAAATTATTCATGCGTGTACAGTGTATTGAATATGAGGCCTGAATATGGATTAGTGCATGTGTGTTTTCATTAAATGAGGCACAATTTGGTGGAGAATGTATAATAGGCCAGGAAAAAAAGTCTGGGGCAAGCATTTCCCATCACCCAGGGGATGACTGGAGTCTAATTGTGGAGTGAGAAAATGCCAGAACATCCAAGTGTGCCGTGCTCCCCCTGCATGACTGTTCCATGTCAGCATGTCTGCAGGCGAGGAGCAACAAACAGAGCCAAAAGCTCAAGTCCACATTCTGCAAATTACATCAATTTAACTGATACAAACACCGTCATAAGCTGCTCAAATCAGACAGCTAACATATAAAGTTACACTTGTAATTGAGAAGAAATACCAGCTTTTGCTTCCCACTTGCTGACCGTCATTACCCAGTGAAAGAGTTAAGATTTCTTCTCCAACGCAACATCTGCCCGTACATCCAAGCTCACCATATAACACAACTTAGTGTGCGGTTCTGGATGCAGTGCATTCAAATTACATGCTATCAAATTCAAAGGGGTGGGGGGGGCAGAATGGGTATGCTGCTGGCCTCAAGTTCAGGGCCAGAGTCCCATGAGCCTTAACTGCACGTCAGTCACAATTACTTCAAATGAGTGGAACCCTCTCCTCCTCCTCCTGTTGCTGTTGTCCAGAAGACACAAATTTAAAACCTTAACTGACTTTATTCCACGCCAGCAGTGCAAAGGAATGAGAAGCACACCACTGATACAACAGAAAGCACTCATTCTGCTTGTGGTTCTGCAAACCCAGAGGGGCTGCCTCTCACTTTCAGAGCAAATCATTACAACAAACAAATCTGCATAAAATGACGCCAGCGGGCAGAAAGACCTGAGCACAGGAAACATGCCTGACATAGTTACGCTGCTTTGTTATGAGAAGAAATCAGAAAATAGCTCTGGCACCTGCTGTGCAGAAACAATGTGTGTTTGGACGGACATGTCAGTATGTAATCACTGGGAAATGAACCGCGTTTGGAAAACCAGTGTAAGTACACATCCATTAAAAATACAAAACACCAAATGGTCTGATCATTTGTGTCAGTGGACTGCCTCTGCCAGGTTTCCATTCTATTCAAATACAGTTTGCCACTTGGTAAGCTTCTTTTGTGAGGTGGTGGTAAAAAACGACTGCCTCACGAGGAAACTCTGGATTCTTGCTTTGGAACTTGATACTATGGTGGATTATGTGTATCTAGCATCAGACTATAACAAACCAACCACATATATTGGATGCACATAAACACATAGCTGCGCTTCATGCTGAAGCATTTGTTGATTGTGATGAAAATGATTCAAAGATAATCACCGAATCCAACATCTAACTTTAATCAGGGAGAAATATTGGATGGAAAAGGAGATCGAGGGAAAAATGCAGCCAGAATACAGTAACTAGAAGCCTTCACCGCAGTGTGCAGTCCAGAGCCAGACTCCGGAAATGCATGGCAGTGTTCCCTACATCCTGCCCGCCCAGCCCTGGCCCTGGCTCTCGCTCCACACTGCCAAACCCCTGTTATCACTCTGTGCAATTACCTCCAGATTCCTCTGCACCCATATCATATCATGCCAATTATACAGTCCCCTTCTAACTACAAAGCACGACATGCATTTCAGCATTAAGGCTGCAGTCTCAGTCTAGAAAGAGTTGTGTGAGGGTGCAATTGTGCATATGTATATGTATGCAAAGACTGGAAAAAAATACCCCCTCCCCTACTAATAAAAGATGTCTTTAAGTAATACGTAAGTGTTTGAAGAAGATAGCAAAAGTGATGAATACATTGTAGAAATGGTTCATTAAAAGTAAAGGATAAATAGTTTAAATGAGTCGCCTTGAATCTGAAGGGTTATTTAAAAGTAGTAAAAGTGGCGGATTAAACCTTTTTTTTTGTAAAAATGTAATGTGATATTTATAATAATGCTGTCATAAGTGTTTGTCTGCGTGAAGGTGAGCTGCACAGCTTCTTCCTCGCTGTCCATCGTGCTACACTGACATGTTTCTACAGTAGCCCTTAACTGTCAAACACCCCACTCTGGCTCCAGAGTGGGCTTTTTAAATGTATTTTCTTCTGCAGGCTTGGACGGGAACAGTGAGGACGATGGTGTTAAATTGTTTGGATTCTGAAACTTTTTGACGCTCACTGCACATAATGGATAAAGCTACAAAATTGGCCACGGAAATACAAATTTGCACAAAAGCGTGACTGGGACGAATATTTTGTCTTCTCCTTTGATATATGACATGCTTTAGAATCAAGACATTGGCACATAAATGAACACATGGGAGCATGACACATTATTGAGTGGTGTTAATGAGAGGGTACTCAGACAGGGCTGTGGTGGTAAAAAATGTGGGGAACTGCTTTAGCTGAAGCCTGCATTCCAGAGACTATTCCAATCATCTGTCACCAGGTCAGGCCTGAACCTTATAAGGAGCTGAGGGCATTCTCCACGTGTTTTCCAAACACTGCACAACTTATCAGATACAGTTTCATGGACAATTACTATGTTGTCTCTGGCCTGAAACCATTCAGAAAGCAAAGAACCGACAGATCTATCCTATGGGGTCCCTCCCTCCATCCCCTTCCATTTGCTACACCTCTATCTCACATATACTACTATGTAATAAAGCAGAGTTCAAAAGAATGTATGCACAGCCCATGTACAATCGAGGCTGAGGGGAGCCTTTTGCCTCAGGGGTGGTAGGATTCAAAAGAATGTGATATCTAGAAACCAAGACTGGTGCAATTGAGCAGGCCTTCGCTGAGCGAGTCTACTCCGAGGCTTTGTCTGCAAGAGATACTGGATATGATGAAGGGTCACACACCAAAAGACAATCACGTCTTTCATCGTGATCTTACGGTTATATTCGTCTTTGATGCGGCATGCGGGGGCCTTTAGTTCCCTATAGTCACGTTTATACGCTTTGCACATGTCAAATATGTAGGGGAATACATTCTAAAGTGAACTCAAAAGTACAACTTTTCATCAGGATCTGGAGGATGCTAATGACAGATTTATTTTCCTTCCAGGAACGTTGTTCATAGGCTGAAGTGAGTGTCATGTCGGCTACTGAGGCTGGCTGGGGTTTGGGGTTTGGAGACACCCCCCCCATCCGCCGTTTCTTCATACTTTGTTCGATAAGAATCAGACTGAGCAGAGCGCGCATTACGGGGGGCGGACATATGGCTTTCTTAGTGTGCGATGAGTGCGTAAAAACTTTTACACGGATGCGCCAGCGTCTGATCGCGAAAAGTTTAGTAAAGCTCGCAGTCCTAACTTCACTTCGCCTGCGGTGAACTGCTGACGAGAAAAGCGCACAAAAGAGGGAGCGGCTCCCAGCCAAGACATTCTGAAAAGTAGAATCAGAAGCCCATGCGCACAGCAGAGACTCAGTATGATAATCTGCCATCGTCATACAACAGCCTACATCGTGTTTTCCAGCTGCAGTTGCATCCCAAACTTTTTTTCTTGTGCGTGCAAATAAGTTTTAGATCATCTGGAAAGAGTTGGAGGTCGTTGTGCTTACCTGTGTATCTTAACGGGACAAAAAGTAGAGCTGTAGAGTCGAGTGAGAGGAGAGGAGAGGAGAGGGAGCCAGTCTGCAGTCGGTCCTCCACCACACTCAATGATAAAACCACACCGAATACCCGTTCAAGCTCCTCCCTTTAAGACATAATCGCACATCTACAGTTGGCTGACTTTGTTGTCCGCTTCAGTCTGCTGTTAGAACGCCAAGCAGCTGCAGGCTCCCCTCTCACAAGGCTTTGCAAAGTTTGCAAAGTCCGAAATGAAATATGAGATATGTCGAAATGACTTATGTAAAACTCCTAATATTTTAAGCGATTGGAAGCAGAGAGCGCTCTCTTTGCGTGGCATACTCGGGGCCTCTGAGAGAAACTCATCTGTCAAGAGGAATCACGTAATGAACATCTTGGACAAAGAAGGAGGGATGCTGGCTCACGGACAGAATACTGGAGGGCCGTCAGGCTCCATATTGTGTTGGTAAGAGCACAAAAGAGGTGCCACAAGCCACTGAGCTGAAATTAAAGTGCCTCTAAACATCACAAGTAGTCCAAATGTGCTATTGTGTAGCTGTATAAAACGAATTTTCACAATTTAACAGATAAGAAATGTTCCTTCGCGCCTCTTTCAGACTTATATACATAACTTAAAGTGATTCAAATAAAATCCTTATTTCGTCTGCGTTTTTGAGACAACACATTAGCATTTCACTTTGTGTCGGTTTGCTCTTTTAAGGCTGTAAAGATGGACGTGCAGGTCCAAAAAGTAAAGCCACCGTGGAAGTGACTCATCTATGATCATTTCTCCTATTGC
The DNA here is from genome assembly GCF_036924035.1 of Leuresthes tenuis. Lineage (NCBI taxonomy): Eukaryota > Metazoa > Chordata > Actinopteri > Atheriniformes > Atherinopsidae > Leuresthes > Leuresthes tenuis. Next base: position 23,482,281 of record NW_027325377.1, on the reverse strand, counting down.
AAGAAGTCAGATTATGTACAAGTTCACGGGAAAATTACCACAGTAAACATTTCGTGTTTATTTAGTAAATTGTGGCCCAGTATCGGTGAGATGACGTCATGGACAAGCTGGCATTGTCACAATGATAATGAGGATGATAATAATAAAGTGGGCTTGTATAGCACTGAACAATGTTACAAGTGCTTTATAAGAAAAGGGGAGTTAGGTCTGATGGATGTTCACAAGAATACAGTAATAAAGACCAAAGGAGAGTTTTAAGAAGCGATTTTAAGGTAGCTGGAGACAAAGTGTGTGTGTGTTCCAAGGACATATTTCCATAAGATGGGGGCTCTAATGGAAAAGGCCAGATCTCCTTTAGTCACAACCTGATCTGGAAATAGTTGGCAGGTCTACATCAGGAAATCTCAATGGTTTGGAGAGCACAAACCATACCATACTGCATACTTTCCACGTGTTTTCCATCTGAGCCGTACCCGTATGTCTTAAAAACAAACAAACTGAATCTATCTGAAATGCAAAAACTCAAGTGTCTGAAACAGTAGCTCATGAGCCATGGAAAAGGCTGTGATGAATTTGTGCTCACTACCGTTGAACACTGGCCTGCTCATCTGGAGATGCTGTTAGATTCTGGAGGTAGAGACAGCGTCTGACAAATCCTCTCGTTTGGTTGGCTCCAAGTTCTCTTTCAGGAGCAACAAAAGCATCATCAGTGAAACACTTTTAGGTGAAGCTACTTTTAGGTGAAACTACAGTTCATTTCGCCACAGAGACTGGCCAAAACATCAGGCACTACAGGCACTATAACTACTACAACAACTGTGTTGCAGCATGTATTTTTATCGTATAGTTTTCTGAGTATACGCTTCACAAGTGGAGGTTAGTTTATGCGAGTTACGCTCAGTTCCTTTATCTTAGTTTTGCAGAGTTAATACAGTTCTGGAAGGGACAGAAAAAGTCCTCCAATCAAAACATCCAGACAGGTTGTTCGGTCATTTCCTTAAACGCGACACACAGGGACGTCCAATATAGAGGAAAACGTGACACACATGAGCATTTCCACACTTCCTGGTTGGGTTTAGGACACTTTAATGAAGTTATTTGATTACGGTTAGAAATCAAAACTAGGAGGTTATGACAACACTTTATTTCTACTGATGGGTTTAGGCACAAACGTTACTTGCTTAGGTTTAGAGATCAAAACTACTTGCTAAAGACATGCAGTTGCTCTCACGACCGCTTAAGGTCACGCCTCGTTACTGGTTGTGTGAGTAAACGACCTGCTGGATGGTTTCATTGGAGGCAGACTTTATGTTTAACTGTAAACTATCCAACAACCAAGATGTTTTACTAAACCAAAAAGGCCACCAGTGTGGTTACAAAGAGGATGTCCATACTTGTGAGTCCCTCATATGCTAATGAGCTCCATTCAGCAGATAAAAATCTATAAAACATATCCTCCAGCTCAGTATTGCTTAAAATGACATTAGGTTCTGTCATCTCCAGCTACAGTTAAAATCTGGGAAACAAGAAAAAAAAAAAGAAAAAAAATCAATTTCATGCTAATGATTACGGATTATTTATTACACATGCTTCTGAGTCTCCAGGACAACAAGAATCTCAGCTCTATGACTGGAAAGAGAAGTAATGCACGGGAAGGACAAATCTTAGGTATTTTATATGCAGAATGCATCGCACTTTTAAAGAAGAATTATTCACATTCGCCTGTATTTTCTGGTACAGATTTTCAGGTTAAATCCTCCTGTGGATTGAATACGTTGCATGCCTTTGTTTTGTTGCATCAGGGCCACACAAAAACAGGTCAAGCCACATAAATCCAGGCAAAATCTGGCCCAAACCTACTTTTTGCACCCCAACAATACTAAATAAGTCCCTTGATTTATCATATGGAAATATTAAATCATTTAATAGTATTTTTATCTACGTGACCACCCGTGAGGTTGCCCTCAGTACAAACTAAAACTCTATTTTTAGCACCAGGTCATCGAGCTCATCCATCAGGAAATAACTGGAGAAACAGTATTTTAGCATCAAGGATTCATTTCAGTGGCCGAATGCAATGCTATTTGTGACCTGCTGTCCGTCAGCAATTTTCCTGAGGTTGCAGGAAGTTAGGAGGTGACAAACATGAAAGCTGCAGTGTTCCACTTTTTGCTGTGAAGCAGCAGCACAGAGACACTGCCCCGCTTTGTCCGCCCCTATAAAACAATGCTGCTCAGAACAAAGGACCAGCTTAAGAGCATTAGGCCACCGATGCAGAAATAAGCACCATATGCGCTGGTACTCCTTTTTTTCCCCTGTGCGTTTTGTTTAAGATAAAGTAGAATAAACGTTAATTGTGTGCATGTGAAATATGCGGTTGCATGAAAGCGTGTGGCGTGCATATGCTGGAGTGACATAACTAAATGTGCATGAGAAGAGAGGAGAGACAAAGAGAGGGTGGGGGGGGCAGCCTGTTCAACAAATCCGAAAATGTGTTTATGTTCATTCCTTTAAGAAGAATGATGAATTTAACGATAAAACTGTCATTCTTCATCTTGCGTGTTCCAGTCCGACTTTGATTCCCTTTACATTTAACATGTTGGCCTCAGAGAGCCCCATTCCCCAACATCAGGGTTGTTTCATGGCATAATTTGATTGCCAACAATGATGCATACGCTGGGGAAAGTTTATACTCAGGACAATGCCTGTATTTGCTCTATTTACATCATGAGCTCAGGTGTTTACCTCAGCCACACACCTCAGTTTACACTCAGCTTCCTCGGCTCTGTGGCCTTGCCTGACAGTATGGCAGAATTTTGCTTTAGAGTTTTACAACTGCAAAAAAAACTGTCTTATTACAAATGAATGAACATATCACTCTATGTCTCAGCCCTATTAGTGCAAGCAGAGGCAGCATTGTACATATAGATATGAATGAAGGAGGGAAGCATTATAGCCCCTGGCTGTTTGGCTTTCTGTGAGCTGTTTATAGCTGCTGTCAAGGTTTCTCAGATCTTTGCAGCCTCAGGCCAGAGAGCTTCACATTGCCAAATTTATCTAAAATATATATCTTACATCAGATGAACAACACCTCAGAAGCAATTATAAAGGTTTTAAAATGGCATTGATATGTTTAATCATTTCAGTATATTGTTTTAAATCAGATGAAAGAGAATTTTGTGAAACTAACATTGCAAGTGAAGCCTTTAAAGATTTCTTTAGTGGGAGAAAAGAGCTGTTGTTCATGCTGTGTAACCAGGACGGCACTGTTTGAGAGTAAAAATATGTCATCTGTGTCAGACATCAACTTGAAATGGATTAATTTATACTCTGGGAATGTAAGATGAATGGTTGGCGTCTCAGATTCCTGCTTCATGTGCATACCGAATACCTGCAGAATCCTGGGCAAGACCCAGCACCTTTGTCATCACAGTCTTCCTCTTCCTGCTAACTGTGTTCAATCAGACAGAAATGCCAAATGATGGACTCCTGCGGTGACAAACGTCTGTATTATTTCCCTGGCGCGTGGTTCGTGTTTGATTTAATACGGAGCGGTTTTCAATATTCTGCAGACAAACAGAAAGATTATCATGAAAATATCAGATGAAAGGTGATATGTGTGGCGCCACATTGACTCCCATTTGAGTGAGTAAAACATATGAAACATTCCTGTGGATAATAAACTGCACAGAAAATATTGGCCATGTAGAAGTGTGTAGCCACACTAGCATATAAACTGATCGAAAATCCACATTCCAGCTGAAGGTGATGGGAATGGCATTCATTTTTCAGGTATCCGACCATTAAACAAAGACTGGGAACTATTGTGTGTGTATGAGTTATATACAGAGCTACAGTGTTGGATGCTCATGTGAAACTCATCAAGAGTTTAAAAAAAAAAATTAGATAAATAATCGAGGTGCGCCAAAACCTCAGACTGCTCAAAACTCCAGGTTTTTTAATGCTTTCATGACAGTTTTAATGACAGTTTCCTTCATAAAGTCGTCTGCGACAGATGAAACATCCCCATGAAATACTGGTTGTACAACTCACCAGTGCTGAGTGCTGCTTCTCGACAGTCTTCTGGAAGAAAGAAACATTTCTGGAGACCAGGAAGTGCAATGTGTACGTTTCGTGCATAGGTGTTGAACTTTTTCTTTTAACGCATGTGCACAATGTCTACATGCTCTGTCTACTTTTTTAGTTTTTGGACACATGACTTTGAAGTTGTGCACAAACATCAGCTTTATCTTCCATCGAATGAGTGCTCATTAAGGGGGTAGAAGGGATGGCAGGATAGGAATGGAGGCATAACATGAGTTTTAAGCTAACAGAATTACAACATTCTCATTTTGTTTAATCCCCAATCTCACTGTTTCCATATGGTTCTGCCTTTTCACCCTGATTTTTAAAAGGATTTGCCTTGGTTTCAGGTACACACCAAAGCCATGTGGTTAAGCTCAAGACATTAAATACCTGCTTACAGGTATGACAAAAAATATTTAGTGAAATAGTTCAAGAAAATAAGGCATTTATACACCATTGTTTGATTTATGACTGAATTATGGACATATACATATATGTATAGCTTCAAATTAACTGTTACATTTATCTCTATATTTGCTGCCTTAAAACAGGCGTTCAGACCAATTTCCGTTGCGTAACGTGGTTTTTTAATGATAAATTACTTGTGGCATGCTGAGGGAGAAAATAAAAGCTGAACTGACATGTTCAGGGGCCCTTAGACCAGTCCCTGGGGGCCTCCTTCACGTCAGCCATTAATGTAAGAAAAGCAAACACAGAAACGTGTGTTAAAAGGGAAAGAAAGCATCGTTTAAGCTATCAGGGCTAGCTGTTTATATTAGCTATAAAGATAAGTCTACGGTGTGTTAAAAAGAAAATGGAGAGCTTAGAAGCCAAGCTTTGAGACACAGTGGAAGATTTAACTGGGTAAAAGTGGGCACCTCCCACTGCAGATGTTCAACTGAATCTCTCCCATGACACTTCCACAAGGCTCCTCTGAACGCCAGCGCTGCCACATCAATGACCATAAAAAAGACATACATATCAATTTGTGGACGGAGCTTATTTCTTGCTCGTTTCAGTCTAAGCGGCACTGACACAGAAAACAGCAGCAGACAATAAAGCTTTGAAATGATTTCTGCATGAGAGTCCAAGCTGGGGCAAATGTAACACTGTGTGGGATGTTTGATATTACCACGGAAACCCCATGTGCGTCCAATAACAACAAGGCCATCTGTTCAGCATAGAAACACCACAAAAATGACAAAAGGAAGAGAATTTATGTTTTCTGTGTGTACATGCAACAGACACGAGGATGTAGCTCAGCCACCTGCAATCGTGTTTTTTTACACAGCGCACACTCATTGTAAGCGTATAAGGCACAAATAAGGAAACCACTTGCACATATACACAACAGAGCACCTTTGGAGTTAATGTTGATGAACCAACTTTAGCGGCATTTCTTCAACATCCTCATTTATGAATGAATGAATGGAGGATGATGCTTGGACAGCCCCTGGTGGAGATTATGATATAGTGAACAAAGAATGAGACAGATCTTATATGCATATATGTATGCATCAGAGTTTAAAGCAGGTCAATGTGCACCAATAAAGTGAGGATTCACGTGCCGCTGTGATGGAAAACTTTTGCTATGCGGCAGTACAGCGAAGCTCAGGTATTTGTAAGAGACACACCGGACTCGCAGGCATTTGGAGTTTGTTGATTTCAGAGAGCAACGCTTCAGTACGCGAGCTGCACGCCGCCTGCAGCCTTACTTCCACTTTCTTTGTGATGTCTCAGTTTGGTCTCCAGAGTTCTTCGTTCGTGTCGGGTTTGGCCTCTTCTGAACCCCCTCTCCTTCATCTTCAAAAGTCAAACAATCTGGATGTTTTTCCATTTCCGCTGCTGCTCTTTGCGATCCAGGGTATGTTGCAGGCAAATGCAGCATTAGCGCGGAGCGTCTCCCGGTTGTCTTCTTTGTGGATTAGAGCAGATCACAAAGTCTGTAGAATACAACCCGACGTGATGCTCGGTTTTTCATAGCAATCTTTGCAATTCACGGTGAGTTAAGGCAGTGCGTGCATGATCATAATTTCACTTTGGTGTGGCTGGAGATGTAAACAGAGATAATCTTAGAGGGAGGATTAAGATGAGAGCGCAGCATTTGATCTTCAAAGAGATGGAGGGTTACAATGGGAAAAGAAAAGGTGGGGTTAGGTTCTATAAAAGAAATTGATATAGAGTCAAACTTCTGTTCATTTCCATTACAAAGAGAAGTACTTCTTTCTCATTCTTGGCCACCTTCACATCCATATCTTGGCACATGTCATCCCTCGTGTCAGTCTTTCAGTGTAAATCCTTACAGATCTCCTCTGACGACTTGGGTTTCTTTAAACTGCTACAGGAGTGGAAGAAAGAGGAAGAAAGGAATGATTCATCATCAAATAGCATGCAAAATCCTCAGCTTTCAAATTTCACTCAGCTGTCAACTAGACAGGTGGCAGGATGCTTTTTGAAGTGGGTTTTTAGAAAGTAAACAATAGAGAGAAAGATGATATTTAGGAACAGCTGCGGTGAAAATCCTTGATATTTCAGACAAACTTTACATATCTATACATAAAACCGTTCCCAAATCATCCTGGATTGAGAACACAGACCGAAGGGCCAGTTCAGAGCAGCAGTCTGGTGGGTCACATTAAAACTGTATGAGAGCCGAGTTATAGGTTAGTTCCAGTTTATACATCTACAAGCAAACTTTGTTGATAGACCAATAAAAGCATGAAATGCAACAACGATGCAACACTGCAGCAACACACACCACAACAGCTATGACTGGTATGCTCTGTTTATGTGGCTGCTATACAATTCCTCTTTGAAACAAACATGTCAAGTGTCAGTTGCATCAGGCTTTCTCATAATACTAACACAGAAACCACGGACTGTATACAAAAGATGGACAGAGCCTCTGTGACGTCGCCCACTGGTTTCTTAGGCTCCGTGTTTCAAAGCCTTCAGTTTGTCGACATCTCTGGGTTTAGCAGGCAGAGGTTACAAGAACCCTTTCTTATCAGTGAGTGAAAGCATTGAAACACAATAATGTTTAGTTTTAAACCCTACTATAATCTTAAAAAGTGTTTTTTTCTCATAGGCTGTAAACCTATTTTTCTTCTTCATGAATTTTATAATGGAAGCAGTTATCGGCACTTCTGGCTGTAGCACTATTTCCGATTTTCCACCCTAACTTATAACTTAGAGCCTCTTCTCTCTGTTTCTGTTGCTAAAGCACTGGCTCTGGGCCAGAAGAACTGGTGCTGCTGTAGCTCCGCCTCTTTGGTGGTCCAGAACAAAGAAACTTTTTGCGTCAGGACAAGCGCTCGGTGCAATCGTCAATATACGGACGCATGAAATAAAAGTCAAACTCGCTGTTAAAAGGCTTTAAATCCGAACCAGCTCACAACTAGCTCTACTGTAGCTACAGCCAAGCATCGGATCTGCATTTGATCTGATTTTCTCCTTTTCAAAGCTCTGCCCATCCATGTAGAGGATCAGTTGGTTGGTGTGGTCATACACACCATATCCTCCATATCCTTTTCTGTGTTGCAGCAACATTTATCAGATTCCCACATAAAACCAGAGCTGCATCCAGGGTTTTATTTTTTCAGACATCAGTGTTAGGCACATACATCAACTATATATCTGATGGACTTCAAATGAACTCCTCTGATCCTCAAACCAGTCTCTAACTCGCTTTGTGTGTGTTTGCAAAGTTAGAAATCGCTCTTTTTTAACTTTCTGTAGGGCTGAAGGTGCCAAGTCCCCAAGCAGGCTTTTTAGTGGACATTCAAACAGCTGTCTAGACTCTTTCCCACAACCAGTGGGGGCTATGACCCTCCCAATAGCTTACCATGTAGATTAACCATGTATTAATTTTCCAGTACCACGTGCAGACAGCTTATAGGGATGTGCACTTTGAATCCATTACACCAACAGCCATTAGACTCATGATACAAGAGGCTGCAGAGTGGATTACCCTCCTGTGAAAGCCTGTAGGGATGTAACCCAACACAGAAATGTTATTCAGACATAAACACAAAATGCATTTGACAGAAGCATCTCAAATAGAGCAGTTTTTTCTTTTTCACACCACAGAACTGTCACAACACTGCAGACATTGAAGGCAAGAGTCCCCTCAGAGCAACGTTGCTGCAAGGACCTTTTTCTTTTGTATCCACAAACCCCTAAGAGTAAGCAGGGTGTCTGAGTCTATTGCCTGACTCGCTGACATGTGGATGTGTACCCACAATGCTTAAGCACACGCACGAGGCAGCTTTTAAAACTCTCACCTTTACTAGGACTTCACTTCTTCGAAGAAAGCAGAAAAAAATGCAAAAAAAATTGTCAAAAGAATGTGAAGAAACAAAACAATGTGCAGCAAAACTTTCCACTAAAGCTGGGACACTAAGCAGCTAGCATCAGCAATCTACTAGTACACATAGTACTAGTAGATTGGAAGCAAGAGACTGCATACAGGAAGCAAGAGACTGCAGACACAATTCAGCTGATTATCATGCATGTTGGAATGGATTTTAGTCCTGTAACAGTGTCTGGCTCAATTTGAGCTGGTATTAAAATGTAAATATGTCTTTAAAGCAGATACAACAGTGAATCCTCTTTTAGCAGGATGTTAGTGAGACAATAACATTCATATTAAGTCTGGCCATCAAAGACCATCAGGACTTCTCATTAGACATACGTGTTGTGTCTGTCTTATGTACATAGATATAAGTTACTCACTGCAAAGATGGTTTGTCAGTATATGCCTATAAACACACTAATAAAATAATTATTTTCCACGTCAGGTGCTAAAAAGTTAGTGCATGTAAGTGTGAGCATGTCCACGGTGTGTGTATGAATCAGTGAGTTACGTGTTTGACTTTGGTGTGGGAGAACTGGTTTCTCTGTTGGTTACAGATCCTCAGACGGTTGGCTAGCGGCTGTCCTGGAACGTTATGATTCTGAAGGTTGGAAATAACGTCCCTAAACTAAAGAGAAACTCCACACAGCAAAGTATGGTGCACTGGAAACGCTCTGAACAAATAACCGGGCTAAATGTACGACAGATTTCTACATGTACTATTGTCATTTTTGGTATTTAGGACTGTAATGTTGCAATAAATTGCCAAATCAGTCATTTTTATCAAGTTATGATTCACTGCCTTCAATTTCAAACGATAACTTAACTTAAAGTAGAAAGTGTGGGTAAATCTTTCTTTTTTATCAAAAAACAGGGTGCTGTTTGTTCTGTGACCTAAAACACTGATCAAAATTAATCTGGTATCCAGAAACTGAACCTTAAAACGAGTCGTTAAGATTTACACAAGGTTGTAATTTCACAACTTAACAGTTGCTGCTTCCCTACTCAACAATAATAATTGCTCTTACGTGTCCAATGTCAAGGCGAAGGATAACAAACCTAAACTTCAAGATCATCCAAATCTTTTCCCAACTGTAATCAGTTACAAGGACATTATCAGAGTGGACGGATTGAGATGCAGGGCAGTGTGACAGGGAGACAGTCACCCTTTGTGGTTGTCCTTGTTTAGATTTCCAACAGTGTGTGATAAGAAATTGTCTGGCCTACATTCACAACTGTGGCATGTCATGCCAGGCACCATATGGCATGCATTACAAGATCATGAGATTTGATTATGTGCGATTAGATTACTTGTTGCAAATTATTTGCTTTATGATACATGATCACAGCTGTATGAGACAATCTATGTAACAAAGGCTATAATAGGCTAAATTTGAATGTTTTTGTCATCTCATAAGGTAAAATTAATGCTCAGACCAATATGTTAACATCATGTTGCACTATTATTGCACCTTTTATTCTATCAGTACCTTAACGTAGGGAATTGATCTTCACATACACTCGGTCAATAGCAATACATGTCCTCCTCTTTAATGTTTACGAGCTCTAATTCAATATCCATCACACTGATTGAACAAGCCATTGGCCGAGGCAGCACTGATTATTATGGCGTAATGGTGTTTGAGTCTCATGGCCATATTGGTCGTCCTCTGTCCTACATGCTGACCCTGGTCCCTCCGGCTATATCTTTTCCCAATGATTTCTCCCGAAAAATGCTATTACAGCTGCCTCTCCGGGGACCAGATCGACAAGATCCTTACGGGCTCAGCTCAGGATAGAAACACCTGACCCCGTCTCCCTCATCACACGCACAGATGAGGGTACCTGAGTGGGGGGGCGAAAGTCCATCCCACGGGTTAATAGGGTCCTTGGATGAAATCATCTGTATGATACAAACAAAAAAGTGAAGGTGAAGAAGTTTTCAAAGAAGGGCTTTTGATTCCCACTGCTCTTGGATTCTCTCTCCATCTTTCCTCACTTGTGTGGCCAATTGCCCTTCAGTTGTTTTGAAGGAGAACATTAACTTGTTCTTGATAAGATTTCATGCTGTAATTGAGGCTTAGGGAGCATAATAGCGTCTCGGCCATGATTTCTGCGGTACCAAAGACTTGCACGTGGCAGCTGAGCAAAGAGGCCTTCGGCTTTAATGTTACTAGTGTGACATTACACACAGGGGCTGACCTCGTGACCTTCACTGTGACACATTGTTCTGCCGGTTCTTGTGACCTTATTAGCTCCCCTGAGTTAAAACACATTGTCACAACCACACACCCATAGGTTGTGTACTCTGTGTCACCAACCAGGATGTTACAACACCGCACAGAGAGCCCCTTAGCAAGAGCTTCTTCTCAGTGCAGAAACACACACACACACACACGGATGCAGCTCGGGTTGCAGATGAATAAAGACCAGGAGGACAGGAGGTAGATGAAGCCAATGCACCATTTTACAGGCAGGCGATATGACACCAATAAAAGGCAGTGTTATTGGGAGAATTACGAGTTTCAATAATGAAGGAGGATATGAGCCATGGCCCCCCGAGAGATCATGAGAGGTGCTGCACCAGCAACATGAAACTTACATGCAAATAGAAAAAGCAATCAGGCAAGTACAAAGCTTTGACCTGCCTGTGCTCATCATCACTCACATGTCTTGTAGCAAGAGACAATTAACTTAACACAATATTAGAAAATTATGCTAAGCTTTGATTAATGCAAAACCACTGCCACTTCACAACCAAACTCTCAAAGAATAATTGTATCTGGTTTAATAGCACTTCATTATCTCATAACTTACTTTAGAGAAATGGTTCTCTGCAGGAGGAGGTGTTTAACTGTGAAATTGACTACAGGGAAAAGGCAGATTATATGTATGAGTGATGATTTATGGACAGATACTGACTGCTCTAAAAAGCAGCTTCAGGAGCGTCCCCTTATTGTGAGGAAATAAGGTTCTTGAGCTGAATCTAACTGGGACTCTGTAGGAGCTACATTAGTGGGAGATTAAAATGCATTTAATAGCATGTAATCATTTTATCTGGGCTTTACCACTAAATCTTCCTGATATTCTTAGCAGCTACTTGCTAACTAGTCATTTACTGTCTTCCCTTGTAAACTTTAGCTAGTTTATACTTCAGTGAACTTCAACAATAGAGCACTGGTTTGTTTTAAAGCCTTGGATTTCACATTTTGCCCATCAAAAATGTGAAGGAATAAGAGATGAATTTGACTGAGAACATGTGGTTGCAAATTGTCACAAGGTTGTGACGACTGAAGTAGGCCTTGAACCCAAATGCACAACTCAGAAGACAAAGTACAAATAAACTATCACTTAGTGGAAAAGTGTCAACAAAAATCACTCTTTCGAGGAAGGCAACTATGACAAAGTGGAAAAATAACAAAGCACACAATACCTGAATGATCAAGAAACTTGACATGGACTGGCGAGAAAAACCAGACGAACTGGCACAGGACAAAGACGCAGACTATTCAAACACAGGGGTAATGGGGAACAGGTGGAAGCGATCAGACTGGTGACACACGAGGGAAGGGCAACTGACCTGAAACGAGAGGAGAGTTAAACGTCAAAATAAAACAGGAAGCCACGAGACGACATAGACACAAAACAAAAACTAAACGACTTCTCAGACATGACAAAGGTATCCCCGAATCAAAATCATACCCTGCTTTACTAGCTGATTTTTTCTTTAAATAAGGCCATCATTTACGAAACAGATATCATGCCATCATGCCATCCATTTTCTATACCCACTTAATCCGTCGGTTGGGTTGCGGGGGGGCCGGAGCCTATCCCAGCCGTCATTGGGTGAGATGTACACCCTGGACAGGTCGGCAGTCCATCACAGGGCTGAACAAAACTACACGTCTCCAAAAGTAAAGTGAGAAGTAGGATTATTTTTGCACAATCTAATACACCAACAAATGTCTTTATGTGACCAGCTTGGCTGCCTGCTGGACATTATAATGAATGCAGGTTAAAAACAGTCCCACACCAACAACATTTGGTCAAAATATTCTCATTTGTGACTCATCACGTACTGATTCTCCTGTGCTCTCTTATAAACACCTATTATAAGGTTGGTTTGGGGATAAGCATCCAGCTAAGGAATACCAAAAAAGGTTCTTGGTTAAGGTTAGGAACACATAAATGTTGCGTCTGTGCATGACGAGTTATGAGTGTTATAACAAGTGTTGACCCGAAGGCTGCATGCAGTCAATGACTGGCACTGTTACAGCGGGTAAATACAAATGTACAGTCATGCTAACCAGATTATTTAGTCATTTAAGCTAACTGTATTTGGAGAGGTATTTTCTCTCTTATTTCCAGATGCACTGTTCTGTGCTAAATGGGCTGACTCCTTAGGTTTGTTTGGATCCAAGTTCTTGAAACTTTCACTGGTTCTCTCCAATTCCAAGGTGTAGACGCTGAGCCTTGTTTCACTTATGAAATGTATTTTAGCAAATACAAAACAACATAAGGGTCTCTTAGCTGGGAAAAAGGGTTCCGTGTGCAAGAATGACTGATATCTGGTGGTTAAAGTTGCAAATTACAACCAACTGAATCTCTCCACCGACTTTGAACCAACAATGAAAAACGCCTCACTTTAGTCCCTTCTAGGCTTCTGTAGTAACATTATTCAAACATATCTAAGAATACTGCATTGGGGTACTGCCAATAGATTGCCCTAAATGTTGCACATAGGAACTTTAAGGCTACAGGCCTCTGAAGTCTTGGGTCAGATTACCTCCATTTTCTGTCCAAATAGGCAATTAAATAAGGTGTATTTCACCAGTTCAACATGAGAACTAGTTTGCATGGTTTAACCTGTTAACACACAACGTAGGAAGGCTCATAGTATATGAGTATATATCTTTTAGGTTTGCCAGTATATTGGTGATTTTTTTAAAGTAGCTGAAAACTTAACTGTAGCTCTCTGTTGTTGGTTAAACCCCGAAAGGTCAGTACAGCATTTCAACTCCCTGTGTGCTGTCAAACCGCAGGAGCATGTGTAGGAAGAAAGGCCAATGTTAAGCATAAGAGGGGAAAGTAAATATATATTTTTAGAATATTCCTTTGAGCTTCCACGCAAATCTGTCACCTATTTGGCTTTTTGAAACCTTTGACTGTAAGCGTGCTAATTACCTTCAGAAGTGTTTAATTTAAAAAATTTTAATTTTAGTGTTTCAATTTAAAAGCAGATCCCGAATCACATAGATTATGGGTCAATGTTTTTTTTTTGCAATTATCAGCCCACTCCACAAACCTAGACCCCCTCATCCCACCCCCAAAGACAACAGTGGCTGTGCTTATGGTCAGGTGGTGCAGTCGTAAAGCCTCATAATTGTTTAATGGTGCGTTTTATGAGGCGACACTGTGAGTCAGTGCAGCCTGAAGGCTTTGAATTCCAGACAATAACAAGTTGGGTTTGGTAATGCGGGGTTAATCACAGGTGGATATTAGCTCACAGTGGGCCGTGCGCAGCTGCTCAACGTGTGTGCTGCCTTGAGGGAAGAGGTGCATCCAAAGCTTTGTGCCTGTCTGTCTGAGCCTCGTCGACCTTGCTGTCAGAGCACAAACAGACATCAGAGATGATGGGGACATGCTGTTCCGCCGCAAATACAACACACACCGGCAGATGAGTTTCAGAAGGCTTCCCTTACAGTATGCACACATGTACCCTGAGTAACACACTCCACTTCATCGTGCATGTGCACGCACAAAAGATTTGCTGAGGTAGGAATTCACACGCTACTTTGTTCCATGATCAAAAATAACTGTTCTGCAGCTGTCTGCACGCAGTGATACAGGGTAACCTGATACTGTCCCACAGCTCTGTTCTGCATGAGCTCAACAGTCCCCTGTAGATAGTCCCCAAACGTACGCCAAGTAACACACACACACACATATAGACATGCAGTCACTGCACATATACAATTTTCTCATGGAATATAAGCACATTCGGTTTTGGACAAATACACAGCAGAACATACTTAACTTTATGTGGAAGCCTTTTAGATGTTTAGAACCAGACGTACACAGTTTATGGCTGTATAAATAGCCTTTAACCATCACTTCAGATGGTGCAGGTGTTTGGGAGTTCAAAGGAAACTGAAATGGTAACGCTCTTCAGAAGACTGTTAAGCCAGTGTAATGGTTAAGATGTACTGACATCAATCGGATACAAACTTTGTTTACTTTGTAGATGGGAGCTCTAAATATGCATCCAGAAAAGACATTTTATGAGACCTCCAATTAATATTCATGTCTGAACTGGTGCCTCTACTTCGAGGGCCCGTTCTGAATCAATCATTAATTCGACTTCTATACATGCTTCCACCACAGAGCAACACGGAGAGAAACGAGACAAACAGCTCAGGATCACACTCACTTCTAAGATCAATTTATAATCATCAGTTTACCCAACATGCATGTGTGTGGACGTAGGGAGGAAACCGGAGTATCCAATGCAAATCAACGACTGACTCCACGGTTTCCCAAACTGTTCCTCTCATGCCCCTATTTTGAAGCTAAACATAATACACAATATCTAAACTGATGGAACAATGCTGGTAATAGAACTGATTTTCAGGTCATATGCATTGGTGAAAATACATATCTACACAGGGGCTGGTGCAGCCAAAGCAATTAAACCCTTATATCAAAATGTGCATAATTATTGGATAAGTAAGAGGACTCAAAAGAGGTTGGAATGTTGAGACAACACATTTTTATGATAAATGCTGAAAAAACGGCACATTTTCTTACTTTGTTCTTTATACAGATGCAGCTAAAGTTTCCATTTATTAGCGTGTTGAAGTCCTACTTTCCATGTAGAAAGCTATTATTATTATTATTATTATTATTATTATTAAGGATTATCACGACGTGCTTAGTGGTTAAATATAACTTTTTAATGTTTCCTGCAGAGACTGTGCAGTTTTAGATGCAACGAGGAAACATTTCCAGTACATACTGCTGCTGGAAACATTTACCGCTTTAAACTGACAGCTACCAGGACGCCAGAATCTCCCGTTTTTCTAGAACTGTCTCTGAACTTAAGTGTCAAAATATTTGCTGTGTCAATTGCTAAGTGGCACCGACATGGTAAAGAACGCTAAAATACGAGCATCACTGAATAATATCAACATGTTAAAGCATGAAGATGAAGCCAAGAACACCTAAAGGTTTGTTAACCGATTACACGCGAGTTGCTCTCGAACGTGACTGTGCGTTAATTGCGCGAAAACGTGACTGCGGCGCAGACTAACTCAAGTTTTATTTGTCATATTTATGTTATTCAATACCCAGACATAAGAATAAACCAAAACACAGTTAAGACCTGCAGTGTGGTGATATTTCTGTGAATTAATAGCTGGAAACATTTGCTCACATTCATATATTTCACTGAGAAAGACCAAACTCACCTGTGGAACATTCAGCTTTAAGGTTAAAGAATACTTTGGATTGGCTGAGAGCATTGTGTTAGTTATTAATAAAAAACAATCCTGTTGCCTTATGACGTCAAATTAAACTGCTTTAGATGGCGTAAATTTAGGATATTAATGATTGGAGGACTTGTTGAATATCAAAATGAAGAAGCTTATATATTGTCACGTGACCTTTGTGTGTCAGACTGGCATCCAGGCAAACTGTGGCTGATACGAGCGTGAAAAAGCTTTTCAATAATGATAATGATACGAATAATAATAACTTGACATTTGTTTACCACTTTGGAGATTGAAAAAGGGCCTTTTTTTTTTTATCAGAAATGTTCAAAGATTATCCTGGCGAGACCATTTTCGGCTCACCTGGTCCTTCGCTATAAATACAGGACAGAAACCAATTTAGATTACCAGATCTTTTTTATTTCTCTCCGCTGTCTCTGTGACGGGCTCATATTTCATTTTTCTGTGACACGCATTGTTTTGCTTTTGGATCGAACCAACTCCGCAACACTCGTTTTATTCATTGTTACAAAATGAATCCGACTTCCAGTTCTTCTCCACATTTTCCCTCCTCGTTATGCACCGCACTGACATGACTTTGTCTGCGTCTTTTCTTCTGTGCAACAACATGTATGCAATCATAAATAATTTTTTGCAGTTACATAAATCATTATGATTAAAAATACAATGTGGTTGGAGCAAGGCAAGAAAATACATGCATACATCTGTTAATCCTAAGTGAGCGAGCGATGCATGAATGCATAACAGTGAGATGGATTAAATGTAAAAGTCTTCACACAGACACATACTGTACATAACACCTACACAGGCTTAGAGCTGCCATGAATCAGAGTTAAGGCGTTAAGCCTCCTAATCAGATGACTGAGTCTCTGCAATCATGGTGTTAAACCAAGAGGCCTGCAGTTTTGCTCTCTTACATGCAAGCCATTAGGCTAATCCTGACAAGAAGGGGAAGTCTGACATGTCATCAGGTGTGAATGGCACCTTCCAAGGCCTTGTGCACGTCCCTGCTTCTGCCTGCAGGGATTTTTATTCAGAGTGATGCAGCATTGCTGTTTTCCCTGTGGTTTCAGCCAATTGATGCCGTGCCACATGTTATGTGGGACGACTCTGGATCACAGAGGAGTAGAGGATAAGAGGCAAAAAGTGTGAGTTTGAGATGCATATATCTGAGTCCAATAACGGCTCGGTTATTGGTTTGGATTTAACTCAGAGATGCTGCCAGAAATGAGTACGAGGAAAAACAGTGTGGCGGTCCGTGACGGTGAATTAGGTTATGCAAATGTTGGACAGTAATAACGCAGTTTAACTTCGCCTCTCTCCATCCATGCCTTAGACGGGTGTGGACGTAATTTTTATTTGGCGGATTTACATAACGATTTCCCATTAACCTCACTGATGGCACCGACTGGTTTCCCTACCCTCACAAAGACACACACACTCACCCTTTCAGAAATACACACACTCCTCTCTTGCCATTACTTTGAAGTATGGGTGGCGAGGAGCAGTAATGCACAACCCAAATCTGATAATACTGCTGTATGAAAAATGCTGTCAAGAGGTGTTAAGTCACCCAGCTGAAATGTCTGTTTTCAGAAGAAGCTGCATGAATGAATTTTAATGGCCACCTCGTGAGAAATTCCAAGAATGTGTGGCTGCTCCCTCCAAATAAAGGTGAAATCATCCATTTAGTTTAATGTGGATATATGCATATGTTCATGGTGGTGACTCTGTCAATTTACCCAAGAATGAAACCACATGATGCTGTGCAATTCTAATCTTAAATTACTTAATAAAAGCCATTTCAAACCCTGTATATAATCTGAAATTAATCAGAGTTTTCAATTCCGAAAGCAAAATGTATTCTGTTGTTTTAGGATTTCATGTCCCCAAGATGTTCAGGTTTGCTGTGTGTATATATGTATGTATATACTGTATTTATATATATATATATATATACAGAGTTTTGAGTGCAACTAGAGGGCAGAAAGCCAGTTTGTTTGGCACAGCCGAGCTCCTGATCAGAGATGACACTGAAGCTAGCTACCAACAGGCTAAAATAAATTAATGAAAATTGTTCAATATTCTGGGAGAATATTCTAAGCTTGTTGCCAACAGCAGCAGTCTCTGCAGTGCCCACATCGTGACAAAAAAGGTGAAACTCTAACCCGGTTTCAGAAGACATTATTTCTCAGAAAACTCGGGGCTTAATTATATGCGTCTGAGGATTTGTATCCACACAGATTTTCTTTTGTTTAACACTAGGCTTTTGTTTATGAGGACATGCAATCACTCACATAGAACTGTCTAACCATCTGTTGTCATGAATAGCATTGAGATCTGGCAACTTTTCATTATATTTGATTATGAATCTATTGATACAGTTACATATGCGCAGACCAAGCTAACAGTGGGATCAGTGCCAGTCAACGTCACAGACTAAGCTAGCTGTCATTTCTGTTAAATGTGTTTTACATTTTTACATATTGATCCCAGTGAAACTAACGCTGCCATCGTGCTGCCGATATGGTCAAATAAGAGCATAAACGCCCAACCAGCATCAAAACTCTGAGATATGAATGAAATAGAGTTTTAGGATAAAGTTATCCATAAATAAACAAAGGTTTTAATATCTTATAACTGCAGTTTTGCCCTCTGGATGCACACATTTTCTGTGAAGTTCGTATACTACATAAATGCTGCTGATAGTTAATTGTGTCCTCTCAGATGTGGAAGTCAGCCATGCCATAGGCACCAATGCTTGCTTTTGATGGCTCTTCCCCTCCTCAAATGTCTAAAGAATTCAGATTTTATGTTAAAAACTGTCGTCTTTAAACAGTTAGTAAAATGCTGTATTTTGTTTTCTTGATATTTTCCGCACAGTTCAAATGTTTTCTTCAACACGGGGGTGTTCAGGCCATTTTATTTCCATACAGGAAGTCTCACATGATGTAACTGGGGTACAATATCACGCCGCCATAACTTTTTCAACAGCATCTTCATTGATGTTTTCTCAAAAATTCAAATCACCAAACATAATTTCCTAGTTTATCTCAAGGTTATCTCCACTTTCCTGCTCTCACTCAGATGGTGGCACATTGTTTAATGTGGAAGAAAGCTCTTTGGGAGGAAAGCGAGACGCAGGGGGCCTCTACTGTTATCTCTCGACACACTTACGCACAACATGCTTGATGCCTTTCTCTCTGAACTGGGCCAAATTTCAAACAAATCCGCTCCGCCTATCACATCCTGTCCTTTTGCAGTTTTCATCGGAACCGAGCAAGAAGGCGGAAGAAAAAGAGGAGGAAGAAGAGCGGTCTTGGAAATGACCTAAAAACAACTCCTGGCGGACGTTCTGCACGTCTCAAAGACACAAGGCCAGACTATCAAATATTTACCAAAAAGCTGTACCCGATTACTGTGCACAGAGAGGGTGGGGGTGGGGGGTTTGTTTGGTAAGAAAATGTCTTTGAAAATGATTCAAAGCATCTGTGCAGCAGTACATCGGAGCTCTCTCTCTCTCTTCTGTCTTTGAATGATGATAGGGAGCCAACGAAAAACACTTCCTTTCTTACTCACTTGCCCTCAATTCAGCTGAGTGATTATATGGGCCAGTACAGTGTCTTTCACTATGACGGATGCTCGCTGTAATTCTTTCACTGTGCCCGGATCATGAGAGAGCATTTGCATATGTATGATCAGGCTGCACAATAAGTAATCTTGCCAACAAGTGCATGGATTCACAACACACCAGTGACTTAAGCCCTCAAACTCGATTCTGCATCCTCTTTGCAATTAAGGTGCATTTTTGGATGTTATGCTGTTTTGGATTATCATTACTCAGCATGTGCTGAAAGGGAACTTGAAAAGGGAACTCTGCAAACCGTATCATTCATATGAATGTGAGTCAAAGTGCTCAGCAGTGCGTAACCAAGCTTCTCGCTGCTGTTTAGGAGATGTCGTTACTGTAATATCTTAAGTGCATTTCTCGTCCCGGCCACCAGGGGGTAGAGGTCCCCTGCTTTGAGTGGCTCCACGTCTGTGATGCCATGATTTCAAATGAGCGGCCTTGCAAACATGTCACTGACAGTTGTTCACGATTATTATAAGGAGGAGGCACCATAGTGTACAGCACAATGACTGTATTGTCCAATGTGCGTGAAGGGGAAGGGAGAGGAAGAGGAGGGAGCTCCGGTTTCCGCTGTTGAGGTGCAGATTTTGATTTTACATCGTCAAGTAGAGAGCCTTTACAATGCTGCTGTCTTAAATCCTTCAACCCCCTGACAACATAATAGCCTCATTCACTCCATGTAGGCAATTATTGTAGCTTTTAATTGCATTGTTGTGGAAGCGACATTGCTGTCACTCAACCGTGTCGGCTGTGTTCATTCAGTGTATGCTGCTGTCACTCAGACCCGCCAGGTGTTCGTTTGAGACTGTATATGTGTGTGTGTGTGTGTGTTAGCAAGAGTGGCAGTGACACATCTGATCAACTTGTATCCAGGAGTGACAGAGTCTATGAGGTGACAAGGGGCGGTGATAGCGGAAGATTTGCTTTCCTCAAGTGACAGTGTCGGCAACCATAAAGTCGACGTCATCTGCAGGGGGACAGTTCAAACTCGAGTCTCGTCTTTTCTTCTCCTCGCTTAAGCTCCTTTGTGTTGTCACAGGAATTGAGGGGAGGTGAGGCAGGCTGGAGGCCACCGATGGCAACCTCAAAGAGCGTCACTGTCAGTCACAAACAAATAAATAAAGCCTACAAACAGATAGCTCAAATACAAGTGAAAAAGAGACAGTGGTCGGAAAAATTGTGGACTTCCACCGTCTTTTAAGAAAATGTGAAATAGTGGGTGTGCGTGTCCACATGTGCACTATAAAGGGCAGCATGGGGAAGCATTTTGGTGATGTGATGCAAGCCTGTAAGTTCATGCATAGGATACAACCGATAATTACATTCAAAGAATATAGCGGTCGGGGGAGCAAATGCATGTAAAGTGTGAAAATGTCATCGTAAAAAGAATGTATTTTAGCACCAAGATCGATTTTCGATTCCAGCGTAAGTGGTTGTAACTACAACCCTAACCAAGTGATGTTAGTTCCCAAAGCTAACCAGAAAAGGATAAAATGACCAAGTTAATCAGCTAAATGATGATCATGATGTCAGTGGTCGTGTTGAAAAAACAATGTATTTTAGCTCCAACCATCATTTTCTGACCCTAACCAAGTAATGTTATTGCCTAAACCCAACCAGGAAGTGTGAAAGTGTTGTTAACCCTTTTACTACAACAGAACAACCCCGAAAGTCCTCTGAATTCAGAATTATTTGGGTTATTCTGAGTTAATCCAACTTTAGGGCAGGGTCTTTCTCATTCGAAATTGGAAAGATTTCTTGGTTTGAAACCATCTAATCATGTGCCCAGCCCTCCCCTCTAAGTGCCTGTTGCGTCAAATATCTATGCACACATTCCCCCTTTAAATAATGATTATTGGATGTTTTATGATGGCCTTGAAAAAGGCCACGAAACGTGTTTGTCAAACACAAAGTTGTTTGATAGTTATTAAAAGTGTTGTCTGACCTGTCGAGCCCATGGTATAACGCCACGATCTGCCCCTACGACCCGTCTCAGAAGCTCTTTGGAACATCTAACAGTTGTGCAGTATCACATTTGGGACATTTTTAATTACTGATAATCTGATAATCAAGGAAAATAAAGGCATGTCAGGTTTTTGGAGCCTTGTAATTGTTCATTTAGGCAATACTTTTGTGTTTAAACAATGATTCTGTGACCTGGATACTGTGGAAAGTAACTTTTTTTAAGCCAGCATTGGGGTAGGGGTAAGGAACGGATTATTGGGCGGCAGAAGGAAATCAGAGCTGGATAGAGATGAAGCTACGATAGGCAGCCGGAGAGACGTATGTGTTACATCAAGGAAAATAATTTAATATGGCATGATAAGGAGGACAGATCTCTTATGGACACAGGACAATAGACCGGATGAGAGACAAAAGAACAGAGAGGAGCGTGTGAATAAAACACAAGATTCACAATCTGAAGAAAAAGTAATATCCATATGTGGGTGTTTGTGTTGTAAAATTAGAAGATGGATGCATTTTTGAAAAAGGAGCCACTGTCTTAAGGATGCGCTGTGTGTGAGGAACATTAATCAAACAACAGATAAGCTACAACACAAGCTACTGAAAAACAAGCTTCATATTTTTTAGAGAACTGGTCATAAAAAGGATTCTTAAACAGTTGGAGTTCTGTGTCCTTCAGTTCACTGCCCTAATGATTAATTTTCCACAGTGGGAGTCAGTTTAAAAAGGTGAAACAAGTTTTAGCCGGTGCTCAAGGCAAATGATGCTCTAAAAAGAGGGGGGTGGCTGTTTTGGTGCACCGGGCAGAAATCCATTAAAATTCAAAAGCACCTTTTGAGAGCAAATGGACAAACAAACAAAATATCAACACATTTCGATGGAGCTCAGGATGCATACAAACCGGAAATCTTTGCACGACAACTCAGAGTCTGAAGTGTGATATGAAAAAGAGTACAGCCAGTTTACCGTTTGATCCCTCCTCATCACATTGACACGTCCAGATAATGAATGCTCACAAGATCGATGCTGAGGTAACAGCTGCCGAGGCACACTTCGGTTCTGATGGCCGCGGGGCTTTATCTCATCCTACATACAGCTGGAAGCAACACACAGAACTTCAGAGGGCTTTTCTGACACATCTGAAAAACTCACAGGCGCTAGCAGACATAATTGGTGAACCAAATGAATGCATAGATAGAAGTACAGCATCTTCTCGAAGGGCTGAGTGTGTGAGCGGATGACAAGAAGACCACAGACACTTCACATTAAGGCACTTTACATTAAGACTTCAAAAGTAATTTACAATTAAAACAAGAGGCAGAATAACACAGTATGTGGTCATCTTTTTGAGAAACAGCTCCTTAAGTTAAGGGTAAGATGGATCATTGCTTCAAACTGCTTTTGAGAAATAAAACCAGGGTTAATAATCTTAAAAAAACATTTGAAAACAAAGAAAAAATACCATATAAATTAATAATTTCTGTATGCCTCCCAGAGTAGAGGACCAGACCTGCTCAGCTTTCATGCTGGTTTGGCCTTTTGATGCAGCAACAAGGAAAGCTTCCATGAGATTTTACTTTCATCCAGACACACACAGCACCGGTTATAATAGCTATTTAACAACTGATTTCCACAGGGAACAACATACTTAGAGTTAGCTTGAGCGTTAACTTTACAAGGACAACAACAACAGTTTCCTTCAGTTGAATATTACACTGCATCAGGCATCGGATCCGTCTCCAGAGCTTTAAGAATGAAGACATTAAGTGAGTTGTTCATATTGCAGTGGATTTCCACGAAATATTGAGTCACCGCATCGTTATCTCCATCCAGCCTCAACCTCCAGTCATGCTGCATTCGCTGTAGACCTCCTACGTGGCAAGCTGACACCTTTGAGTCGATGGATTTAAACTTTGCAATCTTCTTATTTGTTCAGTTGTGCCTCCTGAACCGAAGGCTGCACACAGACACACATCTGCAAATATTGCAACCGCATCAGGGCCACACGTGAACAGTTTGTAAGATTTAATTAAGTTTTACGCTCACTTATTGTGATAGAGGGAACATGCAATACAATCTCTGAGCCAAGCATTGTGCATCAAGGTGTCACATACCCCGTGAGTTTAATATAATTGAAAAACACAAATAAGTAGTAATACAACACTCTTCCATCAAATAAAAAACACACCAGCATGTGTTGCAGTTATGAATTAAAGTCTATGAGGCTGTATATGCAAACACCAAATGTCCAGTTCAAGTCAAATTCAATTCATTTCAGTTTTATTTATAAACTGCTAAGTCACAGATGCCATCTAAAGGCACTCCAAATTGAATTGAAGTGTAATGTGTCTGGGGGAACATGCAAACCCCAAAGAACTTCCCACGGGATCCAAAATGCTTTTCCACAGCCGACCAAGCAGGCTTTTTACAGAATGCTGGGTTTGAATGTGTTGCACGAGAATCTACACTATTTATAAAGGAAAATCCAGCAACATAAGACGTCCGCTGTACAAACCGCTAAGTTTAGTCTTTGCCAAATGACTAAATTTAATGTAAAGTTATACCTCTGGGAATGTGGTACATGACCAGTGGTGTTTATGTGGCACAAGGACATTACTAATGAAGGGAACCTTTGGAGGCAGGTACCAGGCCTTCTGATTAATGCCACACTTACTTTAGCAACAAACATTACATTTAGAGGACACGGGGAAACATTGGGCAGTTTTCTTTCTATCGTTGAGCTCATGGTAAAACGGGACCCAGTCCTAAAAGATCTCCTCAGTTTGAGCAACATTTGTCAGTCAGTTGTTTAGTTTGTTCTCTGTAACAACATTTCATCAGAAATAACAAAACCAACCAGGATGCAATCCCTTGTGGCAACGTGGACCATTTTACATGGATCCACTTCTTAAAACTGCCTGATGCAGAAGTTTTGCAGTGTGAAAATCCAGAAAATAGCATTCGCTCAAACTGCCAATTCATTTTTCACATCTGAGTTGTTTTAGATGGCTGAAAATGTGCTTTTCTGTTGGCCCTAATCTGAATAGCTTCAATATTTAGCTCTGAATGCTGTGTTTTGTATGTGAGGCAATGACCACACAATGGCAATTAATAACAAAAAAAGCCAGTTAACTGGAGAACCTATCATAGACCAGAGGACAACGATGGTGCAGCAAAGATAAAACAAATACAGCAAATACACTGGGAAGGATTGCTGCCATGGAGCCAGCAGCTCTGTATTTACACTGTTGCTCTCACAGCTTAAAGCTCATCCTTACTGACTCTATTTAATGGTTCTGTCAAGTGCATATACTGAATATATTTTTTGGGCACAGCATAAAGAGTCGAGCAAAACTCTCAAAAAGCTTGTTACCCCTTCTGACAAGACATAATTTTTCTACAAAAAGACCGGGTCCTACGCGATGGAGTCCTCCCTTGCATTTTTGAAGGGACACTATGATCCCTGCAAGTGGACTGTCAAACAGCTATGAGTCAGACATCAAGCTTTGCCACAGATTGACTGATTTTATGCTGTTACAGCATTAAACACAACATCTCCAACAACAAGAGCCAGACTCACCAAGTAGCTGCTCCACCTAGCTTGTCTTAACATATTCTCATGGCTTTTGCAAGCTTCTTATTTCATTGGCTTCTCACAGCACATGCACCCCGCAAGTAGGACTTGTTCTTGGAGTTGTCTACGTTGTGCATGACCTCGCCTTTCTGAGACTGCAAATGATGCTCTGAAGGTTCAAAGCAGAAATCCTCAGTGTTGATGGCTGATTTTGCTCGGGACATGTTTAGCAACACATAAAAACCATCTTGATGACACGTCAACAAGGATAAAAGCTTCCAGGGAAGGCTCCTGCTGGGCACAGGCCACCAAAACCCAAAGAAAAGTGGTCGCCCCATTCAAAATCTGCTGCAAGCTCATTGCAAAATTTGAAATCACTACAAAGTTTAATTTGGGAAGACATGAGGTGAAAGCTAATTAACTTCTAACCCTGAACAAATTGCTTTCTGTCTCCTCCAGATCCACCAGATTAAAAATACACTTTTGAAAATATTACAGAGGTGGAGGAAAAAGAGCATCAACACCAAGTATGGGTCTTATCAATCCAAGCACTCGCAGTCCATTAGCAGGCGCAAAGACTTGAGCTGATTAATTGATTTTTAATTGGCTCAGGAGAAGGACCGCCACAGGCACAGGATGACGGCTGTAGGAGGGGAAAATGCTATTGTGACAACCCCGAGCCATTGTTATCCTCTTTGCACATACATTTGTACTGTACTCCTGTGAACCCCCGGGGTGTGGTTGTGATGATGTTAATTGAGAGGCAGAAACTCAATGCTCCTTATGCCAAACGGCTTTCCAGGAACAGCATAATCATCTGAACTGTGCACAGGCTCTTACTTTGTGGCCCACAGTGCTTTGCTGCCCAGAGTTCTCAGGGGCTTAGCTGGTGTCAGGAACCTTTTCTTCACTCAGCTCTGCTCTGACAGAAGAGCCTATTAAATGTTCCTTTATTATACAGGGTCTCAATACAGCAAAAATAAAGTCTGCGAAGACTATCACAGATGTTATTGGTTTTATTATCACATTTATTATGAGCAGCCTGCACTGTGTAACAGCTACCAAGCTGCATCTCTATTATGCATCTCCAACATCGTTATCGCATAACTGTAAAAGAAAGCACACCTACGCACGAGTGTAACAGCACAAACAATACTTATATATTTTCTCCCCACGTGATCTTTTAAGAGCTTCATCTTCTGACTTCATAACTCAGATTTGTATACACGAAGCTTCACCCGAACACGACGTGTTGTGTTTGGATGACAAGGGCACAAAATGAAATGTGACTGAGAATGCCTCGCCATCTGATATCCCTGAGCCTCTTCTCAGAGCGGAACTGCGCTATAACTTCGAGGAGGGGCTCCTGTGAGCCGATGCAATCTCAGAGGTAAACATGAACCCGAGACGTGGTGGTGAAAGCTATGATTCATCCAGGAGATGCGGGACGTACCATGAGGGCAATTATATGTGTAGCAGACAGACACAGACTGTTGATACACAGGCTCAGGTGTGCTTTGCAGAAAGGGGGTTATTAGCACCTAAAGCGATGGTACAAATAGCTTCATACAGTATATGAGATAATGTCTTGTAAGGAACAAAACACCTTTTTTTTGATAAGGAAAGCATTCAAGTAGCAAGCTATTGCATTCATTCACTAAGCACATTGTGTTCTGAAAGTAAACTCGTCCGAATGTCACATCTTCTGGTAGAATATTACAGTTTGAGTAGGTTGATATATTGTGCTCATTTGTACTGTATATTTCACATACATGACTGGCTGTATTCAGCATTATTCATGGGCAGTTTAATCTGTTTTAGACAGAGGATATTGCCTGAAACGTAACTACTCTACAGCAGCTGGGCTGGATGGCCAGCTGTAGGAAACGGCGGCAGCATAGTGAGGGAGGGAGGCCGGATGCCTCTCAGCTTCAACTATCTCTCTGTGAAATTGTACATATGAAGAGGATTTCAGTGTTGCAAGAAACTAAATTCATCACGATTCTCGATAATCCTCACCTAATGCAACGGTTAGACCGGTGACATAGGTGCTCTTACAGCAATATCCCCTGATTTGAGCTGCTGCACGCTCACTATTTGACACTGCAAAGAATTTCTTCGAAGAAATTTCTCCTCTGGGAGCCTTTTTTTTCCCCTCCTCCCTTCAGATTGTTGCAGAAGCTGCTTCCCAATCCTCATGGGAAGATGAATATAGGACACATTTCCATTTACTGCTCTTCTTATCATCACGATTGGAACTTAATACGAAAGTTACAGCGAAGCATAACACTGTCAGTCAAAAATACTGATGAAGTGCCGTCTGTGCGTGAGCATTTGTGTGTCTTTGTCGGCATAATTGTTGCCAGCATCTGACTCACAATAGAGGAATCACACCAGTCGACTGGCGCTGGAAAAGCTTCCGTTTCAACCTAATTTCTCTCTCGACAATCAGTATCTGTAGAACTGGCCTGATTTCCATCTTTCCTCCCTGAGTGGGTTCAACATTAATTTTGTTTTTTGTGGTGAATACGTATTGGCATTAATCACAGATGATAGAAATTTGCAAGTTTAATTCTGCCCTCTGAAATCTCAGCTGCACACTGCCTGCTTATTAATACTGAACCCACCCCCCCCCACCCTCCGCACACCCAAAACTTTTGCAATAAAAGATAATTACAGCTGATAATAACTCACTGATTTTTACTGCACTTAATTGTCTATTGTCTACATTTCTCAAGTGCCAAGAGTTGTTTTGTTGTCTCTTAAAATGATGATTAGCCCCAATGCAGTCTGTTCTCAAACACTGTGTCTACATGACTCAGCCATTTCAGCCAATTTATCTCTGAATGGTCACGTGAAATCCAAGCATCTCTTCCAAAACTCCCAATGCTGCACTCTGTCTCAGCGGAGCAAACTGTACTTTATATCAGCATCATTCAAGCTCTCCGTTTCTCCACCTGACAGTGCTTCACGAGCTATTTGAAACGGTACAAATCTTTACGGCCACTTTCTAAATGTGCTAATTCAAACATTCTGTTAGCGCTGAATATTTCATAAAGCTGGAAAGGTTTTCTTCAGCGGTTGAACTGTGAAAGCTTCTGTCAGCTTGGGACATTTTTCAAGGATAATTTAATTATTATTTAAACAATTTGTGGAACCCTCACATTGTCACTAAATTTTTTAATAAATTCAGATATTATCTGTTTATGTAGGACCTTATGCTAGTTGTCAACCATTTACTCTGCACCCAATAAAAAACATTTAACCCTTTTAGCTAGCTGGCAGCCATTACAGTTTCCCAATTCTGTTTATTGATAGCTTTCTGCCAACAATCAAAGAGCTGGAGATCCTCGCAGGAGAGAAGTGCTCCCAACTCATCTCCCTCCTGGAGACATGCAGCAATCATAAGGGCTTTTTAATTACTTGTGATAAATAAAAAAGGGTGTGAATGTTTTTCTCTAACAAAGTCATTTCCAGCCAGAGGAAAATTACGGGTCAAATGAAAATGAATTGAATGGGTACTGTATGAATAACTGGGAGGTTAATAAGTGCTGGAGTCACTCCAGTCACTCAATCTGTTGTTTCAAAACATGAAAATAGTTTTGAAATAGCTTGACTATGACTCATCATTTAGAGAATGGGGATCAAGGAACATGCCAATTTGGCTCGGCCCAGCAGATGACACCCTGTGACCCCGTGTAGAGGTAAGATTGCTGCCCTGCATGTGGGTGACCTCCCTCCCTGCATGAAAGGTACTACCTCCATATTGGTCCCTAGGCAAAGCCCCCTTATGCTACCCTGCCAACCTGAGATGTGAGTGGAAGTCGCTTTGGATAAAAGCATCTGCCAGATGCATGAACAGAAACAGAAACTCTCTAAGTCACTCTAAGCAGTTCTACTATTGAGATTATTCAGCCACGCATGTTTGAACGAGAGAAGAGGAGCCTATGATAAACAAGGTCGAATGTTGGTGTAAGTATGGCATAAGAATGGAAATGTATTCACTCTCTGTTGCTTTTAACAGTATCAAAAACAGAAGATATTAGAGTGATGGCCGAGCAGCATCTGGCATCTTCAACAAGAGCCAAACTTACCAAGCAGTCGCTCCACATCGTTTGATCTAACTCATTCCGAAAGCTTGTACGAGCTTCACATTTGATCAGTATCTCACAGCGCATACTGGTTAGTTCAATACCTCACATCTGACCTTGTCCTTTCTCAGATTGTATGTGGTACTCTGAAGGTTCATAGCAGCCATATTGTTGCTAGTGTTGCTAGATAAATACATGCCAAAATTTACCCTGATGTGGGACATTGATTCATTTGAAATACATCTTATTAATACATTACCTGGGTGAAGACAATGAGTCATCCTGCTCATGCAGATGTGCTGTTCTTCACGTTCTATGGTGAGTCATGCAATTTTTCATTTGATTAGATTAATTTACTTATTTTTCAATATGTGTATGTTAGAAGATGAAACTTTTAACACCATCTACAACATAATAAAGTGCAAATGTAGACACAGTTTCAAGCTTTTTTGTTTTAGCAGAATCAATCATTTCTTTATATTTGTCAGTCATGTGGACACACATTTGTTCATTCCATGCAAACCTCTTATTTGATCTGTCTCTGCTGCAGTACAACTGATCACAGGAGGGCTTTGGAAATGGAAAAAGCAGTCATTATATGATGTAATTGATGCAACTTCACTTGTGAAGGACAAAATCTTAAATGAAAAATACCTCAGTAAACGTTCGCTTACTGATGTCTAAAAATACCTGAAAAAGTCACAGAAGTTGATGCCCTCTATCACTTACACTCCTGGGAATATGTGACATTTGTAAACGATGGCTGACTTTGTTAAAAGCTGAGGCCCTAATTGTTTTATCTTTTTTTTCTTTGCAGTGCAACCTTCCATCTCCTTGAAGCAGTACTGCAGGCTCACCTTCTCTCCTGCTGTCTTCATTCTCCCACTCAGATAATTTCCACTTGTTCACTGCCATATGTGCCACAGAATGCCACAGAGTCCCTTTATTGTAAGGAGATTGTGTCCTGCAATGGGAAGCAGCTACGGCTGAGTCCCTTGGATCATCTCTCAACAGATTAAAAGCTTATTCAAATTATATTTCTCCCTCTCTCAAAAACAAGGCAAGCTTTGCTTTCCCTGCAGAGAAGAGCTGGTAAGTAGCTTTGCAAACATTCGGGTCTAGAAGTGCACAAATTGAAGCTTGAATGAGCGACTTCTTGTTTGTAAAAATGAATGCCAAAGGACGTAAATGGATAATAAGTCATTTAACAGCATTGTGAGAAAACAAATGTGACAATTGTTTCTGTAATCTGATATTAATTTAAATGAATTGTGCCATCATTGTTACAGGAAGGGAGGGGGGGGGGACATTTGTATGAGTACTGTCGGATCAAATTAATTCTCTACAAAAATCTGCCTTGAGCATTTCTGAACATAGCTGAAATAAATGTGACCATTTCTATTCTGCTGGACACAAGCTGTGATCTTTTAAGAGGGGCATCTTTTAGGCAAAATGTGGAGTCCATGTGGAGTTTGCACGAAGCAGAAAAAATCAATGGACAGAGCAAAATTCCAACAGCATAGCAGCCAAGTATGCAATAAATGGAAGAATTTCTTTGATCGCTCCATTTGTAGGCTGCTAAGCACTCGCCTTGCTAAGAAAAATAAAAAATCACGTGTGCTTTCAGTGGAAGGAGCTTGGATCTCCACAATAGGGTACGGTTGGGCACTACTGCTTTTGGCAGCTTGACAGTCTCAGTGCTTTGCATATTCATGTGAATCTGAGGCTGAAATTGCAAAGCTGTGACACCTTGTTGCAAACACAGTTTAGAACAGAAAGACGCCGGCCCTCAGCATAGGGCGGAAGATATTTTAACTGTCAGCTCGCTGTCTGCGTCAGATGAGTCCAATGCATGAAGATAACCGGAGGTTTCATTGTGCTTCAGCGGTGGCTGGTGATGAAAATGAAACACCACATTGCCTCAACACACCTAAGAGAAAGGAATTGTTTTAATGAGGCAGAGATATCCTCTCTCTGTCTTTGAAAACAAACCCATAGAATCATTATAATTAATTCCTGCCGGGGGTCTTTTCAGTCTAAGTCGCCCAGCATCCAAATAGGCAAATTTGTTTCAAATGGACAAATATTGCACATGTAAAAATATGGTCCTCATTCTCCAAATCCTCCAGATTATGAAGCAATCAAGCCCAATTTTCTTTTCTGTTTGGTTTTCACAAAGTCTGAGCACATTTCCGACCTTCCAGGAGGTGTTCACAGTATTCTCCAGCCACATTCAGATCTGTCTGTGTGAATGATGTGTAATTACTGTTCGTGCCCCCCCCCCCCCCCAACCCCCTGTGCTATGTTCATGCACAAGCTGTGCCACGGCACACTCCCCCCGATGATTCAAGCTGCAATGTCATATTGCATTAAGAAGAATGACCTTTGTCTTTGCTGTATCACAAGCCCAGAGTCTGTGGTTAATCAAAGATGATTAGTTCAATTTACTAACTCTGCTTGGTAATGGGTGCACGGAGGACTGGTGGCACTCGGGAGAGGTCAGAGGGAGTAAGCTTTACTCCCTCTGTCATGAGAATGACAGCTGTGGGTAAACATGCTTAGTGGGTTACGAAGCTCGGCATCGGCACTCTACATTTCGACGTTTTGGTTATGTAAACACAGGCTAAACTGGTCAGTTTAAGGTTTAAGTCAGCTTTCACTTGTCAGTTTCGATGGCATTCTTAAAGCAACAGCAGAGAATTGTTTTTCTCTTTGGCTCCCCCTGCAGTCGTGGGATTTAACACTGCTGTGATGTCTCCTTGTGACCCCAGACACATGAATTTGGTGCCACGTTGAAGAGGCCACAAAGACGCAATCTAAAGCCCACAAAAATGTCCAGCGGTGCGGTGCAAGGCTGCACACCAAAGTCGGCTTTCAGGCCCAAGAATGAGCATTAACTCTACTTAAAAATGAAGTCAGAAGCACAGCGTTAAAGTTCACAAGCTGCTTAACTGGTATTCCATTTTTCTGTTTTTTGGAAAACAAACAAAAGAAAAATGACTCATCAAGCACTTAAAGCCGTTTAGCAGCCGTTGGGATAAAAGGCGAATATAGCCTTGGATGTAAAAGAATCAAGCCGAACACTTTAGAAATGAAATGTATGTTATAGCGAGCCGGGGCTGACTCATCACACAGACTTTCTTCCTCGACCTTTGCCTCTGCCCTCTACATGCTGGAGGTGCAGCTTGAAAAATAAATCTAACTATATCAAAGTAAATAAGAAAAAAATCCTCCTCTTCTTACTTGATATTCAACTTAATAATAATCTTGGAATGCCATCCTGCTGATGTTTGCTTTGATGTTCACACACTGCATCTTTTTGCTGGTGCATTAAGTGGAAGTTTATTCGTCTGTCTTGCGAGCCCGAACAGCTGATCTGTCCACTTCACCATGTTGAAGAAGACAGGCTTGTGTAGTTTTCAGTAAATCTTTATGTAAAAATGCAGAAACAATAATAATGAACAGGATTTTGTAGTGGAATAACATCATTAGGCTGTCAATATTTCTGAAATATAACTACTCAGATGATTTGGTCGTATTAGCACTGATTTGCAACCGAGCTTCCATCATTTTTGTAATCATGTATCGAACTTAACATTAGCCTATTTCACTGAGATGTTACCCAGATCAAGCTGTAGGATCAGAGGGCAAAGTAGGGCCTATTTTCCATTGTGATCCTGGTCCATGCATTCGTCCACAGAGCCATTAGAGCATTTAAAGACTTGAATGTTCCAAGAAAGTGAGGTAACTGTCCTAATCCTCGTGGCAAGTAACAGT
Source organism: Leuresthes tenuis (assembly GCF_036924035.1). Lineage (NCBI taxonomy): Eukaryota > Metazoa > Chordata > Actinopteri > Atheriniformes > Atherinopsidae > Leuresthes > Leuresthes tenuis. The sequence continues at coordinate 23,449,295 of NW_027325377.1, read as the reverse complement.
AAATGCACAAAAATGCAGCAATGAGATGATGAAATCTAATGTCCATCAAATAAGATGAACATTCTTCATTTTTAGATGGTATCAGTAAAGACAGGAGCCGATGTTAAAGGAAACTGGTGCATGTGGGTTCCCTTTTTGATTTTACATGCAGAGCTGTGCCTCAATGCTCCTCTTCGACATGTAGGTCCTGCATCTTCAGGAGCCCGCTCCCCTGTCAGACTTAAGCACTTTCTCTGTGTGATGTGTGACTGTGTTCAGATAAACTGTGCAGAGTGTCAGATCTGACAGCTGCTGATAAAAACATTCACCACTGATTTGTCTTCATGAAAGTGTCAAGAATAAAAATCTACAGTAGCTTCTAACCTGCTCGTGCCAGTATTGGATCTGAGCTGAGAACAACAGCAGTTCTGTAGTGTTTCTGTAATATAACAGCGTGATCACAGGTCTCTCCCTGCCACTGGAGGCTTGTTTCAGTAATCTCCTGATATGCAGACTGTTACAAGACCTTCATTAGAGCTCAGTCTAATTTAGTTATTGATAGAAACTCGTTCAACTCTGGGATGTGAGAGCCTTGCCCAGGGCATCAGTACCCTGTGCCAATTAAATGAAAGTCATTTAAGGCCATTTAAACAAAATTAAACAATTCAGCACAGGTTGATTGCCATAGGTTAAAAACATCAGCGTTAAGATGAACATATCCAGTGGGGAGGGTTTTCTGGGGACAGCAAATCCGTAATCCCCAATGCAGCTTACACCCTGAGGTTCAGGGCTAAAGAGGGTGGAATGGCTTAATGTTTAAATGAATACACTATTACAAGACCTTTGCCCTGCTCGCCTGACTCATTACTGACAGTTTATGGTCAGGTAGCCTTTTTTTGTAAAGCTGTTTTTTTTTTTTAACCTAAAACAGACTAATCACAATGACAGCTGGAACACAAAGGTTTCATTTGGCCACCATACCACAGACCTAAAGATCTGATTAACTCTGCTGCCAGTGGTGAAATACGCTTGATTCAAGGTATAATAAGTTCAGGCAACCACGATGTTCACTCGGAACAGAACCGAAACCGACTCATTCGAGCATCTCTCTGCAGTTATGTGGTGCCACCAAGGTTCAGATAGCATTATCCACACCTGCCAAAACAAATCAACCAGAGGGAAGAAAATGCACTCGTGCTTGAATAAGCTGTTCCAAACCAGCCAGAAGAAGAGAATCTCCAAAGTTTCATTCTGTTGTTTACACAATCTAGATATTCGGGCTGGAGCATATTGCTGCAAGGTCCATTATAATGCCAGCAGCTTACACCAGTAGCAATCTGATCCCCCATAGAAGTCACCAAGTCTCTGCCACTGCACTGTGAGGATTTGTTTTCACTGCTGAAATATACATGCATTCACACCTGATCCCGCTCCCATTGTACAAATTAACATCCATTTGTTATATCTGGTTGACCTGCGTTACAATCAAATAAATCTCAGAATACTTTTGATTGATTTCCATCAGTCAGTTTCAGTGTAGATACTCCTGTAAGGAAAAGCAGGGTTCAGAACTATAACAAGGAGAGAGGCAGACTGCTGCATGTCGCTTACATCCGCTCTTCATGCTCGAGTCTCTATTGTTGCTCAAAAATCATCCATCCCTCAAAATGAGGTAGAATGGTGTTTGCAAAGTCTTATGATTGCGTCCTAATGGAAGAATGGATATGGACAGAGTGACCCAGCCAGTGTTTGAAACTGATGCTCTTTATGACATCTGCTTGAGTCAGATTTTTTCTTTTGAAAAGAATGAAGGGAAACTTGGAGCTGGGACTGGAAGTTCCTGTGAAGAACCCCATTTCTGACAGGCAGGGATTATTGTGTGGACCACATAAAAGGCGCTGCTTTAAAAGGAGAGGAAAGTGAATGAAAGATGGCAAAAGTATAAGAAAGAGAAGGAGAAAGTCTACTTGTTAAAGCACAGTGGATTCTCCAGCCTGATATTGGATCTTAGCAGTATGAGACAGAAAATGCATTAATGCCTATTGAAAATATCAGTGCTTGTGGATGAAATCTCATCCGTGATATGAACAGTCTTACCTCGATATCAGTTTCTGATCTAATTTGAAAAAAGGATACCCATTATACTCTTTCCTGTGATAGGTGTGCTCGGCAGTGGAGTGTGGGGTGCTGCCACTTTGAATTTAAAAATGAAATATTTCCCTGTAAATTCCACTTCTCCTGCACCAGATCCTCAACATCTGCCTGGATTTGAATGTCATTTTAAGGATGTATTCTGATTAAATTCACAGGAATGCTGGCTATGCTAAAAATTCACATCAAGCTGTGCCACAGATGGTAAAATTTGAACGTTAGTGTTTGAGAACGCAGCTCACTTCCTCCTTTGATCAGGGCGTTTGACCTTTTACTGAACTTAGTGTAATTAACTTTGTGCAAACACAGAACTCACACCAGACGTGACTCATGTTAATCCCTACGAGGAAAAGCCAGATGCACTGAAACACTCAAGAGGACAACGGAGAGTTTCATTTCATTATTCTGATTTTGGTGTCCTTTTATGGTAATGATCCTACTCCCTGAAACTGGATAAATATCGATAAATATCCAAATATATTGCACATTTTAAAACAAATAGCTGCTGACTAGATGGTGCAGATTGCATGTAAAGAGGAGCAGGGAACAGCTCAAATCTGTGGGATACACAACTGGCCTTTTTCGTTATACATGATCAATATTACTAGTGATATCAACAATAGTTTGGCTTCATCTATCACTTATAGCCTCTTGAAGAAGCAGCCCATGTTTCTGGCTTAACCTGCAGATGTTACATGGATACCAAAAGAGAAGCTTCCAGCACTAAAATGTTGCCCTTTTACACTTCTTCTGTTCAAATGATGAGGGACAGATGTTGTTGAGAGAACAAATTTATCATTATAATAATGCAAAACGAGACTTGCTATCATGTTGGTATGAAAATGGAGTTAAATCAATTCATTCTCGAATGACCACCCGTCTCTCCAGATCAACTGCTGACATTTCATAGCCTTTTATAGAACATTGTTTTCCATCAGTTCTCGCTCCGCTGTGTAATTTTTTCAGCAGTCAGTGTAGTTTGCAGATTTCCATCGTACAAAAGTCTCAAGATTAAAGAATCAACACATCTTGTTTTGACAAGTCTCATGACATAATGAGCAAAGATTTTCATTTGAAAGTGCCTGCTTCTCTATTCCAGTGCAGAAACTTCCCTGTCATAACAAGATCCTGTGTGAATTATCTTGTTTTGAGGTGGAAAAAATATATTTTCACCCACATAAAATGGGGTTCCCTCGATGCATCATTAACAATGTCTTGCAAATACAAAAAAACAGATGGTGTAACACAAATTAAACCAAACATTAAAGCTATGCAAAGTGTTCCAACTCATTCTAAAACTGAGTTATTCATCAATTCCTGATGTATCTAAGAATCTTAAATATTTAGCTTGCTATGACAGTTGCAGCTGAGCACTGCTGCATCCCCCTTCTATCAGTGGTGCTTGAGATGCTTTGACAACAGTCCGTTTGTGCCTCATCAAATTCTCTGGACATACCTGGGGATGGTACAAAATACCTGTGAATTTGCCACAAGGCACCTGAGTGAATTCTTAAAAGAATTGCTTACCCATTTGAACACACTTCCCAGCTACATGTGTGAAAGAAACCAGGCACTGAGCATCACCTAATTTGCAAAATCCCTACAGTCAAACACGGTGGTGGCAGCATGATTCCATGGGGACATTTTCTGTGAGAGGCATTTAGAGACGGATCAGGATAAAGAGAAAGATGAACATAGCAGAAAGAGAAAAATGTCCAGCCTGACTGAAAGCTTGTCCCAGATAGCATAGTCTGCCAAGAGGCTGGAGAGAACTTCCAGGTAAAAAGATGTGACAAGCTTGGAGACTTGAGGGTCTCATTGCTACCTGAGGTGCTTTAATACTTATGAACACATTAGTACCCCAAATACATATGAACCCTAAATTCTCCTATGAAGTGTTTTTGCTTTAGTCTTTGCAGTCAAACATAGAAGTTTGGTCATATGGTGAAAGAAGGTCATTTCACCTGCACATATAGTCTTAAAGGCGAGTGGTGTCAAGGCCTCGAGTACAGAGTACAGATGCAGCGTCAATTTCAATGCAAGAATGTTTATTTCCAACAAAGCAGGTTGATGATCTCCACACAGAGCAAAAGAAGAGGCTGTGAAACACCTGAGCACTCTCCTCAGTAAATATGTCTGAGGACGAGTGCAGCTATGAAAGTTCCTCTCCACTCTAGGAGGAAAACAAAAAGGGCTGTGAACAATTAAATATAACAAAATAAACTCTCTCGCTCTCTTAAAAACAGAGGCTCTATGAAACAAAACTCTCCTTATAATGGAGGCTATAAGAAACATTAATTAAAAAAAACGCGACACTCCTCTAATGGAGGTTTCAATGAAAAGTTAACAAATCAGAATCGCTCCAAAAACGGAGGAACAAAACAGGCTATGAAAACTTACCGTGAGAAATAAACTATGGCTATGGAATATATTGCAAAAACAAAGGATACTGCAGGCTCGAGGATCTATGGGACAAAAGGCTAGTATGAGGCTCATGGAAGAAACACAACAAACAGGCAAAAGACAAGGGAGACGCAGACTATGGGGAACAGGTGGAAACACTTTAGGAATCAGGGAAGATAATCAGACACTTGACACAGGAGGAAGGGCAAGGACCCTGAAACGAGAGGGAAGTTAATATTTCAAAATAAAACAGGATGTGACGAATCGAGACATGAATCAAAACGTAAATCGTGACAAGTAGAGAGTTGTTCTTCCAGTGAAAACAGCGCACACACTTCCCGTGGTGATGAAGGGAAGAAATGATTTAAACTTCCTTCTCTTTTCTCTCCGTTTCACGCCTGCTCTGCATCATAGACGTGTCCTCTTCATCTCGTCTGACTTTGGGATCTCGATTCAGGCCTTGGGCTTTGAAAAGCTCAATCAGCTGCTCCAAAATGCGAACAACTTTCCCGTCGCCATGATCGTGCATCAAAGGAGAAATCGTTCCAGAAGCAACCCCGTGTTTTCATAGAAAAAGATCCTGCAGCAGGTGGCCACTAACGCTGTGCCATTCGAGAACAATATGTGCAACAGCATGAAATGTGGCATGAAATCCAAGCTTTAAGCATCTGCAGGTGTTCTGGCAGTGGATCTGTAGCTCATCAGACGTTCAGATCCTTCGGCCCCAGATATAAACATGCTTTAAAGCTTCTCAGAACAGTGAAGACAAAATACTTTGCAGATGTTTAAACACTGAGGAACATATGCATGTGTGACTTCCTCCACATTAGTAAACGTTGTAGAAAAATGTCATATTCTGCTTCTCTTAAAGTCACCATGACAACTGTCTGCACTTTAACTGATAAATGTCTTGTATAATGTCCTCATTTCTCAACATGATAAGGGATTTGATAGGAAAATGGCAGGGCTCTAATAGATGTGCTGTTCATACCTTCTCTCTCACAGCTAACACTACATTTTATGGAGTGTTTCTGCGCCAGAAGCGCTGACTAACGCTGTTGTCAGAAAGATTATCATTGCTTTACTGTAAGGAGATGAACCAACACTAAATCTGGATAACAGTGGCATGTAAATAAAACTTCAGCCCTTCACCTGCAGTTGGGCTGTTTCTTTTCCCCCATCCTTTCTCCTTATCAGTGGAGGTAAGTGGGAGTGTTCATTTTGCTTTGCTTTGATGGTCTTTTGATTTCAGTCATCTTTATTTTCTCATCTTTACAGAGGATATCACCCATGCTAATGAGCAGCAGAAGAGAATTATTCAAGGTCTCAGCCAAAGTAAATGATTTTTAATTTCTCAGACAGATTTATGTATCCGCTGCTTCATCTCTTCTGTGACTGTTGAAATGTGTCTGACTGGAGGTAAAGTATGAACTCACTGATAAGTTAACTCACAGTTTGTGTTTTAATTAGAGCTTTAGTTTTTGCAATATTCAATCAAGTGTGCCACCCACAGGAGGAAGCTGTTTAACATGCATTAGATATGAATTCGTGATGTAGAGTTTTAAAGATTGATTATAGCTCATCAAAACATTTCTGTTGTTTTAAGTACTTATTGAGCTCCATCTATTATCAGTTCTGCCTATGTATGAAAATTCTGTGACTCTTTTCTTTTCTCTTTGCTAAATACTATTTGTAGAGGTGACAGATTCGAGGACAGTGTTGGAAGGCAGTGACACGCTTACTTGTTCCTCCCTTTCATACTGCTTATTGGGTAAAGATTTAGCTGTGGAATAATTGGTCTTTTGGCTCGTGTCAAAAAACCTGAAGGCACAAAACTCCCTTTTCACCCTCCATTCAGAAACCTAATAGAAAAACATGGTCTTCGTTTCCCTTCAATGACAGTTGGCAACCGGTGGAGCGTGACTCGACAAGACTCATCTCTCACTTCAAACTTGGCTAATTAGTAAATTATCTTTCAAAATAGATGTTAGCACATCCCCAGGACGTGACTGGCCTTGTGGCATTTTCGACAGATCTTTAGCTGCTCTGGGGCTCAGGCGTGCACAGATGCTTGCTGGACTCGCTCTGTGATGGACGCCACTGGAAAGCAGCTTTTTTAGAAAATATTATCCCCAGTTATCCCTCTGCATAGCTGCAGCAGATTCTAGCAGAATATCTTGTTGCACTGCATGTGACGATGGGTGTTATAACCTCGCTAAAATGACTCATCAATCCAAACATTACATGCTTAAGCATGTTTTTACACATATATACACATCCTCCGATATGTCAGTAAGTCTTATGTCAAAAGGCAAAGAACCTCCTGAAAAGTCAGCTTAATCTACCCTCGGGTGCCTCCTCCTGTGGGAATGTCAAAGCCAAGGTTTTAAATATTTATCAGAGGTATCGGTTAATTAAAACAGAGAGGGGCCTCAGCTATCCTGCAGTCTGATCAATTCTACCAAACATCTGCCAGCATTGCATGTGAGAACATGTCATTAAATTTAGCTGCAAAACTATGGTATTTCATCATTTCTTCCCAACCAAAAGTGCGAAGCCGACTGAATGATTTAATTCATCATAATAAACACATGTTTTAAAGGGAGTCCACTGAGAAATCACTGTGCAGAGCACCAAATCGATTTATACCACTCAACCAAGAGTGTAAGTTTGGGCAACAGAACAATAAAGAAGTAGAAGATCATTTCACCATAGAAATAAACAAAGTAGGGCAATAATCGTAGAACCCTCGGAGTTGCTCATGATTCTCCTTTTATTTTCAGCTTAGATTGCTGGACTGAGTTTGTTTTTGATTATGAGCTTCTGATTATGAGTTAAAACTACCTGAGATATCAAATACTATGTCAAAACAATGAGCCCACCAGACACGGTCCACATCTACAACTAAATATGTTTAGGGCTGTTGAGTATGTGTAACATTGCTCATGTTATGCAGTTATGAGAAAAAATTATATCATATGATAACATTGTAATTAACCCAGGTCTATTACAATGTTTAACGACCCAGTTGTTAAAGCATGGATGTCATGGAGGGATTCAGCACAGTTTGAAACAATGAACTCGAAGAGAAAAGAGCATCTCAGGATGAATCCACCACTTAATCAGTGGTCCACTTCATAGCTGAGGATATTGGGAGACACTGTAGAGAGGTCAGGGTAAAACGAACTGAACATAAATTATATTTTTTCAGTTGATAAAGTCAAAGGGAATAAGTCTATTTTTCCACAGTTGCTATTGTAAACTCCTTTGGCTTTGATAACTAGTGAGAATGTGGTGATAGCCATAATTTGCATCACGTGTATCATCAAAACTTAGGCAACACTGCCCTAAAAACACAGCTGTTCACACTGACTCTATCACCAGCATGTACAAAGTGACCTTGCTCAGCTTCTTTGAGTTTGAAACCTGCTTGTTGCTCCTCGTGGCTTGAAATTTTGTCTCGAAAAAAGGGTCCGAACCAGCCAACCGCTGCGTGTGACTGTATTTTCTTCAGGGCTCAGCTGATAATCTAGTACAGAGCTGAGCAACTGTAAGATTTACCAGCTTAACCTTTTCCAAGAAAATTCATGAAAAGAAGCAATTACAGGTTGGAACAACTCATGAAAGAGAGCCACCGGCACATTGCGACACTCCCTTCTGTATCAATAATAGAGGAGACTGTACAATCAAAAGTGAAATGCACCAGCATTTCTGAGGTTAAGCCCTCATACTGACGACCCGTATAAGGCTTTTTCTCGGCTCTGGTCACCTCAGACTTGTTCAGACAAGTGCCGTCCCTATCTCAACACAAATACTCTACCCGATGAACAGGTGCACTCACTGTTGAGTTTGAAGTTGAGTCTGAAAACATCTTGATTTTCAATCATGTCACCAGCCAAAACAACAACTGTGTCTCGGCTCAGTGCTTAGCCCAAACCTATGCTCTCGCTCTCAACTCATTTTCAGTTTTCTTTCAAAGGCGTGTAATTCCGAGATGGTAGAATATCAACCGAGCGTGGAACGCTGCAGCGCTGTGTGTTTTTCATGTAATTTATGAAGCTGCAGGATGTGGCAAGAAGAGAAGGAAGACTTAACAAACGTGTTGGAGGGAGGAAGATGGGAGGACAGAAAAAAGAACGCTTCTAACTTTGATTTACATTTGGAATGGAGAGCAAAATGGATGTGAGGCTGTGAAGCTGAGACCTCCCATCTGCTGTGCTGTAGGATAGAGGCAGAGCAGCCATCTGTGCCTGAATCTGTTTTAACATTTGCATTTAGTAGGGAGAAATAGACAATCTAGATAACAAGCCCGAGATTATACAGTCTGCTATCACAAGCATGGTATAACTTAATATACAATGTGATGTTCACACACTCTACTTTATCTGCCAGAGGGAAGAAGTAATTTCCTTTTTCATTTTCAATGCTCAACTCATTGTAATAACTCTATGCGACATCATTACAGAAGAACTGTAGTGCAGGCTGTTTTACTGTGTTGGCCATGACCACTATGCCGACCCATTCATTTTACATATTAGCATTGTTAGCGAATGTGGAGGCCAATTTGCAAGAGTCAAAGTCATTTCATATTCAAGCATAATTTCCAGAGAATCATACGTGGAAACTATTAAAAGATAAATCTAATCATGTCATTTCTGACTGGACACTGGGTGTAAAACTGAAGCGTTATAGTTAAACACCTGCCAGAAATTCCTCTAAGACCTCGCTTTGGGGTTTATGAGGACAAAGCAGTGTCGAAGCAGAGAGATCCTCAGATAGAAGTGGGATTTTCTTCGGTTCTGGATTATTTTCCTTTTGCCCTCGATCCAATAAAAGCCATCTCAGTAAATGTTTGATTTCTTTTTCTATTAAAGTACAAAAACAAAAACGCTTCAGTAAGGAAAGAGTTAACAATATAACATTCAAATAGGATGGAAAAATCGAGCTGACTGGATGAGAAGAGGGACAAGGAGCTGCAGAGAGGCAGTGAGCCTTCAATGCCACACATCACCCCGTCCCTGGATTCTGCGCGAGCTACCCCGCGTGGATGATTCACATTGTGAGACGCAATTACCAGCATGACATTTGCTTTTAATTGGGTTACCAATGACTCCTTTCTGAGGCAAAGGTCATTTTCCGTCACAAGTCAAAGTCTGCCACTGCCCATGTTTCAGTGGAGGACTGATGAAGGATGGTCTGGTGAGCGGCAAGCTCTGACGGGCTCTGAAAGTGACATTTACACATCATTTACAAGCTCTTTGGTTAAAGGAATTACATAGGCTATAAGGCAAATTGTATATCAGCTCCAGCGGAAACAACATACTGTCACGGGTGGGCGTGACAGTTAAACTGTTGCCAATAAAGAAGCTGAATCACATCCTGTCCAGCTTCTGGCACCCATCCATCCAAAAAGTGAGTACAAAAGGCTTTAGTGTGAATTGTTGCACAATTGCAGCCTTTAAGTATGACCAAATCTGAGTTTTAACATGTGATGAAAGCAATTCTACCCTCAGTTCTTATAGGCCAGGCTTTTTCACCTCCACATGGCTGCTGCTGAACAGGTGCACTGAGGCATATTCATAGCAATCACTGCACGTGAGTTATTTTTGCTTCCCGTTTTGCACTTATTAATTAAAATGTCCAAACCAGAAAGGTTGCTTTAATTGGCAGTCACCTGCTAAATATTGGAAAGTTGACGGCACTTCCAGCAAATTTATTATTTTCTTACTTTTTGCAATTAACTAATCAGGTCATATACTAAGGGAGCTGGCCCCAAGGTGTTTCCTAGCAACCATGCCGCTGTGATCAGTCTGCAGTGTTGGCATGTGTGTGTGTGTTTCTGTGGAGAGGGAGAGTTACTGCTGCAGTAAACCCGTCTCTCGGCCATATGTGATTTGTGACTTCCCACTCTTTTGCTATGTCAATGTAGTAAGGGAGGCACGCACCGTCCTCTGTTTGAGCAAGCATGCTTTTATTATAAGTAAGAGATTGGCAGGTGGGGCAGGATTCGACTTACAGTGGAACCATGTTTATCCGGAGGACAACGCAGCTCTATCACAGACTGAAATGGTTGAGACATTTCAAAAAGCCCTATAGAATTAGCTTTTTGCTGTTGCCAAATGAACATATGCGTTGAACACATTGCAGGGATGAACTATAGCACAAGGTCAGATGAAAACAGATGATGTGCATATTCATGTTCAGTTCTTTTTCTCGTGCTCTAATTTCCACATAATGGTCTGACTGTATTTGGGTTTTATTCTTAAAAATAAGCTTTAAACTTGGCTGGAATCATCTGCAGAGCCCACAACAGCTACATGAGCTCTCCTTTGGTCTGACCGAAATCTATCAGCTTTTGAAGAACTAAACATCAAATGTTAGTTAGTTATTCATGAGAAGTGGATGAATTCCTCAGACAATATCCTGTTGCGTTCTCATTTGCCATCCTTGCATCTTTTTTTCACCCTGCTGTGGAGTTTTGACATGTCAGTCTATGAAATGACCAACAAAAAGCATAATATGGGCAGAAATGACACCCGTAATGAGCCTGGAGACGTGTGCATTTCCCAGAGATCACATCATCCACTTATCCTCATCACACACAGATGTCTTAAACCAGTTATTACAGCTTGTAATAGACAAGCAGGACTAGAGAGCTCATGGGCAAAACCAGGACGTGAGAGATTTGGTCATAATAAGGTTTTTTTGAATGCTTATCCTGTTCTATCTTAAACCCATCACCAACCTTTTGCTACTGGCAATACTATCTCAGCCTGCCACGGGCAGTGCTTCTCCCGTTCTGTCCAGTTATCACCAGATCAATCAACCAGGTATAATGTGGCAAACAAAAAGGACATTCAAAGAATTTGCTCAGCCAAAACAGATGGACTATAAATCACTCAGCATTAATCAGCTGCACTTTACTTTCCTCTGTTTTCTTTTTACCTTGCTTTAGTAATGTTTCTGCCCTGTTTGCCCTGCTTTGCTACAACACAATCTTTTTATATTCTCTTAATTGGCTTTTAAATCGATTCTAACCGTGCTTTGCCACATCGGCAGCAGCAGTATGTTAGCATTCTTAGATTAGCATCTAGCTCAAAGCTCAAATGTGTTAATTTACACTCAAAACAGTGGAATGTAAGCAGAAGTGATTGGCATTAATTATCAGGGTCAACATGCGCAGCATGTGCGACAAAAGCCACAAAATAGAAACAGTTACATATTGTTATGTATTTCACACCTTCATGACAGTCTTATTTTGTTTAATCTGGAGGATCATTCACTGTCTGAGCAAGAATTAGAAAATTAACACAAGAACAGCCTCCTTATAAACCAAGCCATCAAACCACTGTGTAAAATTATGTAATACAGTGCACATGGAGATTCAATGGCCTGCTTAAATACCATATAATGAATGGTGATCAACCTCAGATTAATGGACAATTGCAGTTGTATTTTATTGCACAGCAACAATATGGCCAAGTGGACCGCTCGGGGTGGCTGGAAGCACGGCTACATTATTGAGCGTGTGGGAGGCAGATTTTCATCACATCTCCACATCTGATATTTCTCATAAGTAACTGGCATATGAGAGAAACTAAGTGATCCAAAAAACATGTGAACATTGATTGTCCTTGACATGCCTGTTCAAGTGGTGGCTGGCTGTGAAATAATTTTGCTCTTTTTCATTTCCCGCTGCTGCTCAGCTTTGTCAAGCAATAGTTTAACAATGTTATTCTAAAAATGTGCTGTTAACAACACAAAAACACTGTCAACTCCACTCATCGCTGATGACTTCATTAGCCCGTATGAATGTTCATTAGCTTAAGAAGAGGGAAAGCGATCCTGACTTGGAACAAAGCTTTGCTTTGATCAAACTCAATCATCCCGAGAGGGGGCTGGCTCTTTGTCTTTATGATATCTTCATAACAAGCCCCCACAGTTTGCACGTGAAGGCACACATTTGTGCCCGTGTCTTTTGGCGGTATGTTTGCGTTTGTTAGAGAGCATTTCAGCAGGGCTTGGAGAGTGGAAGTGCGAGCATGCGCCTGTTTGTATGTGTGAAGTTGCCTCGGATCTCCCTTAAGCACTAGCTCCCACTAGCAACTTTCTGTCTCTGTTGTGTTTGTAGATTACAGAGGCTGCTGATTTCGGAACGTTTCTTTTTCCAACTCCAAAGTTTGACTGATGTTGCTTGTAGTGTGGGATTGAGCCACTTAAAACTTTCATTATTACTTCCTTCCTCCCTATCTCCACCTTACCTCTCAGCACACATGCAATCTGTCAACAGAACGGCTTCTTCCACTGCAGCACTGTGGTTTGACACATGGCTGCATACAATACCATAAGCTGCACTCATCTGATTTTCCCTTCCCAGCGTGAGTTAAGCCTGGAAGACATTGGAAAAAAAAAAAAAAAACTGTAGCAAGATGGACTGCTCAATCAGGCTCACAACAGCTCTGGAGCCAGTGTTAATGCGAGGCGGCGGGGGCTAAGGCATTTGCGGGTTGCCAGTGGAAAGTAGACATATTAAAAAAATCAAATACAACTTGAAAGCCTTTTAAAGCCCAAGAGTGTGGAGAGTTTGAGTACATTACAGTGCATGCATTAGTAAGTAAGGATGGTTAGGAGTAAATTACATTAATCATGCACTCACTCAGTGTTTTGTGGAAGCTTTTGAAGTGTTGAATAAATCCTTAAGAGATCTTGTGAGGATATTCATAACATCATATGTCAATCACCAACACTGTACATACAAGAACTCTTATTTAGCATTAATATGTTTGGAGTTAACTGGAAATACATAACGTTCTGGGTAACGTTTGCTTCTGGTGATGCTTTGTGTAGCCGCTGACTGGCCAGAGTGACCACGCTGACCTCTGTCACCACCTTAGGTGCCTACATTTGGGATGTGTGTGTCAAAACTGGACCACAGAGTACTGGAAGAAACTCAATTACTTTCAAATCTTGTGGAGGGCGGTGAATTGCTTTCCTGAGGAATAGATGGGAACAAGATGCACTAGTGTAAGGGGGGCAACATGGTGGAGGAAATGTTACATTCTGGGCAAAGTCTGTGATGTTAACACTGCAGGCCGTTGTCATTAACATCAAGAACTCCCATCAATTCAATTCCCCATCAATGCAAGTCTCAGTTTTTAGCAGCTAATGTTAGGAAATGTTGCCTATATTTCCCACGGTTACCCTGTGCTGTACTGATGGTGCATTCAGTGACAAATGGCAAAACTTATGGCTAGTAAAGAATTAAAGAATGCCAATTAGAAGTCAGATTGCCTTTTTGGGATATGAGATATTAAACCAAGTACTGTTGGAACATAATAAGCTTATTTATTTCTTCAGTTAATTCGACTTTATAACTAATGGTGAGATGTTCATTATACACCCTCCGAGGTACAGTGAATGCAGCATCATCTAAAGCTAAGTGAATTTAATGTTAAAAGAGGCTGGATAACCTTGTGAAATGACCTAAGTTTCCCCTGCAAACCTCAACATCATTGAATATCACAGTTTCAGATATAACAGGCCAAAGTTGTGCTTTTTTTTTACTTCAGTTACTTCAGGCACCCAAATATATGCTCGAAACGTCAGAGCAGAAAGCACATGTGACCCATTTAATGGAAGCATTGTTCAGTTGTAATTCAGTGTTTTTAAAGATATTGTTACTTTTCTTTTTGGTCGTTGATAAATTATGTTGTCCGAGACTTTGTGTGGTTAGATTGAAGCTTATTGTTAGCATCGGTCGATATAACCTAGAAAATAACAATAGAACTTGATTTTTGCCTCTCCACAGTAGTGCTGTTGAGTAGGATATATATATATATATATATATATATATATATATATATATATATATATATATATATATATATACATATATATATGTGTGCAAAAGTAAGCCACTTTATACTTCACTGGATTAAGTTAAACCTGTGTGGCAGTACACTTACGGTGCATGACAGAAATGTATTTGTATATAGTACGGATGTGTTTTTGATTATCAACCTAAGTTATGAGCAAGTATAAAACAACCCATCCATCCTTTTTCTGCTTTATCCACTTTAGGGTCACTGGGGGACTGGAACCCATCCCAGCTGTCATCAGCTGCTGTTTAGATTTATTTTGGATTGTGGTAGGAAGCCAAATGAACCCACACATGCAGAAGGAGAACATGCACACTTCACACAGAAAGGTCCCAGCTGAGATTCAAACCAGGAACCTTCTTCCAGTGAGGCGACAGCACTAACCATCACACCATCATGCAGCCCCCCACAGGGGTGGGGGGCAGATGGGCTTTCTTCGATGGAAACTCCTTGTGTTTGCTTTATTGTTCAATGTATACAGATTAGCGCATGAGTGTATCATGCTGTGTTGATAATTAAACTGTTTGAAGTAACATGAATGCATTACAGTTGAAAGAGAAGCTTGTGGTTATGCATATTAGCAACATCTTAAGTGGTATTTAAGAGCCTTCACGCATTTAAGAGAGTTTATACAGTGAATTTTAAACCTATTAAGGATAAACGTGCCGAATTTTGTATGGAATGATTCAGTGAATAGAAAGATTTCAGTGTTGTTGTATAATTATGCTCATTATTAACATAATCCTATCGGACCTCTGGATTAGAATCATGTTCAATCATGTTGTCAGGAAATCAAAGCGGGAATACTCCAGCTGAATTATTGATTACTAAGAAGAATAGGGACTGAAGAATATTTTCTTCCTATTTAGATTGTTGATTTGAAAAATGACTTGGCTCTGTGAAAAATGTGTGAGAGTTCAAATCATACGCCTGTCTTCAGATTGATTTATGTCACTTATTCGCTTTATACCAGCAGTGGCTATAGCAACAGACCCTGCATGTAATATACTTGGAAAGTGACAATTGATTGGTGTGAACATTTTGATTTCACAGTCTGAAAATGTCTGTCCATTATCCCGGTCTGGAAAGGGATCAGCTTCAAGATCATCAGACTTTGAGGTATGATGTCAGGCTGTTAAAAATAAGGTGGGAAAAAGAAATGAAACAGCAGCAATACAGCAATATGTGTTGGGAGCACATCTGTCTTTTTCCTTCACCCTCTTCTGGGGTTACATCCTCAATTAAGCATAAGAAATCAATGTAGAACATCCAATGGAACTTGTAAAACATGCTTCCCAACCATCTCTGGGTGTGTAATTAATCATGTGAAAATTAAAGTAAAAGGAGAGAGTTTGACCTTGTCCTCAGAGAGTTAACCTATGTCCACTGCACATGACTATTTTTACATTATTTTCAATTATCATCTGAAACAGACAGGGACCCCTGAGGAAGGTAACCTCATTTTTTGCCAAGTCCCTGTCATTGACTCACATTAACAACATTCTTTATATAGCTGAGCAGCGGAAACACGGTCAGTTAGCCTGTGCAACGTCCCTCACTTTCATCCATTTTGACTGTAAGAGACACATGCATTGCAGTCAGTCCACCCAAGTCATGATGTGTTGTGGAAACTTGGGTTCTGGAGTCATAAGACAAAAGAACTCTATCAAATTCAAAGTTCCAGTGAACAACATTCGGGGAAATCTCCTGGACAAGATGCAATATAAAATTCATAACTGGGTTTTGATTTGTGCAGAACTGCACCAACATACGAATCAATGTTTTTTCTGTCTTGAATTCATGTATGTCATGATGTGGGAAGCAGGAATGGTCAGGGTTACTGTTCACTTTCACTCCCCTCAGACTGGAACTCTCCATCCCGTCTATGTTGCTTTCTGGCCCTCCAACTCTTACTGGTCTTACTTTGCTTTACTTGTTTTGTACTGTCTGTATCCATGGTAACTATGGCATGAACGTGGATTGTATCAGATTGAGAAACCGGATGAAAAACTGTTGCTCTGTCTGTAGTAACTTTCCCCTCACTGTGAAGTCTTGATGGTACGGGGACGCTCCTTTGTGTTGCTGTTGCCTGTCTCATTATATCAAATTATATCAAAATATACCACATGTAAACCCTCCAGTTTTTGCAGCCAAAGCGGCTTTTTCTGCATTACTGGAAGGCGAAAGTCATATTAAGTTGGTTGCATTTTGACACATTTTCCCTTATATTGCCTTTTCTGCTCAAGTTTACAATACTTACATTGAATATTACCAGTTCGAAGTTCCATTTGTTGACCTAGAATCAAAGAAACTGACATGAATTAACTAAAATATTTAATTCCTGTTCTTTGACATTGCACACTGTAGATGTCTGCAACAGTGATGCACCAGCAAAAAAATAAGATTACAAACCATTACGTAAAGAGTAGCGTAAAGAGTAGCTTTGACAGGAATGTTCAGTGTCACTTCACTAATAACCTAAGCATTCAACTGTGCATAGTGCCCAAGATAATGACTTTAGAGATACTGTCTTGTTGTGCACCAAATACTTCTTCGTTTCAGTGTGACAGCGTCTTAATTAATAAACACTTGGGGGCTCCTGGAATGGACTGAGTGCCTGTAGTGACTGGCAGATAGATTAATATTGTCAGACCCTGGAGATGCGTGTCACATTCAACTTGAAGCTATTGTTACTTGTTCAAGGACCATTTTGAAACCCTGGTGCCATCCCCGTCATCATCCTGTTGTTGAACTGAGAAAAAACCCCAGATCAGTGTTGTTTAGATCAAAGTCTGAAAACAGAAATGCTGAGTAGATCCCACGAGATCAGCAGTGCTCGACAAAGAAACATTGTTATCCATAAATAAAAAGTCGTCAGAAAGGACTCTTAGCTGCTCTAAACTCGATATGATTCCATGTTTTTACAAACTGACATTTTTCTCCAAACCACTGAGGAACTGCACTGACAGACCAAAGTCTCCGGAGAACGTGCAAGCGCATGATATTGTGTTGTATCCTGGAACGGAAGAGCCATCTTGTGAAGAATGCTCCCTCACCTGTACCTGCGACTGTGTTTCTTTTGGGCAAAACAGGGTCAAATCTGAAGAGATGGAGATGGGGAAGAGATGGAGAAGGACCATAAGAGATAAAAAATGAATCTTGCTGCTGAGTGCGTGATCTCCTCAACAAGCCAGAAGAGGCTAATCCAACATGTTCCTGAAGTCAGAATTTAGGGTCCCTATACAAAAGACAGCCTCAGTGTGAGCAAGAAGACAATAGTGTCATTTTCTACACCTAAAGAAGTGTGTGTTTAAGGACTGTGTTTAGAGTGATGGTGCATTTATTGAGTTTAACACCAAAATTAAGCAGTAAAATTGTAAGAAGTGGATTAACTAGTGGGTTTAAAAAGAAAAGCCACATTTCATGCTCTATCAACCTTGACCAATTCAGCCTGAACAGTATTTTAAAGACAATTAATCCAGTCAACGCTAGCTTAAGTAGCTATTTAGCTAGCTACAATAACTACTTAGCTAGCTACGCCAAAAATGAACTACTTCATTGATACTCGGCGGTGTCTAGTATTAAAGATGTAATATTAAAAAGCTGTTTGACACAGTTACATTACACACCAGTTTGTATTGAGCTGATAAATCATGATTCTTTGTTAAGTCTGTCTAATTATTCTTGGGGCACAGTGTTTTCTCTACTCGGTTTAAAAGGCCAACAGATAAATCAAGGACATTCAGCTTTAATTCCACCAACGGCCATCTTTCACTTCCTGGAATAAACATGTTTATTTTATTTTCACTGCCATATGGGTTCTTATTCATATATTTTTCTGCTTCAACAATGCCTTGGTCTCAACTCTGGGATCCTTTTGTCTCCACAAGATGATTGGCGGTTGGGTTATAGCCAGGGACAGCTGGTCTCTAAGAAACTGTCTTAGTGTTTGGAATATATTAGCGGCCACTGAGCTCAGGGTGCCTCGATGTGGTCGACAAGGTCGTGCTGCCTTTAATACCCCATCTTTTTTCAATATCTTCCTTGACATTTTGGATGTAGATTTCCTGAATTGAATTTATTCCATTTAGTTTTTCCCAGTGCCACTATTGTGCATTAGAATCTTATTAACTCTGGTTCTGTCGCTCAGTGGCAGTGGCATTTCTCTAGTTAAAATGCCTGCTTATGCTTTTGTTGAAAGCGCAGTTACTAAGCATCCCCTGCAGTTAAACATTTTATTTATCAGGGACTGACACAATGTGCCCCTGGGTTTTAATGCCGCATTTGTTATCATTGCTTAATTGCAGAGTGCATGTTTAACACTCCACTGGGCCAGGGATGATTCAGAGTTGCTTGATCTAAATTGAGTGCAGTGCCAGTCAATACGGGGATGCACATTCTAATGCAAAGCATCATGAATGAGAACAGAGTCAAGGGAAAATATCATTAGCCAATACTTTCTTTATGAAAATCACTGCATCTCCCTGAGTATTATACATAGTTAATATGGATCAATTAATAAACATCCCGTGTCGATGAAGTTGATGTGATACCACCTTTTATTTGGGCAGTAATTCATTGATGTGTTACAGAAGAATCATTTACTATTACCTGAAATTAGCGATGCCATGGATTATACAGTGTAAGTAATTTAACTGCTTTGCATTTACTAATTCAAAGGGACACTTGTTGCCTGTCTTATGCACACACACAAACACACACTCAAATACAGTTTAGGAAACACAGAATTTTAAGAAAACACAACAATAAATGTGTTCATTTTCTGGTGTTTTTCCTTCTTTCTTTTTGAAATTTTTTACCAACAGTGAAACAATTTCCTTGGTCTGATTAGTCTATTTTTTTTCTTATCTGCATTTATCGTTTTATTTTTGTGATTTGTCCCGTATGATGTTGTTTTGGACCTCTAGGACACCGTTGATTGGTCTCTGACAGAAGAAGAAGAAAAACCGCCCCATCAACTATTTTCATCTAAATCAAGTGAGGATCAATGTCTGATTGTTAGGCCCCGGCAAATCAAATAATGCCACAGACAGTCAGAGTTATTACATAACAAGGAAATATAAATGAACCTCAGACGGTGCTTACGTCTGTGCCGTCATTCACATTACATCCACATGTTCACACTGACGGCAGTAGGATACAAATACAGAGATGATAAGGTAGTGAGCAGGGACTGCAGCTGTCTTACAATATATTAGCAGAGAAGGGACAAATCTAAGGAGTTTTACATCATATTGTGGCATTCAGTGTTCAGCCCGATAACATTTGACATGTGTATAGGTTGGGAACTGAGCCACTGAACCTCAGCTGCCTGTAATTCAGACAATAGTCTCATTCTTAAGTTAAAACCTGTGTCTTCAGCTCAAAGGAGCTCTCATATGTCAGCCACATACCTGCACCATGAGGCATGTGCTCTAGCGAGACAGTTCTCTCCCCAAATATGAGCCTATGGTCCAGTTGTTTCTGCAGGCTAAAAAAAATGTGCAATTACATCAGAGAAATAGGCAACTCTTGTCTGATCGTTTGAACCACTGCATGTGGATTTGTGTTGTAACAAAACTGTATTATCGTCATTGTTTAACACTTATCAAGAAGATTTGTCATGTTATCAATTGAAGATAACTCAGAAGAGGTTTGAAGTTTGAATGCACGGCGTGGAACAGCATCATCCACGTGTTAGCTGGTTGCTCTTCTGCCACTTTCACAACAGCACAGAGTCTGACTCTGTTGAATCAGAATCACATGAGAGCTCATAGACTCAGAAACACTGATGATACACCGGTGGGATTGGTCATTAGAAGAGCTTTTTGTGTTGCATTGTTTCAAAGAGTCTTACTCTTTTACTTATATGTCATTTCACACATTTTCATGATGTGTGTGTAGCAATGTGTCCTTTTCATCAGACCAGTCAAAACACACTGGAGTTTGTGAGAGGATGACCTAAAAAAGAGCTACAATTGAGCTTTTCAGATAGAAGGGGACGAGATGAGTCAACAAAACACGTTTTTTTAAGAAAGAAAGAAGAAAATTGTATTTTTGAACATCAAAACAAGTGAACCTATTGATGTAGACCTCCAAAATGAAACAGTGAACCAGCAAATTAGCACATTTTGGGTTGTTTAAGCTTGAATCGACAAACTGATTCCTTTTCTCTGCTTTATCAAAACAAGCGAGTGCAGGATCATGGATCCATCATTATGCAGTAAAAAGCTGTAGAGTTTGAAAAATGTCAAACGGGGTGCTGCAACAAACTCCAGTGCAGATGAAAAAGATGTGTCTGTGTTTGCAACTTTAAGCACACAATCGCAGGGTGTCAATTTGTGCACGGATTTACTTCGCAGGGGAGCAAACATAAGTGCCAATTTAACAACATCGGTACAAAAATATCAAAGGAATCATGAGTGTTGTGCCTGTGCATTTCCAGCCTCGACGAAGTGGAATACTTCAGTGTCGAAGGAATATTTCCAGGAGAGCTCATAGAAAAGGTGTTGAGTTGTCACAGGGCACGCCGTTGCCGTTTCAGGTTTTTCTCCCATTCAGTACAATGCGCCGTTTGACAGCCATCACCATGCCATCACCATGTTGTAACAATAAAAACAAAAAGCCCAAACAGGCTGTCACAAACGTCAAGGCCTGACATTTCTTCTATTGCAGAGGTTTGCAAGCTCAAGGTGACCGTTAGTTTCTTATGAAAAGAAAAGTGGGACTGATTGTTCTCGGAAAGGGGTGCCAATAAAGTTTCGTAAGTATCTAAAGCTGGTCAATGGCACCTTGACGGAGGTGTGCTGAGTAAGGAGAGTCTAAAATGACTTGTGATAAAACCAATGACTTTTCCAAGATGACTTTTTTGGGGAAAGTAACGTCAGAGCATTTTTAAGGAAGAATAAAATTGGCTATTGATTATATACAGTCGCAGGGAGAGAGAGACTGCAAAATATGAGAGCCTGCTGCTCAGCTGGCAGTTTGGTGCAGTGTGAAACTACTGCCTGTGTCTCTCTCTGTTGTGAAGAAGACATTTCTAAGGGCAGCCCAGCCAAGGGCAGCCCCCCTCCTGCCTTTTGTAGCCATGCTTTGCCCAGCCATTGAAGTTGCCTTTGCTGTTTGGCAGGTGAGAGCCTGTGTGTGGCCAAGTCTCACTGTGAATGACCTCCATGTCTATGACCTGGCCCAAGCTGCCATCTTTGTAATGGCCATCATATCTCAGCCCCAATGTTCAAACTCTCCAAGTGTGCCTTATGGCCTTCCTTTATCCCTCTGCTTCAACTTATTGTTTGAATAGTGGTTTCAACCATCATCTTGTTTGGGATGATATATGATTTTACAGGAAACAAGTTATATTTAAATTGCTATTGCAGTGAAATGTTCAGTAGTTAAAGAAATGGAATCTGATGGCAGCATATAGGCTATATTGCTGTTTTCCTTGTAAAAATAAACACATATTATTTGCTGAGAATTGCTGCCACGATAATGGAGTCGGGGAACTGACTGAAAGCCACAGCTTGGCTAAACAGTGGAAGTACACAACCACCCGAGGCAGTCTCATCAAGCCAAATAATACATTTACAAACATTTTGTTCTTTACAGTACATTAGGCAATTCAGTTTTCCTACCCGCTCTGTGAATATCCTGGAACAATATCAGTCACTGTGACCAACTGGAGCAAAAAGAAAAAGCCTGCTTCTTTCAAGTATATTAAGTGACATTAATGCAAATCATGTTAAGTGACCTCTGTGTTTTGAAAGAATCTGAGCTGAAACAGTAGGCTGCGGTCTGATATTCTCTGCTACAAATTGTATTCCCTTTAGGAGAATAAACTTCTGTTTTCATAGGGCATGACTGTGCAAATGTTCTTGGCTTGCAGTGAGCTCAAAGAAAAAAAAAACATGCTACATGCAGTATTTGTGCCTTCAAGTCGGTTCATGCTGGTACCGAGCATGAAACATTTAACTTGTAAATGCAAAAAAAGATGTAACTAACTGCACATTTTCTAGAATCGTGTTTGAGTAAGAAACCTGGACTGCTATGCCATAAATGGGATATTAAAAGACTATAGAAGTGGACGATCATAAAGCCAAAATTCTGCAATAAATTTCCAGGGAACAGATGTTTGCAGAAACCCCGCCTTGCCTTTTTTTTATGCTTTCAAGAGTATTTGAATGTGAAAGCTGGGCTGGGCTCCATTCCCAGAACAAAAACAGTGAGGTGCTGGAGCACAGAACACATTTGACCTCTTGAAACAACACATTCGGTTTACTGTTTGTGTCTGTGTTTTGAGTGATTCCACTACATTTGCACTGATGTGGCCAGACAGTATTATTAGTTCTGTAGCTCTAGGCTTTAGAGAAACAACTTCTGCATTGTGAGAGGCTCGGTGAATTTTGATGCCGTGCACTGTCTATGAAATTAGGAATAAAAAAGTCCAGACGGGAGATTTGTGGTGCAATAAGTTATATTTTCTCCCGTGTGTGCACAAATAATTCAAAGTGAAATGTACTTCCAAGTGGCAGTTTTAACTGTCATGAGATCTGAATGCAATCCAAATATCTAAACTAATATATTCAACATAATACCTATAAATAAGAAAAAGAAATGCCAGCTGGCAGCAGCACACAGGATTATGGTTATGAGGTTGAGATGCGGTGGCAGCCAATATAATATTATATAACACATACAGCAGAATATATATATTAATCATGATATAAATAGAGCTACAGACCGGTGGCGTTTTAGGCTGGCAGAGCACTTTAGGCTGACAACCTAATGTGAAAACTAAAGGCAAGATTTATATGGTTATTTATCAACGAGAAAAGGCTAACAAGTGCTGCTTCAAGCTGTGTAACTACAGAGCAGTCACCGCAGTACATTTCCAAATCAGGTACTGCTCCATTTTCCATTGTCTGTGTCGTTTAAGTCGTAGTTATATTGTACAGTATCACAGGTGTCTAAACTCTGTCCTGCTGACAGTGGGTAGACCTGACAGTCAGTCAGGTGAGCTATCAGGTGATTTGATTGGCTGCCGCTTGCAGAGTTGAACTATTCGTAACTGTCCACTGGAAGCTATGCTGGCAAAGCAAAGCAACAAATCCAGAATGGAGTCTGGCAATGCAAGACGACACTTCAATTAATGTGAATGAGAAGTGAGACCACTGATGCCAGAAATACATATGTATGGGATCTTTTAGAAATGTAACTCATTCTCAGTAACAGTTGCTCTACACTTGAATAATAAAAGAGTGTTGATTCTTTATCCTTTAGCTTCAAAACACAAATCCTCCTAAAACAGCAGTTTCACTCAGAATCAGCTCAAAAGGCAGTCTGGAGCACAATAAAGACCCCAGAGATCCTGTTTTTATGACTATTTGACAACTTCTAAGTAGCTTAACTACACTTGTGTAGGTGTTAAAGTTCCTATATTGCTATTTCATTAGAGGTTCAGTCACAGGGGCTGTACGGTATTACAGCATTTAAAACTCTGTGTTTGGAGTTGCTCCACATGCCTTTGTGGGTTTTCTTAGGGTTTCTTTCCACAGTCCAAAGACATTCAAGTTCATTGGTCATCTATGTGAGCTCGGCATTAAACAGCAACCTGCCCAGGAGGAAAAGATCAGCTCTAACCGATAGTCAGCTGAGATAGGCCGGTGCGCCCTGCAACCCTCTATGAGATAAAGCAGATGTAGATGGAGGGATGGAAGTTCAGTCACTGCTCCTGGCAGGTCCTGTCCCATCATCTTTGGTGTTTCCTTACCTGCAGGCTTGTCTGGTGGAGTTTTCAATGTCATTCAGCTGTCTCCTCTGCGAGTCTCTCTTTTGTCAGACCAACAGAGAATCCACTCATACCAGCAACAAAGCAGAAAGAAGGCCACTGTCGCCAGCAGGAGTGAAAGATGCTGAGGTTGGAATAATTCTGCAGGATGAAAAACTATAAGAGGGGAAAGAAACTCAGAGTGAGGCTAGCCAGCTAGCAGCAGTAGAATTTTCTGAGTAAAATACTGACATACAGCACTTTTAAAGGAGCTTGTGTGAAGAACACAGTGTTTTACGTGCATTTGAAGTGTTCTTAGTTTGGAGAAGCAGGGAGGAATTCTGACAGGACACCTAAGTTAACAGGGACTCAGTTGGGCCAACAGAAGTCCAGCTAATGCTGGACTTTGGATTATTAAACCACATCACTTTTGCATCAGACAATCTGCACAACCTGGTGCAACAAGGTGTTGCAACAGGGTACATGGACAGTGAAACTGGGTCTGTGTAAAGAAAAAGCCACCAGAAAGCAAATAGCAGTCTGATGCAAAAGCGATGCGATGTAAAAATACACAATCTCATGTTTGGTGAAGCCACTGTGCAGTTTTTAAGCAGACACTGGATCTTACTGAGAACACAAGGACACTACATGTGCCTTAATGGTAGCATTATCATTCAAATGGCAGCCATGTCCTAATACATACCAAGATGTCTATTTTTCCCTGTTTGGTGCAAGTAAAACCATTCATTTACAAGGAAAATGTTTATTTAGTGTTTAAATCAATCACAATGCAGGCGAAATTAACCGCATCCATTCAGGAGAAATTAGAATATGACAATGGAAATTCACTAAAAACATGTGGTTTAAATCTCTGCTTAAATTTCTATAGGCTGCTTAGTAGCAAAGTGCCTCATGAGAACAGATTAAAAGTAATTAGTCTATTTTTCCCTTTTTGGTGCAAGTAAAACCATTCATTTACAAGGAAAATGTTTATTTAGTGTTTAAATCAAGTGAGGAATAGGGCCATATTACCTCTGACTTCCACTTTGCAACCAAAGGTGTCGCCCCCTGCCAGCCACTAGCTGTAATGCAGTTTTGACAAATTGGACTGAGAAGGCTTCTTTTGAGTAGAACACATCACCTTACCTGCTGAGCATGTGCAAACTCTGAGTGGTCAACATTTTTTACATGCATCAGGTTCCAACACTCCAAAGTGCACAGATTGTTCCCACTTCCTAAAGAGGTCTAAATGATATGCTTTTAAGAATAATTATTCTCAAATGCACAGAGATGAAACAGAGCAGAAGAGAGGCAGAGTGCCTGTATGTCCCCGACCTTAGCCTTGATTAGCATAATTGAATTTCAAACGATCAGGGGAGTTTTGAAGAGAGAGGAAGCCATTGAAAGCGTGTAAATGGTCCACCATCGGCACACCTCGGTAATATAATCTTAGAGTGTGGATGTGTTTGACTGGAGGGCTTGTGTGTCAAATAAAGTACATTAAGTGCAGACAAGAAGGAGGGTCAAAGGTTCATGAAAACCTTCTGTATAAATCAGTCTGTAATCATGTAATATGCTTTTGTGATTCTGCTTATTCTGCTTGTTGTCTGCTCATTCCTCCCTAATTCACACTCTGCTGTGTAGATCTGAGGTGTCAACAAAATCAAGTGATGTGTTTGCTGTGTTTGTCTCTGACAACTGACATTTTGATTAAACATGCCACATTTTTCACATTGATTTGTTATGCTTTCTATGAGCAAATGTGTTTACTTCACTGATTGGGATTCTCTGCATGATTCTAAAGGCAAGTAATATATTCTATTATATAATGTCCTTGTTTGCATCTTCAAACTAAATGTCAGCGACTCCCAGCTTTTAGTGCTCAGTCTTTCTTTGCAGTATCTAATTCTTCCACCTGTCACTGGTCTGCAGACATGCTGTCTCCACCATGTTAGCACAGAGGATGTGGGGATATGAAGACATTCCCTTCTCTCCTGTCACCATGATGAATGAGCAGAGAGGTGTGGCCGCGGACAGGGCAGCTTTCTCCTTGTGGAACCACGAGCTATCACTTCAGCAGAGCCTCTGGAGTCGAGATGCCCATAACATGCACATAAAATCGGATCCTTCAGCAGGTGGTATTTTGTCCTTGGCAGCGGAACGTAAAGTCAGATCAGCATACATTAGAATGATGGTAGCCATCCCCGAGGACAGACTGTTTTTAGTTATCTGTCACTAGTTGAAAGTCAGATGCTGAGTGAGAGTTCTCTGATGGGATTTGATTTCCAGTTCAGAGGGGAAAAGCTGCAGCCCACCTCATAATGCAGGAAATTAACCGCATCCATTCAGGAGAAATTAGAATATGACAATGGAAATTCACTAAAAGCATGTGGTTTAAATCTCTGCTTAAATTTCTATAGGCTGCTTAGTAGCAAAGTGCCTCATGAGAACAGATTAAAAGTAATTAGTCTTACTGATTAACCATTTACTAGCCCGCACAACTGTGAAGGCTAGACAATCGTGATTTCCAGGAGAAGCAGCTCTTCTTTTAAAAAGCTCATAAACAACATATGCTCACAGCAATTATGGTTACCCTGGAGGCAGATTCAACCTTGAGTCTTTATAGCAGATGTTGCCAAAAATAACAGATTATAACAGCTTTAGATGCATGATTCACTGGCATTGATGAGGTATTATATTGGTCACTCGAGTCTGCTGCTGCGCAACTTGAAAATTACTGCACAGTGTAAAAGAACATTACAAACTTGGTTTTTGCTGTTGTCCACTCACACTTGGCAGAGTGAACAAAGGACGCCCCGAGCCTGTTGGAGGAAGCTGAAACAGAGGTTGCAACTAATGATGTTGCAAATAATGGCACGAGACTGCAGGGAAAGTCACTTTATTCTCGGAAGTCTCACGCTGCTGCTTCTGAATAATATCAAGACGATATTAGTCACAACAGGAGAAAACATTTCACTAGAAGCCTAACTGCAGGGGAATGTGTGTTCTCCATTGCAATGGGAGGCAGGTGATTGTAGGCAGGATGATTAAGGTGTGAGAACTCCTGCAGAAAACTTTGCATGTTTTGAACATCAAATGTTTCTCTGTGTTACTTTTTCAAACTTGGAAGAAAGCAACCATTTTTTTCCAATAATGTGATCTAAGACTCGGCATTCTCTGTGCCAAGCTTGACTTCATTCAACTTCCATTATGCCCAGTTTCTCCTCCAACACAACTGGGCGTTGTCCTATTTGATTTAGATTTGATTGGGACAGGGCGACAGTCCAAGTCTGGGGTAATATTTCTTGCAATCCTGTAGAGGCTCCACCAAAAATGGGTATTCTGGAGGTATAGAGTAAGTTTTAAAGTGTGCCATGGTGTGTTCCTAACCATAACTGTCCATTTAAAACCAGAACTTAATCAAGTACTCTTTCATTCCTAACCACCACCATCTTGTTTTAATACCCAACCTAAACCAAGTAGTTTATAATCTAAAAAACAAGTGACAAAACAGTAAGTGAAAGGCCTTCCGGTGAGTGGGACAATCGTCCAACCCCTTCGACCTCCAAATGCTGACATTTGCGCCTATTACATGCGACTTGACAAACAATATGTGAGTATTTTACTAAATGCAGTGACACTGTGTTACTCTACTGAGCTTATCCGTGTACTCTACAATAGAAAATAACCTGAAAATGGTGTCTGTAGATACTAATCAATAGATTAAATGTACCTGAGGACTGGTTTAACAGGGAGGCCCAGACTTTTTGGAGCTGATATGCAATGTTGGAGTCTTACCTGGCCAGCTGAGCAATAGGTTACCTTGTCTGTAATGCATTTGGCTGGTATAACTACTTACTTCATTATGCCTAAAAAGAGGAATCAGAGCCAGCTGTCTGTGGCCATGTTGGTGCCTTACGGTATTTCTGTGGCATTTTGAACAAAGCATGTTAGAAAATTTTCATTAAAACCTCAGAAAATTGTGCGAACGTTGGAAAAATTGGGTACAATATGTCTGTCTGTCATAATATGGTGGAAAATATCACAAAAAATAATATAATTCATCCCCTGGGGCCCATAAAATCTTACCTAATTTCACACTTGCAGCAGTGAAAAGTAGTGGTTGAGGTATTTCCTACAGGACAAAAGCACTAATCTGAAAAAAAGGAGTACCATGAATGAAAAGCAAAGAGTTTATGTGACTAAAATGAAATACAAGTATGACCAGTACATAATTCATGCTTCATTTGGCCGAGCAAAATAACAGAAGGAAGTGTAAAGCTGAAGCATATGTTGTTTTAGAGTTCATTTTACCAGAGTAAAATAATAAGCTTGGATCAAGCACCTGCGTGCCGTTTTCCATCTAACAGAGTTTAGAGAGCGGTATCCGTCATTGTTGCTACAGTCATGTCAGAACACTTCATTATAAATGCATGTGAGCTTTCCCTCTCCTCTCCAGTGAAAGATCAATGCCAAAAAGAGGTTATAAAATGGTAACCACATCTCATTCTATTTTTATGAGTCAGTTAATTTAAGAACCTCTGGTGTGCCAGATAATCATAAATATTGGATCAGCGGATAAGTGACTGAATATTGGAGAAACTTGGTTAATTGTCTGAACAGGCATGATTAACCTTGAAGGCAAAGTTTGTTAGACACTGACTCTCTGGTTAAGAGGACAGCTAAGGCAGAGGTGACCGCGCCAATATGCCTGAGGTGTTCTTTTGCATTATATTACATCTTAAATGTAAAACACCCATGTAACAGTTGTTTCATAACCTTTTTTATGGATTAAATACAGCACCTAATTTGGGATGTTAGCTTTGCTAGCACCCTGGCCCAAGATATGGCAATTTCAGTTATCTTTTTAAGTGCCATTAACTTTGAAACTTGTGCTGTAGAAAATGTTCATTTTGTTACTCAACAGCCTCTAAATAAGGCATTATCTGTCTTTATTTCACCAATACAAATGAACGAGTACTATTGCACTGTTAGCTCAGAGGTGCTGTGTTGTTATTAGAGGCGGCTATCGGGGGGCTTATCAGGGGCTTTTTACACACGAGTCCAGTGGAATGACGTCATCGATGTGCGCCGCTGCATCCTCCTTTCAAGGAGCTCCTCATCAGTATACTCTGGCTCAAAATGATAAGGCAGTCCATCGTTCTCAAAGTCACCGTCCATGTCATCAAATTCTGATAAATATCCTGCCATGTTGCACAAAACTAGCAGTAGGAAACTACATGTGAAGATAGCCGACCGTCACAGAGCACGGAGTAAATGAGTTCTGCTGCAGCGGCGCTTCGATGACGTCATCCCACTAGATGCGTGTGTTGAAAGCTCCAAATAACAACAACACGGCAGCTCTGAGCTAACAGTTAATTCATTCGTCTTAAAGTATTCGTGAAATAAAGACAGACAACGTCTTATTTAGAGGCTGTTCACGCCCTTTACATGTATATACACGGATCTCGAGTGATCTAAATAGTGTCCAAAGGACGACGATTTTCATCAAACTGTTATCGGTGAGTAGATGAACGTATTTTTTGCCAGAAATAAGGTCCAGGTTTAAAAAAAAAAAACCTGTAACTTTAACTGTAGAGTATTAAACTATAAGAAAAACAAGTCACTCTTACTTGTGTTGTAGCTGTTGTTGGTCCTTGAGCTTTGCCGTAGTACATAAAAGACTGAAATCCAAGTGGACAAAGATCTACTTAATATTGGAGCAGAATTAAGCATGAGGAAGAAACTATATTGTCAAAAGCAGATAATCAGCGTATGAGCAACAGATTACATAATCTCTTATAGCTAACATGTTAACTTTTTTTGAGAACTGCACTGAAGCCTGTCTTGGTGGAAATCCTTCACTCCTAATGGGGTGTGAGGCAAACATAAATGGATATATGTTTCCATGCATCTGGCATCAGGCACTGCACTCAAATGGTTTTGTGTCAGCTCTAAGCTTAATAAACTGTTCTCAACAGTTCTGGAAAGAGTGAATATTGCATCAACCCAAGCAACAGTGGAGGCTGTTATATAGTAAAGGACTAGAGAGTTGTTTCGATTACATTATTAAGCCAGCAAATCTTTTCTGTTGTCTGTAATGAGTCTTTCAGAGTTTGGTTAGACGGGTTTCTCCTTTATGACGAGCAGAGAGGAAATGAACACCTGCGAACCTCATCGACGTGCAACAGAAATCTGAGGAAGGTTTGCTTGTGACATTCATGCCATTCTCTGCAGTGACTCATAATAACAACAGCCTTCTGCTGACTTCACCTACAATTTGGTTACAGACATTTACTCTCTGATCATGAGTAGTAATAACTTCAGTGATCCCTACGCTTTTAATCTAGTGCCATCATCAGGTTAAGTTCTTAATTTGACAGGTGCACAGGTGTTGTCTTGTTAAACAGCCTTGCCAAATTCAAAGATCCCAGTGGAAAGCTGGTTGTTTGAACCACCTCCCTGCCAAATGGTGTAAGGCTTAAGCCTCAAGACGAGGCCATGATCAGAATGCAGTGACAGTCCAAACCAACAGAAACACACAAAAGACTACACACATATACCAGAATAGCAGGCAGCTGACAGACAGGTGGAGACACATGAATACAGCCACCTGTCCATCCAACTGTCAACACGTACACAAACTCAGACATGCACACAAAACCCTGTCTTTTGGGCACAGCCTTTGCAGCCATCGTGGCTCAGAGAATGCTTTGAGTTGATATCCTTCAAGCATACCTCAGGTAATCAAGATGTTGTGAGAAAGGAGCTTTCAGAGTTCTCCTGTTGCAGCACTTTCACACAGAGCAATCATTTATTTGCACAGGTTTTTCCAGGGTGACACATTTCGACCTCAGGATTTATATATGATTGAGTGTAACTACTTAAAGCTCCGCTTGCCACCATCCCTGCTCTGCAGCAGCGACCGAACTCTACAATATACCAGCTGGATGTTGTTTTTATGTTTTTACTGAACCAGTCCTGCACTACACTTGCAGTGAACATATCTGCACTCCTGTTTCGTACTTCATCAACATAAAAGAAAGGCTTTTTCTTAGAATTTGTGTTAAATCTTTATGGTTCATGCCTCCTGGCATGAAACAGATACAGACAGAAGCTTCTTTTGTTTTAACAAGACAAAATACAACGGAGGCGAGTTATGGTCTTTAGTTCTTAAAGCATCTGGTGTTGATGGTTTGAGAGCTTGATAAGTGAATATTTTGAGCTGCCAAAGAGACGGCAAAGTGAGTCCAGCTGTTTAGTTATTTCAATTATGAGCAAAGCTACCATCCTCATTGTGGCATGAGAAGTTATTCTTTGGTTTTTAAAGCGTTATGGAAGCTCATAGAATAGGTCCCTAAATATTTCAGTGTTGACCCAAGTGATGGACTGACTGAGCAGCTAAATCAATGCTTTCCATGACAGAACACCTCCAAAAAGGTCCAAGCTGTTGGTGTTTTAATGTATCAAAGCACCCATAAGTAGTGTTGCTACCTTTGGCACCTTCCCACTTAATTGGGAAACCTTTTAATCACTGGAAGGATCTGAAGTGTTTATGACTGGGTCACAAGTTCCTCCACTTTAAGGGCATTGTAAATCTCTAAATCTGGTCCTCCTTTTTAATTAGTTTCAGACTTAAAGTTCAGCTGACTTGGCTTGACGACACTGACTCGTAATATCAAAACCAAATGGAAACAGGGAAAATGTGCACCTAATTTAGGGCAAACATATATTTCACACTGTTAGACTATCTTAACAGTACATTTTTTAAAAAAGGGGGCAAAGTTTCAGTTTCAAACTCAATGCTACTGAAGCATCCACTTATTTCCTTGGCACGTGCACACGTGTGCACCCTCATTCCAGCGCAGACACTGGCTTTTGCACCTTTCACTGATAACAA
Organism: Leuresthes tenuis; assembly: GCF_036924035.1. Classification (NCBI taxonomy): domain Eukaryota; kingdom Metazoa; phylum Chordata; class Actinopteri; order Atheriniformes; family Atherinopsidae; genus Leuresthes; species Leuresthes tenuis. Next base: position 23,417,221 of record NW_027325377.1, on the reverse strand, counting down.
CCTGGGCTGTCCCTCTCATCTCTGACACCTCAAATCAGACAATTAGTCTTTTCAAAAGCAGCTGAAATACGAACTCATCTGTGTGTCCCACCGTCTTTCTTTCCATCTAAGATGAGCTTGTGTCCAGAGGACTCTGTGGCACTTCTGCACTGAGTCGGCATTAGAGCTGTGGCGATTCCCTAATCTCACGATACAATACGATACATGGCATTCAGCGATAAGATATGATTTTATACGATTCGATTCAATACGATTTATATATGGAACATGATACACATCATTTTCTGAAAGATTTTAAAGGGACAGTGTGATTTGACATGAATCATAGCTGATTGGACTGGTGGTCCAATCCCTTTCCTTTGAAACGGAAGGACAACCAGACAAACGGAAACAAACAAACGTGTCTTCAGCGTACGCAGACTCATGTTTATGTTGTGAATATTACATCATCAACCTACTTGTTTTACTTGCTAAATAACATATATACAAATCCAAATTCTCTAATCACAAACCATATTTCATTTTTGAAGAGGTAAAATAATAAATTATAACAATCCTACATTCTATAAACAGAAAAGCCATCAAAACCACTGCTATGCATTTTATGACATTTTTATTAACTAATTTATCACTGTTTTGTATAATGTGACCCCCCCGGCATTGTTTTGTATTATGTTAATGTTCTGTGTTTTCACTAATTGTAACATCTGACTTTTTAATAAAGTTTGCTAAAAATAAAATTAAATTAAAAAAATAAAAATCGATAAAAAAAAGCACTCAGCCCTAGTCAGCATAGTTTCCTCCTTCTGTTATACAGTCTCTGGTTACATTTCTGTATTCTTGAATGCTTTCACTGTAATCTGGTCCATACATTACAAAATACCAACGTTTTTTTGCTGTGTTGTAGAGAAAAAGGTATTTCTTTGTAACTTACTGATGATTCTTTGACGCAGTGGTCTTTGCTTGGAATGACGAAGGCCAAATTCCTTCCCTTGGTCCTTTCTCTTCATTTTCCAGCTATCAGGTGCTCATTTTTTTTGAGAGACATGGATAGCTAAAGATTTGAATGGCCACCAATAATAGATGGCAATAATAAAAAATAAGAATAGGGTCAAGTGGTGAGGAAAGGACAGAAACTGAGACTGGGCCTAAGTCTGCGGTGGATGCTCCTTTTATTCCCAATCTTGACACCCTCACCTGTCAACCATTAATCTGATGATAGTAGGATTTTCCAAAGCATACTTGTATATTCTATATCTTTTCTGACTTTGTTTGCCTATCTCAGCTTTTTTCGAGTGTGTTACTGGCATCAAATTTGAAATGTCTTTAAATGTTCTAAATACAATGAGTTTGAACACAATAAAAATGATTTATTTGGGCTTAATGTTACATAAAAGTTTAGAGACTGAGCACAGAGTGTCGCTTTGTAGAGACCAAGCTCAACGGTGCAGTTGGGCTGTATTTTAATTTCTAGTATCTGGGGAACTTGTTTTGGAACCAGTCAAGCTTTGTCAAAATGTGCAATTTTCAGTCTGAAATTTGCTTGCTTGAAGGTTGTTGTGGTTCCCCAAAGCAAAGCGGGATCTTGAAAACAGTATCATGGAGTTAACAGACTGAGAGGAGAAGGTAGCTCGCAATAACTAAATGGCAAACCCAGACCAACCATCACCAACAGCTGGTGAGTCAGACGACACAATCAAGGTTAATCTAAATGCGAATTACTCTTGCAAAGCCAAAATTGTCGACATTAGAGTTTCTTATGTTTCAAACATCTCCTAGAGGGCCACTGAGCATTTGTAATCACTCTGTGAGGGTTAAGTTAAGGTTTTCTGCTCTTCGATGTTCCAAGTACAGCGTGATGGATGGAGGCTAGTTCGAACCGAGCTGTACCACAATGCCAAATTACAGCTATCTGCCGATGTGTCTGAGAAATAACATTCTCCGTGCCGCCCTGTCGAGATGCCAGGTTGTTTGGCCTGGTGGCGATGTATTAAATGGGATATTGATAATTGAAATCTTTGCAGCCTTGTGATACCTTTCTGCTGACGGTGATCTTCTCGGGAGATGGTCTCTATTACTCATATGCAGTTGGAGAAATGAGAGGAGGTGGGGGCTTGGGGGGATGCAGGAGGGCTTATGTAAAAATCTGAATTTCTAATGCAGACATGTGTAGAGACTCTACCAAACAAATAGGCCACATCAACACATAATTATGAAAACGGCACAGGCAAATTTGACAGCACCTTATCTTTATGAATGCAGGATTGCTCTTTCCTTGTATTTCATGTTCTTCATTTTGAAAAGCACTTGTTATTTCAAAACATATTTAACAATTGATAAATATGAAGCTCACAAGTTCCCTCTTACTGGGTGCATCAGAGCTATAACCTGATCACTGCAGCACAAATGAGAGACCTCTTTTCATTTCCAATGCCTCAGAAAAATCATATTGAAGGGTAATAGCCCATTTCGTTTCGATTCCAATGGACCTCACAAGTGCATTTTCACCCATGGCGCTCCGCTAAAATAGAAATAGAACAGACTGTTGACAGTAACCAATGTCACATAATCTTCCCCTGAAGGACAAGCATCAAAGATCAATTTATTTTCCTAAATGCTATTTATATATCCATCTCTGCTGAGTGCCCGGGGACACTGCATATCACAATTTAAATCAAATGTTGCATGAATGGATTCAACAGAGGGGTACAAGACAATGCAACGACAAAGATGGCAGATATGAGCGGGACTTAAAAGACAAATAAGCTCATAGAAACAATGGAATAAATTGAACAGCAGTATGGAAGGTGTCAGTGACAACAGCAGAGCTGTTTTCTGTGTGTTTGGTCAGGACATTACCTCTAACGGAGACAAAGCCGACCCACTTGTGTGACGATAAATGTAAATATTAAAGACGGGCAAAAGATCAACATATAAATAAGCAAAGCTTATTAAATATAAATGGAGGTTTATTATTAAAGCTAATGGTAGGTGTTCCTCCTCAAACACCTTTTTGACTCCAACTGTTTTTGGTCTTTTTATAGCTCATGCAAAACCTGCTACTTCTAGCACTTCATAATTGCTCAGCACACATGGGACAGGGAGGCTTTGTTTACTGTACTGTGAGCCGGCAGATCAATTCCTCTTCCACCCTGCCCGCTTTGATAATTGCCGAGCAGAAGATGTGTGTTTACAGTTACTATTCTGCCAGCCCTGAAACACTTTGGACGAGAATAAAAGCGAAGGGGCTTTGAGGTTGACGGGAGAGGGAGAGAAAAAGAGAGCTGGCAGCATCTTTTTGAAAATGCAAGGCCCAATATGATTGTGAGAAAGCAATACTATTAAAAAAGAGGGATGAGCTAACAGAAAGCACTTCAAAGTGTCATATTCAATAATTCAAAAGATGGCACAAGGATAATTAGCCACTTGGAAGAAGACACAGATCTCCAGCGTGACCTTGTGAGGAATTAACCATCAAAAGACAATAACAGAGGGAGAGGATCAGCAGTCAGTTTGGATAGAACATTGTTTACAATTTCAAATGGAGGAAGTACTTTTTTCATTCATTTTTAACCCGTCATGCACTCAGCCTGAAGTGAAAGGTATCAGTTAGCTCAATGCTTCTCATTTTGAATGAAGCTATAAATAGTTATTTTGTGAAGTGGACACACCTTAACATTTATTTTGACTGAATATATGTTATTCATTTTCTCTTTCTTCATTCCTCTGCAATGATGGCCTCCCCAACAACCCCACGCCTGCAGAAAAGCACAGTTTATCTATAAAAGCGAGAAGTCAGTGATTAGTTTGCTCCTGCTGTGACGTGCACAAGTTAGGATCTTTTGATGCAAGCATTTAATAGGTCAAAGTAAGGAAGATAACATTTAACTACCACTTGATTAGACAGTGTGTGAAAACAGATTTCAAGAGTATTTGAGCGGGTAATGCTGAGACACTGATGGAAACAGGGCTGAGCGCTGGCAGGGCTGAAGTGGTGTTCAGCTCAGAAACAATTTAACCTTTAGCCCATGTATCAGGAGAAGCAAACACACTTGAATTTGATAAGGAACTTTGAAAGAGCGCCCTCTCCCTGTATTCTCTGCAGTCTTATCTCCTCTCCTGATTTTCTCCAGAAGAATGTTGTTTGGCATCATAAATTCGTCCATGAGCAGAAAACCTGATGATGGATGACGCATTCGTGCTCATGCATCAAACTAGTTGGGTTTCTGAGCAGCGTCACCACAGACGTGTGTGCATTTGCACATTTGTTAAGCAGAAACCAGAGGGCAGCTAACTTTACCAATAGCTGATGGAACTGATTATATTGTTAATTCGAACTGCAACATTTATAAATATGTCATGATGAAAAATGTTGCTTTATTTTGATTAGCGGCAACAGTAAGCTGAGAAATGATGTGATCCAGGCTGATATAAATGGTTTGAGGTGTCTTGTTTCGCAGTATGTTTACAGTTGGTGTCATTTCCCTTAAATGTGCTAAGTTGTAGAATAACACTTGTCATGAACATTTGCAAAATATTGGGCCCAGTGAAACTAATGTTACCACTATGATCCTGACATTGTTAAATAAAAGCATGAAAAAAACCGATGCAATCACTCATATATTGTCAGTTTTTTAACAGTCTTCTGCAGCTTTCAGGTGTACGGCGGGAACACGACCAATGAGAGAGCATCACCTTTTTGGGTGGATGAACATCTATAAATTCTTGGAAAGTTATCTGAGAAGTTGATGGGGAGACTGAGGAACGGCAGGTTTTCTTTTATCCGATTTAAATCACCCCACAGACTAAACTCCACTGCTTCTCCCACACAGTTGCACTGAAATGATCCTCAGAAATCCTCAGAAACTGCAGCCAGTTTTTAGTTTTCAGTCATAAGATTATATTTTACAGGAAAGTTGGCAACCCCATTGCCCCACACTCATTCTCCTTTTACTTTCTACTGTTATGAAATAATTATAATATTCATTCAAGCATAAAAGGCCCTCTACTTCTCCTGTGGTGAAAAACAGCAGGAAAGTAACAGACTCACGGCCATACATGCTTTTTTCTTCTTTTTACACCATTTTCAAGCGGTTACAAAACAAAGACATGTGCTGCTTTAGATGTATTTCACATCATCCCTTGAAATGAGCTTCATACAAGTCTGGATTAATATAAAAAAACATTTGATTCGACAGATATTTATAGCCGTGCTTTCTTAAAAGTTTTTTTTTGTCTTTTTTTTACAGTAAGAATAAATTATGCCCACAGATAAAGCTTAGCTGATCACAGATTTAACTGGCTGGCATTGGTGGAAAATCTACTTTAGCTTTGCAACATATTTCACGCAAAACAAGTCAAAGTTGTAGCCTAACACATACAGTATGTACTGAACATTTGCAGAGAGTGAAATTAAATCTGAGATAAGAAATACAAAGGGTGTGTGAGTAGCAGCCAGTTTTCTTGTTACTGCCTAAAGTCCTCAGCCACAGGCAGCTAAAAAGGTCTAGGTAATGAAAATATTATATTAAGCCTTATATCTTTGAGGAGGCAGACATCCAATCCAACCACCTACCCTTGAGATATAGCAGACTCTGGTTGTTTATGAGGCCCTCAAGTGTCACCAGAAAAGTGACAGTCCAAAGGGATGTGCGGGCATGGCAATGAACTGTGTGCTCCTCTGCAGAGACAAGGTAAAGAGAGGCAATTTCTGGAATGATGGGTGCCGGAGATGATGCCCAATATGCTTCAGCTCTGTAGAATTTACAGCCTCTGCAGCACTGTGTAAACAGCTGGGAAGCAAAACAGGTTGCTCTGCAATTTCCTCCTCCCCTTTCCATTTTTTTCTTTCGCTTTCTGCAATGTCCTTGAGAGAACATAATTTTAGATTTCTCTGGAGAAATACTTAACTATAGTGGCTTGTTTGGATGCCAGCATCATGGTTTTTGCTTGTGCATCTATCACAGGTAAGAGAGCAGAACTGATGTGTTCGATGTTTACAGGAGGACATTCTTGCTTGTATAGGCGAGCAGGGGTTAAGATTACTTTTGTGAGCAGGTGCTAAATGGAAAGTTGTGGATATGACAAGAAGAATTCACTGCTAGCTTGATGGAGAGCCATTATTGTGAATCTTCTTTATGATACCTGTCGACTGAAGGTGTTCTCTGCTTTAACGCTATGTAGTGCATCAAATATATAAAATATAAGAGCTGACTTAATGTTAAAGTGCACAGTTCGAACTCCTGTTTGTCTACCCTCACTCATCTGGAGCAATCACACTAAATCATGCAGTGGTTGCTATTACTTCTTTAATTTATTAGGTCTGCACTGTAGACTTATGATGACCTGTTCTGTTTTCATAAACTCTCAATTCTCTAAAAATCAGACAAATTCATGATCATGTAAACATGCTGGGTGCCTGTCGTCCGTGCATGTCTACCGGCTGAAAGAAAAGCTAAAGGGACATATTTTGAACTAGAGTTTTATCATTTTACTTTGAAAAGGTTTCAGATGCCAAAGTGGCCTTCAGTGAGCTTGGTGTTCAAATGAAAGGCCCAATTTTCTGGTTGCAGACAAATGGCCCTGATCTGAGGCAGCTCGATCGGCAGCCATCAGTTGCTGTGTGAAGGCTACAAAAATGGGATTTGTGAGGCTCGCAGAGATGTTGCTTAATAGTCTGAAGCAGTAAGTGAGGGATGAGTTGGTGAGTCAGGAGCTAAAAGTCAGTGAGAGCATGTGCAACAGGGGGAGACCTGGAAAAACATGGTGGTTACTTTAGCTTCTTCTGACACTTTCAGCTCTGCTGTTATATCCAACAATAGAAATAAATAACTGTTCGTGGGCTTCCTAGAACAAAATAAGTCAGCAGGTTTCCTGCTATTTCCAATTCACAACCTGCCGTTGTTAGATTAAATCAGTTTGTTAGATTCCATTCTGACTGATTGCATTTAGTGTTCTGAAAACTTTAAAGATGGGAGAAAGCTTTGGAGTTAAAGAGTAAACAGCTATCTGCCCTGATAGCTATTCCCAGATTACAGGTTGGGCCTCTTCCACTGAAGCCCTTGTCTTATGGAGCTCTTTGCACACTTAAATCTGGCACACCAAGTCTGTAGCTACCTTCAGATCTTTCAATAAAACCTTCCTCTGTCAGAAAGCCATTGACAGTGTCTGATAACCTATAAGAATCTTTTGTAATTGTTTCATGCCTTCTTTTCCCTGTTAATTCATCTTTTTTTTCTACAAGGTCACATTCTTATTGAGTTAAATTTGCCTTTAAATGCAACAAAGCAGGAAGCCATAGAGAATTTAGCTTGTCCACTGCACACTTTGGCCATACTTGTAAGTAAACTTACAGAAAAAGTGAAGAGAGCTTCAGGACAATGAAGTACTTTGCAGATTTTGGTCTGACTTATGACACGCAAGAGCAACACGGTCACAGATGTTCGCCGTACAAATTTCCCTGTAAGGAGATTTTGAACCCGTTTTTTTGTAATTTACTGCTTACATTATAGTAAAAACAACATGTCCATGCAAATTAATGGCCTCAGAAAGTTTTACTTTGGTTTCCTTACTTCCTTCTTACTCATAAGTGTTTTGGATCGCTTGTCTTTACTCGGGGGGGAGCGCCTGCATGTCGAAGGCCAACAAAGTTCACACAGTCTGAAGCCCTTTGGGTCAGATCCCTGTGGGCAACAGAAAGAAAGCTTGTGCCAGACATCTTGAGCTCTGACCTCGACAGAAATCTATCCTTCTCTCTGGCCTGCTTGTCTGACTGGAACCCTTTTCAGACCTCAATGCGGCCCTATAGCAGTAGCTGTCGGGGTCCTGGAGAGCAGCCGCCAGCTCTGAGGGCAAAATAAGTGAATACTCTGAAAGCATCAGTTTGGAGATGGAGAGAGCAACATCTACTGCAGGCTTGCTCTGAGGAGGTCCTGTTGCTGCTTTGGGTTTGTGACTAATGGTGCTCAGCCTGTCCTCTGCACACTGCAGAGGGGCATTATGCAAGGTAACGTGAATAAGGAAGTGTTTGTCCACCCACAGGGATGAATCTCCTGTGTGTGTGGGAGAAGAATAAAATGCAGTAGTACATCTTAATTTTCCTTTTTGTTGTTGTTGGTGTAAAATTTAACTTGAGCCTCCCCTTCCTGGAAAATAAAAGCATTTTGGACTGTCGTGCAGCAGAGAAAGTAGAAGATTGAAAAGTATATTTAGGTTATGGCAGGAAAAGATCTTTGTCATTGCTTTTTTCCTCCCACATCTCTATCTCTTAAATACAAGCATTGGACTCTCTTTGGGTTAGAATCAACATTAATTCTTCACTTTTGCAAACTTGAGAGGGATGGGAACAAAAAGTAATGGAAAACCTAAATGGAAATCTCTTTTCAGCCAGAAATAGCAAATGTGATGGAAATGCACGCTGATGATGATTCCTGCACATATAATGGATCTGGCATCCCAAATGAATGACTCCATTGCTTAACAATTCTAACTCACGTTGAGCTACAGCATCAAACTGTCACCCGTGGCTTTTAATTTCACATGCAGCCCCGAGCTATGGAAGGCGAGTTTGCAACAAATACACCTTTGTGTAAACTTGTGAGCCAGCTTTTTTCTGTGCCTCCTGTTTTCTGTGAGAATACACGGTGCAGGGTGAAGCTGTCTACCTGTGACGCTGCTTTGCACGAGAACCACGTAAATTAAGGAACACCTAGATTTGTAAACAGGCTACAGAGATTCTGCTTTCAACATCTGTGGCTCGCCCATTAAAAATGTTGTTGGCTAGAGTTTTTAATTACAGCTTTGATAATGTTTATATTCTACCTGGGCTGAATTAATCTGAGCAAGCGCTGGTCCAAACTGCCTGTAAACCTAATGGTTGTTCATGGCAGGCGACATGGGGAAACAGAACAGCATTTTCTGGTTAGGCTGAATTATGTATTTATAGGAAGTGAGGGGTGGGGGAGTACACCACTGTGTAACGTAAAAGCATTTATTCACTGTATACTAAGCTAAACAAAGCATGGAACAAGGTGCAGCCATGCAGTTTGTATGAATCTGTGCACCTTGACCTGAGGAATCCCTGCGGGGAACACCGCATGCCTCCACAGAGACACACATGTTCTCAGTCTGCTCGCAGAAAGCTCACCATGATAATCTTGTCTCCTGGGGAGGGATATGCAACAGAGGAAGATGGACACAATGTGTTGGCTGCTTCCCAAGTCTGCACAGCATGTTTTCGACTGTCATTTCATATTCATGTCACACAAAGCGGCAGCGGGCACGGCAACCGCCAGCCACCTCGCCTTTAATTTAATTTAGGAGTAAACACATAGCGACATATTTTGAATAAAAGAGATGTTAAACAGAGCATAAAAGGAGAAAATTCATCTTAAACCAATATGAATATGTGACACATGTATAATAAACTATCCGAACAAATATTTCAGATGAGGAGGGGGTTGGCGAGCGATGACTCTGACACAACAGGACAAAGGGAGACTGTTTTTTGTGAGCTGTTTGTGTATTTATGGCAGCAGTTGTGGCTGCATTTGGAAGAATCGCTGGGGTAAAGGCTGCACAAGTGAAAGTGTAAGATTAATAAGCAGTTTATCCCAGTTGGGGATATGTCTTCTGCATTTTAATGACTTCACTCTTTTCTCTTTCTTTTTTTTTTAAAGAATACACAAGCATTCACACGACCACAACAAAGCACCACCGTGCCAAACACGCACATCCATGTTGAGTTAATTAAACAAGCGCTCCTTCCTCTCATGATGAAATTTCATCTTAAATTAGCAGACTACATATTTAATTTGTACATACAGTGAATTGAATCATGCATAATTTAACATATGTCTTTACAGTAAAAAGAGAAGGATTTGCTTTAATTTTATTTTCATGTGGATTTAATGTTCCTGTTGTACTACAATACATCGTTCACAGCAGTTCACAGTTAACAAGGTCCCTATGCAGGCGGCCCGTCTCGGGAAATGCTTCTGGTAACAGAAAGTGAAGAGAAAAATGGAGAGAAATGCAAATGAGCTGCTGATAATGCAGTCCTTTAAAGTAATTAAAAAGAGAAAACATATAAAAGAAAAAGAATAGCAATTACGGGAAAACAATGTCCTGGTTACTGAGGATGATCGACAGACCTCTGCATGAATGGTTGTCATACACGGGTTATTTCTTCAGAGAGGAAGAAGCTTCAGAGAAAACTGCCGGTTTGTGGATTAACTACTTTCCAGGAAAGACACATTGAGGATGTTTCTAAATGGGACTTTTTTTAAATGCTTTAAGCCTCCGAAACAATATTCACTCGCATTGTACTCTGTGGGCGGCTGAAAAACCAAATCATTATAGTTTTAGTCTTATTCCGTATCTGGGAACGTATTTACCAGTACCAGGAAACACAGATATACTTGTTTATGCGGAGCAGATGAGTTTTCTGTAAAAGTAAAGCTGCTTCTTCACCATCAGACCGCGTTCGGTCAAAATTCTTGTTGCAGACTTGCTGGAAAATTAACCGTTTCTTTTATAATTTGAGTTGAATTAATTAGTTGAATTTTTTAATGCCAACCTTTACACCATAGAAATAACTAATCCTGAAGCAACAGTAACAGCAATAACCCTAATATCTGGGCAGCATATGGTTGTTATGGTGATGGATCCTCAACTTTGTTAAATGGCAAACTTTCCTCTAAAAGGCCTAAGAAATCTTCTGATTTAATAGGTCTTTTTATACATTCAGTACCTCCTGTGCCAGAGGCAGTAAAAGTGTTCCCACAGCATGACATAACCTCCTCGATGGTTTGCTGTATGTGGAAACAAAGTATGTATGTAGGTGTCGGTGCCCTGACATAAAGATATGAAGGCTTTGGTAGAGTAAAGCCCAAAGTAAAAATCATCCTGTACCATTAATGAATGGGGTTTGCTGAGAGGATGTGAGGGAAGAGTCTTGTGTCCCTCGACCCGTTTGCTCTCCATTTAATTTGTTGTTTGCTTAGCTGTCAGGAAATAGCTGGATCCTAAAGCCTCGCTGCACTGATCTGTGATGCCAAGATAAACAAGTTAAACTGTTATTGTGGTAATAATTAATTATTGTCTCTAACTTACAGTGTAGAATATATGCATTTTTCTGGGAATGTTTTGCTGATTTCCCCCCACAGCCACAATGCTGTAAGTAAGGATGAAATCCAATGGGAATTTTCATCTGACACACCCTAAACATCTCCTGTATATGTGGCAAAGCGCTTTCTAAAATCTTATGTAAATCGTTGTGGGATGGATACTAATGTCCAGTATAAATAAGGTTCTAGCTTGGCTGTAGATGGCACATTAGTCTTTTCTGTGTCTTCATTCCAACTGAAACTGGAAGCCAAGTGTGGCTCCTCCTCCTGCTTTTCAGTTTTAGGGATATTTTGGACTTCATTTTGGGAGTTCAGCATTAAAAACACTGTGCGTCATTATTTTGTGATCAGGCGGAAGATTCTAGTGGCCTTCCTCCACCTAAAATCTAAAATTATCCTTAGCGATTACTTGAATGTCTATAAACCTTGTCCAAGAAAGCAGTTTGATGTTGAGAGTGGGTTTTGTGGGATATTCACAACATTTTGGAGCTTGTAAAGCTACATGGCAGTGCCAGAAGCCACCAACTGCCTCCTCTTTGAAAGTGTCCTGGAAAAGACGGTCCTCAGTGGTCTTCTTTTTTCTCTCCTCATAAATAAGAACAGGAGCAAAAGGGGAATTCTCTTTTATGCCATTTCCCAGCCTGAAAATATCAAACCTCTGCTGTGACTCACACCACACATGACGAGCGCACCCGGAGGACTGAGTCATAGAGTGTGCGCCACTGATTTGTTCATCACAAGCGACTCTTCCTGTTTGAAAATAATTCCAGATGGTTCCACTGCACCTGCTTCATTCTGCCTCTGCATCAACATCAATTTTCCTTCACTTCCCTCCGTCGATCTGACTCCGAGCCTCAGATCCTTTACTGTCAGAATGCTGAGCTGTCCATCATGTGGCAACCTGAGCATCTCAGCCAATAATTGTATGGGTGCTGCATGCAGGCACTCTGGCTCTATTATACTGTGAAATCTAAAGAGTCAATATGGGGTGGTTATGTTGTAAGGCTATATGTCTACATTGATATATATACTGCTATATGTTGGCTTTTGAAGAGAAACTGAAAATCTGTTTCTACGGAGACAAGAGGAAAGGTGAAGGAAAGGAAAAAAATAAAGAATATGGGAGGAAAGACATATAATCAGAAGTTAAATAGGAAATAAACTCAGTACTACACAGACTAACAAGTGCCCGCTGAAAAGAGAGAAAAAAACTATTTTATTCAAGGCAACTTGGCTCATCTTTTTAGAGGAGTCGCTTGAGAATCCTTCATCTTTGTTTATAAAACATGATCTCAGATGTGGAATATGTGGACATTGTTTTCCAATCCTCACCCATTACTTTTGGCTAATTTGGCTCTTCAAAAGCATACCAACAGATGTAGAAACGTGGTGCATTCAGGTGCACCTCGTAAAGTCAGAAATCTTTATTCAAATAGCCAAGAAGCTTGTTTGAGATAGGAAAGTTGTTTTTTTCCTTTTAAGCATTTTCCTTTGTTGAAATACATACACCTGTCACTATTGTCTTGTTTCACAGCAGTGTTTGTAATAATTAAGTGGTTTTGATTTGCATGTAGTTACTGAAGGCATATTAAGGTCTCTCTCTATTTTAGTGTATACGAACAAAATTTAAAGCCACATCCAGCTTCAAAGTACAAATAAACTATATATAAATATTAATGTGTAGAACGAAGCAGTGAGTGAGAGAAAGAAAGCCTGTTGTTGTTATTATTTCACTATGGTTGTTTTCTAAAGCGTGCATCAACACACTAACAGCACTGCACACAGTAACATAACCCAGTGGGAATGTGCTGCATTGCCAGATTCTATGTGAATGTTACCATTCTGTATGGGCCTGCAGAGAGAGACAGTGATTTGAACTGATACTACAACATCTTTATAATTGTGACAACCTGTTTGCTGTCATTGGCTGGTGGCTATACATCTGCTAATAGAACAGCACAGTTAACAGAAAAATTATAACCCAATTACCGTAAATTCTTTAAAATCCAAATGATTATTAGCTTTAATAATGCAAACCCTAAAATGTAGCTTGAACAGGACAGTAGATTTGATATTTTTTACTTATTGTTCATATTCTTCTAACTCCACCATTTGGAGACTGACCGTTTGTGTCAGATTTTTTAGCTTTCAGGGTGCTCCTGAATGCATCATGATGTGAATTATAGCTCATTTATTTTGAAAAGTTGCACAGAGAATGAGTCATGCGTTAAATCAGCTTTGGGTATCTGTCCAGAGCCTCTTCTCAAGCTGTCAGATGGTGGATGGGTCCAAAAGAACTTGGATGGCCCTTCCAACGAAGACGCAATTAAGTTGAATGCAGAAGCATACATAGTTGTATGCCCACACTTAAATTCATCAAATGTTTAATTTATTTCCCACAGCTGTTGTTTTTGCTTCATATGAAAGCCAGACTAGCTAGCGTGAGACAGCAATTGGCATATTTACCAAATTCCATTCACAGCATGCTAAAAAAGCATCTCCTGTCACTGTTTGACATAAAATTCAGAACGTATTGAAAATAACAGTCAAGAATCCACTGTCCCACTTTCAGTGGAACACATGATTATTTATTACCCACAAAAGCAGTCACTTCATTATTCTGGCATCAGTTATGAGGCTAACAAAGATTTTAAGGCTGTTAGAATCACTCCATCATATAATATTTAACACTGCCTAATTATTTTAGGCTTGGCAGCCATTTTCAAAAGCACCTCAGTGGACGTGCCAATTTCCAAATGAAAAGAATTCTGTGATGTTAGCGGTGGCTCCTTTTAATGTTCCTCAGTTCTAATGCCAGATGATATTCCCACACATTTAATGGGTGGACCTTTCTGCGCTTCACTAAGTGGCTCACAACCCAAAAAGAAAGAGTCTATCAATGGCTGAACCTAAGCGCAGCGGCACGGTACTCTGAATTAAAAGAGAGCCGAGGATTAGCTGACAATTTTAAAGTCTAATATGAACGATTAGAAAACATTTCCCATGGTTCTTATTTAATTACATTTAAGTTGTTTCTTATCTGTGAGCAATCGGTAGCTCATAAAGTAAGAAGCTAAACTCCAAGAACTGTGATAAATGCACAACTTTGGGATTAAATTGAATGTCAACAACCATAAAACTATAATCAAAGAGCACTTCAGATCAAAAGTACAGCACTCACTATCCCACTTTTAGCTTTGATTTAAGATTCCTGCTTGTGAGGATGCTGGTATTTGATTTGACCAAGAGTAACAAGCAGCTGATGAAACCAAACTACTTTTATTGAAAGAATCGCTTGTACAGCGCTGAGTGGACAAGAACTATTTCACTTCATTCATTACTTTTACTATAATGTGAAGAAAAATGTGAGGAACCAGTCAGGAGAAAGAGCTAATAGTTTTGTGTATTCAGAAATACTTCCCTAATTACTTCTAATTCAGTTATTTACCACAGAATGAGTCATTTAAGTGCCTCTAGGACAATCAAATTTGCTATTTGGACTCTTGCTCAGTTTCCATGTCGAACAAGTTGGCAAACATGCCGTTTTACATAGTAAAAAAAAAGGAAACAGTTATTGTGCCAAACCGGCAGGATAATTGTGCAATTTGACATATTTGCTCAGAAATAATCTGTTTGAACAGTGACAGTGAGGATTCAGAGCACATCATAGCATTAAAACAGCCCTCCAATGATCTCTGAGAGTGGCCTGTGCTTGTCCTGTTCGATCTCTGTGGGGCATTTGATTAAATCGATCGATCACAACATTATATTACAGACATTTAAACGTGTGATTGGGATTAAAGGCACCACACTGAGCTGGTTTAAGCCTTATTTGTCTGATGGATTCCAGTTTGCTCATGTAAACGGAGAATTTTCTACACACACCAGTGTTAGTCATGGAGCTCCGCACGCTGTCTGATATTATTAAACAGCACGGCATAAATATCCATTGCTATGATTATGTATATATGATTCTCAGCTATATCTATCAATCAAGCCAGATAAAAGCAATTAGATGGTCAGATTAGAATGACATCTGGTCCCGTTGACACTGAATTTTCTGCTTCTAAATGTCTTGGACCGAAGAAACTATGTTGTGAATCTAAAGGGCACTACCTTGACTTCCAGTAAAACTGTGAGAAACCTTATTATCATTATTTTTAACCAGGATCTGTTTTTTAAGACACTTTTTTCACCTTTGTAATTTGCCAAAATTAGGAACATCCTCGCTCAGAGTTATGCAGAAAAACAATAGTTCAGACATGTACTACTTCAAAATCCCAAACATTCTCTGAAAAGCCTCCATCTGATCCAAAATGCTACAGTTCTGATAAGTGGACAAGATCGTTTTTCTTCCAATTTTGCTCATCTTCAAAGGTTCCCCATTAAATCTGAAAGAGAATGGAACATTTTTCTCCTCACAGATCAAGCTCTTCATGGCCAGGCTCCATCATATCTGAAGGATCTCATAGTTCGGTATTTTCCAAAGAGTGAACTTCAGTCTCAGACTGCAGGCTTACTTGTCGTTCCCAGACTTGCAAAAGCCCCTTTCACACAGTCACTGAAGTCCTGAAATGTTTGGGAAGATGTTGCAGCGTGGCAGCATGTGAGAACAAAAATGTCTGCGACATTTGTTCCCAACTTCCTGCAGAGAATTGTCACCAAGTCTCCTGGTAAATTCCCTGAAACATCAGGGGATGAGATGATGTACAACCGTGTCAGCATATGTATGAGCGAGTGAGCGCGCATGTGTGCTGGTGATAATTTGTCCTTTCTGCAGACCTGTATGCTGCTTTCCGCTCACACTGCACTGTTGTGGATACATTCAGGGCTCATATCAACACAATAAACACCCTCATCGGCTATTCTCAATATGTTGCAAAGAAAAGCATCATGTACTGCCTCCTGCATACTTTAGACACCCATTCCCTATCGTCCAGCCGAGAGAGCACATTTCCAGCAGAAAGCCTCCCACTGTGAAGCGTTTGTATGAACAGCAACTGCAGAGGAAGACCGGACCAAATAGTCCACAAATTCTCCTGAACATCTCTGGCGCTCATGTGTGAAAATGGCTTCAAAGTAGAATGGGAGGCAGAGCCTACAGTTATCAGAACTACCAGTTCTGCTGGAGGTTTCTTCCTGTTTAAAGGGAGTTATTCTCTCCACTCTCCGCGATTCGATGTGATCCATTGGTTTCCTTGGCGAGGCAACTATTTTTAAATTGGCACAGTCTTTGTTGGCTGTTGTTGTGAATTAAATACAATGGAACTGAATTGATTTTGCTCTTGTTTTGATGCTAAAAGTGCAGCTAACAGTTCTTTCTGTTCACCCAACAGAGTGGTAAGTCTAGGGCTTTAGCATCCAGCCTGAGGGTGAAGAAACTGGCACTCAGAGGGCTACCACAGGCATCAACAAAGCAGATGGCCAGCACAGGCGATCTGCTGTTAGGGGGGGGAATAAACAGGTTTAGCTTGAGTGCTCGTTTGTTTAGAAGCATTGAACATCGTCTCTTGTTGTTTTTCCCCGGCTGAAATGTCGTTATTTCATAAATCTTTGAATAGGCAGCATCTCATCAGCCAAGTGTCTTATATTCAAAAGCTGAGCTATCTTCAGAGGATAAATTCTGATTCACGATATCACTCATGCCATTACTTATCAAGCTAAATTCTACTCATAACCCATAAGTCAGTGATGACCCAACTTTCTTTATATTTAATCCACCCAGAAATACATTGAAACGACTAAAGCAGGGCTCAATAAGAGCAGCAGAAAGCATCACATCCACACACAGCCTTAAATATAACAGCTGAGGAGAGGTAGGCACAATGTTGTGTGTTGACAAAAAACAGAAAAAAACCCTGTTCTTATATTGATCATATCGACGACCTTTTGATATGATACCAGGAGGATGTGTCCTAGCCAATTGTGGCTTGTTTCCACATTGCTTCATACTTTGTTATGTCTCGCTCCACAGCTTAGGAAGGGGGTGAGGGTCTCCCTGGTAACTGAACAGATGCTGTGAAGCAGATAAACCTTATCCCCATGCAACACACACACATATCCTCCTGTGTGTGATGCTCACCCTTCACTTTAGCCCCGGGGAGGACCAGTCGACCAAAGAAGCTTCAGTGTTTCATGCACTGTTAGGCTGGCTAAGGGCCCTTTATGACTGACTCCTGCCAGTTTTCTCCATAAGTGGATGACTCTGCAGGTTTGTGGATATCCCAACGCTTGGGAAATAGCATATGTCTAAACAAATTGAGGCTTTATCACCAAAAGGAGCTGGCTAATGTTGTTACAGTCTGTGCAGATTTCATGTGATTATGAGAAAGGTCAAGAAATACCGTGGTTGTAATAAAATGATATTAACATTTCAGAGTCCAGACGTGCAGCACATTGAGAATCTGTGGTAAGATGCTTTTTGGAGCAGAAAAGAAAACACATTGCACTGTCAACATGGTGTATCGCTATGGTAACAGCTTGCCTTGTGGCAGTAAAGGTCTGGAATTGAACAGGTTCACATTGAGGTTTTCATTATCTCATGCCCGATCACCTCTCAAATTGCAATATCTCGCCAGGACAAATCCGTTCCTTCATGCTTTGCGAGTTTTAGGTTGGACTGTTTCATTCGGGGCCCATCTAAAAAAGTCATTTTACGGGTTGTTTTAGTAAATTGTGTTATTCAAAAAGGAGTCATTACTTATACTAATATGACACAAAGCTCATTCTGAGCAAAGGCTCAATTTTTCCCAGCCTCAGTGAAGCAAGTCATATTTACATGATAAAGACTTATTCATCCACCAGCTCTACTTCCATCTACAGTCTGCTTCCAGCCTTTTATTTGCCGCAACATAATGCTGCAAGTGCTGCTGTATAGCCTCAGAACCAAGACACCTCTGGCAGAACACGATCATCTCATTACGTCAAATCCTGAATTTTTAATGGTCGGCTTTTTTCTGACAGCAGCTCTGTCAGAGCCAACAGGTGGCGTGGGGTTCTGTTCAGTCACCATCTGCAAGGTTTCTCCACTGATCCCTATCCTTATGAGGTCGTCGCAATAAAAAGAAAAAAAAGAGGGTTGTTGTGTTGTCGGAGCCACATCTTGACTCATAATATCCTTGTGGAGTGGCTGGGAGATGGATGGCACCTTTCAAAAACCATCAGTTGTTTAAGGGGCAGGCTGAGGCTAATTTCAACAGCCCTCAAATGGGTTTGCTGATATAAGATAATAAGCAGAGAAGCATTATGGCCCCACTGTGCTCCTATATGGCATTAGACATGTTTGTACTGTAATAATGATTCAATCTCATTTAAATGTACCACCGTAATTAGGCCCTACAGTAATTATAGGCAATTATTGTATTCATACGAAATTGCAAATTGATAAATGTGTCGATATTAACTTGCTTCCAAATTCTCCTCGTACTCATTCATGTTTTATTTTTTTCTACAATGGACTGCTTTACATCATGTATGATAAGTGGGAAGCACAAGAATGAGCCCCAATATCAAGAGAACATTAAATCTCAAGAGACTTGGAGGGAATGTTAGTGAAGAAAAAGAGAGATGGAGAGCACGAGAGGTCCGATCAATATTCAAACTGCAAAATGAATCTGACTGGAGCGAGAACTTCTCATCAAATGGGAAAAGAAATTGGATATGAAAGATGACCTGCCATAAAATCCGATTTCCCACAATGCCATCTGTCAGACAGCGGCCGGGGAATAATGACAACGGCTAATGAAAGTTGAGCCCTGGTTCGGCGGTGGTTTAAATCAGCTCCTCCGAGCAATGTGCTGACTCAGTGCCCTGTCCTCTATCCAACCCAGCAGGATACCACAGAACAAAGGAGCAGGAAACCCTTGACATTATTCCATCCTGATTCAAACGTACGGACAAAAAAGGTAATGATATCGGACGTCCTGTGAGAGGTCTCTGAATCTGGTTGGAGGTCAGGACAGAAAATCCTTGAAAAGCTGGTGAACATTAGGAATCTTCAGCTGCACTGGAGGCTGATCTTTTCTCTCTCTGCCACTTTGCCAGGAATATGTGAAAACTGTGTTGTGCAATGTAAATAAACCGGTCCAGTCAACATGTGTAATAGTTAGGATGGTCCACGGTGGAAATATCTTTGTTTTAATGCTGTAAAGCTGGCAGAAACCTAATTTATATAGTATACAAATATGCTCTGAAGCTTACCTCCTTTGTGTTCTTAGTGCCTGAAATGAGCAAACCTCCCTCAGACAGCTTGCTCAGAGTCTTGTGTTTGAGCATTGCATCAAATGCTCCTGAAAGGATTGTTACATTTGTCTTTAAGAAGGGGAAAGTCTACATTTGGAGGCTGGAGGGGTCAGGTGGTGGAGCCACTGATGCTTCAGTGTATCTTTGCTTCAAAATGTCATTTTTGTGCTTTCGGCCACTGTTTTGGAGCTGTATCACAGCTCAAGCTGGGTTCCATCGCTGTGCTGTTTTCAGGTCAGAGCCACCATCTTCCATCCCAGATATCCAGCACCAGTAAATGGAAATGAGATTTTTGTGTTTGTTAGTGTTTTTTTGCAGCTTTTCAAAAGATCACTTTAGATTTGCCTTACTAGCCAATAGAGATGTTTGATGTCAGATGCTGACACTAAAATTTCGTATCTAATTAAATGCAGCTGCATCTTCGGCTCCACTAACAGACAGGCTTATAGCCCCTCCGCTCGCTAGCAACTGAACATACAGCACAGAACGAGCTGCTCTCGCCAGCATAATAATAACTTAACCTTTTCTTTATTTGAGTGGAGTGTGCGTCTAACTGTCATCATTACAACGCAGGTGGGAATAATTATAATCATACGGCTCCTCATCAAACCTCCAGTAAGCACCTTGTAGCCCTTTGAGCCATCTCAGACCCTGAGAGCTGATGATGAAGATAAGGTGAAAACATGAGGCAGCGCTCACGCACTGCGCTGTGTGTTTAATGTTCCACCATCACTGTTGTCTCAACAAACGCGAGGAAAACAAGTTTGCTGACTCGACGACAAACTTTAAACAATTACACACGTCTGAAGGCAACAACTGCATGATACATTAACTGCGCTGATGAGCTGCAGCAGGGCTGCCGGCAGCATTTCTAAGAGGACATAAAATATGTTCCATCCAGCGACAGCACAAAGGAAGAGCTGCCATTCGCTAAATGCTTTTATAATCATAGAAAAACAGAGTTAATGTGAATATCTGAGCCTCAGAAACGACACAATATGAAGAATTGACACCGATGTCTCAGCGAAACAATTCAAATCAACATGCAACTCAACACATTTATATTTATTCCTTTTCAGAATCATGACTGATAAATGTTTCACGATCAATTTAACCAACAGAAATACCAAACTGCTCCTTTATTTTAAAGGGCAGGTGTTAATATTCAGTTTATTTTCCACTCCAGTTGGTTTTGTCATGTCTGTTTATGACCAAATAACTTATTTGTTTTCAATAAAGTTGATAAAGATGTTTCTTTTTCTTCTTGTGTTCCTATTTTAGGCCAAAACAGTTTCCGTTTTATGCCCCTTAATTTGTCCTTTTTTCTCTCGTGGTATCGAGTATAAATATTCTCCTTTGTATCGTATCACGTGTGAATCCTGGCAGCTCTGCTCGTCAACCTAACTGCTGCAATAACGGCTGGGTTGAGGTGAAATGGAGAAAGTAAAACTAAAACAACCCTCTCACAACCCTCCCAAACTTATGCACTTTTCATTATTTCATTATTTTTGAGCTGTAAATTTGTAATTCATTTTGCAAACACTTTGCACCATATTCTCTGTAATGAATAAAATGGGACAAAGCTCATTTTCACCCCCTCCTTCACAGTATAATCTTTGTAGTTTTAGATGACAAATGCACTATTGATCTTGCACTATTGAGCCACTGGCCGACTGAAAGTAAAGTTCTGTATAGTTTTATGATGATTTTAATTCAAAGCTCTGAAACATAACTCACCCGTGAACACAGACGCTCATCTTTTCTCCCTTCTCTGAAACAACAGCAATCACAACGCACACGGTTTAAAAACTATGTAACTGTCAAGCTGCAAAGAGGAGGCTCACATTTCTAAATACCCCGGTCTCATGTTTTCTGATTACTTCTTTGTTGAATAAAAAAATGAAGAGGCTTTCAAAAGCTGTCAGTGTCAGCGTGTGCATGATTATTACGTGGGTGCATGATGCCGAAGACACATTTCATTGGAAAACCCAGTGAAAGAAAAGGTCAATTGTCGAGATCACTGGCTTCGTCTCCCCACACTGCACTGCTGTATTTGTTTCTACATTTAATGCGAATGTTTCATGGCACGCCATACGATATGATGTGATTTGATGTATTTACAATTTCAATGACTTACAATAAGAGGTGAGTCCATGAGACCAGCGTGAAATTCAAAAGGTCAAGCTGTCAGCTGCTCCATATTTCTCCTGCTTATATTAAAGGAGCGATGTGAGACGTAAGCACCGACACCGTGCTGGAGATGTGTTTGCCTTAATGCGGTGTGTTTTCAATTCAGTGGATTGTAAAAAAACTCAGAGCCTTGGGGGCCAAAACTACAGCGCATGTGTATGTCTTATCAAAGCTGCGTATGTAAAGTTAATGGCCTCTTAAATAAACTGTCAATCCTGCCACTGCCTGGCTTGTTTTTTTTACCCACCCAAGTACACAAATCTTCTTTTTTTTTCTTTTCTCTCTCAGCCGTGAAAGATAGTTCCCCACTCAGGGAAAGCCCCTACCTCTTCCCATCTCTACTGCGTCCACTGTCAAACAGAGGATTTAGTAATTGATCCCATTTGATCTGGTTGATTTCCATTTCAATCTATAACCTTCAGATGGAGGTGAAGCAATGGCGCTGTATTATCGTAGATTCTCAGGGTGCAAGGTGACGGATGTCTTGAGACAGAGGGTCTTATGTTTTATTGTCTCATTCAAATATATACACTGCTGTTGAGCTGTCAGCCTAAATCATGGTGCCCAGTTTTCTCCGGGCCAAAAGGGGAATTAACAATATTGAATCCGAGGCTGAATATTGAACCGCTCAGAGTGTCTCCTGTTTGACCCTGTGGGAACTTAGTAGGAGTAATTAAAGCCAACCCAGAAAAAAACACAGAGAGAGGATAACTGAATTGGTTTCAGTCTCTCCATTAGCAGTATCAAGAGCATGAGGAGGATTTATTGTGGTAAAGTGAACAAAGTTATCCACAATAGAAAAGAAATGGGAGCTTCTGTTGCTGAATTTTAAAAGGTATAAATATCTCCGGTGCTCTTCTAAATAACCTGACACACTATTTATGCTGTCACAGCCAATGAATGCCCTGAATACAGCGATGGGGCGAATGGAGGCGTAGCTGTGGGCCTGTTCTCTGACTTACTCTCATCAGGTAAAGACATTTTAACCAGCCATGCCCCCCTTTTTTCCCTGCAAGTATCTAAAAACAGTTTCCATGTTAATCATTCATGCTGCCCTTCTTTGCCAGCCAGCCTAAGATTTTTTCCCCCTTTTTTGAAGTGCATAAGTGCCGATTTGGTGTTTTGATGATGGGTTATAAGTGGAGTGTGCGGTCTATAGCAGATGTGCGGCCCAGGATTCAGCTGATAACAGCCATGTCCGTTACATTAGGACTGAACCGCTGCTGCGCACGTCCGAGAACAACAGTGAGATGACTGCTTATATAGTCTGCATGAAAGACTGGGGAGGGAAGTGGAGAGGGACAAGAGAAGGAAAAATGAGGAGGTGTGAAAGACCCTTAAGAGACCAGCACTCGGTAGAAGAGTTATATAATGCAGAAGTATGAAATCTTTTTCATTTCCTGAGTTCCCTTTTCGTGTCCTTGCTCTAACCCACCCGGCAGCTCCTTACTTGAAAGCAATAGTTTGTACGTCCTTGAGAATAACCTGCTTGTAATGAGTGCTAGGTAATCTTCTGTAGGACTTACTTTTAATTGACAAAAGAACCATCAAAGGCAACTTCATAGCTGGGACTAAGCGTAAATCGTGTTTTAATTAAGGAGGATATAAGGATTCCTTTCTTCCCTCAGTGAGAAAGACTTTCCCAAAGGACTGCCTTCAAATTCCTCTGTTACGTTACTCCAAATAGCTTAGCTAGGTGCTAATTGGAGGCTGAGCTAGCCAGCAGGAGAAAGATTTTTTTCCTCTAAATCTGCTTTTAAGCAACAGTGCTCTTTTCTTCTAAGGTGGGTAAGTCGACTGCCCCCTAAAGAGAAATTATGGAGCATTGTGTCAGCAA
Organism: Leuresthes tenuis; assembly: GCF_036924035.1. Lineage (NCBI taxonomy): Eukaryota > Metazoa > Chordata > Actinopteri > Atheriniformes > Atherinopsidae > Leuresthes > Leuresthes tenuis. The sequence continues at coordinate 23,393,827 of NW_027325377.1, read as the reverse complement.
GTTGTTTGTGACTCTGCTCCTTTATTCTTCTCTTAGAACCTTAATTTGAATAAAACTGAGAATGAATTTTGCCATGCGGCTGGAATGCAAGGGGCGCACAGAGCTGCTTAATCATTAAATGCAGTTTAATAGTTTGTGCAAAATTTCATTTTCGGGATGTCGAACAGGTTTTCATGATTTAATGTTTTTAGCCCAAAAAACACCAAAAAAGACTCTTGCTAAGAGGAAAAAGTGTGGAAGGTGGCGCTACTCCACTGATTCTCATGCAACAGACTAGCTTTAGTCTCATCCTGCAGATCCTCCATGATTCCTCACATTCCCTCTCCCCTCTGACATGCAAATGCTTTATGTTAGGAGGTAAATGTCCAGGGTTAGGTTATGAATTATTGTACCTGGTTAGGTTTAGATGTTCAAAATACCTTGTTAGGATTCTAAAAGGATTGTACATTTTAATCCTCAGGGGTTGCATTTCCTGTCATGTTACATTGACGGTTACCTAAAACAACAGCCTTCTTGTCTTACCATGAATTGTGACATTATATTTTAAACATGTGGACAAAAATACATGTTTTCTTATGGGAGTCGGCTACAGCAGCAGCATCCCACCATGCATGCACTGGGAAATACATAGTTTGGGGGCATTTTGTATTTCCCACATGTTCAAACAGCTTTATGACCCCTAGAGAAAAGAAAAGCAAATCAAAAGCATAATATACCCATTTTAAAATTGCATCGTGTTAAAACACATGCAGAGGTAAATTGAGCTGTTGTTGAGCATGTCCACGCTAAAAGGCAGTTCAAATTTGTATTTATGGTTATATTTGGACCCAGCAATTCTCTCTGAAGGTGATGGGCGAGGGGTGGGTGGGGGGGTGGTTACAGATGAACACTATACCTTCCAGCCAGGGCTTTTTATCCAATTGCATGCACACTACAGCTAGGAACACTGAAATGACAACAGCCAGCCAGCGGTTGGAAGATAAGAGTATTTAAAACATTTTCTTGTTGCATGAAGCCTCGATTAACTCCAGGTTTGGACTGTTAGTCCAATCGTTTGCGTTCTGTTTAGATTTTTGAAGGTTGATTCAAGGAACTATTGTTGCAGTGTTTCACTGACTTCTTCAAGTTTGCTTTACATTATCAGGCTCATTCACTTGTACAGTCATATCGTAAATGGTTCCTCTTACCTTCTGCAAACTGTGATTGGCAGCATTTCCTGCGGTTTGGGCGCAGTTGGTAAACAGTTATTCAATTCTTCCATCTGAGTAGTATAGATTACACAAAATGTTCCTATCAGCAATTAAAACCAGTTTGTTTTACTACTTGTAAATTATAGCCCATCTAATCCATCTCTCCTCCTTTAGACTCACATTCCTATATGCTATTACACAGAAAAGAGCACTTGCACCAACTTTTATACCCTCATAAAACCCCAAAAAGAGGACAAAAAGCTCATCAGAGCAATACAGACAGGTTGACGGCTAACTGAAGCTCAATCAGGAACTTTCCTCAAGTCTCAGGACAAAAGAAACACCAGTAAATACTTACTGATTTGTATCAAGCTACCACAGGTTGCAGTGAAAACTAATACACTGATAGCTGCGAATGGATATAACAAATCACCACCCACAGAAGCCATTATCAGCATACGAGTAATTACCATGTCATTTATATGTTCTGGGGTGTGGGTGGGGACAATAGGCCATCCGAGGGCCAGGTGGAGGAATTAAACTCGCAAATCATTTTGTATCTGTCATTTTTACTGGCAGGTTGCACATTAGCAATAAACACAAACTCATTATTGGAGTGCCCTCCTCGGCCTATAAACGTCTCCAAAGCTGAGACAGAAAACCGTGATGAGTAAAGCCTTACCTTACATCACCGTTTTTGGACTGATAGGCCAGGAGGGAGCCTACCCAGCATCTGTGTGTATCCCGGTGAAATGGCTGAAATGGCAGCTGCAATGGCCTGCAAGTTATTTGATTAGGAGTCCCTGTGGACCACTCATACTGCTGTAGAGAGGAAGGGGAGGGGAGGGAGGGGGCAGAAGGAGGACTGTGCTGTGGATCCATCAATAAAGAAAGATGGAAAATTTCTTAAAGGCATAGTTTGATATTTGTCTGACGAGCACCTCCTTTAAAGCTCACTATTAACACATCTAACAAGGAAGCAATACTTTGATGGGTGTTATACACTGGACAGTTTCTTGGCCGGGACCGGTGACGTCCTGACATCTTTTTGTCACAATGAGGTTGCCAAGCAATATTCTTGTTTCATCTGTAGCTGCAAATGTATCGCATCAGTTGGCAAACAGTCTGGTCTTGTCAGGCCTATAGCCTTGAAAGCTGGCATCAAGAGGAAAGGCAAGTTTTATGAGTCATCGGGACAAAACACTGAGTCACTCTACATTTACGTCTGGGAGAGCATTCCCCCTGGTCATCTCCAGGCAAGTGACTGTCCCCCTTTTTAACTTGGAGTTTAGCAAGTTGACCGAGAGGCTGTGCACAAATCATACCTCATATGCTCACTGACTTATGACACACTCACCACATCAGAAAACCACTCGCATTTCACCAGCCCACCCAGGCACGCATCACACGCAGCCGCTAATGAATGGCACTGCTAATTAGCCCCTTTCTCTCCTCTGCCTTCCGCTCCCTTAACACAGGATCACAGAGTGTGGGTCGGTCTTTCTCGATGTAGAGGGCAGACTATTCGCCAGAGTCCTTTACAGCCGAAATCACCAAGATGCCGGTGAGCAGCTTGTCTGATTAGTGCTGATTACTCTCTAATTGGAGTTCTCCAAAACACGATGACCTCTGCTTTGTTTACTGATGGGATTAATCAGACTCTGGCAGATTTTGAAATCCCACCTGATTTCATTCTTTTCTCATTATATTTGGAGGCTGCATAGTTCGGCCGGCGACCCTGCGCTGCCCTGCCACCTTTCTTGCAAGATGCTGAGCAGTCAGGAATTTTTTTTTTTTTTTAGTTTGAGGGTGAATGCTCTCAACCTTCTGAATTGTCAATTTTGGTCAAACACTTGACTGCTGAGGCGGAAAGAATGGCTCTGATTTTATACTTTATCCCCTGTGAAGCTCCTGAGAGTGTAATATTTCATATAACTGGACCTTGGAATTATCTAATCAGCTTTTTTTGGGTTCAAAACCCCTCCACTCCATGCCAGGATTGTCTGAAGCTGCTCAGATCTGTATGGCATTAATGAAAACTCTGTTTTCTTCAATGACTCCTTTAGGATTTTTTATTGGCACGGTGACATGCTGACTGCCTGCGGTGAAAAGAATAATTGGAGTTCTTGGGAATAAAACAGACTCTTTCATGTTGAAGTTTTTCCCATGCTTGCATCATCAGGTGAAGGATTTGGGGGATGAGTATGATAGAGGAAAGGTTGAAAATGGTTGTGAAAGGTGAGAGCAAAAGGGATAACATCGTGTAGATTTCAACAAGCTCTAAGTCTGAGTGACCACTTCAAACAGGAAGGCAAGCAGATGACATAACAGCAATCCTCAGATGTGGAGATAAGTGGAGGGATTCACTGATACAGGCAGCAAAAGAGTGACAGAGACCAACAGGGAGCTCTAAAGGCTGGGAGGGTTACATATGTGGACAGGTACGAAGACACAGACACAGTTGCATGAACATAGATCTGGTGTGACAGGCAGAAATCATCCAGTAAGTGAGAGGGACGGAACAGATGCTCGGGACGGGCCTGCCCTTGCAACCACAGAGTGTGTTGTCAGTGCAGAGAGGTTGATGGCAGCATCACAGATCCCACTTAAGAGCCTGCTCCAGGAGCATTGGCCCATCCGTGGGGACTGAGACAGGCAGCCGGTGTTGGCATGTGGCTTGAACTGGAGGAAATTACCAGCTTTCTGATGCGCACGCTGACAACTGTCACCCTCTGAAGTCGGGAGATTGTCACGCTCTCTCTTTGACGAGAAACATTTCCTACAGCATTCACTTGGCTTCAACGCACATCTCTCACATATGAGAATGGAAGGCCAACAATAATGAATGTAAAAGTACCACACAAGGACTGCCAAAAGATAAAAAAAACGACTCTTGATTCTACCTGCTTCTATGTTCCATTGGTCTATATAAATATATTAGTTAAGGAAGCAATGCATTATTTGGATTAAAAAAACATCCCATCAAGGGATCCCATCCCATGATGTCAAGTCATTACAGCTCAAAATACGGCCATTAGGCGCTAATATTCTGAGAAAAGGAGATGGGTGGTGGCATAAGTAAATTGCAACCTGAATCTCATATGTGAACGATGTGGTTTGACTTTGCTTTACAAGACTCTCCGTTATCTTTGGACTCCTTGCTGCTTTTACGCTTCCATTATTGAAACTGTTTGAGCAGAGGCGCTGAAGCACTGATGCATCATAAAAACGTGCATCGGTCTCACCTTAAATGGAAGCAGTGTGAAAAAGGTCGACTGTTTGGTTAAGTTTAGGCAAACAAAGTAAATGGGAAGGATTAGCCTGGATCGTGTAAAGGTTAGCGCTGCAGAGGTCATTGCCTACATGATTCTGGGGTGCTCTCTGTGTATTATTTGCTGTTTCTCAGTAGAACTGTATGGGCGACTGAAACTGCCATAACCAGAAATAAATGCATAAATACATAAATGGTGAAACCAATAATTAGGTATGACAAAGGACTTGTGCAATAATCTGTGTAAAGAGTATTATAGGTGCCACTGATTTTGGGCAAGGTCATTTTATAATGGATTTAATGATGGTAAGTAGACTATTTATTCATAGATACTTTTCTATACTATTTACTTTTCTATAATATCCCCATTGCATTGTGTATTCTTATGTATTTCCCCAAGCCTATTTTTCATAATTCTGTCTTTTTTACATGTGTCTATGCATTTCTGCATCATAATGAAAACAAGGGGGGTTTCTTTTAGTTCATTATTGGTTCATCAGAGCAGATCCCCCATAATTTGGGCAATAACTGGCGCTCAATTAGTTCCTTTTGTAATACCCTTTGGGCCAATAGTTTTCACTAAAAAGCCATTGTAGAATTATTTGAAATCATGGATAAAAAACGATGAACATTGTTAAAAAAAAAGGCCGATTAACAGCAGCCATACATAATGAAGCTGTCTGGAATACCAATCACCCACCAAAACCTGACATTGTTTGTTTTCAGAAAAAACGCTCCAATTGTCTTTTGTTTCTTCAATTTGTGTCTTTTTTTCTTGAATTGAAATCATCTGCTCAGTCATTGATAGCTTTCGGACCCTGGCGAGTGAGAGTCGTCCCTTTGGTGCGTTCATTTACAATGAAACTCGGAACTTGGAGCTCCGGACAATGTGAGCCCAAAGTTGAGCACTCTAAGAGCAGCTTTACAAACATACAAAAAAGCATGTAACTGCTGTTTACGTGAGTAGCAGATAGCATGGATTCTATGTAGGGCTGGTAAAGTTAATCTGACTTCACATGGGGTTCAGATTAAAAATCTGATTTGGATCTAGGAAATTCCAACATCCGTGTAAAACAGGAACGCATCATTAGCTGTGGCACACAAACGCCGGGTTCTCAATGCACGCTGCAATGTGAATTAATCAAAGTAATGGGACATTAATCATCGCTTTTATCAGCGATGTTTGTCGACCTTAAGTATGGGGGAGGGGGGATCAGGGTCACTGTGACTCGGGGGGGGGGGGGGGGGGGGGGGGTGTCAAGCCCCCCCCATCCCCAGTGCCATCTGCGCCCATGTCTAAGAAGTGCTGGTGTGTATGTTTGTATGCAGGTGCACAATGAAACGTAGAAGAGCTTCATAGCTTTTAACATAAATCTTAATAATTGCAGATGTACTATAAGAGATAGTTTACTGTATTTATATCCTGTATTTTTATATTTATTCCTGATTATGGCCGTTTCAGTGCTTGTATGCTCATTCATGAGCTTTTAGGGAATCATCACTGATGAGGTTATAAGAACCAGCTGAGGTGGGGGTCCACACAGCGTTGAACAGTAAGAAAACCGGATTTGAAGGAACTAAATTATATAATAATATTCTAATGGCTCCTTAGCCTTCTAGGAGGCGGATAAAAGACACCTCTGGGAGACAAAATCAATTTAATAGACTTGTAATACACCTGTATTACGTGAGTGACAAGCCAATCACCAACAAGGACACTGAAGTTGCAAAAACTGCTGACTCCAAAGAGTTAATGTGCACCAGTGACAGGTTTAAAGTCTGATAATCCTTCCTCTTCTGTTTGTTATAGTACGGCAACAAGGACTATTGAATAATAATGTATGCATTGAATCTTTGTGCCTTACTTCACGTAGAACCAAGCCAGCTGTTTCCAACTGCTGCTGGCCTCAGCTTATGTCTGTGTTGTGACTATTCAGTGTAATAGTAGGGCCATTTTACTGATTATTGTGGCACAATCCAAAGAGGGACTGATCCTCTTAGATAACTCAGCAAGAAAAGTCATTAGAATATTTCTTAGTACTCACAATACTTATTTAAGTCAGTTTCTTGTATGACATGACTGAACTACAAGTTTTCCCTGCGTCACGGCACACTGGAGTCACTTCATTTGCTGTAATAATGTTATTTGTCCCTGGTGGTATTTCTTTGAACAAAACATATCAATGTCACCTTAAATGCAATGCCTATTCATTTGAGCTGTCCTAGCACCATCTGGTATTCCATTAACATGGACAGAGTTAAACATGTGAGAGCCAGCTGATGCAAATATGTTACAGGGAGCTTAATGGAACATGTCCCTGCTGCTTTATAATCTGAGGACATTTTCCATTAGCCTAATTGCAAAATAGCAACATTCAAAATGCCACGGAATGCTTAATGGTTATGGGTCTTTGCTGCTGAAATATAAGTTCTCTCCTGACGCCCCAGTGTGCAACCCAAAACACTTAAGGCTCCATTAAAGACACCAAGCACACACCCGAAGGATGCAGCTCTGGAGAATTATACTTGGCTCTAATATTTAGTGGTCCAACTTACAAACTTCAACATGCAAGAATGAGTAGACGTTCTCAGTGAAACAGAGTGTTAAGGTCTTGAACTGATATGCAAACTTTCTTCATCTCCACATGCTTGCTTGGGTCCTGGGGTATAAAAGATCTCAGGTCGGTGAAAGTGAGCCTGATGCTTTCTGATGAGCTAACAGCGTGCTGTCAGCTGAGCACCACCAAAGATGCATCCTCTGAATGGTTAAAGAGAGAACAGCTACCATGAAGCAAACAAGCCCAAACAACAAAGGAGCTGTTGCCAATGGTGATACTAAAACATTTAAACGACAGCTTCCAATTACACATATATTTATGAGAGATTTCTCCATCCCCCTCCCTTCACACCTCTCCCATACCAGCCATCTATATGTCTTTAGCGTCCTTCAGATGACAATATAGCGAGGCTAAAGTGCCCCACAGATCAAAATTTCATGCCCTGAAAAATTACACTTTGTGCATGAACCAGAACAGCACAGCAGAGTGCTGTACCCAAAGAGCTGGCCTGACAATAATTGCAGTAAAAAGTGGTAGATGGCTCACAATTGCCACTTTTACACTCTGTACCCTGTGATAAAAAAAGGCTGTGAAGTCTGTGGCCATTTATACAGTACAGTTTTAACTGCAGAGTCTCACACACACACACACACACACACACACAGTTTGCTCTGTGAAAATGTACAAAGCTTCCCATCTGACTCCTCACCTATTGTCTCTCCCCATCGCATAAATGTGAAACAGCAGTCAAACGAGAACAACGGCGAAATAATCCCTCACTGTTGTAAGCTCTGTCCGAATGGCAGTGATGTTTTAATACTGCAAACACACCACAGCTCAGCTGGCTCCCCCCTGACAGAATCGTGCCCACAAGCAGAATGCAAACGGCATAATAGGCTAAGTAAAACTCTTGCTCTATTAAACAAAGGGAGCATGGTGCCTGATAGCCTTCATCACCACTAAAGCTCTTCATTAATCTCCATCCACAAGGTCAAGAAGTTGCCCCGTACAAGACAAATGAATTAAAGCTCTGCTATCAAGAAAGGAACCTTGTGTGATTGACTGCACGTTCAGTTTGTGGATTATGCTGGAGGCTTTGCCCTCTCGGTAAAACGTCGGCTTTTCAAAAACTTGATTTTGAAAAGAACAACAATATTCTGCTGGAAATGACTCATCAGGAAATCAATGCTCTTGCGAATGCTTGCAAAGTTATGACTTTATTTTTCTTATATTGAAGACCCCAAAAGCTTCAATCCATCAAGAAGATTGTGCTGCTCTTTTCCACTGCGATAAACAGCAAGTCTGGTCATTAGCAAAGCTTTTATGTGCATTTCTGACCTTGAAACAAGTTCATTTTCCACCAAACTGGGCTTCCGCTCAGAAATAAAGGTTAGTCTCCAAGCCAGCATTTAATGTTGAGGGAAACAACGTGCACCCACACAAATAAATCGAAAAAGCATTTAGGGCCGGTTTGCACTCATTCATAACCCACAGAGATAAACTGTGCACATATGCCAACCTCTTCCTATGAGTATAATAAGAACTGGACACAAAGCCTGCTTTCATTACAGCAGAAATTTGTGCTTTCATTACATTTCATGTCCTTAGTGATCCCCTAAACTCTCTGGGTGTGTGTTTTAGTGTGACTGTGACTTTCTCATCTCTTTTAGATGAAAAGAGCACATTCCAACAACCAATAATTCCAGTTTATCAGCAGGTCCAGGTCAGCTGCAGAGCACTGTCCCTGCTGTAATTAAAAGTGCCTTGGCTAATAAGACCGGGTTATATTCAAGAAATACCTCTTTAATCCCTCCCATCTGCTGGAATAGTTTTTGAGCCATCACATCTTGCCCTCAGAAGACAAGGGGAATGGGGTTGGGTTACAGCTGTCGACTGCTGACTTTTTAATGATGGACTGTTTCCTGGTGAAAAGACTCGAAATAATAAAAAAAGAAAATGAGGAAAACAAGACTCAGAGGCAGCTGATCTGGCCTCCAGATATGCATCTCAAACCAATGGGCGAAACCAATGCTGGTGTGTCAACTCCCAATTCCTAAAAGGTGTTTTTGAAGCCAGAACAGACGATATTTGAAGAGGGTTGGTGGAGCTAGAGGGTGATACTTCTGAACCTAAAAAAACAAAAGTATCTTTGGGCCTAAAATCTATTTCGATGGACTTGTTTTCAGAAGAACCACCAGGAAACTGGACTGGCTTCTCTCTGCAGCCTGTTTCCCACCATGGCTGCCTTGACCTCTGCACTATTTCAGCGCTCTACTGCAGACGCCCGTGCTCATCACTGCTTAAAAGCACAATCAAAAGGCTGCAAAATGATATGAGCGGCTGGACGCTGCCCCTTTTAGCTTTTAGCTTTTAGTATGAATGGTTACTTAAGCTGGTTACATGGTTTGAGCCTTAATGTACGTAAAATGCTCTGTATGGTGCTTTATGTTTCCTAATATTTTCTAACCTTCCTGGCTAAGTAGAAAATTGTAGTCTGAGGGTACTCGTTTGTTAGTTTAGTCTTACTTGGCGTATAATTCACGACCACCATAGCATTTACGTGTCAGGAGACACTGGAGTGCTTATCCACTCTGTGCTTTAGTTTGATCAGTCAGAGTAACTGAGTTTAGTGACATTTTTGTTGGAAAAGATTATCTAAATGGTAATAATCTAGTTTTGTTATGAGCTTACATTGTGTCAGCCGTACCGTTTGGTTGCTTCAGAAATAAGTAAATATGGAGACTTTCCTGAACAGGCTTGTCTGTGTAAGTGGAATTGGTTTGATTTAATGTTTTATTGCCCATTTCAGCACTTTACTCATTTCTTATGCGCTGTATCAAGGGGATACCCTTAATGACGGCTTGTTTTTCTGGCGCTTAGGAAATACTGAGAGATAAACTCTTTTATTTGCTATACAGCAAAATCTGTCCAACAAATCTTCACAACTGCAACTTTATTTCCTGATTCTTACTCCTTGTGAGCTCTTAAATTTTTACGGTGCATTAAATGGCACAGCTACTATCTAAAGACTCTGCCTGTGAAAACACTTGTGCAGTCTTGTTCACAGTTCTGGAGAGATCTTTCTGAGAGACTAAAACTGGAGGGATATTATTAGTGCTTAAAAGAAATCAGTGCGTGTTATTCCTTGTATTGTTTCCTGATTGTGACTGCTTTATTTGACAGTAGTTTCACCTGTTTCCTGTCACAGCTTCAGCCCTGTAAGTGTGTGTTTTAATGACGGGTTTTTGTTGGCTTCAGCGGTGGTTCAGGGAAGATATGAGGAAAACATCAAGGAGAATCTGGCTGCACTTTCACATGAGACACACGAGGCACTGGATGGCACTGTGGATATGTGTTTGCCAAAGTGAAACTACAATTTGAGCCAGCTCTGGTAAAGTAATGCTTACCAGATTTTGGTGTTTAGACCTTTGCTGAGGACTGAAATATTTATTTGCATTGTGACCAGAAAGGTATTTAATGTGGTTACCATGAATGTTGAGAAGATAAAGACCTGGTTTGGTTTAAGTACCCACACCTGGGCTAATTCCTGAGGCATCATTCATACTATAGTTGGATGGAGTCATGTTGGCCTTCTGGATTTGGGCCATTTTGGGGTCAAAACCCTTTGCTTACCTCGGTAGTGTTTGAATAAATCAAACGATAATAGAAAATAGGTAAGTTCCAGAAACCACTTTCCCAAAACAAAACAGAAGGGCAACATATCTCTGAATATAAATCTTTCCAACTTGTGATGTTCGTGAAGTTCCTCATGCAGGGTGTTAAAATCCTAAATTCTTCCACATAAAATTTCTCCCTAGTTTCCCCTATTGTCGCGGTAACACGGCAAAGTTAATATTAGCTTATTTTACTGAGGTTACCAGGGAATGTGTTAGGGTCAAGCTGATATGAGAGTGCCCAAGCAAACTGCTTCTGATGGCCTGATGTATCTGTCAGTGTTGAGTTGTTCATGTTCAGATTTCATCATTTGAAACATCAAATGGTGAGTGGGGCCTGTGCTAAATCTCAGTTCAGTTCAGCGCACAACGCTGCTGTCCAGCCTGGTCCGAAGCTCTTCCAGACCGTAATCCACTGATGTTTGAGGAGTCTACATATTAGTGCAGATGTTTGAACAAAAAAAGGACAGCCCTGAGGCATGGCAGGGTGCATTGCTTTAAATGTCGCTGCTGCAAGGAATTGTGGGAGAGCATTATCTCATTTCCTCTCTTAAAATAAGTTCTAGTGTCTCATATATTACAAGAGATAAGAAAGGAAGCACTGAAGCACATTTTTTTTTTGCAATCAGACATTTTGACCGGCTCTCGTAATGGCTGCCACTCAGATACTTCCAGGTCATTTCACTGAATAACCCAAAAACCTTCTTCTCAGTTTGTGTTTTGTTTAGTTGATGTGATGGACGCTTGCAGCCACTCCATCCATTTTATATGTACCGCATTCTCTCTGGGTCATGATACTACTTACTATATTTCTTCATACTCATATACACATATTTATCTATATATCTATAGAAATATATAGATATATCTATCTCTATATATAGATAGATAAAGATAGATATATCTATATCTCTCTATATATATTAGGGCTGGGCAAATTATTATTTAAAATATTAAATTCTTTAATCACCTTACTCGTATGATTTCCTGTGATTAATTACGATTAATCGCATTGTTATATGCAAAATCGAAGTACCGGTCGGTGAAAAGACAATTCAACGTTGCAGTGCTTAGAAATAACTTTGATTCTGTCGACTGCGCCCTCTGGAAGAACTTTGAAATGAAAACGGGCGATGTAAAAACTCCGCCCGCTTCCTCCGTCATTCTTTTCTTTCCTGTGAGCGGCAGCAGGAAGCAACATACTCGGCTCGCTCACGATGGACTTTTTCAAAATAAAAGCCGGTGAGCAACAGACGTTTACAATAAAAATTATAAATAATAAAAACTGCGTTAATGGGAGACAAAAAATTTTCCACGATAATGAATTAATTGGTTAACGCAAAAATAACGCGTTAATATGCCCAGCTCTAATATATAGAGATATGTATATGTATCTATGTAGATATATGTATCTATATAGATACATATACATATATATAGATATAGACATCCACATAAGACAGTAGCAATAACGGAGGTGAACATATGTTCATGGTCAAAATCAACTTGGAAACTTCTTGAACGTACACACAAACTCGAATGCACACATCAGTAGAAGACTGAGATTTTTAAAGCAATCTTACAGCACACACACCTTAACATTACAATTCCGACTCTTTGAAGCATATGCTGCAACAATGAGATGTCTTTCACATTTACTAAATGAGAAACATCATTTGTTCTGGTACAGCTGCCTGTGGTGCATGTGAATCTCGGCACCCCATAGCTAAAAATCATTATGAGTCTATATGTGTGTGTTACTGCCCAGTGGGAGGGACAGGGATCCATGTTTGTTTCGAGCTCCTACAACACTGTTGTATTACAAGCACACACATCAAAGAGGGAAAACATGATGTGTTACAGCATCGCTGTAAAACGCTTTGATCATTAGCAAAAATTAGCACAGTGAAAAATTGTTTTGATTAAATAGACTGCAAAGTTGCTAAATGTTGCTTCACAACTCAGACGGAATGACTCTCTGATCTTGTTTTTATTATCTTTCAAATTGCGGCGCTGCTACTTGGTATCTGTGGCATGAGATTGGAAGCTTTCTCAAACTGAGCACCACTTAACATCAGCAGGCCAGAAAAGACATTTCCCATAACCTGAACTCAATAGGCAAAATCTCCCACAGAGCACCTGCCAACCTTTCTTTATTGTCCGAACAACTGGTGGTAATGTCACACCTCAATGTGTAACTTAGCCTTGACACCTCACATACTGGCTTAATGCCCTGTGGTGGCTGAAGAACACCGGTGGGCCTAGTTAGCGCGTCCTGATGAATGGCATTCACAAGCAAGGTGACTCGGGCACTAGGCGACTCAGATTGATTATAGGGACTCTGTTCCTGCAAGATTTTGTGTCTGCTCTTGTCCTTACTCGTGTTAGCGGGTGTGTTTACATGACATCAGAAAAAAACGTTAGTCTGACCAGAGCATATAAACCTGAGCTTCATAAAACATAGCTAACACCCCCACATATTGTGGTTGGAGATCCAATCCTTCTGCATGTATATGCTGAAATGAGTCTCTGTGTCCTGTATTTTCTCCAGAGTTTCACCTCTTTTTATTTTTTTGTTTCTTTAGTCAGAAAGCTACACTCATCAGAAATTCTGACTGAAAAGCAACTCATTAAGACTACGATGTCATCTTGAGGTCGCTTAAAATATTTCCAGATTGTCCCTCATCCCTTCATCTGTCAAAAATCTCTCAAAGACAATGTCTGTGCTGTGAACTCGGCTATAATTACGAGTATGATGAGTTTCCAGAGAGAAAGTTAGAAACAGCAGAATGTACAGTCCAATACTCCATTCTGCTGGCATGCATCTATACTGGGACGAGCTCAGCGGTGCAGTTAAATGACCCAGTTGAGCTTTACCTATAGCTAGAGCTGCGTAGCATCAAGCTAAATAGGAGAGCATTCAATGGATTTTCTCAGGTGATAAGGCTTTGGTTGATTCTCATACTGTACATTGCTGCTCCACCTTTCATCACCTTCTGACAGATATGATTTGTTTCAGCTTCCGTCTCTTTAAAGCCTGCCCAGGTCTTGCAGGAGGGGGTGGCTGGTCAGCTGACTGATCTGATGTAACAGAATACATATCACCCGACTCTTTTTTTGCTGTTTTGAGAAAAACCAAACGAGCAACGAGGTGCACATTATGCAAATATGTTTCAAAATCACACAAACAAGTACGGGAACAAGAATTCTGCACCGTAAACAAGGCATTTCCTTCAGTTCAGGGAAAGTGTCAGTAGGACTACAGAAAGTTTTGTGACCCTGCAGGTTTACTACAAACACAAACGCTGCCTTACATACCAAAGCAAAGGGAAACGGAAAGCTTCTTATGTCTGTAAGACATCAGTGATCTGCTGCCTCCTGCTGCATTGAAAGCAATGAGCGAACATTAGCATTAGCATGGCTACTCCCAGGCTACTTTTCAGCACTATTCATCTCCATTTGTAGTTTGAGGCTATATTGAGACTGACAGATAAATCTGTTTTTAGGCTTTGAAGAATCCATTAAATGTTCTTAAGAAATAAAAATATAAACTTTATAAGAAATCTGATTTTCGGAAATCCAATCCACATTGTATTTAGAGGTGGCTTGAGTCTGATTTCTTAAATCAGATTTCTTTTATGCCGGTCACAAACACACTGGTGATATCAAATCCAGAGGAATGGCAACGATTTGACCCCCCAGCTTGTGCAAATCAACACTTCTCGATAGTAAGTCTTGTGGAGCAACTTTTTGCAAGACACAGTTGACATCGACTAATGCTTCTTATGACTAGGAAACACCAAACGTGTCCAACCCGACCCTTCAGTCTTATTGATTTGTTGCCAGGTTTGCTAACTCCTAACTCAAATTAGTTTTCGCTGTTTTCTTTCACCTCACTGTGACAGTCTGTGAGATGGAATCGATACCAACAAGAATGGCTTGTCTGGTTATTAGTTAGAATTGTTTCTGTAATTGTAACTTGGATAAAGTTTATACACAAAGCAAAAAAATTCCATAGGGTTTAAACACTGCACTGCCTACAGTGTACGGTTCACTAAGGCATGGAGCTGACAGGGAACAAGAGTGATGAAAAGCTTTAGTTTGGTCTAAATTAAACAGATCTGAACTATTCTCTCCCCATCCACTGACATAAGATCCATTCTACAGTGACATTGCAGATGGGATTTGATATTACTATCTATGATAACTCGAGGTGTCTTTTTCCATTTTCTGCCTGTCGTTTCAGCAGCAAGAAATAGATAAAGCCCTTATATAATTCATTGGTCAATGATATGTGTTAGACTATAGGGATATAGAGATATAACCCCCCTGTAGAATTCAACAATATGTAATTTAATTAGATTTGTTCATGATCTAAACACAATAACTGTGCTTTTCTTCTTTTAAAATCTCTGCCAGTCTGTAAAGACTTAATTCAGAGCTCATACACATCTTTCCTCCTCTGGGTTGCAATAGTGCTAGTAAAAATGACAAGCTACATACAGTAACTTTCGCTTTTTAGTTGGCATTGATCGCGGCGGCATCAGAAACTATGATGCCCATTAGGGCAGGAACAATTCATTGTTCCATAGGCAGTAAATAACTGCAAATATTCTGTAGGTAGTGTAAATGTAGGAATGCGTTGAGCACACCCAGATATACAAACGAACAAGGGAACGAACTGATACAGACATGCAAAAGAACACAGCCTTTATCTAGAAGATAGAAACAGCCCTATTTGGCCATCGGCTCAGAGCACCAGAAGATAACACTGGAAATTGGAGTGTATAAAAGCTGTCCAGTGGGAGCAGCATCAATGTGTTCTCTGGCAAACTTTATACAGTGAGTGTACTCGTGTGTGTCCATGTGTAGTGCATGCAGTTTGCACTTGTGTGTCCTGGAACAGGTGCACGCACACGTATGAGTGTGTGTGTGTGTGGCTTGTGGGCGAGAGGAAGCGTCTGGAGAATTATCCCAACCCCCCCTACTCGGTTTCTCTCCGTTCCTCTTCTTTCTCTCCTTCTCGGTTCTACTCGCTCCCTTTCATTCCTTCTCATGGTTTGATTCGAAGCGGAACTCAATTCCTCAATTCCACACCCTGAGAGCAGTTGATAAGGGCCCCGCTCACTGCAGTCGGGCCCCAGAGAGGGCACAGTGGGCCCAAAGAAATGGCAGAAAATTGAAATTTCTCAAGACAATGAGCTCCATTTGTAGAGTTAAGCCAGATAAAAGGCCCATATTTAACCAGCAACTGTTTAAGCCACCATTTCCCCCATTTGTTATTGTTTACTGGAGGAAAAAAAGAGCTTATTTAAGAGAAAGAAAAGTTGTGAAAAAGGGTTTTTGGCCCCAATAATTGGCACAGAAGTCAGCAAGTTTTACAATACTCACAGCTTTCTTACTATTTTCATAAATTCATACACGTCATTATGCTCAAACGAATTTTCCGATTCTAATTCAATACAGTGTCCCTCTCGGAAATATATAGAAGTAGGCTGACATAATGGAAGCACAATGATGCTAATTGATAACATGGTCAACCCAATGCAGCATAATGAGTGTAAATGGGATGTCGCATTCAGGCGTTTGCCCATGTATGCTCACTGAAGCAGACAACCATTATTTCCAGTTGCTCCTCGTTATCTATCCTGTATGTCCCATTGATTCCTTCAGTGGTGCAGTAAATGGAACAGACATCAGTGAATGATCTGGCAGAAAACAGCTTCTTTGGCTGAACAGCTACATCTTCCACAAATGACACAAGGCCTTCTCTTGTGAGTCCCTGGCAGCACTGAAGGTATATCATCTCTCGTGCTTCTGTACTCGTCCTTCTGCCTCCCTCCCCGGTGTGAGTCCACCATGATACAGGATAGCAAAGCGT
Source organism: Leuresthes tenuis (assembly GCF_036924035.1). Classification (NCBI taxonomy): domain Eukaryota; kingdom Metazoa; phylum Chordata; class Actinopteri; order Atheriniformes; family Atherinopsidae; genus Leuresthes; species Leuresthes tenuis. The sequence goes on along the minus strand of NW_027325377.1, from coordinate 23,377,253 downwards.
TTCTCCAGACCTCAGGTGGAACAGCAAAGGTGAACAACCTCTTCAAAGGTGTTGCTGCTATGAATCCAGCTGCTGGCAGATCGACTATTACTGCTTTCCACCCCAGACGAGCAGACACATGGATGCCGTTATGTGCTTCTGTTGATGTTTTATCTGGCCAGACTGGACCTCCTAGAGGTTATAGACTGTCGGCATCAAATACTTGTAACCCTCACCCGACAGGTGGAGTTTAAAAAGTTGTACGACACAGGTGCAACTAATAATCAAACATGCTACTTCTCTGCACCTGTTCCTGTGGGAAGATGTCCGCTTTTGACTTATTGCGAGTATTTACTTGGCCACAGCTTGGGATGCTGAGTAAAATGTTGCAATTCCTGTACAAACTTAGTCAATTAATGACTTGTTCGAACAACAAGACAAACTAAGAAAGACTCAGGTGCAGCTTTCTTACACATGTTAGCTTGTGTCTCTATAACAGTGAGCTTGGGCAGGAATGGCTATATGAACACCAAAGGATCTAAGAACTGCAGCTGAGAGAGACCTGTAATTATGCGGTTTAATGACCCTGTAGACCTGCTGCCATCCGCACAGCCTTCTATATTCGTCGCTGCCAGTTCCTTCTGACGCGTTCTCACTGCCTCTCTGACAGCTTCCTGCAGAGCGAAGGGAAGAAAGGAAAAGGAGATCCAGACTGCCTTTACATGAAGGGAACTCAGAAGCAGAGATAATCAGGAAACGCTCTGTTCTATATTTCATATGATTCATGGTGCCACTTTCCTTCCACTTCCACTTTCTCTTTGAGTCTTTGCAGTTTATTTGTTGCATTGGGATGTTTTCAGATGAAATAGAGGGAAGTAAGGAGGAGCAAACACACATCGGCAGGGCCAATAGGAGGAAAGGTTTGGAGTTTTATTGCCATTGATTGGAGCATTATATTGTGCATTGTTGCAAAATTATTACATTAACTACTGTGGTTTAATCACATTACGAATGCGACAGAAGTGAAAAAAGTATGTCATATACTTGCAGATCTACAGATCACAGCCTCAGCTCAGCTTTTATGCTCACTTTGTTTATCTGGCAGGCAACCAGGCACCTAAAGGATCTGTGGGAAGTTTGCTGACTTCACTGACAAATGGATTTTTATTTCCACTGGAGTGATGATTTATGTTGTTTCTGTGTCCTTGATGACTGTGGAGTTCTACACCACCGTAGTCCCTTGGATTCTAGTTTCAACCTTTTGTTTGGAGCACTTGGCAAAAGCATATCTTGGAGAAAATAATGAAAAATACGCAGTTTCGAAATAAAATTTCTTTTGTCTTCTGGTGAAGATTCACTTGAAGTTCTCATGACATATGACCACTTAAAAAGAAATGTCTGAGGAACACTGAACACCAAAACACTGCTATTTTACAGCTATAGAAACTATTCACATTCTTACTACGTCTCTTATTGACGGTCTATGAAGAATGTGAAGTCCTTTTAAAAGGCTGCATTTTCAATGCTATCTCATACTAATCAAAGAAATCGTCGTGAAATGACTACTACACTACTCACCTTTTCTCATTCCAGTCCCACATCAAATCCGTCACCAGATCTGCCTTCTTCCATCTGAAAAACATGGCCAGACTTCGACCATCCCTCTCCGATTCTGTGGCAGAAAAACTCCTTCATCCCCTCCCGTTTGGACTTCTGCGATGCTGTCCTGGTCGGGCTCCAGTACGTCCAGAACTCAGCTGCCAGGGTCCACACATCACCCCCACTGGCTCCCGGTCAAGTTCCCTATAAAATACAAAATCCTACCCCTTACTTACAAGTTCCTCCATGGCCTGGCCCCCAAATACCCGTCTGACCTACTCCAGCTCCACTGACTCCCGCCTGCTCTCCATTCCCCGCACCTTTGGGGATCGCGCCTTCGGTTTTGCTGCACCCACCCTCTGGAACCCCCCCCCCGATATACGCAAAGCCCTGTCTCTGGACACTTACAAAAGCAAAGCTAATCTCTTCATCATGGCTTTCAACCAGTGATCCCCTTCATCTCGTCCGGGGTATCTTGTGTTCTTGCTTGTTTGTTGGTCTGCGACTATGTTCTTTGGAAACCGACCTTGGGTCCTTTGAATGGCGCTATATAAATTAAAGTTATTATAATTATCAACTTCATGTCATTTCAGGTCATAGATGGGGTCAAAGCAAACAAACAAACAAAAAAGATAGAACTCAAAAGAGAGTTAACCTAGTGTCAGAGTAAAGAAATGATGGCATCAGACTGGGTATCTTAGATAAGGTCTCAGATGTTTTTTATCTCCAGTCTCAAACTGGTTGATAAAGCATGTAACCAAGCATGTTGCCGTAGTGTTTGCCGAGAGGCACTGAGACTATAAGACAGCAATGTTTTACTCTGGCAGCTGGGTGGAGCGGGGACATGTCAGGCCAAAGTAAGAAACTGTTTTAGCTGGAATGCTTTCTTTGCCTCATTGCCCAATGACCTGCTTTATAAAAGCACCCTTACAGTTTGAAGAGACAAATTGTGCCAAGTCAGTATCTATAAAAACCAGTGTTCCTTAGAGCCCGGCTCAGGCTGCTCCAGAGGTTAATTGACCCCAGGCAGCCTACCCCTCTACACCCATGTCAGGGGGCCACTCCGTGACAAAGCTGGCCTCTATGTGAGACTCTGTGCTTTTTTTATTCCCTCCTGAACCAGAAGCTTTTAACTCTTTTTTTTTCTGTTTACCCCTCTACCTCTCTGTCTCAGTACACTCTCATTCCAGTTTTTCTCTCCGTGTTGCATATTTCCCACCTCAGAGAGATGTGCTGAGGTCTGCTGTCAGATATCCACCTGTTCACCAAGGGCTCCTGTGCCTCCGAGCTGCCCTCATTAGAGCCAGAATGAATACTGATGCTCTGGACGAGTCTGTTTTCATGTTGATCAGAGCAGGAGCACAGCAGGTGTCAATTACCGTTGCATACAGGAAATAAAAACCTGACTAAACCTTTTAATAGGGAGGTGATGGGCAAACTGCAACAAGCTCTGATATATACAAGACACCCAACAGCTGGATGAAAGGGAGTAAGCAAGATAAACCGCTATCTAACCGAACATAAGGAGCTTTCATTCCTAATTTTGTACAGAAGGAGAAATTATATTAAATAGAAAGTAGACTCAGAATGTGAAAAACTTCCTAAAAGTCAACCGCAGGTTTGGTAGGCAGCATATCCACGATGGCACAACCTCCGAGTTTACACTCTCACACATGCCAGCAGCACCCATGGTTTTCTTTTTGGCAGTTTGAGAATTTCAAAAAGCCTCTTTCTCTGCTGTGATAATTACCCATGCTGCTCTCCGATGGCACATTTGCATAATCATCATCAGGCATTCACAGAGGACACACAAAGGATTATAATGAGGCAACAGAGAAACAAGGAGCATTTCAGGGAGCCATTGAGGACTCGCAGTGAGAGGGAAGTCATTGTCGGCTGATTTTGAACACAGAACACCACCAACAAAACAGGAAGAAAGAGATGTTGTGATCAGCTGTTGAGAGGGAATGAAATCACAAAAACGCTTTGGCCAATGTGTCCTCGAGTTTTCATGTGGTGTAATGAGGTTGCAGAGAGGCTGTATTTGTGAAGAGTTTATGCAGAGGTGAGCCAGAGAGATGGGGATGAAAAAAAATCCCTTACCCTTAGAAAACTTGCTGTTGCAACACTCACAGTCGGTAGACACGGCAGGAGCTGTCTGCTACACCTGCTTTAAATCCACAGTCACTTCTTTATTTCTTTGTTGTACCTGCTACAGCACAAGTACTTTAGTAAAGCAGCAGACGTCGGGTAAATTTAGCTCCACTGCAAAAATGTAGATTAAAAGTGATGCCTACGCACTCATCTGACTGCAAACGTAATGAGATGTTGACCTAAATGTCTGGTGTTGCCATTTGATAGGAGATGTTTGTTCAAAGTATAGCAAACTAGCCAAGAAATACAATTCCAGGAATTAACTTCATTAATCTGAAAATGCAGTAAGTGGGAGAGATGGGAGCATTTATATAAAAAAAGATGTTTTCCTCCTCTCCAGCTGTGAGCAGGGGCACAGGTGTGTTTTGATCTCTCCTGGGGCCACTGAATCTTATATAGCCTTTTAATGAAAGGTTCAACGCCGCAGCTTTTTAGTGCAGTCATGGCTGGATTAGCCTCCTAGGGGGCCCAGGAGCAAAAGAGAGTAATGTTGGATCCCTTTTTACACCCACGATGTACGCCAGTTTTATCATTTCCTCAGGCAAGCAGAGAGTAAACAACACAGAAGAGCTGAAACCATTTGCTGATTAATAGATTTAACAAACAGGAATTAAGTGGCGACAACGAGGGCAATGCAGTTATTGTCAGGGCCTTTTTTTAAAAGCAACATCAGGAAAAAGGGCTTGTAGTAGCTTTGCAGTTGTGGGTATATACAGGATCAAGACATCAAAGTCATGTTCAGTATTTGATTATAATGATTTTCTAACAATAATGGTTAGAGTGGGTCATCCAAGAACTGGAAGGCTGGCTGTTCGATTCCCACTCTCACCACTCAAAAGATTGGTGAAGTAGTGGCAGCCCCCCTCCTTGCCTCGGCCGAGGTGCCCATGAGCAAGGCACTCTACCCCCATGCTCACCGGCGCTGTGAATGGCTGCCCACCGCTCCAGTGTATGGCATCTGTCTCCATGAGTGTGTCAACCTGGATGGGTTAAATGCGGAGGAGTACTTTTGTGTATTTTCATGCATCTACATGATAATAAAAGTCTGATTATATTAAAATAATTTGATTATATAAAATTTTGTTTACTTGCTGAAGACCAATCGTGGGAACTTGAAAGACTCCTTAACAATTTACAGTGAATGGGGTTTATATAAACAAAAGCATCACTGCTGATGTTCAAACAAGACAGTAATTATTTATCAAATTATGTGGGCTCAAGCCAGGGTGATAATGCAGGATTAGTGCACCGCATCCTTTAAGATGGAATGAATTTATGTTACAAATGCTGAAAGGGAGAAATTTAACTATTACTATGAAACTATTTCA